>NC_138977.1:175344741-176741476 GCF_964341445.2 Mesoplodon mirus
AGAACCAAAACCTTGGACATTCATGAACTTTGGCCAACCGAGACAGGAAAAATAACTGATAAATAAGTTAAAAAGCAGAATCCTTTTAAACAATTACACAGATAGCTAAATAAATAGATAGTTGGACCCAAAATTTTATTTAAAAAAGGATTTAGATATCCAGGTAAGATGATGTAAAGTTCTATTAAAATTTTACCAAATGATATAACACGGAAAGATTTAATAAAAATTGTATATATTACTAACAATTACCTCTTGGGAGCAAAATTATTTGCATTTTTTAAATTCTTTATACTTTTCTGTGTTTTCTAAATGTTATAGAACACACCTATATGGCTTCTATAATAAAAAAAAAGTACAAAAAATGTAATGAAAGATAATTTAATTGAACTATAAATTACTGCAATAGATTGTACCTGCCCATGCAACCCAGCAGACATTATCTCACCTCAGAATTTTTGTTCAATAAATTCGGTCAGAGGTGTGCACCTTCTCCTATGATTCCAGTGCAGACACCCACCACCCAGAGACCAATTTTATGAGCTAAGTATTTTAGTCACACTTTGAATCATCCCCCCAAAGTCAGGCGTATCTTGCTGGAATTCTTCCTCAGAGTTGCGGGATATCTTCGTCCCTCCATCTCCCCACTCCCCACACTGTGACCGACCCTCACCTGACAATCACCCACCACCTGGACCAGTGTGAGCCTGACTGGGATGCTGTCCTTTTATTGGATCTATAGTACAGTCTGGTGTTATTCACATATGTGAAATGTGGAACTAAATACCTTTTGAATTTGCCCCGTAAAATACCAAATTCGGAGCATTCATGAAAACAATTTATAGTTTCATTATACACTCTGACATGAGCACTTTGTCATTATGGACGCTCACACAAAGCAGACAGAGGATCAGCACTCCCATACCATTTGAGTCAATGCTCTTTCATGGACAAAAAGCATTACTCATATATAGTGCTTGCTTGGAACTGACTTTGTTAAGTTCAATTTCAAATAAATGAAAGGGGAAAAAGAGAGTTTTGTGCATTAGCACATTTTTTTTCCTTAAAAAAAAAAAAAGTAATTGCTTAGCTTCAAAAACAAAGGGGAAAGAAAAGGCATTCTGAGACGGATTTGAGTTCTAAGAGAGGACACTTCCACTTTGGATGAATCTTATTCCTGGCAGTAATGAGGTTGGAATCCTGCCTTAAAACATCCTGGATTTTAACACTTTGACATCGTCTTCGTGGAGGCAAACGGTTCTGTTGCCACAGTGATTTCTCAAGAGTAAAATCCCCAACGAGTAAATATCAGAGGAGAGTAGCCCAAAAACCTGAACTGCAATGCCCTAAGGGAGGTATTGAGATTTCACAGGAAAAAATACCATTTACACACAGTTTAACAGAGCTGCCCTTGTGCCTTCAGTTCTTTCCCTGTGATCGGCAGCCTCGGTTGCAGCGCTGTTAGCGTTGGTGGCACAAAAACAGTCACCTTTGTCCCTTCAATGTACCAGATGCAAATCTAAGGCCTCAAAAATATTCCGTGTCTTCCAACTTTGGGGAAGAAAATCGCAATAGTGTGGAGACGTTGTACAGTACAGCAGGCAAGATTAGAGTCACATCCAGTCTACTGAAGGGGACCAGGTAAGGGTCACCACTTATTGGCAAAGTAGAATTCAGGTTCCCTGACCTTGAACTGCAATCTCTTACGGTCCAAGAGACAAGCCATTTCTCTCTCAAGGCATGATCCAAACAGGGCCTCGGAAGCTGTTTAAAGGGCAGTAATAGGCCTCCATTCCCTCTGGGTCTAAGACACCTGGTAGATGTACAGGCACAGAGTCCTCTGCTAAGACCCAGTGACCTGGGATTTGAGGAGCATCATCACTGCTCTTCGGGTCTCCTTAGGGCATGAAAACAGGACAATTATAAGCTCCATCAAAGGGAAAGAAACGGATTCTGTATAGAAGATGAAGCCACACCAAGAAAAGGGCCGTCTTTAGAAAGCCACTGCTGGACTGCTCTTTCTTTTGCTTAGTATGGTCTAGAACAGTGAATTTCAAAAATGTTATTCTACGTCATTTATTTTTATCAGCAGAACAAACCTTAGGCTGAAGCCTCATTTATAAACAGCTCAAAGTGGCGCTGCTCTGGCTGAAGATGGGACACCTCCCCTGTAGTCCGGCCACCCTCGCATGGCAGCATCCACAAGGAGCCCTGCTCTACATCACCCTGGGATGCTTGTGAAAATGCAGATTCCTGGGTCCCAGCTCAGACTACTCACCCTCTGCTCACTACCATACTGACTGAATCATGAATGTCTCTGGTGGCTGGCTCAGAAATCTGCAGTTAGCACATGGCACAGGTGATTCTTATTCCATCTATACTTTGAAAACCCAAGCACTGGAGGCCTCCAGCTTCATGGTGTCTCAAAAGTTAGAAACAATTAAAATAGTCTGGAGGGTCTGATAGGCCAGTGGCAGCTCAGAAGCTCAGGGCAAGGCTCCATCTCAGAGTCATTCCAGGGTTGTCGGAGCCACCTTTTATAGCACAGAGGGGTTCCGAACAAGTACAAGTACAGACTACCTTTTACCATCTGGCCAAAGAGCCTAAACATGCAGAGTCTCATTAAAATATCAATAGAAACTCTGGGATGTGTATGTGGCGGGGGGCGGGGGCAGTGGGAGTGTTACCAGAGAATGCGATGGAATTTCTTGTTATTATTCTAAAATGGTGACAGTTTAGTCCCTGTGGTGGCAACTGCTAAATTGTCCCATTTTCTATCCCTCCAACTGGAAACAAACAAGCAAAAAACTGGCGCAGTGGTTGAGAGTCCGCCTGCTGATGTGGGGGACACGGGTTCGTGCCCCGGTCCGTGAAGATCCCACATGCCGTGGAGCGGCTGGGCCCGAGAGCCACGGCCGCTGAGCCTGCACGTCCGGAGCCTGTGCTCCACAACGGGAGAGGCCACAACAGTGAGGCCCGCGTACCGCAAAAAAAAAAAAAAAAAAAAAACTGGAAAGAGAGAAGAAGGTGTTGAAGATCCTTTTCCGTTGGCAGCTCTGGACAACCAGCAAATGCACGGACTCAGCCGCAGCCTTAGAAGGGACCAGAAATAGAACAGAAAGCGCGACAAGCCAAGTCACTGCGCTTGGGACGTTTCCGCTTCTAAAGGAGGATGAATAAGTGTAGACGATGGAGGGGGTGGACAGCAGAAAATCACCAGGCAGAGTCGGGAGGCCTCTGTCCAGATGTAAGTCTAGCAATGGGCTAATCATGAACCGCGGGGACCCTGGGAAAGCCACAGAACGCAATGAACAAAACAAAGTCACACTGCCTGGGCCTCAGTTTCCACACTTGGAAAATGAGTGGGGTTCCCAGAGTGCCCTCCAACTTGAGGAACCCATGATTTTAAATTAACATCCCATCCAATATCACTGGGGTGCTGGGGAGAACACTGTGGGGAGGGGCTCCAGGCCAGGAGGTATGACTCACTTCAAGCACCTAGAAATTGCTTCCTCTGCCTTGTCTAGGGCAGAGCCAGCTCAATGATTTCCAAAGATCACCTGCAGCAGTGGCAGTTCCAGAATCTCCAGACAGCTGTGGCTTCAGGAAAGCCACCTGGTTGGAAAGGGTGCTGGGGCTGAAGCTGTTTGCAATCACAATTTACAATAGAGTGAGAAAAGGCTAAATGTCTGAGTGGTCAACATTAGTGCCTCTCTCCAGTATTTCTAGTTCTCCTTTCCTTGCAGGTGCTCGGAAGGACTATTCTTCCCCATTGCTTTGGAGTAAGGCAGAGCCATGTATCTTGCTTTATCCAATAGAGAGGGACTGGAAGGAACATGAGTCACTTCCAGGGTAGAAGCTCCCAGGAGTCAAGGTATGAACTACCAGCAGAACCTGGATCATGGAACCAGCACAGCAGACAACTGCCCTGAAGAGTCATTTGGGTCCACAGAGAAATTTGTGTGATCCAGAAATAAACTTTTGTACTGTTAAGGTACAAAGATTTTGGGGGTGTTTGTTATCAGAGCATAACTTAGCCCATCCTGACTAATACAGTCCACAGCAAAGCATAAGGGTAGGGAGGCTGATAGAGATCATATCTGCCCCTGCTCTGTGCTTCTACTGAGTTACCACAATGATGAAGAGGATTAACATTATCACTATTATTATTACTATTAATAACAAAAATGAAAGTTGTATGGCAAATGCTTTCCATGTATAATCTCCTTTAATCCTCACAAAGCCATAATGGGGTTACTGTGTTATTATCATGTACATTTTCTAAATGAGAAAGTGAGACTGAAAGAGTTTATATAATAGGCCAAGGGTTTGGCAGAGCTAGAATTCGAACCCAGGTTTTTGTACAGCCAAGCCTGTGGAACCCCAATTCCTGACAAACCAAGCACTCAGTGAAAAATCAACCAGAATATTCATGGAATTGGTTACTACATCTATTTGGTATTTTCAGCATAGGGAAGCTAAGAAAAGGGAATTTTAAATTTGGCTACATTTTATACCTAGAATCTCTTGACCCACCCCCTTCTAAAACTAGATGCAAGGCCTGAAGGAAGAAGGAAAAAATAAACAAACAAAAAAATAAACAAAGAATCCACGAGCATCTCTCCCCTCTGCTCCTCCTGAGGGAGCCAAGTAGAGGCAACAAGGTTTCCATCCACTTAAATGACATGGGATAAATCTAGAGGCTGTTTTCTCAAAAGCGGCTTGGTCCTAACAATTTTCTATAAGCTGTAGTTGTTCTCAATCATTCATTCAACAAATATTTTCTGGGTGCCTTCTATGTGTTAGGCACTGAGTCAAGCATTTGGTCTCCTAAAGGGATAAATGGTCCTGGGGATTTTGAAATGGAAAAACATGATACTTGGATAACAAAATATAATTTCCACAATTCCTTATGGGTTTTTCTGAAACCCCCAAAGTTTTGAAAACTGAAAATGTGTTCGCATCCCGTTAGTGACCTCAGCCTATATGAGGGTTTTTATTGTCTTTATGCCACTGATTGTGAATATTCATACATTTGCTGAAGACAAACCAATGTGTGTGATTTCCAGCTGCTGCCCAGAACTCTACTGGGGTTGATACACAATATACAGTACACTTATTACATTTCCTTTCAGACACCAGAACTCCTGCCTCTAAAACATATCTGGGGCCCAAGGATTTCAGGTAGGGAACCTGCCTATTATTTGAAAGTCACCCTTGCAAATCTCTGTATAGTCTCAAAGACATACTGGTGACTAAAATCAAATCTTTCTCAAACAGCAATTGTCCAAAACCAAAGAATTTATTAGATTTTGACTTCCTCATGTAGGCCAGGAAAAAACCAAAAGTGTGTTACATGCAGTAAATGTTCAAGCTGCCACAATGCTTACGTGCCTATTCCCATCACCTCACAATGTCTTTATTCTTGAGAATTAGCATGAATGCTGGAGTGGAAAAAAAAAACCTTCCAGATAACCCAAGTGATTTGCCCAATTGCAAAGAACAAGGTTCCCAGCTGCCAGAATCTTCCATAATAGTGTCTTCCAAATTGTGGGTCACGATACATTAGTCTGGGTAGTGAAATCAATTCAGTTGCAACCCTCATTTTCTTTAAAAAAAAAAAAAAAAGAACAGAAAATAGCGTGAATCCCATGCAGTAAAGGTAAGCACTGCTTCCTGAAAATTTTCTTTTTGCATACGTGTATATGAATAAACATACATATATGCATGTTTTCACACATTTATGGTGGACTGCCATTTTAAAAGTTTGGAAATGACTCTTCTATAATAAGCCACTTTGCACATTTATTCATTCATTCAACAAATAGTTAGTAAAAGGCACCAAGAGAGGCAAGAGTGGGGCTGGGGGGTAGGTATTGGGCAGGAAAGAAAAGCTACACAGAGGAGATGATGCTTGAAATGAGTTTTGAGAGATGAGGAGGTATAAAAGGCACCCGAATAAAAGCCATTATGTAATAGAAATAATTAACCAGTTCTTTGGGATCGAAGCACAATTCTGATTAATTAATACCTGCTCTGCCCACCTTACTGAGATTACCATGAGCTTGAAATTCAACGTACTATGCTAAAATTTGGCTTTGGAAATGTTCTCAAAATTAAAGGCATTATTTTTACAGCAGTTAAAACTTACAAAACATTTTCCCAAAGACTCTCTCATTCGATAGCCAACACTATATGACAAGTGTGACAAAAACTGTTTTTCCCATTTTACAGACAAGATAGCTGAGATTGTCTTTCCCAGAGTCACAAAGCTAACAACTGTCAGCTTAAACTAGGGCTCTTAACTACAAATTCCAGGCTGTTTTTAGTATTCTATATTGGTACCAATTAAATTATTAGCAATTCCACAAATTACCTCTCTTGGGTCAAACTATATTTTTAACAAGACACTCTAGGAGATAATTGTGTAACTGAAAGCAATGCATTTTAATTCATAGTATTTTGAGACCCTGTTTGGAAGACAGGCAGCCCTCCTGGGGCCTTTTCAATCATATTCCATGGGGAGTGGCTGAGGAGATACAGGCTACCTAGAGTCCTGCTCAGTGGTCAGCCAACTCCATGTCCCAAGTCTCTGGCTAGCCGAGTGTCGGCTGATGGGCTGTTCACCACACTGGGGTCTTCATCAGCTGAATCACGGGCATGAGACACTTTATTTTTCAAAGAGCACTTGAACTCATAATTGTCTAAGCTGTGACTCAGGCCCTAGCCCTCTTGGCTAACTTGAATTCTACCCCTGCCCAGCCCTGCAACAAGGTGATCTCATACGGTCCAATGACTTTCACTCTCATCTCTGTGCTGATTTCACCCAAACTGATATCACAGCTCAGACCTCTCATCTGTACTTCTTACTCTGCTATCCAATGTGTAACTCTATCTGAACATCTCAGAGGCATCTTAAACTGAACCCTTGATATTCCCTCGGACCTGCCCCGCCCCAAAACTTCCATCTTGGTAAATAAATGCTACAAACCATATTCGGTTTTCCATGAAAACCTTGGAATCATCCTTGCCTCTTCTCTTTCTTTGCCGGCCCTCATTTAATTCATCAGCAAATCCTATGGCACTACCTTCATAAGACATACTGAATTCGAATACTTCTCACCCACTTCTACCACTGTCACCCTCCTTCAAGCCACCATTAACTCCTGACTGGACTGTGGCCTTAGCCTCCTATTTCTACCTCCTGCTTCTACCCACCTACAGTCTATTTTCCAAGTAGTGACGAGGAAGATGCTTTTCAAATGATGGCAACATGTGGTAGCTCAAAATCCCCCACGGGCTCCCATGACCTTTAAAGCAAAATCCAAAGTCCTTCCACTCCCCCTTGCTCACTGCTCTCCACCCTCACTAGCCTCCTTGCTAGCTTTGACCACATCAAGCCAATTCCAACCTCAGGACCTTTGTACTGCCCTCTGCTTAGATTGTGTGGCTTCCTCCCTGGATTCATTCAAATCTCTGTTGTAACGTCTCCTTCTCAGGAAGCTCTGCCACCACGCAGACTCTCAATCCCCTTATACTGTGTTACCTTCCTTCATAGCACTTATTACTTGACCTTGAGTTACATAACTAATTATTGATTTACTTTCAACATGTCCTGCTCCATGGCAGCAAGAATTGTGCTGTTTCATCCCAGATCCCCAGTGCTGAAAACAGCACATAGTGCATAGCTGGTGAATGAGAAAATTCAGTCTTACTACATCTTCAACATACCTGTGACACACATGGTATGGTACCCATTTTACAGATTCTCAAACTCACAGCTAGTGAAGACCTCAGGAATGATCTAAGTCAGGCCCCTCATTCTACAGATGAGGAAACTGGGACTCAGAATTGTGAACCGACTTATCCAAGGCTGGCTAGTAGGCCCCAGAGTTAAAACCTAAACTGAGGATTCTTCTCATTCCAAGTTCAGCACAATTCTCACATTACCAAGTTGAGATACACATTCCTGGCTGGGGAGACATAAATGTCTATAAACTTACAATGGTACCTGGTACTTTTTTATAGTCAAAATGATTATTACAATAAAATAGATAATAATAGATGATAGTAAGTGGCCAAATCATCATTCATGAATACTTACTAACTATAGTATGTTAAATTCTGTAAAGAGATGAAAACAAAGCCCCCAGAACACAGAGAAAAGCAGTTTAGAGTAATGGTTGGGAGCATGGCAGAAAGAGCTGGAATGCCTGAGTTCAAATCTTGGCTTTGCCACTCACTAGCTATCAATTACTTAGCCTCTCCATGCCTCAGTTTTCCCATTTATTAAATGGGTATAATTATAGTATCTTCACAGGGCAGATGTGAGAATTAAAAGAATTTGCATATGTAAAACATTTAAAATAGTAAGTGCTGTATCCGCATTCATTGTTATTACTACTATTTCTATCACGAGGCAAGTGATCATAGCTTAGCAAAGAAGGTATTCAAAGAGTTGGAGCAAGATGTGAACATTTGAAATGGATTCCGAAGAATAGGTAGAAGGATGTGTTTTGTTTGGGGATAGACGGAGTTGTGACAGGTAGTGGTGATGAGAAAACAACACTCCTGGCAGGGAAAGAGCCACAGCAAAGCACAAAGGTGAGAAGTAGGAAGACATATTGTCAGAACAGCAAGCAACGAGCAACGCGCTGGGCTGGCTTCGGTGGAGGGGTGGGAATAAAAGCTGTGTGAGATAAAGCTAGAAGGAGAGATAGATGGTGGCCGGGTCAGAAAGGGCCTGGAAGTGTTGCTGAGGAGTACAGATTTTATTCTGTCAGCAAGCAGGAGCCCCGAGGGTTTCTGAATAGGAGAGTGACATTAAGAATCCTTTCAGGAAGACAGTTTTGTCCTGACATCATGTGGTGTAAATTATCTTGGACTATACAGCTTGGGTAGAATTGGTTGCCAAGCTCACAAGGGGAGGGAAAGGATTTGAGGTTCAGGGTCCCCTGTGTAGACACAACTCTGGATCCTGCGTCTGATCCAAACTCTCAGGCTTACAAAGAACACACTGGCTTTGCTGTTTCTTAATGCGGGGTCTGCTATCACCTTGTCTAATGCAATATTGATAGGCAGGGTGCTACCCAGGCAACCAGATGCACTCATGGGTTTAGCCTCAGCCTCAGCCTCAGCAGCTAGTATCAGAATCACATCAGTGGGCGAGTGGGTGCCCAACCACACTCCAAAGGTCTGAGCTGAACAGGCAAATGCAGCACTTTTTGGTCACTCGGGTGGGACCAAGGGATACACACTGGGTTCTCCTTAGGCCTCCATTTTTGCTGTATAGTTAAGGTATAATTTAGCTTGTCAAGTTCATGTGTAGTGTATAGACCAGGGATACTTGCTCTCTTCTCTACCCCGGAAAAGGAGGGTTTGTTTTCAGGAGAGGGGAGGGAGAAAACAAGTTAGTATCTTTTTGAATGTCTTCTATGTGCTAGACACTGTTAGGAGTAATAATAATGAGAAGACGACCTTTATTTGATTATAAGAGTAGGTGGGGCAGCCACTATTTAGTGAACATTACTATTTTCCAAATTGTGCCAAATGCTCTATTTGAAACATCCTATTTAACCTGTGAAATAGGTTGTTTGATTAGCCCCATTTTGAGCTGAGGACACTAAAGCCCTCAAAGAGATCAATTTATCCTTCATCATGAATGTAATAAGTAGCAGAGCAGACTGGTCTCTGCATATATCTGTTAGGATCCTTCGGTTGTAGGCAACAGTAACTCACACGCTCTCATAGGAACATGTTGGAAGGATACTGGAACTCACAGAATTGGCAGGAAGACAGAGAAGTAGACCTAGAAACAGGTAGGCACTGAGGTGACTCTGGAGGCAGGCCCAGGAACCACCAGGTCTCAGTGCAAGAAAGCTTGGGTTAGAAGCTATTGAATGGGGTAGAGATGAACTCTGTTATGTTTCAGATTCCTTGTCTCTCTGCTCAAGCATTTCTCCAACTGGCCTAATGCTGATCACGTGCCATCCTTTGCCTGGGGGACAGGACACCCAGACTGTAACCCTCCAACCTGTCCCTCCAGATTATACCCAGTGGTAATACCATCCAAACTGGGGTGCTGTTGAGAAAGACAAATGAATGCTAGGAAGTGAGAAAACAGCAAATGTTCACCACAATAACCTAGTGTTGGGCTGCTCCCCGCAGGCCCATAAGACCAAAGAAAGAACCCGGAGTCAGCAACAGAGACATCAGTGGTTTAATGGATGCAGGAGCTTACACATCTGAAGCAAGGTCCTGGAGCGACACCCTGTGCGCAGCAGCTGGCAGGCAGGACTTGGCGGCAGGCTTCGCTCCGAGGGGGAAGGGGGAGATTGCCAGTTACAGGGGGAACTGATGTCAGGTTGGCTCATCGGTTACCAGGGAAACCAGCAGAGGCGCACATCCCTCACCACTCCTTTGATAAGAACAATCACTGGCTGGGACCTGGGGCAAGTATGTAGGAAGGTCAGTCCTGTGAGGAGGGTGTAGGTGAAGCAGGCACTGGTTGGGTAGGGGATGCACAGAGAGCAAGAGAACAGCCATCTTGAGTGGCCTGACCATACACCTAGGTAGATCCATCCTACTGAGCATATTTCTCAACCTTGCTAATGTTCCCCTTCCAGTGCTTCATGAATAAAGGTTGGAAAAGAAATGGTGGGCATTTAGGGAAGTCCCTCGTGGCCCAGTGGTTAGGACTCGGCACTCTGACTGCCAAGGTCCCGGGTTCAATTCCTGGTCAGGGAACTAAGATCCTACAAGCCTCGTGGCAACCAAAAAAAAAAAAAAAAAGGTGAGCATTTAATAGCAACTTTTATTTGAACTAACCTCTGAGCCTCTACTCATCATACACAGAAACACATATACAGTGGTGAAGTTTACATGGCTCCAGTGGGGTATATAAACCTACCAATAGGAGAAAGGAAAAAAAAGAACACACCACCAAGTACAATGGGTAATCAGTGAAACATAAATGGAATAAACTTGGTAAAATATGCCCAGTTTTTGGCATGTATACTAGATATCATGAAATGTTTTTATTATCCTCTCAAAAACAGATTTCTTTTGAATTGCATTTCAATTATATTTTTAAAGCAGAGCTTATAGCTCATTTGTCGATGTTAATTCATGTCCACATGCAAACACCTGAAGGTAGCCTTGTGCTTCTCAAGAACCCAAACCCACCGTTTTCACCACTGAGTGGCTTTTATCTACCCATTTACTGTTATCTGCAATAAAGCAAGTCATAATTGCTACAAGGAAGATCATAATAATTAAATGACTATCTGACATACTACATTACTATTTGGATGGCTTTACAACCAGATAACGGCTGATAGAGATGAAGGTAGCCTGGGCGTCAGGGAGGGGACCTCTCCGCCAAGTGACCCCCTCTGTCAAACAATGACTCATGGTCCTTGGCGGCTTTTACTGATGGGATCAGGCTAGCTCTCATTAACTGCTGCAAGAACATGGCTTGCTAATCTAGAAAGGCTTCTCAGCGTGATGATAAACACATGTGGCTGAAGGGTTCATGTTCAGGAATAATTTAGAAACTTCTCAACAGCACACTCACTCTTAGTCTGAGAGGTATTTCCTCCCCTGGTCCCCCTCTGCTTTCTACTGTTACTTTCCTCTTCCTACCCTACCCTCTCTCCCCCATTCAGGGATACCTCCTCCCCCATCCACTAAGTAGCGCCAGGTAAACAGTATTCAACAATCAACAGACCTCTCCAACCTCAAAAAGCTACTCCCTCCATTCCTGGAATCCCTACTCTGTGCTGCTCAGTGATCGCTAGCTGGGACCATCATTTGTCTGCCTACCTGTCTAGTCCAGGTACCAGTCCCTTTGAAAACCGTAACTGGGACCTGCCACTCTTCTTTAAAAATATATCCATTCAGGAGAGTGGCAAACAAGAGCCCTTCAATGTCTGGCTGAAATCCAATTCCCTGACTTTTCCCGCCCACTATGTTTCTATCAAGGCCCACATACTGCTACCCCAAACTCCCTCTCCCTAACCTCTCTCTTTTCTTGTCAGCTCCTGGACCCAGCTCACAAGTCCCTGACTGGGAAGCCCTCTGCCATCCCCAGGCAGAGTAAGAGCTGGCTCCTGGTGGCCACACGGCATTCTGGGTACACCTTGATTAGAGTATCACACGCTGCATCACTGTCACCTACCCACCCACCTGCCTCCCCACAGACTGAGGTCTCTTTGCAGCCAGAGTCCAACTCATTCACCTTTGCATCTCCAGAGCCAAGCACAGCTCCTGACCCAGAGTGAATACCCACAAAATATTTGAGAAATAAATGAATTTCAGTTTCCATGAAGCTGAAAAATATTTATATACATATTATCTATAAATTTATTTATAGATATTTATAATATATATTTTTAGCAAGATAGCCATCAATTTTTATTAAGCTTAAATCTCTAAATTCCATTTTAGCACCACATTTGGGGGAAAAAAGTCCAGTTTTATATAAACTCGATGTGTATGAAGAGGGCACAGGATAGCTCCTATAGAATTATCAAAATGGTGTTTGTATTTAACCTCATCTTTATCACTTCAAATGAGCACTTCCCTACATCATCTGGGCATATACTCCATTCACCACCTTTATTGTTTGAAGTCTTGCAGAATCACTGCTCTAGATAGAATACAGGACTGTGACCTGCAGATACACGTGTGTATACTTATAACTCCACCAGACCAAGTTTGGGCATCTAGCAGGGTACATGCCATTTGGGGCCTACCATACGCTGATGTCCACTTGGCTGAAGTCGTCCAGCTGTGGCAATCCCAGCCACGCACCGCTAACCCGCTGGGGCCTTCATGTGAGCCTTTCCTGTCCATGCCTATCTCCTGTCTCCAATTGTACAGCTCCCTGAGTATTCCACAGCCTTCTTCTAAATCTGCATTCGCTTCTGTGATTTTTAGATAACATTTCAGCAATTTCAAGTTTGTAACCTAATGATTCTTATGCTCTTCTCTAAGAAGACTTTTTTATTTTATTTTTTATGATTTACTTTTCTCGGAGTCACCATGGCAGTTTCCCCTCTCTGGTATTACTTTCGGCAGGCAAACTTTGATTATTTGAATGCCCCAGGGGATGTGCTGAAATTTAAGTTAAGTGAGATTTCAGGTAATTGGAAGAGTTTTTAATGTGAACCACTGTAGCTGGGGGGTATGTGAAATTCACTGACAGTCTTGGTTAACTGCAGTTTTGAGTAACGAAGGTTTGCCTGAATATCTATTTCAATCCTTTCACTCCTGTTATTTCTCCTTTCCTCCCTCTGCCCATCTTCTCTCTCTCCAAAGAGTGTGTTCTTATTCTTTTCAGGCCGATAAAGATGAGAAAAAAGCAAGGGAAGAAGATTGGGTTTCCTTATAGTTGGCCGTACGTGGGCTAGGAAATCCCTTCCCATTTGCTGAAAAGAGCATATGTTTTTAAAAATCATCCCTTGCCTGGAGTGAATTTGCTCTCTCCCCTGTGCCCGACCTTGCCTCGGGCCGAGATGCTGAGGGTGGAGCATGCAACTCCGGTTCGTTTCCGAGACTGGGTGTTCAGGATGGAGCACAAAAATTACCTGTGCATCTGAGGCTCTCCCTTTTCCATCCAAGTTGCCAAGAGCCTGGGATATGCTGGATGAAGGTGACAGCCCACGTCACCAACCCTCACATATGCAATGACCCATTATAACATATAACAGTCACATATGGAATGTAACGATAGATTCACTGGTTAGGTCATTATATGATAATAATTCAATTCAGTTGCAGAGGGCTCCCCCTGTGGGCTGGGTGGCAGCAAAAAGCCAGCAAACCATGGACAACATTTCGGTCAAACTGCCTTTCAAAGCTGTAAAAATGCTGTGGCTCTACTTCCCCTTGTCTCAAAAAAGAAATCATAAAAAAACCCTAACATTCCCCAATAAGGCGCCCCCTTGTATATCTACCAGCTTTTAACCTCTCAGCTCTGCCCCCAAACACCAGGAGCAGAGGGACCTGTGGTCACGTCTTCACTTTACATATGAGGTGCTGAGAGGACTAAGTGGTGGCATTTGCAGAACTAGAATTGATTCCTGGACCATCCTTTAACAAGAGGGAATTCGGGAGATACAGAGACAAAGGACCCATTAATAGAAGCAACGTGGCATGGGGGATTTAGACTGAAATGTGGGTTTCACTGCCATCACCTACCACTGGGCCATGGGAAGCCCCGCACCCACTCTGAGCTTCAGTTTCCTCTTTTATAAATGATGATATCATTTATAGCCATCGGGCTTCCCTGGTGGCGCAGTGGTTGAGAGTCTGCCTGCCGATGCAGAGGACACGGGTTCGTGCCCCGGTCCGGGAAGATCCCACATGCCGCGGAGCGGCTGGGCCTGTGAGCCATGGCCGCTGAGCCTGAGCGTCCGGAGCCTGTGCTCCGCAACGGGAGAGGCCACAGCAGTGAGAGGCCGGTGTACCACAAAGAAAAAATAATAATAAAATAACCACCATCATTTATGGAAGCTACTCAGTGCCCAAAGATGATTCATCATTTCACATATATAAATCATTAATCCTTATCACAACTCCAAAAGGTAGATGTCATTACCCCCTTTTACACATACAGAATCTGAGGCTCTAAGAGGTTAAAAAAAAGGCGTGCAGCCTGTAAGTGACAAAGGTGGGATTTGAACACAGGTCTGCCCCATGTCCTTTCTGTTGCAGTGCACTGCCTCTCTCACAGAAGAGTCTAAGGATTTTATAAGGCAATGCATGTTAAAAAAAAAAAAAAGCACTCAATAAAGTCTAAAGGCATCAATCTTATTATCACAGTATCAAAAGAATCAAGAGAACTGTGTCTGCCCTATTCAAAGAAAGAAAACAATCTCCATTCCTAAGTTTGTCAGCAGAACTTGCCTCTCTGAAAAATATTATCTCCCTGTTGGGATGAATAGTTCCATAAGAGGGCCAGAGTACTCAAGATGAAGAGTCAACTCAAGATGGTGCGTTTTGTGGGACTATTCCCTGGCTCCCTTCTCTCTGATACTTGAGTCAGGTGCAGATGCTCTAAAGCAAGGAGGTGTTCCATCCCCGTCTGCCCCAGAAGGCAGTCATCTGCAAACTAGAGATCTTGAAATCAGCCACACAAATCCATCACCATTTTAATTATCCAAGTAAATAGAGCTCTTACCACCATCTGCTAAGATTTCAACCAGTCGTGATCATTAAGCTCCCCCAGCAGTTCTTTCTGGGCGAGAACCATGGAGTCATTGCTAAAGGGCCACTTGGGCCGAAATTTCTGCCTACAGGATGAAGGTGTCCCCAGCTGAAGCATGTGTCTCGGAGCTGTTTTTTCCCCTCTCTACACCTTGCTCATATTTTTCTGAAAGCCGTTCATTTGCTCCTTCAAAGTAACTTCATCTTTGTTGTTCTTACTTCCTTTCTACCAACTCCAGGCAGTACTGATTAGTGAGAAATTTTCCTCCACAAGAACTGTCAGCTCAGAACTCAGCCCCACAGCAAAAAGTGAGGTGTAGAATCACTGTGGAACACGGGGGTGTGTGCAATCCTGGTGATTCGAATCACCAGAGATTTTAGAGACCAGACTAAATTGTAAATGCTTCTTAAGGCGGGGAGTCTGTGCAGGTCTGTTTCTCTGGCTGATAACTGTGTAAATGAGTTGATTATGTTAGTGAAAGGCTCCCGTGGGCGACCTGAGTTAATTATGGCTTTCAGGGAAGATGGCAAAATCCTCACTAGCTACAAATCACCAATGGACCACAAGGCAGTATTGGGTATAACTGTACTTGCTTTCCTTGACAGTCAGTTGGTCCACCAACACCGCTACCTCTGTCATCACCGTTCTTCAGGATAGCATTTAAATGACAATAAAGTGATTACTCTTCCCCTAGTACAGCATTAAGACCTGACACTCAAAATACTCCTTGGAGAAGGACGCACAGACATCACTGATGCAGGTAATGTCAAAGTTTGGGCATTTCTCTTTCACTAAAGACAATTCAGTGATAATCAGGATCACCACAGACAGCAGCAACAAATTGCTAATTGCTAAATATATGATCGGGCTGACCGCTCCAAAAGGCGATGACATTTCAGAGGCAGAGAGACCTAAAAGTATATGGAGGACAGCGGATAGGCTGAGTAAGACCCTGAGCTTGAGACTCAGATATGACCATGGAAGCGTCAGTCAAACACAGAGAGCAGACCCTCCTCTATCAGTGACGGTGTACCAGGCACTTTACACACATTAGCTCATTTGTCCTCACCATGAGACCCTACAAGGTAGGTACTACTATGATCCCCTATATACATATAAAGTGCTGGTCAGTAAGATGGAAGCAGAAGTGTCCTTTGGGACTTCTGGGAAGTTTCCTTAAGGGAGGGGTCCCCAACTCCTGTACCAGTCCTCACCTGTTAGGAACCGGACTGCAGAGCAGGAGGTGAGTGGTGGGCGAGCAAGCGAAGCTTCATCTGCTGCTACCCATCCTCCCCCCAACCCTGTCCATAGAAAAATTGTCTTCCACGAAACCAGTCCCTGGTGCCAAGAAGGTTGGGGACTGCTGCCTTAAGGGGAGAGGTACACTCTTGCATGTCTTCCTCATCCTGAAATATATGGTCCACAAAATAGAAAACCTCACTCTGGGAATGGAGCAGTAGAGCAGAGAAATGGAAGGTGCCTGGATCCCTGACAAACAGTGAGCTGCCATAACAGCCCAAACTGTCTACCTCCAAATTTATTGTACATGTGTGTGTATGGCTGTTAGCATAACTGAGGCAATCTTGGGCCCTTAAAGTTTCTCCTGTCCTTTTGCTGACCCTACCCAGGACTGTACTGTGCAGTAAGTCACTTCCCTGTCATCAAGGGCTTTGCATTGATAGTTAATAGATATTGTTTAATAATCATTAGGACCAGGTGGCCTCTATGCTCTGTTAGTCCCCAAACAATGATGAAAACCTTCACTGACGTATTGTGCCCATGAGACTAGTTACTCATTCATGAATCTTGACTTAGAAATGCACGTCCTGTTTCCCAGCACCTATCCCAATACCCCCTTTAACTATAAGACTGTCCCCATGGCCCTTAGGCAGTGCAGGTGCAGTTGTGAATGCTTCCAGATCATTGTCCCCTACCCCATCCCACTCTGTGAGTAAATTACCCTATAATAAACTGATCCATTGACTGTATGGAGCTGTTTGCCTCATTTTTACTTATATAATTTTTTGGTCTCCAGATGCCTTCTCAATTCAGTGGGCACTTTTTGTTCCCTCTGACCTTCAACAATGTGAGTGAGAAATACAGATAATTCTATCTTATTTAAACCACTGTTATTTCTATTACATTAAAATTAATCCTAAATAATAACCTGATATGCCAAACAACCGATATTGAGGAAATTTCAGAAGGAAATTAATAAAACAATCCCATTTACAATCTCATCAAAACTAATAAAATAGCTGGGAATAAATCTAAATAAGGAGGTAAAAAACCTGTACTTGGAAACCTGTAAGACACTGATGCAAGAAATTGGAGACAACACAAATGGATAGAAAGATAGACCGTGTTCATGGATTGGAAGAATTAACACTGTTAAAATGACTATACTACCCAAAGCAATCTACAGATTCAGTGCAAACCCTACCAAAATACTAATGGCATTTTTCACAGAACTAGGACAATTCTAAAATTTGTATGGAAACACAAAAGACCCTGAATTTACAAAACAATCTTGAGAAAGAACAAAGGTGATTTCAAACTACAGTACAAAGCTACATCATCAAAACTATATGGTACTGGCACAAAAACAGACACATAGGTCAATGGAACAGAACAGACAGCCCAGAAATGAACCCACACTTATATGGGCAGTTAATCTATAATAAAGGAGGCAAGAATTTACAATGGAGAAAAGACAGCCTGTTCAATAAATGGTGTTGGGGAAACTGGACAACTACATGCAAAAGAATCAAACTGGACTACTTCCTCTCACCATATGCAAAATAAATTCAAAATGGATTAAAGACTTAAGTATAAGACCTGAAACCACAACACTTCTAGAAGAAAACATAGGCAGTACTCACTCTTGGAATGGAGTGATAGAGAGACAGAAGGTGCCTGGATCCCTGACAAATGGTGAGCCCCCATATCACATATGTATATTTTCCAAATCTGGTGTGGAGGGGTGCAGTGAACTCAGATTACTTGGATATTTAAAGTTACATCCACCACGACTCAAGGTTTTATCATCTCTAGGCATCAATAATACCTTCAGCCACTCAGTTTTCTTCCTCAACCTTTCCTCGTTCACAGATTCAGGCCATCAAGGGCAGGGACTCGTTGCTGCGATGAGGACACTCTGTGATGGGGGTGAACAGGCAGGGGTGGAAGGCTGGAGTCCCTCACTTCCACGGAGCCAGTGCTTGGACAGGGCTGGGTCACCTGGCACACCTGCCTTCCACCCACAGCACAGAGGTGGTGTCCTGCCCGTCCTTCGGGATGTGGTTACGACTGCAGGTCTCCTGACACCACTTTTGCTCAACTTCCAACTGAAATTGAAGTCATGGCAGGAGTCTGGAACCAGACCCAAAAAGGCTCTGTTTCAGCTCAGGTTTTTAGGCTTAGAGCTAGGTCAGCTGATGTGAGTGTACAGAGGGTCTGAACCCAAGGCTCCCAGAGGGAAAACCTTCTAACCTTCAAGTTTAAAAGCCTAGCTCCATACACTTGCTTCTTTTTGAGTGACCATAAAAAAGGACTCTGAATTTCTGAATATTTCATAAACACTCTGAATTTCCATCTCTTCATCTATAAAGACACTACCCCTGCTCATTCTAACTGGTAAAGTAGTTATGAGAAATTGATTAAGGAATACAGAGGAAGGTGACAACATCCTGTTGCATTTTGTACCCCAACTTTTAGCAAAGTGCCTGGGACATAGTTAATCATCTTAAATATCAGTGGAGGGAAGGCAAATGTAAGGAATTATTTTTATTTGTTACTGCTCATGATGAGAAGATGGCCATAGGGACCAAAAAATTAATAATAATAATCGCACAATTTCTTTGCATGAGAGTCAACCGTGGGTGGCAAATAACCTTGGAGCAAACTTAAATTCTAGTCCAGAGCAGAGTTAAAGGCTGGCATCTGTTCAGACACACTATAGTACAGGTCAGAGTCCATTACAGAAAGTAGCTCTTTATAACCAAATGATTTCCCACCCGCAGCTACTGCCTGACTCTTTTCAAGCAATATATCTGAGAGAATAAAATTCCAGTTTGGAAGAAAGGAAGGAAAAGAAGGGAAGGTGGGAGGGAGAGTGGGAGGGACTTGACTTCTAGTAAATTCATAAATCCACTAGAGCTTATTAAAACGAGATTTGACTTACTACCTTTAAAAGATCACAGTCTATATTTTGAGAGTCAGAAGGCCTGTAAGATCAAATGGAGATAAGGGGACTTGGGGGAGAAAAAGAGATAAGAATATTGTTTTGACAAAAAAAAAAAAAAAAAAAGATGTCCTTGTTTTAATTCAGCAGTTTTTCAATTCAAGTATTAGCTGAGAATCCAGTGGGGTTGTCATCTCTTTTATGTTTGTTCATTACATGCAGCACATTGCTCTGGGCACAGTGGGAAATTAAAAAATGAATCTACCCATCCTGCGTTGAGTAACTCCAGGCTGGAGGCAAGATGTACATAAATAATTCCAATGTGAGGCAACCCGGGAGATGCTGGTCACAGAGGTGTGTCTAGACGCTTGGGATTGCAGAAGGCAAGAGACCTTTCAGTTGGGGATCAAGGTGGTCATGACAAAACCTTGAAAGAAGAGTGAGAAGTGAGAGGACAAGAGTTCCTGGCAGAGGGCACAGCCTGAGCAAAGGCCAGGTGCATGGAAACACAGGCTTCCAGCAAAGACCCCAAAGTGGTTCTGTTTGCCAGGAGTACAGGACATGTGAAAAGGAGAAATGCAAAATAAGGCTGGAATGTTTGGTTTGGATGAAAGTAAGAAAGGCCTTAAATGACAGTGGAGTCCGAGCCAAAGGCAGAGCCAATAGGGCCGTGGAGGGCTTTGAGCGAGGAAGGTCAGGATCACAGTCCTGCTTCCAGACCCTTGACCAGGCAGAGATGGACTGGAAGGAACGGCAGAAAGAGATGCAAGAGACAGGGAGGCTGATGAGGAGGCACCTGCAAGAATCCAGGGTGGGGAGCTGACTGCTGGTTCTTTGTGAGCAAGTGTTGGGTCTTGGGCACCAAAATCAGCTGAATACGAGGCTTATTCAAAACCCCAACAAATGAGGAAGGTAAAGTGGTCAGCAGGAGACTGGACTGAGGGAGAGTGAGAAGGGTGCAAAGTCACAAGGTGAATAAGGTGAGCACAGAAGAGGCCATGGGATGGAAGTTGCCCAGGAATTGATCGAGCAGTCTGCAAACACATTAGAAGGTCTGGCAAAGCTGGAGACTGTTGGGAAAGCAGAAAAGGTTACAGATTGACCCTGACAGCATTCACCAGTCTGGAGCAAATTAAAAAGCAAATTGGAACTGGCTTAAATAAAAGGGAGTCCCATCGCTGCCACCTCCAATATCTCCTTGGTCGTGGGGTCTACAGATGGCAGAGCAAGCAGGTACGTCAATCTGCAGTTCATCAATATGAATTTTCAATGGCATCATGTTGACAGTGGCAGCTGACACATCACCTCCCTCGGCTGAACCATCCCTGAAGCCCTGGGAAGCCTCTTCCTAAAGCCCAGGCAAGGACAGGACCACCTCCTCAGCTGGAGAGGGTGGGGGACTTTAAAACATACTTTCACGTACATCATCTCACTTTATCCTCATCTTAGATGAGAGACACAAGGCAGGTACTGTTATCTTCCTTGTACGAAGTCCAGAGAAACTGAGGTCTGGACAAGTAAGGTGATTTGCCCAAGACCGTGTAGCTATGTAGTGGTGGAGCTTGATGACTTACATAATCCACTGCTGCCTGAGAAAGGAAGCTGCCCGGGATACCCAGAAGCTGCCCAGGACACCAGGCATCTGCCAGGCCATGTGGACACTCACTCCCAGCTCCTTCACAGCCATGGTCAGCCTGGGAAGACGTTGGAAGTGGGGCACACTGGCAGGTAAGTAGGGCTGGCTTCAAAGAGAATGTTGAAAATGGTGAGGTGAACTGTTTTTCCTTCCTTGTTTCCTCCTCTTCATTCCTTCCCTCCTTCCCTTCCTTTCTTCCACAAGTGCCTGCCAAGCATCATGTGCCAGGCACTGTGCTAGACATTGGTGACCACCCACCCCTCTGAAGGTCCCTCATCCTCAGGAACCCCAGTTGCCATACCTGCTCACAAAGCCCCACACTGTCTTCCCAACTGAAATATACCATCCACTTCCCAATCTCTTGAGACCCACAAGAGGTAGGAAACCCAAGTGGAGGCTATGACATTTGAGCTGGGCTGTAAAGTGTGAGTAGGAGATCATCTTTGGACATAAGCAAAGGCTTAGAGATGTCTCAGGGTACGGACTGATCTGGTAACAGGAATTCTATAGAGCGTGAGGGAGGTGGTAGCATAAGGGGTACAGAGGAGTTACTGAAGATGAGGAGCGAGCAGGCCCTTGGAGGCCACCTGAGGAAGGGCTTTCACTCTGCAGGCCCTGGAAAGCCATCGGGGGCTTTAGGCAAAGGAGTGGTAAATCATTTCAGCGCTTGGAATGACAACTCAAGTAACTGCAGGGAATGAAGAAGATCTTAGAGGGTCTTTATGCAGATATTCTGGGAAGAGTGGATGAGAACCTGAGCCATGGTGGGATAGTAGGAAAGGTGACACAGAGCCCTTATTAAGGACTTGTAGCAAAGCAGAAAATACGGGTCTTTGTAGATAATTAAATGGGTATGGGGTAAGTTGGGAAGAAGAATCAAGGAAGATTCCATAGTGATGTCATTCATTGATACGGGATAGAAGAAGGGAAGAGAGATGGGAAGGGCT
The DNA here is from genome assembly GCF_964341445.2 of Mesoplodon mirus. NCBI lineage: Eukaryota > Metazoa > Chordata > Mammalia > Artiodactyla > Ziphiidae > Mesoplodon > Mesoplodon mirus. The sequence continues at coordinate 175,366,719 of NC_138977.1, forward strand.
AAAGGCAGAGGGAGGGTAAATTCAGTTCAGGGCACGCTGAGTGCGAGGTGCCTGGGGGACACTTCCAGTAGCCCTGCAGAGGGATGCAAAGCCCAGTGTGTAGGGGGAGAACAGTGGAGCGTCAGAGGCTGCACAGCCAGGTGTCAAGTAGGTAGAGGACTGAAGAAAGACCGCCATACGTGGCAAGTAGGAGGCTGGTCTTGGGTGGCCTTGGCAAGAGCATTTTCAGGAGTAAAAATGGGGTGGAAGGCAGGCTCAGGTGGGTTGAGAGTGGATGAGGACAAGGGCACAGAGGGACAGGTGCAGGTACAGGGGGCCTCCTGGGTCCTGCTCAGCCCTCTTCCCCAGGCAACTTCTCCCTGTTCAAAGCGGACAGTCATGCCCTTTGAGTTGCCTCTAGAATGAAGGCCACTCGGGACCCCAGCACTCTCTAGACAGCTAACCGGGCATTCAAGGTCAGCCTAACAATCATCAGCTGATGCCCCACTGTGTGTCTCCAATCAGAGAAACACATCTGGGATTTCCCAAACAAGCCCTGTATTTTGCCATCTCTGCACTTTTGCTATCTCCATTCCTTCTGCCTAGAACACCTTTCCTTTACATTTCCACTTGCAGAAATCCTGCCTAACCTTCCTGGCCCAAGTGCTACCTTCATCAAGAACCTTCCTCAATCCCCCAATCCAAATGAACTTCCCTGCAAAGCACAAGGCTATGCACACAACATAGTTGTGTGCAACACAACACAACATAGTTGACCTTCTTCTTTGCTATCCACCTGTCCCACTGAAATACCTCCGGGCTGTGTTTCATTCTTCTTTCATGCCAACCAACCAACCTATCACAGTGATGGATCCATCCTGACCCCTCACCTGTGTGTCTGTCGCTAATAAACTATAGGTGGGCAGGCACATCCAAGATTCTCTTCCCATACATAAGAATGTGAAATCAAAGTTGAGGCCCTGCAAATGGGCCAGAACTAGGTCATTTGGGGGATGTTCTCCAGTATCCTCACTCAGGTCCTGTACCTCTTGAGTCATAGCATGAAGCCTCATCATTCTAGAACTCCTGTCTCCTACCCCAACACAGGTGGTCATGGTCCCTCCTCTTAGGAGCTCACTAATTTGTGTAGGAGTTAAGATCAACACACAGAGAAGGTCCTTTCCTTTCTCAGGGAGTGTGTAAATTCTACATGAGTGGTTTGTAAGCTACACTACATAAGGCAACAGGATGAAGAGCTCACTTCAAGCTTGGGTGGTCATGGATGATTTTATGAAGGATGTTGGTGTCTATTCCATCTTGAAGGACTGGTAAAGGTTGTGGTCAGGGAAGAAGTGGAAGGCCCACACAGATGAGATCAGGATAATAAAGTAGAAGCCAGAAGGCAGAACAGATCAGTTTGGCTGGAACAACCAATTTATGAGGGAAAATGAGGCATAAGGCTAGAAAGATAGGCCAGCTTGGGGCAGGCCTTGAATACCCAGTAATGGGGAGCCACTGAAGGCTTCTGAGTAAGAGGTCCTGGTGAAGTATCTTTTTAAAGATAGTTTAATAGGCTAGTCGTATAGAAGGTATATTGGCTTGAAGAAGATATGATATTTTGAACAAACTTAAGATGTTCATTACAATATAAATACCATAAGGTAATGGAAACAGAGTAGCCTAGAAGACGTGAAATGAAAATGAGAAGACTTCAAAATAAAAAATCTGCCAAAGGTTTGTGTTCCTTGGGGACCAGGTGTCCCCTACCACTGGTGCCCTTTTACCTGAAGGACCAGAAAGAGATGCAGACTCTCAACTAAGCAAAGTCCTCTGCCAGGAGGTACCCAAAGCCCCGCTATGGTTTTATTGATGGAAAACCAGGCAGTGGGTAAGAAACGTTGCTCACTCTGGTCATTTTCATTCAGGGACTAGCCAAAGTCCTCTTCTTATCTTCAGCCAATGTATTTTATTCAATGTGAAAGTCACTAAATTAATTTTTTTAACATGATAAGAGTAGCAATTGTCAATTTTAGAAGCACATATGCGAATTTCCCTGCACAGGAGAGAACATGAATCCCATTAGTTAAAAATAGCAGTTGTGCTCACTTTCCCCCACATGCTAATTTTAATAAACTTACTCTAAAATTAGCCTGCCACTATGAGGATAGCTGCTCATCAAAAATGTTCCCAGGAAGCACTAAGCTTGCCTCGCAAGAGTTCAAGCACTCCTAGGAAACTCTGCACGATGCAGAGCTCTAAGCAGAACCTGTCCTCTTCTCACCAGACTCAGTCACCCCCAACCCCCTGTCAGACCCATCACCACCACTCTCTGGCCACACTTCAAGGGTCATCTTGGACTCATGCTACTGCATCTTCCTGATCCAATTGGCTATGAAATCCTGTATGGGTCTTCCTTTAAAATCTATCTCATAGTCATCCCTTTTTCTCTCTCTCCACTGATGCCATAACTCCTTATGACTTCATTTATTCAAATATTCAAGCATTCACATATTCTACACTCACTGAGTACCTACAAAGGGCAAGGTACAGTGAAAAGTGTTAAGGTCACAAATTAATAACATATGGTCCCTACCCTCAAGGAGTTCAAGATCTTCTGGGCCCAGTGGAGAGAGAGACAAGTCAAGGGTTTATCAAAGAACCATATGATAAGTGTTATGGCCTAGGTGCAAAAGAGGTAATTGGGAATATTGATGGTGACAGAAAAGACTAGATTACTGGTAGCTCAGCTTCACTTGTCTTTCCCTGATTCCTGGGAGAGCTACCAAATTTGTCTTTATATTCCCGCTACCTGGCACAGTGCCTTGTGAATGACAAAGGCTCGGTGATTACTGAGTTCAGTGGAAATGAATCTTTCCCAAGTATTTTCATCAACTTACACTCTAGCTAAAAAAGCTTTCAGAGGCTATTACCAGCTACATTAGAGTACACCCTTCTGTCTTGCTTTTGAAGTTGTTCACCATCTGGTCTACCCTGGCTATCCAACCTCCATTTCTGCTATACCTCAACCCACTAGTTTCAGGCTTTATCTGGAGCATTTCCTCAAAGGCCAACCCAACCACCAGTCCAGTGCTCAGGCCTGCTTCCTGTCACCACCACCATGCCCTCTTCAGCCAAAGCAGAGGGACCCAGTTCAAGTTCTACTTCTTCTAAGAAGCTTTTCCCCACTTCTTCAGCTTCACCAACTGCCTATATATGTATCTAAGATATATTGTTCATTATTTTGCACTGTTTTTTCATTTAATCTTATGAATGTGAATAATGCTTTGAAATATTAAATGGTACTCTATTTACCTTGCCTCAAATTCCTATAACTCCTACCCTGTTTCTCTCCACATATCCCTCTCCCTTTTATTTTTTATTTATTTATTTATTTTTAAAAATAAATTTATTTATTTTACTTTTGGCTGCATTGGGCCTTCGTTGCTGCATGCGGGCTTTCTCTAGTTGCAGAGAGCGGGGGCTACCCTTCATTGCGGTGTGCAGGCTTCTCATTGCAGTGGCTTCTCTTGTTGCAGAGCACAGGCTCTAGGCACACGGGCTTCAGTAGTTGTGGCACGCAGACTCAGCAGTTGTGGCTCGCAGGCTCTAGAGCGCAGGCTCAGTAGTTGTGGTGCACAGGCCTAGTTGCTCCATGGCATGTGGGATCTTCCCGGACCAGGGCTCGAACCCGTGTCCCCTGCATTGGCGGGTGGATTTTTAACCGCTGCTCCCCCAGGGAAGCACCCCTCTCCCTTTTAAAAGCCATAAGTTTTGCCTTCTCCAAGGAAGAGAGTGCTCAGCAGAACACTGGTAGCAAAGTGACTGGCTTTTCAGTTTTGAAGGCCTTGTCCTTCACCAGAAGATACCAGAGCAAAGAAGAGTCTCCCCATAACTCCCTCCCCCACGACTCTCCAAAAGACTAGAAAAGATCTCCAAATTTGAGGAAAAGGCAGACACAGTGCAAGGAAAGAGAGCCTGGTTATCATTGAATGTCTAAGAATGAACACTAATCAGCCTGGTGTCAGGAGAGTGGAGTAAGGACTGCGGGACTGAGATGTAGGGGCCGTGGCTAGTTGTGTCGGAAACCTGATGAGTTGGGGAATCAGAGAGGTAAAGAGTAAAGCTCTCTATAGCGATGACTGTCTTCAATATCCATTCCGCCCCTTTTAAAAGACTTAAGTTTACTGAGGTATAATTTACATAGAGAAAAAAAATCACCCTTTTGAGGTGTACAGATCTATGGATTTTAACAAACGTATACAATCATGTAGGCATCAACTCAATCAAGGCATAGACTATGTCCATCACTCTAAAAAGCTCCCTCGTATTCCCCTGCAGTCAATCTGTTCACTCACTCCAGGCTCTGGCAACCACTGATTGGTTTTTCTGTCCTTTTTGTTGTGCCTTATGAAGAATTTCATAAATGTGGAATCTTACAGTCGGTGCATTTGAGTCTCTGCCTTCTTTCACTTGACATGTTTTTGCATGCATCACAGTAGTCTGTTCCATCTTAATGCTAAGCAGGATTCTATGATGTGGATGTAGCAATTTATCCACTTGCCAGTTAGTGGACACTGTTGTTTCCAGTTTTCAGCAATTATAAATAAAACTGCTATAAACATTCACATACAGGATTTTGTGTGGACACGTGTCTTCATTTCTCTGGGGTCAACACCTATGAGTAGGATTGCTGGGCTGTTGGGTTTAGTGTAGGTCTGACTTTATGAGAACTTGTAAAACTGTTTTCAAAAGTGGTTGTACCATTTTATATTCCTCTAGCAACGTAGGAGACTTCCAGTCACTCTGCATCCTTATCAGCACGTGGTTTTCCCATTTTTTATTTCTGTGTCTGTTTCTCCATTCTAACAGATGTGTTGTGGCATCTTATTGTGGCTTTAACTTACATTTTCCTGATGGCTGATGATGCTGAGTATCTGTTCATGTGCTTATTTACCATCTGAATCTCTTCTTTAGTGCAGTGTCTATTTAACTCTTTTGCCCATTTTTAAAATTAGATTGTTTTCTTACTATTGTGTTATGAGAGTTCTTTGTATATTCTGGATATAAGATATGTGTTCTGCACAAAATTTCTCATCTTTGGCTTGTCTTTTCATTTTTTTTAACAGAGTCTTTCAAAGAGCAGACATTGTTTATTTTGATAAAGTCCAACTTATCCTTTTCTTCCTTTTATAAGTTTGTGTTTTTCCTGTCCTGTATACTTTTCTAACTTTTTAATAGAACCCTCCCAAATTTAAGTTGGGCATACCCAGCTTAAGATGACATTTCCTAGCCTCCCTTGCAGCTACATGTGGCCATGTGACTACACTCAGACAAATGGGATGCGAGAAGTGATACGTATAGCTCTCTAGTCATCCCTAATTAAAGAAAAGCCCTTTGCCCTGGACTTCCGCTTTCTCTCTTTCCCCTTTCCATGGGCTGGGACAAACATGAACAACCTAGTTTTAACTATACAGTTGAGGACCATCCCCTAAGAAACAGTAGAGAAACAAGATGGGAGAAACCTGGGTTCTTAAATGACTCATGGAGCAGGGCTGCTCTCCCAGCCTGGACCACCACACTATGACACAAAGGAGACCTAAATATCTACCTCACTGAAACCAATATATTTTGGGAATAGGTATCTTTGTTAAGTGGCTTAGACTTTACCCTAACAAATATACCCTTCTTTCTTAGGAAGTAAAAAATAATCCCCAATTCCCTGGACCCAGCCTGGTGTGGTGTGGTGTGTCTATGCAGAAAATTGCACCATGGTTTCTCAAAGTTTCCCTCAGCTCAGGAGTGATTCAGAGACAGCAGAACATGACTGAATTCCCCCACCTTGGGCAAGGGAGCAAAGCCCCCCATGCCCAGAGTAGTGAAGAAGCAGTATATCACCTTGTTCTTCATTCACCCAAAGTAGCATGGGTCTGGTACAGACACCAAAGGGCCAGAAGAGGGGAACAAGGGCAGACACAACGGTGACTGACAGTGACCAATGACCAGATGCTAGACTGAAATGAGGACAGTGTGGCTAAACAAAAATAGCCCAGACCAGTTGTGTGCCCCCTACCCCATCACCCCTGCCAATGGCTGAGTGCTACTTACCACCCCTAGAACTCAAATACAAGTTCAGGCAGAGGTGTGATTCCAATCCAGATTATGTTCCCCCCCCACCTTACAATGGGAGTTTGTAATCATCATTAAGGTGTTATAGCAAAATAAATTTTTCAGTTTGTGAACACCTGAGTTTGTGCCCTGAGCTCCACCCTCACTGTACTAATGTTTGCTGAACATTTACTGCTTGCCAGGCAGACAGCAAAACACTAACGAGCGTGATTTCACTGGATCCTCACAATTAGAGCACCTATGGGTAGGTGCTTTATGATCCTGTTTAAAGATGAGAAAAATGAGGCTCGGAGGAGTTTCATGGCATGGTGATTCTCTCAACATCCATTCCCCTTCTTCTGGCAATTGTTCCCACCCCCCTAACCCACTCTCAGTCCATGTGTCCTGGGCAGGGCCCCATGCACAACTGCAGGCCTGAGACAGGTCACTATGCTCCTGAGTAATTTCTTCCAGGGCAGGTGAGGGATCTAAGTGGGTGCAAAGGAAGTGATTCCTGGGGTTCTATGGGGTCTCCTGCAAAAGAGTTTCTGTCTTCCCCTCTGGACTTGAACTTGAGAGGGTGGGAGGCTGAGACTGAAGTCAGGCCCCAAGCAGAGCCAAAGATGGAGAGAAAGCATCTGTTTGAGCACTGAATCCAGCTGTGCCCCACACCACCCCTATCTTGGAATGATTAGTCACAGCAGCTGTGTTAGTTTGCTAGAGGCTGCTGTAACAAATTGCATAAACTGGGTGGCTTGAAACAATAGAAATTAATTTCTGATAGTCCTGGAGGTCAGAGGTTCAAAATCAAAATGTCGATAGGGCCAGGATCCCTAATAAGACTCTAGGGGAAGACCCTTCCTTGCCTCCTCCTAGCTTCTGGTAGCTGCCAGCAATCTTTGGTTTTCTTTGGCTTGTGGTAGCATAACTTCAATCTCTGCCTCTGTCATCACCCGGTCTTCTTTCCTCTGTGTTTTCACATCGTCTTCCCTTTGTGCACCTCTGCATCCAAATTTCCCTCTTCTTATAAGGACACTGGTCATTGGATTAGGAGCCCACTCAAATGACCTCATCTTGAGAACATCTGCAAGATCCTGTTTCCAAATAGGGTCATATTCACAGGTATTGGGGGGAGGAGGTTAGGACTTGAACATATCTTTGCGGGGACACAATTCAACCCACAACATCAGCTGATAAATTCCCTTTGAGCTGAACCTGCTTGGGTTGGGTTTTGCACCGAGAAAGTAGAGCCAAGACTTACTCTCAGTTCTCAGTCAACAAACAAGACCCGAAGCTGCACCCTTATCCACAGGCTCAGACTGCAAGCCTGTTCAGCTTCCCTCCCCAAATGTCAGCGGCTCTACTTTAGGCAAAGGCCCAGGCTTAACCATCTTCTACATCTGCCTCCTAGTCACTGCATACAGCATGCTCAAGGAATACAGGACTGATTGCTATCTAATTAATTAACCAAAATTCAAATAGTGAAACTGAATTAGTCATGGTTTATCATAGGGCAGTAGGCTGAGAGATGACCAGGATTTTTATCTTAGAAATAAAGTTATGGATTGTCTGCACGACTGCCTTTCAAGATTTCCCCCTGATTTGAAAGATCACCTCAGGTGGTGATGAGAAGAATGCTTCCCCCTCCCCAGACATTTAATTTCCAGAATAGGACAGAAGCCACACTCCTTTCACATGCATGGCCGTGTTTACTTCAGGACCTGAGAGAAGGCTGTAATTTCAGCTTGTTATGCTAAAAATATGAAAATAAAACTGATCTCTATAGGATCATTTAAATGAAAACGGCTTCCTAGAGGCAAGCCAAGGAAGCAAACTGATTGAAAGAGAGCACAGGGCTCTGGGCAGGAAGGGCAATGGAGTGTGGACCCAGGGTGGGAGGTAGAACCGGGGACTTCTGTAGAAACAGACTGGAGCCCGTTTGACCCAGGTCACATGTGTGGTGATGCCTTCCCCAGTTCCTTCCACTGGCTTCCAAAGTCACTTTCAAACGCCACTAGCCACGGACCATTCTCTTCTTTGAATCCTACTTGCCTAGGGCCAACAAGATTTCTCCACGCCCACCGAAGCCCAGGCAGCTGAACTTGAGTGTGCAGGGGAATCCCCTGGTGAGCTCCCTTTGCAACAAAAGCAGATTTGGGGCTACACCCCTAAGCACTTTCATGAAGTAAGGTAATTTGTTTCCTGTGGTTGCCACAGCAAATCACTACAAACTGGGTGGCTTATAACACAGAAATTTATTCTCTCACAGTTGTGGAGGCCAGAAGTCCAAAATCAAGGTGTCAGCAGGATTGGTTCCTTCCGGAGGCTCTGAGGGAGAATCTATTCCAAGCCTCTCCCAGCTTCTGGTGGCTGCTGGCAGCCCTTGGCATCCCTTGGCTGTCGTTGCCCATCTCCAGTTTCTGCCTCTTCATGTGGACTTCCTCTCTGTGTGTCTCTGCTTCCCCATAGCCTTCTCCCTTGTATCTTTGTGTCTCAAATCTATCTTTACTTTCTCATAAGAACACTAATCATTAGATTTAGGGCCCATCCTAAATCCAGGATGATCTCATTTTGAGTTCCTTAGCTTGATTATATCTGCAAAGACCCTGTTTCCAAATAAGGTCTTATTATAGCTACTGGGACGTTAGGACTTAGATGTATCCATGGGGGGAAGAACACAATTCAGTGCACTACTGTAGATTTGGGGAGAGACCCAGAAACTTGTATTTTTCCCCCAAATGCCAAGTAACTCTTTGTACTCTTTGCTCCCAAAATGACTCTGATGATCTGTAAATCATACTCTGAGCAACAATGATCCAGTTGCTGAGGATTCAAAGATGAATAAGACATAGACCCCTCCTTTGAGAATCTGCTGTCCAGGGGAAGATACACACAGATGAACTGGTGATTAAGATACAAAGTGTGGCCTAATGATCCCAAGCTCTGGAGTCAGGCACCAGGATTCAAGTTCTGCTCCCTCCAGATGTGAGGCTCTGAGCAAGTTCCTTAGCATGTTTGGGCCACAGTTTCCTTATCTGTAAAATAAGAAATAATTCCTACCTTATACCATTGTGAGTATGAGGCTGTGTAAATGTTAAATATGAAGGATGGACTTGAGGAATGGCCGTTAGCTCTTATGAAGGTGGGAAGCACCTTGCATTCATTTTCACATCCCACAGCCCCGAGCTGTGTGCCCTCTGTGTCCTAAGCTTTAATGAATGTCTGTAGGCAAGACAGCATTACTCTGGAGATACAGAGGTGGGATAGGCAGGACAACTACGGAAAGACCCATATCCGGATCTTGACTTATTCTACAAGCATTTTTTGAGCACCTGCTGTGTATGGAGCTCAGCGTGTAGGCACCTGGAACAAAGCCAATAAAATACACAGCCTAGTGGGGAGACCATTAGACTGCAATACTGTGTGGTCAGGGCAAGACAGAGGCACCCTCGGTCCAGGGACAGCCATGCCAATAAGAACTTCCTTCTTTGGTTTCCCATCCTTCCCAGTCCACCCTTTAAGATTCTCTTAGTGTTTATGGTGTGACTCTCCTTCCACACTATACCATACGCTTCAGGAGTTCTTTGAGGGCAGAAGGGGTCATCTGTCTTCGTGGCCATTGTATCCCAAATACCGAGCAATGTACCTGACTCCTAATAGGCATTCGACAAGTATTTGCCGGAGTAGTGAACATTCTGCTATTTCAGAGCCCAGCACTGGACTTCCATGAAGAACCACCTCCAGCTTCCTTGACCACTGGGTATGATTCTTGACGAGCCAAGAGAAAAGATCCCCAGAGGATCTGTCCCTTAACATAAAGCCTGTCAAAGGAGATGGGGACAGGCTGCGTGACAACATATCATAATACTGTCCAGTTATTACATACAGATCAAGAGGGAACAAACTAAACTCGGGGAGAAGCTATGACAGTCCATTCCTCTTCAGAAATACAATGCTTTGCATACACTGGACATTAAGTACTGTTATCAGACTGACCTGGAGGCCCAGGAAATGGTTAAAGGAGAGAGATGGTACAAGGTTTCCCTTCCAGCACCCAACATGGGAAGGAAGCCAGCAAACCATTACACCCTGCATTGTGAGTATAGAAGTAAGAAAACGGAGGCCCAAGCTGGCCTTGGGGATGGGGATGCGGACGGGGATGGGGATGGTTCTCAGGAGGGAGAGAATGGAGAATTTCCGGGGTGTGGTCAGCACAGCTGGGTAAGTGGCTAACCGCCATCACAAATGGTGGTCAGTCAGGACGAACAACTTACCTGTGAGAGGGATACACCGGCACTCTCTCTCACCTGGAGAAGTCAGGCAGCCCCTCCCAGGCCAAACCATTCTTAGGGTGGGCTGAAGAGAATAGGATAGGAGTCCAAAAGGTGACCCCAGGGGTGCTTCTGACAAAATCGTTGGGCCGGGGGGGTGGGGGGGGGGGAAGGCACGGTATTCTCTGCTTCCACAAATCGAATGACTTCTGCACCAGTGTTTCACTCCTTTGATAAACGGCGCGCCACCTTACACACAGAAGGCCCACGGTAAACGTGTTGACTTAATTGAATAACTGAATGAACGAAGGCTACGGAGGACCCTATGGAACTCCCCTCCCCCGCAAACCTCCGCTGCAGGTGATTCCACCTGGCCCGGCCGTGGCCCCAGAACCCGGATTTCCCCCTGGCACCACCTTTCCGCTTCAGCACTGGGCATCCAATCGCTTGGCTCCAAAACAGCGGCAACCGAGAAGGCAGGTGGGGCTTGGCTCCCACTCCCGGATCCCCGCGCTCCTCTCGCCAATCCAGTGCCCAGCCCTGCCCGGAGGGAAGGCCCCTCCCCAAAGGCTGGCACCAGCTGGCGTGGAAGAAAGTGGCGCCCGGGCAGACCGCAAAGGGCGGGAGGAACGGCGCACCTGGCGGGGCGCGTGAGAGCAGCCAGCCGAGGCCGCGGGGTGCGCGTCCCCCGCGAGTCCCCGCCGGGGTCGGCCACCCGGGGGGCTCGGGCTCGGGGCTGGCGACCGCTCGGCCCGGCCCATCCCGCCCGGCCGGCGCCTTGGCCTCACCTCGCTCACCAGCCCCTGCCAGTCGCTCTCGGTCCGGTCGCCGTTCATGGCCTCCTCCTCCAGGCACGGGCCGGCCTCATGGACGCCGCCGTCCTCCTCTGCGGCCTCCTCCTCCCGCCGCGCCGCCGCCGTCGCCTCCTCCACACGGGCCCCGCGCGGCCCCGAGAGGGCCCGGCGCCTCCGAGCCGCCGCGCCGCCGCCTCCTGCGGCCGCCCGCGCTGTTGACTCAACGTCAGCCTCCGCGGGAGGAAGGGGAGGAGGAGCCGCTGTCGGTGCCGGGCCGCAGCTGCCGCCGAGCCGGCCTAGGACAGCGCCACGAAGCCCCCGGGCCCCGCGCAGCCCCCGGACCCCGCGCTTGTGGCGGCCGAGGTCCTGACCGCAGGATTACTGCTCTCCCAGCGGGAGGCGGCTCGGCGTCCCCCACCAGAAGTAAATCCCCAAATCCAGCCATTCCGTGACCACTATCACGGCTCTCACCATTAGAATGTAAGCCCCACCCGGGCAAGGGGTTGCTTCCCTCTCGGATGAATGTTGGGTACAGGGCCTGGCACACAGTAGGCGCCCTACAAATATTTGTTGAACCTATGGATGAATGAACCACATGTTATTACATATTTAACGTGGCTTTTTAAGCTACTAATGTTTATTTCTATTTCTTAAATTATCAGCTGTCATAAATAAAAACATTGAAAATAAAACGGTAATGAATTCTAAATAAGACCGAAAGCTCTGAGTGTGATGCTTAACATGGGTCAAGAGAGGTGTTGAAGACATATTAGCATCAAACTGAGACTTTCTCCTAAGAGGAAGGGCTAAAAGGGAATTACATTACAGAGGACAGGGGAATCTTCACACATGAGTCAATATTATTCAAGGTGGTTTTCCCCAGTCACCTAAAATCCTGTCCTGAATCACTACCAGTAGTGAGCTTTCCATACTTGCAGAAGCGCTGCCTGTAGAGATGAGCATGTAGGTTGAGAAGTTGTGAACCCATTTTAGTTGTGGACGCATCGCAGCCAACATCTATTTGTTTTAGTCCCTGTTGATCCTGAATCAATCCTGCAGGATGGATATTACCTCCATTTATCAGAAAAGGTGGAGAAACAGAGACTCAACTAGGACTCCTAGCTCCTAGAGACACTTCCCAGCCTCTTGGAAACCTGAAAAATGAAGTATTACCCCTGGGAGTTGGAAATATTGCATTCTACTGTTGGCCTGTTTTATTGGCTGTTTGCAAAATGGTGTCAATTCCCATGTTGCAGCCACTGTCTTTGACTCTAGGCTCAGCCATGTGACTTGCTCTGGCTAACGTGGCGTTTGCAAGTGTGCTACACAAAGAGGCTTGTAAAATACCTGTGCAGTAGGGCTTATTCTTGCTTACGCTCTTAGGAACCTCTGATCACCACCATAGAAACAAGCCCAGAAGAGCTTGCTGGATGATGAAGGACTCATGGCCAACAACCAGCCAACTGCCACATGTGAGTGAGGCCACTGACCCCCAGTGGCCACAGATGCCTGAATTAGTCCAGCTGAGGTCAGCAGAAGAACTACCCAGCTGAGCCTTGCCCAATTTGCTGACCTACAGAGCACGTGCTAAATAAGCTGTTGTCGTTTTAAGCCCCTAAGTTTTGGGGTGTTTACTATATAACAATAGATAACTGATATAAATGGTGACACCACTGATGAGGAGCCTGGATGGCCTGAACTCTCCCTGGAAGCCCTGGCATCATGACCTGTTGGGTCCTCATCTAAAGAAGATTCTACAGCAGATTCTGGCAGACCAGGGGCTACAGGAAGGAGCCAGTCTAGTAGGTAGCACTTTTATTCAGTGCCTGTTGTGTACAAATCCTGTACTCATCCTGAACACATTCAATAGCATTGCAGACCACGGTCCCTGTCCTAGAGGATTTGCAAGGCTTACCATTAAAGTTTTGCAAACAAGTGCTCTAGGGAACAAGAGAAAAAGAAGAGGCTAGAATACAGCTAATGCTTCTGGTATTCTGACCAGCTGGGCCACCTAATCCATTCTTTGTAATCCAAGAGGGTGGAAAGAAGGTCATCCCTGAGTTGAATGTCTAGGGTTAACTCAGCACCAAACGCTTGCTCCTAACAGCCTGATTGATGTCTCATGCTAAGAAGAAAGGTACTGTCTGCCAATATATTGCCCTCTGGCAAACCATCTGGTTTCATTCCAACCTGTCAATGAGATAGACTTTAGGAAGAGTGGGCATAACTTGGTCCATCTGCCTTCCACTGCCTCGAGGTCTGCGCCTTGCTCTCAGCTGGCATTCAGGTGGGAAAGCAGCCCGCCCCTTCTAGTTACTATGTTTAGCTGAGGCTTTCAGTACTGCTGTGGCTTTGGAGCCTTCACTGGTATTTCAGGCAGCAGGACAATCAGCAAGCTGTTGGGAGCCAAGGAATCTTCACGTGGGGGGGATCATGTACCTTTACGATAACTCTCTGGGCGACTTTATTGCGCCTACTTGCTTTCCTTCTCTGAAGTAAGTCAGCCAGTTATTAAGGTGTTTAAAAATAAAACTGGGGAGGAAAATCAAAGAGCGGCAAGCCTCTACCCTCCCCAGTATGTGGAGAAACTTTCAACTCAGTTGAAACGACATCTCCAGTTGCCTGGGTTTCCCTTAGAGGTTTCATGCCCCAAGTGCCTGCTTAGCTTGTGAGATGTGATGAAATCACAAACCAAGGCAATGTAGCTGTGAGCGATTCTTTTTTATTTCTTTTCATTTATGTAGCCTGACATTGAGTAATAATAATAATTAAACGCAGTTTAAGCTTTCAGGCACCTATACCAGAAGGCCTCTAGACACCTCATCAACAGCAGCCCAGGCTGACAAAAACAAAGCTAATAATATTGTGGTTTACAGTTTTCAAAGGAAAAAATAAAACTGCTCACAACTGTCCTCACCTCTGATAAAAGCAGTACATTAAATGTTCCATCCCACAGTCATTTGCATGGGACCAGTTTAAAACCAGGGGCCCTGGTCTTAAATTTGCTACCCTGGCACTAACTGTTGAAACATTGTTTTCAGCCTCTATTTTCTCTATCCCCTTAACTCTCTGACAAATCTCTAGGGACCCAATTTTTCTATATATATATGTTCAGAGCCCCAGGGCCAATTCTATCAATATTTATTTATTTATTTGCACGTGTAGTTAGAAGAAAGTGCTTAGGTGCTTTTGAGCGATGCTTTAAACTTTCAAATTTTGGGAAGGTTTTAGATACGGAAACTCCAAAATAGCTTAATCTAAGAAATTGAACTAGCAGATACTGATGAAAACAAAACAAAACAAATCTCTGGAGAGACTGGGAAAGAAAGGATGGCTTGAAGTTATTGTTAGAAACGTAGCCTCTCCTTACGGGTTCTCTATTGACTTGCAAGATAACTTTGGCCAAGTTTCAGCAGCCCCAGACACACGGGAAAGCCCTAAAGCTTTTGATACAACTTCTCCAGGCAGCATTTTCAGTTCATATTCTGGCCGCCCAAGCCAAAATGTCAGCATTCTCATTAAAGGAAACTGAGCAAATCTCCAGTAGAGATTTTTGGCTCAGCTTTTCTCTGAACTGTACAATTGGGGCAATATTCATGACCACTCATTTCTCCAGTCACTTTTCTCCTGCCTGAATTAGGAAACCCAGTCTGATGAGCCTGGGAAGAAAATGATTCTTAATGACTGTGGTTTATAGTGGTATATGTGTGTGTGTGTGTGTGTGTGTGTGTGTGTGTGTGTGTGTGTGTAATGTATATATTAATTAGCTTTTATAAGCCAAGATCCTCAATTCTTTCTCTTGTCAAGGGAGGGCCATTTTGACAGGTCCTGCCAGGAGTCCCCATGACCCAGTTGCTAAATGGCTTCCTTTGTTCATGACTTTAACCCAGGGCAGGGAACTGCAGGTCCCAGTGTGCACTGAAGTCAGGCCTCCTGCAGAGCCCTGAGACCCGAGGTCCCCTGGGCCACTGGCCTGAATTCTGTAAAAGATAAGCCTCTTCCCTTCCCTTCTTTTCCCCTACCTGGGGATACTCTGCAAAGGGCCTCATCCATCATTTCCCTACCAGGGCCTGCAGCCAGACACCAGACAGACAGACAGGGGATTCTGGCCGGGTTCCTGACTCAGAGCATTCTCTGTCTCCTAGCCCCCTGAGCTCCTGGCCTGTCTCTGTGCCGCCACCAAGCCCTCCCTGCCCAGCAGCAAACAATCAGTTGCATGCTACTCCTCTCCACCCTGCCCCCCAGCCCAGCTGGCTGCCAATCAGCTGGGCAGCAGCGGGTGGAAGGAAGTTCCACTCCCTGCTGAATCTCCTCTGAGGTGCTCAAAATGACTGAGTGGGGCTGATGATGGCCTGTCAGGCCTGGGACCCGCAATTGCCATCCCCAGAAGGGGCGAAGCATGATTGACTGGCACGTTGTGGGCAGGAGGCTGGGGACCGGCGGAGGCAGATGGGCAGCTTTTTTCTCTACCTGTG
Source organism: Mesoplodon mirus (assembly GCF_964341445.2). Lineage (NCBI taxonomy): Eukaryota > Metazoa > Chordata > Mammalia > Artiodactyla > Ziphiidae > Mesoplodon > Mesoplodon mirus. The sequence goes on from NC_138977.1 coordinate 175,382,343, forward strand.
GAAGGGTCCTGATAAGGGGGAGGAAGATGTCAGGAGGAAAGGGCCCTGAGCTGGAGAAGAAAAGAAAGAAAAGGAGAGACAGAGGGAGACGCAGGGCTTGCACTCCGGATAAGAGGCCAAGAACTCAACTAGAGAAATCAATTAGAGATGATCATACTAAGTGAAGTCAGTCAGAAAGAGAAAGACAAATACCATATGGTATCACTTTTATGTGGAATCTAAAATATGGCACAGGGCTTCCCTGGTGGCGCAGTGGTTGAGAGTCCGCCTGCCGATGCAGGGGACACGGGTTCGTGCCCCGGTCTGGGAGGATCCCGCATGCCGCGGTGCGGCTGGGCCCATGAGCCATGGCTGCTGGGCCTGCGCGTCCGGAGCCTGTGCTCCGCAACGGGAGAGGCCACAACAGTGAGAGGCCTGCATACCGCAAAAAAAAAATAAAATAAAAAAAAAAATAAATAAATAAAATATGGCACAAATGAACCTATCTACCAAGCAGAAAGAGACTCACAGACACAGAGAACAGATTTGTGGTTACCAAGGGGGGTGGCGGAGGGATGGACCGGAGTTTGGGGTTAGTAGATGCCAACTATTGCATATAGAATGGATAGACAACAAGGTCCTGCTATATAGCACAGGGAACTATATTCAATGTCCTGGGATGAGCCATAATGGAAAAGAATATAAAAAAGAATGTATATATGTATTAAAAAAAAAAAAACCCACAAGAGAAGAGCGGAAAACTTTGGACACAGCAGTGGATGGGGGTAAATCCAACCCTGGCCCATGGGGGGAGTGGAGTGAGCTGTAGCCCAAGGAAGCAGTTAAATGGAAAAGAGACAGGGAAAGTCAGTCTGCTCTCAGATTATTCAAATTTGTTGTACTTATTGATAATGTATTTCATTTCTTCTGCATGGGGCCTATGACTCAGCACAAATTTGATGTAAATTTATGGAAATGGAAATGCAGAGAGAGGCTTCAGGCCCGCGCTGCTGGCCGGTTAGCAGCTCGGCCCTCACCCAGGCGGAGGTTACCACTCTCTGGACTTGGGGAGCTGAAAATAGAAATGTCTGACTTGGGTGCCACTGGCCTCTCCTACAGGCCAAGAGAGGGACTGACCCTGTCGCTCTGCAAGGCTTAGTTAAAAAAAAAAAAAAGGCTGATGACTGTCTAAAATAGGATCACCTACACTGTCTTCCTATCTGATTTTTGTCTTAGGGTGGGGGAAAGAATTTTTACCCAGTAGAGATGAGCAGGCTTATTTCAATGAAAGGGGAGGAAAACAAAGAAGAGAATTAACATTATCTAGAACCTACCGTTGTGCACAGGGTTCGCTAGTGAAGTGACACAAGTGTTTTTCCTCCTGTACTGTGGAAGAATCGGGGGCTGGGGTTAAAAAAAAAAAATCTAAAAGAAAAAGAAAGAAAGAAGGAAAATAATTTGCTAAAGAGGGTGAAAAGGTGGCATTCCATACAAATGGATGGATCTGGTCAAATATTTATTATCCATTCGGCTGTCCTTCAGAACCCTGGATGTTGATTTCTATCTTTCCCCCTCATACCAGGTCATGGCATTTGTCTAATGATGTGCCTCTCCCAGTTGGTAGCAGCCTCTCTGGCTTGGCCGTGACCCTGACAGCCAAGAGAACTTTTCACAGCTTAGGAATAGCTTCTCTGAGCTAGGCCTGACTCTGCAACTTGCAGTTGCAATGAGACAGGAAATTCAAGAGACCAAGATACAAAGCCAGACCAAATGGTTTTAGTGCCCCTTCATTTGTGTTAGAGATAAAGTTTACTGGCACTGGTTCTTGCTTTCCACCAAAGCAGGGATTCCTTTCAATATCCAAACAGTTGTGAGGTCCCGAGCTGCCGTGCTCAGCTGGTCTGGGGGCAGACAGAGGCGTTTGCCTACAGCCCACAGCCATGGTTTGTGGGTGTATTTGAGCAAATGTTTCCAAGGATGGCAGTGATCTGCTCACTTGTATTACATCCACGGGGTAGAAACTGTCAGCCCTTGGTGACACTGTTTATAATGCTTTGACCTCATTCAGTCACCAAAGGGCAAATTTCTCTTTGTTCTCTAACAGGAACTCAACATGGCAAGTAAACATGATGTCTAAAGAGAGACTGTCAACAAGGGCATTTACGAGCTTATCATGCCCCTGCTGTTCCACTGAGTAGTTTACCTTTGGGAAGAGAGGCACATATATGCCCCTTATACGCCCACATGTGACACAATGATTGCCGTTTATTAACACTGTTTGTTCCCACGAGACAGGAAAAATAATCTTAAGGTGATACAAGTGAGTCTGTGGAGGGTCTCCTTTAACATGCAGGGTTGTTTATTCACTCGACAAACATTTCTTGAGCTTGTCCTAAATGCTGAGCTAGTCAGTGGGGATGACAACGAGGCTAAGACCCACTCCATCCTCGAGGCTCCTAGCCTAGTAGCTGAGTTCCCCGAACAGCTGAACACTGCAGAACATGGAGAAATATTCCAGAATTGGACCCTTCAACTATGATATGTCATATAGTCAGCATCTTCAGGAACTGGGAATGAACCATGAAACCAGGTCCATTTGGTATGCTTATAATGGTTAAAATGGCAAATTTTATATTATAAATATTTTACCATAATAAAAAAAAAGTTTAAAAAATACTTGAAAAAATAAAAAACACAAAAAAGTAAAACCAGGTCCGTTTGGAAAGCTGGGAGAGGGCAAGATCAAAGGCGACAAAGGCGCAGAAAGCATGAGTTGGTGAGTTTACTCATCAAGTCCCAGAACATTTGAAAAAGAAGAAGCAGTGACCCCTTTCCAAGGTTAAGGAAAGTTTTCATTGGACAAAAAATACTTTCAAAAGGGAGCAGTGGGTTGGAGCAGTGACCCTGGGAGCTGGGGTATCTTCATCTCTCTGTGACTTAACTGTACAATGAGCAGATCAGGCCAGATGACCTTGAAGGTCTATGACTCCACGAAATTAAGACTAATTTTACATTTGGGTGGAACTCTGTACAAAAGGGTAGTGAAGGTACTGTTAATATCATCGAAGAAAGATTACAGCACCATCAAGTATTACAAAGACAAGGAATCTTAGATAGCTGGACCCCTTACTATACAAGAGAAGAAGTACAGGCCCAGAGTGATAAAACACTGTGCCCAAGGTCACTGAGCTTGTTAGGGACAGAGCTGTGGCCAGAGTCCAGAACTTCTAATTCCCATGCCCTGGCTGCTTCACAATGCTCTGAAGCTTGAGGTTCCTGAAAAGCAGAATTCTCGTTATCTATTACTATGCAACAAACCATAATAGGTGCTTAATAAGTGTGTTTTGAGCTCTATTTAAATACCATTCTTCTCAGTAATAATGTAAACTAGCATTTATTGAGCAATTACCATATTCCAGGCACTTTGCTAAATACTTGACATGTGTCACCTCGTCTGATCTTCACAAAACTGTATAATTATCTTTAATTATCCCGGGCCTGATATTCAGTAGGTAAAAGCCAGGAAGGCCCTATTAGTTGTCGAAATTGTAAAATACTTCCATATGAGTTGGTAAATAACAGCTGCTCTGTGCCCCTGAAATAAACCACTGACCTTTATACCTCTTCCCCACTGAACACCCCAGACCAAGGTGGGCACAGCCAAGGGGGAACCCCCCTCATGTCGGAAGCCCTGTATGCTTCCCCCACCTTGGCTCCTATCCCTCCGTGTCTCCCTGTTCTGAGCTGACCGCACGCTGAAGGGGTAGACAGAGCTTGGTAGCTGTGTTGGTGCCTCAGCAGGTAAGGTCTTGGTGCCCATCTAACCAAGAATCTTCAAGAATGAATGGATGGATGGATGGATCTTCAAGAACTAATGTGCTGGAGGCACTGTGGCCACTTATGGGCTTGGCAGCCTCTACAGAGTGCTTTATGGGCTGTTAGGTATTTTGAATATCACTCTACCTTCATTTGATAGAAAAAGAAGCTGAGAATTTTAAAGGGTTTTTAAATGACTTGACCAAAGTCACATAGCTAGTGAGGGGTGGATCCAGGACTAAACTGGCTTCTAGCTCCACGTGCTCTGCTATTGTACTAAGCTACTATATTAGTATTTTAGGGCTGCTCTAACAAAGGACCACAGACTGGGTGGCTTTAACAACAGAGCTTTATTGTCTAGCAGAACTGGAGGCTAGAAGTGTGAAATCAAAATCAGCTGTGTTGGTTCCTTCTGAGGACTGTGAGGGAAAGATCTGTTCCAGGCCTCCCTCCTTGGCTTTAGAGGCCATTCCCTCCCTGTGTCTCTTCACATCGTCTTCCTTCCATGCCTGTCTGTCTCTGTGTCCAAAATTTTCCTTTTCACAAGGACACAAGTCATATTGGATTAGGAGCCCACCCTACTCCAGTAGGACGCTATCTTAACTAATTACAGTTGCAATGACCCTATTTCCAAATAAGGTCACATTCTGAGGTACTGAGGGTTAGGACTTCAAACATAGGAATTTGGGGGGAGGAACACAATTTTTTTTTAATATGACTTCCTCATCTTTGTGTAACAAAGTTAATTAGGTGTCTACATATATTATCTGGAGAAAGTTCATGATGTATAGGTCAACTCGCTCCCCAATTCATGCTTCACCCTTGCCAAGGCCCCCTTTACTTCAATCAGAAGTAGTGTGAATTGATACTGACTCAGCGACTTTTGCCCTTCTCCCCACGCAATCCATATCTTTCCATTATGCCAACTCCTTCTGATGTCCAGTTGAAGGCTCTGAGATGAGGTGTTCTTTGCTCATTTTTATTCTTTCTCACGCTATTTCAATGTCCTTGGGCTCGTGGCTGTTTCTGCAATCACTGCCGGATGCATGAGGTTAGTCCTTGTCCCTTCAGCCATTCAGTGAACTCTGCAGTTCAAGAGACCCTGGAACTGCAGTTCATGTACGATAAGCCCCTTCTTAATCTCAAGGAGTTACTGCAAAGGCCTTTCCCAGGAAGTGCTATCTGTAACTCTTTTCTCACTGGGAGCTTTAGTTCTACTCTCTGTATGTGAGAGGGTCATCTGGTCTGCTTTCGTACATGCCTTTGAAACAGACAGTAACCTTGGTTTCAGATGCAGTGTCCTCAGACTGGGAAACTCATTGGACCAAAAATGTCTACAACTTATTTTTCCCCTTAGATTTTCTTTTTTGTATTGATTTTCCATTTTTAGCACAAGATTGATCACCAGCAAAATACCAATTTACATACAGATTCTGCTAAACTCAGCATCCTATATACTTGGGACTTTTTCATCCATAAACCAATTTTTTAAAGATAGAGATTCTATTATCAGAAGTATCCCTGACGACAGTCAAGATGGTCCGTAGAGAGCAAACTCGGGAGGCCCATAGCCTGGTAGGAGTGAGCTCAGCTGATTTGTGAGCATAATAACCATGAAGCCAAGGTCGTAACTTGATACCCATATGGGCAGTTTCATCTTTTACTTCTCTGGCCACAAGCCTAAACTGCAAAATTTGATCAACTATCTTACAAGTTCATTCAATAAAATTCAACAAATACTCTTTGAGTACCTACTATGTGCCAGGCACAGTTTAGAAACTGGGAATAGAGCAAGAAACAAGAAGGACATGAGCCTTGTCCCTATGATGTCTACAATGTCATGGTGAAGCAAATATCAAACAGCTATGCAAAGGATTATTTAAGTAGCAAGGTGATAAGTGCTGTGAAAGAAAAATAGAGGGATGCTTTGAGAGAACATGATAGGGAATCTAAGTTAAGTGTCATTCAAAGCAAGACCTTGGAGGTGTGTAAAAGTTAGCTAGGCAAGAGGATGTGCCAATCATGCAGAGACAACATGAGAACAAAAGAACTTCATGCAGTTGGCTTAACCAAAGAGCAGGGAAGTGAGTGACAGGAGATCTGGCTGGAGGGAGGACCAGAGCCTTAGCCATGTTAAGGAAGTTGGAATTTGTCACACAAGCACTGGGAGTCCTTGAAGGGTATATTAGGATTAAAGTGAAGCTTCAGTCACAGAGACCCAAATATATGGTGGGTTGAATAAGAAAGAATTTAATTTCTCCTGCACATGACAGCCTGGCAGGCAACCCTGCTCTCAAAGCCATTCAGGGCCCTGGGTTCCTTACATGTTATGTTTCTTCCTTCACCTAGGACACCATCCTCAAGTGCAGGTTTGAAGCTCAGTTGCTGGCCTAACTGTGTTCCAGCTTGTAGGAAGGGAAAAAAGTCCAGGGCCTGTGATTTTTTTCTAAGCATGTGAGAGGGAAGTGGTAGATATCCATTCTACTCATGTTCCCTCAATGAGAACTTAGAATCATGGTCACATACCACTGTAAAGGAGGCTGGGAAATAACAGAGGGGTCATGTGACCATAAAGGAGAAAACAGATTTGGGGTGAGGGGAACAGCCAGCAACCTGACCCAAAGGCTTTTAAGCCATATAGTGACAAGGTCAGATTTTCAAGTTCTTTAACTGAAAAAGGATCTTGCAAGTCATGTAGACTAAATTCTTCAAATTACAAATGTGAAAACAAAACGAGGTCCGGGGCTCTCTTGCAGCAGTCACTGTTGCTGCAAGACAAACCACCCCAAACTTAGTGATGTAAAACATGTCATTATGTTCATGGATTCTGTGTTCAGGGATTCAGAAAGGGCACAGCAGGGTCAGCTTATTCTCCTCCGTGATGCCTGGGGCCTCAGCTGGAGAGATTCAAAGGCAGAGTGACCCAACAGTGGGTCAGGAATCATCTGAAGGCTCATCCTTTTGCATGCCTGAGTCTTAGTCCTCTAAGACTAAGTCCTCTAGTCTTAGAGTCTTACAGGACTCTAAGACTAAGACTGTTGACCAGAGTGCCTACATGTGGTCTCTCTGTGTAGATTTTCTTTATCACAGCACGGCAGCCTCAGGGTGGGGATTTCTCACATGGGGCTGTGGAGTTGCAAGGATGACTATTCCAGCAAACATGGTGGAAATACAGTGACCACACCCACTGGCCACAATGCCTATTGCACATGCAAAATGAATCACCTCTCTCCCAAGATGCACAAAGTCGTATCCCATTATTGCATCAGTTGTATAAGTCCAGAATCTCATCTTAAAAGTAGTGAAAAGGGGCTTCCCTGGTGGCGCAGTGGTGGAGAGTCCGCCTGCCGATGCAGGGGACACGGGTTTGTGCCCCAGTCCAGGAAGATCCCATATGCCACGGAGCAGCTGGGCCCATGAGCCATGGCCGCTGAGCCTGCACGTCCGGAACCTGTGCTCCACAATGGGAGAGGCCACAACAGTGAGAGGCCCACGTACCACAAAAAAAAAAAAAAAAAAAAAAGCCAAAACTTGGTGCTTCCCTGGTGGCGCAGTGGTTGAGAGTCCGCCTGCCGATGCAAGGGACATGGGTTCGTGCCCCGGTCTGGGAAGATCCCACATGCCGCAGAGCGGCTGGGCCCGTGAGCCATGGCTGCTGAGCCTGTGTGTCCAGAGCCTGTGCTCCGCAACGGGGGAGGCCACAACAGTGAGAGGCCCACATATCACACACAAAAAAAAAGTCATGAAAAGTCATGTCCAAGTGTGGATGATGCTCCTCAGGTACAGCTTTTAAGTTGACCTCCTTAAGTACCAATCCTCTTAAAATGTACATCTATGAACTAAAGAGTTGAGTTGTCTCTCCCACATACAAGCAGCATACAAGAGTAGGACAGGTGTTGTATAACTGCTGTCAACATTCCCATTCAAAAGTAGGGAAAACAGAAGGCATCAGTGGTCACTGGTCCATAGCAATTCTCAAATCTGGGCTCATATCAGGAGTTAGCTCTACTCTCTGCGTTTCTCTCCGTGGCTCTTGGTTCTGCCCTCTGAGTTATCCCTCCTTTTCCATAAGGAATAACTTGTGCATGAATTTGAATAGCATTTTTAGCCTGCTTCTTGTCCTTAAAAGATTGGGAGTCAAAAAAACCTCTTTTCATTTTATACTGTCTCTATTCCTTTCAGTCAAAGCTGCATAGTTTAAAAAAAACTTCATGGGTTTTTTTTTTGTATCAAATATATAATTTGTATGTGTGTATCAATATGTAATGTACTGCATTAGATAAAACCACATTTACAAATCTCTTTTAGTCAGGCCCTTCTCTCTCGGGCCCTTGGCTATTGTGAGACAATGCCCTCAAGATTCTTAGAAGTCTTATTTTTTTTTTTTTTTTTTTTTTGTGGTACGCAGGCCTCTCACTGCTGTGGCCTCTCCCATTACGGAGCAACAGGCTCCGGACGCGCAGGCTCAGCGGCCATGGCTCACGGGCCCAGCCGCTCCGCAGCAATGTGGGATCTTCCCGGACCGGGGCATGAACCCGTGTCCCCTGCATCGGCAGGCGGACTCCCAACCACTACCCCACCAGGGAATCCCCAGAAGTCTTACTTTTTAATGAAGAAGTTCTACAAGATACACAGTAAGATTCTTAGAAGGACTTTTATCTTCCTGGAAGAATCTCTGAGGTAGCACCTTAGATCATTCTGAGATTTAAACAAAAGATCTTACAGCCACGTCTTGAATCTATACTGTCCCAGAAGCCACTTCTTACTTTGAGATACTTTCTAGCTGAAGAGACTATTCTGGGACCTCTATATAGACTCCAAATTAGACTTGAAAACTTAAGAATTTATTCTTTAGCCTATCTCACTCCTCTCTCATTTTGTTGTCAGCAACTAGAAGAAGTCAGGCAGCAGCCTCAGTACGCTGCCTGGAAATCAATTTACTAGATATATTTTTTACTTTATACATTATCACAGGGAACAGTTTTGCCGAAATTCTTCCACTAGGATCTCCTTTCCTTCAGTTTCTGATAACATGTCCCTCAGTTTCCTTTAAACCCTCATCAGTGCTCTCCTTGAGGCCCTTCCAGCTTGCCCTAACTGCCTTCACAAGGGGCTTCTGGGACCCATCAGCCACTTGGTCCCAAAGCTAATGCCACAGGTTTTAGTTTTTTGTTACAGTAGCCCCCATTTCCAGATTCCAAATTTTCTGTTTCTATTGATGCCAATTCTATTCCTATTACTTCCAAATTTAGTGACATAAAATACTATGCTAACAGATAATTTGAGTCAGGAATTCAGAAAGGGCATGGCAGGGATAGCTTGTCTCCTGTATGTCTGGAGCCCCAACTGGAAATACTTGAAGATTGGGAGTTACTCCATGACTGGGAGTTTGGATCATCTGCAGGCTTCTTCAATCATATGTCTGTCACCTGAGCTGGGAGAACTCAAAGACCAGGACTTTTGACTGGAGGGCCCACATGTGGCTACTGCACACTGCTTAGCTCCCTCACAGCATGGCAGCCTTAGGATAGTCAACTTCTTACATGGCAGCCTGGCTCCAGGTACAAATTCTCTGGTGAACAGGCAGGAGCTGCACTGCCTTTTATGACACAGTTTCAGAAGTCATGTATGGGCACGTCTGCCACATTCCACTGGTTAAAAGGAAGTCACAGCCCATTTGGTTTCTGAAGGAAGGGACATAGACTCTTCCTCTTGATGGGAGAGTGTCAAGGTCACATTGTAAAGGAGTACATGGGATGTGAGATTTTGGGGGCCATCTTTTGAAAATGTAATTTGTCATCCAGAAAGGTCAGTCCTGATGCAGCAGAACTGAAACTCGGTTTTTAAGCCCAGACCCCCGTTCTTTTGCTGTACCATGCTGATGAGTCAATAGCATTATTTGCATGAATGAAGATCCTTATGTTATTTAAAAGAAAAGTTCAAACAGAAGGCAAGACGCCAAATTCAGCCTCAATTGAACATTCTCTATATCACAAATGCAGCATAAATATATGTTTTCCACAGCTCTCACAGAGCAAACAGCTGCATTTATTTGGGTCCAAAAACATGGAAAAAATCCAAACTATAAGCAAAGGGAAGGAACTCGAGAAAACTACTCAAACTTCTATAAGTGTAAATCTTCATAAAAGTAGTAGTAAGGTTGATTAATGCAGGTGCTGAAACCTCCTAGTCTGAAGTGTTCCACTTACAAACAATCCCCTTCCTGTATAATGACGTCATTCTCTACGTACCGCTTCTATATTTGGCTAAGCAGTCAAATGCCTGTTAAACTTTCTTGACCCAACCTCCCTGCCCGCCTCCCCCAACCTCGTCTCTCTCCTGATCTCCAACACACAAGAACTCAGTCTCTCCTCTCTCCACATGTACACACTCACATACACAAACTTTCCTATATCCCCTTGGAGCTCTTTAGAACTCTTTGGAGCCCTTTAGAACTCCTTAGATCCTTTATAGAAAAGGTATATTTTCCATATCTAAGACTTGGCTTGGACAAAAGTCAGGGCACATACACCTGTGGACATCCATGAGGTCTATTTTACTCTATGTGAATTTCTTCCTTTGGCCCCATGAATTCAGATTTCATCTGGAAGAAGCATGGAACCAAAGATCCTTATAAAACTGCTCACCCCTTTCCCCCCTTGATCATATTCTATCTCTGGTCTGGGAAGCTGAACATGTCAGGAATGCATTCTTGCCTACGACTTATCATTAGCAAGAGAGCTCTTTGTAAGGATGCTGTTACATCTTTATGTCTTTGCACATAAACTAGGTCTTCTCTGAAAACTCAGTTCCAATTTGATTTGCAGTGAAAATCCCTACAGCTGTGGTAAGAAGGGAACACCATTCAGTGCTTAATGTGTCTATAGCAACATGCTAGGTGCTTTTCTAGACATATGTGCCTTGGATGGTTTGGTATAAAAGAGATCAAGAGGTGTCCTGTGTGTAGATGGGGCAGATGCCCAGCAAGGAGGAGGTGATGGAAGAGAAGGGGGGAGGGGGCAGAATCGGAGGAGGTGGGCACAGGCTGGTTTGGAAGGATGCCCAGGAATTCCAACAGAGTGGATGTTATGTGTAAAGAAAGGAGGCTTTGCCTTGACGTCCTGAATTTGTCTCCCTTTCTTAATGAACTCCCTGACTCCTTATCACTGCCCATGTGGGAACCTGACCAGTACAGAGCAACACAGAACTCTCACCTCAGCTCTCACTGCTGTTATTCTCTTTCTCTGCTCCAATCACCCTGGCCAGGCACACTCTCACCTCAGCGCCTTGGCATTTTTGTTCCTCCTGCTTTGAATGCTCTTCCAAAACTGTGAGAGAATAAATTGCTGTGGTTTTCAGTCCCCCAGTTAGTGCCACTTTGTTGTGGCAGCCCCAGAAAACTCATACAGATGTGCCATGGTCTTCACAGAATAGAGATATTTTCCTGTCATTCCCTAATGTGTCTGGGGGCTGAACTGAGTCTAGAAGGCAAGGAAGGCAAAGAACAAGAGGAATAGGTTGCTCTCCACATAGCAGCCTGGGCAGCAAACACCCTTTTTTTAAAATTGGAATATAATTGATTTACAATGTTGTGTTAGTTTCAGGTGTACAGCAAAGTGAATCAGTTATACATACACGTATATCCACTTTTTTTAGATTCTTTTCCCATACAGGCCATTACAGAGTATTGAGTGGAGTTCCCTGTGCTATACAGTAGGTCCTTATTAGTTATCTATTTTATATACAGTAGTGTATATGTGTCAATCCCAATCTCCCAATTTACTCCTCCCCCCTCTTCCCCCCTGGTAACCATAGGGTTGTCTTCTACATCTGTGACTCTATTTCAGCAGACACCCTTTTGTTAGGCAACATTTGTGGTCAACGGAAATGATCTTGAATTATTGCTAAGCTTCATCTGCCAGGTAGCTACAGTGTCATGCACTTAGCTGGTCTGCCTGCCTAATTTAAATGAATAAGCACCCTTATTAGCATAGCGCTCTTTGGTGCTTTTTTGAAAGACTGATGGTGGAGGAAAGCAGTCTCAACAGCAGTGGTTTTCAGTCCCATCAGACATGAAAATGTTTGGTCCCATTCAGACCTGACCTGAGTGTGCCATTTTGTGACTTCTGTGTTCTCCAAATGGATTGCCAAGCAGCCCTGCTCTGCTGATTCTCAAAAACAGTCCAGAATCTGCTGCACTTTTTCTCATGTGGGCTCCCAGGGAGTGGCAATCGGCCCACGGCAGTTCATGAATGATGACCTCAAGGATTCTTCTTAGAGTGAGACAGAAAGATTTCTGCGTAGATTAGGAAATTTTACAGAATCTCCTCTCCCTCCTAATCATTAGCACCACCACTACTATCATTTCCATAATCATCTCTATAATTATTTGAAGTGGAAAGGAAGCAGGGTACCTGCTTAATGAAAAATAAATGGGGAAAAAATAGAAACTGTGAAGATAGGTGATTGAGTAGCCTCTCTCAGAAATGCACATGATCATATGTGATTAGTGAGAATTAGAGGGCGTTCTTGGACCCCAAGAAACTTTTCCAACTGAAACTTGCTCTCTTGTCTTCTTACACCCTTCAGTCCAGTCAAACTGAATCTCTGACTTCCTACCATAAAGACTCCCTGATCACCTACCTCTGTGACTCTGCTTCTGCTTTGCCTGTAGTATTCCACTCCCATCACAGACTCCTCCATCTGTCTCCTCTTCTGAACACCCAAAAAGCCCTATCTGAACCTCTCTTGGAGCTTTTGTCATTGTCTGCCATAGATATTGATAGATAGATAGATGGATACATAGATAGATAGGCAGATAGACAGATAGAGCTAGCTAGCTAGCTAGAAGATAGATAGATATAGATTATAGATATAGATATAGATATAGTTTTTTCCTTCTACTAGATTATTAACTCCTTGAAAGACATTCTTTGCATTCTTCTCCCTTGCCCAAGCCATCAAGCATGTGCTTTAAACAGAGTAGGTGTTCCATAAATGTCTGTTGAAAGAATGAGAAACCAGAAGTTTACTAACTCATTCTTTTAATAGACATAAGTCAAGAGGAAATGTCTTGGGGGGAGCAATACCAGCTGTGGCAGAGCCTGCTTTTATTCCCCAAACATCTTTCCTCTCTTTCCTGGACACACAGGTCAATGACATTTACCTGCCTATTTTGCAGTTAGAAGAAACCCGATTACTAAGTTCTGGTCAGTGTAATGTGAGCAGAAATGCTGTGTACCACTTCAAGACGTGGCCCACTAAACCTCCATGTGTGACCCTCCGTTCTCTTTCCCCTTCTGCCAACTTGGTACAGATTGGCACAGTGACCTCGGAAACCAGCTTGTTTATCACAAAGCCACAATTTAGAAGGAGCCTGGGTTCTTGAATCATTACGTGGAGAGAAGTCCCCCTACCAGTCAGGAACACCGCTTTGGGATTTTGTGTAAGAAATAAATGTCTACCATATTTAAGCCATTACTCAGTTTGGGGTTTATTTGTTATAGTAGCTAAGATTACCTTAACCAATATAATAGGTTTTAGTGTTTCTAGAAAAAAAGTACAAAAACCATGATTCTTGGTGGTACTTAAGCAACTTGGTTTCCCACTTTGGGCACAAACATGTCCTCTTTTAAGTTTGGTTGTGGAGGGAGGTATTTAAAGACCACTCTGTTTCCAGACACGTGCTCACTTAGCAATGCCCCCACCCAATGAAGCGAAGCATGACAGTTTGGGGTCACTCTTCCTAGAAGCTGCCATACTGAGGTGTTGTCCCAGTTTGGATAGCAAACGCGGAGAGCGTTCCTTCTACTGTGGACAGGGAGAGTTTATGGAGAAGGGTGAGGAATCATGAAAAAACATTTCCATCTTAGAGATCATAAAACCCAATTCTTTTTGGTATTGACTTACAGAACAAACGTCTAGTGTCTGGGAAAGGGAGGAACCCTCTGGCTCAAGCAGGTACCACCTGAAACTACTGGACTTCATGATAGCCTCTTGCTCTTCAAAGAGCTCTCTCTGCTACTATCTGCCCAATGTAATTATCCCAGGAAACAGACTTCATTGTTCTCTGTTGCCTTATGGATTAAAGTCTGAACTCTTTAGCCTGGAATTTAAGGCCCTCCATGATCTGACCCCAGTTTTTCTTTCCAGTCAAACAAATATTTGTCCAATAAGCTGGACTTTGCCCTGTTTCCATTCTTTTTCTTGGGCTCAGCACCATTATATTTGTATGATGTTATGTGTATAAGGTTATACGCATAAGGTTAATAAAAATTTATATCTATTATATAAGGATATATATATGTATATATAAAACCTTAGTCAAGACAGATTAGGTTACACTAGAGTGACAAACTAAGCACAAAGTCCCAATGGCTTAGCATATAAAAGGTTTCTATTTTGTTCATGCTGCACATCCATTATGGGGGTTGTGTATGAGTGTTTGGGTTGGAGGAGGCATCCCTACTCCCCACCAGCCCTCAGGTACCCAGGCAGATGGCCTTTCCACCATTTATAGCTGCAGCATCTGGGATGGGTGGCCTTCTCTTTCACTGCAGCAGAAGAGGCGGGACCAAATAAGCCCAGCATTTTCACACATATCTCGACTTCTCATGTGACCCTGACAAAAGAGCAGGAAAGTAGATGAAGCAAATGTAATACTGAGTGAACATTAATGTCTTTGCCATTCTTCCAGGAAGCCTCCCTGGTTCCCTCCATCTGCAAACAATGTCTCCTGCCTCTGAATTCTGAGAGCACTATACATGTCCCTTTCTTGTAATAAGTATTTTCTACGTTGTATGGATACTCACACACATATCCACATCCATATCTATATAAAATAGAAATCACTGACTACATGTCAGACACTCTCCTCTTGACATTTCTTAACTCATTTAAATCCCCATAATAACCCTACGAGGTAGCTACTCTTACTGTCTCTGATTTACAAGTGAGGAAACTAAAGCACAGAAAGACTAAGTATTCTAACAGAATTCTAGCCCAGCCAGTTTACTTCAACACGTCTGCTTCTAGTAGTTCCACTTTCTGCATTGCTGGATTGCTTCTAAGGTTATCAGGAAGCATCTTAGGAGATGCAGTTTTTTCTCCTTAAACAGCTACAGGTCTTCAAGAAGATAGAAGGGGGTCTTTGGGGACATCTAGGGGACAGCAAGACAGAAGGCAGCAGAAGTTAAGGTAAGACACTCAGGAAAGACTCGAGCCACTTTATTTATGTTGTGTTTGATTTTGTGCTTAAGAGACTGTTACATTGCTGCAGGGAGGGTGGCTCCTCAGTCTATGTGGTCCTCATGTGAGCCCCCAAACCCTGTAAATAAATCTGCATCCCCAGAGGGGCCTTTCCTTCTCTCAAATGTGGATTCCCGGTAAACTGTAATCCCCTTCCACTGGCCGTGAACCTTCTACAAACTAAATTTAGAAAAATTAAATTACAGCCAAGCAATGTGGCTCCCCAAATGAAATGTATAGGACAGAGTACCTGAAAACACGGGGGAAAATGTTCATCAGAGAGAAGTGGCAGGGACCCTCGATCAATCTCACACGTCTACAATCAGAAAGATAAAGATCTTGTTCAGTTAGAAAGAAATAGGATTGTGCGAACCAATTTAGAAGCATCAGAGCAATGAGCTGGGAGAAGAGCCTCATTCTAATTATGACTCTGTGTTCCAACCAGGCATGAAAGAAGTCACAGTAACACCTATTCCAGAGGAAGGCATTCCCCAATGAGACAGCATCCGAGGTCATGCATGGTGAGGGCCGGTGAGTCAGGGAGGAAAATTGCTAGGAAAGGATCTTCAGTGACTAACAGAGAGGGACTGTTCTCATGTTTTGATGGAAAAATGGGTGGGATCTCAGGAATTAGTAAGGAACTATCAGCCCCTGCTTTTATCCTATAAGTGGAGACTTGTATGTATTTAAGTGGGAGGGGTTGGTGGCACCAGAAGTCTATCCTGGGAAAATAGGGGACTAAGTGGTACTTCGTCATTAAACCACCCATGGGTTTATTCTTCACTATCCAGTGAATGGTATTAATGCCCAAGTCATCTTAAAATGCACTGCAGACCTAATGTCTTTTCTGGACTAAAAAAAATTCCTGATATTTTAATAGTAACCTGATAGAGATCTCTGGTTTAAAAGGCAAATGTCATTGGCTGTAGGGATTTAAAAGAAAATGTTTCCATGAAGATGGATATAATTTTTGGAGAAAAGGAAGGCTGATGTATCAGTGTGCTGTATCCATCTCAGCCTGTCAATAACCAGTGTTGTGGTTAGACCAGCCCTTGTGGTTCTTATTATAATTGCAAGATGCTCTTCAGCAATAACCATCAGGAAACTGAAAAAATAAAGATTTATTAATTACAGGACCTAGAAAGTATACAGTACAGCTGGGGCCACACAGTGAGGTCTGGGGTAAAGAGAGAAAGAGAGAGAGAGAGAAAGTGAGTGCTGGCCTGGAGTTCTGACTCTTTATTGGGGTCAAGAGTGGTGGCCTAGGGTTTTGAGGACTCACTCTTTATTGGTGAATCTAAAACATAAGCATGGGAATTTAGAGCATGGGAAGAGAAGAAAAACAAGCGGCCCAAATGGTTAGTTATGAAAACCAGTCAAGTTCTCTAAAGCAAAGGAACCTCAGTGGGGGGAGGTGGCCTACCTCTTTATCAAGTCCATGGCTGGCAATGTGTTATTGGAGGTCACATCTTAGAAGTGGTCACCTCTTTGAAGTGGATGCCTCGGCAATCAAAGCTTAAGTCAGGCAGTCGTGATACAAAAAAGAAAAAAAACCCCACCAGCTGTCAGGGTTTTCACTACAGTCAGGTTCTTGGTATATTCATTTATTCAACAAATATTTGTTGAGTCCTGAAATAGACCAGGGATTGTCCCAAGCACTGGGAATGCTGTGGTGAACAAAAAAAAAAAACAAAGCCCTTTTCCTCATAGAGTTTATATTCTGACGGAGAGCCCGATAATAAACAACAGACAGATAAAGTAATAATTGTGTAATTTCTCATTGAAATAATTACTATGAAGAAGACAAGCAGTGTCTTAGTCTGTTCAGGCTACTATAACAAAATACATAAAAATATGGTATAACAAAATACTGTAGACTGTGCAGTTTAAAAATAACACAGTTTATTTCTCATAGTTCTGGAGGTTGGGAAGTCCAAGATCAAGGTGCTGGCAGATTTAGTGTCTGGTGAGAGCCCACTTCCTGGTCCATAGATGGCCATCTTCTCCCTGTGTCCCTACATGGTGGAAAGGGAACAAAAGAACTCTCTGGGGTCTCTTTTATAAGAGCTCTAATCCCATTCATGAGAACTCTGCCCTCATGACCTAATCACCTTCCAAAAGCCCCACCTCCTAATACCATCACACTGGGGAATAGGTTTCAACATATGAATTTGGGGAGGACACAATCTATCACAGAGTGAGGAATTAGAAAGTGTTTCAGTTATCTATCGCTTTGTAACAAAATATCCCAACATTTACTGGCTTTAAACAATGACTTATTATGTTTCATGATTCTGTGGGTCAGAAATTTGGGAAGGACTCAGGTGACTGGATTTTCTGTTCCATGTAGCATCAGCTGGAATCAATCACTTGGTCATGTTCATCTGGCAGTGGACTAGGCTGAAAGGTCCAAGAATGTATTCCTACATTTGTTGCCTAGATGCTCCTCTATGTGTGCTGTCTCTCTACACGGTATTCAGGAGGCCAGTTTGATCTTCTTTACAGCATGGCAGCTTGTTTTTTCCTCAGAGAAAACAGAAGTGGAAGCTTCCAGGTCTCTTAAAGGCTAGTCCTGGAACAGGCACTCTGCCACCTTTTCTGTGTTTCATTGGTCAAAGCAAGTCACAAGACCAGCCCAGACTCAAGGGTAGACTCCACCTTCTGATGGGCAGAGTCTATGGCAGCCATCACTGGAAACTCTCTAGTACCGAAATTGACTGGAGTTGGGGGACCAGGCTGTTTTAGTTAAAATGATCTTAGGAAACGACATTTGAACAAAGACCTGAATGAAGAGAGAGGCTGAGCCATGGCAAAGACGGGGGCGGGGTGGTGTGCTCTAGACAGAGGGAACCATGAGGACAAAGGCCTTTGGATGGGATACACTCAATGTGTTTGGGAATTAATAAAAAGGTCAAAGAGGGCAAAGATGCAGGGAATGTAGCTAAAGAAGACTGAGCAATAGGTTAAGTAGGCAGTTGAAGGACACAGAGATGCAGTCAGATTACCAGGGGCTTTGAAGGTCATGGCTAGGTCTTTATATTTTATTCCAAATACAATGAGAAGTTCTCATAGAAGAGTAACATGAAATGGTGTATGTATTAGAAGGATCACACTGGCTGCTGTGTGGAAAATGGACTAGAGGAAAAGAGTAGAGGTGGAAGGAGGGAGACCAGCAGGGAGCCTTCCTCAGTCATCCAGGAGAGATGATGGTGGCTGAGAGTAGAGTAGAAGTGATGGAGGTGTCAGATTCTGGGTATATTTTCAAGTTAGGCCCAGCAAGGCTTGTGACAGATTGGATATAGAACTGAGACAAAGGGCAGAATTAAGGTTGATTTCAAAATTTTTGATCTGAATAGCTGTGTTAATCATGACACCATTTACTGGAATAGAAAAGACATAAGAAGAGAGGGTTTGGGGTAAGGAGTAGTAAGAATAAAGAGTTCTGTTTTAGGGCTTCCCTGGTGGCGCAGTGGTTGGGAGTCTGCCTGCCGATGCAGGGGACACGGGTTCGTGCCCTGGTCCGGGAAGATCCCACATGCCGCGGAGCGGCTGGGCCCGTGATCCAGCCGCTGGGCCTGCGCGTCTGGAGCCTGTGCTCTGCAACGGGAGAGGCCACAACAGTGAGAGGCCTGCGTACCTCAAAAAAAAAAAAAAAGTTCTGTTTTAGACATTTTAAGTTCAAGGTGACTATTAGAAATCAAAATATAGGTTTTAGTTAAGTAGTGGACACATGAGTCTAGAATTCAGAGGGCAGGGGGAACTGAAGACATAAATCTGGGAGTCATCAATGTACACCTGGCACTTAAAGCCATGAAATTGAATGGGACCTGGGATTCTCAACTTTCAGAGGTCAGGAAGCGGGGGAGGGGAGGGCCACCAAAGAAACAGAAAAGAGGTGACCAGTGAAGGAGAAGGAACAAGAAAGAGAGTGATGCCCAGGGGCCAAGGAAAGAGGGTGTTTTGAGAATAAGGCAGTGTTCACCCAAGTTGCTGATGATGGTCAATTAAGATGAGAACTGAGATTCGCTTATTGGCTTTGGCCAGTGCAGAAGTCTTGAGTAACCTTGACAAGAGCAAGTTCAGTGGAGTAGTGGGGAAAGAACTGATGAGAAAGTAGAGGCAGCTAATACAGACAACTTTTTCAAAGAGTTTTGCTTAAAAGGGCAAGAGAGAAATGGGTCAGTAGGGGGTGTGGATAAGCAAGGTTTTAATTTTTTTTTAAGATGGGCAATATTAGAGCATGTTTTTACACTGATGGGAATGTACATCATTGATGGGGAGAAATTTATATTGCAGGGAAAGGAGAAAATACTTGCAGAAACCAAATCTTTGAAGAGGTAAGAGGTATGGGATCCAGTGCCCAAGGGGAAGGCTTGGCTAGAAACAGAAGAGTAGGCAGATGCAGTTGCAGACGCAAATGGCTTGGTTGATATAGTGGTTAAATTACAAGACAGTTCTTCTCTAGCTGTTTTGGTTTCCCAGTGAAAGGAGAAAGAAGGCCATCAACTAAGGGTTAGGTAGAGATGTTACAGATTCATGGAGAGAGGAGAATGCTTTAAAAGTAGAGTGAAAGAATTTATTGATTAGAGAATGGGATAGGATTCTGGGCCCATATGAGATATGTGGTCATAAACTAAAAAAATACGGTTGTGTATTTTTCTCTAGCTACCTGTACCTGCTATGGTGCATATATGAAGTAAATGGAGAATTGGGTTAATTCAGGGGTTTGCTTTTTGCCACATGAGTAAAAGGGAGGGAATAAGATGCTTTTTTTCCCCCCAAAATGACTGAGGAGTTTAAAAAATTTATTCAACATGCACATATATAGTGACTCCTATGTGCCAGACACTATTCTAAGTGCTATACTGTAACCCATTTAATCTTTATAACAACCCTATGACGAAGATACTATTATTTCTCCCCATTTTATAGATGATGAACTGAGGCACAGAGGATTAAGGAAGTTGTCTAAGAGTGTACAGCTAGTAAGTGACAGAGCCAGGATTTGAACTTGGCAGTCTGCCCCTGAGCCTGTGCTGCTCACCACTGTGATGCTTCTCTAGAGGAATTGTACAAGAGAGAGGCAATAGGGACGGGTCAGGAAGGAAGTAGAGACACAAGGCACGTGATGGGCACTGAAGAGTGTGTAGGGCCAATGGAAGTGAAGGTTTTGATTGGAGTGAGGATGATAGAGGGTGAGCTGGAAAGATGGAAGGAGGTAATCAGAGGGTGGGCATTGGAGATTTAGAGATAGAGATTCTTGAAATAGAGATTTTGGAAGTGGAGTTATTGATCACATCAAGATCAGCAACATGATTCTGGGAATGGGTAGCTGAGATGGGATGGAGAAAAAAGATGACTGGAAGATAGAACTGAGAGGCCAGTGTTGGATGAGCTATCTACGTTACTACCAAAGCCTCTGAGAATGCTGACAAGTAGTGGTAGAGAGAAAATACAAAGAACCAAGCTAGTTGAACTCTTCACTGCGTGAGGAGGTATGCCTTGGAGGCTGGTAGAAAGTGCAAGAGGAAAGTAGTGGGTAGATGTCCTTCCAGTGAGTTAAAAGCTTTTCAGGAGAGGGAGGCAAGGTAGAATGGGAAGTAGCAGTCTAGAAGGAGAAGTGAGGAGATACCCCATGCCTCCAGAAGAAAGCCAGTGGTGATGGCAGAGGGCTTCAGGGAAACCACATTCTTTGGGAAAGGCAGCCTTTAATAAGGGAAGAGGCTAAGGATAGTGGGGTTTTGCTGCGGATTATGCATGAGTTTGAGAGGTACGCTAGAAGAACCTGGAGGTTGGGAAAGGTTGGCAGCTTGAGTCACATCAGGAAATACCCAGAGCTGTATGGGAATTAGATCATTGAGGGATGGCCTGGGAGGCTGGAACTCTTTTGCGGTGTCTGAGGTAATGAGATGGGTCCTGATGGTCTCCTGGGGGGTAAAGGATAATCAGTTTTAATTTCAGGCTCTTTCTGGGGCTTGGTCTCTGAGGTCATTTTTGGTGTGGGGTGGGCAGTGCTCATAGCAGAGGAGTGCTGATTCTCAACAAGGGCACAGGTGGACCTCTTTTCAGTCCCATTATCAGTGGTGCCAAAGCCAAGGAGAGGAGCCTTAGAAGGCCAAAAGAAACAGACCTTGACTAAATAAAGCAAAGGTGAACTTACTGGAGGGATATCAAGAGACCCTCAGAATTGACAAAAATCTAGAGAGCCTGGCTGGGAGATGGGCAGGAATAAATAGAAGCCCGGATTGATGGACATGGGGTGCTGTGGTATCAGTTTTGTAGCAGGAACAGTCTAATGGACACATCATGGTTGCCATGAATGTTCTCTCGGCATCATTCATGTATAAAGGCACTCAAGACTCAAAGTTCTGGAAGAGTAACCTATTGATCAAATTTAGATCAGAGGCTCTATTGGTCAGGATCGACTAGGCCATGCTACAATAACATATCAAAACCCCATATCTCAGGGGCTTAACCAACAATGACTTATTTCTTTTTCAGTCTTTGTAAGTAAGCAGGAGGCTCTGCTCTATTTGGTCACTCAGAGATTCAGGCTGATAGAGGTTGTACTGGTCACACTGCCTCAATATATGGCTTCAGAGCTTGCTGCAGAAGAGGAAGGAAAAAGCTGGAGGGGCACACACTGGCTTTTAAACGCTCTGGCCTGGAAATGACACACATCCCTTCTGCTCACACCTTTTGGCCAGAATTAGTCATGTGACTCTGCTTAACTGGAAGGGGGCAGGGACATCTGGAGGCACACCTGGCATTCAGTGCGTAGTAAATGTCCCTGCCGACAGGCTGTTCTGGAGCAGGAAGGAGGAGGTTAGCACTACAGCCAAGGTCTTCAAACACCAAATTCACACTCTTTCCTAAATACTACACTGCCTCCTTAAGGATTATAGGTCTGTATGGGGGTGGGGTTAGGGGACGTGATGTGTAAAGGGGGGTATTTTACATTTTTGTATGTACCTTCTTATTCCTTTCCAAAAATACTTAACACAGTGCTGGAGCACAGAGAATATGCTTGAAATTTCTTTTTGACTGATAGATTGACAGATAAGTAGCATAAAAGTTTAATCACAGGGAAATAGCCCAGGCCTCCACATCACATAAATTCAATTCAGCCAACCCCTGAGAATGAGTCTATACCACACATCAATTACTGGCAATAAAGAGAAACGACAGAGAGCCCTAATCAGAGGAATAAGAGTTCAGAAATCTTAAGAGAGAATATTATTTCTTTTTCTTTTGGTTATTAAGAAAGGCCTTCATTTCTTTGGAAGAAAGAAGCAACATTAAGGACTAAAAATATAGTTTCAACAAATGAAATCGGTTGCCAAGGTCAAAGGACCATCCTTTGACTTTAATAAACAAATTTTGAGAGCTTTTATGTGATGACTTCTGTTTCCTGCCATATATGATTTGAGTGGGTGACGATAATGATGACTATGAAGGTGGTTATTTTTAGTAAGTATAACTACACAGTAGCTTACAACCATTGGCAATGTTGTCAGAGTTCAAGTGCAGGTCCACTCGTGCTTCAAAGTCAAGCCCCACATTCCTACTCCCCTGCTACCCCACTACCTCATTCTCCTTCCCATCAGACACTCCCTTCTCCTTAAAATGATAACTTTCCATATGTTTTCTGTGTGGATGAATGCTGAATTTGGGAGATGCATGTGCAGTTCCTTCCAGGACAATTGTCCTTACACTTTAGAGGGTTCTTCTAATCCCCTGGAGGTCTTGTTTAAACACAGATTCCTGGGCTCCACTCAGAAAGTTGATGACTCAGTAGGTCTAGAGTGGGGCCTGATAATTTGCATTTCTGATAATTTGCATTTCCCAGATCTTCAGAGTTGAAGAGTGTGTCCCATCACCGCCCCCACCCCCAACTCATATCCACCCAGAATTTCAGAAAGTGACCTTATTTGGAAGTAGGGTCTTTGCAAGTGTAATAATTAGTTATGATGATGTCCTACTAGATTAAGCTGGGACCTAAATCCAATATGACTGGTGTCCTTGTAAAAGGAGAAGGGACACAGAGACACACAGGGAGAAAGCCATGTGATGGTGAAGGCAGAGATCGAAGTGATACATCTACAAGCCAAGGAACACCAAGGACGGCCAGCAACCACCAGAAACTAGGAAGAGACAAGGAAGGATTTTTTCCTTAGAGGCTTCAGAGGGGGCATGGTTCTGCCAAAACCTTGATTTCAGACTCGAGCTTCCAGAACCATAAGAGAATAAACCTCTGTTCTTTAAGCCACCTCAGTTTGTGGTAATTTGTTATGGCAGCCCTGGGAAACTGACACACCAAGTAGTGCTGATGCAGTTGGTCTGGGGATCACAACTTGAGAATTACTGTTCTAGGGAAAAACGAAGGAAGGCCAGTACCTTTCCAAAGGAAAGTATAGAAGAATTTGAGTGATAAAATATTTTTGAGAAAAGGGAAGTTCTAACCTGTTTTCTTTTGGGTTCTATAGTGGACCTGTGCTGTTTTGGGGTTGCCCCCAAAGCACCTTACATTGCTTTGGGGGAATTGTCACTGAAATGGTCATTCTAGGAGGCTTTACTCTGAGGCTGGGTCCTTTTTGTCCCTGACCTAATACAGTCAGAGCTTGGCACATGATTTGTGCTTGGCCAATCACACTCTTTTCTTGGACTTTGGATTGTAAACAAGAGATGCAGGGCTTCCCTGGTGGCGCAGTGGTTGAGAGTCCACCTGCCGATGCAGGGGACACGGGTTCATGCCCCGGCCCGGGAGGATCCCACGTGCCGCGGAGCGGCTGGGCCCGTGAGCCATGGCCGCTGAGCCTGCGCGTCTGGAGCCTGTGCTCCGCAACGGGAGAGGCCACAACAGTGAGAGGCCCGCGTATCGCCAAAGAAAAAAAAAAAAAAGGTGGCAGAGAGAAAACTTCCCCCCTTTACCAGGATAAAGCGGCCACATGTTCACCAGGACTGTGGACTTGCAACCACTGCGCCACCAGGGAAGGGAAGCCCTCTCTCTGCTACCTTTTTGGGCAAGTTAATATTAACTCCAACTTCATTATCAGCCTTAAGATTTGTCTTTCAAATCTCATTTATGTTAACTCCAGATACATTCTTAGAGTTTAAGGTTTGATTTTTAATAGACAATTATTTGTAGTGCCTATGTATTCACATGTACTCACAGCTTTTCCTCCCTGAACTGTGAATCATTTCCTCTTTGTGATGCCACCTGCTTCCTCCACCTAAGCTACTTTGTCAATAGCTTCCTCTCTGACCTGGAATTCAGGTTCCTGAGAAGGACAATAATATATATATTCACAAGCATTGGATACATTATGCCAACTTCCCCCCTATATCAATGCACTAATGAATTAAAATAATCCCAGCTGGGTTTTCGTATCTGCTCTTTGCTTCCCAAATGCCTCCCTCCTGCCCTGCACTAAATCACAGGCGTTCAAATCAAACTGAACTCCAATGAGCCCTCCCCAGGTCCATCCTTTCCTCCCAAGAAATACAAGCCAAGCTTTCCTGAATCTCCCCAGCAACTTTTATACATCATAGGAAATCTTCAAAATATGCTACCATCCGTCTCACGGGTTTCATATAAAAATACAAAATGCTACCTTT
This sequence comes from Mesoplodon mirus, assembly GCF_964341445.2. Taxonomy (NCBI): domain Eukaryota; kingdom Metazoa; phylum Chordata; class Mammalia; order Artiodactyla; family Ziphiidae; genus Mesoplodon; species Mesoplodon mirus. Next base: position 175,407,003 of record NC_138977.1, read on the forward strand.
TAAAAATTAAAAAGCCAGTAAAGTGCCTCTCAAGGTTCAATTCTGAGTTTAGAAAATTCATTATAATGAAAAGAGAAGAAGGCGGATGGATTTTTTTTTCTTTATTGCTGATAGTTAGTGGCATTGATAGATCATGGCAGAATCATCTGCAATATGGCCAAATAATTTCACTGGAGAGGATTCTATATAGCTACAGCTAAAATTCAATGAACTGATTCAGAAGACTCAGTATAAAATATAACAGTGACTTCAAGTGCCAAATCAATTTGGGGGTTTGAGGGGACGGGAGAGCTGTTCATTCCTTGCCCCTTCGTGGATGTGACTTTAACTGGAACTGTGAATTCAGAGGCATCAGGGTGGCCAGGCAGTGGGTTACAGCTGGTGATTTAAGAGACCTATCGCGAAAAATCAGCAAGTGGTTGCAAGCACCAATGCTTAGAGGAGCATGTGACTCTGAAGTACGTCCCCAAGAAAAAGCTAGAAGGATATTCTTGAAGACAAATTAGGAATTTGCAATCAGGTAGCTAGGGTTCTAGGTTTGTAATGTGGATCAATTCAAGACCTGATTTTCTACCTCAGTTTCCTTATTTGTGAAATAGGGGGAAGGATCAGAGTAATGGATTTCAAAGTTTTGTTTTGCCTTTTTAATAGTAGGAGGATTTTTATCAATGAATTCATCTTACGGGGCTGAATGTTTGATTTGCTGCTCCAGATCCATACTCCAGCTGCTATAGACTGAACATTTGTGGTCCCCCAAGATTCATGTGTTGAGATCCAATCCCCAATGTGATGGTGTTTGGAGGTGGGGCCTTTGTGAGCTAATTAGGTTATTAGGAACCCTCATGAATGAGATCAGTGTCCTTATAAAAAGAGGGGGAGACACAAGATTTCTGTCTCTGTTCTCCACCACCTTGGGGACATAAGGAGAGGTAGCCATCTGCAAGCCAGGAAGAGGGCTCTCACCAGACACCGATGTAATCAAAATATGCAGAGCTCCTATATTCATTTATTCACTTATTCAGCTATCGTCAATAGGACACCTGAGTGAAGCAGACTTTGTGCTAGGTTCTGAGGTTAAGAGATAAGCAGTGGGCTTCCCTGGTGGCGCAGTGGTTGAGAGTCCGCCTGCCGATGCAGGGGACACAGGTTCGTGCCCCGGTCCGGGAAGATCCCACATGCCACAGAGCAGCTAGACCCGTGAGCCATGGCCGCTGAGCCTGCATGTCCGGAGCCTGTGCTCAGCAACGGGAGAGGCCACAACAGTGAGAGGCCCGCGTACCGCAAAAAAAAAAAAAAAAAAAAAAAAGAGATAAGCAGGGCATGATGCCTGGTCTCAAGGGCTCACACACATTCTGAAAACATACGAGGCGAATACTGAAGATTCAGATTCTCATCCCTGTCTGCACTGAGGTCGAGAAAGTCCCCCGAGGTCAGAGGGAGACCCCACCTCCAAGCAAGAAGAGTAAAGCCTGCTGTTAGGACCCAAATCCTTCTGAGAGAAGAGGGCAGAGTCAGAAGGGTGAGACAGATGAGGTTTTCTCCTCCAGAAGCTATCAGAGATTCAAGCGCGGACTCCCCAGGGCTCTTGGCTTAGGCGGATGGTTGCTTTAGAAACCTGCAGGTCCACAGAGGGAGTGGCAGAGGTGACTGTGAGCAGAATGATGGGCTGCAGAGTCCATACGCTGTGCCGAGGACCAGAGAGCCAGGTTCATGTCAGTGGTGCATGGCTGAAGGCACCGTGTGTATGTCAGGGCCATTCCTCTGCTGTGGTTCCTCCTCACCTGGGAAAGTGAAGAGGGAGAGCATTCATCCTGCTGGGAAGAGACAGGACACAACACAGTTGGTGAGCAGGAGGTCCAGATCCAAACTGCCCGGCTCCCAAGCCAGTCTTTGCCTCTTGCGGACAAGCCATTTATTGTCTTCAGTCTCCTCATCTGTAAAGGTGAATTCTAGCCATTCCTGAGAAGCAGGCTGTGAAGATTTAATTAATTAATATACACAAGCACTTAGTGCCCACACCATGTAAGCGCTATACAAATATTAATTATTGTTACTCCACGCCACTTGACTATTTTCATTTATTGATTGCCAAGTCCTAAAAATGCTTCAAGATGGTCCCTGAGTCAAGTGGACTTGGAGGTGGAAATTTGGCCCATAAGCTTGAGTACAGGGTTGGAAGGGAAAGTGGAGCTTCCCAGCCTAAGACAAAGATTAGAATCTCAGCTCTGCCACAAGCCAGCTCCGTGATCTTGGCAAGAGCTCACCCTCTCAGGTCCTTAGTTTTCTCATCTATAAAATGGGCATACTGATAGTGTTCCCCTCTGAGGGTTGTGGTGAGGCTTAATGCAAATCGTTCCTTTATTTTTCATTTGCTCATTCATTTATTCAATAAACATATTTTTTTCCCCACCAAACTAGATGTGTTTATTAAGGTCACAAGCTTGTTTCTCAATTTGGGGTGGGTCTAAGGCACACATAATGATCCTTCAGAGCCTCTGATGAGCAGGACCAGGTGAAAGTTGCCACAAGGAGTTGACAGAATTCTCACTTCTTAGTTAGATGCTCCCTGTGTTTCTCACATCCAGCCTTCAAGGACTCAGATTCCCTGGACACCTCACCTCGGCAGCATCTGTGTTCCCTCAGAAACCCCTTCTGGAGAAAAAGCAGCTGTTCCTCTGCTGGGAAGGAGGGGGAGAGATGGGCGGGAATGTGCAGGAAATTGTTGCCCACAGTGGATGATTTCCCCATGTGTGGGTACCACTTGTGCCTGGGCGGTGACCAGGACGGCAGGCAGCGAGTGACAGATGAGACTCATGCTTCATCATTTACATATGACCCCTACTCCAGATCTGCCTGTCCCCAGGGAGGTCTCAGGGCAAGTTGCCGCCAACGTTTCCATTCAGAATGATGCATCCCCACTCATTTGGGGAAGGTTTTAAACTTCAGGGTGGACAGCGTGGCCCTTGGGAATGTGCTTTCATGCATTGAGTTGATCTTAAACAGCAAATATGCTGCAGTCAGTCATAGAAGGAAATAATAATACAACTTCAGAAGTGCAGAGCCCAAGAGAAAGGGTATTATTAATAGGGAAAAAAAATGTTAAGTCATGTTAAAGAGCCTCAAGTCTGGTGGAAAAAGCCAGGAAATGGGAACAAAATTAGCATTATTATAGATTTTCATGGTAACTTACCCTGGGTTTTTATGGTGGCTTAAAAAGGGAGAAAAGAAGGGAAAACCTAGCTGATAACAATTTATACGACCAAATACATGTCCCATCCCAAATGCACATGCGATAGTGACTGTATTTAAAACGTTTTCTTTTAATATTTGTTTGTGGCCGTTTATACCTCACAGTGTTATTAGACAAAGCAGCATTTTGTGTGGATCAGTAAATAGGAAAGTTCTTTGAGGCCTTTCAGGAAGAGGTGCCATTTAAGGGCCAGGCATTATGATCATTAATTTGCATCTTAATAATCCAAGTCTTCACAAAAGCTCACACTGCAGAGGCATCGTCCAAATCTCTGCCGAGGGTCAGCGCTGCCGAGGGTCAGCGCTGTAAATAAAATGTGGCATAGCACAGGGAGATCAGCGTGTTTAGATAGCTAGTGGGAAGCAGCCGCAGAGCACAGGGAGATCAGATCGGTGCTTTGTGACCACCTAGAGGGGTGGGATAGGGAGGGTGGGAGGGAGACACAAGAGGGAAGAGATATGGGAACATATGTATATGTATAGCTGATTCACTTTGTTATAAAGCAGAAACTAACACACCATTGTAAAGCAATTATACTCCAATAAAGATGTTTAAAAAAAAATGTGGCTCCTCCGATCCTAGAGGACGAAGAGGTTCCGCGAAGAGCAAGGCCCTTCCTTCCTCTCTTTGCCATCTTCTTCTAGGGGGTCCCTCCTCCCTCTACTCCAGCCCCTGAGCTCAGCTAGACCGCCGCGCTCTCATGGCTCCCAACACAGGAGCACTGATTCCCACTGTCCCAAACAATTTTCCTCCATCTGGCTTTGGGGCGTTCACAACTCCACTCTCCTGAAAGTATTATGGGACATATGTGTGTACATCCATATGGAGTGTGTGCAGATGGACATGCCTTGAACATACAGCTTTGTTCATACATATCGCTCTGCATATGTATATTAACTGGAGCCACCTGGGTTTGGAAGTACGTGAAGTTTAAACGACTTAAAAATTTTTTTTATTGTGATAAGAACACATAAGATAAAATCTACCATCAGAAGCATTTTTAAATATACAGTAATGTTAAGTGTATTCACATTGTTGTAAAACTGATCTCCAGAACTTTGTTGTGGGGGAGGATTTTTTTTAATTAAGACAGTTTTCTAGAGCCAGCTTTAGGTTGGCAGTAAAATTCAGGGGAAGATACAGATGTTTCCATAGACCCCTGCCCCCAGACGTCCATAGCCTCCCTCATCAACATCCCTCACCAAAGTGGGACATTTGTTACAATCAATGAGCCTATACTGACACACCATGATCACCTAGAGTCTGTAGTTTACATCACTGTTCACTCTTGGTGTTGTACGTTCTATGGGTTTGGACGAATGGATGATGACATGTGTCAGTCAGTAGGGTATCATACAGAGTATTTTTACTACCTCCAAAATCCACTGCCTATTCATCCCTCCCCAACCTCCCCAGAATTTTTTCATCTTGTAAGACTGAAACTCTGTACCCATTAAACAGTAACTTCTCATTTCTTCTCCCCCCAGGCCCTGGTAGCCACTACTCTACTTTCTGTTTCTATGAATCTGAGTACTTTAGGTAACTCATACAGGTGGATTCATAGAGTATTTGTCTTTTGGTGAATGCCTTTTTTTTTTTTTACAACTTTATTGGAGTATAATTGCTTCACAATGGTGTGTTAGTTTCTGCTTTATAACAAAGTGAATCAGTTATACATATACATCTGTTCCCATATCCCTTCCCTCTTGCGTCTCCCTCCCTCCCACCCTCCCTATCCCACCACTCCAGGCGGTCACAAAGCACCGATCTGATCTCCCTGTGCTATGGTAAATGCCTTTTTATAAGAAGGTTGGATTTGAGAATTTCTATTAGGAGACAGTCATGATGTCACTGGAGACATAGCTGATACTTCTGTGTGGCTCCGTGAGGTCCAGCCGACCCTCCAGTGAAGCGCTCACCTCCCAGTGACAAAGCTCGCTCCTCTTCCCTTTGTCACCCACTGGCTCTTTGCTCTGGAGAGGATGGCAAGTGGGTGACAGCTGGGAAAGGAATGAAGACCACTTCTGTCACATCTGGTGGGAACTCCATCGGAGCTGAGGCTTACAGGCATCCCTCGCTGCAACTTCCTGTCCGCTGCCTGGATTAGTAAGGAGCTGCCCCAGGTTTTTGTCTGCCCTGGAAGCTCCATGTGGGCCAGGATAACTCCTTCCAGCCTGAGAGACAATAAGACCAACTTCCTCTGGTGGAAAGAAAAGGAGAAGAGTGTCATTCCTAGGTTACATTTGAAGGAGGCTTTTTGAAGAAACAAAGATAAAATTCTTCTAGGGACTTCGGTTGAATGGCACCTGCCCTCCTCCCCAAAAGAGAGGAAAACAACCTTTGCTTTAATCTTCACCCGAGAAGGTGGAAGGAAGCTTAACGCATGTATTAGACTCTAGAGGTGGTTCTGAAAAAAATGGACACCATCGTTAGAATAGTAAGAGGCCAAACTATAAACCTCAAGGTTTTCATGTATCTTCTACCAAATAAGGTGGATCTGTGCTGAGTCATTTCTCCCGGTGCTGAGGTAGAAGCAAAAGTGGTTCTTGGGAGGTGACGGAAAACCTAGTCAACCCAACCTGACCCCATAACAAGGATTTCTCTGAACTTGCCCCAGGCCTGATGATCCCAGCACACCCTCTTGGTGACCTTCTGTTAACATATGTAAAGACTTTCAAAGTGACTTCTAAAGCTGTCCTGTTTTGTTTAAAGGCTACTGACAGGCTTCTGACTCCATCCTCCAGCCTGAACTTGTGAATTTGCTGTATGACCATCCTGTGAGGACTGAAACAGATCTAGGCGACTTCATGCTGTCAATGCAAATTATCTTAGTGATTAGTTACCTCAATTCTCCCCAGCACACACCCCACTCTCACACCTTCCCCCTGCTACTCCAGACCTTCACCTCCTCCTTCTGGCTCACAGAACATGGTGTTGGATGGGCAGCCAACAAGGGTAACTGTTTAAAATGGAAAATCAAGAGCTTGAAGTTGGGTGAGAAGACTGAGGTCAGCCACCTCTGTAGAAAGTCATGGCCCTCTGCCGGTTTCCAGACCTGAGCCACTTCTCAGACCCAGAACCCGCTGCCTGGAGGAAAAGTCTTGTAAGGATGGATCCTGCAGCAGCTAAGCAAGTGTCATCCTTCCTCAAGGGTCAATGTCCATCAATTCAGGTAACCGGGGGGAGGGGGATACCCAGAGATTCCAAGGGCTTTTGATAAGGTCTAACGACACTGAAACGCAGAGACGAAAAGCAACACTGTTAGTATACACATACGGGGTCAGGTGATAAATGGAGTCCTGGGGCAAGTCTGTTTCACAGTGAGACTTTGGGTCCATGAAACTACCCACTGTAGTTTCTCTGGTTTCCAAATGTATAACGTGAAGAGGCACACTCAGCAACTGACAGAGCCATCACCTTTGTTTCTTGTCTGTAAACACCAAGTGGAAGCTCCTAAAATTTCAGCATCTTCCCAGCCCTGCCAAGACATGATAGTACACATATTTTATATGGATTTTTATAAATATGAATCTATCTCTCTATCTATCTGGTCCTTTGAGGAAGGGGTATGGAGAGATCAGTGCCATCTTCAAAGACTTAAAAGGATGCAGGGGTCCTGGTCCCCATCATATTCCCATTTAATTTACCAGTCTGGCCCCTGCAAAAATCAGATGGATCATGGTGGATGGAAAGACACTACCACAAATTTAATCAAGTAATAGCCCCAATTTCAGCTAATATACCATATATGGTATCTTTACTAGAGCAAATTAATACAACCTTGGGATCATGGTATGTGGCTATTAAGATGGTGAATGTGTTTTTCCTCACACCCACCAAGAAGGAGGATCAGAATTTGCATGAGGTAGGCAACAGCATATAGTCACAGTTTTGCTCTGGATTTATATACAAGGTTTGCCCCAGAGCTATCCTAATTTCTATCATAATATAGTCTCAGGGACCTGGGCTATGTAGACATCCTGAAGAACAATGCATTGGTTCATCATACCAGTGATTTCATATAAATTGGACCCAGTGAGCAAGAAGTACTGGGGATGCCAGAGTAGGACGTGGTTGCGATGGGAGATAAACCCTACAGAGAGTTGGTGAACTTCATAGATGTTCAGTGGTCTGAGGCAGGCCGGGACATTCCAAACAAAGAAAAATGTACCTTGGACCTCCTATCACTAAGAAGGAAGCACAAACTTGGTGGGCCTCTGAGTTCTAGAGGCAGCATGTGTTTTACTTGAGAAAACTGATACAATCAGAGTCATCAGGTAACCTGGAAAGTTTCTAGCTTTTGAGTGTGGCCCAGAGCATGAAAGGGCTCTGTAGTAGAGCTAGGCCATAATATAAGCATCTCATTTGTGCTGCATAACCAAGAAACCCCACGGTACTAGAGACATTTGTGCAAGAGAAAGATGCGACAGCCCCCCGTTCCCAATAGTAGGGACAAAACACTCTAGCACCCCTAGAGTTCCGGAACAAGGTCATGAAGTCTACGGAAGAAAACTATGCACCATTTAGGATAAAGAAGATGTGGTACATATATATAATGAAATACTACTCAGCCATAAAAAACAACAAAAGAATGCTATTTGCAGCAACATGGATGGACCTAGAGATTGTCATACCCGGTGAAGTAAGTCAGACAGAGAAAAACAAATATCATATGATATCACTTACATGTGGACTCTAAAAAAAATGGTACAAATGAACTTAGTTACAAAACAGAAATAGAGTCACAGATGTAGAAAACAAACTTATGGTTACGAGGGGCGGGAAGCGGGGTGGGGGGGAAGGATAAACTGGGAGATTGGGATTGACATACACACACTACTACATATGAAATAGATAACGGGGCTTCTCTGGTGGCGCAGTGGTTGACAGTCCGCCTGCCAATGCGGGGGACGCAGTTTCGTGCCCTGGTCCAGGAAGATCCCACATGCCGCAGAGCGGCTGGGCCCGTGAGCCATGGCCGCTGGGCCTGCGCGTCTGGAGCCTGTGCTCTGCAACGGGAGAGGCCAAAGAAGTGAGAGGCCTGCGTACTGCAAAAAAAAAAAAAAAAAAAGATAACGAATAAGGACCTACTGTATAGCACAGGGAACACTTCTCAATACTCTGTAATGACCTAGATAGGAAAAGAATCTTAAAAAGAGTGGATATATGTATAGGTATAACTGATACACTTAGCTGTACAGCAGAAACTAACACAAATTGTAAATCAACTGTACTCCAATAACAGTTAAAAAAAAAAAAAAAAACGAACGAAAGAAAACTATACACCATTCAAAACACAGCCCCTGGCACGTAACTGGGCTCTGATAGAAACTGAGTGTCTGACCCTGGGACCTCAAGCAACCATGTGACCAGCACTGCCCGTCTTAAGCTGGAGCTGTCAAACCAACCAAACAAGAGAACAGGCAGACCCAGTGGCAATACAGTGGAAGAAGAAATGGTACCTCTGGTTCAGACTCAAGCAGGGTCAGAGGGTACAAGGAAGCTTCACAAAAAAGTAGTCCAGATCTTCACGTCACCTATCAGCGTTTCACAGATTCTGCTCTCACAGCTCACACCTCACACCCCATGTGGATTTCCCTACAACTCTCTGAAGGAGGAGTAGTTAGCCCAAGCTCAGTGCTCTGACTCATTGACGTGACATGTAGGCGTGGGCCTGAAATGGACCATCAACCTCAGTACAGCCTGAAAGACAGTGGGGAGAGAATTCTTCCCTTGGGGAGCTGCATCTGGTCAACCACTTTGCATGGAGCAGTAAGAGGTCAAGTCAAGGGAATACACGTACTCGCGGGAAGTGGTGAGTGACTCAGGTCATGGGGCTGGTCAAGGAGGCCAAATCCAGCCCCATACCTGTTCTTATAAATAAAGTTTTATTGGAACACAGTCACACCCGTTCATTTTCATGTTTTTTTTGTGGTTGCATTTGCACTATAGTGGTAGCATTGAGTACTTGCCACACCGCAAAGCCTAAAATATTTACTATCTGGCCCTTTACAGCAAGTGTTTGCTGCCTCTTGACTTAGGTGGTTGAGAAGAGGAAGGAGCAAGATGGGAGCCTAGGGACAGGAAGGTCTGGGGAGGAGGCATGGCAGTGGGGGGGGACCCATGAGAGTGGACATAAAGTGTTGTAACATTGACTAGTACATTCAGGTTCACCAGACTGCATCCCCTGCAGAAGAGACATAAAACAGCCAAGTGGACCAATGACTCAGCCTGTAGATACCAGCCAAAGTCTGTCCTTGCTCAGACTTCTAGGTATATTGTAATACTTAGAACAGCCACTAAAAAGAAACCTATTAAAAGATTCAAGTCATACCAAGTATATTCTCTGACCACAGTGGAAATAAACTTGAAATCAATAACAAAAATATATCTGGAAAATTCCCAAATGTTTGAAACAAAATTACACACTTCTAAATAACATGGATCAAAGAAGAAATTAACAATTAAATTAGGAAGTATTTTGAACTAAATGACACTGAAAACACAACATATTGGAATTTGTGGGACTCCCCTAAAGCAGTGCTTAGAGAGAAATGTATAGCACTAAGCGTCTATGTTAGACAGGAAGAAAGGTCTCAGATCAATGTTTCCAGTTTCTACCTTAAGAAGCTAGAAAACCAAGAGCCAATTAATCTCAGGGTAAACCAGGACCTCTCCTCACAAGGAGTACATACTGTGTGATTCCATTTATACAAAACTCTAGAATATGCAAACTAAAGTGACAGAAAGCAGATCAGCAGTTACTTGGGGATGGGGGAAATGGAAGACCGAGAAGGAAGATTACAAAGGGGTCAAGGAAACCTTCGGGTCAGAGATATATTCATTATATTGATGGTGGTGATTGTTTCTTGGGTGCCTACGTATGTCAAAATTTATCAAATTGTATGTTTTAAATATGCACAGTTTACTGTATATATCGATTGTGCCTCAATAGACCCATTAAAAATTAGCAAAGAAAAGAAGCTCTCATCTGGTTCAACTTGGGACACAGGATGTAAGCCTGAGGCTACTGGCAGCCATCTTGACATTATGAGGAGTAAACCTGCTTGAGAATGAAGCCAACCCAGAGGAAAATAGAACTTGAAAGACGAAGGCCAGAAAGAAGACCAGATTCTGGTGATCCATAGAGCACCTGGATCCAGCTGTGCCTGAAACCATCCCTGACATTTTTGTTCATTGAGACAACACTTCTGTGTGTGTGTGTGTGTGTGTGTGTGTGTGTAACTCAGTCTGAGTTGAGTTTTCTCTGCTGCAACTGAAGAGTTCCATATAACACTGTCCACAGTCAGACACAGACTGAGAGGCCCTTCTTAAGTCACGTTAGGCACCTATCTTAGGGAGAGATTCACTTTGGGATTATGGGAGTGACCAGTGCTGCCTGTCTTCAGGCAGGAAGGCTGTGCCCTGCTCCCGGGTGGTCCCTGAGTGCAGAGGTCCGAGGGGGAGGCTTCAGTGCTTGCACTCTGGGCTGTCTCACAGAGAGTCACGGTCAGTTGCGCATCTGCTTTGGAGGAGTATTTTTAGCAGCAAATAGGGTGGTCTGCAAATAAACAAACACCTGGAACAAATCCTGAAAAGGAGAGCATCTGTGTGCGGCCACTGTGAAACTAGGTCAGCCTTGGGCACAACTGCTGTTTTTTTTTTTTTTTTTTGAACTCCAGTATTCATTTATTTTAAAAATATATTTACATTTTCTGCCTATATCACTTCTTGTGGGGTAACTTGAGGTGGATAAATTTGCTTTTCACTGTTGGCTGAAGAATTCCTTTAATTTGCTCTAAACTACCTCTCTCGAACTTTAAGGGGGTGCTCATCATATTCTGGTATTTGGTGTTCACTTTCCCTATGTGACTCAGTTTTTTGGGTTTTTTTAAACATCTTTATTGAAGTATAATTGCTTTACAATGGTGTGTTAGTTTCTGCTTTATAACAAAGTGAATCAGCTATACATATACATATACCCCCATATCTCCTCCCTCTTGCGTCTCCCTCCCACCCTCCCTATCCCACCCCTCTAGGTGGTCACAAAGCACCGAGCTCATCTCCCTGTGCTATGCAGCTGCTTCCCACTAGCTCTCTATTTTATGTTTGGTAGTGTAAGCTGTGACAAAGTGAGAGAGTGGCATGGACATATGTACACAACTGCTTTTGACAGTTTACTCCTGGAGGTGACCCGCAGGTGCCGGCTCCCTTTCCCACCAATTGGCCGTCTGCGGTTTGAAACGCCTGGGCCTGGGAGAGACCCGGGATGCCATTGCCTCCATGCTCCCCACTTCCACGAGGGTGTAACCCCACCCCAGTCCAGAACCCAGAGGCCTGAAAATCCCCTGAATTCCACAAAGGGAAGCCCCACTGCTTTGTCTCACAGCAATTCCAGGAGACGTGGTCTTGTCGAGTTGCAAACGTGTGATCAGCTTGGAGCCAGGCAGACCTGACATCTACTCCCAGCTCCTCTGTGGCAATGGAAACTGCCGGAATTTCTGTGTCTTCCAGGCTGACTTATCCCAAGGATTTAATGATATATTTCCCCAGCTCTTAGAAGTGCTCCTGCAGTGGGACTTCCCTTTTTCCTCCTCGCTGGATTCTGAGCTTCTTAAGTATCCATATGGTGAGGGTAGGTGGGCGAGCGTGTCCCAGTCACCTTTACACCTCCACACCAATGCCCGCGCACAGTAGGTGCTCAGTAAATATCTGTTGAACAAGCATAGGACTGAATCGCGTCTTCCCGTATGCACTGCCTGGCCTCAGCTGGGGCAATTCTGTGGGGCTCCAGGCACGCTGATTCTGAGGGTCTCTATTTCAACCGTCCACTCAAAGTCGGCGTGAAGCACCTCTGAATCTCCATTTGTGTTTGCTTCACTGAGGTCTACATGGGGTTGAGGGTGAGGCCTCAGAACAGACACATCAAGAACCTCAGTCTGCAGGGCCTATGGATGTGACTCTGATCACACCACTCCCCTGTTTGGAACCTTCTGGTAGCTTTCCCTGGCATTCGGAAAAAGTCCAAACTCCTCACATGATCACCAGAGCCATCGTGAACTTGCCTCATCTTGCAAACAGTGTGGTCCCCGCGCCCCAGCAGCGCTGTTCCTCAAACACACACAGAGTTTGTTCTGCTCCCACCATTTCCTCAGTCTGGAACACTCCCTCCCTGGTTTTGTGTGAGGCTGGCTCCTTCCCTCATTCAGGGCTCAGCTCGGCTGCTGCCTCGTCAGAGAGGCCTCCCCATCCTCCCTGCCCAAGGGAGACCCTCCTTCCATCTCTGTCTCACCTGCCTCAACAGGGAAACCTCTGAAATTATCTTGTTCCCTTGTGTGTGTTCCTTGTTTATCTCTCTTTCCCAAATGTGAATGTTTGTCCATTTTGTTCAAATCTTATACCCAGTGCTTAGAATAGTGTTGGCATCCAATCAAGCTTAATCATAGCTGCTGAATGAATGAATGAACCAATAGGAAGGTGACAGGAGGAAGCCCTTCAGACTTGGCACCAGTGTGGGCAGCCCTCTGGAAGGGCCCTGGCTTCCAGGGCTGGGGTGGGGACAGTGGGACCCAGCAGCAGGGGTCGGGCCTGACAGGGTTCCTGACGGATGACTGGACACAGCTTAGGAGTGGAGCCTCCACAGCTGGGGAGAGAAGAGTCTGCAATGTGGACACAGGAAGGACGTGGCTGGTTTTGCCTGCCCAGCCTCCATCCTCTCACTTTCCAGCAAATGATTCCTGGTTTTCCTTGAGGAGCCAGCTCTCCTTCACTCCCAATCTATGTGGCCTCGAGAACCTTCCTGCTCCCCTCCCCCACTCCATCTGGGTGACCATCGGACCCAGGACTGGCCATTCGACTCATTCCACTCCCTGGCCACAGCGACTGGTTCAAGGATGGCCAAGCAAAGCCCACTCTGGGGCTTTTTCTGCAGCAACTGAATAAGAGGCAAGTAGAGGAAAGCAGAACCAGGAGAGGCCGAGTGGGGAGGGGAGGGGAGGGAAGAGATCTGGCAGCAGTCACTTGAGTCCTCTCTGTTTAGCTGTGTCTACCTTGGATTTTTCAGTTGCATGAGTCAATAAATTACCTTTTCCCTTAAGTCAGTTTAGTTACTTTTTTACTCAGAGGGATCCTGCTCATATACCTGGGCCCCACAGAGTCATCCCAGGGCCCACTTGGCAAGAAAAGCAATGCGGGAGCAATGCAGTCCTGGCTGAGGCAGCCTGCAGTTGCCCACTTTGCTTGGGCACGGTTTAGCCCTGGAAGTGCATCTGTGTGGGTAAAAGTGTAATCTAATAGGCGGCAGGGGAAGGTGGACATGAGAGGTATCACCATCATCTAGCCCATGCTGGTTCCATGCCCTGGTCCAAAGGACGTCACCAGAAGCATCGTCAAATGCTCTGTGCAGTTCATGCCGGTTGGGAGCCAAGGGGGCATCTGGAAGTGATGCTTGACTGTGGGGGACATCTGGCAGTGTCTATGGAGCACCCCCAGAGCACAGTCACTGTACTTCCCAGTTTCTCCTTTCCAAGCTTGAGTTAACCCAGAGCACTGGTTAGAAAAGGCTCATCCCTAACGATGCAAACCCTAGGCCAGACACTCAAGATTTGTGGGGGAAACATCAGTGGTTCCTGCTTGCCCGGCACCCATTATTCCCTTTTCCTTTAGGGACCCACCCCCGACTCTGTCTTGCTTTCATGGCACCAGAGGTGGACACTTGACTTAGTCCTGGGATATAGTTATTGGGTCAGGGATGGGAACGGGCCCATGCCAGACCAATGAGATCTCTCTGCAGGCCTTTGCTGAAACTAGTGGGAAAGAGGCTTTTTTTTTTTTTTTTTTTTTTTTTTGCCAATGAGGATACCAAGCTGGCAGGATGGTGATCTTCTTTGCTATTTTGTGGGGAGAGCCTGCCTGAGAATGATAATGATACTACGCATAGACAAAAGCAGAGTTTTCCTTTATAGGCAACATATTGATTCCTAACTTGTTTCTTTCTTAACTTTGTTCCCACAACTGAGAAGACTCCCTGTGGTTTCAAAATCAGGGTTGACGGGTAAGTCATGCCATTGTTTCCTTCCTGAAACCAGAGGACAATGGTAAGTGAATGAGGAGCTACAGGAGGCGGGGTCCGAGTTCTTCTTGTGACCCAGCAGCCCTTCCAGCGAAGAGGACCACACTGGGGAACCCACCCAACTCTCTCTAAACACAGTCAGCTCCATGTTCCAAACTGAACCCCATGTCCAATGCATTAGTGTTTCTTCCAGAAAACTGAATTCACATCAAAAATCTTGCTTCTAAGCAAAGGCTTAAAAGGTTCCTTTGATGCTTCAGGGATTCTTACAGAACAATAAATGGAAAATAACTAAGGAGTTATTTGTATACAATACAAAATACTTATTTCTACAAATAATTTATGAAAAATAACTAAGGAAGAAGTTAGAAAAAGAAATTTCTCTCGAAATTCACATCATTTCACAAAGATTCAGGAGGACATCTGGGCTCTAGGGAAGATTTAGTATAACATCTGAGACTCCCTGAAAGCCTGCCTCTCTAGTATCCAATCCTGGATCCACCAACTTGGGGCAATTCCTCTTCTCAGTTCTGCTTTTGGGGGATGAGTGGGGAGGTGGGAAAAGAGATACAGTTCCATTCCTGATATGGCCACAAGAGGGAGCTCCCAATGATTGGCTGTACCTGAAAGGAAATTATAGTCCAGTCCATGGAAACTGACAAAGAAAACTTGATTTAAAAGGTGTCTTCTGATAAACCTCAGCGTCTTCTTGCTAACATGCCAAGAACAATCGCTGAACACTTTTAGTCTGTTCAATGCATCCTCCTGGGATCTGAGAAACATTGTCCTATTAGATCTAGGTCATTTGATTTTGGGCATCAGTTTATCTTGGGAGCTGCCCCTACATTTTACAAGGTGAATTCTGGAGCAACAAGATTAAATATTCAAAAAGGGCAAAGTTAACACTGAGCCCTTGGCCTGGTAAATTGACAATCGTGCCAGAATAACTATTTACCATTCTAAACCTCTGATCCTCATTTCACAATTGTTTATGAAGAATGCCACCATCACCTCCCTTCCCCACACTTGCCTGGGTCTTGTCAACTCATATTCGAATTGATTCTCTCCCTCTCTCTCTCTCTCTCTTTATTATTATTATCATTTTGCCAGGGACTTTGGATCATTATAAGATTGCTGGTAATGACAAACTATAATTAAGCTTAAGACAGATTTTTCTTTTAGGAAAGAGGAGAATCAGCTCTAGCTGAGACTCCAGACTGCTGGGGCTATAATTTGCGGTACTGTCACAAAGGGGTCCGTCTCGGCAACGGTGCACACAATGATGAGCAAGAAGCTGCAGTTGGGGGGTGCGTGCCTCTCCCCCCACTCTCTCTGGAGCGAGCAGAATGGACGCCTAAATAGCTGAGTATCGTTTGAGACTGATTACAGGCCAGATCTTGCTATTGTGCCTCATCAGTTGTCATTGTCGGGGCTGCAATTGCGCTGGGATATTTCTCTGTTGCCTGCTCCAAGCTCGTTTCTAGGACAGTAGAGAAACTGTGTGGTGAGCCTGAGGCCAGAGTGAGGAGGATTGTTCTGGTTGTCGCCCAAGGAAGGGCCTGGCAGATCATTGGAAATGAAAGATGGACTGACTTCAGCCATGATGCCTGTAGCCTTGGTCTGGGTATGGCTCCCAGATTTATGGATTATCTCTCACAAAGAGAGCTGAAGTCGTGGCTTTGCCCTCATCAGCTGTGTGTCCTTAAGAAAGCAACTTGGGCCTCCCTGGTGGCGCAGTGGTTGAGAGTCCGCCTGCCGGTGCAGGGGATACGGGTTCGTGCCCCGGTCTGGGAGGATCCCATATGCCGCGGAGCGGCTGGGCCCGTGAGCCATGGCCGCTGAGCCTGTGCGTCCGGAGCCTGTGCTCCGCAACGGGAGAGGCCGCAACAGTGAGAGGCCCGCGTACAGCAAAAAAAAAAAAAAAAAAAAAAAAGAAAGCAACTTAACTTCTCTGGCCTTAGTTTTCTCATCTGTACAATGGGATAAACAATACTTAATCTCCTATTCCCAAAGCAGATTTGAGGACCAATGGAAAGAAATTTGAAGAACCTAGAGATAGCTAGATATAGACAGATAGAGATGGAGATAGATAGATACACACACATATAATTTGTACAGTAAATATAGCAACTACCCATATATATTATTATGAGTATTGTGTGTGCATGTGTGTGTAGTTTCTAGGTAATAGGGATCAGATTATAGAGGGTTTTATATGCCAGGAGATGAAGTCCGGACTTGACTGCCTAATAATAACAATGATAGTGATAAACTTGCATTGAGTGCTTACTATGAGTCAGGCACTGCTCTGAGCACTTTCCATGCATTAATTAATGAATCCATCCATGCAGTGGGTCTCAGTAGGAAAACTATCAGCACTTGGGCAGGACACTTCTTCATCCTCTTTGGGACCATCCTGGGCATTGTGTGAATGTCAAGATTCTTGCAGGACCATCAGTTTCTCTGCCCTCCAAGCGCAGCAAGTACATTTTTAGTCATAAGACATTCCAACCCCCTGCACTTCTTAAAATATCCAGCTGAGTACCTGTCTGCTAAAGTGTAGGCATGTACTCTCCAGTATGGAAGCTCCCAGCCACATGTGACTATGGGGCTGTTGAAATGAAGCTAGTTTGAATTGAGATGTGCTGTGAGTATAAAACAATACACACTGGATTAGAAGACTTGGCATGGAAAAAACCCTGAAGCATCTCATGAATATTTTGTAATATTGATTACATGATGAAATAATAATACCTTGGAAATATTGTATTAAATAAGATATATGAATTCAATTTCACCTGCTTCTTTTTTACTTTTAAAAATGTGGCTATGAGATAATGTTAAAGTAGCCCATAACTTGCATTTGTGGTTTGTGTTATATTTTTACTGGGCGTTGCCAATATGGATCGGGACGTTGTAGAAGGTTTTGGAGCCATAATGGTGCCCAGAGCTGCTGGGGCACACTGCTGGGCCAGCCCAGCAAATATCTGTATTCTGTTTCCTCTGTACTAACAATATCTTAATTGAGTTTGGAAAGGCCTTGTGTTAAAAATACTCTTTTCCTTAGCTTCCCATGTAACCTAGCTCTTGCCCAAAAGGTACAAATGGAAGTCTACTGGATGGGGCATCTGGGAAAGCTATCATTAACCTGAGAAAAGGGGGATTTGGCTGACACGTGACTTTTGACCGTTGAGCTTCACCCCTTTTCCAGCCTCGAATGCAGACACAATGTCTAGAGGTAAAGCAGCCTTCTTGGAACCATGAGGTTGACAGTCACACTCTAAGAATGGTGGGAGGAGGAAAGAGACTGATTCCCTGAGCAGCATCACCAGCCCAGCACTGACCACCCCTGGACTCTTCGTGATGTAAGCAGAACAGACCCCTCTTTTGGTTAGGCCCCTGCAGCTGTGTTTCTGTTACATGAGCTGAACATGAGACTAACCAATTATCATCTTTACCTTTTGGAGTCAATACAGTGGATATTTATCCCATTTTCAGTTTTTCCCAAACATTGGAGCATCCTCGGTATGTCTGGGGAAATTCTGACATTAAGACTTGGGCTTCCCCACAGCAGAACTCAGAAAACAAAAATGCTCAGGCCCCTCCCAGCATGAGACTCTGGCGATCAAACTGATGTAAGGGAGACTTCAATTCAGAGAAACTGGAGAGGGGGATCTATGGGTTATGCCCCAGTAGCCTTTTAGTAAGCTCCTTTTTGGCTTAGTCATCCCAAGTCAGCACCTATGACCTGCGGCCTAGAGGCCCAATATATACGCAGCTGTGACTTGGTGAAGGTTCTGCTCCTCCAAAGCCTTTATTAAACTCCACTCCCCCAAGAAAGGACACAAGAGCCCTGGACTCCTCAGCAGGAATGGCCGATCTGAGATCAGGAACTTCCTTTGGACCTCTGTGACACAGACAAAATGCAAGACAGTTCTTAGTGTCTCCACCCAACTCATTCCCAGAGGCTACCATGATGCTGGGCTTTTTGAGTTGAAGTTACTGATGTGGAAACTAAGGCAAAAACCAGACCTCTGTAGGGAAACCTAACAAGTGAGGAGTTGCTCAAACCTCAGCCTTCTGACTCCAAATGAAGTGTACTTTTCAGCTCAGCCCTCTGTCTTCAACCTAAGGAAATGTATATAGAGTTAGACAGCATGGATTCAAATCGTTGCAGCAACACTTAAACCGCTGTGTGACTGTAGGCAGGACACGTAACCTCTCTGAGCTTTGGTTTCCTCTTCTACAGAACCATCTTCTGGATCGTGCAAGCTGTGGTCACACAGGGCCCACTCTGCTTAGAAGGGTCCCCACTTTGTTTTCTACTTTGTTATCACCATCTTGAAATTCTTAATTTTTGAACAAGGAGCCCAGCCTTTTCATTTTGCACTGGGCCTTGCAAATGATGTAGGTAGTCCTGCTACTTTATAAAATGGGAATGATATGTACCTCAAAGGTTTGCCATGAGAATTAAATGAGAAAACAGCTCTCATGTGCTTAGCCTGGTGCCTGGAAATAGCATCATCTCAGCAAATGATAACTGCCCCATATTGGCACAGGTTAATTTTCCTGCGGCATCTTCCCTGACAGGATAAGTCCCCACTAGCTTGCTAACCTCCGTATAGTCAGGGCCTATCTGGGGACAACTATGACATTCACTGCAGCATCAAGGAAGTGGGAAACCTTAGGCAACTTAAAATTCCCAGAGGTGAGATTTTATTTCAGTTCTTTCCCAATGTAAGGGCACATTGAACTTCTATGAGTTTGAGGCTGCAGATGGAATTTCCTAGAGAACTCCACGATGAGAAACCCAGGCCATGAAACGCCACAGGCTCATAGCCACCTTCCTCTTCTGAACACTGACATCCATCTGCGCGGGAAAGAACTGAGGTTTAGGGATCAGACCCCTCCTGAATGCTCCTTAAAACTCTCCGGGGGCTTCCCTGGTGGTGCAGTGGGTGAGAGTCCGCCTGCCGATGCAGGGGACATGGGTTCGTGCCCCGGTCCGGGAAGATCCCACATGCCACGGAGCAGCTGGGCCCGTGAGCTATGGCCGCTGAGCCTGTGCGTCCAGAGCCTGTGCTCCGCAACGGGAGAGGCCACAACACTGAGAGGCCCACGTACCACAAAAAACAAAACAAAACAAAACAAAACAAAAACTCTCTGGACCTTGCCTGTTGTTTCAGCTTCTCCTGCAGTGACCAGTTCCAGGCAGACCCTGACCAGCTTTGCCCAGGGGCAACAGGAAACATCGTGTGGAATCCTCCTTGGGAGGACATATACATCTTGATGCCATCGTATGGGGCACCCCCAGAGGCTGCCCAACCCAGAAGTGGGCAACAGTGAATGCCTGCAAGGCTACACTTGGCCAATGAGGAGTGACAGCTGATGGATAAGTACTTCCATCCCCTCAGCAGGCAGCTCTGAAATTCAGGTCACACGGCCACTTAGATGTCCCTGGTGGGATTGGGTAGCAGCCCCCAGAGCACCGGCCAACCTGTCTCTTCCTTCTCCCAAGGGTCACAATGCCCTTCCAACCAAAGCTTTTGTCTCAGGCCCTGCTTTCTGGGGACCCAGGCTGAGATGATCCCCATGGCTCTCCTGAAATGAAATTCATTCATAATAACCTACCTCCAACACGTATTTTTTTTAAATCAATATGGAGTTCTTACTGGATTTTAATGGAGAAATAAAAGAAAGTAATAAAAAAAATGTCTTTCCATTTGTACATGTTCAGACCAAACTCTACTAGAAGACCAGATGAGCAGGCTAAATACCAGCACCTTCTTGTGGAGTCACCATGAATGTGACCTGGTGGGAAGAACCTGGAAGGAGGGTCGGGGACCTGGCTTTAGGAGTCAGCTTTGCCATTAACCTCCTGTGTCATTCGAGTCCTTTTCTTCAGGCATCCGTTTCCTCAAGGATAAAGTGTGGCATTGAACTGTGTGCTCGTTAAGGACCAGTTCTGCTCTATTTCTTTTTTTTTTTTTCTTCCTTGTGGTAAGTGGGCCTCTTACTGCTGTGGCCTCTCCCGTTGCGGAGCACAGGCTCTGGATGTGCAGGCTCAGCGACCATGGCTCACGGGCCCAGCCGCTCCATGGCATGTGGGATCTTGCCGGACTGGGGCACGAACCCGTGTCCCCTGCGTTGGCAGGTGGACTCTCAACCACTGCGCCACCAGGGAAGCCCAGTTCTGCTCTATTTCTATATGGTTTTCTGATCTTCTGACCTTTTCTGAACACTTGTTTTCTTGCCTGGCCTTCCTCCAGCTGTTAGATCAGCCATCGAGATTTGAAATAATAAGGTTTGCACTGAGCATCCATACCTGCCAGGCACTGACAGATGAGACAAAGTTTGCCATTATGAAATTTACATTTTGGGAAGAACTAGGGGTGGGGGTGGGTGAATAGGCAGCAAGAAAACAACTAAACATCGAATGTGCCAGATAGTAAAGGGTTAAGGAATGTGGAGGTTAGGAGGCAAGGGAGGTTTGCCAAATAAATAAATTCCTTATAATACTCATCGCAGAATCGTCTATGAGGGGCAGGTTCTCATTTGGAATGCCTGCTGTTCTAGTCACTAGTGCTACATAGAGAAAGGCCCCAAAGTGTAGTGGCTTAAAACAATAATTATTTCATCATCTCACATTGTTTCTGTTGTCTAGGAATTTGGGAAGTGCACAGCCACGTGGTTTGGGCTCGGAGTCTCTCCTGCAGTGCAGTCAGATGGGGACTGGAGCGGCTGGGAGCCCCCTGGACATCTGTCTCTCTTCATGGAAGCTCCGAGTTTCTCCAGAAGGTCGGTCTACATGAGGTAGTTTGAGCTTCCTCACAGCATGGAGGCCGCAGTGCAATCAGACCCTTCATATGATGGCACAGATCTCCAGGTGAGCATCCCAGCAAACCAGATGGACATTGTAACACCTTTTAGGGTGGACATTCCCTAGGGAGGCCCCCATGATTGCTGTGCCCTAATATCTACACCCTGTGTAATCCCCATGCCTTGAAGTAGCAGGAACTGTGCCCTGATTCTAAGAATGTGGCCAAGGCAACAGACTGTCACCCCCATGATTAGGTTACATTATATGAGAAAAGTGTAAGGATTCTTCAGATGCAATTAAGGTTACTAATCAGTTGACTTTGAGTTAATAAAAAAGCAGATGATCCTGAATGGGCCTGACCTAATCACATGTACCCTCTAAAAGAAGGCCTAGACCTTTCCAGAAGTGAGGGACTCCAAGAAACAGAGACTGTCTCTGTCCATTGCTTGCTGTTATGGGCTGAACTGTGATCTCTCTAAATTCATATGTTGGAGTCCTAACCCACCCCACCATATCTCTGAATGTGACTGTTTGGAGACAGGGCCTTTAAAGAGGTGATTAAGTTAAAATGAGACCATGAGAGTGGTCCCTAATCCAACCCAACTGGTGTCTATAAGAAAAGGAAGTTAGGACACACAAAGAGACACCCAGGATGTACACACACAGAGAAAGGACCATGTGAGGACCCAGCGAGAAGGCAACTATCCACAAGCCAAAGAGAGGGGAGAAACCTGAGAAGAAACCAAACCTGCCAACACCTTGATCTCAGACTTCCAGCCTCCAGAACTGTGAGGAAATAAATTTGCGTTCTTTAAGCCACCTGACGCTGTGGTGTTTTGTTATGGCAGCCCCAGCAAACTAGGACCTTGCCTTGAACAAGTCATTTGACGAATTTGACAGTCACAAGGAAATAAATTCTGCCAGAATGCCAAGGGAGCTGGAAAGTGGCTCCTTCCCTAGTTGAGCTTCCAGATAAGAACACAGTCCAGCCAAATGCCTTGATTTCATCCTTGGGAGACCCTGAGCAGAGAATCCAGCTAAGCTGTGCCTGGACTTTTGACCCACAGGGAGTGTGCGATCATAATGAGTGTTGCGGTTAGCTGCTGTATTTGTGGTAATTGACTACGCAGCATAGACGTTGAATCCGTCTTTTCTGATCCAGCCTTGGAAGTCGCAGCATCATTTCTGCTGCACTTCACTGGGGACAAGTGAGCCATAAGCCCACCCAGATTCAAACACTGAAATGGGAGTTATTGCTGGGACCAAATTTGGAAAATACAGCCCGTGGCACCTGTATAATTAAACTTTAATTTGTGGCTCATGGTTGAAATGGTAGCCTGTTCTTTATCTACATCATCTTAGTTTACACTGCATGCTTTCTCCAAGTGGTCTTCACATGGGCCTCTACTGAGGCCTGTTTGAGCCCCTCTGGAGGATGTTTGTCTGTTCCTTTGAGGACACCCCCCAACATACATAATACCAGCATAGCTTGTAAAACAGGCTTTTCCAAACATACCACCCACATTTTATGACTCTTCAGTCAGACGTTTTCTCATGGTGCCTTGATAGAAACATTTATTTATTTTCATAGATTTTTCTTCGTCCCACCTTTGCTGTTTCCAGTGGCTGGTTCCATCTGTCAAGGCTGGGAAAGCATGAGTGTGGTGAGTGATGGGAAGCGTGTCTCAACACCCTGTCAAGTGGCCCCTGACATAGGTTCTCGGCGGGTGGGAGGCGTTATCTGCTGTGAGAAACCCCCAGTCTGGGCTTGTACTGTACCTGAGGGCGTAACAAAAAGTCTGGCTCAGGTGCCTCCAGCTGGGAAGGCCCCTGGAAACCCCTAGGCCAACCAGACATCTGGGCTGCGTTCCCTTCTACAACATCCCCATCTAGTGGGTCTGCTGGAGTGCTTCTCCAGTGGGGATAATAATAAACCCCAGTTGCCCCAGGGAAGGAAAAGAGCAGGTTCTATCTGGAAGAAAGAGGTCATTCATCAGCTTGAGTCTCTAAGCTCCCTTCCTTGACCTCCTTAGCAAGTCAACAGTCTTCACAGCCAGGCACTGTCAAAAGGCACTGTCTAAATTCCTCTAGTTTGATTACATGTTAGAGCTTGGCTGACTAGAACAGAGAGTTTTACCTTAAGACAGAGGAGAAAGAAGCCATGGTATGAGGCAGAGAAGATGGGCAGTCCATTTCTTCTACTTTGGGAGATTATGGGAAAGGGGGAAGATGCAGGGGAAGCCAAGGGCCAGCCAAGGTCCTGGCTGTGCAGGATGTGTTGCAAAGGTCAAGGTGAAGGCCAAGAACTCAGCAGAGCCAGTGACCCACTTCTCTACACGTCCCAGTGGTGGCTGCAGGGTCTAAGAGAAGCTCACCTAGTGGCTTCTTCCAATATGGCACGAGGGGAGGGATGGTGACCCTGACAGAGAAGCTTCTGGCCCCATGGGATTTCAACATCTATGCACCTTGGGGAGCAGGGCTGCAGAGGCTGAGAGGGCTGGCAGGGAGGCCTGTGAGGGGGACAAAGAGGCCACTGGTCTTTTATTATGATCACAGTTTTGTAGATGAGGGAATCTGCGCAAGGTCACTCAGAGAGAAGAGATGGGATCAGCCAGACCTTAGTGGTCCCAGGGCCAGGGACCAGACCAGGGCAGGGCAGAGGCCAGAAAATTCTACATGTACGTGAGGACCACTCCCTACCCCAATCCCACTGCCATAAGGACCTTGAAAGCTCTCCTGAAGGAGAAGCCGAGAGGGTTGGAAATCTGAAAAACTGTGTGTTTGACTCACCACAGCCTGAATGATCTAATGAGACTATTTAAATTGTTGGGTTAGACTGAGTTTACTAGATTGGCCTGCACTTAGTTTACTCATTACCCCTGGGGTGGGATCCATTAAAAAAATATTAAGTCAATTAGAGGAAAAATACAGGAGCTTAATTTTTTGCATGTTTACTAGAGTGCAAGTCAACTTAGGACTTAACATCAAAGCTAGCCTGGCTTATCAAAGGCACTATTTGGTCTAAACTTGAGATTCAGACAGTTCTGGGTTGGAATTGCAGCTGAGCTACTACTCACTAGCTATTTGACTTTGAACAACTTATTTAACCCTCGAGGGCTTCAGTTTCTTCACATGTAAAATGATGATCACGAGTGTATGTTCTTTAGATCAGAGGCCAGCAAACATTTTCTATAAAGGTCCAGAGAGTAAATATTTTAGGCTTTGCTGGTCATGGAATCTCTGTCGCAACTATTCAGCTCTGGTTGAAGCACAAAAGCAGCCACAGGTGATACATAAATGGTGAGCATGGCTGTGTTCTAATAAAACTATTTACAAAATCAGACAGAGCTGATCAGGGGAGTCCTTACCGTGGTGAGGACTGGGGTCAAGGATGACGTCTCCAGCTTTTCATGTTCCCCACGCAGCACTCTTTGTGTTCCTCGATCCAACACTACACGTACAGGCTTTATTTAGAATGGAGTCAAACACATGTGGACCAGCAGTCGGCACTTACAGCCTTTTTTTGTATTTGTGAATTAAAGTGTGAATGTAGCACAGTGGATGAGGGTATACTCTTTGATGCCAGATTTTCCTGGGTTCAAAGCCAGGCTCTTCCACCTGCTGGCTGTGTGACTCCAGACAAGTTCCTTAACCTCTCTGTGCTTCTATTGCTCTGTGTGTGAAATGGGTAAAATGATTGGAACTGGCTTGCAGGACTTGTGAGGACTAAGTAAGAAAATAGGTATAAAGCTCTTAAAAGAGCACCCATCACTGGACAAGTGCCATGTAAGGGATAGATGTAATTAGCATTTTCTGTGTGATTTTAAGGCAAAAGGCATGAGCTCTTTGGGCCTCAGATTCCTCTTAGTATTGACCCTGCACATTGGTTATGAAGATGAGATGCAAAAATTTACATATGATGTAAACTATCCAGACATACAAACTAAAATGACGGTGGAGGGGGATCCTTCTCCCCAGCTTCACTTTGAGCATCTTGAAGACAGTGCAGTGCAGTGGTTAAAAGTGTGGGTTCCGGATTAGGGTTGCCAGATTTAGCAAAGAAAAGTACAGGACACTGTACCTGTTAAATTTGAATTTCAGAAAAACAAAGCATAATTTTTTAGCATAAGTATATCCCATGCAACATTTGGGATATCCTTATGCTTAAAAACACTGTTGCTATCTGAAATTCAAATCTAACTGGGCATCCTGCATTTTTAACCCTAGTCTGGAGGTGAACTATGTAATTGTGTTCTCAACCCAGGTCTTAATCGCTGAACAAACGTGAACAAGTCACCTGCCTTTGCCACTCTTTAAAGTGTGACCCAGAGAAGCCCTCAAACTCTTTGTGACTCCATTCTCTTGTCTGTGAAGTGGGGATACGAGAGTGTCTGCTTCACAGGCTCATGACATACTGGGTGCTGGGGAAACAGTGGTGACCCACAGACACAGCCCGTGGAATGAGAGCTTCCTCCTGCCATGGCCTCCTTCTCCACCCACAACTTTAATGGTTATAGAAGTTCCACGCCTTTAATTTCCTAACGGCCATTGAGCTTTTGTTTGAATTCACTTATTTTTCCTTTACAAATGTCCACTCATCCCTTCCTCTGGGCCGTCACGACTATAAATCCTTGTCTGTGATTCCATGCTTAGAAAGAGCCAGGGCTAGAACCTACTCATTGGAGGGTTATACTGGGTTATTTATTGTGACAGAAAATGCAAATGCATTGGCAGTAAACATCAGGGCAAAAAGCTACCTCAGCAGTACACACAGAACGTAAATGCAGATGGAAACGGTGGGGAGAGATTGTCATTTTTAGTAAGTAGAGCAGATACTCCACTTTGCTGAAAATATGAAATGCCAGAAAATTCTCCTGAATTTCTATGTTACTGAAAGACAATTAAAGTTGACCTGCTTCTTCTTTCAGGACCCTGGAATGACATTCTATTTCACTATATTTGGTGCTATGCAATGTGAAAAGCTGATAAAATAGCAAATAAAAATTAGAAAGGGATTGTGGGGAGAACAGAGCTTTACTGAGTCATATCTACTCCCATCACCTGCAGGGAGGATCCTCCCTCAGTGCTGGCAAACTTCCCTTTTCTTCTGGTCTATTTTATACCAAAAGATCTTTTCCAAATGGTTAGGAATATATTCCCCTGGTCTCTGTGGACGACTTGCAAAGAGTTAAGGAACAAGCAGCCGAGCTCCCCAGATCCACTCAAGGATCAAGAAACATTGCCTTATCCTGAGCTGTTGATGGTAGCAGAGAAAAGGCTCCTTTCCTTCTCCTGATGTTGCCCTCCACATGGAGGGGGCCCAGGAGCATTTATTCCTGGCACCAACGTGTTGGCCTTCTCTCTCCACCTTGGAAAGGGGGGTGGGATGTCCGAATGCAACTGGTGACTGAGGATGAGAAATCAGACGTGCTAAACCCAATTGCACCCTCTCCCTCCTAGTCTGCCTGCAGAGAGCAAGCACGTCCCTTGCTCCTCCAAACTGTAAGTCTGTGACCAGGTATGGCAGTCTGTTTTGGGGTTCAGTGTTAAGAAGCCCACTTGCCTGCAGATAAGTCACAGTCTCTGAAGTGACCCTTATCGGTTATAGAGGTGCTATTCTGGCATTTTCCTATTTCACAATGGGAACAGTTTTCAGACAGAGAACAGGGGCTTGTGTCTTAGTCTGTTCAGGCTGCTATGACAGAATACCATAGGCCGGGTGGCTTAAACCACATTTATTTCTTGCAGTTCTGGAGGTGGTAAGTCTATGATCAAGATGCTGACAGATTTGTGTCTGGTGAGGACCCGCTTCCTGGCTTGCAGACGGCTGTCTTCTTGTTATATCCTCATGTGACAGAGAGAAAGATCCCGTGTCTCCTCCTCTTTTATAAGGGCACTAACGCCATTCTTAAGGGCTCTGCCCTCATGAGCTAATCACCCCCCAAAAGCCCCACCTCCAAATATCATCCCATTGGGGATTAGGCTTCAACATATGGATCTTAGGGGGAAACAAACATTCAGTCCATAGCAGCTAGTGACAGGCTTACCCCAAAGCCCAGGAGTTGACAAAGATGTCTCTGAGGTATCCTGAATGGTCTTCAGAGCATCGCTATCTTTCTCTAGGTCAACCACAACCCACAAGCCTCACTGTCACTAAGAATTCTTCTTGGGAGTGGTTAAGGAAGTTAAGGCAATTGCATTCCTCTTCCACACTCAATTCCCAGTCAAGATTCTGCTCATATGTCTTCAAGTAACCTCTCCTGATTTTTTTAGGTAAACTGAATATTTTCTCCTTTTAATTTTAATACAGCTGTTTACTCAGGAGGCATATACCAACCTAGGAATGAACTATTTGTGGAAATGGCACCTGTCACTTAAACAATGTGTGTGTGTGTGTGTGTGTGTCTGATGTGGCATGTATGTGTGGGGCTGTGTGGCTTGTGTATATGTTGGCTCCTAAACTTCCTCAAATTAAGGGATTCACTTGGCAACAATCTCATTCCTATAAGCCAATAAAAACATTATATGGTTATTCATTACTGCGCAACAAATTACTCCCAAACTCAGCAGCTTAAAATAATAACACTTATTATCTCAGTTTCTGTGGGTCAGAAATGCAGGAGTGGCTCAGTGGCACAGGGCCTCTCATGAGGCTGGAGTCAAGATGTTGGCCAGGTCTGCAGTCATCTGAAGTCTTGACTGAGGTCGACAGATCCACCTCCAAGGCGGTTCACTCACATGGTGCTGGTGTTGGCAGGAAGCCGCAGTTCCTCCCACATGGGCCTCTCAACAGGCTGCTTAAGTGTCCTCACAACATGGCAGCTGGCTTCCCAGAGTGAGCAGTCCAAGAGAGAACAAGGAGGAAGCCACAATGCCTTTTAAGACCTATTCTCAGAAGTTACACACTGACACTTCCACTACATTCTGTTCCTTAGAAGTGAGTCACTAACTACAACTTGCACTCAGAGAGTGAAATCAGGCTCCAACTCCTGGGAGGCAGGGGGGGAAATAAAATAATTTGTACACATATTTTAAAACCACCATGAGTAACATGGTGCAGAAGGAGAGAAGCAAAGTAAGAAGAATCTTAAAATTTTCTGAATTTACTACAGCAAGCAATAAAATATATTAATGTTTGAGCATTAGTGCTTCTTTCCCTCTACTGTTGTCCCAGAAGAACTGAGGTGAAGAAATGGGAAAGAGGGCCAGGCAGCAGATGACAAGGTGATGGAGGGAAGGTTTTTGGAACAGTGGAGACTCAGGACTGGGGTTGCTGCTGGGGGTAAGCTGTTGGAGAGTGAAGGGCTTGAGGGAGACTGGATTTAGGAAGCAGTGTGTAGAAGGTTATGAACAGGCTTTCCTCTCCTTTCAGGGACACAAGTAGAGATCAGAATCACTCGTGTTAAGTCTTTGGTTTAGGGCTGTTTCATTAAGTGCTACACTGTGGTGAGACTGGATCACATGGGCCTCATTATTTACTCGGGTTACATTCACACTTCCTGAGAATTTTCACCATGAACGTAAAATGGCAAGGAAACACTATTTTTAAAGCTTCTTAAATGCTTCTGCCTCTTACTAAAGTCTTTTGTATTCTTGGTATCTAGCACAGCACTGTTCACATAGTGGGTACTCAATATTATCTAAAAAGAATCAAGTGAAAAAGTTCATTTGGATTTTCACATAATTTATGAACCAAGATGCTATAATCCAAAGGAACAGAGGAACAAGGTAAACTTGAAATGAAAATATTTTGGAGTTGCAATGTGTCCAGAATTCTTAGATGGGTCAGGAAAACCAAAGGCAGGAGATTAGGAGCGAGTCACCCCAGGGGTGAGCAGAGTGGTGCTTAGGGCCAGGCAAAATGTCAAGACTGCTATTTTTTCCTGAGGCCACAACCTTACTTTCAGATGCTCTTCAGGCCTACTGCCCTTGAGAGCAAATAGGGAGATGACAGAGCTAATTGGGCTGCCGACACAACCTGGAATCTCACAGCCCTACTGCTGGAGATGCTGACTGGGGCTCTGGGTCATTTCTAGGGATGCTGGATGGGGGAAGGTGGGGTCTGGAGGGCACAGCCAGTTTCTAGTAGACTTTCTGGAGCAGAACCTGGAGATGTATGCAGGAGAATGTTCTCCAGGGCTCACATATAATTTCAGAAAAGCCTGGGGATTCTGCCGTGGCTCCTCCATTACTGTGGACCTCTCTGCCTGTGTTGTTTTGGTTTGTTGTCTGGCTGAAGGAGAATCTCAGGTTTACCAACAGGCTGCCTGGAGCAGAGGGCAAGAGGTGGGGTTCACCAAAGGCCTTCAGTCTCAGCTCTGCTACCAATTTGTTGGAAGAAGTCATTTGTGCCAATTAGACATGGTTAGTAAAGGGCTGTAGTGTCTGGGAAATAGGTAGAGAAACCAATTGCAAGAATAGGTGATCAATGCAAGTAACACATTACTTATGCCTCCAGTTCTTTTTAGACAATTAGCCCCCCTCAATCAGCTCTCTGAGAAACAGAGAAAATAAGTGTGCTTGCCTTGCTAATGGGCACATGGTCAGGACCGGGCAACTTGCACAGAGCATTTTAGTTCCAAGATGAAATGCACTGAGAGACTGGGATGAATGAGCTTCTGACTTGCAGGTGTGGAAAAATTCAGTTCTTTCCTGCACGTCTCCACTAACACAAAACAATCATGAAAAGGAACGAGGCCCTTCTCCCCTGTATCCTGGTCAAGAGTTCTTGCCCTGTCATGAAGTGACTTTTTCTCCTACAAAATTATTATTTTTTTTATTTTTATTTTTTTGCGGTACACGGGCCTCTCACTGTTGTGGCCTCTCCCGTTGCGGAGCACAGGCTCCAGACGCGCAGGCTCAGTGGCCATGGCTCACGGGCCCAGCCGCTCCGCGGCATGTGGGATCCTCCCAGACCGGGGCATGAACCCGTGTCCCCTGCATCGGCAGGCGGACTCTCAACCACTGCGCCACCGGGGAAGCCCATCTCCTACAAATTTATTATCTGTATTAATAGCTCATGTTCCACTGGAATGCACTGGTCTAGGTTGTTCATGACTAGTATCTACTCTGATCAGCAGGGCATCCATTCTATTTGGCTGGTGCCTGTTTTGGACACACCCTAAGGTGATCTGTCTCCAGGAGTCATGCTCTTTATAATTCCCTCCCTATGAGTGAGGGTGGGACCTGTTTCAAATCAATAACAGGGCAAAGGTGATGGAATGTCATGCCCAAGATTCCTGATGACCATGAAGAAACCAACAGTTCATGTTGTGAAGACAACTATGGTGAAGGTCAGTGGCATGGAGCCGTGAGGGGCCTCAAGGAGCTGGAAGTGTCCCCCCAACCACAGCCAGCAAGAAATTGGCCCTCAGTCCTATAATCACAAGGAAATGAATTCTACCAACCATCAGAATGAGCTTGAAATCAGATCTTTTCCTAGCTGAGCCTCCAAATGAGAATGTGGTCTGGCTGACACCTGATTGTAGCCTCGTGACGCCCTGAGCAGAGGACCTGGTGAGACAGGCCAGGACTCCTGTCCCACGGGAACTGGAAGCTGATGAACGTGCTTCTGTTTAAACCGCTACATGTGTGGTCATTTATTAAACTAATTCAGGGCACACGCCATACCAGTAGTTAAATATTTGGTTGCCACCCTTACTTGTCCCATTCATTGCACAGTTAGTCACACACTGCTTTGCAGAATATTCCTTAAACCTCATACTGTAACTATAGCTTCATGCAATTATGACTTCTCCTCTTCACTGGATTGTAAATCCAATGAGGGCAAGAACTCTGGTCTTGTATTTTTTAAAAAGCCCCACAGCATATCAAAGTACCTGACACACAGTAGGGACACAGTCATATGTGATTTGAGGTTTTGACCCTTCATTTGTTCAACTAAACCAAATGGGTCTTAGATTAAAGGCAGGTGGCTGACTTGGACTGCATGACTGCTGGGTACCAGGTTAGACCTCAGACATGCAGAGAACAAATCAGAAGTCCTGACCTGAAGTTGATCATGGCTCAAGCCAGCCAATGGGATCTTATAATCTCATCTCCTTCTCACCAGCAGAATCAGAAAATACCCAAAGATCCCTAGAGTTCTTTGTCAATCTGTCAAGATTACGGGGTTCTGCTGATCCGGCCAAGGTATAACTGTAAAAGTTCTTCAGTGACTTTTTAGTTTGCAAGTAGAAGAAGCAAGAGGCACCTGCCATGCCCATCTTCCATGTAAACGGGGAGGAAGCCACCAAGAGAAATGGGCACACGTTGCCCTTCCTCAGTAGCCCATTGTGGGCAGCCCTCCAACTCCACGACTCAAGTGGCTCTATCCAGATTCAAGCAGACCAGAAATCAAAGCCATATTAGGCACGGGTTACTTTTTATTCACAGGCTTACAGACTATATTGAATTAAGAGGCAAGTCATTTGTTAAGTCTATTTACCAACAAGAGCTAAATATATATTCAGCCTTAAAATTCATCCATGGTAGCTTGCATTGTATTGTAGATTGCAAAATCTGCTTTCATATACATATAAACTATTCTTATTCGGCCTAAGTTATACATTTAAAATACATAAAAATGGTACCAAATGGCATATTGGCCAATTTGTCACAGGTCTTATACATTCCTGATAGTCAAAGAGATTGATAGGGAATGCATAGTTTCCTACTAGAAAAAAGGCAGATTCAGATACAAGCAATGGAATGATGTCAGGATAGGAGTGCCTCAGTGTAGATCTCAGTAGCTTTACAATATAATTCTTATTTTAAATTGCATTACACTTGGTCCTCTTCATTAATAATTGGGATGCTGTTAAATTTGCCTGGTCTTTCCACCCTCTACTTGCTCGGCTGAGGCAAAGGAAACCATTATTACTTTTTCTTTTCTTCCACTTTATTTCTACTTTCCCAAGAGAGTTTCCTCCACAGCCATCTGCCCTGCTTCTCTGCCCATTCCATTATCCCCCAAGTCTGGGCCACCTTGCTCACTGCATCAACATCTAGATTATGGCATTCCACTCCAGAATGCTGCTTAACAGAATCTTTGACCACAGCCTAATTAGAGAATTCTCTTCCAAAACCACGAGCGAAGGCCTGATACCTCTGCAGAAGAACCAGGAAGCTGGCTAAGGACATTTTCTTTAGATGGCATGCAAATAGACTCCCCTCCTGCAGACCTTCATCTCTCTTTCATTATACCCAGG
Organism: Mesoplodon mirus; assembly: GCF_964341445.2. Classification (NCBI taxonomy): domain Eukaryota; kingdom Metazoa; phylum Chordata; class Mammalia; order Artiodactyla; family Ziphiidae; genus Mesoplodon; species Mesoplodon mirus. Next base: position 175,439,354 of record NC_138977.1, read on the forward strand.
TCGGAGAAATTGCCATTGTGAGTGTTCCTGGCAGCCAAACCTCCAGCATCCCACGCTGATTTCTTGCCTAAAAATATACAGCCTCTCACTCCATGGGGAAGAAAAATGCAACACTGCCATTTCCAGCACGCTCCCCAAAGGCTGATTACGGCCCGGGAGCAATTCATCATCACTCGTGCATTGGAGGTTTTAGTTTTTCCCTCATGGAACTCTTCTTGCTTATCTTGTGGACATTGTGACAAGAACCAGATGTGTCTCAACTTTAACATCCCTCCCATAGCTATCTGGGGAAGGGGTTGGGGAGAAACTATCATGCTAGCTAAAAACCCTCCTTAGAACAGAAAATTATCTGTAACTTCTGGCAGACTTTTAAGAGGGTCTTGCTTGTAATAGCAGTTCTGTACTGTTTAATTGTTAAATGGACCGGTTGATTGAATGGTGTCTGTTCAGCACGATTTTCCCTCTATGCACATTTTGTTGCATTTTTTATTTTATCTCAAAGTGCTGCTATATTCAAAATTGTGATAAAAAGTCTTTACTGGGAGGGCATGGCAGTGTCGCAGAAAGAAAATACAAAGCCTGCTGTTCAGAGGGAAAGCTCTAGCTCTGCCACTCACAACTGGATAACCTTGAGCAATTGACTTAAGGTTTTCTGTGTCTATTTCCTTCTCTCTGAAATTGGAATAATAGCTGCCCTCCAATATGCCTTCAAAAACTGAAGAACTATTTACGAACAGCTGAGATGAACACAAATGTACGTTGAAAAATATAAAGGTTTGCCAAAATGCAGGGTGGTCTTATTATCCATTGCCTGAGAACACAGTGCTACTCACACCTAAGGCTTGTTTTTAGAGTGTTCGTGAGAGATCTATTCCTGACCCCATGGAGTTTGGGGACAAGTCCTCAATTTAAGGCTGTGTGGCTTGGCCACATGGCCATGTGGAGGGACTCGATCTGGGAGCCTAGATGCTGAGATTATATAGAAGAAACAAACTGAGAAGATGTGGGTAATGGGAAGGAATGGAGATGCACAGGCAGACTCTCCTAAGGCCAGCTCCACAGGGGATGGGCCCACATGTCTCTCTGCTTTGGGTTTTTGTTGCTGCTGTTTGGGGTTTTTTTGTTTGTCTTCCATTATTACTGGAAGAAAGCTTCTTGCAGAAATTCTTTCTTGGGGTTCTTGGGACGGAGCAGTAAGATTAATGAAGCAAAGCTTCCATAGCCTCCCGTCAAGAACATCTATGCTGTTTCGGTAAGTTGACCAGAACAAATACCTCCTTCCTTAGCATGGGGACTGTACATTGCAGCCTCCAATGTTGTCTGCAGTTTTTTAAAAAGAAAAACTGATTGTAGCAGAGTGGGTTTCCCACCCTCTCATCCCCATACCCTTCCCCATCCCCAGTTGTTTTAGATCTTCCTTTCACTCTCCAGTGTCTCATCTGGACTTAGCAAGTCCCCCGACTCCCAGTCCCGCCCCCTTTGCTCCCTGGTTTTCCAGATTCCAGGCCATGGTTCCCAGCGTGGTGAGTGCAGAGGGCGGCCCCTAACTCCGCCCTCAGAGGTAAAGGCTGGGAAGGTGGTCACTGCTCCGTGGAGGTAGCACTGGGAAAAGATGCTCCTGCTGGCTCCTCTACATTTCAACCCAGCACGAGTGCTAGGACGATCTAAATGTCTCTTACACTCCTTGCCAAGTGCGCATTTTTCCTCCCAGGCTTGTTGCCTGAGGGGCTCCATGCGCCAGAAAGCATAGCTTGCCTGTCTTGACAGTCAGAGGAAAGGCAGATCAGCCTCCGATGTGAGGATCTGGGTATTTCTAGTCAATTCAAATAAACCAGGAAGGCAAAAGAACATGGAAGAAAGAGTGATTTGTGCTTAAAAATGAAAACAAACCACTTTTTTCCTTGTTTGCTCCATGGTTAGTAGGAAAGTTTCAAGCAGCAGCGCTACTATGTGTGGGTGAATTAGTTCGGCTGGAAGCCCTGAGCCTGCAGTCCCACAATGTTCCCAAGAGTGCTGCTGTGACACGGCCGCATCGTTCTCTAAGTGCTGTTTATTGCCTCCATCTGCACTGCTCAAAGTCTGGAAACAACAAACACATCCATATTTGTGACAAAACTTCTACCTACTCATGACTTGGCAAACAACCATTAAAAAACAGCAATACAGGGCTTCCCCCGTGGCACAGTGGATAAGAATCTGTGTGCCAATGCAGGGGACACGGGTTCGAGCCCTGGTCCGGGAAGATCCCACATGCCACGGAGCAACTAAGCCCGTGAGCCACAACTACTGAGCCTGCGCTCTAGAGCCCGCGAGCCACAGCTACTGCAGCCTGTGCACCTAGAGCCCGTGCTCCACAACAAGAGAAGCCACCGCAGTGAGAAGCCTGTGCACCACAACGAAGAGTAGTCCCCGCTCGCCGCAACTAGAGAAAGCCTGTGTGCAGCAACGAAGACCCAACACAGCCAAAGATAAATAAGTAAAATAAACAAAACAAAACAAAAAACAGCAATACAGTACAAGGTGACTGTGCTACTTTCACAGCCACAAGAGAACTTGTTGGGTTTCTCTTTGAGAGCCACTCTTGAAAGTACTCATTTCATATTCTCTGAAGAGAACCAGCTAACCAGGCAGACTATCTACCTGGAACCTTCCAGGAAACCAGACCCCATGAGCTTCCTAAATGGGCCACACCAGAGAGGCCATCTTGTCCCCTGCGTGTGGACGGGGATTCAGTATGTCTGGCTCCAAATCTGGTCTCTCTGGATCAACCTGAGACCCTTCCCACCCCCCAGCCCCAGCCTGTACCGGATGAGCCCCTGCCAGCGCATCACCCTGTGTAAGAGCATGGGTTTCCTCTGCGAACATGCTGGGAGAGGAAGGGGCATTGCCATCACGAATACCCGGGGTTCTGCAATTTGGTGCCACAGTCCTTCAGAAGGACTGGACTGGCAGCAGCAATATCAGCAAATCGACAAAGCAGGACTGTGACGTGAGTAGGTGGGTAGGCAGATGGGCAGGTAGGTAGGCTGGTATTCAGTTACTTGAAATATTAAGTTGCCCAGAGGACAAAGACATGCATCCATCACAGAATCATCTCTAGGTTTCAAAGAACATCAAGACGTATAAAAAAGCCCTCTCTGACTCCACAAAGCCTTACTTCAAAAATTCTACCAAATGCTCAACAGATGAAAATACCTGTTCTATTGCTCTAAAGGACAGAATAAAAAGCACCATTCAGTCTTTGGCCTGTCTGCTGGTTACCCACAAACTCAAAGGATGGGTCCAGAGTAGCAGATGAGTCATGGAGAGCATCAAACAAGCACAATACTCTGGCCACCATGGGGGTCATCTCTGAACCACAAGAAGAGGGGGAAACCTCTTTGTCTCACTCCTGGGTCCACAGCCTGTGATGGACCAATACATGTGTCAGCAGAATATTTTTTCTGTAGCAGAGGAAGCAATGTTAAACGTTATTTTGTTAACACACTCGTGATGAACATCCATCTATACGAGCCAATGAAACAGTCAAGGCTCTGCTATTAGGGGGGGATTCAGGAAACAGGGAAGGCTCAAAATAGCACTGCTGAGTGTTATCAGATTTTTAAACTAATCATCAGCAAATCTTTTCAGCTGACTTTGGCTTTAAGAGTTCTTACCCACTAGATTGCTAAAATGGAATGAGAAGGGCCCATAGTGTGTTCGGTCTTTTTTTGTTTTTATTTCATTATAAGAGCTGTCCCATCTTATCCGATTTTCTCCTTCCTCATTAAAAAGAAAAAAAGGCGCATTATTTCCCTAGATGATAAGAGTTAACGTTGTACTCTTTTCTCAGTAATTACAGGCTTTCAGATGTCTTTTTAAGTGGGAGAATGGACATGTCATGCAGTTAGCCAATAAATGCAATCCCTGATTAAAATATGAGTTCTAAAAGTTTGCAAACTTCTAACTATTTCCCCAGTGCATTTGTAATTTCAGACCTGTGAACCTGGCTTTTTTCCCGCCTTGGTCCTCTCTTGTGAGAGCTAAAGCTACGCGTCTTTTAAATTCACCAATCACACCTTCACAAACTTAAGTCAACAACTATGTGTTCAAAAATCTTTGTTTTCCCTTTGAAACTGGATGCAAAAAAGAAATCTCTCCTGTCAGTGGAGACGGCTGTGAAGGAACGAGGCGCCTGCACATAAATCTCCTTAAATTTTTTGAAGAGCTGCTTCTCTTTATCCCACTGGTATATCTGGGAGAACGTATAGTCACTCCCCAGGGCCAGGTAGTGATTCTCTTTAAAAGAAAAGGGCTGCAGGGTCATGGCCCCCCGGGATGGGAGAGCCTGGATCTCCACAAACTGCTTACTATTCCACCTCATGACCCTAGAGTCCCCGATGAAGCGGGTGAGGGAAAGGTAGAGGGCGTTCTGCATCCTGAAGCTCTTCACAGCCAGCACATCCTCCATGTTGGGGATGTCGCTGTGGGGGACAAACTTCTTAGAGCTTTTATTCCACTGGAGGATGATGGGGACCTGGGAGCGGCTGGATAGGATCAGGTGTGATTTGCCGTCTATTTCAACAAACTCGGCATCCGTGTCCCTAAACCACTCGTGCAGAGACTGGTACGAGTAGAATCCTTTGCTGTTCCATTTATACACGGTCGACAGACCAGCTTTGGAGCTGTCTGCGATGACAAAGAACGTCTCATCCTCGATCTGAAACAGCTCAATGTCGTTGGGCTTGGAAATGCGAGAGACTTCTATGTCCTGGAATTTGACAAACTTGGTCCAGCTCTCGTCGTATCTGTAAATGTGAGAGCCGCCGAAGAGCTGGGCAACCACCACAAAGACCTGGTCGTCAATGAGGATGGCCTTACAGCCCACGATGGACTGACCTGCGCTCCAGAAGAGGGGAGATGGGGTTAGGGCAGCCACCATGAGAAACACTCGTCCAGAGTCAGAGAAAGACAAATATTATATAATACCACTTATATGTGGACTCTAAAAATAAAACAGGTGAACTTATTTATAAAACAGAAACAGACTCACAGACATAGAAAGTAAACTTATGGTTACCAAAGGGGAAAGGGGGTGGATAAATCAGGAGTATGGGGTTAACAGATACACACTACTATATGTAAAACAGATAAACAACAAGGACCTACTGCATGGCACAGGGAACTATATCCAATACCTTGTAATAATCTATAATGGAAAATAATATGAAATATATATATACACACACACACATATATATAAAACGAAATCACTTTGCTGTACACCTGAAACTAACACAATATTGTAAATCAACTATAGTTCATTTTTTTAAAAAAAAGAAATAACAAAGAACAATGAACAGAGTAAATATTTGTTTATGTAAATCTAAACTATATATAACAAATATTTCTTTAGGTAAATTAACTGTATTGAATAATAATATATTAAACAATCAGAATATTTTTGCATTTAATCAAGAGAATGAAAAGGATAAATCTTTATGGAAATCTAATTGGTACAAAACAATAATAAAATCTTTAGGTAAATTAAAAAAATGAAGCCTGTCCACAGTGAAACTGGAACCCTTATGAACTGCTGGTGAGAAATATAACATGTTCAGCCACTGTGGAAATCAGTATGGCGATTCATCAGAAAATTTAACAAAGAATTAGCATATGATCCAGCAATTCCACTTCTGGGTCTGTACCCAAAGAACTGAAAGCAGGGTTTTGAAGAGATATGTGTACGCCATGTTCATAGCAGCATTATTCACAATAGCCGAAAGGTGGAAGCAACCCAAGTGTCCACTGATGGATGAATGGATAAACAAAATGTGGTATATACACACAATGGATTATTGTTACACCTTAAAAAGGAAGGAAATTCCGACACATGCTGTGTCATGGATGAATGTTGAAGACATTATGCTAAGTGATATAAGCAGTCACAAAAAGACAAATAGTGTATGATTCCACTCATATGAGGTACCTAGAGTAGTCAGATTCATAGAGATAGAAAGCAGAAGGGTGGTTGCCAGGGTCTGAGAGGAGGGGAGAATGGGGAATTACAGTTTAATGGGTACTGAGTTTCAGTTTATCAAGATGAAGAGTTCTGGGGATTGATGCATTTATTGAACCACACACAAACACAGTTAAGACAGTAAATGTTATGTTATATATATTTCCCCACAATTTAAAAAAAAGTTTTAAAAGTACCTCCATCGAAATAGGTAAGTGTTGGTCACCTGGGTCTCTGGCATCTTTAGAGGCAGGCGTATAATTCAGGAAATTCACTAAGACACCAAGCAAATTGACTGCATGCTATTCCCGGCTCCATAGGGGAGAATGAGGCATTTAAACGGGTTTCTTCTCTTGGGGGGTAAAAAGCTAGGAGTCAGGACTTAGAGGCAGGAAAAAAAAATGTAATGAGAGCTCTTGAGGACGTTTGACCTTTTCTGATTTCTGAAGCTGAGTGGAGGCAGAATAGACCAGTGTTAAACCTTGTGACTCTAGACCACATGGCCCAGCACCTCATAAGCTTTCTGACCCTGTGGCGGTTCCCTCAACTCCCTGTGCTCAGGCTCCTCCCCTACCAGATAAGACTAAGGATGCTGCCAGCCCTGACCTTACACAGCCGCTGTAAAGACTACCTGAGAAATTTCACGGTCAGGGTTTTTAGTACAGAGCTTGCACACACAGGAAGTGATCAATAACTAGTCACTCTCATTATTGGATCATTGAGGCAATTGAGATCACGAGCCATGATCTGAATGATCTAGCTCATGCGGCACCAAACCAGAACTTTGCAGGAAAAGGGGAACATTTTCAGTCGTGACTCCCCTGTCTGGGTCACCTCCCATCACCTTCTCCCTATCTGCACCCAGAACCCCCACCCTCACCGTTCCAGCCAGACAGCAGTAAGACCACCCACATCTCAAAGAGTATTGGCCCATCATCTAGGTCATTCAATTAAAAGTTATTTCTTTCCCCTAATTTTCTAGGCAGTTTGGACCAAAGTGAATTTGGTCTGTAAATTACAAGGATAATTACCCAATTTCTGTCCGCAGTATTAACACTGGGGGCAGACGGTGGGTGGATTTTAGAGTGGTATTTACTTTTCTCTTCCACTGCTTTGGCTTTCCTGCAAGAACCTGGTCCCTTTCCTTTGTTTAAAACTAATTATTGCATTTTTTCTGAGTATAAAGGTTTTTAATGTTCATCAAAGCAAATTTTGAAAATAATTATAGGTAACACATAAAGGCACTATACTAAGCACTTTACATGCTTATTATATACTTAGCAGACACTTAATTTTGTACCCTGTTTTATAAAGGCACAGAGAAGTTAAGTAACTTATACAAGGTCACACAGCTACAATGTGATGGAGCCTGGGATCCAAATCCAGGTAGTCTGGCTCCAGTCTACACTCCACCACCAATGTACCAAAAAGTACAAAGAAGAAAATCAAAATCACTTCAACTGCAAATGCTGAAATAACACTTAATATCTTGATATATTTCTTTAATTGCCAATCTCTGCACATATCCAAATGTGCTTTTTAAAAATAGATCTGGGCTTATAGTGTACATGGATTTTTTATAACCTGCTTTTTCCCCTTGACCACTATATTGTGAACATTTCCCCCTGTTATTGCATCTTTTACAACTTGATTTTTTTTTTTTTTTTTTTTTTTTTTTTTTTTTTTTTTTTTGCGGTATGCGGGCCTCTCACTGTTGTGGCCTCCCCCGTTGCGGAGCACAGGCTCCGGATGCGCAGGCCCAGCGGCCATGGCTCACGGGCCCAGCCGCTCCGCGGCATATGGGATCCTCCCAGACCGGGGCACGAACCCGTATCCCCTGCATCGGCAGGCGGACTCTCAACCACTGCGCCACCAGGGAGGCCCTACAACTTGATTTTTTAACGCTACATGGTATTCCATTGCATGGAGACACCATATTTGATTTAATCCCCTACTGCTGGACATTGCACTTATTTCCAGTTTTTCATTATTGTAAATAATAGGCTTCCCTGTAGAGAAATCTGTGTTTGAAAACCTTCTGGCAGCATTCTTAAATGGAGAGATTGCGGGGTAGACATTGTGCACATTGTTAAGGTTTCTGGGTTTAAACTACCAAACTGCTCCTCAGAAACTGTGCTGACTCCCCCCTGACAGCACTAACTGAGGTGCATGCTCCTCCTGAGTCCCTGGCTACGGAGGTCACTTCTACCCAGAAACATCCTGCAGCCATACTGGTCTCAGCCGAGCGGCCGTGTGAGAAAGAAAGAATTCCTTTCTTGGAGATGCTCCATAAAGCATCCTCTTTCCAGGTGTAGCCTGTGGAGTTGTAGCTTATGGAGTTGTCAGCAGCAGCAGAAATCCTCGTGTGTGTGTGTGTGTGTGTGTGTGTGTGTATGTGTGTGTGTGTGTGTGAATATGTGTTTTAATCTAGGAGGAGAGATGCTGCAACATACTTAGTGGGCAGAAATCAAAAGGCAAACAAAATTAACCAAAACCAGGAGAGCTGAGAAGAGATGTAGAGAGAAAAAGGAGAAGACATAAGGAGCAAAACTTGGGTGGGGAGTGGGGAGCGGGCGGCTCATGACCCTGGGTCTCCCTCTCTCACTAGAAGATGGATGTCCCTTTTGCACAATGCCCAGCAGGGCCACAGAGGGGGAAGCATGTGTCCCTCCCATTCCTCGGAGCCCCAGACTTGCCGGCCATGGATGGAGAAAATCCTGCCCAGCTCTTGCTGACTCTGGGATCACCCTGTGATCAAACGAGATGATAAATGAGGCATGCACAGCCCCATGAGGAGAGAATGGTCCACGTTTACCTTGGTCTTGTTCGAGGCAAGTGGTTCTGGGGCTGTGCCCTTACTCATCCATTTGTCATCTGCCCAGTTCGTGGGAGCTGCAGGGCTTTCCTTCACACCAGGCTGAATTCCAGCGAGCCACACTCATTTTCCTCCACAGAGCGAGCAAGGCCCCTACTTCTGTAACCACCCTCTTTCCCAGCCTCCCTCAGGCCATGCTCTGCTGGTCCTGGCACTCCTATGCTTTTGAAAGTTGTGGAGACAATTTTATTGAAGTCCAAGAGTTAGGGTCTATGGGAGAAGGAGGGCTGCTCCTATTTTTTTTTCCACTATAAAATAGAGACGATAAGTACACATTATGAGGTTGTGTAGCTGATGAAAGAAACAGCTTATAAATCACTGAGTATGTAAATGTAAGTTGCCTTCCTCTAAGTGAAAAATTATGTGACGAGATTTGTGTTTAATGGAAATTAATGTAATAAGGAAGCAGAGAAGGCAGACTTCATTCCAATCCGGTCATCAAGAAATGTTTCCTGTAGGAGGCTGCATTTGAGCCTGGAAACCCAGGTGAAGAGAGAAACAAAAGAGAAGTGGTTGAATTGTAAGATGTGATCAGAAATCAGTGTGACAGGAAATCGGCAATATGTATTCGGAAATGTGTGTTGGGACCCTGATGTATGAAATCTGTGTGCTTTCATGAATTAAGAAGAGTAAAAGATCCAAACCTGGTGGATTTCCCTAGCGGTGGTAGCAAGGAATAATAATCAAATATCTAATTTTTATCCGCAACTGATACCCCAACACTTGTTGAGAACTTACTATACGCCAGGCCCCATGCTAAGTGTTATATAAGCTACCCAGTTAAATTCCCATGGGCCCAATACTATGACGATACCATTTTACAGATGGAATTCCCACTTTACAGATGAAAGGGGCTCATGGAAATTAAAACTTGGCCAAGGTCACCAACTAGAAAGATCTAGAGACAGATTTATGAAAAAACCAGTATGACGTTGGAGTTCATAAACTTAACGAACACAGTTTTGTAGCTCACTTCTTGGGCTTGGCTCTGAAGAGGATCCCAGTGGGCTGCATGTCCAGCTGCCCACCTCTCAGAAGATTCAGACTTCAACACTCAGAGGCCAAGGAATCCCTGGAAACCAGTAAGCTCCAGCCCTGGCTCTGGCCACAGCCACTCTGCTCTCACTGACCACTTCCTACGCCCAGCTCTGTGGCCTCCGCTGGGTCCAGGCCATTAGCACTTGCCTGAATCCTTGCAATACCCTCTCAACTACTTGCTCTGATTCCACTTTGGTCCCCTCCCCACACACGGACTACTCTCAACCCAGCAGCTGGACACAACCCAGCCTTCTGGAGCAGGCACCTGCATCTTCTGTGCAGCCTGGCTGACCTCTGACCAAAGGTAAAAGCCCAAGTCCTTCGTAGGACCTGCAAGGCCCCCATGATCAGCCCTCTGACCTCTCTGACTTTGTCTCCTGCAACTGCCCCTGCATCATTCTGTCCAAGCCAAACCAGTCGCCTGCCTGTTCATCAAACAGGAAAAATACCCTCCTGCCTCTGGACTGCTGCACTCACTCTTCCCCGTCTGGAATGTTCTCCCCACTGTTCCCACTCTCCACATGCATCAAGCCCTCATGTCCCACAAGTTTTATTCAAACACCTTCTTAATGAGGCCTCTACCAGACACTCTATCTAAAATTACAGTCCTCTCATGCCAACACTTCAAACCTTTCCTCCCTGCCACCTTTTCCCTTCTTAGCATGCTGCCATCTAATGTGTTGTATGTATTACAATTATTTGTCTTATTTTATTGTCTCTCTCTCTCCCATTATAACACAGACTCCTTGAGGGTGGAGGTTTTGTGGGTTTTTTTTTTTTTTTTTTTTTTTTTGTGGTACGCGGGCCTCTCACTGTTGTGGCCTCTCCCGTTGCGGAGCACAGGATCCGGACGCGCAGGCCCAGTGGCCATGGCTCACGGGCCCAGCCGCTCCGCGGCATGTGGGATCTTCCCGGACCGGGGCACAAACCCGTGTCCCCTGCATCGGCAGGCAGACTCTCAACCACTGTGCCACCAGGGAAGCCCTAGGGTGGAGGTTTTCTTGTGACTTGTTCACTGCTATGGCCCCAGCACCTAGACTGGGCCTGGCTCAGAGTAAGCGCTCAAGAAATCTTTTTGAACAAATGAAAAAATGAATGGATGACTTGATGAACCTAGGGGTGTGACCAGCTGCTGTATGTAGGAAGGGCAGGTGGAGGGCAATGCTGTCCCCTTCTACCAAGGTCAACCTGGGAGAAGGAAAGGGTGGGATGCAGCAGTGACAGGTCCCGAGCTCTGCCTTGGAAGTAACAGTGGAGTGATTCAACATGCCTGAGCCTTCACCTCTTCGTTTGGAAAGGTGAGGAGGAAGCCAGCATTAAGAACTGCCTGCTTGGGACTTCTCTGGTGGTGCAGTGGTTAAGAATCTGCTTGCCAATGCAGGGGACATGGGTTTGAGCCCTGTTCTGGGAAGATCCCACATGCTAGAGAGCAACTAAACCCATGTGCCACAACTACTGAGCCTGTGCTCTAGAGCCCATGCTCCGCAACAAGAGAAACCACCGCAATGAGAAGCCCACGCACAGCAATGAAGAGTAGCCCCAGCTCTCCGCAACTAGAGAAAGCCCACGCACAGCAATGAAGACTGAACACAGCCAAAAATAAATTAAATAAATAAAAAAATTTTTAATTAAAAGAGAAAGAGGAAACACTTAAAAAAAAAAAAAAAAGAAGAACTGCCTTCTCTGTGCCTGGCACTCATCCAATTCTCACAACATCCATGAGAGGTACATCTCCTGCCCATTTCACCGATGAGAAAACAGAGGCTCAAAGGCCACAGCTACTTCCTAGCACATGGCAGAGTCAGGAGTAGAATCCATGTTCATAGGTTTTCAAAACCTGAACTCTTTATAGTCCATATGCCTCCTCTCTCTTGAAGAGAGGTCGCTTGTCCTCTACTTACGGGCAGGGAACCCGCAATAACACCTCAAACAGCTGTTATGAGCCCCAACGAGACTAACCCGAACCTGGCTCTCTGCAAGCCCACAACCATCACCGGCAACAAGCACTGGCCTCAGAACTCCCTGCACGAGAGCACGGCTTCACTCTGCTCCCACCTCCTCATGTGAGAGGGAGGAGAAAAGGCAGAGGGGCCTGCTCATTCAGCCCTCACCGATCTTCCAGGTCAGAGAAAAGATGGAAGCAAAAATCAATGAATTGGTACAGCCACTATGGAGAACAGTATGGAGGTTCCTTAAAAAACTACAAATAGAACTACCATATGACCCAGCAATCCCACTACTGGGCATATACCCTGAGAAAACCATAATTCAAAAAGAGTCATGTACCAGAATGTTCATTGCAGCTCTATTTACAATAGCCAGGTGATGGAAACAACCTAAGTGTCCATCGACAGATGAATGGATAAAGAAGGTGTGGCACATATATACAATGGAATATTACTCAGCCATAAAAAGAAACGAAGTTGAGCTATTTGTAATGAGGTGGATGGACCTAGAGTCTGTCATACAGAGTGAAGTAAGTCAGAAAGAGAAAGACAAATACCATATGCTAACACATATATATGGAATTTAAGGGAAAAAAATGTCATGAAGAACCTAGGGGTAAGACAGGAATAAAGACAGACCTACTAGAGAATGGACTTGAGGATATGGGGAGGGGGAAGGGTAAGCTGGGACAAAGTGAGAGAGTGGCATGGACATATATACACTACCAAATGTAAAATAGATAGCTAGTGGGAAGCAGCCGCACAGCACAGGGAGATCAGCTCGGTGCTTTGTGACCACCTAGAGGGGTGGGATAGGGAGGGTGGGAGGGAGGGAGACGCAAGAGGGAAGAGATATGGGAACATATGTATATGTATAACTGATTCACTTTGTTATAAAGCAGAAACTAACACACCATTGTAAAGCAATTATACTCCAATAAAGATGTAAAAAAAAAAAAAAAAACATGCAGGTGGCGAGTTCCTCTCTCACCTCGTTTCCTCTAACATGGACCGGCTTTAGGGTCCTGAGGCCTGGGCTTCCCTCCATAGGTTCACCTGCACTGCTCTGTGCTGAGTCTGCGCTTGGAGCGAGCGGAGCTGCTCCCAGGAATGTGGGCTCAGCACTGGGAGGCCAGATGGCATGTCAGAGCGTCAGATCTACATCTCATAGACCTCTCCGGGCTGCCAGATCAGCCTCATTAACAGCTTTGCTCCCCAAGGGTGAACGATGCTCTCCCTGCATCCCTGCACCTGCTGCAAGGCCAGAACCTCCGTATCTGGAAATGCTACCTGGATACACTTCTCTCTGCCCCAGCAAGACGCTGCTCGAACCAGAGAAGGAATCACTGAAGGAAACCCTCACATGGGGCAAGAGTCAGGCCACATGGTGCTGTTTGTAAAGTCAGTATTATTATCAGATTGCACTTTGATAAACGAGAAGTCTTTGAAAGATTATTTTGACTTTATCCACTTATTTAAAAAGCAAGTAGACAGTCCATTTTTAGTAGCGCTAAGACACTGGGATTCAATGATGGCCCCAAATGAAGCTCTAACTAAGTCTTATCCCAAAGGCTTGAATTAGGAAGTCATTTATGCTTATTTTGTATGTACTTATTAAAAGGAAGTAGTGATCACCAGGACTCGGCAAGGGGGCAATAGAAACAGCTATAGTGTGTGTGTGTTCATGAGTGTGTGCATGTGTGTACGTGAGCACGTGTGTGTGTGCGTGGGTGTGTGCATTCACATATTAGTTAAGAGCTTACAAAAGTCAAAGGATTCATTTAGCTGCTAAAACGCTCATGCAGTCTGAGGCTGTCATAACTGCTCAAAATCAAGGGACTCTGGGAGTGACTTCTTACCATTTCAGGAAAATGCTTCCCACCACAGGCCCCCATCACCCTCTCCCTTTACAAAAGGATCACCAACAATAAATAGAATCACCACCTAAGGTTTCAGCTCTCACCAATAACTGACCATGTCCAGAAAAAGTTGGAGGGAAGAGGGTGGGCTGGAATGTGTTCCCAAATCAAACCAAGCCAGAGAGCCAAGCTCCCTCTCGGGGTGACAGAGAACATTTCTTCTCTCCTGGGCTTTAGGCCACGCTGAAATGAGGTCAGTACATCCAGTCAAAGCCATAACACACCTGTAATATTGTCATAGCTCCGGAAATTCATTTCGATGTGGTCCCACTCCAGCACCATGCAGTTCTCCATGCTGGGCTGAGCGATGGCCACGTACACATCATTCTTGGAGTTGAACGTATCCACTGACACCGACTGGTAGGGCAGAGTCTGATGAACAACAAAATCTGGGAAGGGGTGTTGAAAAAAAAGTCTCCGTGAGCTCTCCTGTGGGCATTATGGACCGCCATTCCCCTTCTATCCTTTCTCTCATCAGTTCCAAAGAGGACTGGGGAGGGGGGAGGGCAGGAGAGAAGCAACACACATCCTGGCATGTTTCACTCTGGGTGAGCCCAGAGGGTTCTGGCTTGTGCAGAATTAGCAGACTGAACGCACAGCTTCTAATACAGCTTCCTTGAGATAAATAGCTCACAAGTCTGGCTAGAGGATCTCAAAGTTTTAAACAAATTTGGTGAGACCTGGCTTTCAGAAAGACAGGACAGAAAGGATACTGCAGGGCATCATTCCTGAAACTATGGTGAAATTTACTCTATGAAGAAGGGCTGCTGTGGTCAAATTCCTTTGGGAATGCTGTTATTTTTAGCTCTCTCAGAATAGTCCAGTTAGTAAAGAAAATTAAAAGTAAATTCCCCAAAGGGCACGCTGCAGTTTTGGAAACCAAACCAAACTCTTTGATGAGGTCTTGGAGGTTTATAAAGCCCACTGTGCGGGGAAGCTAACCTAAGTGTGTTTACTGGTTACTGGACTCGTAGCAGTGCTAAGTATGGCTGCGCCTGGGATCTGGGTAGTGCCCTGCAGCTCAGGGAGCAGTTACAGGAGATCTATTAGATCCTCCAGCAACATAGACGCCGTCCTATTTAAGCACGCATTCTGCTCTTACACTTAGTGGCAAGTCAATACCCATCATCTGTGTCGCTCCCTGAGCTACAATGACTCACTCTGTGAAATCTTGGTAGGGAATGTACAGTCTTACCAAGAAACAGGGTTAGCATGCCCTCGGATGCAAGAACAGCTAGTGTGTGCAGTAGCTACAGAAACAATGAAGAAAGAAGTTTTTTAAAAAAAACAAAATACTAATAAAGTTTACGTTATTTCTTTGGCCAGAGATCTTTCAGGGTGCACTGCTTCTTAGCAGGCTAAAAGTGCCCAGGGTAAAACGAGGGTGGACGTCTGGCTTAGGAAAGTAGTTCCTATGAGAAAATCCTGGCTTGGCCCACCTCTTCCCCACCCAATCCTTATCCATGTCCGCTGAAGTCCCATCTCCTCTGCAAAGCTGCCCTGACCAGTCCAATCAGGGACCCTTCCTAACTTGCTGGACTCATAATCAGGCAATGTTGTTTACATCTTATTATTTACTAGGATTTAGTCTCCAACATAGAGACATCAGGGTCAGATTTGAAGAAATGGGAGAGATCTTAGAGCAAGAAGCTGAAGCTCAGAGAGGGTGTGTGCCCGGCCATGGACACACAGCCAGCGTGGTGTGTCTCCTGAACCAAGGGCTTCCTAAGGAAGGTCCTACACTTCTCGGAGCTCCAATGACACAAGCCCACAGTAGCCACTCAAGAAATAATTGACTCAGAAGCCTCATGAAAGATGTCAACTGAGAAAGGCATCAAAAGGGCAGGTACCAGGTAGTGAGTAAGGAGGGCCAGTGCAAAAGGACTAGAGGCAGGTAAGGGGGCAGAGCAGCTGAGCGAGTGTTAAGGTGGGAAGCGTGGAGCCGGGGCCGGAAGAGCAGGTGCCAGGCAGCGGGCAGAAGGTAAAGCTGAGGTGTAAGGGTGGCGTGAGGCACTGGAAAGAGCGCTGTCCTGGAGTCAGACTACCTGAAACCACTTCCTGTGTTTGAATCCCTGGGCTGCGTGCACACCTCCCCTTACGAGGCCTCGGTTTACTCATCTGCAGTATGGGGGCAATGATCCAAGCTCGATGGCAGGAACGGACTAGGGAATGTGGTGGACGTGCCGACCTCAGGCTCAGCACATGGTAGGCGACTGATAAATATGGAATTGAGATCCAAGCAAGGACAGTCCCCCTCCACTGTCCTGGTCACCACTGGGCCATCTCTTGGGGAGAGTGTTCATTTTAATGGCATCTAAGATAAAATGCCGGAGCGCTGACTCTGCCTTTTTGCTGAGTGACCTTAGGGAAGTTACCCAACCTCTCTCTGCCTCAGTTTCTTCATCGTCTGTTATGATTCATACTCACGTAGAACAGTGCTTTGCACAGGGTGCGTGCTCAATGCATGTTACCTTTTGGAGGGGCCCCTTGTGTTCTCAGTGGACAGGAGCTGCTGAGTAAATGCTTGCTGGCTTGGCGAGTGTGGGAGGGCTGGCCTCGCCCCTGACCGTGGGGGGAGAGGACAGGGCTGAATGAAGGACGCTTGCAGGTACAGGGAGACGAGGGAGAAGCAAAGAGAAGGCTGCCTCTGCACCCGACAGCAAGAGGTGGCCGAGGGACAGTGGGGACAGTTGGCAAGAGTGGAGGAGGTACCCCCGCTTCTGGAACATTCGGAAGAGCTGGTTTCTACCCCGCCTGCACTTGCAGCTCCAGGAGCTCGGGCAAGAGCCTCAGGCTCCCCAGGAGTAAAATGAGGGCAACGTCTATTTCACAAGGTTGCTGTAGAGGCCGAATAGGAGAGTGAGGATTAAGTGTTAGCACCCAGCCTCGGCTGCGGTGATCACTCAGGAGGTCTACACGCGTAACAGTGACAGTGTGAAGCTCCCTGCGTGAAGACTTAGGGAAGAGTCACCGTGGATCCTAGTTCCCCCTCCTCTATCAAGTCCCCCAAAATACCAGTGTTGCTTGGTCAAAGACTAAAGACTGAAAAACCCCTGGTTCATTCCTGTGGGCCCTGGTGGCCCCAGGTGGCCCCAGTGTAGAAGTCGGAAAACGCTGCAAAAGGCTTCCGTGTTCACAGGCTGGTAAATGGGAAAAGGGAAATGGAAGCAGTCACGGTCTGCTTTCTTTCCTGGAGGTAGAAGAGGACTCAGAGAATACAGCTGTGTTCTTTTAATTACCACCAAGATGTCTATAACCTCCTCCAGCATCTCCGGTTGCCTTGCCTCATCCAAGTCTGCCCAAGGTACCTAACACTCCTGATGCTTATAACCCCATCTCCCTGGGTTCAGAGCTTCCTGACTACACTCTGAATTCTCAGAAACACGAGCACTTGTGAGCTTAAAAATGCAGGCCGTTTAAAGTGCAGACCCAAAAGTTCCAGTTTTTTATTTTAAAAAAATTCCAGAATTTTAACTTTATTTAAAAAAAAATAGAGAGCATTTTACAAATCTAGCCTTTCATGGTCCTATTTTCACTGATTTCCCCCAAACATTGGTTTCATAATATTTTCTCTATATACTGGCTATCTGGCACAGCACAGACTGTTAAGTCATTCGAATTATAAATCTAATTCCTAATAGGAGACTCCTCCCCCTTCGCCGCTCCTGTCCAAAAAAAAAGGAGAAGAGAAAGAAGGAAGAAGGGAAGAAACCGGTGAAACAATATGATTGATGAGTGTGCGTTTGTGTGAATGCGGGAGAGGACTCGGGGAATTTAAACATCTTCCCCATCGTAAGTTATTTCTCACAAACGGCAAAAGCACAATCATTGTGGAAAGATCTCAAACAATCCACATGCTGATAGGACATCAATTTACTGGTGTTAAAGTATTAATGGCCTTCTCTGCAAAAAGCACTTCCACTTCCATTCACATTGGATTAAGTTCATGATGTCAGTGGGACTCTTACAATTTAGGCCTTGCTCCCACTGGAATCAACAGATTTTTACATACCTATTTATAGCACTTGCAGAAAATAAATTATACATGACGCTGATCCTATTGGGAGAGAAACTGCACATTAATGCATTATTTCTCTCTGCATTTTCATCAGCCCTGAAATAGGGAAACTAACGGGACAATTAGGATGCAAAATTCACTCCCTCTAAGGAATTTAGTGAATTATCCTCCTAACAGGGGAATTATGAGTAGGTAACAGGGATTTTTAAGGTGGTTAAAAATAGACTTGAAGCAGAGAGTTATGGAGGGACTGATTATGCTGGAGAGCTGAAACCGGCCAGGGGTGGCTTTGTGGTGTTAATTACACCCCTGTGCTGAGGAACAGGATGGTAATTGTACCCTCCTCTCCCTGGGAAGAATAAGGTGAGACATCTACTGGAAGAATTTACTCCTTTGCTAAAACCCGGAGCTAAGAGGAAAACAGTGCACTCAGAAAATGTGCTTCTTCCCCAAACTCGAGTGAGGATGCGGTAATGGTACCATGAGTCTTAGACTTGGCTTTCCAACTTCCATCCATCCTCACCTATCTCCTCCCTGGCCTTAAATAGAGCACCAGCATATGAGGCTTGATCTGAGCCAGAAGATAGGAACCCCCAAAACTCATACTTTATCGACCTAGTTCTTACAAGGCAGGGACTATATTTGGGGGGAGGGGGAGGGGGTCACAACATGGTGGCACCATTTTTTCATGATGGAAGACACCGTGAGTGAGAGCTCATCTGTTCATGAGCCTTAAAGGGATAAAACAAGAGCCAAGACAGAATCATCTTCTCCCTGTTTCCAGGCAGGGGGGCTGACTTCCTAAATTTTAGCAAAAAGCTTGTTAGCAAAGATAAATATGTATAAGAGAATGCCCCCAAATGGTTAAGGGGCTCATGCTGCCCCAGAGATTCTGGGTTTAGGACAGATTCCTAGTTTCCAAGGCCCTCTATAGTCCAAGCCATTTCTCTCTGAGATTGGCAACGTTGTCACACACTAAGGCTGCGTGAGAAGAGAACAATGGAAAAGCTGCTCACTTCAGCATGGGGTTTAGAGAACTCTCCAGAAAAATGAGAAGAGGCAGAGAGGAGCCCCAGCGAGCTGGGGTTTCACATTTCATACAGCATGGCCTTGAACGCCACCTTTTGGTGCAAACGTCACTGACCGTGACCTCTGATATATTGCATTGCTCTACAATACAATAAATAACCCCCCAGTGGCCTCAGCTGGCTAAAGGGCACCTGCCAATTACACAGCTGAATAAGTCCCTGTTCAGTGATGAAAGACAAGGGCATTTCCATAAGACTTCAGGTTTCCTCTCAGAAAAGAACAGAACTTGTCAGGTCTCCTATTTACAAAGATATCTAGAAATAATTTTTACTTTTGAGTTTGTTTGTTTATTAGATCGGGGGATAGCAGTAGGACTAGCCTAAATGTGATATTTTGTTCTTAGAGTTTTTTTGTCTTTTGAGTTTCCATAACTATTTTCTGAGCTCTCATTTCTGCTGCTCCTACTGACATGACTTGAGGCTTTGTAGATACCAACTCTCAGCCTAAGTGTTTATTTTTATAAGTCTGGTAAGCAGGTTTCATACTGTGGATTAATCCACTCTCCTTTAAAATCTGGTTTTTAGAAGCTACAGAAACTCCATCTAAGCCTTTCATATGGAGATATTCTTGGGCTCTCTACAAGATATGACAGTTGAGGCAGTTAGTATTTTAGTTTTATCTTATAACCTGAAAATGTATAAACTGAAACCCTGAGGCAGACTCTAGAAAACAAAATCAAACTTTCTTGACATTTTTTTCCTCAATGTGAATTTTTCCTTTTGATAACTAGTTGTTAACTTATATTCCTACTTTGCCATTGATTAGGATGCCTAGTTATCTCATTTTACATGGAACTACAAAAGCAATTTATAAATTTTAAAGTCTGGTATTTATTAGTTAAATGTCCTATAAATTTCATAGTATTCAATCAAGAGAACAGTGACTTAGGTCTCTCTGTACTGTCTTTATATGAAACCTAGACTGCTTTGAAAATGTTCTCATGCCAAACTCACCTTTGACCTTAAAAAAAAAACCTTTAGACAAATTTGAATATTGTAAAGAATCAAAAAGAATCAAAAGTAAAGCCAGTGCAGTTAACAAAAATCCTTCCAAACTGTTGAGATTATTTTCCTTGCCACATCAAATCATTTCTTTGAGAATGCTTAAATTTCCCCTAAAATAATTTTGATAGAAAATTTTTACCCCCATGTTTCCCCACTCCCTGTTGACAGTCTAAAAGAAAAACAAAGGGTTATTCTAAATATAAGACTTTGATGATAGAGGTTCTGAATACCTGTAGTTGTGCATTCGTAGTCAAAGCTGGTCACGTCATTCAGCTTCTTTTCCTGATATTCTGGTGGACCGATACACAGGACATCAGAAACAGTGGAATTTGTCATCTTCAACCACAGATACAACCACTTGGCTTTGCAGTCACATTCAAACTTATTGCCCCTTAAATCTCTAAAAAACAAAACAAACACAGACACAGAGAAACAGACATGTCGGAAATATTTTGGCCCTAACATGAAAGTCCAGAAATCCTGATATCCTGACATACTTAATAACTCCCCAAAATGGAATTTTTTAAAAATTTTGTATTGAATACATCCGATGTCTTTTACATACCACTGACTTTATTTAACACTCTTCAGTGCCCATGATTTTAACCGTATAGCACGCAGAGAGTGCTCAGAGTTGACACAGCACCATTTTTCCAAATCCTCTTGAAACTGTCACCACGCCATGGTGGAAATGGGGGAGGGGTGACAGAAGAACACCACCCAGCATAGGTTCTCACAAGCAAAAACAGGACATTACAGGAAGATAGTTTTGACAAACACAATTGAAACTTTAAGATCTTGTTAAATTTTGCCGCAGCAAGGAGTGACAAGCACTAGAAAACAACGCAGATGGATACGCTACTGCTCTCTGGGAGAAAGGAAGCCCCCCGACCCAGCATGCCGAATTACCATTGGCCTAATGCTACTAAGTATATTCCACAATGGCAAAGCTAACACAATACAAACTATATGCTGTTTCCCAGTATTCGCTACTTTGTCATAGATTTTTAGCTACAACATAAAAGAAATGCAGTATAGGGGGAGAGGGGATTTCAAGACAAGCACACATAAACTTAATTTTCATTACTTACAGTTCAATCAGAGAATCTAAATCACTGAAGACATCCCTTGGGAGTGCTTTTATGTGATTATTGGCCAAAGAACTAGAACAAAAAGGTCACATTTTAATGTGGTTATTATCTTCATGCCCTATCCCTCTGAAGTCCCTTAAATAAAGCAAGTGATTTAAAACAGAGCTCTAAACGTCTTTAGCAAAAGGTAGTTCAATTTCTGGCTTTGGTCATTGATACTGAGATAAAGAAATGAGTTTAGTTATACAAAGATAACATTATAGATGCTGGAGCATACAATGTCAGTTTTTTGTTTTGTTTTTAAAACAAGCATTTATTAAGCTCTTGATACACGTGTTAATCCTCAGATGGCATCTCACGTTTCTCAGAATAAAAGTCAAAGTCCCTTTGATGGCACGCAAGGCCCTCCATTGTCTAGTTACCTCCATTCCCACTTACCTGTGGGACTGAATCTCTGATGATTCAGATCATCCACACTGGTTCCTTTGCTATTCCTCACGCAGGCTAGTCACACTCCCAGCTCAAGTTCTCAGAACGTGGTGTTCATCTGCCTGACGCTCTTCCCCTAGGTGTGGTTCATCCATCACCTCCTTTAGGTCTGTCCTCCACTTTTACCACCTTCCCTGATCTCTACACAACTCCTTTCCATGCTCTGTTGATCTTCACTGCACTACAGTCACTTAGCATACAATATATATTAATTTTCTATGTATTTGTTTACTGACTCTGTATTCTCCCTATACATAAGCAACATGAGGACAGAGATTTTTGTCTGTCCACATCTGTAAACCTTGCATCTAGAACTGTGCCTGGCACATAGTGGGCACTCAGTAAAGTCTTTCTGAATGGATGATTTAAGCACTAAAATGAGAATGATAAAAAGACAGATGTACAGTCTTATCCTAAGAAGTTCCCTAATGGGGCATCTAAGTGAATTTTATTACTTGTGACTATTCAAAAATAGTATTTACTTTATGTAAATATTCTTTTACATAAAGAATCTCAGCTCTAACCCTGATGATAATAGAAAATCTCAGTGAACCACAATGTTTAGGGAATGACTGGTTGTGACCAATTTCATTTTCTCATTAATTAAGGTCGACCAGAAACCATATTTTGTATTTTTGCTCTTAGTGTTGGAGATCTTTCTAAAATGTCCTAATCTACCCCCCATCTCCAGGAAGCAGACTTGAACAAACATCATCAATGCTTTCTCTGATGATTCAGGATTATGCAGTGCCCTGTCATCATCCTGCTGAAGATGAGTGTACATGGTGCTGGGCTGCTGACGTAGAAAGATGATAGGTGTTGAAATGATGTACATCAAGTCTGATTTCTCCCAGGCATCATGCCCTAGTGTGAGTCAGCCAAAAAACTGATGCTTACTTTTGTTTTCTTTTATACATTTGAGTATACAAACAGCAAAACATATAAATGATAATCCACATGTAGGTAATTCAGCACCAACCTCTTTAAAAATATATATGAAATTAATCTTTTGTAGCATCATAATGAACCATCCCAGAAGTAGGAATGAAAGGGTGTTCCTCCTTAGAGTCAGCTAGGGAAGAAAGCTTTGTGCCCATTTTAAATCCAAACATTCTTGCTGCATGAGAGCAATGGAATACAGGGAGACCTATAGTTTCTAAATTATGTCTTTTCCCATCCAGTTAACCATGAATGGATTAAAATACAATTTCATGTACTATTTTACCTTCCTTTCCTAAATGATTTATTGGTACAATTTTAAAGATGTTGGAAAACAGGCTGAACAGATTGAAATCGTAACTACAGACTGTAGATTATAGACTACAGACTGTAATCAGACTGAACATTCTCTAGAAGTAGCTTCTTGAAATTTAAAAAGGAGACAGTTTTGATTTTTTTTTTTTCTGGCTGCTAGTCACTTTTTCTGGAAAGTAAAGTACAATTTTTAGCTAATTAAAGGTTAGTAGTTTAGCTAAACATTTTTAGTGAATTGAAATGCATTGGATTGAAGTGATAAGCATATACGGAATGGTCAAGGCCAAAAAAAAAAAAAAAAGCAGAATGTTTAGTGACTGTTCCAAGTGTTCAATTTAGATTTCAGAAAACTGAATTATTTAGATGGACTGTCCACCCCTACCCTGCCCAGACTCCGTACATAACATCTCACTTTCCACTTCATTTTGTGTACAAGTTCATGGCACTTCATTTCTAAAACTACTTAACAGCAACTGGTCCCTTGGGCTTTGTGGGACCGCTGGAAAACAAACATCCTAGATTTTAGTTACAGATTGGCACTGCTCCTTCAATGCTTTGAAACCTGATCTATGTTTCTTTACATATGGATGTGAGTCTGCAGGTGTTGGAAAAGTTCATAAAGGTAAAAAGCAGATACTTAAAACAAGCAACTTCCAGATAGTCACTTCCTTAAGCACAGGAGTGAACCTTAGAGAGCTGATGTGTTCTCCTTGCTTAGAAGTTTACAAAAAAAAGGGGATGGGGTGGGCTGGGAGGATCAGTTCATTCTTTCAACAGTGTATTAAATGTTTTTATTACTACGTACATCTCCAGCCCAGAGGAGTCAACTTTAAAAGTCATAAGACTTGCCCTGCAGTAGAGCACATATGGAAAACCCAGCTTAGTAACTCATTGGTCAGTCAGTGAATCAGAAAGAACGTCCTGCTGGCTTAGCCCTGTGTGAGACCCTGGGGGAAGAGCAGAGTTAATGGAAGATCCGCAGGGGCCCTGCCCGCAGGGAGCTTTCAACACAGCTGGGGAGATGAAACTAACATCCGTGAAACAGCACCAACCAATATGGCCCATGTCTACAGCAAATTGCCGGTTGTGTGGAATCAGCTGAGAGGGCTGCAAGAGGTGTGGAGGGGAGATCAGGAATGGCTCCAAGGAAAAGACAGAACTTAATCTGGACTGTGAAGGAAAAGGCGGATTCCAGGAGATCATGGGCAGAAGAAACCGTATCCTGGGCAAGGGAAAGGATGTAAGGGAAAGGCCCAGTAATGGGGTGAATTGGGTGTGCACAGGGGCGCCCTGAGAGCCCAGTGTTGTGGGCACATTCACGGAAATGAGCTGGAGAGCTGGGGGAAGGCGGGCCCCATAGGCTTGACTGTGGGATGGGAACCCACGCTGGATGGGCTTACATCTCCTCTAATGCATCAGATGCGCTCTGGACCCAAACAAAGGACTCCTTTGTTCCCTCTGTGTGCGCCCCCTGCATGTCACATAGACAAGGAGGTGCCTCTTGCACACATATGGGTGATACACAGCATATGGTTGTATGTGCAAATGTGCAAGCACACACACACAGTTATGTGCACACATGAATAGAAGTCCATGTACCCAAGGGCCCACATGCACAAAGATATGCAAATACATATGCACAATACCTGCATATTTACATCTGTTTTCAGACCAAGGACCCACAGCCAACTGGTCAGATGAAAGTTGACATCTGGATGAACTCAACCAGTCACACGGGCTTTGCTCTAGGCGCATAATCTGCCCAGAGCCTTTGCTCAAAAACAAAGCCCTTCATTCCTGACTTCTGGGAACTGGATTTGTCTTGCCACAGCTGTTCTTCTCCAGACTCCCACAGTTGTCTTCCTAGCAGACCCTGTCTAGCCACCCAAACTGCCAAGGCTACTCAGCAGCCCCTGGAAAAAACTGAGGCTTCTTCATTAGCGGAGGGAGGGAATAATGCTATTGTTGTGAACGATGACGATGATGATGATGATAACAACGCCAACCAGACCTTGAACATTTACCGTGGCTAATGGGCTGGATGATTTGCAAGCAAGCACTAACCCACTACGTGCGGCAATCTTATGAGGTCTGTATAATCATCCCCATTTTTTTTTTTTTTTTTCGGTACGCGGGCCTCTCACTGTTGTGGCCTCTCCCATTGTGGAGCACAGGCTCCGGACGCGCAGGCTCAGCGGCCATGGCTCACGGGCACAGCCGCTCTGAGGCATGTGGGATCTTCCCGGACCGGGGCACGAACCCGTGTCCCCTGCATCGGCAGGCGGACTCTCAACCACTGCGCCACCAGGGAAGCCCCATCCCCATTTTTAAGGATGAGAAAAGTGAGGCTTGAAAAAGGCTAAGTAATACTAACAAATGGTGGCCTTGAGATTTTCACTCAAGTCTATTGTGACTCAAAGCCCATTGTCTTCGCCTCTACAAGAACGTGGGGATTTGGCATCTAGGCTGAATCTGAAAAAACAATCAAGACTATTATAGCAAGGAAAGAAAACATGGAGGAATAATGCCAATAAGAGTCTGATGTTGTCCAGGATCGGCTGTGCTGCTCCAGATGTTTAGACTCCCATTTCCACTCCCTCATCTCCTTACTCTACAAGCTGTAACTTAGGCAGGACTTCTGATTGGTACCATTCCAGAATCAAGTGCTTACTGAGCCTATTGACAGACCCCTTTGCCTCTATCAGGGTCTGATGTGAATGATTATCTCCTTAGATGTTGTATCGGTTACGGTTACACACCCTGGAGGTATTGCCACCCTGCCTAATACCCCTACTCAAAGCCCTCTAACTTCCCCAATTGTCTTTTTACCACAGATAAGCTGACTATGGAGATGGGACATGTTATCCTACTCAAACACAAAGTTTCTAGCTTGCAGATGGGACTGGTTCCTGGTTAATAAATTGCTCCTGCCAAGACAATGACGATGTTCACATTTTCATAAGCACAGGCACTATTTTTCCAGTTTTCTAAATTTGCTCAGTGTGTGTGCTTGCTTTATTTGATATGCCAATTCAAATCAGTTTGTTTAATTTTTTTCTCCAGAAAGCTATTAAAGAACCCAGAGAGCTTAGCTTAAACCACAGATTAATCCAACATAAAAAAAAAGCTATTTGCATCCAAATTGAAGGAACCACAAAAATGTCTCTATTCTACTTCATCCTCATGTTGATCCTCCATTCAACAAACATTCTTCAATGAGTCAGGTAAGCCTCAGTTCCCAAATCTGTACAATGGGGACTCACAGATTATGGTGAAATATAAAGAAGAGAAGGCTCACTAAGCACTCAGCCCAGGGCCTGGCACAGAGTAGGTATATGATACATGTTCCATTCCTTCCCACCTCGTCCATCACTCCCAGCTCAGAGTGCTCCTGTCACAAGCAGTCATGTGGACCATAACGGCAATTCGGGATGACGGAGAAGATAAGAAAGCCAAGTGTGTGAGTGATCACAATGGGCTGGTGTCTGATCAATAATACAGAAACCGCTCGGGCAATCTGGCAATGAGTTTCCTTCAGAAGCTATTACAATATGTACAAAACAATCAAGAAAGAGAGAGGCACTGGGACGTGACCCTCACTCTACACATTAAATAGGACTTACAACACTTTTCACAGGACTTACAGGTGAGTCAGGTCACGAAGGCCACGGAAGGCATTTCTTGAAATGGTTTCTATTTTGTTCCCTTCAATGAACCTAAGGAGAACAGCCATATAATTAAACTGAATTTTCTCTGCTTAATATCTCAAAAAAAAAAAAAAAACCAAAAAAAAAAACGATACTGGGATGCTTTCAGAATGAAATCTAAAAGCATTTATAAATTTCAGAAATTCATCTCCAAAGGCTCGGTCAGCTATACCAGATTCCAAGTGGGAGCTGGGTGTGTGTGCAAGAGTGCCTCCACACAAGTGTGCTTTTTGCACTCCTTCCAGAAGCAGCCTGGAAGTCTTCAAAGTCAGAATTGGCAGCATGGGTAAAAACATCTTGGGGGAAAAAAGAGAAGAAAACCCTACACAAAGGCAAGATATTCTCAAATTCCGCAAGACTGGAACGCTTCCAGACATCTTCCCCCCTCCAACCTTCTTACATTTCACAGTGCCTGGCTATTAATACTTCTGTTAACATCTTTGCCCCTTGAGGGGAGCCCATTGTTTTACCTCTTCATATTAAAGTCTTTGCCCAGGGAGAATTCCATTAAGCTTGGCTTCCGGCAAGCTTGAGTTCATCATGTCCTACACAGTGTCATCTCTGAACAAGTGGGTGACAAGGCAAGGATATTCTCAAGATCTCTAGGCTACTTGGAAATAGAATGTATAAGGAAGTTGAGCATGGGCCAAACTTCTTTCTCTGTGCTGATGTCTTAGGGCTTGCACACGGGACCTTACAGTAATAACTCCAGCCATGCTTTAAAGTGGGAAATACATGAAGTGAATGCACTAGGACTCTTCCCTAGGGTCACAGAGAACTAAATTTTAGTTTACAGCATCACATTTCTTCAAATGTAAGAAAGTCTCTGATGAGATGGTCCAAGGGAGACTTTGCAACATGATGTTTTTCGTTAGTGAAACAGTTCTTGATTCGTACACTGAGAGTGATCTGGTGCCTGTTTTTTTTTAAAATCAGGGGTCTATTCAGTAATAGACTTCAGTATAAGATGAGAAGCGAACTCCCTCCTCAGTAACCTTGACAGGAAGATGTACTGCTTGAAAGAGAGAATGGATGGTTCTTTGTTCACCACCTCCATCGACTGTTGATGTGCTTTGACAGAACCTAGTTGGCCTAGCACTTCAGCCTGACCACTCTTCCCAGGTTACCTAGACTATCAAGTATCATGAGAGTACCCGTATTATGTATCCTCTGAAGAAAGAATTTCTCCAGAGACATCTTTCCTGAGGACAGGAAATCAGCAGAGAGCTTTCTTAGACCCAGGATGTATTTAGAATTCAAACATCTACCTGTTAACCTCAGATAAGAAAGCAGAGACATGGATTTAAAAAATCGCCCTGAATGTTAAGTAAGGAAATTCCATCTGATAGCAGGATTAATATTATTACAAGGTGACAGAAGACAAGGGTGGAAGAACTTAAAGGGAAAAAAGACCACCTGAAAGTGTGAAGAGGCAGAAATCAGAGCCAGGCATTGCTGGGGGGAAAAAATGCACAACTGAAAAGGGAAGAATAACCTTTATTTTAAAGGAGAAAAAACAAAATGAGACCCTCAGCTGCAGCTCACAGGAGACACTGCAAACAGGATATAGGACAGGTAAACTAAAAACATGAAGCTGTATCCCCAAATAGGGAGACTTTCTTAAAAATATGTAACCCTCAGAATCCTTCAGCTTTATTTCTGGCTGATCAGCAAATCCATGTCTAGCTTTGAGAGGTAAAAATATCCAATGTAATTTCCAATTGTGCTTATGACATGACAAATTAAATGTCAGCAGAGAATGAATGAATATCTTTCCTTCTTTGTTTCCTTTCCCCCTCTTTGTCTCCAAACTCGTCCTGTCTCAGCATGTTTATACACAAGTAAACTATAAAAGGTCAGCACTGAAAACAGAATGGGGTTTTCTGAATTTTCTCCACCCTTAAGCTCTCTAAGAGATGCTGTTCCAGCTTGGAAAGCAATACAGCCATTCCACTGACACCAAACGCTCAGCAAATAGACAAAGCACAAAACTTACAGGTATTCAAGATGAAAAAGTCCAGCAAAAGCATCATCCCGGATGACTGTGAATGAGTTAGAATTCAGCAATCTGAAAATAAGAGACATTAGGTTTCAATGCAGAAGTGTAAAATTTGAGTCACATCGCAAAGCCATTTCTGTTTCTTTTGTTATGTTCTGATCTGTGGGCAAACATGGGCTCTTCTCAGTGTAAAACTGGCCCATCTGGTGTGCGACCTGACTCAGACACTGATGGACAATGGCAAGTGGATTCCCTTTGGCCAGATTTTCTGGTCACCCCCATTATTTCACCTTTCTTCCCTACGGGTCTCAGTAAATATGACCTGAGAGCTCCTATTTCCATAATAACATTTAGAGGTTAAAAATGGAGGTTCTCTTTTAAAGTGAGGTGTTTGGGAAATGGTATGTTTAGGTGAAGTTCAGGTCATAATTCAATGTAATCATGTCCCCAGTTGCTGGATATGGGCGATGGCATCTACAGTAAAGTCCTTGACAGGAATAAAGATGCAGATGTAGGGAATGGACTTGAGGACTCGGGGAGGGGAAAGGGTAAGCTGGGAAGAAGTGAGAGAGTGGCACTGACATATATACACTACCAAATGTAAAACAGATAGCTAGTGGGAAACTGCCGAATAGCACAGGGAGATCAGCTTCATGTTTTGTGACCACCTAGAGGGGTGGGATAGGGAGGGTGGGAGGGAGACGCAAGAGGGAGGGGATATGGGGATATATGTATACGTATAGCTGATTCACTTTGTTATAAAGCAGAAACTAACACAACAATGTAAAGCAATTATACTCCAATAAAGATGTTAAAAAAATAAATTAATAAAGTCCTTGAGGAAAACATGTGCTGAAAGAAGGAAAGGACACTGAGCACTGGGGACTCAGCTCAGTGGGGACACAACGGGGCAAGTAAACACTAAGAGCCAGCCACAGTTTACTTGTCGAGCTTGGGAATCTTGGGAAGGACTGATACCCAAGAGACAGAGACAGCTCTTCCCAGGACCACACCTCCACGACCGCCATTTCCCAGAGAGGACTTCCCATACTCACAGCAGCTGCAGGGAAGGCAGATGAGAAAACATTCGGTCCTTGATTTCCGAGAACGTTCCATTTACCAGGCTCCTACGGGCAAGAGAGGAACAAAACAAGGACAAGATTGCTTTGAGGAAGTGCTGGGCAAGACGGACAAGAGGCCTTATCCTCTACCTGTGCTTTAAACTCCTCCACTCAGGAATGAGGCTTCAAATGGTTGGCCAGGGTCTTCTCAGGGGTAAGAACAAGATGAGTCCAGCCATTTTCCAATGAACTGGATCAATAAGAAAACTGGACTGAATAATAGAAACCATTACTATCAGTCTAGCTCCTTGCATAGACATCATCTCAGCCGGTTTATATCAATAACCCCTCACTTCCTTTTCTTAACTACAGGAGGCCCTAGCTGAAGACGGATAATTCCTTCACCTCTGCCCATGATTCTGTTTGTGTAGACACAGCATTAGTGTTGGCCGACGAAACTCAAGGGTGGGATTAAGCATTCCCCTTGGGAGCACATCTCTGAAAGTCGCTCAGAGCACTTCTGATTAAATGTACCGTGAAAGCCTTGGGAAACAACCCAGAGACCCCTGAACTTGAATGTGTGGTGGGAGGCCACGCCATCTGCCAGAGTTAACGGCCAATCAGAACAAGGAACCTGACTATTTTAGCCACCAGGGCCCCTATCCTTTCTGGCCGCAGTAGGACCTCAATACATCATTTCAGAATTATTTCAGTTAATATGCAGATCCGTTAAGCAGCTGCTGGTCTAAGGGATTTAACCAGGGGAATTCTCATTTCTGGAATGCTCCATGTCACCCGACTTAGCAATATTAGGCGTCAAACAGGCCCTCTGTTCCTGCTCAGCCAGACTCTCCTGACTTCCTATAAATGCATACAGGAAGCCCTTCACTCCTGGGTCCAGGCCCCAGCGCCTTGCCTGGGGTAGAGACGCAGAAGTGGAGCACAAGAGCAACCCCCTGCCCCCCCATGGGAATCCCTGCCTCTATGACTGAGTTGGCGTCACCCAGCACCCTGGCCTGGATGTGGGAGTCATTTCAGCAGGAAACATTTCCTGACAGTGAAGATATTGCCCAGTAGCCCCTTCCACAGCCATTATGAGAGCTGGCCATGTGGTTTGAGTGGCTGTGTGAGGCCAGGCTGAAAGCCCCTGAGCAGGTGGACCAATAATGGGAAGCCCTTTCCTGTCCGTTCCTCCAGCACTGAATAAGCAGCCAGCACAACGCGCGGTGAGGAGTGGGGCAAGAAGCCCTTATGAACTCAGGGCAAGGAGTCCGGCTGACTCCCAGCACTTGCCCTCTGGGCTGGACACCCACATTCCCCAATGCTCCACCAGGTCCTCCGTGCTTCCCTCTTCCGGGCCACATGCGGCGGCATCTCCACTTCTAGAGGTGACATGCCTTCTCCCAGGTACTGCCCCACCTGCAGTGTGGACAGGTCCAGAGGAGGGCACCGTGTAAACCACAGCCCCAGACTTCAGGAGGGACGGTGAGGCCTCATCCCTCTGCAAGCGCTCCAGTCATGCTCAGCTGCATACACATGCCCCACACACACACAACCTTCCCACCCCCAACTCACATCCTCTCAAACTTTAATGCGCCCCAGAATCACCTGGGGAGGCCAAATGTAGACTCCAAGGCTCCGCTCTCAGACCCTGCATCATTCGGTGCGGGCCCCGGAATCTGCATTGGCACAAGCCCCCCCCCCCCAGGTGGATCTGATGCAGGTGGCCCGCGGGTCAGACTTTGAGAAACACTGCCCCAGGGACTTGTCTGGCTTCCCAGACTCTGGATCTCGGGTTCCCCTCATCCTCCCAGGGGCCCGAGACTCCATCCCACGTCCCACCGCGCGCCCCAACCCAAACGCAAAGGAAGGAGCCGGGAAGTGGGGTCAGGGTCGCGCTGTCCCGGCGCCAGAGGCAACTCCCGGGCGGCGGCGGGCGCCGGGTGGGGCAGGACGGGGCAGGGGCTGCCGGGGTCCCACTCACTCACAGGGAGCTGATGTCGCCCGGCACGATCCTGGGCACCCAGGAGGAGCCCACGCAGATGATGGACTCCTTGGTACAGCTGCAAGTGGCGGGGCAGCGCGCCAGCCGCCTCACCTGCGCGCTCGGCGGGATCAGGCACGCGGCTCCCAGCAGCAACAGCAGCCGTCCCGGCGCCCCGCCGGCGCCCCGCCGCAGCGCCATGCCGCGTCCCCGGTCCCCGCCCCGGCCGCGACCCCCGCTGCCGCGCCGCCCGCTCGGACTCCGCGCCGCTGCAGACGCGGGTGCCGCTCTCTGCTCCGCCGCCGCCGCCGCCGCCGCTGCTGGCTAGGACGAGGGCGCCGCGGGTGTGGGAGGCCGAGCCGCAGCCGAGCAGCATGCTGGCCGTCACCCCCACTCGGCGTCCCCCACCGGCGCCCGGGCCTCGCCCGCTCCCGCCTGACATCAGCACCCGAGCCCGCAGCCAGCTCTGGCCAATGAATAATGCGGGGCGGGCGCCCGCCCGCGGGGGAGGGGGCCTCGCACCGCCCCCCGCCGCGCCCCGCCGGCCCCTCCCGGACCCTTCCCAGGAGCTGCGGAGAGACGAGAAAGTTGGGTGACCTTAGGGGAGGAGCCGGCCTGGACGGAGCCCCTCTGTGGACCTGGCCGAGCGGTTGGGGATCAGATGCCCGCAGTCCCTCCACCGGCTCGAAATAATTTGGGGGAGACACTGGGCTCCTTTTAGCCGGGCCAAAACGTGAGGGGCTGGCGGCTGAGAGAGTAGAGTCTGGGGAACTGGCTTGATGACTGGGAAGGGAGACTTTGTCCCGGGTCTTTGAAGAGTACGGAATTTTGAGCAGCCTTTATTAATGTTTAAAAGACGTGAATGCTGCCATTGAGTTCAGCGGGCATGGCTTTGCTTGTCTTTTGCGGTGCGCGATGGGGCTGGCTCCCTGCCCACAGCGCCCTGGGCTCACTGAAGCCAGCCCCCTTTCCCTCCTGAAGGCATGTAGGCAAGCAAAGCTGCTACGGCAGTGCACGCCCGGCTGCTCTGGGGCCTGCCGCCTGCTTGCCGCAGAGCTCAAACGCCCGTACCAGTTCTCCCTCCCTCAGCGGCTCACTAGGCACCGCACTCACCCCAGTTAAAGGACAGGGGGCAATTGTTAATAGAGATCAATGGTGTGATACATTCTAGGCTCTGTACATTTAATCTTCTAACCCTTTGAGGCAGGTCCTAATCTACGGATTAGGAAACTGAGGCACCGAAAGCATCAGTAACTGGCCGGTGATCAAGGAGGAAATGGCTGGGGAGAGATGGGGATGAGAGCCTGG
Organism: Mesoplodon mirus; assembly: GCF_964341445.2. Classification (NCBI taxonomy): domain Eukaryota; kingdom Metazoa; phylum Chordata; class Mammalia; order Artiodactyla; family Ziphiidae; genus Mesoplodon; species Mesoplodon mirus. Next base: position 175,472,134 of record NC_138977.1, read on the forward strand.
GCTGGGGATTGGTAACCAGGCCCTACTGGGCCCCTCTTCTCTCCACACCTTTGGTGCAAGGAGCTTGAATCTTACCACAAGGTAGTGTGAACTGGAGAAATCGAAGAAAATGGCCAAAGCAGAATCAAAGTTGCTAAAAACCAGGGCTGCTCAGAATGGGGAATCAAGGGCCCATCATCAGGCTACTAACCAAGGAAAACCATTTCATATGTTAAGCTATACCCCGAAAAGGCAGTGACCGATGCAAAAGGTTATTATTACTGTAGGAATCACCAATACTAGACTCCTTCAGCAGTCATTTGGAGCACATATGGATGGCCACCGGTTGGAGGGGGCAGGGGAACAAAGGGACAGGTCCTGTCCTCAGGGAGCTTGAAGTCTAGCTGGGCAGATAGTCCTGAAGAAGTAACTCCACGTGGCTACATGGGGGTCACACATTAACCAAAAGGGGTTCAGGAATCAAAAGTCAGTTTGTTGCAGGTAACTTCATGGAGGGAGTTGACATTCGTTACAGGTCACCATTTAGCCAGCACCTAGCATCCATGGGAACCAGTGTAGATTTATCATCACACAATTCACATCTGCCCTGAGAAATGGGTCTTCCCATCTTACAGATGGGAAAACTGAGCTCAGAGATGTTTCTTCTCTTGCCCAGGGTCACACAGGACACAGCCAGGAGAATCCTACTCCAGAACTGGCTGCTGTGCGTAGCCCTCACTGTTGTGTGGACATGCATTGCCCACATGCCTTACTCAGCAAGGCCCAGTGCTGGCACTGAAGATGCAGACCACGGTCTGGAGAGGGTGATAGGCACATGGACCCACAATCATGGGTGTGTGTCCTGCACATCCTGAAAGATGTCTGCCTTAAGTGAGATGGGCTACTGTTTTATGGAGAGGAGCGGGTGGGGATTCTCAAACACAGTGCCTTCCTGCTGACCCAGGAAAAGGTTCTCAGCTGTGTTGAACAGGAACAAGGAAAAAAGGGTGGGGAAGGTAAACTCTCTGTCCCCAGAGCTAGACAGCTGTGGGTTTGCAACCCAGACTGCCACTTACTAACTGTGTAATACTGGGCAAGTTATGACTTCTCAATGCCTCAGTTTCCTCACCTGTAAAATGGGATAGTTGTATGCACCTTTGGGAGCTAAATGTGATCAAGACTCTAAAGGGCCCAATGCGACACAAGAGGTACTAGGTATTTGTTCAGAGATCTGTGTGATATTGTGGGCAGGGCAATTCTCAGATAAATCCTGGGACTGGAGGGAACGGGTGGTGGGTGGGATGTGAGAGGCAGTGAAAGGGGATGAATTTTCCTAACCTTTGTGCCTCCATTTTAATCAAGGACAAGGGCACAGTCTAGCACAGTGGTTCTCAAGCAGTGGTGACACTTGACAACATCTGGGGACAGTTTTGGTTGTCACAGTGGGGTGGGTGATACTGGCATCTAATAAGTAGAGGCCAGAGATGCTGTTAAACATCCTGCAATGCACAACAAAGCATGATCCAGCCCAAAATACCACCAGTGCCAAAGTGGAGAGATCCTAATCTAGTATCCTAGAAAGACCCTTGGCATGAAGAATTCCAGAGATGCAGATTCTAGGCCTGGCTCCATCACTCCTAAGCAAACCTTCTTGGTCATGTCACTCCCATCTCCAGCCTACATTTTATCATCTATAAAATGGGTATAATGAGACCTTCCTCTTTCTTCCCTAAATAAATGTGACATATCATTATTACTTCTATCCTTACCCTCCCCAAGCTAGGTCTAGCTCCAACCCATTCCCTCCAACCTGAAAAACTAGAAAGTTCCTGATAGGAAGGGTACAGAGAGAAGACTTGGGTGGTATAGTTGGCACGGTTGGTATTTGTTTCGGCTCCGTTAGAGACACTAAGTGAATGCTTGTAAATTATAAGGTGCAGTTTATAAATTAAGATATAAAAATGGAAATGCAGATTACTTTGGTTTGATTCCAAGATCTTCAGTGGTTAAAAAAAAAAACTTAATAGACAATCAGAGAGACACAATCTGTTTCCAGGAAATAGCAAGTTTTTCAAAATGTAAAAATCCTTGTTCGGATGTACAGTTACTCAAGCTGTATCTCCATGGCAGGAGCACACATTCCTATGGGAGATGAAATGGCGCAGGCTGGAGTAGCATGTGTAGGCAGCTCAAAGCATTGTTCATTCATTCATCTCTCATTCAACCACCTGTCATTAGGTCAGTATTGATTCAGAGCCTACTAGGTGCTGGGTTGGATTTAGGCATGAAGTTGAAGGAAAAGTCAAAAATGCCTCCTCCCAGGTTTTGACTGGAGCCAGTGGGTAGATGGAGGCACCATTCCTTTAGATGAGAAAGCCTAGAAGAGGAGAGGTTTGGCTGGGAGAGAGATATCAACGGTTTGGTATTGGAAGTGTTGACTCTGAAATGCCCATGAGCCATCCACATGCTGATGCTGAGTTGGCAGCTAGATGACCAGTGGGAATGGTAAGGAGGAGATGGGGGTTGTGGGTAGGAAATCTTCAAGATGAAACCTTGATTCTCCCTCAGTAAGCCCTCAATGTAATGTTGATTGATTGAATGAATGAATGAGGGGATGAATGAATGATATTTTGTACATAAGAACATTAAAGACATTCAAGAGAAAATATCTCTCAGGTGCAATCGGCAAGGAATCACAGAAATCTTGCAGAAAAGTGCAAATCTAAGAATACTGCGGTTTGGGGATCTATTTTTAAACCAAGCATAATCTTCAAATTCTAAACCAAACTGTAAATCGTGTAAGAATCTCAGAGACCTCATCATGCTTCTCATCCCCCTCCCCCATTTTTCAAATAACCTCCACGGCGCCACCCGCCCCTCTCCCACCTTGCTGGTGTTCTCACCGGAGCTCTAAGCTTTGTAAAGCGTTCACTAACATCTAACTGGCTCTGATGCTTGCTGTAACAACCGAAGAAAACTTATTCATCCAAACCTCAAAGGCACTTGGTTTGAATGGCTACAAATTGGATTCTCTGGGGAAAAAAACCAAACAAACACAAAACACAGTCTTGTCTCTCTCTTTTTTTTAATCAAAGAGTTTGCCAATCCCTCTTTGACCACATCACCCTAATATGTTACTCTTGTGGTTGGCTGCTGGTCAAATGTAGATGCCGTTTCTGGCTTCCCATCGTTTCCTTGCTTCATAAACTCAGTGGGTGTCACAAGTCTGGAATTCATTCTGAATATGCCCCAGATTGGCCTCTTGAATTCAGTCATGTTCTTGAAGAGCCGCCTGTGGATATTTCATGCAGTTTCCTGAATCAGCTGAAGGGCCCTCAAGACGCTGACCATACCACCAGTGGGACGGACACCTGTGGGAAATTTGTTGCCCAGCGTGAGCCACCCCTTCTCATGACAACAGGACACAATTTTGCTTTGGAGGGAATCATTCCTTCCCAACATTCAATCCATGTGGCTCACTTGATGAATATTCCCATTTCCCATGGCACATGGCTCTAGACTAGAGCATTCCGGAACATTCCACTCTCCCAGCCACAGTGACTGGTTCTGTGGTGAATACCTCATCCAACTGGAGCGATCAGGGCTAACAAAACTGCTTGACAGGACCTATGCTTGACATATTGGAAAGCAGTCTCACTCTTCCGCTGGCCAAGGAGTTGGGGTGGTGTGAGCCTGAAACCCACACAGGTTCCTGAGAAGGTGCCCCCCACACACACACCCAGGAGAGAAATCCTGATGGTATCATTTGGGTCTCAGATCAAGTCACCCATTAAATTCTGCAGTTTTCTGGGATAATAACTTCCCTTTTTTGTTTAACTAGCCAGAGTATGGGTTTTGGTTTATTGCAACAAGATGAATCCTGCCTCGTCCATCCAGACATCACTAGTTGATTCAGACATCATTAGTGCATGCAGACATCAGAGACAATACATAGCACCTTTAAGATGAAACTGAGAAGCAGGTAAAACTCAGTAAGTGTCCCCAGCTTTGTCTCTCAAAGCTCTTTTCCCTCTTTCCCCAGTTTTGCTTTCCCCAATTTTGTGATGTCCTTTCCCTTCCCTTTGTAAGGGAAATTTTGAAATTCTATACATTTTTTGTCATTTTTCTTCTTCTCTTGGTCAATACTGCCAGAATTTCGTCTATTTTATTAGTTTTCTCAAAGAATCAAGTTATGCCTTTGTTGACCTTTTTCTATTTGATCTTTGTTCTCTATGTCATTACTATATTTTAATCTTTATCATCTGTTTTCTACTACTTATTCTGAAATTTTGCACCTTTTTAAAAAAAGTTAGGGGTTTCCCTGGTGGCGCAGTAGTTGAGAGTCCACCTGCCAATGCAGGGGACACGGGTTCGTGCCCCGGTCCGGGAGGATCCCACATGCCGCGGAGCGGCTGGGCTTGTGAGCCATGGCCGCTGAGCCTGCACATCCGGAGCCTGTGCTCCACAACGGGAGAGGCCACAACAGTGAGAGGCCCGCATACCGCAAAAAAAAAAAAAAAAAAAAAAAAAAGTTAATCAGAGTAACATTAGTTTACAAGTCACTTTATTTTACAAGAGTCATTTGTGATGGTTAATTTTATGTGTCAACTTGACTGACCATGGGATGCCCAGCTAGCTGGTAAAACATGATTTCTGGGTGTGTCTGTGAGGGAATTTCAGGAAGAAGTAAGGTGCTTTTGAATTGGTAGACTGAGGAAAGAAGATCACCCTCACCAGCCTCACCTGTGCAAGCAGACGTCAATCCAATCCACTGAGGGCCTGAATAGAACAAAAAGGCGGATCAACGGTGAATTTGCTGTCACTGCTTGAGCTAAGACATCTGTCTTCTCCGGCCCTCAGACATTGGTGTTCCTGTTTCTTAGGTTAGAGGAGTCAAACCAGGACTTACACCATCACGTCCATGACCTACCCATCCACCTCTCCCCAGTTCTCAGGCTTTTGGATTAAACTAAAGTACACTGGCAGTGTTTCTGGGTCTCCAGTCTACAGACAGCAGATCATGGAACTTCTCAGCCTCCATAACTGCAACCAGCCAATTCCTATAATAAATCCCCTCTGGGCTTCCCTGGTGGTGCAGTGGTTGAGAGTCCGCCTGCCGATGCAGGGGACACGGGTTCGTGTCCCGGTCCGGGAAGATCCCACATGCCGCGGAGCGGCTGGGCCTGTGAGCCATGGCTGCTGAGCCTGCACGGCCGGAGCCTGTGCTCTGCAACGGGAGAGGCCACAACAGTGAGAGGCCTGCGTACCGCAAAAAAAAAAAATAATAAAAATAAATAAATAAATCCCCTCATCTATATCTTATTGGTTCTGTTTTTCTAGAGAACCTTGATGAATACATCACTTTATTTATATTTATATCAGAATGCCTTTAACTATGTTCCTAGTTCTAGGAGAATGTCCCCAATCTTTGAGTTGGGTTGAGTTGATTAGAAGTACATCTGTGATTCCCAGACAGTGGGTCTGTGAGTAAAGTCAATCTCCTAAGACAAGGACGGTTTTCTATATAACCAACTTTCACAGTCTCAAATTTACAAGTCAATATAATAATTTTATGGGAAATCGCTTCACTCTTCTTGGCAAACAGACTTAGAAATTCTACTTTAGGAGAAAAAGTTACAAAATGAGTACAGATTTAACTTCAATGTATAATAATGGGTCTTTAAATATCCTCTAAGCTCTTCTCTAATCCATAAACCATGGCTAATTCGAAGCTTTGCATTCTCTAAGGACATATAGCCTCTTAAGTTTCTTGCTGTTGAAGCCTGTGGCCTCTGGTCTCAACTTAATTTTAAATAAGACTAAATTAAAGATATTTGGGGCTTATTTTTTCTTCCATTCAATAGCATCTGAGTTATTCTGTGATCTTATGCCCTCTGCTCAAACCGCCCCAGCCCACATCAAAATATATTCTGAGGGAAGTATCTGAAATGCATCCACATTTAATCCCAATGGCTATTAATGCCCTTCCCAGGGATGTTTGTGTTTGAACAAAGCTTTCAGGAGTAAGCTCAACACCAAGAGAAGAATTTCAGACAGACTCCCTGAAATCAGAAAACGGACTAAGTCTTCCACTGCTACCTGCAGACCTGGCTATGAGTCTCCCCTCTTCAACCCACCCATGTCTTATAGGAAGAGTTGCTCTGAAGAAGAGTATCCAGAACTTATCTTCAGAGGCCTCCCTCGTGACTTCCTTCCTGAGCTCTTCAGAATCTAGTACTAGGACCCACGGGTGGAATGGGAGGCATCATGGAATGTGTTGTCAGGGGTCCTGATATGGATCCCAGTTTCACCATTTATCACCATTGAAACCTGGGCAGGTCTCATCTTCAAAGGGCCTTGATTTCCTCTTCAGCAAATGGGAGAGGACGATGCACATCACCCTGGATTGCCTGAAGGATGAAATCAGTTGAAGAATATGAAAATTCTTCATATTTGAAGTTAGTTAATTACATGATTAATTACATGGTTAGCTAGTTGGGCTCTACCTGTTCATTGAGAGCCACAACTCACAATAGATAAAGATGTAGCTTTAGATATGAATAAAAATTGATATAGATATGGATAGATATAGATTTAAATATAAATAGATTCTCCTCAGGGAGCTTAAAACATACCCAAGGAAGTAAGACTTTTCTATGTCAAAAAAGCCTGCTGGTACTCAGAAGGGTCTTAGTTCTTCCCCACCACTTTCTTTCCACATCCCAAGAGACAGAATCTGTGCATTTATCTGAAAGCTGGAAAAATTAGTTTAATTGGCCAATAAATATCTATTGAGAAGAAACTGTGCTAGACTCTGGGAATACAGTGATGGACAAAGCAGATGTGGTCCAGCTGTGGATTCCCACTGCCCTCGGCCGGCCCTGCACATGCAGTAAATCGGGGAGGATGTCCTGCGTGCCTGGGTTAGCAGCCCCCGGGCAACTGGGCAGAATCTCAGGAGTCTGGCCAAAGGGCAAGATGGTGGTGACTCCAGCACACTGTTCCCCTCCCCAACACACACACTCACATTACACTAGGGCGAGACCAGGGCAGGACCAGACCTGCCACTGCCCTGAGATAAATTCGCATCCCTTAAACAAACCTCATGACTCCTTGTTCTCGATCGTTAGGATGACACTGGAGCTTAGAATTTATGTGGCTCCTGAAGACTGCTAATTCTGTAGGAGAGCAGGGGATCCATCATTTAAGGAAGGCAAGGGGGTGTATCCACTGGCACGAATGCTGACCCACAGGGGCAGTCATTTTGGGAAGAGGGCAGTAATAAATCCCAAGTTTGTCCTCAGCAGGCCATCTTAGCTCATGTCAGACAAAGGCTTGCCCTCTGTTGAAAAAAAAGGTCTGCAAGTGTTTCTAACTCAAGCATCCCTGTGTAGGGATATTTACCTTCCCAGGCAGGAGAAGTAAAGTACCTCTTAAGGGTGCAGTGATAGGGGACTTCTCTGGCCATCCAGCGGTTAAGACTTCACCTTCCAATGCAAGGGGTGCGGGTTGGATCCCTGATTGGGGAGCTAAGATCCCACATGCCTCCCCGCCAAAACACCAAAGCATAAAACAAAAGCAATATCGTAACAAATTCAATAAAAGACTTTAAAAAAAAGAGGGTGCAGTGATAGGATCTGACATTCACACAGCAGTTTCACAGCTTACAAAGCCTTTTCACACTCCATGATCTCAATTGCAGCCTCATGAATAGAAGGCATTTTCAGAGGAAGAAACTGAGGCGTGGACAGGTTAAGTGTCCTGATCAAGATCAGGCAGCCAACGTCAGGGTGTCAAAGAGTGCAGTGGACAGAATTGTCCTATCCCATCACAATACTGCTGGAGGATATTGGGGAGAGTGTTAGGGATAGCTTGGGAAAAAAAAATACACATCGGGCTTCCCTAGTGGCGCAGTGGTTGAGAGTCCGCCTGCCGATGCAGGGGACATGGGTTTGTGCCCTGGTCCGGGAAGATCCCACATGCCACAGAGCAGCTAGGCCGCGAGCCATGGCTGCTGAGCCTGCGCGTCCGGAGCCTGTGCTCCGCAACGGGAGAGGCCACAACAGTGAGAGGCCCACATACCGCAAAAACAAACAAACAAAAACAAACACATCAATGCCTTTCACAGTATTCTAGAAAACAGAAGCCTTGGCATTCCTTTCTCCATCTTGTCCCCCCGTTATTTGAAAGCATATCTTCTCCCCACCGCCCCGCCGCCCCATGTACTCTTGATGGGAATATAAATTGGTGCAGTCATTATGGAAAACGGTGTGGAGGTTCCTTGAAAACTTAAAATAGAGCTACCATATGATCCAGCAGTCCCACTATTGGGTATATACCCAAAGGAAAATGAAATCAGGATCGTGAAGGGATATCTGCAATCCCATGTTCATTGCAGCATTATTCATAATAGCCAAGATACAGAAACCATCTAAGTGTCCAATGATGAAGGCATATCTCTATGTTGGGCTACTGTCCAAAAGCAATGTTAAATATAACCGTTCCTCAAGCCCTCAGAGGGTGGGTCTTGATGATTTTCAGGCATACGTGACCTACAAGAATGAAGGCAGAAGGAAGGCCCTCTACAAATTTCCCCTTGATGCACATGAGGCCTGGCTTGAGGCAAAAATCCCCAGGAACCAAGAGAGAGTTGCTGAAGGGTGACAAGAGCAGAGAGAGGAAAAGGCATAGTCACCTTTGTAGATCATGAATAATCCTGGAGCCTCCAGACCCAAAAAGGGCCAGCTGAGAAAACTACCCCCAGCAACCCTCCACACTCTTCTCCATCCCAGTACAAGCTGAGGCAGTTCCCTGGAGTGTACAATCCAGACAGTGCTGTTTATTTTTATCTTTTGTCCTCTGAGAGGAATAATAGAATTAATCAATAATGTCTTGTTTTTAGACTCGTTTGGGAGATCAGAAAATGTGCCATGAGGATGCATTCTTTCTGATCGATTTCACTATAATATTTTGGACAATGTAATTTTATAGTTGGATTTCCCCATAAAAACCAAAGATCCCTTGGAGTCCTTTGCGGTATCTGGGCAGGCCACTGGAAAAGGCTTGTAATGGTCAGGGTATGGCCAAAATTGGTGCTGTCAGATCAGCTCAATATTCTGTATTTCCTCACCTGCCATAAGTGTACATCTCTCCTGGAAGATGAGGTCAGTCTTCCTTCTGGCTCTTTCTAGGCTCTTTTGGGACACTGGTCTACAGTGCTGTGCTATTTGGGATCTGGAGGAAGCAGAGGCTGAGCTGAAGTTGAAATTGCAAAAGCTCTATTAGGGAGGAATGCCTATAAAAGAAAACAGGGAGAAGCAGGTCGGGGCAGGGGAGCCATCAGACTGCAAGGCAGACCCCACCAAGCTCAGCCAATCTTGCTGCCCAGTAAAGGGGTCCAACTTCCAGCGGAAATGGCCAGCCCTTGTACCATCGCTTTGCTCAGTCATAGTGCAAAGTTTCCCTGAGAGAAGAGTGAGCTCGGCTTGCAAGCTGAGAAGAATCTAGAAGGAGCTGGCAGCTGAAGACTGTCAGCTAAGCCCACTCCTGGCCGCTGGAGAACCAGGCCTTTCACAACGAGACATCTGAGTTGTGATTCTCTGGGTCTGCTATAAATGGTGAAGAAGACATTTGGGCTTTGCCAGTCAACATGAACTGAGAGGAACTTGGTAAAAGCGGTTACAGAAGATGTCTAGGCCTTTCTGAACCCAAGAGAATATTAGCAGTGATTTCTTCTGAGAAATGTACTGCTTAAGAGGAGCTGATAACTGCTGTTCATTGAATTCCATGCTTTCATATTTCACTGGTTGATTCAATAAGCATCTATTGAGCACTTTCAATATTTATCTATTGAGGTCCTTGAATATGGCAACTGGAGTGAAGGGCTGAGGCTACAAAGATTCCTGAGGCTTAAACCCTGTGCTCAAAGAGCTGGCACTTAAGCAGCAGATAAATAACTAAAGAAATGCAAGAGATCACACAATCGCTATTGAAAAGAAAAGCTTCTGGGGCTTGATCAGTTGACAAAAACTGAGAGGAACTCGATAAAAGTTGTTACAGAAGATCTTCAGGTCTTTCTGGACCCAAGAGACTATTAGCAGTGATTTCTTCTTCTAAATTCACTGCTTTAACAGGAGTTAATAACACAGAGTGCCATAAATGTACAGAAAAGGGAGTGATTTCTTCTAATTTGTAAGCCTTCCCAGGCCTGCTCTCATTGGGCCCTGACGGATGGGTAGGATCTGAGAAGACAGATACAGAGAGGGACATTCTGCATGGAGGAAATAAAAGGAGCAAAGCCACTGATTAATAACAACAGCAAGGATAGTAGCTAACACTTTTCTAATGCCTATTTGTGTTAGGCACTTTGTATAAGTTTATTTTTCTTAGGACTTGACACATCTCTGCCAAGGAGGTGTTTATATCCCCAACATACAGGAGAAGAGTCTGAGTCTCAGAAAGGTTAAGTAATTTGTCCAAGGTTGCATAGGCAGTAGCTGATTCAAGAGTCTAAGTCGGGTCATCTGACCTGTAAGTCAATTCCCAACCCTATGCTGTCCCCTAACATGGGTAAATTGGAGACCAATGACACCAGTGGCCAGGGAGGGCACATAGCCAGATGAGGAGGAGAAGGAGGGAGGGTTCTAGGGAAGAATAGCGGGTCCAGCCCTGGGTTGTCTGTGGAACATCCAGGTGGACATGCCGAAGAGCCAGGTGGAAATTTGCATCTGAAATGCAGACAAGAGACTGGCGTTGGAAAAGGGTCTGGGAGAGACATGGGGAGAGGATATTGCTGTGTTAGGAGGTGGAGACCTGTTTATTTACCAAGGGAAGCAGTGGGTCTGAGGTTGGCTAGCGCCTTGTTTGCAGAGAAAGAGGAGCAGGCTATGTTTTGTTGGGGGTGAGAGTGGGCTAGAGCGACAGGGAGAGAGCAGGAAGGACAGACACAGAGACAGGAGGAAGGCTCTGCTAGCTATGAGCCCTTCCTCACCACTGCCCAGTCTTTGGGAAAACTGCCAAAAGCACACATGCTCACAATGAGTGATTTTGTGTGTGTGTGTGTGTGTGTAAGCCAGCAAAGGAGCCTTTCATGTCAGACCCACACTGAGTCCAGCAGAGTCTGTCTGCCTGCAGCAGAGGCCCAAGGAGGAGGGACCCTGACAACCGAAGCCCCAGGAATTCGTAGAAACCATGGGTGGGGCTCCGGCCATTCACAGGCTGGAGATTCAAGTCAAATCTGTCAAGTTCTCCACGGAGCAAGGGGGCCATGGCCAAGAGAAAACATGCTGAGGATGGAACTTCAGCCACTGAAGAAGCTGCAGCGGAGACCAAATCCAGAGAAGGGAAAGTCAAAGGACAGACTAGAGAAAGGCTGACGTGACATTGAGCGGACAGGGCATGGGGCCTGGCTCTGCCCTGAGGCAATTGTCGGGCACTGGATAAATCAGCAGAGCGCCCCTGGGTCTCCTGTCCCCATATGTGAGCACCAGACCCCAGGACTCCAGAGCTTTTCAACTGATGACGCCTGTGGGCTTTCAGGAAGGTTGGCAGAAGGTAGGAACACCACAAAGAGCTGCATGTCCTGTGTGCAAAGAGGGGAGTTACAGGGAGGCAACTCCCTGTGCTGTCAGGTGTGGAGACGGAGAAGGTTGTGGACTTAGAGTTGCTGTGGGTGCGGTGAGGGGCAGTGCCTTTGGGGAGGGTAAGTGCCCTTCTTCTGTCTGGGAGATTGTGTCCACAATTCCTTTTTGTAAAAGGTGCTGAGCCTAAGTGTGTTCCATTGGGAAAGTGTCCCTGTACTGAAGCTGTGTCCTGATGTGCATGTTGGCAAGGCTGCCCACTTGGTGAGGGTGGCACAGTCTGTCCTGGCTGCTGACCCATTTCCCAAAGCCAGGTGACAAAAACCCCACTGCTCAAACTCATGGCTCCAGGGATAATTAGGTTCTGATCAAGCAGTTCTGGGAAATGATGCCTTCCCCTCTCCTGAACGGATGAAAAAGTCCCAGGAGGCAGGAGGCATGCGATTTCGTGCGGTGTGTCTCCTTTGTGCCCCTCTGACTTTGACTACCCCAGCTGACTCTCCACAGTCCCCTGGCTTCGCTGTCATTGGGCAACTTCAGACACAAATTCATGAGCCCGATGTGGGTGGGGCAGACCCAGTGATGCTGGGAAGACCCCCTCCCCCACTCAGAGGCCACAGAGACTGAGCCCACATGGGCTCCCTTCACTGTCGGTTCTGCCGTGGGAAGAATAATAACCCATCACTCATCTCCACTGGGCAGAGGCTCACCCCTCACTTCATTTGGATCTTTTCTCAGGTGTCTCGTCTTCAGCAAGGCCACCCCTGCCCCCAGCCCGTCTAAAACGGACCCTCCATCACCCTCCGTCAGTTCATGCAGCTTTTTCTTTGTAAGCAGTTCACACTGCCTGACAGAGTGTATATTCACTGGCTGGTTTATTTGTTTAATACTGTTTTTCTCATTAGAATGGGGCCCCCATGAAGGCAGAGGCCTTGCCTGGCCTGTTCTCTGCTGTCTCAGGAAGGCCTAGAAGAGCCCCCGGCAGTGAATAGTCTCTTGATAAATACTGGAGAATGGGTGAATGAGGGGACGGCATTGAGGTGATACGTTCCTGGGGGAGCCCAAGGGCAGAGAGCATCTCGTTTGGTTTACCTTTCTAGTCGCATTGCCTAGTGCAGTCTCTGACACATCATAGACTTTCAAATATTTGTTGGATGAGTAAGTGAAAGAAGGAAGGAAGAACCAATGTCCATCCCAGCATCCCCGTAGGGTAATTGAGGAACTGTCCTGAATGGCATTGGGATTTGGAGCACCCGGAATGGGACTAATGAACAGGAAACACTGTACAAAGGGAAGTCAGGCACCAGAGATGCTCTAGGCCCTGGAGTCATTTGAATGTCTGGTCTAAGATGGGGAGGTTCCTGTCATACAGTGTGAAGGCTGGCTTCTCAAATTCTGTGCTCGTGAGAGGAGTGATGTTCCAGCCAAAAGTGACAGGCTCTCTCACTAACTGGTTCTGTGACTTTCATTGCCTAACTCCTCTGGGTTCCGCAAATGGTTATTTGAATGAATGAATGAATGAATGGTAACATGATGCTGTAGGAACTTTCAGTGGAGCATGGAGGTGGAAGGGGATTAGATCGTGTGCAAAATTAGATTGCCTCAAAGATGTGCTTCGAGTACTCACCATCTACATTCCCATTTTTCAAAGTGTAAGGGAAATTTCTTCACAAGTTAAGAAATAGATATGTTTAAAGGCAGCGGGGCTTGGCCTGGAAATCAATATGTGAATCTCCTTCTCTCTCCCCTTCCTTTCTTTCTGTCATCTTCTTGGCTAAAGTTCTCACCTCATCCGTGTTCTCAGCTCAGGGTGCTGGGTTCACCTCATCTGACTGGATGGAGGACAGATACCTCTTCCGGGCACAGAGATCAGAATCTGGTGGGTCTTGCTTGGCTTCTACTCAAAGGAATCCTTGTGGAGTTGTGATTGTTATCTCTGATAACCCACTAAAAACTGGTCCCATTGCCTGCTGTGAAGAGTGTCAAGGAGTACAGTGGAGCTGTTTCATTTGAGTGGTGACTAGGGAAAGTTTTAGTAACTTGGAATCATTAAATTTGGTAACAGGCTCATCTCACCTTCCAAGTGTGCCTGAATTGTTTACATCCGTGTTTATTAGATGAATTATTTGTTCTACACTTTCATTGATATGCAGTGTTCCCCCCTAAACTGTTGACTTATTTTTTTATTCTTCTTTACTATTCCATGTCCATGATTTTGTTCTACAGCGCCCATCAGCAGCCAAGGATGGTATTGCAGGGAGTAATTTACCCCATAGGAGTTGAATGACTTTCAGCAGAAGAGTGTTTCATTTGGACAACTTTTGGCATATTGTGACTACGGAGGGTTCACGCAAGAGCTGTGCGTTTTTCTGCCTGAATGTCTGCAAAAACTATCCCCTCTGCCTGGAGCTCTCTGCCCTTCCACCTCCCACTCGCCCAGTCCCTCACTTAATTAAGCCCTAATGATCCTCTGTTTCGTAGCCCAAACATGGCTTCTTCAGGGAAGATTTTCCTGAACTCCCTCAATAGGTCAGGACTCACCCCACCCCCATCTTATATGCTTATAACACCTGTAATTTTCTTCTAGGAAGAGCTGCCCAATAGAAAGATTATGCAAACTACTGATGTAATTTTTAACTTTCTAGTAACCACATTTTTAAAAACTAAAAAACGAAAAAAGGGGAAATTAACTTTGACAATATATTTTACTCAACCCGAGTGTATTAGTTTCCTAGGGCTGCCATAACAAAATAACACAAACTGGATGGGTTGCACAACAGAAATGTATTGTCTCATATTTCTGGAGGCCAGATGTCTGAAATCAAGGTGTCAGCCAGATGGGTTCCTTCTGAGCACCATGAGGGGAGGATCTGTTCCATGCCTCTCTCCTAGCTTCTGGTGGTTAGCTGGCAATCTTTGGTGTTCCTTGGCTTGTAGATGACATTCTCCTTGGGTCTTCACATTGTCTCCCCACTGTATGTGTCTCTTTATCTTTACCTGGTGTTCTTTTTATAAGAACCCCAGTCATATTTAATTAGGAACACCCCCTGTTTCAGTATGCCCTCATCTTAACTAATTACATCTGCAATGGATCTGTTTCCAAATAAAGTCACATCCTGAGGTACTGAGGATTAGCACTTCAACATGTGAATCTCGGGGGGACACAATTCAACCTATAACATCAAAATATTTAAAACATCATTTCATCATGTAATCAATATACAAATTTTTGAGGTATTTTGACTTTTCATATTAAGACTGAAATTTAGTGATGAATTTTATACTTAGAGTATAGTATACAGTAGTATATTTTATAATAGTTTATACTTATAGCATTACATTTTCATCCAAAATACTTTATCTGTATTTAGAGTTCATAAAATTTCCAGTTGAAGAACAGATTCACCTATCCAAGTTTTTCAAAACACACTTGAAAGTTTTCTAATAGCTGAAATGAGTACCAAAAGACTCTTTTTCCTTTGATGTTTGCAGAGTGCAAACACCCAGCAGGCCTTTACTCCTGAAGGAATATGTGAAAAGTGTTGAAGACTCAGTAACCCAGGTCCGTCACGGCCCCTCCTTTTTTTTTTTTTTTTTGCGGTATGCGGGCCTCTCACTGTTGTGGCCTCTCCCGTTGTGGAGCACAGGCTCCAGACGCACAGGCTCAGCGGCCATGGCTCACGGGCCCAGCCGCTCCACGGCATGTGGGATCTTCCAGGACCGGGGCACGAACCCGCGTCCCCTGCATCGGCAGGTGGACTCTCAACCACTGCGCCACCAGGGAAGCCCATGGCCCCTCCTTTTTGTCCCACTGCATGTGTGAGGGGTGTCCCTTGCTGCCATATCAGTCCAGTCTCTGACTTTATATATCCCTGGATTTTTTGTTGTTGTTGTTCCATGAGACAATACATTCTTTTTTTTTTTTTTTTTTTGGTTTTTACCAATTTGAGCTGAGTTTTCTGCCACTTGCTACTAAGAATGCTAACAACAACAAGATCTCATTTGTTTCTCATGTCAGGAATCACAGTTTCCATTCAAAAGATGAGGAAACTGAGGCTACAAGAAGTGAAATAACATTCCCAAGGTCACCCAGCCAGGAAGTAGCAACACTAGGTTCACCCCCATTTCTTTCTGACTCCAATGGGGGTGGCATTTCCAACAGTCCACACTGCCTCCTAAGCACAGGACACATAAGAACCAGATAAAGCAGGAAAGCCAAGAAAATGGTAAATCAGGCTGTGGAATGACAACGCCAAAGCACAAAGTGTAACAGGGAGGTTTTTATTTCCAGTGCATCAAAAATAGGAAATTGATTACATTCATGTACGTGGGGTGAAAAGAACTAAAAAAGGGAGACTAAGTAAAGACTCTTAAGAGATGTGCTTTAATGAGTGGGGAAGAATAATTAGAAATTATTACGTCAATTGCAGGTAAACAGGGGAGAGTAAAGTATTGGAGAGTACTGAAAACAAATTAAGGTTTTACATGACTTTAGCATTCTCCCTGGATTTGCTCTTTACCCAACAAGCAGTTTTGTGGTCACCGATGACCCTTTGTGGAACCCACAGAAGGTGGATCCATTTGAAAACTTACACTGGGTCTCAGTGGGGTTCGTCCACCACCCGGTGGATCATTTGGGACATACCAAGATTCAGAGTGAAGTGGAGGAACCCTGGGGAAAAGAAACCATGTGTCCTGGAGGATGGCAGGCAGGGCATGGAAATATATCTCTTTCTCCAGCAGAGACTGGGAGGCCTTCCTCTTAGAAGATCCCATGAGTCCTCACACTCTTCTCCTGGATGGGGAAAGTGAGGCTCAGAGAGGTTAAGTAACTTGCCCAGATCACACAGCACACAGGGGACAGAGCTGGGCTTCACTGTCCTTCATAGGCTCGGAAATCTGTGAAGCCTAATGGTTTTTCTCTTTGCATTTCTTTCTTGCTTTCCTTTCTAGCTTCCCTGAGTGCTTTGTTCTGTCAGTCTAACTCCTCCAGGCCTCACCACCTTGTGTTCTCATAGGAAGACCCGTGAACACTGATGACATAAGTGTTAAGTCTCAGATGTGTTTACAAACTAGTCCCTGATGAAAGGCTCTGGAACCCTTGAGATATCAGAGAGCTTCCTGATGGGAAGTGGGAAGGACACCCAGCTCCCAGTTTTGTTTCCTGCTCTGTTAACAGAGTATTCCAGTAGCACTGAATGAACCTAAGCACCTTCTAGGGTTTTTATGAGAAATATTATTTTTCTGGAACAACATCGCACTTTGGAGCTTCCTGCCTCTGCTTCCCCATTTACAGTAAGGTGAACCTGAGTTCACCATTCACTCTATCCGAGAACCAGTGTCTTAAAGTGGTCTAAAGAGTCCTAACCTCACAGGGGTTGTTAGGTGAATTACATGTAACATTTAGACAGTTTTTTTCCTAATCACCCCTCACCATGAAATGTGTATTTATATCCGTGCTTTATACATAAAAATGATACGATTTTTTTATCATCCAAGAACCAATTTTCACATTGAGAATGCATGATCTGTATCATCCCATATCATCTTTCTCTATCATCCATTGAATCAAAGTTTCAGAGGCAAACAAACTATCAGTGCTAAAAACCCACTGAACAAGCCACTATTCTCCCAAGTCACTTCTTCAAGGGTCCAGGAAACATGGAGGCAGATTTGAAGACAGCTGAGCCACGTCCTTGTGTATGTTGAATAGGACACATCCTGTACGTCTTTTAAAAGTTATAGAAGCTGCCCTTTCTGGCTTGGAATTTGATTTCCTTGGTGCTGGCACTCTTCCTGGTTTGTTCTGACCTCCTGGACTTTTCACAGGCAGTCATGGGCCTTAAGGACACGCTCTCCTCATTGGTGTATTGGGAATGTTGTCCATAAACATGTATCTTCCTGCTACTCTGTCCAGTGTGGCCCAAAGGGCAATGGGAGGGAAGAATTATAAGTATCTATTACTTTTGTTGTTGTTGTTAAGTGGTCATGACTCAAGCATGCACAATAGAAAAATTAGATATTAATCATTTGTTATTGAATTACAAAAGTGTGTTTTCCCAAATTGGCAAAGTCACTCTTGTGAGAGATTTCATCATTCATACAGCAGATATTTATTGAACACTCGCTACATGCCAGCCTGTGCCTTAGGCCGGGGGGATGCAGCGGTAAGTGAGGCAGACTGTGTTCTTGGAGCTTCCCTTCCTGTAGAGAAGGCAGACGATAAACAAGAAAGAACCCGGGGATGAGAACCAGGAAGGACATACAACCAGGCAAGGGCTGGAGAGTTAGGGAGGGAGCGCTGCCTTTGAGGAGGTGGCATTTAATACAGCAGGGTCAGCTGAGAGATGGTTGCAAAGGTCATTCTGAGTAGAGGGGACAGAAGGCAAAAGGCTTTGGGACAGGGCTTCCCTGGTGGTGCAGTGGTTGAGAGTCCGCCTGCCAATGCAGGGGATACGGGTTCGTGCCCCGGTCTGGGAAGATCCCACGTGCCGCAGAGCGGCTGGGCCCGTGAGCCTTGGCCGCTGAGCCTGTGCATCCGGAGCCTGTGCTCCACAACGGGAGAGGCCACAACAGTGAGAGGCCTGCGTAACACAAAAAAAAAAAAAAAAAAAAAAAGGCTTTGGGACAGGAAAGGGCTTCATGTGTTCAGGAGCAGAAGGCAGGTCCGGTGACCAGCACAGAGGGATCAAAGTGGGAACGGGATGGCTTGAAGGCAGAGAAGTCATTGGGGCCTCGCAGCCCACGGTAGGAAGCTTGGGTTTATTTTAAGTGCAATGGGCACTCACTGGAAGGCAGGGAGCGCCCAGATCTAGCATGTAAAGAAGAGACTGGACATAGCAAGTGAGAGGGAGAGCAGGCTGTAGAAGGGTCCCTGCAAGATGTGACGGGGGCTTGGACAAGTCGTGGTACCAGGAAGTTTGAGGTCTGGAATCTCTATTTTTTTTTTTGAAACTTTAGATTTTTCATTTTTATTTTATTTATTTTTTTGTTGAAGTATAGTTGATTTACAATATTATGTTAGTTTCAGTTGTACAGAAAAGTGATGCTGTTATACATATGTATATATATTCTTTTTCAGATTCTTTTCCCTTATAGGTTATTACAGAATATTGAGTAGAGTTCCCTGTGCTATACAGTAGGTCCTTGCTGGTTATCTATTTTATATATAGTAGTGTGTATATATAGTAGTGTGTATACACTCCAAACTCCTAATTTATCCCTCCCCCTCTTTTTCCTTTGGTAACCATAAGTTTGTTTTCTATGTCTGTGGGTCTATTTCTGTTCTGTACATAAGTTCCTCTCTATTTTAAATAGTTACCAAAATATTCAGTCTCATCACTTTATATTCACACGTTGTTTAACCAATCTGGAAGGCACGTACAGTATAGATAAGCAGATATGACACACAGACATTAAATATTCAATAATGGCAGGAGGCAGTGCATACAGACTCAAAACATGGCAGAGACAGTGACATATAAACATGTATTGAGCGCTTCCTATGGGGAAATCCTGAGCTAAGCACTGGATATCATCTCATATGAACTTCAGCTCAACCCTCTGGGGTGTGTACAGCTGGCCCTCTGTATCTGTGTGTTCTGCATCCACGGGTTCTGCACCCACAGTTTCAACCAACTGCAGATAGAAAATATATTTTTTTTAATTCCAGAAATTTCCAAAAAACGAAATTTGAATTTGCCATGCACTGGCAAATATTTACCTAGCATTTACATTGTATTAGGTATTATAATTAATCAAGAGATGATTCAAAGTATACGGGAGGATGTGCATAGGTTATATGCAAATACTATGCCATTTTATATAAGAGACTTGAGCACCCTGGGATTTTGGTATTCTCAGGAAGTCCTGGAACCAATTCCCCGGCAGATGTACTAATATCCCCAAGTGGGCAAGTGCAGCAAATGAGGTCTAGCTGGTAAGTAACTGACCCAGGATGTGAACCCAGACCTATCTGACCCTCAGCTACAGTCCAGCTGGTCAGCTGATTCCTCTTTCACATGAAGATGTCTTCCACATTTCCTTTCGGGTCTAGGCTTTGTGAGTCAGTGGTGTCGAAATTATCAGAGTGGGCAGAGGTTCCTGGCGCTAAGAAGAGGCCACAGAACATCCCTAAGAGAAGAAACTGTCTTCTTCACCTGTAAGTCCCACCAGCCAGCATAGTACTTGGCTTTGGGTAAGTCTTCAGTGATGTCTGTTCAATGGGGCAAAGAATGAATGAATGAATGAATGAATGAACAAACTCAAGCCATTCACTCTTTTCTCAACCAGAAGCAGTCTTGACTCTTTTTTAACACATTGCTCAGGCATAGGATTAGCATATAGCTTGCCTGGAGGTGTGCAGTGTCTGGGTGGACAATTTTCATTCATTTATTCATATATGAATGTGATAAATATTTAACAAATGCATACCATGTATAAATTACTGTTGAGCTGAGGCATTCTCCCCTTTGCAGAAAGCTAAGGTGAGGGGAAAAAATTAAAAACCTGAATATATCACTTAAAAAGTTTGACTCAGGAGTTCCAGTTCAGATGCTTAACTACCTGGATGACCTTGATCTACCGAGACTCAACTGCTTCAGCTGTGAAATGTGGCTAATCATACTTCTTTTATTAGGTCGTGAGAGCTAAATGAAATGAGTATGCAGGGCTTCCCTGGTGGTGCAGTTGTTAGGAATCCACCTGCCAATGCAGGGGACACGGGTTCTGATCCCTGGGCTGGGAGGATCCCACATGCCACGGAGCGGCTAGGCCTGTGAGCCACAACTGCTGAGCTTGTGCTCCAGAGCCTGCGAGCCACAGCTGCTGAAGCCCACGTGCCTAGAGCCTGTGCTCCACAGCAAAAGAGGTCACCCGAATAAGAGGCCCTTGCACCGCAGCAAAGAGTAGCCCCTGCTCGCCGCAACTGGAGAAAGCCCGTGAGCAACAATGAAGACCCAATGCAGCCAAAGATAAATAAATAAATAAATAGATTAAAAAAAAAAAAAGAACCTCTAAATTAAATTAATAAATAAAGAGTATACAAAATCACTCCTTCATAGATTCTATATAGTTAAATTGAATTATTATTGCTATTGCTATGTCATTATTAGTCTGTCACTTGGTCTGAAAAGAATCTTGCTCCTTACTATTCCCTTTTTCTTTCTCTGTTTCCTCCTAGAATGGAGAAAGAAGAAAGGAAATAATGTTGGTGGCGTGGGCTCTGCCATTAATTAGGTTGTAAAAACTCTTGGAAATGCATGACCTATTATTTTAGAAAATATCCTTTCCTACTTAATTTATCTGAATCAAGCCTGTTTAATTTAATGAAGACACTAAAGTGATAGCAGGAGACATTTTATAACTTTAATAAATATCACCAAGCAATGCTAACCAACCACCAAAGTAAAGGGATTATGCCCAAGTGTTGAAAAAGGGCATTTGTCAGAATGCAATGTAATTACCTGTTGAGTACAGGTATTGAATTAAATACCACTCTATAGATGTAAATCCAACTTTGACACAAAATAATTGTAACATTATTTACTAGAAAAACTATGGTTTGTAATCCTTTGGATTGCATGAAATCACTGCAATTATTCTCCTGGCCTTTTGACTTTACACTGAACTTTCCTGGTGAAGAGGTACATTGAGAAGTGAGTAGAAAAAGTAAGGTGTGACAGCTGGAGAGATAATAACATTGTATGTTTTCACCTTACTATTTGAAGTAGAAGGTTAAAAAGCTTAATTTTTCTTTGCTTCGGTAAGAAATGACCATAACTCAGTGGCTTAAGACAGCATGAATTTAGTATCTTACAGTTCTGGAGTTCAGAAGCCTAAAATCAGTCTCACAGGCTAAGATGAGGTGTTGGCAGGGCTCCATTCTTTTCTGGAGGACCTCGAGGAGAAGCCTTTTCCTTGCCTTCTCCAGCTTCTAGAGGCTGCCTGCATCCCGCGGCTGGTGGCCTCTGCCTCCATCTTCAAAGCACATCACTCCAACCTCTGCTTCCATCATCACATCTCCTTTTTAGGCTCTGACCCTCCTTTCTTCCTCGTATAAGGTCCCTTGTAATGACATTGGGCCAGCCCGGGTAATCCAGCATGATCTCCCCATCTCCAAATCCTCAGCTTAATCACACCTAGATCACATCTTAATCACATCATTTGTCAAAAGAGGTAACATATTGACAGGTTCCAGGGATTAGGATGTGCATGTCTTTGGGAGACTGTTATCCTGTCTGCCACAGAGAGGAAAATAAAAAAAAAAAAAAGAGAGAGAGAGAGAGGAGTGACTCCAAATCTTCTAGGAAATAAGTAGAATGCCATTCCAACCTCTAGAGCATTTTTCTTGACATGTATCTCCATAACAGGCTCCAGGTCCTGGGCAGATTTGTCTTCAGTGTGTGCCTTGGCCTTCCCCTGCTCTGGCACCTAGAGGCAGTTTCTGGGCTTCTGTGCCAGGGAGCTGTTGACTGAGTTCAGCCCGTGAGAGGGGCTGAGTGGGATGGGAGGGGGAGGAAGGGAGAGTGGGGGTATTTCTTCCCTCCCTCTCCACCTCAGATCGCGTCTCCTGCAGCCCAAGCTCCTCCCACATAACCTCACCATGGTTCCAGCTTCTTCTAGGTGATCCTGACACCCTCCCTACAGGTGATCATAGCTTTCTGCTGCTGTTGCTGATCTCGGGGTTACCGCCCTGTCTCCTTTTGACTTCTCTCTCCGTGGTATAACAAATTCCTGCATTCAATTCCCTCCCTATAAATACCCAAAGTGATTTCTCTTTCCCTAGTTAGGCCCTGATTGATAGAGATGGGGAGGAATTATTTTAAGTAGACGTTGGGGGAAAAGAGACACATTTCAAGGATACTGTCACTGCTCAAATTAGCTCGGAAATTCCTTTCTCTTTGGGAATTGTCTTAAAACCAAGTTTTCAAGCCCCCAAAACAAAACCAGAGTATGAATTTTCTGGAGCTGCTGCAACAAATAACCACAAACATGGTGGCTTACAAGAAAATTCATTTATTTTCTTAGTTCTGTGGACCAGAAATCTGAAATCAAGGTGGCAACAGGGCAGTGCTGCATCTGAAGGAACTAAGAGAGAATTCTTTGTTAGCTCCAGCTTCTATGGGCCCCAGGCAGTCCCTGGCACGTGGCTGCATCACTCCAATCTCTGCCTCTGTTTTCACAATGTCTCCTCCTCTTTGCTGTCTCCTATCTCCCTCTGCCTCTATCTCATAAGACACTTATCATTGGATTCAAAGCCTACCCAAATATTCAAGGATGCTCTCATCTTGAGAACCGTAATTACCTCTGCAAAGACTTTTTTTTCTAAATAAGGTCACATTCACAGTTTCCTCAAAGTACCAGAGGAATTATGTATTTTCCTCAAATACATACTTTTTCTGGGAGGGGCACAATTTAACCCACCACAACTAGTTTCATTGCTTTATAGTCAATTAGGAAAATCTCTTACACACACATACATTCATTACCCTGCTTGATCATCAACTTCCTCCACTCAGCTTAGCTCTCAGTGTTCTTTGCTGTTGCCAAAAATTAAATCAACTCTGAAAGATAAGCAATGTGTTCCACAGCAAATAATGGAAAACCTTATCATAGCAGCATAAATAGAGGGGAAAAGTGATTTGCCAACATCCACAAAAGTTGGTTAATGGAAAAGTTGTGCTTTGAACAGTCTTTCACAACGGCTGACTCTTCCAACCAGCAGAAGAGGGATTTGGGTCTCTGTACTTGAAAAATCTGCTCAGTCTACTTCACACTCTTCTCTGCCCTCACTCAGCAGTTGTTTTTTTTTCTGTTTTTAATCCAAATATATGTTTTCTTGTTTATTCTTAGTACATATTCATCTGCCAAGTTAAATATGGTCAAGACAGCTATTTATTGGTCCTCTGACTCTTTTTAAGGGTAAAGGGAGGCCCCTCATAAAGGCATAAGTTTTCACAGAATCATCTGAATGGGTAATTTGTATCACTGTGTCCTGGCTCAAGTTGGTGAATGATGAACAATGACGTAAATGAAGATTTTAGAGGATTTTGCTGAGATTATACTCCAGTTACTGGCTTGAAGCAAATAGAACACTTTAAGAAAATATATGCTGTACTGACTAATGCTCACCAACAATAAACTAGGAAGAGCATTAGCTGTAGAAATAGAACGAGTAATTGCTCTGAGTCAAAAAAAAAATATGTGCTTCATCGATGAGTCAACTTTCAGATAATTTTTAATGTGAGGGAGAAGCAAGGTCCTATGGAGAATATTTGTAGAATCTTTAGAAAGTGGAGGAGAGGAAAAAACTGAGCTTTACGAGCACACCCTAGTGACTGGTTAAACAGCGCCTCTCTCTCCACGGCTGGAGCCAGTGAAGCCTTACTAGAAGTAGAATACTAATAGTATACTAGAAAGAGTTTTTGTACAGCATTAATTAAAATGTAAAGAAGAAAGAGCTTCTAAAATCTTCTCTCGTTTCCTTTTTAAGTCTTTGAGTAGCCAAATATGTGACTGATCATGCAAGGATATGGGTTATTCTAGCAAAACACTAATCTGACACATATTTTATGAAAGTCCTAATAGACTTCCTATTGATGAATTAAAGCTACCAGCCACTGTGCTGAGGCCGTGATATACATCTCCAATATTTACTACAGCCCTGCCCTTTTATAGATAAGGAAATTAGGACTCAGAAGAGCAAAGACTTTACCCAAGGCCACAAATAGAATTACCTCAATTCCAAAATGCCATTGACATGGGACTCACCATTGATTTCATAACTGCTTTACAGGGACCAACAAAAAACACACTTCGTTAAATGTACAGCTCTGTTGTAAGATCAATTGTGCTTTCAAAAACATTAAAATTTGAACGGAAAAAAGAACATCTGAAATATACAGAAATATGACAGAACCTCAGCCCTGAGGAAGGGCTTCATTTCAAGGTCTTTCTGGTCCCAAGACCAAGCTCTCATTATGACAGCCCATTAGCTCACTGCTCTGTGTATCACGACCAACAACTGCAGCTTACACTGAGAACTAGAATTAGTAGCATGACTGTACAACAAAACCACATGGTTAGTCCTCTCTGTCTCTGGTTAGCTTTTCTATAATCTGCATCATAAGGACTTTTTTTTACAACCTGGTATCAGGTATCATGGATTCATCAACATCCTCCTCATCCATCTCCTTCTGCAAATATTGAGAGCCAGACCCCATGCTGGGTCCTGAAGGGACAGCAGAGAGCAGAATTCTGTCCTCATGGAGTTCATCCATGGGATGGAGGAGGTGGGAAGAAGGGAGGCAGGGGCATTATCTAGTAATCACCCAAACCAACAAGAGGTAGAAGTGGGTATGTGCTGTGCAGAGAAGTTCACACTGCCCTGAAAGCCCATCTAGGGGGATTGGATCTACTGGGGGAGATCTTGGATGGCCTTCCTGAAACATGGTCTGGGAAGAGTTGCTTCCTCTAAGAGAGAAAAGAAGAGGATGCTCAGCAGAGCAATGTGTGTGCAAAGGCCCTGTGGTGAGTGAGAGCAGGAGGGGTACAAGAGAGTGGAAGCAGGCCAGTGTCACTGAAGGGCAGGGAGTGAGGAGGCTAGTGAGATGGCAAGAGCATCATGGAGGG
This sequence comes from Mesoplodon mirus, assembly GCF_964341445.2. NCBI lineage: Eukaryota > Metazoa > Chordata > Mammalia > Artiodactyla > Ziphiidae > Mesoplodon > Mesoplodon mirus. The sequence goes on from NC_138977.1 coordinate 175,497,324, forward strand.
TTTCAAAATTCACTAGACCATTGTCCAGAACAGTGGCCTAGTAAGAGTCCAGATTCTGGAGCCTATTTTCTTGGATTCAAGTCTCCACTCCATCACTTTTTTTTTTTTTTTACTATTTATTTATTTATCTTAGCTGCTCCCACTCTCAGTTGTGGCATGCGGGATCTTTAACTGTGGCATGTGGACTTCGTAGTTGTGGCATGTGGACTCAGTTGCAGCATGCCTGTGGGATCTAGTTCCCCAACCAGGGCTCGAACCCAGGCCCCCTGCATTGGGTGCATGGAGTATTACTCACTGGACCACCAGGGAAGTCCCTCCATTCTATCACTTATTAGCTGTGTGACTTTATCTCTCTGTTTTCACATGTGAAATATGACAATATTAATGGCAGGATTAAATTAATTAATATGGTGTGTGTAAAACTTGAGAACAGTACTTGGCACATGTTTGATGCCACACATATTTGTCATCATTTTAAGAACAACAGGGAGACGGCAGCTTAGTGGCAAGAGAGTGACATCATCAGGTCTGAATTTCCAAAAGATTACTCTAGTTTCTGTGTAGAAAATGGATTGTAGAGAGGCAAAAATTCTAATTGGGCTGGCCAGTTAGAATCGTTGCAGTAGTCCAGGTGAAATTTAGAAAAGGATGGTGGAGGGGTGGTGAAGAGAGAGGGACAGAATGAAGAGATAGGCGACAAAATCAATAGGACCTGGAGAGAGAGTGAGGAAAGTCTCATCCCAGTGTCATCATCTTCCCCCTTGACAACTAAAAAACCCACCTGAAAGGAAGACTCAAGAGACAAAAGCAAGATGTCAATTTGCAAAAAAATTGCAAGGAAGCCAGAAAATAAAAACACAACAGATATTTAAAGGAAAAAAAAAAAACCCTGCAAAACTATCAAGGTTACCAACTTTCCATGATGGAATAACAGCCATTTTCAGACATGATTATCATCTCCACATCTGCAGAAATCAGCAACGCACGAGTCAGGGATAAAGGCATTTTACTAGGTAATCAATGACTGTCAGGAAGTACTCAAGGACTCATTTATTTTGGGTACTAGAACTAGACAGGGTGATCTTGTTCTTTTGTTTTGTCGTTTTCTTTTGTTGTTATTTTATGGCAGGATGCAAACTGTTTTTTGTTTTTTGGGGGTTTTTTTTGCGGTACGCGGGCCTCTCACCACTGTGGCCTCTCCCATTGCGGAGCACAGGCTCCTGACGTGCAGGCCCAGAGGCCATGGCTCACGGGCCTAGCCGCTCCGTGGCATGTGGGATCTTCCCGGACAGGGGCACGAACCCGCATCCCCTGCACCGGCAGGCGGACTCTCAACCACTGCGCCACCAGGGAAGCCCACAAAGTGTTTTCTAATGTACTCTCTTTGGGGTGTACTCAGTCCTAGTGGAGGTGTGCAAAGCATCAATTTTGCTTCTACACCCTCTGTCCTCCACTCCCTTCTGCCACCTTCAGTGCTGAGGGGCTTTCTTCTCTACACAGCATTCCCCAGTCTTTTCTGAGTCCTCCTGCCATATGGGAGGTCCTCAAGAAACTCCCTGAGCTCTTCTCTGGTGCTGGGTTTCCTACATGCGAGGTCCTTTGAGCAGAGGAAATTTAGGGCCATGGGGAGAAGGTGGTTGGAAAGCTTCTGGCCATGATTCAGAGTCCTAATAAGGCATTGTAGTGGATTGAATAGTGTCCCCCAAATTCACGTCCACCTGGAACCTCAGAATGTGACCTTATTTGGAAAAAGGGTCTCTGCAGGTGTAATTAGTCAAGGATCTTGAGATGAAATCTTCCTGGATTGGGGATGGGCCCTAAATCCAATGACTGGCATCTTTGTAAGACAAGAAGAAACAAAGGAACCCAGAGAAGATGACGTGAAGATGCAAGCAGAGTTTGGAGTGATGAGTCTGCAAGCCAAGGAAGGCCAAGAGCTGGGCTAGAAGTGAGAAGAAGCAAGGAATTGTGCTCCACTAGGACTCTGGAACTGTGAGAGAATAAATTTCTGTTGTTTAAACCATCAAATTTGTAGTCATTTGGTACAAGAGTCTAAGAAACTCACACAGATGGAATATTGGTGCAGGGGATGGAGACGGACAGAAGGATGGCAGAGGGATGGGTGGTGTCAAGGAGAGAAAGACAAGGTCTGAATTAGGAACTCCCATCCCTCCCATCCCAAAAGATTGACTTTCAGGACAACCCTAGACCAGAGTGCGATTTCAGAATCAGAGCTAAGGCTCTGTTGAACAATTAAATAAATCTTACATGGTATGGCAAAAATTGCTGCCTACTAATAGCTTTTCTCCCCTTCTTCCTTTTAGTGATAGAACTGCCCCTGCGAAATATTAGCTGGGCACATGGCCACCCAGCTAGAAACTACCTTTCCCACTCTCCTTGCAGCCTCGGGGCTTGGGCCCGGAATGTTCATTGTCACCACAGACCATGAACCTATAATGTAAGGTCAAAACTTCATCTGGGCTTAGCACCTAATTCTGAGAAACCAGTTGATGATAGGGGTCATGGAAGTTAATTGCCAACTTGTACTCAACGCTCACTCTCTCGGCATGTTAAACCCCTTTGTCACCAGGCTATGGCTTGTTTAAAGCCCTCAGTAAGAATGACGGTGCTGTTTGGACACTGACTCCAAAATGTGCAGTCAGCTCTCTTTCCCAGGCTCAACAAGTGCTGAATATCTGGCCTCCCCAGAGGACCATGACAGTGTCCCCAAATGGGAAATGTCCAAACACATAAGCTGGGTGGTCCTTTCTTTGCCCTGTCTCCGAGGCCCTGGGCTCTCCTTTTCACTCCTCTGCCGGCCGGAAGAGTGCCCCCTTACAGCACTTTGGCAATGCAGTTATTTACCTGCATTCCCTGCATGACAGCAGTGCCTGAGGAATAAATTCTCCTCTCCCTGACATGCCTGAGAAGGCAGCCTCTTCAGCTGATGGAAGAATTAACCTTATAAACCAAGGGCCTTATTACCAGACACAGCTTGCAGCCCTACAAGCCAACACCCAACCCTCTCCTCTTTTCTTATTATATAAAGAATGTCACAGTAATATATGGAATTGTTTTAATGGTCACCCATTAAAGGAAGGCAAAAATGTACACAGGGTGGATAGGGTAGGGTGTGTGTGAGCACAAACAATTTCCAGCATCCCAGGTTATTCATCCATTTAGGGGAGGGGCTGCTGTAGATATTACCAGAAAACCCAGATCTTGATTTTGGCCACCAACTGTACTCTCTTAACAAATTCTAAGGCAGTAGTTGAACTTTCATTTCTCCCACTTTCACTATGGGGCGAAGCTGAGAGAGAAAAGGCTAGAAAGAGGTAGATACTAGAAACTGACATGGACATCTGCCTGCCCACCTCAGCGTTTTGGGAGTGGACCCCGCTTCCTGGACTCTTTCTGGGGGGAGGCCAGAGGTTTTATTTTCATCAGATAAGTCTGACACCAGGTGTGAAGGTATTCTTCTGGAGGAAATAACTTCCCAAATTCCTATTTTTACTGCTTTCCTCCTTGGTCCCCCTCGAATTCTTGAGTGCAGGTATCAACTGTATTCTAATGATTTGTTCCCATTTGTCTCAAAATAGCACAAATCCAGGTATTGCGCCTTTGTTTATCCTCACCTTGGCAGCCCTGCTCCTTCAAACCCCTCTAATCCTTCCCCCACCTTTACCTAGGGTCAACCCTTGGCAAGTCCTGGCTGGCCTCTCTCCAGAGCCTCCTAACTGTCTCTCTGCCTCCCCGATGATTCATGAACTTCCTGAAACAGAACGAATCCTTCTACAATTCTGCTTGCAAACCCAAACTGACTGTCCATGGTCTAATCTCTGGATGGCACCAAAACCTTCTGACCCCGGCTGGCTTCTCCCCTTTCATCTTCCCTCTCTCCCCCAACAAACTCTTTACTGTTCCTTAAATGTACCCTTAGGCCTCAATACATTTACATATCTTCTTTCTGCCTGGACTCCTCTCTGCTCTACCTGGTAAACTCCTACTCATCCTTTAGGACCCAATTTAAATATCATCTTCTCTTTAGGACTTCCCTGATACCTCCAGGCAGAGTGGTCTCTTTCTTGTCTGGTGTCTTGCTTTTCTTTACACTTAACTTTGTTATAAAGGGCATTTATCACTTTGTATCATCTTTGTTGCATGATATGTGATGTTATGATTGTTTGTTACACAACAAAGCTGCCTAAGACAGGTTATTTTCTTTTTTTTTTTTTTTTTTTTTTTTTTTTTTACATCTTTATTGGAGTATAATTGCTTAACAATGGTGTGTTAGTTTCTGCTTTATAACAAAATGAATCAGTATACATATACATATGTTCCCATATCCCCTCCCTCTTGCGTCTCCCTCCCACCCTCCCTATCCCACCCCTCCAGGCGGTCACAAAGCACCAAGCTGATCTCCCTGTGCTCTGCGGCTGCTTCCCACTAGTTATCTACCTTACGTTTGGTAGTGTATATATGTCCATGCCTCTCTTTCGTTTTGTCACAGCTTACCCTTCCCCCTCCCCATATCCTCAAGTCCATTCTCTAGTAGGTCTGTGTCTTTATTCCTGTCTTACCCCTAGGCGCATATTCTTTTTTTTTTTTTTTTTTTTTTTTTAATTTTTTTTTTATAACAAATTTAATCAGTTATACATATACATATGTTTCCATATCCCCTCCCTTTTGCATCTCCCTCCCACCCTCCCTATCCCACCCCTCCAGGCGGTCACAAAGCACCGAGCTGATCTCCCTGTGCTATGCGGCTGCTTCCCACTAGCTATCTACCTTACATTTCGTAGTGTATATATGTCCATGCCACTCTCTCACTTTGTCACAGCTTACCCTTCCCCCTCCCCATATCCTCAAGTCCATTCTCTAGTAGGTCTGTGTCTTTATTCCTGTCTTACCCCTAGGTTCTTCATGACATTTTTTTTCCTTAAATTCCATATATATGTGTTAGCATACAGTATTTGTCTTTCTCTTTCTGACTTACTTCACTCTGTATGACAGACTCTAGGTCTATCCACCTCATTACAAATAGCTCAATTTCATTTCTTTTTATGGCTGAGTAATATTCCATTGTATATATGTGCCACATCTTCTTTATCCATTCATCCGATGATGGACACTTAGGTTGTTTCCATCTCCGGGCTATTGTAAATAGGGCTGCTATGAACATTTTGGTACATGTCTCTTTTTGAATTATGGTTTTCTCAGGGTATATGCCCAGTAGTGGGATTGCTGGGTCATATGGTAGTTCTATTTGTAGTTTTTTAAGGAACCTCCATACCGTTCTCCATAGCGGCTGTACCAATTCACATTCCCACCAGCAGTGCAAGAGTGTTCCCTTTTTTCCACACCCTCTCCAGCATTTATTGTTTCTAGATTTTTTGATGATGGCCATTCTGACTGGTGTGAGATGATATCTCATTGTAGTTTTGATTTGCATTTCTCTAATGAGTAAAGATGTTGAGCATCCTTTCATGTATTTGTTGGCAGTCTGTATATCTTCTGTGGAGAAATGTCTATTTAGGTCTTCTGCCCATTTTTGGATTGGGTTGTTTGTTATTTTGTTATTGAGCTGCATGAGCTGCTTATAAATTTTGGAGATTAATCCTTTGTCAGTTGCTTCATTTGCAAATATTTTCTCCCATTCTGAGGGTTGTCTTTTTGTCTTGTTTATGGTTTCCTTTGCTGTGCAAAAGCTTTGAAGTTTCATTAGGTCCCATGTGTTTATTTTTGTCTTTATTTCCATTTCTCTAGGAGGTGGGTCAAAAAGGATCTTGCTGTGATTTATGTCATAGAGGGTTCTGCCTATGTTTTCCTCTAAGAGTTTGATAGTGTCTGGCCTTACATTTAGGTCTTTAATCCATTTTGAGCTTATTTTTGTGTACGGTGTTAGGGAGTGATCTAGTCTCATACTTTTACATGTCCCTATCCAGTTTTCCCAGCACCACTTATTGAAGAGACTGTCCTTTCTCCACTGTACATTCCTGCCTCCTTTATCAAAGATAAGGTGACCATATGTCCGTGCGTTTAACTCTGGGCTTTCTATCCTGTTCCATTGATCTATCTTTCTGTTTTTGTGCCAGTACCACACTGTCTTGATTACTGTAGCTTTGTAGTATAGTCTGAAGTCAGGGAGCCTGATTCCTCCAGCTCCATTTTTCGTTCTCAAGATTGCTTTGGCTATTCGGGGTCTTTTGTGTTTCCATACAAATTGTGAAATTTTTTGTTCTAGTTCTGTGAAAAATGCCAGTGGTAGTTTGATAGGGATTGCATTGAATCTGTAGATTGCTTTGGGTAGTAGAGTCATTTTCACAATGTTGATTCTTCCAATCCAAGAACATGGTACATCTCTCCATCTATTTGTATCATCTTTAATTTCTTTCATCAGTGTCTTATAATTTTCTGCATACAGGTCTTTTGTGTCCTTAGGTAGGTTTATTCCTAGATATTTTATTCTTTTTGTTGCAATGGTAAATGGGAGTGTTTCCTTGATTTCACTTTCAGATTTTTCATCATTAGTATATAGGAATGCCAGAGATTTCTGTGCATTAATTTTGTATCCTGCAACTTTACCAAATTCATTGATTAGCTCTAGTAGTTTTCTGGTAGCATCTTTAGGATTCTCTATGTACAGTATCATGTCATCTGCAAACAGTGACAGCTTTACTTCTTCTTTTACGGTTTGGATTCCTTTTATTTCCTTTTCTTCTCTGATTGCTGTGGCTAAAACTTCCAAAACTATGTTGAATAAGAGTGGTGAGAGTGGGCAACCTTGTCTTGTTCCTGATCTTAGTGGAAATGGTTTCAGTTTTTCACCATTGAGGACGATGCTGGCTGTGGGTTTGTCATATATGGCCTTTATTATGTTGAGGAAAGTTCCCTCTATGCCTACTTTCTACAGGGTTTTTATCATAAATGGGTGTTGAATTTTGTCAAAAGCTTTTTCTGCATCTATTGAGATGATCATATGGTTTTTCTCCTTCAATTTGTTAATATGGTGTATCACGTTGATTGATTTGCGTATATTGAAGAATCCTTGCATTCCTGGAATAAACCCCACTTGATCATGGTGTATGATCCTTTTAATGTGCTGTTGGATTCTGTTTGCTAGTATTTTGTTGAGGATTTTTGCATCTATGTTCATCAGTGATATTGGCCTGTAGTTTTCTTTCTTTGTGACATCCTTGTCTGGTTTTGGTATCAAGGTGATGGTGGCCTCGTAGAATGAGTTTGGGAGTGTTCCTCCCTCTGCTATATTTTGGAAGAGTTTCAGAAGGATAGGTGTTAGCTCTTCTCTAAATGCTTGATAGAATTCGCCTGTGAAGCCATCTGGTCCTGGGCTTTTGTTTGTTGGAAGATTTTTTATCACAGTTTCAATTTCAGTGCTTGTGATTGGTCTGTTCATATTTTCTATTTCTTCCTGGTTCAATCTCGGCAGGTTGTGCATTTCTAAAAATTTGTCCATTTCTTCCAGGTTGTCCATTTTATTGGCATAGAGTTGCTTATAGTAATCTCTCATGATCTTTTGTATTTCTGCAGTGTCAGTTGTTACTTCTCCTTTTTCATTTCTAATTCTATTGATTTGAGTCTTCTCTCTTTTTTTCTTGATGAGTCTGGCTAATGGTTTATCAATTTTGTTTATCTTCTCAAAGAACCAGCTTTTAGTTTTATTGATCTTTGCTATCATTTCCTTCATTTCTTTTTCATTTATTTCTGATCTGATTTTTATGATTTCTTTCCTTCTGCTAACTTTGGGATGTTTTTGTTCTTCTTTCTCTAATTGCTTTAGGTGCAAGGTTAGGTTGTTTATTCGAGGTGTTTCCTGTTTCTTAAGGTGGGATTGTATTGCTATAAACTTCCCTCTTAGAACTGCTTTTGCTGCATCCCATAGGTTTTGGGTGGTCGTGTCTCCATTGTCATTTGTTTCTAGGTATTTTTTAATTTCCTCTTTGATTTCTTCAGTGATCACTTCGTTATTAAGTAGTGTATTGTTTAGCCTCCATGTGTTTGTATTTTTTACAGCTCTTTTCCTGTAATTGATATCTAGTCTCATAGCATTGTGGTCGGAAAAGATACTTGATACAATTTCAATTTTCTTAAATTTACCAAGGCTTGATTTGTGACCCAAGATATGATCTATCCTGGAGAATGTTCCATGAGCACTTGAGAAAAATGTGTATTCTGTTGTTTTTGGATGGAATGTCCTATAAATATCAATTAAGTCCATCTTGTTTAATGTATCATTTAAAGCTTGTGTTTCCTTATTTATTTTCATTTTGGATGATCTGTCCATTGGTGAAAGTGGGGTGTTAAAGTCCCCTACTATGATTGTGTTACTGTCGATTTCTCCTTTTATGGCTGTTAGTATTTGCCTTATGTATTGAGGTGCTCCTATGTTTGGTGCATAAATATTTACAATTGTTATATCTTCTTCTTGGATCGATCCCTTGATCATTAGGTAGTGTCCTTCTTTGTCTCTTCTAGTAGTCTTTATTTTAAAGTCTATTTTGTCTGATATGAGAATTGCTACTCCAGCTTTCTTTTGATTTCCATTTGCATGGAATATCTTTTTCCATCCCCTTACTTTCAGTCTGTATGTGTCTCTAGGTCTGAAGTGGGTCTCTTGTAGACAGCATATATATGGGTCTTGTTTTTGTATCCATTCAGCCACTCTGTGTCTTTTGGTGGGAGCATTTAGTCCATTTACATTTAAGGTAATTATCGATATGTATGTTCCTATTCCCATTTTCTTAATTGTTTTGGGTTCGTTATTGTAGGTCTTTTACTTCTGTTGTGTTTCTTGCCTAAAGAACTTCCTTTAGCATTTGTTGTAAAGCTGGTTTGGTGGTGCTGAACTTTCTCAGCTATTGCTTGTCTGTAAACGTTTTAATTTCTCTATCAAATCTGAATGAGATCCTTGCTGGGTAGAGTAATCTTGGTTGCAGGTTTTTCTCCTTCATCACTTTAATTATGTCCTGCCACTCCCTTCTGGCTTGTAGAGTTTCTGCTGAGAGATCAGCTGTTATCCTGATGGGGATTCCCTTGTGTGTTATTTGTTGTTTTTGCCTTGCTGCTTTTAATATGATTTCTTTGTGTTTAGTTTTTGACAGTTTGATTAATGTGTCTTGGCATATTTCTCCTTGGATTTATTCTGTATGGGACTCTCTGTGCCTCCTGGACTTGATTAACTATTTCCTTTCCCATATTAGGGAAGTTTTCAACTATAATCTCTTCAAATATTTTCTCAGTCCCTTTCTTTTTCTCTTCTTCTTCTGGAACCCCTATAATTCGAATGTTGGTGCGTTTAATGTTGTCCCAGAGGTCTCTGAGACTGTCCTCTGTTCTTTTCATTCTTTTTTCTTTATTTTGCTCTGCAGCAGTTATTTCCACTATTTTATCTTCCACCTCACTTATCCGTTCTTCTGCCTCAGTTATTCTGCTATTGATCCCATCTAGAGTATTTTTTATTTCATGTATTGTGTTTTTAATCGATGCTTGATTCATCTTTAGTTCTTCTAGGTCCTTGTTAACTGTTTCTTGCATTTTGTCTATTGTATTTCCAAGATTTTGGATCTTGGAAATAGAATCTTGGATCATCTTTACCATCATTATTCTGAATTCTTTTTCAGGTAGACTGCCTATTACCTCTTCATTTGTTAGATCTGGTGGGTTTTTATCTTGCTCCTTCTCCTGCTGTGTGTTTTTCTGTCTTCTCATTTTGCTTATGTTACTGTGTTTGGGGTCTCCTTTTTGCAGGCTACAGGTTCGTAGTTCCCGTTGTTTTTGGTGTCTGTCCCCAGTGGTTAAGGTTGGTTTAGTGGGTTGTGTAGGCTTCCTGGTGGAGGGGACTAGTGCCTGTGTTCTGGTGGATGAGGTTGGATCTTGTCTTTCTGGTGGGCAGGTCCACGTCTGGTGGTGTGTTTTGTGGTGTCTGCGGACTTTTTATGATTTTAGGCCACCTCTCTGCTAATGGGTGGCGTTGTGTTCCTGTCTTGCTAGTTGTTTGGCATAGGGTGTCCAGCACTGTAGCTTGCTGGTCGTTGAGTGAAGCTGGGTGCTGGTGTTGAGATGGAGATCTCTGGAAGATTTTTGCCGTTTGATATTATGTGGAGCTGGGAGGTCTCTTGTGGACCAGTGTCCTGAAGTTGGCTCTCTCACCTCAGAGGCACAGCACTGACTCTCGGCTCCTCAATTTGGGATGATGTGTTGTCTATTCATGTGTTCCACAGATGCAGGGTACATCAAGTTGATTGTGGAGCTTTAATCCGCTGCTTCTGAGGCTGCTGGGAGAGGTTTCCCTTTCTCTTCTTTGTTCTCACAGCTCCTGGGTCTCAGCTTTGGATTTGGCCCCGCCTCTGAGGTCAGGTCGCCGGAGGGCGTCTGTTCTTCGCTCAGACAGGACAGGGTTAAAGGAGCAGCCGCTTCGGGGACTCTTGCTCACTCAGGCCGGGCGGGAGGGAGGGGCACGGAGTGCGGGGCGAGCCTGCAGCGGCAGAGGTCGGCGTGGCGTTGCACCAGCCTGAGGCACGCCGTGCGTTCTCCCAGGGAAGCCGCCCCTGGATCCCGGGACCCCGGCAGTGGCGGGCTGCACAGGCTCCCGGAAGTGCGGTGTGGGCAGTGACCTGCGCTCGCACACAGGCTTCTTGGCGGCTGCAGCAGCAGCCCCAGCGTCCCACGCCCGTCACTGGGCTCCGCGCTTTCAGTCGCGACTCGTGCCCGTCCGTGGAGCCCCTTTAAGCAGCGCTCTTAATCCCCTCTCCTCGCGCACCAGGAAACCAAGAGGGAAGAAAAAGTCTCTTGCCTCTTCGGCAGCTCCAGAGTTTGCCCGGACTCCCTCCCGGCTAGCTGTGGCACATTAGCCCCCTTCAGGCTGAGTTCTCGCCGCCAGCCCCAGTCCTCTCCCTGCGCTCTGACCGAAGCCCGAGCCTCAGCTTCCAGCGCTGCGCGCCCCGGTGGGCGAGCAGACAAGCCTCTCGGGCTGGTGAGTGCCGCTCGGCACCGATCCTCTGTGTGAGGATCTCTCCGCTTTGCCCTACCCAGGTATGTGGGGAGTTTCTTGCCTTTTGGGAGGTCTGGGGTCTTCTGCCAGCCTTCAGTAGGTGTTCTGTAGGAGTTGTTCCACGTGTAGCTGTATTTCTGGTGTATCCGTGGGGAGGAAGGTGATCTCCGCGTCTTACTCTTCCGCCATCTTACCCGGAAGTGGGGACAGGTTATTTTCAATTTTTCATTATATGTAATACTAAGATGGTTGTATCTCTGCTTATTTACTTTGGATAGCTTCCCAAAAGTGATATTATGGATGTGAACAAAAGTCATAAACATTTTTAAGGCCCTGGATACATGTCACAAAATTATTTCCCAGAAATGTAATAACTCACACTTCTACCAGCAGTGATGAGAGATCCCTATTTATACTACACTCAACGGTATTGAGTTTTATTTAGAAAATAAAACACAGTTTGCCAATGTGGTTAGCGGAAAAAAATATCTTATTATTTTAATTTACTATCTTTAATTACTAGTAGGTTAAAAATGTCCCATATACCTGTATTTTGTATAAGTTTCACATTTATGTCATTAGCTCATATTCTCCATATTTTTTTATAAAATCTCTCTTTATGTTAAGAATACAAATCCTCTGTCATGTCATATTTCTTTTTGCAAAGTTTTAATCCGGTTTATTTCACCTTAATTTTGATATTGTATGGGGATTTAATTTATTCAAAACTTCTTTTTTCTTTTCATCATATATTCCATGCCTTAGAAAGTCCATCTCCATTCTGACATCCAATAAACTTTAACTTATAGAGTCTTCTAGATTTTAAGGTTTCCTGAGGGTGAGGGGAGAGCTTAACTCTTCAGTCAGTAAATTTGGTAAAAAATATAAGGTAAAATCTATTTTCCCTGAAATAGTTAAAAAGTTGTGCCAATATCATGTATTTAGCCATGTTTTCTTTCCTTTCTTGTTATGTTTATCAAAAAAATTATCTTATTGAAGAGTCTATTTCTGCTAACTCTGCTAACTCTTCTGCTGAATGGATTTCAGAGGCTGGGTTTTTACTGTCATGTTATATTTTCTAGAAACTAGATTTCTCAAACTTCATAATCACCCATCTACTGACTTGTATTATGGGGCTGGCAGTCTTTATTCCACATTTTTCTGTTTGAGTGCAGCTTCCTTGGGAAACTTTTCTTAACCCCCAATCTAATGAAGTGTCCCTCCCCAGGCCTCACGTAATAATACTCTTTATTACAATTCACTGCGCAGAATACCTTAGCTCTTATGCTGCTAGACAGTCAACTCCTTGAGGGCAGGTTTTTTTATTTCATTATTTTGTACCCCAATTACCTAGTAAGTACAATGCCTTTCTCAAAGTAGGTGCTCAATGAACATTTGTTGATTTGAATTGAGTTAAATTGAGTTGGGTTAAATTGAACAAAATCATATTGGATTGGATTGCTAATAGGTTATACATTGAGATGTCTTTTCTTAGCAAATGGCTTCCCTTTCTGTATCACTCAGGCTTTAGCCAGGTAAATAGAAACCAATCTAAGTATTTAAAGCAGAAGGAATTTAATACAAGGGATTGTTTGCCCAGTTGATGAAAGAACTGAGAAGCCAAACAGGCAATGATGAGTGAGATATTGTGATTTATAAGAAATATGTTTATGGTCAGTCATTTGGATGACCAAAATACATTTCTCAGATAGATGTGGTCTTCATCCACAGTTCCTTGCTCCCAAAACCCTTGGAATTTTCTGCCGTCACAATTGGGTTTATGTTAAGGAAGGTGACTTTTGGATCTCACCGCAGGGTAGGGGCTGGTTGCCAGGAGAACCAATCATGTGATTCAAGGGTTGGAACTTTCAGTCCCAGCCCCTAATTTCTGGGGAGGGGAGAGGGGCTTGAGGTTGAATCAGTGGCCATTGACCAATGAGTTCGTCAATCATGACTATGTCATGAAGCCTCCATAAAACCCCCAAAGGACAGCTTTTTGGCCCTTTTTGGAGAGCTTTTACGTGGAGAACCAGAATGTTTCCATGTGCTGCCATGTGGGGTCCCAAGTTCTGCCAGGACAGAAGCTCATTTGTCAGGACCTCACCCTGTGTCTCTTCATCTGGCTGTTGATTCATATCCTTTAATGTCCTTTTATAATAAATTGGTAATCTAGTGAGTAAACAGATTTTCCTGAGTTTAGTGAGCCGTTCCAGCAAATTAACCCAAACCAAGGTGGGAGTCACCAGAACCTCCAGTTTGCAGCCTGTCACTCAGAGGCACAGGTAACAACTTGGGCTTGCAACTGGCATCTGAAGTGGAGGGTGATCTTGTAGGCCTGAGCCCTGTACCTGTGGAATCTGATTCCATCTCTGGGTAAAGTGTCAGAATCGAATTGAATTCTTGGACACCCTGCTGGTGTCTGAGAATTGCTTGTTAGTATGGGGAAGTCTTCACACACACACGTTGAAACTGGGTCCAGTCATCCTTTCAGTGAGTCAACTGCTAGACTGTAGAAATAAAGGGAGGAGGTGGTATTACCGAAGCCCAGGGCCAATGCCCCCCCAACAGGACCACGGTGGATCCTGGAGGATGATGTCATGGAGAAGATGCAGCCACTGCAGGGAGCACTGGGGGCAGAGATGGGTAAGAAATAAACTGACTTCTATCTTCTTTCCGCTCTCAGGGTTCCCACCAGTGCCTCCCACTGACCAAACCCAGCCAGGATCAACTACACTGGAGCCTGGGAAGCACAGCCTCTGATACAGAGCAGACCAAGAAAGGGAGTGAATTCTAGAACAACAAAACCAACACATTTTTATTTTCCGTTTTCAGCTTGACAATATTATTTATTTCTAAATAGAGTAACTAGGGAAATGAGATAGGAAAGTCAAAAAGTGAAAAATCAACCCACAGTGGAAGGCAAATTAACAGACTTCAGCGACTCCTTCTAATAGGCTCCCATCTCCAGCAGCCTGGCAATCGATAGGGTTGGCTAAGTGCTTGGGAAGCCAGGGGTGGGAAGGGCGGGCAGCCGCGACAATTCAAGCATGGCTGCAATTTTATTAAAGACCCGGGGGTGACATCAGCCATCGATTGTTTTTCCCAGAACTTTTCTCTGATTCAGTGCTTTGTGAAGATAGATGGCTGGAATACTGGGCAGTGAGAGGGCAGAAAGGAAGTCCAGGGACCCCTGATACACACACAAACTGCTGGGTCTCAGTCTGGGCCAAATTTCCACATTAAAGAGAAGACTCCAAGTATATAGAAAGATGACTAAGGAATGTTTAGTGAAGTTCTTGGCTTCATCACTCCAAATTAAGATTCAGAGGAAGTATGGAAGGGGCTTCAAGAGCTTTGCTTTGGGATTTGGGGATTGGAAAAGCTAAGTTCAGTTCTAAGCTCAGATGCTAACAGGCTGTGTACAGTTGGACAAATTACCCAACCTCTCTATGACTCAGTTTCCTCATTTGGAGAATGGGAAAGTGAGTAACACCTGTCTCCAAGGACTATTGGAAGGGTTAAATGAGATAATACATGTAAAGTGCTTTACCTTACAGTAAGCATTCAGGAAATGTTGGCTGCTACTATTTGGGGTGTTGTTTTATTATTATTGGGTGTGTCTTACAGAGCATGTGCTGCATGTGTCTGCAATGTCTTTCTCCTTTGCCTCTTCCCCCTTGTTAACATCCATTCATCCTCCAGACCCAAGTCAAATGTTACCTCCTCCAGGAAGCCTTCCCTGACCCCCTCAGGAGGAGTCAGCTGACCCTTCTCTGTGTTCCCATGGCACCCTGTTCTTACACTTAGCATAGCATTTGCCACATTGTATTGTTTTTAACACTTTGCTTAGTGGACCATGAAAAACTGCAAGACTGGAACTGAGTCTTTTCATTCTACCTCTCCAGCCTCTGGTACAAGACATAACAGGTGCTCAAAAGATGCCAAGTGAATAAAAGAATTCCATAGTATAATTACAAGAGTCCCTGGAAAATTCCTCCTGCTCCCAGAAGTGCCTCTTCCAGTTCCTAAAACCTACCATGAGAGCTTTTCCTTCTAGCCGAAGACTTTGATCCTATTTAAGTCCTATATAGGCCTCCCCACAACCACCTGCCACCTGAATGCATGTGATAGGTTCTCAATAAGTATTTGAAGAATTGCATTGATTTAGAAGTTGGGTTCTCTGGGGAAAAAATTCAGACATCAGCAAGAGAAGAGAGGATGGTGGGGAGAAAATAGAGGGAATTTCTCAGTGAGGACCTCCTACTAAAACCCAGCTCCTCCCACACAAGGCAAAGTGCAAGGAAAAGGAAGCTTTCTTCTGAGTCCTGTTTCTGCCTAGGGTACATCCTCTGGCCCTTCCAGCCCTCCTACTTCATCTCTTCAGCAAGGCTCCGGTGCCTTGGGCTGCTCCATGCTTTCATGAGGACAGACTTGACTGAGGAGCAATACTTAACCCACAGGAATGGTGATTTGAATGAGGGAAGAGCACCTACTGTGTGCCAGGCACTTCACACGCAATTCACTAACACCTCCAGTAATACTGAAAGGTAGATGTTATTTATCTCCATTTACAGGTGAGGAAAGTGAGGGTCAGAGAGATTAACACCTTGCCCCAAATCACACAGAAAGTAAGTAATGGAGCATACATACCACAGCACCGAACATCACCGAGGCCCTCGATGCATGCATGTAATTTTTTGCTGTATCAGGCCACCCTGCTCTATTTCAATGGTTGGGTAAAAGTACTTACCTCACTGTCCTATTAGGTTCATAATGTGGAAAGTTTTCTGGCATTTTTCTTCCTAGTACCATTGCTGCTGTGTATCTAACTTTGTTTTTCTGATTCCAAGTTCCCAGATTTATGTGCTATCTCTTGGCCCATTCTCTACACCTTCCTCTTCAAAGCTTTAAGAAGGTTATAAAGCACTGGGCCTGCTCTAGGTGTGGTGACGTGTGCTGTATTGATATAGAATAGAGAAAAAACACTCTGTTGAAACATTTTCTTTAAATGCACATACACTCACTCAGTAAGAGATAGTGGTGGGTGAAAATGCTAAGAAGATATGACATTATGTTTACACCAAAGAATGGGAAACACAACCTCACTGGGTGACAACCTGTCAAGGCAGCCATACCTAATGGATAGCATGAGCATTGTTTGGGGACATTTACTGCAGACTACAGTAGGGTAAAGGCACCAAAGGTGAACAAAATATCATCCTTCATAGGCAGAAACACAGGCAGTGACAGAAAATAAATTGCTGGTGAAGCATCTCTTAAAGAAGAGTAGGTTTAAATATCTGCCTGACTTGAGTACCAGAGGCTGCTCGAATTTTTATCAATGGGAGGGATGGAGCCCAACCAAAGAAATTTGTATTAGTTTCCTTTTAGGGGGTGGCATGTTGTAGAGAAATATTAAAATGTAAGACCATATATTTAACCACAAATAAATAGTTTGGCAACAATACAGGATATTGTAACATGATAGTAATAGAGTATAATACTGAAGACCACAAAATTTGGTACCAGAATGAGCTAGGGTTGAATCCTGACTCCAGTGACTATTAGCTAAGAGAGCTTGGTAAGCTACTTAACCCCTCTACATTAGTCAGGATAGTATAGGCTCTGCTGCAGCAACAAATATGCCCAATAGCTCAGTCTGACTTCTTGTTCATGTGCCAGCTTGGGCACCAATTCTTGGTGGTTCTGCTCCAAGCAGGGACTCAAGGATTTGGGCTCCTCTCATCTTTTGACACATAGCCTCTGAGGTTGCTGTGGAGGGGAAGAGTGTGGTAGACAGTGCAGGGGGTTTTAGGGCCAGGCCTGGAAGTGATATCATCACTTCTGCCCATTTTCCACTGGCCAGGCCTAATAGGATGGCCCCAACTAACTGCCGCAGAGGCTAGAAAAGACAGTCTTTCACATAGGACGGTCTCTGCTCTGTTGTCTGAGCATCTGTACAATGTGGGGAATGCAACCTACTGACATGGCTGCTGCGTAATTACCTGCTCACGCAAAGGTACTTACTGCTATTTGTATGTGAGCTGATATAAGTATAAATGATCTCTCATAAAATTACGTCTGGGTTGCAGTCAAATTCATAGAGAAAGAAAGATGGTGGTTACCAGGGGCTGGGAGGAGGGGGAAGTGGAACTCGTTTAATGTGCACAGAGTTTCAGTTTTACAAGATGAAAAAAGTCCTGCAGATGGATGGTGGTGATGTTTGTACAGCAATGTGAATGTACTTAATGCCACCGATCTGACACTTAAAAGTGGTTAAAATGATAAATTTTATATTATGTATATTTTACCACAGTTTTTTAAGTAAATAATTTTTAAATTAGGTTTGGGTAACTCCAAGGTCTGAGTTAACCTGGCGCCAGGGCACAGCGAGAGCTGGTCAGCGGTATTCGTGTTGGATGGCAGTCAGCTTGATTCTGGGTCTAAACTCAGGAAACTAAGGAAGCTTTAGATGATTCACTCTTTTTTCTTAAACATGGTATTTAAAGTTCTTAAAGTCTATCATGAAGGCAAAGTCACTTATTACTAAAAAGAGGGAAGAATAAAGAAGCAATAATCCCAGTCACCCCTTTCCCAGGCTCCCCCAACATGCCGGCTGGCTTTGCTTTTTCTCTGTGTCTTCCCTCCATCTAGGTCACCTCAGGACTTAAGCCCAGCTCCAGCCCATCCAGCCGGAGTTCCCAGACCCAGCTGCACATCAGATTCACCTGGGGAGCTTTAAAAACATACCGATGCCCAGGCTGCAGCTCAATTCAATTAAGTCAGACTCTCTGGGGTGGGGCCTGGGCACCAGTGTTGTTATAAAATCTCCCCATATGATATTAATGTGCATCCCAGCTGAGAACCGCTGGCTACAGTCTGGTCTGGCTTCTTCCCAGCTGCCTTTCTGCAGAGCTCCTAAAAGCAGGTGCTTTGGAGTCGCTCAGGCTTCAGTCTCATCTCAGCCCCTCCTGTGTGGTCTTGGGCACATCTTATAACCTCTCTGGTCTTTAGTCTTCTCATGTGTTCAATGGGGGCAATGAGAGTAATGAGATAATGTATGGGAAACAAGGCAGTGCCTGGCATGCATGAAGCGCAGTTTAAGGGCTTAGTACAGGGGTCCCCAGCCCCTGGGCCAATGACCGGTACCTGTCCGCGGCCTTTAGAAACCAGGCCACATAGCAGGAGGTGAGTGGCGGGCGAGCAAACGAAGCTTCATCGGCCACTCCCCATCGCTCCCCATCGCTCGCATGGCTGACCATCCCCTCCCCCAACCCCATGGAAAAAATTGTCTTCCACAAAACCAGTCCCTGGTACCAAAAATGTTGGGGACCGCTGGCTTACTGCATGATGATATGTGTTATCATGAAATCTTCTTGTTACTCTTAGTTCCTGGGGTAAGAATGGGCTTACTGTTTTCCCACAGGAATTCTTTCACTTGCAATTTGTTGCCTGCTCCACCAAGATCCCCCAGAGTCTGTCAAAGGTGAGGAAGGGGCTGTCTCTTTTTGTCCCTTAATGGGTCCCTTCCCTCTGCCAGCCACCTGCTGCTCCCTTCAAACACAGCTTTCCCTCAGAACATTCTAAATCCTATTAGGCAGACACAAACACGAATATAAACAATCACATACAGATTTCTTCCTAGCATGCACCTGCCTTGAAGTGTGACAGGAATGTTTTTATGGGGGTGGCCCTTTAACAGCGGCTTACAGGAATTTGTTCAGGCTGGGTTGAAGCTTATGCGCACAGAGCAGTAACGAGTTGGGACTGATCGGAGTTAAGCCAGGTTTGGTTCTTAATCTCCCTAAATAAACCCAATTCAAGCAGGCTGAGACACGAGGCAGGCTGGGGCCAGGCCCCTGGAACTGGTGGGAAAGTCAAGGCAACTGGGGCCCAGAGGGGTGGAGGCTGGGAACATGCCCCATGGGGTATCCTAGGAATAAAGTGACCTTGAACTTGGTCACAGCAGCAGGAGAAGCCCAGAAACAAAACCCTCAGCCTGCTGGCAGACGTTGTAGGAGGTTGAGGTTTATTCTTGCTTTATTTATTAAACGTACAATTCAATACAGGTCAAGCCCCTACCTACCAGAGTCCTTTTCTTATGAAAGACCCTTTAGAGGGTTAGGTGGAGGGAAGCATGAGTTCCTAAGCCAT
This sequence comes from Mesoplodon mirus, assembly GCF_964341445.2. Classification (NCBI taxonomy): domain Eukaryota; kingdom Metazoa; phylum Chordata; class Mammalia; order Artiodactyla; family Ziphiidae; genus Mesoplodon; species Mesoplodon mirus. Next base: position 175,516,489 of record NC_138977.1, read on the forward strand.
CCAGAGCATCTCTGGAGGGCCCTGTGGTGCCCAGTTCTCACTGGATATTGTTGACCAGCCCATCAGCTAAGACACCTGGCACCTCCAGGTGTTCCAGGTGGGAGCTTCCCAGAAAGCCATGCTCGGCACATCGCCTTGGAGGTGCTATCCATGCCAAAGGAACTGAGGTGAGGCCACCTCCTGCCACTCTCCCAAACCCAAACCCTCCAGTCTTCGTTAGCTTCCCTGCTGGTCCTGCCCTTCGAGGTCACCCACTTAACCATAGTAGCCACCGTGTCTTCCTCATGGGATCAGGTGGTAGTAAAGAAGAAATAAGTTAATGTAAAGCCCTAGCACAGAGCCTAGCACCAAGCATACGCTGCATATGTAGTAGCTTTGGTGATGCTGCTGACCCTCAGAATGCCCCCTGACCCTAAAGAACACCCCCAACCCCAGCCTTCCCATCCTCCCTGCAGCCCTTGACCTCCTAACCTCAGGGCCTCTTCCTTCTGCCCCAAGGGTAACAAAATACTTTCAAGATTGCACGTTTCCAAGCTCTGCTTCCCACCAAAAAAAAAAAAAAAAAGAAAGAAACCTTTTATTTTTCCCAACTCATCTACAATTGCAAGGACAAACAAAAACTGGTACCTCAGTATCTTCGCCAACAGCTGGGAGCCCAAGGAAGAGCCCAAGGCAGAATCCAGTTCCCCAAGAAGGAAGGCAGGCCATTTATTCACTTGTTCGTTTTGTATTAAGCTAAGTGCGTACTGGATACCAGTAAGACAGTCCCCCTGCCCTCAAAGAGATGGCAGCCTGGGACAGTGTTCTCAACCCTGGCTGCCACTTACGATCACCTGGGGAGCTTTAGAAAGTGCCAGGGCATCCAGATCCAGTAAATCAGAATCTCACGGTGTGGGACCCAGGCAGCAGTATTTTTTAAATTTCCCCAAAGGAGTCCAATGTGTAGCCAAGCAGAGAGCCAGTGATCTGGTAGGACCAGCAGGTGAAAGATGATTTCCAATCCAGTGCTGCTAGAACAGGCAAGTGATATACAGTATATGAATTATATCGCAATAAAGATGTTAAAACAATCAACAAGCAAGTGTTGGGGTTATAAGAGCTCAGGGAGTGCTACCTGATTCCAACTAGGGGAGGGCATCGGACTTAGCGAAGGCTCCCAAGGGGGTAATTATCCTCTCTGCTTAGATATCAGCAGTAGTCAGACATGCTAAGATAATGAAGGGAAAAGTGTGCATTTAATTCTCATTTCTAACGCAACAGCCCCTTATATTATTGACAGTATAGGACACACTGAATAATTAAGTCTGTTAATGAGTATTAATAAAATTGGCACTTTTTTTTCATTTAGATTAACACTTCTAAAGCCTCAGGAATATCTTTTGGTGGTTTAGTTGGAGCCTATCAGGAACTCTAGGAGAAGAAGTCTGATGTGTGAGAAAAAAAAGTAAGTCCCAGGACTTCCCTGGCTGCCCAGTGGTCAAGACTCCGGGCTTCCATGGCAGGGGGAACGGATTCAATCCCTGGTTGGGGAACTAAGATCTTGCGTGCCGCGTGGCACTACCACAAAACAAAACACCAACTCCTGGACCAGAAAATCTCAGAGGCAGCTCTGACTCACCTCTTCCCCATCCCTGGGTCTGAGCAGTCAGCAGTGCTCTTAGGTCTCCGTGGTGAATAGACACCAGATATGGCCCCAATAAGTCCTCCCCTTCTGTGCTGGCGTGCCACTCCTCACATCAAGAAGTGGGATCTATTTTCCCTCCCCTGGGATCTGGACTGGCCTGTGATTTGTTTTAACTAGTAGAAGGTCGTGAAAGTAACTTTCTGAACTTCCAAGCGCAGGCCTGAGGAGGACTGGCAGGTGCTACTTTCTCTCTCTGGAGCCCAGACGCCATGCCGGAAGGAAGTGGAGGCTAGCTGACTGCATGATAGAGGTTATGCATGGAGAAAGGCCTTGGTGGATGCTGTGGACTGAATTGCATTCCCCCAAATTTCATGTTGAGTCCACAATGTGACTATATTTGGAGATAGGGCCTTTCCAGAAATAACTAAGATTAAAAGAAATCATAAAGGTGGGGCCCTGGTCTGATAGTATTAGTGTCCTTATAACAAGAAGAAAGACCAGAGCTCTCTCTCCATGTGCATACACCAAGGAAAGACCATATGAACGCACATCAAGAAAGTGGCTGTATACAAGCCAGGAAGAGAACCCTCACGAGAAACCAAACTCTGCCAGAAACTCCTTGGACTTTCCAGCCTCCAGAACTGTGAACATTTCTGTTCAGGTACTCAGTCTATGGTATTTCATTATGGCAGCCTGAGCAGACTAAGACATAGGATGAGAGGCCAACTTGGAAGTTCCAGGTCTAGCCAAGCTCCCAAGTGAATGGGGACACATGAAAAAAACCCAACTGTGACTAGCAGAAAATCATCCAGTGGAGCCCTGGCCAAATACGTAACCTACAGAATCATGAGGAAATTAATAAATCGTTGTTCTAAGCCATTACATTTTGAAGTCTTTTGTTATATAGCAATAGTAACTGGAAAAAACCCTCCTGTGACACCTCTTCTTTCCACTGTATAGCATCACAGTCTGACCGAACTAAGCCCATTTGGTCACACTCAATTATTAGTTGGGCAGCTCTTAGCAGCCTCCCAATAAGGGTTTTTAACCTGAGGCTCCTGGAATTCAAGAAGGTCCATGAACTGGACAGAGAGATGGAGAGATAGATAGATAGATATGACATCTTTATTTTCATTAATCTTTAACTGAAATTTAGCATTGTCTTTAATTATGAACGAGGTAACAAACCACAGTAGTACAAGGGTATTTGTGACTTTGTCACTAATAGAAATCACAGATTTTTTTCATATCACATTACAATTGTTAGCAAATATCCTAAAAGACCTTTCATGCTTATCATTACCCATTGCTAGACCTTGCTATTTAAGGTGTTAATAAAGAATATTATTATAATATTAATATTATTATAATAAATGTATTAATATTTTGATAACTGTACTTCTGTATAATTCTTTTTTTCTGTAACACTAGTATTTTGTTTTATGCATTTAGAACCATTTTTCTGCAATGGTATCCATAGGCTTCACCTGACTGCCAAAGGGGTCCATGGCCCTAAAAAGGAATAAGAACCCCTGAACTGGAGGTATGAATGGGCCAAAGTTCTCTGCTCCACAAATTTCCCACCAGGTTTCATTGGAAGCAACTTTCAGACTGAGTCCTGCCACCTACACAGACACTTATGAGCAAGTTGGCACTAAAGCAATACCTACATCTGATTCTGGAAGTGAGATCAAGTTCTGTCTCCCTCTGACTTTTCAGGATATCCTACAGCAACTCATCTGAAAAGTTCATTCAAGGCAAATATTCTAGTTGTAGGTTTCAGCCAACTAGCAGCTAGGAGCTTTTCCAAAAATCAAAATAAAAATAGTTTGAATAAGTATAATAGAATAATGGCTAACAATGAATTGAGAACTTGCTACTTCCTACACTGTTCTAAGTGGTCAACATGAATTAACTCATTAAATCCCTACAACCACCAGGTAAGGTAGGCACATTATTATACCCATGTTCCAGGTGAGGAAACTGAGCCTCACAGAGGTTAGTAACTTGTTCAAGTTCACACAGCTCATAAGTGACAGAGCTAAATGTGCAGTACACCAATTCAGTCGATCTCTGCAGGTAGAACCCAGGTACTGGTATTTTTTAAAGTTTTCAGCCAGGGGATTACAACGTAGAGCCAGGTTTGAGAACTCATGTACTGTTGGGCTCCCTGATTCTTTAACTCTGTTCATGTAAAAGCAGGAGTTCCTCCATAATATTTCAAGCTCATCTGCACATTGAATACTATTGGTGTCATGATTTTTTTTTTTTTTTTTGGTTGCACTGGGTCCTAGTTGCAGCAGGCGGGCTCCTTAGCTGTGGCTCACCAGCCCCTTAGTTGTGGCATGCAACCTCTTAGTTGCAACATGCATGTGGGCTCTAGTTCCCTGACCAGGGATTGAACCCAGGCCCCCCGCATTGGGAGCGTGGAGTCTTATCCACTGCACCACCAGGGAAGCCCTGGTGTCATGATTGAAAAATAATTTCTAGTATCCATTATATTAACTAACAAAGCCTCTGATCTGAGATAAAGACTGCTAAAAACTTGCGGAAACTGCCTCAAGATTTTGGACTTCAGATTTCAAGTGCTAACCAACCACCCTGGAGTGTTCTGATCAAAACACTAGGAATGTTAATTGTCATTAGAGTATAGATTAAAACTGACCCACATACACTTACATATTATACTAACTTTATTAAAATATTTTAGATTAACTTATAAACAACATAATACATTGCCATTACCTTCTCTCCTTTCTTATGTCAAAGAACATAATTCTCCCCACCATACCTATAGTCACCAGATGAAGTTTCCTAAATCACCTAATTAATAATGTTAACAGCCCTTTTTTTTTACTGCCAAATCATCTATATGTAACTTCAAGGTCAGGTGGTATTTCCCTGTCCCTTGAGATCAAAATAAGATCACCTCCAGCCAACCTATCACCCCCTTCCTACTTTATCACCACCGTTTTGTCAGGGGCTAAAGTTTTACTCTACTTGCAAGCTAATAAGTTAGCCTGCCACAGTTTCATGAGTGTTGGCAGAAGACCTGAGACTCCTGGGTCAGAGACAAAGGGTTTATTACTCACAGCAAAGCCTGTAGCAGAACATGATGGATGTTGTCATTGGTTCCCACATCTCCCAAGTCCCACATGGATGCTACACACACAGTGGATTTCCATCACAGCAGAAGACCATTGCACTTGGGGAATTATCGCTTTTACGGTGAGCAGTAAGCAAACCTGCTCTTTGTTTGATGGGAGACAAGATTGCTCACTGCAAATACAACCCTGAGAAATGGCCGAGATAAAGAGGTATCAGGGTCTTGCATTCTTGGCATACCCATCAGTGATGAGCAGTGCCCACAGCGGCTTGCCTCTTCCAACACCCATTGCTTTGTTTTATTTTCATCTCAGCATCTAGCTTGCTGATATTTTCTCACTAGTTTTTGTTCTTACCTATCTTTTCTAGTGCAGTGGCAGCTCCCGGAGGCCAGGGTTCTCACTGTCTGTCATTTATCGCTACTTCCCCAGCACCAAGGATAACACCTGGCCTGACCCATCAAGTTACTCAGTAAATGCTCATTGAATGAATCAGTAGGACTGGCCTCAACTTCCAACATGGGCCACTAATTCTTCACTCCGTTCAAACAGAATTCTTAGCTTCTCACAAGCATGCCTGGCCTTGGGGCTTCTGCTTAAAGAAAGGCTTACCTCCCCGCTCCCACTACACTGCCTCACCCACCCCCAAAGCCCGACTCAGTACCCCCCCTTTCAAAGTCCTTCCATTGTAAGCCTTTCTCTTTTGTCCCAAAAGCCCCCCTCTTTGGCCTCATGTATTATCCTTATTTCTATCATCATTCTCTTCTTCTCATTATTACTTAGTTGCTAAGGTTTAAGAGTCTATTTTTTAAATTAATTTATTTATTTATATTTGGCTGCGTTGGGTCTTTGTTGCTGCTCGTGGGCTTTCTCTAGTCGTGGCAAGCGGGGGCTACTCTTCATTGCGGTGCGCTGGCTTCTCATTGCTGTGGCTTCTCTTGTTGCAGAGCATGGCCTGTAGGCATGTGGTCTTCAGTAGTTGCAGAACGCGGGCTCAGTAGTTGTGGCTCACAGGCTCTAGAGCGCAGGCTCAGTAGTTGTGGCACATGGGCTTAGTTGCTCCGTGGCATGTGGGGTCTTCCCGGACTAGGGATCGAGCCCATGTCCCCTGCATTGGCAGGCGGATTCCCAACAACTGTGCCACCAGGGAAGTCCATTAAGAGTCTCTTTAAAATGTAAATATCCCTCGGTGGGAAGAAGGAAGAGAGATGAGACCACAAAGGTAGTAAAGACTAGTGGTAACAAGCTCTGGACATTCTGTATTGCTACTTAGTAGCTGTATGAGCTTAAGCAAGCAGTCTAACCTCTCTGTGTCTTAGTTTTACCATCTGCAAAATGGGAATAATGACCACACCTCCCTCTTAAATTTATTCTGAGGATTAAATTAACTGCTTTATGGAGAGCAGGTAGAAGGCTTTCAGTTATTTGTGGCACACCTACTACCTGCCCTGTTTGATGCTTTACATGCATTCTCTGGAGGTCCCTTGGGGAATGCCCCACCCCATTCAAGTGCTAGTCTCTTGAAAGGACAGAAGCATAGACTTCCAGTTCTCCTGCATCCCTTGCAGTTCCTCACTCTGCCCCAAAGCACGTGACTGCTGGGGGAGGGGGCATGAAGGGCATGTTCCCAGATGAAGTCGAGTCTTTCACAGAAATGGAGGTGGGGAGCATGTTCACTGAATGCAGGCCCAAACGAGAAAGGACTGTTCCATGACTTTGATTACAGTCAGAAAGAAGAGCCTGTTGAGCCATATAGGAAGTGGTTACCCCATATTCCAGGTCTGGCAATAGAAGCAAGAGGTACAGTGGGTAATCTTAATGTTGGGTTTTCTGGGCTGAGAGAGGCAAGTATTTCTGACCAGGTCTGGACTGGCCTGAACCAGTCTTTCTCCTGCAGTACCATTTTATTAAATAACAAGAAATCAGATGTTCACAGAACTTCACAAAGCATCTGACCATATTTCATCTTCTTTAACCTTTATGATTCTAAGAGGTGGGTATTTCCACCAGCCTCATCATCCTCCCACTTTACCGAGGAAGAAATTGAGGCAGAGAAGCTACAAATAGCAGAGCTGGGAGTCAAGCCTTGCCTCACTCCTATAGTAAACAGAATAATGGGTTCCCTAACCCCAAGAACCTATTAATATGTTTCCTTGCATGACAAAAGGGACTTTGTAGGTATGATTAAGAATCTTCTGATGAGAAGATTATCCTGGATTATCTGGCTGGACCCAATCACAAGGGTCTGATAGGGCTTCCCTGGTGGCGCAGTGGTTGGGAGTCCGCCTGCCGATGCGGGGGACATGGGTTTGTGCCCCGGTCCGGGAGGATCCCACGTGCCGCGGAGCGGCTGGGCCCGTGAGCCATGGCTGCTGGGCCTGCGCGTCCGGAGCCTGTGCTCCGCAACGGGAGAGGCCACAACAGTGAGAGGCCCGCATACCACACACACACACACACAAAACAAAAACAAAAACAAAAACAAACAAAAACAAAAAAAACAAGGGTCTGATAAAGAGGAGGTTTGAGTCACAGATTGGACGATGCTTCTGGCTTTGAAGGTGACAGGCACAAGTCAAGGAATGCAGGCAACCCCTAGAAGCTGGAGAATGCAAAGAAATCGATTCTCCCCTGGAGTCTCCAGAAGGAACATAGCTCTGCCAACACCTTGACTTTAGCCTAGATAGACTCATTTAGGACTTAAGGCCTCCAAAACTGTAAAATAATAAATCTGTGTTATTTTAAGCCACTAAGTTTGTGGCAATTTGTTACAGCAGCCACAGAAAACTGATATAGCCCCCAGCATACACCCACCATGATGGTTTCAAGAAGTGTGTTTTGGGGTTTTTTTGTTTGTTTTTTGCGGTATGCGGGCTTCTCACTGCTGTGGCCTCTTCCGTTGCGGAGTACAGGCTCCGGACGCGCAGGCTCAGCGGCCATGGCTCACGGGCACAGCCGCTCCGCGGCACATGGGATCTTCCCGGACCGGGGCACGAACCCGTGTCCCCTGCACTGGCAGGCTGACTCTCAACCACTGCGCCACCAGGGAAGCCCAAGAAGTGTGTTATTTTAAAGTAAATTCACACTTGATAGAAATAGCACAGAAAGCATGTAGGATCCAGAAAGGCTCTCCAGCCACCCAGTCCCATCAGCTCCTAGAATTCCTCACTAGGAAATCAGTAGAGGCAGGACAGTGTGGTGATTAGGAACATGCCTTCTGGAGCTGGTGGCATCCGAGACTATAAACAGATTGTTTAGCCACCTTGTGCCTCAGTTTCCTCATCTGTGGACGGGAATGAAAATAGTATGGACATTAAGGGCCAGGAGAATTGACCAGTGCTTGGAACAGTGCTTGGCACATGGCTTTCAACTATTTCTATAAAAGGACTTTTAGTCCTTTAGAAGCTTGTTACAATTGTTACAATTTAAACATAGTGGAAGGGATGGTGAGTGGGGAAGGAGAAAGGGAGAAGGGTGGGGGGGTCACTTATGAGCCCCTCCTGGGTGCCAGGCACTGTCCTGAGATTTCCAGACACATCTGATCTACTTCTCCTGACAACCAAGAGGGGGTCTCAGAGGATTAAGTGCCCAAAGTCACATGGCAGAAAAGAAGAGGCAGAATTCAAAGGCAAATCTATCAGATTCCAAAGCCCTGTCCAGGACCACCTCTCACACCTCAGCAAGAGCTGAGGGAAATTGAAGGGAAACTGGCAAGTCAGTTTATTTTCTGAGCCTCAGTTTTCTCATCTATATAATGGAGTTGAATTGAAGGATAATGAAGTGAAGTCTCCCAGGACTTCTGGAAGAATCAAAAGAGATAATATGCATGAGATACCTTTGCAAACCAAAAAGTGCCATTCAGATGAAAGGCAGGGGGTGCGCAGTGGTGCCGGCAAATTGTGGACAGAGCAGCTGGGAAGGGGAGCTAAGACCAGCCCTCAGCACTTCACCCAAGCAGCGTGTGTTTGGGAGGGTGCCTCTGGACTGGGCACCGTGCAAGGTGCTGGACACAGACTGGCCTCATCTCCGCTAAGGTGGCAGATTCTTCTTTCTTAGAGAAAGAAGAAGTGGAGGGTTTGAGGGAAATGCATGAGCATTTTAATTCATTTCCAGCACCACAACTAAAATGCTGAGTGGTGGATGTTCCGACTCAGAAAGTATCAGCTGATGGATTTTACAGCAAGGAGTGGCCAGATCCCTGGGGTCAGTGAGCAGCCTAATCTAAGAGCAGATGCTCTGGGGGTAGAAGAGCGTTCTCTGCGCCCCATGGGCCCAGGTAAGGTGATCAATTCTCCTGGTTTGCCCAGGACTGAGGGGTTTCCTGGGACACAGGACTTTCAGTGCTAAAACCGGGAAAGCCCTAGACAGAGCAGGACAAGTTGGTCACCTTATTCCCAGGACTCTCTCTGCACCTCACCTCACCAAAGCCCCATTCAGAACTCTCCCCAACTTGCCCTGGAATAGTACAGTTTTCAAGCCCTCAAGTTTGGATTTCTTGCCTAAAGCAAAGATTGGCAATGTTTCCAAACCAATTGCCAATACTGTCCATTTGTTGAGGGCTTTACAGTATGCAAAGCACTTTCACATACCTCAGCATGTTCAGTCTTTAGAGTAATCTCAAGGTCAGAGAAAATAAAAGCTATATTAGGAATGCCTTAGGTTGGGAGAGACAGAAAGCATAACTTGAGTGGCTTAAGCAAATAAGGTGTATTTTTTTCCCAAAACAAGAAGTCCAGAGGTAGGCAGCTGCTGGGTTTCACTTAGTAGCACAGTGAAGTGCAGGTAATTGTCTACAACCCTCCTGGTCTTCCCTCATGGCTGTAAGATGGCTGCCACAGCTCCGGGCATCTAGTTGCATTCTAGGCAGGAAGAAGGGTGAAGAAACAACACCAGCAGAATTCTGCTTATGTGTTTTGGCCAGAACAGTGCCACATGGCCACTCCCAACTGCATGGCCATAATGTATTTAGCTTTCTAACCTCTATAGTAGAGCAAGGTAAGGGATGAAAGGCTTAAGAATGGTTTTGAATGAGTTACCTACAGTATCTGCCACAATAGGAAGAGAAGACCATTTACTAGAGGCTAGAAGAGGCTAGAATGACTTAGGATGTCATGGAGCCCAGTGGTCTCAACACTTTGCTGCACATTCGAATCACCTGAAGATTTTTTAAAATAATGATGCACAAGCCAAACCCCAGACCACTTAAATCAGAATCTCTGGGGATACACCCTGGCATTGTTATTTTTTTAAGTGCCCTATTTGACTAAAATGTGCAGCCCATCTTCTAGAGCTGCTCTGTCCAATATGGTAGCCATGTGGCTATTGACATTGACACTGAAATTAATTAAAATTAAATAAAATTTAAAATTTAGTTTCTTAGTCATACTGTCTATATTTCAAATAGTCAGTAGCCACATGGGGCTAGTGGCTACCCTATTGGAGAGCACAGATATAGCACTTTCCAACATCATAGATGGTGCTGTAATTGGATGGCTCTGTTCCAGAAGAACCTGAGGGTAAGAGAGCCTGTTAGGAATCTCAAGGCCCCTTAAATCTGGTCTGGCTAAATGAGGCAAGCCAGATGGGCCTGACCTGGAGGCAGTATAAAAGGGTGGTCAAGGGCATGAACTGTGAGGCCAGACAGCTTAGGTCTCAATCCCAGATCCCCCAGCTACTGGGTGGGTGACCTTGGACAAGTTACTTATCCTCTCTTTCTCCATCTGTAAAATGGGAGTGATAACAGGAAAGCATCTCCTGGGGTTGCAGTGAGAACTCTGAACTGATTCATGTACCGTGCTCAGAATGGTGCCCTGACACATGCCACCTGCTATAAGTGCCAGCCATCACTGTTATCCAGGAGGACTGATAGGTGACCAAAGCCCCCAGAGGGGCCCTCGCTGGACAGATCTGCTGTGTTGCCCCTCAACCCTACTCAGGACTGCACCAAGGCTTCCTGACTGGGGCCCTGATGCTGGCATTTCCATGCCACCCCTAACTCTGAGTCTGATCTTCTGGTGCTCAGCTGGTTGGCCCACTGCAGTCTCTGGCATGTCAGGTGAGTGAGAAAATGAATGAACACATCCCTGTATTCATTAACTGAGGATAAGCAGGCCCTTTGACTTGTAACTCGGTCCTGGGTGCAGCGGCTGCCTGCCGAGGTATAGCGGAAGGAGGGGCGGGCTGTGTTGTCCCGGCAGGTCACTGGGCCTCCTGAGCATGTGGCACAGGATCTATAGAATTAAAGGTTCGAGCCAATACAGAGTACAGCCCCTGAGAGGCATAAAATCTGTGAAACACAGGGTTTTCCCTCCTGGGGGAAAATGAAGCTTCCTAACCAGGGTGGCTGTGCACCCATCTTCCTCCCAGGTTTCTAATCTCCCCGAGGTGAAATGAGACTCCTGTCTCAGCACCCAGAGCTGCCCTGCACTCCAGCCTTCCCTGTCCCCTCCATCTCTCCAGGCTGTGTTAACCGTGTCTGGGAATGGGGTCCTGGAAGGAAGATGTCATTTACTGCACCAGAAATGAACAAGGTGCCCCCTCTGAGCCAAATGAGGGTTCTCAGAGAGTGGGGGATGAAGCCCCCCCAAACAACCCGCTTCCCAGGGAAGGAAGGACATTTTCAAACGCAGCAACCTTGAGCCTGAGCACATCTGCTCCCCCCCACCACCGAGTGCGCATTCCACAGCCTGGCAGACACGCCGCGATGGGTCTCAGTCATTAACTGGCTGTCAGGTTCCTCAGATGATGGAGCTAAAAATAGCGCGCTATAGATAGAACCTTCTCCCACGCAGGCAGGCACAGGCTGCAAATGGAAGTGGGGAGAAGGGGCTGTGCGGCTCTCTCCCCTAAAGGGAGGTTCATGCCCATCTCCAGCCCCGCGCCGCGCTCGTGGGCAACGTCCTGCTCCCTTCGGCAGCATCCCTCCCTCACGACCCGCAGATGGGCCCCAATGTTCCAAATGCGCACTGCCGGGCGGGGCGCACCACGGTGGGGTTCATTTGTATGCTGCAGCCTGGATAACAGTGATACGGCCCCAAACACGCCAAAGAGACGGTGCAGATGAAACCGGCGCTGCTCGCTCGGCAGGCGAGCTATTTATAGAATCCAAATATCAGCATTTTCCACCCATTTACACAAAGCAATTTCAGCCTTTTCAGATGAGAAAAGTGCAGCCCGGATCGTCATTCATTCCAGTGCTGGCATCACATTTGGGGCCAGGAAGCCCTGATTTTACAGGAAAACTCGAGGCAGGCTCGGATGAAAGATCAATGGCAACCTAAAATGTAGGCTGTCATATTTTCGCTGTGAACGTGTCCTGGTAATAAAAAACATGTTGTTTTAGTAAATAAACTCGGGGAGATGCATTGCCGACTGTTCTTTATCCCCGCCGACCTCACCCTGAGTGCTTGGAGCAAAGGACTGAGAGGGAGAGAGACACACACACAGGCTTAGAGTGCGAGTCCACAGCAGAGCTGCCAGCTGCCCGCCAAGCCACTGACACGCTCTTCACCTTCAGAGCCAATGCCGCGTGCTGGGTATTTCACTGCTGAGATGCTCACTTTGCTGATTCTCTCGAAAAGTGTGAAATGTGTTTCTTAATGATGACGAGGCTGGCAGTCGAACTGGCTGGCTAGCAGTGCAGATCCTGGGGACAGATGGACTTGGGGTCACGTCCGGGTTCTGCCACAGCCTAGCTATGTGATCTGGGAAGTTACCTAATCCTGCTAAAACTGTTTCCTCACCTGTTAAATGGCACTGTGGTCCTCTCTCTCATTGGACAAAGGTCCTTGTACTTTCAGACCCATGCCGTCCAAACCCATCTGGCATGTCTGACACCACCCCCTGATTTGGCAAACCAAAGGCAGAGGGGAGCTGCCGTTGAGTTGTCTATTTTCCAGGTGCCATCTCCTCATTCTTTGCTTCCCTGCCAACTCACCTTTCTCCTCACTGTCCAAACCAGTGGTTCTCCAACCTTAGGGTACCATCAAAATCATCAGGACAGGGAGTTCTCTGGCGGTCCAGTGGTTAGGAGTCGGCACTTTCACTGCTGTAGCTGGGGTTCAATCCCTGGTTGGGGAACTGAAATCCCGAAAACCTCACAGTGCATAATGTCACATGATGTTGATCTGATCCAGGGACCACACTTTGAGAACCAACAATCTAGAGAAACCAGTATGGAGGGCAAGGAGCTAGGAAGTTCTGCTCCAATTCATCAGGTCTTATAGAGTCTCAGTGCATATAAGCTCTTTAGGGTTTGCTGAGCCCGGACCTTTGAAACACAAAAATAAAGATATATTTAGAAACTGTGATGAGTGCTATATAGGAAAACTCAGCATATCTGGAGAGAGTACAGGAGCCCTGGTTCAGGATGAAGGACTCTCAGGAAGTGACAATGGATTCTGAGAATGAAGGTGCATAGAATTAGCTAGATGAGGAGCCAGCAATGAGCATTGCAGGAAGGGGTCCCAGTAGATGCCTTGGGAGAGAAGTGAGAGTGAAGGAGAGACTGCAGTAAGGATGAATTTCCAACCCAAAGACTCTAACCGCCAGCTGTGGTCTCATTGAGACTCACTGACAAGAGGTCAGAAGAGAGACTCAGACCCTTTTTTTTCACCATCTGTCCCTGCCATTTGCCCCTCCACTGGCCCCCCTCCCACCTGCCCCAGTACCATCAAGTCCTGCTGCTGAGTGCCCTGCCTTCCTTGATGGTTCTCTTCATAATACCTTGTTCCACTTGTCGACTGCTACATAAAAAACCCCAACATTTAATTCTCACAATTCGATTGGTTGGTTGGTTGGCTGGTTCTTCTGCTGGACTCACCTGGGCTCACCTATACAGCCTACTCGGCTGGCAGGCAAACTGGGGCAGCTGGGCTGCCCCACACCCCTGCCTCTCCACCATCGCCCCATGGCCACGTCGTGTGTGTGTGTGTGTGTGTGTGTGTGTGTGTGTGAGTGAGTGTGTGTACACACTGAGGGGTGGGGATCCCCAGGGCCATGATCTCTCCTGAGGGCAGCCTTTCCTGAGCCATGACCACCCAGTCCAAAAGGTCCGAACTCCATGTTTCCTAGCGTATTCATGCCTATCTGGATATTTCTAAAGCTCCCTTCTCCACCAGCAGCCATCAGGGAAGAGAAAAGCAAAGACCTGGCTATGTGAACTTTTCATTCTCCCTCTGGTGCCATTTTCCTCCATGACCCCTTGGGGTCAGAGAGGCGGGAGAGGGATTTCCCCCTCCCTTATATCTCCTCTCAACTCCAGCTAAGCCTTCGTGATCCATGCTGGTCGCTGCTCTGTTCCCAGGGCCCAGCACAGTGCCTTGCACACAGTGGGTGCTCACCAAGTGTGCTCTGGATGAGTGAATGCCTTTGCTCCCTTCCCTGACTCTGATCCAGGGGTGCCAGGCCCATTACCCGCCTCCCCAGCTCTCCTTGGCAAATCCTATTTATCCTTCAGACTCCAGCACACACCCATGTTTTCCAGGAAGGCCTCCCGTCCCCTCCAGCAGTCAGAATAACTTGGGGAGGTCCTATTTCTTCCTCGGGTCTCTCCCCTATCCCCTGACCCTCTGTTTAGAAAGGATTTTGTTCAGCTCTGTGCTAGAGCGAGTTGCCTATGCATCCTACTCCCATTCTAGGTGTTTGTTATTTGTTGATGGGAATGGGAGACATTTTATTTTGCTTTATATTTATTCCCCTTACCTCTTACCCCCATCTCCAGTGGCCAGCACCACGCTTGGCACATGATAGGTGCTTAATGAATATTTGTTGAACTAATAATAATAATTATTATATTACATATATGTATATATACATTATATATACTATATATAAAGTATATATGTAATATTATATTTTACTAAATATATATATAGTATTTTACGTATATATATATAGATTATGGATGTGTTATATATATCATATATACAGTAAGTCCCTTACATACGAACCTTCAAGTTGTGAACTTTCAAAGATGCAAACGTGCATCTGGTTCCAGCAAGGAACCAGAACCTGTACCACCCACATCAGGCGTGAGTGAAACTGCCGCTTGCTCTCCATCTCCTGTTGCTGACGATCCTTCAGCTCTACCATCTCCCACCTCCTCTCCCTCCTCCAGTCAGTAACTCTTCTTGTTCACTCGATGCCAGCCCTGTATGTCAGCTGTTGTCCTGTACTACTGTACTTTTCAAGGTACTGTACTGTAAGATTAAAAATGTTTTCTTCATTTTTTGTGTTTGCTTGTTTTTTATGTATTATTTGTGTGAAAAGGATTATAAACATATTACAGTACAGTACGATATAGCCAATTGTGTTAGTTAGCTGGGTACCTTGGCTAACTTCATTGGACTTATGAACAAATTGGACTTATGAATGTGCTCTTGGAACAGAAGTCATTTGTATGTAGGGAACTTACTGTATATGTGCTATATGTATCATATATTCTAGTTACAATGAACGCTCCTCCATTCCAAGGACAGTTCTACATTCTTTGCATGTTAACTCATTCCATCCTCCCAGCCACCTTGAGGGTTGCCCCAGGCCATGCATTTAGTACCAGAAAGAGCTGGGACTCTAGCACTGGAGACTGCCTGGTTTTAAGAGTGCATGCCAAGGAAAGAGTATTGGTTATTTGGGCTCAGTAAATCCAGGAAGGCTTCTTGAAGGTGGAGGTAGATTCCCTGGTTATCTAAAGGAGAGGAAGAAGTTTTCTTGGTGGTAATGGACAGAGAAATACAAGGAAGAGTAGGAAGTCCATGGGCAAGACCATTTGCTTGTTTTCTGTTCCTCACTCATCAGGCCTTAAGTCAGCAAACTTGAAAGAGGAACTGCTTTATTTGGTTCCAGGGAAAGATGGTTCCATGGAACATTATCTTGATATGCTGACTGTACCAAGTATCATCACTGCTGGAAAAGGCGCCCCCGTCTCGGCATATCAGACCTTTAGTAAGAGTTCACGGTCAGTTATCAAGGTGAATTACTTTCGCATAGGTATTCAGTGAATGGCAGAAACACCATCCACTGTAGCTAAAGGGTTCCTTCTCCATCTGCATAATTCCCCATGCTGTCAGTCGGCGTGACATGTGTGCGCCAGGCCTCTCACCGCCATCTGGCAGCCTCTTTGACATCGCAGCTCCCCCTGCACCCCGGACCCTGCCCTCCATCAGCAGCGGGTCCCAAGCGAAGACTGTCAGTAAAGCAAGATCAGGACGTATGGACGCCTCAGCGATGACAGCCGTGATTTAGCTGCGCCAATTGCTTTCTGACGTTTCTATAGCTCTTCCCAGATTTACCTTCGTGGCCGGCCAGTTGAGAGCTGCAGGAGGCAACAAGCAGAAATTGAATTTTCCACAGTGCACTCATTTGGGAGGCTCATTCTTCAGTTCTATAGGCAGCTGCCTGGGAAGTTTCCAGCAGCTGCCGCTGCCCTCCATGCTCTGCCCTGGCCAGCCGCCCTGGGGGGAGCTGACCCCACCCAGGAAGGGCAACTTGGCTCTGGGGACAGATGGGGAGTAAGAGTGTGCTCTTCTCTGAGGCTACTGGAGGGGGTGTCTGGAGGCCCTCTCCTGAGTTTCCTGAGAAAGCCCGGGAGAAGTTCCCATTTTGTTGACAATTTGACCACACAAAGGCTCCCAAGGGTGTCATGGTGAGTGTCGTTGTGGGAGAGACACCTCAGCACCCATACTTAGCCAACATCAGTGTGCACGCTGGCCAGTTCTCTAAGTCCCTCAGACAAAAGAATATTTGCCCACAGTGAGGTTACACAAGAATCAGCAAGAAGGAGACCTTCCCTTTGTCAACCTGACATCAGAACAATAGGCTGCTGAGCGGAGACACAGGGGAAGTTAGGGTGCCAGACAGACTGGTTATTTGCTTTTCTGTAACCCTAAATCCTCTTCCTCTGTTTCACTCTAACACCTTTGACATGTGCAACATGCCCTGAGAGACGGCTCCCGAGTTTTGGTGTGTAAAGGAATTTCCTGATGGCCTTGTCAAGACCTGTCTAATCTCCGGCGGTCGTAAGTTGCTTTGAGGTGAACCCAGAAAAATGAATTTTGAACAAGTACCATGCGGGGCTCTCTTGTAGGTGGTTCTCAGCTGTCATGCAAGAAATATGGTCGCTACACGCAGTCCCTTCCTCCTGTATCGAATCTGTCTTTGAAGATGATGACAGGAATGCCAATTATGGGATGTTCCTTGCTTCCTTCTTTCTACCCCTTAGACATCGTGTCTGCTCCCAGGACACATTCCTGTGGTCTCCCTCCTACAGCATGGCTTGCTTCTCTCCCAAAGCGGGTGCCCCCGTCACCAGGTCACGTGCTGGGTCTCCATGTGAGCAGTGGTAGAAACAATGCTCTATTCCTCTTCATGTCCGAGGTTGCCTAGCATGGCGATGGGCTTACTAAATATCCTCGAGCCACGACATTACCTGTGTATTAAGTACTTACCTTTCTTCAGGCCCTGGGCTAGCTGCTAATGAGAAGAAAGAAGGTAGACAATAATTTTAACCCAAATTGATAACAGGGACTAATAGTATAAAGCATCAAACCTATTAGATCTGCAAAGACTGAAAAAGGGAAAACCCCCAGTTTGCAGAGATGAGGCGAAAACCTGACAATATATGTAGGATTGTAAGTTGACAGGACCATTCTGGAGGGCAATCCAACCCTATGTGACGAACATCAAAATCTCTATTCCTTTCATCCTAAAATTCTAGTTCTAAGAACTTTTCCCAAGGAGACAATAGAATGAGGACACAAACTGTTCATTTAGGTTAGTCCCCAAACATCTATTGAGAACATACCATACACAGGGCATGAGCTAGGGACCAGGCAGAGTGTAAATCTAACAGGCAGGGGGATGTCAGTGAGAATGGGTCCACGGAGAGTCACCTCAGCAGGGTTTATCAAAGCAAAAGGCCGGCAGCAACCCAAGTCCATCCAAGGAGGGCTGAGAGTACATTGTGCTACAGCCAGATAACTGAATTCTAAGCAGCCCTTTAAAATGTTGCTGTGTGTCTATAGTCATTGGGGGAATCTCTCGGTGACATCGAGTGAAAAAAAAGCAAATTGGGAAACAGAAAAAGTCTCACTGTGTTGAGTGACACATAAATGCCTACACAAGTGCATACATAGAAAAACATGTCAAAAACTTCACTGCCAAACGTCAGGGTGTTCAAAGGATTTGTTTCTGGTTGATGGAGTGTTTTACGTTCTTTCTACCCTTCTGTATTTACATTTTCTACAAGAGCATGTACACAGAATGCAAATATTATCTTTGTAAACAGAATGAGTGAATGAATGAATGAGGAAAATGCAACATAACATCAGAGTTCAACAAGAAACTAACTGCTGGGGAAGGCAAAATAGCCTTCCCAGAAGGCCTGGTACCCTCTTATACTCTCCCGGTGAGGATTTGAGCTCCTGGAGGGTAGGGACTGGGGCTGGCACAGGGTAGGTGTCCAGCAACCGTCTGTGTAGTTGTGTGGCTGCTACCCTCCCGCTGTGTCCCAAGGTGAAATGCTCTCCCCCAGGAAAGCTTCGCGGGTCTCCTCTCATTTGACAGCTGCTGGACTCTGTGACCTTCCTAGGCCCCTTCCAACTCAGAAGCTGAAGCGGCTGTCAGCCCACAAGTGAAATCAATCCAGCCCCGACGTCGGGCTGGGAGCTGGCCCACTGGCCCTGGCCCTGGGCTGTTGTTTCTTATCTGCGGAGGCTCCGCTGAACTGGCCAACTAATGGGGCACAGCTGAGGCCGTTAAATCTTCCCCAGCAATGCATGTGCTGTCAGTATTATTCACAGTAGCTTGCGTCCCCTGCCCAAGACCCCTTTTCCCCAAAGATACCCTTCCAAGCCTGAATCATGGCTAATAAACCCATACCCAAATTGATCTCACAGCTGTTCTTCAGATGCCGTGCCAGCCCCTCATCAGAGCCAAGCTGTTTGGACCTGCAATAAATAGGGGTGATTTTTCATCTGGAGCTTGTCATTGGTTTCAGAAACTGTCCTCATTCAGCAAAGGCCTTATTAACACAATTTTTTAGAGCAGTTTTAGGTTTACAATAAAATTGAGAGGAAGGTGCAGAGATTTCCCATACACCCCCTACCCCCACCCAGGCATAGCCTCCCCCATGATCAACATCATTTATCAGAATGGTCCACTTTGTACCAAGGATGAACCTACATTGACATTATAACCACCCAAAGTCCGAAGATTTCTTAAGTGTTCACTCTTGCTGTTGTACATTCTGTGGGTTTGGACAAGTGTATAATGACATGTATCCATCATTATAGTATCTTATAGAGTATTTTCATTGCCCTAAACATCCTTGGTACTCGGTCTATTCATCTCCCCCCAGCCCACCACCACCCCTGGCAACCACTGATCATTTTGTCTCCACAGTTTCAACAAAGGCTTTTCAGTGGAGCCAGTAACACATCTTGGCAACATCATATCATGAATTTGGCAAACTGGCTTTCTCCTACCAACAGATATACTGGCCAAAAAAGGCCCCTCAGTCTAACATAGTTTGGTTATTCCATGGCTGTATGATTCACTCATGAGAAGGAAAAGAGGACAGTGAATGGCCCCTCCCCATAGCTTCCTTCCATCGACTGAGGCACAACTTCAAACAACATGGCGCCGATGTGAGAGGGACCTGGAAATCAAACACCGCTAACCAACTCAGTACTGGGCAGTTGGGGAGAGAGAGGAGGGATGATTATTTGGAATGAGGTATCTGGTGGTCCATGAGGACAAGAGCTGCAGACCACTTAAGGACAGCAGTGATACAAGTCCTAGAAGCAGTAGCCACAGTGGTGAGAGAAATAACAATTATAATAACAAACATTTGTGTAGAGCTTTGCCCCTTACAAAGCATGTTTTCCATATATAAGCCTATTAGATTCAGTTGAAAAGACAGCTTTTCCCTTAGATGCAAAGCACCCAATGGCCATTGATCCATTCATTCATTCATTCATTCATTCACTTACTGACAAACACTTACTGAACTCTCTCCTAGGTAATCGTATTAGCCAGGGTACTCCAAAGAAGTGGAACTTATAGGATATTCATATATAAAGGGAGATACTTATTTTAAGGAATCTACACATGATTATGGAGGCTGGCTAGTACAAAATCTGCATGGTGTACCAGCAGGCTGGAGACCCAGAAGAGCTAATGCTGTAGTTCAATTCCAAAGACCACCTGCTCGCAGAATCTCCTTTTGCTCAGGGGAGGTGAGTCTTTTGTTCTATTCAGGCCTTCAGCTGATTGGATGAAGCTCAGCCACATTATGGAA
This sequence comes from Mesoplodon mirus, assembly GCF_964341445.2. NCBI lineage: Eukaryota > Metazoa > Chordata > Mammalia > Artiodactyla > Ziphiidae > Mesoplodon > Mesoplodon mirus. Next base: position 175,536,512 of record NC_138977.1, read on the forward strand.
CACAATCCCCTTTAATCACTGTCGGCCGATTTAGTTAATCTCATCAAAAAAACACCTCACAGAAACATCCAAAATTCTGTTTGATCAAATGTCTGGGCACTGGCCCAGGCAAGTTGACACAGAAAGTTGACTTAAAATTAAGTATTGTGGTAATGGAGGCACTGAGCTGAAGAAGCCCAGCCCTCAAGAAGATCAAAGACTAGTAGGGAAGCAATAGTACGTGCTAGAATAGTAGTACAAAATAGAAAACAATACATGCTATAAAAGAGACACGGATAACAGTGCTGGAAATTGAAATATAATTCCTTTGACCATGGGAAGGAGGTAAAAGAGCAAAGAGTTCACAGAAGCCTTCCTGCAGGAGGAGAATTAGAAGTGGGATATTGAAGGATCTTGAAGAATTTGGATGGGTGTACATGGAGGAAGGATCCTGACACTAAGTAGGTGGGAGAGCATGAGCAAAGAGAGATATTAGAATCTGTTCAGGAAGCAGCCAGGAATTGACTGTAATTGTGGAAAGAATTAACAAGCGATATGACAATCAACCGAATAGATGAAGGCCATTGCACTCTGTTTGAAAGTGTTCTCTCTTGTCCCATTCCACCTTCCTGTTCACTGTGGTCTGACTTATTTCTCTGCACAGTTATGGTTGGCCATGAGCATGGCAGGCTGTAGAAGGCAGGCATATCCTGTGTTTGCCGTAGCACCCAATAAACCCTACCCATGGCTACTCTGGGGGAAACCGCTCACTGCCTCGCGGATCTCCAGCCCATACTCTTCAGTTTGAACTCTACCACTGGCTTTGAGATGGACCATGTGACCCAGTCCTGAGCCAATCAGAGCCTCACACTCTCAGGGCTAGAGTGACTGGTTAGGAATGAACATGTGACACCACTGGGGCCAGTTATACTCTGTGAACTGGATTTTCACTCTTTTTCTCTCACCATGAATATGAGGTGATAGAAGTAGCACTAACATCCCCATGGAGTCTGAGACCGGAGCCCACAAACTGGTGGGCAGAGCACAGAAGGGAGAGAAGATGGGTCCTTGTACCTTCAAATACAGCCCACAGAACATGGAGGAGGCTACTGCGAGACAGAGTGTGAGCCCTGGGTCCATAAGCATCTGGTGATGATTAAAAACCCTGATAAGGGGCTTCCCTGGTGGTGCAGTGGTTGAGAGTCCGCCTGCCGATGCAGGGGATACGGGTTCGTGCCCCGGTCCGGGAGGATCCCACATGCCGTTGGAGCAGCTGGGCCCGTAAGCCATGGCCGCTGAGCCTGCGCGTCCGGAGCCTGTGTTCCGCAACGGGAGAGGCCAAAACGGTGAGAGGCCCGCATACCACAAACAAAACAAAACAAAACAAAACAAAACAAAAACCCTGATAAGAATATTAACAACCACTTACTGAGCACTTACCATGAGTCAAATACTAACATATTTTGTCTTATTTATCCTCTCAACCTTGAAAGGTAGTTACTATTATTCCTCATTTTATAGCTGAGAAAACAGCCTCAAAGAGTTTCAGAAACTTCCTCAAGGACACCCCTCTAAAGGTAACAGTAAAATCGAGTTTCAAATGCAGGTCTCCCTGAGGTTGAACCCCAAGCTCTTGGCACCTTTGTGGTTCAGAAACGCCTGGGAAGATTTTAAGAAATTCCAGAAACCTAAGCCAGTCCCTAAAGATTTGCATCACTTGGTCTGGAGTGGGCCCCAGGCATTGATATTTTTTCAAAGTTCCTATGGTACTTACTCCTAATGGGCAGCTGGGAGGAGGAACTATTGCATGAGATCATGGAGACGCAGTTCCTATTTCTGTAAAGTACTTTCAGCCACGTGCACAAAAGCATGTGACCTCCCAAATTCCCAGCAACTCAGGGCAACCCTCAGCTTGACTAAACATCGCCATTTGGATTACACGATCCAGTCACCCCTGAGTGATAGAACTGCCATCTGACCTAAAGGCTGCAAATGAGGGGTGGAGGGGATGAGCGAGGCGAGAGAAGAGAATGCTCCTTTCCTTTTTTAATGTGGCCTGTCATTTTTAGGGAACACGCTTTACAGGACTATGAAGTATAAAAAGTAGCCGCAATGAGAAGAACTCAGGGATATTCGCTCCCGGCTTGTCCCAGCCATGAGTCATGTTCTGTTCCACTCCTCTTATAAGCACAAATGTCCCTGTGATGTGCAGGGAACAGTATACACAGCTGAGCCCAGCACACACACATACCACAGTGAGGGCCAGGAAAGGGACTGGCTAAGGCAGGGCACAAGCCTGTGCTCCATGTCTAGGGGCTGTTTGGTTTTTGAGTTGTTGGGCAGGGGGGCAAGGGGGAGGTAGGGGCTTGTTTGCTTCTTTTCCAGGGTTGGCCAAATGTAATCATTTAGGACTTCCTTTCTGAACACTCTTCTTGCTTAAAAAAAAAAAAAAAAAGATGCCTGGACTGCAATTTTGCCTTTATGGCCTGCCTCTCCCATGAGATCAGCTTTTATTTCAAAAGTAAAACCCCAGCACAAACGGTAAGGAAGCTTGCAAACCTTTTGAGGATGGCTGTATAGCATGGGCTTGCATTAAAATGCGTCTGCAACTCCTATATTATCAGGAAAATGCCTTTTGTGCTTGCTCTAAAAAATCTCCAGCTTCCTTCTGATTTTATGATCCTGTGATTCTCTCATTTCTAGCACAGTGCCTGGCACATAGTTGGTATTAAGCAAAAAAAAAAAAAAAAAAAAAATTATTTTGAAGGAACAAAAGCAGAAAAGAATGCTAACTGACCAACTAGATTCATTCCTTCTTCAACAGCAAGACACTGCAGGGACTTTGGTATTACATGAAATGTGAAATGATTATCGAACTTTTGAATCTGGATGAAACATTTCATTACGGGGGGGGAGAATTTAAGAAAAAAATGCAAATACAAAACTATGCCAAGTTTGTTGTTAGTCTCATAATGTGCTTCTACAAACAAACAAAAAACCTTAAAACTATATTCAGAGGGAAAAAAATCAGAATAATAGGAATAGTGCTGGAGAGAATGGTATCTATTTCTAAAAGACAACAGAAGGATGTTCGGGCCCAGGACTCAGCTTTTAAGACTTTCCTCTCAAACTGGTTATTAATCAGCATTCTTTGGCTTTAACCAAAGATGAATCAACCTGTTTGGGCTATATAGCCAGAACACATTTCACCTTCTTGTCCAAAAAGCTATCGTGGATGCCTTTGATAAATATTGCACAAGATCAAGGTCCACCAGGGATTTAGCATTTCCCAAATCCATATTAACCCATCCTTAAAAGATATGAAGTGGTTTAGCATAGGGAACTCATAATAGTACAGGGTGATCCCTCTTTTCTTCTATAAGCATGCCCAAACTGTCTAATAATTTTATAAGTGATGGTTGTCACACTAGTCTGGAGTTGCTACAATTCATCCTTTTTTCCTTAAAAAAAGAACTAGAAAAACTCTCTTCATCCCTGGCTCTCTCCCCTATCAGTTTTATGGCCATGTCAGCAAGTTGTTTAGTGTCATGGGTTGCAATTTAATTGAGCCTTGGGTATGGCACTAATCTAAAGCAGCTCAATATACTCTCTCTGTCCTCCTGCTTGTAAGGATCCTTTCACTTCTTTCCTGAACAGTTGTTTAAAGGTGAGCCTTTCTGAAGAAGCTAGAACTAAATTAAGCGTGGTCATGGTCTGTTCAGGGCTCCCACACATGCTAACATTCTATATAATAACAGCTACATTTACTGAAGAACATACTGTGTGTTCAACATTGTTCCAAGGGCTTTACTCACAAACTCACAGTGATTCTTGGGACAACTCAATGAAGTAGCTATTAACCACCTTGTGCAGATGAGAAAACTGAAGCACAGAAAGGGTGAGTAATTTCTCCAAGGTCACACAGCTAAGTGGCAGAGCTGGCATTCAAACCCATTTCCTGAACTACTGTGCTACACTGATCTGTCCATTCTTTGTCACTTTTTCTGAACTTAACTTTAAAGACCCTTTGTAACATTATGGAATATGGGAGATTATTTTCAGTTTTCTGTTAATAATTTTTGCATCAGATGAGTAGTTTTTAGAGCCCATTTAGGTCACTCTAGCACCACTGTTTGGTCCCGACTTTATGGAAACTTAGCCTTCCTCCCACCAGCCCCCTGGTTTCCCTGCCTCTTTTGAGGTCCTCCCGGCCAAAGCCCCACCCCTGCTTTGCCCATCTCAGCTCATCACAGGCAAGGCTGCTGCCCTTCTCTATCCTCCACCAGGAAAGCCAGTCAGGCTCCTTTCCTGCCTCCTGATTCATTCCCCATCAGTCTTTTCAGGAGTCATAAGCCCAGACTAAGACGATGGTAGAGACAGAAATCTCTTCCCTGGAAGCATCATCCACAAGGAAAGACTTGGTGTTATGGGTTGAATTGTATCATCCAAGTTCATATGTTGAAGTCCTAACCTCCAGTACCTCAGAATGTGACTTTATCTGGAAACAGGGTCATTTCAGATGTAATTAGTTAAGATGAAGTCATACTGGAGTACTGTGGGCCCTAATAGATTGTGACTGGCGTGCTTATACGAAGAGAAAATTTGGACACAGACACACAGGAAGAATGCTGTAAGGAGGCATGATGATGAAGGCAGCGATCAGGGTGATGCAACAGAAGCCAAGGGATGCAAAACACTACCAGCAGACCACCAGAGGCTGGGGGAGGGTCATGGAACCGTCTTCCTCAAAGCCCTCAGAAGGAACCAACCCAGCTGACACTTTGATCTGGGACTTCTAGCTTCCAGAATTGGGAGACAATAAATTTCTGTTGTTTAAGCCACCCAGTGTGTGGTACTTTGTTACAGTAGCCCTAGGCAGTGAATACACTGGATATCAAATTATAGAGAGGAAACATGGCCATCCCAGCTAATGAAAGCCTCCGACTCCCCACTTAGATGTCCCTCTCTCAAGAAGCCTTCACGGATCCCCTGACAGTGGTCTACAGAAGAGAGGATGAAGGGTAAGCTGTGACAAAGTGAGAGAGTGGCATGGACATATATACACTACCAAACGTAAAATAGATAGCTAGTGGGAAGCAGCCGCATAGCACAGGGAGGTCAGCTCGGTGCTTCGTGACCACCTAGAGGGGTGGGATAGGGAGGGTGGGAGGGAGGGAGACACAAGAGGGCAGAGACATGGGGACATATGTATATGTATAACTGATTCACTTTGTTATAAAGCAGAAACTAACACACCATTGTAAAGCAATTATACTCCAATAAAGATGTAAAAAAAAAAAACAAAGCAATTAAAAACAAAAAAGAAGAGAGGATGGCCAGGAGATGGGGTCGAGAAACTATTGTGCTGTAAGTACCTTTACTTGTGGTGCTTTGGGGTGGAAGGATTGTGAAGCTGGGAGGGAATAAAGCGGCTTACCAGGCTCCATCCTGCCCCCACCCCAGTCTGGGTGAGTTGTTCCTTATCCTTCCCCTGTCCTCACTTCCGGACTGAAGCAGGACCCCACCCACGTGGTCACCATTGTATCTGTACCATCAACTGCGGGCTTGGCCCACAATGCATTTCTGTCAGGTGGATGCATGGGCACCTGTGTGCACAGAGAGCCAAACAGCTAAGAAGACGCAAAGGTAGGAAGGCAAGGAAAAGAAGAAACAGAGGGCTTCCCTGGTGGCGCAGTGGTTGAGAGTCTGCCTGCTAATGCAGGGGACACGGGTTCGAGCCCTGGTCTGGGAAGATCCCACATGCCGTGGAGCAACTAGGCCCGTGAGCCACAACTACTGAGCCTGCGCGTCTGCAGCCTGTGTTCCGCAACAAGAGGCCGCGATAGTGAGAGGCCTGCGCACCGCGATGAAGAGTGGCCCCCGCTTGCCACAACTAGAGAAAGCCCTCGCACAGAAACGAAGACCCAATACAGCAAAATTAATTAATTAATTAACTCCTACCCCCAACATCTTCTTTAAAAAAAAAAAAAGAAGAAGAAACAGAGTATCTTTAAAAGCAGGATTTTTTTAAGAGAGGGTGGTAAGAGCGGGGATAGAAGAGGGAGGAGGACAGAGATAGGAGAGAAGGATGAGAAGGGTGTGCTCAGTTTTCTCAGGCGGCTCCACAGTTTCTTACCTGATCCTCCTGCAACCAGAGGTTTTCCATAGTTGGGATTCTGGGGGGTTTTAAGAAAGGTACGATGGGGCATAGTCGTATTGGGGCAGCATCCTGTACAAAAACACACTGACATTTCTGCAGCAAAAACAGATGACTAGGGCTTCCTTGGTGGCGCAGTGGTTGAGAGTCCGCCTGCCGATGCTGGTGACATGGGTTCGTGCCCCGGTCCGGGAGGATCCCACATGCCGCGGAGCGTCTGGGCCCGTGGGCCATGGCTGCTGAGCCTGCGCGTCCGGGGCCTGTGCTCCGCAACGGGAGAGGCCACAGCAGTGAGAGGCCCACGTACCGCAAAATAAATAAATAAATAAATAAAATAGATGACTAGTCACACAAAGTGGGATAAAGGAAGATTAAAAAGAGCCCCACATAGTTCAAGTCAGATTTTTTTCAGCTTTAGGTTTTCCAAGGTTTGGGGGTTGAGGGTAATGTTAAAGGAGTGTGGCTCTGTGATGGAGCAAAGCCAAGCTGAGACACAAATCTCTGCTCACCAGTCTCATTTCTAGGAAGGGAAGTATTCAGACAGAGAGCCTTTCCCCAGCCGTTGTGTTCTAAGGTCACAGCCAGGGTGAGTTTGGGGCGCGGGTTCCCAAGAACTGTTGGGGACAAACCATTTGTTCAACATATGAAAAGATAATGCTTTGTTCTCAGTCAAAGCCAGTTGGAGAATGATAGGCAGGGAGAGAAGTCTTCTCATTGAAACTCAAATTCTTCCTGTAGTTCCAGACTCCTTTCCACCTTTTCCCCACTAATAAGCCACATTTTCCTTTGTTCTCCTTTTCTGGGAATTGTTCTACAGGCATCTCCCCAGCTGCCCAGAACCCTGCTGTCCCAAGCTGCAGATGGTCTGGGCAGTGTCTGGGTGGAACCAGATCCGTGGGTCCTCCAGGGCAACACCTGGGACCTGCTGAGCACGGAGAATTCTCCCCTCCTGTAGGACGTGTCCTTGACCAGGCCAAGTTTACTCCTGAATAACTCAAGGCAGCTGCAGAGCTATATCCACTGTCACTTAAGGATCTCAAGCTTGTCCAAGCCTAATCTTCCTTCTGTCTCATCAACGTGTGAGGGTTAGAATAAGGCAGAGGAAGAAAAATAAGACTCAAAACCAGGCAGGTTTGACTTTCCGTCTTGTCCTTGCTGCTTGCTTTGTGACCTTAGGCATGTGACTTACTTCTTTCTGAATATCAGTATCCCCCTCTGTAGAAGGGGGATAATGATGGTCTCTTGCAGGGTTGCAGTGAAGATTAAGCCAGATAACATATGATAATATATTTTTATAATATATGATAATATATATAATACATATATAATGTGTGATATATGATACAATATATGATAATATATATTCATTCCTATGTTTGCTATTCCGTGAACCATCCAGTGACACTTCTTGGGGCCAGTGGCTCACTGTCTCCGAGGTGATATGAGGGGGTGGAGGTGATGGGGTGGGAGCACTTGGAAGACTTTTGGAGCAGGAGCCCAAGCTTCTCCTGCACTGGTCCATATTCCCCAAACCTCAGGCAATTCCACAGCTTTGGGGACTCTCCAGAGACTTATCTTGGAAGGTTGTCCTGGATTTGAGGCTGATTCCTGTAAAGACAGGTTGATTTCAAAACCACCACTTCCGGGCCTCCCTGGTGGCGCAGTGGTTGAGAGTCCGCCTGCCGATGCAGGGGATACGGGTTCGTGCCCCGGTCTGGGAGGATCCCATATGCCGCGGAGCGGCTGGGCCCGTGAGCCATGGCCGCTGGGCCTGCGCATCCGGAGCCTGTGCTCCGCAACGGGGGAGGCCACAACAGTGAGAGGCCCGCATACCGCAAAAAAAAAAAAAAAAAAAAAAAAAAAAACCACCACTTCCAAGATGTCAATGATTCAAAACAGTCCATTGATGCTCCCACCAGCTCATCTATAAATGGTCTTGCTGATCTGGCCCTGCCCCGGTACGGACACTCCCCTGTGCCTGGGCACATCTGAATTGGACACAGCGCCTGTTATTCCCAAGTCAGGTAGTGCAATGGTTGGCAGTTCACAGGGCCCTCAGGAGAATGAGGGGAATTCAGCCAGCACTGATCACTGGAATTGATGCCTGGGGCGGCACAGAGGTCTCCTCAGCATCCCAGATTCCAGAACCTAGCCATGTTAGGTTAGGTCTGGAAAGGTCCCTATTGTCTGTGCTGTGCTCTTGGCTCCTGGTGTCTCTCTGTGGAGTCTTCATGGCCCAAGATGGTTGCTTGAGTTCCAGTCACCACATCTGTGCTCTCCTTTCTTCCCAGGGGCCTCCCCAACCAGAGTGGCCATTACTGAGTGCATGCCTTACTGATATGTGTAGTGGTTTTAAACATGTCCACAGAGTCTATGACACTCCTATATAGAAAGGTAGAGGTCTAAATTTGGGCCAGTATTTGTGACTCACCTGTAACCAATAATATGCAATGGAAGAGAGACAGCGTGACTCAGGTCAGAAAGATCATGCAGCTTCCAGATGGTACTCTAAGGATGCTGGTTCTTAAGAAGTCTCACACCCCAGGACCACCATGCTGAAAACAGTATTGATATAAAGACCAGTGGACGGGAATAAGAGGGCCCAATGCCAGCTGAGGGGCTTTCTCTCTTTAGCCTCTCAGGGGGCATCAGGGCCCACTGTTAAATGGTGTCGGCTCTGGAGGCTAAGTGCTGGGATTCACATGCTGCTTCGTCCACTCACTGGCTGTGTGTCCTTACACAGGCCACTGTACAATGGGAATATTAATAGCCCCTACCTCATAGAATTGGCATGAAAATTAATTTGGCTAATACATGTGACAGGCTTAGAATCATGTTTCACTCAATATTACCTTGTTTTCTGTACTTCATAGCACTGATTATTTCCTGGAATTATTGTGTTTCATCATTTGTGGTTCTCTCTCCACTAGAACGGGAGTATACAGGGCAGGTACCACATGTACCATCCTCACTGCTGTGTCACCATCACCTGAAAGAGTATCTGGCACACAGCAGGGTCTTGTATCAGTTCAGCTGCATGTAACAAATGAACTCATGATAATAAGAGTTTTAAAAGGTAGAAGTTTATCTACCTCTCATGAAAAATGTCTGCAGGTGTGCAACGGGAAAAGTTTTGTGGCACTGTCATCATCAGAGGCTCAAACTCCTTCTACCTAGCTATTCCACTAGGCTTAGTGTGTCTACTTCATGGTCGAAGACGGTTGCTTGAGCTCCAGCTATCACGTCTGAATTCTGCATTCAGAACAAGAAAGCACAGACATGTGTATTACTCCTCCCTTAAGGAAACTTTCCAGCAGTCCCACACAATAACTCAGCTTACATTTCATTGGCCTGACCTTACTAGGTGGCTACATTTAACTCCAAGTCAAGCTGGGAAATTTAATCCATTGGAAAGGTGCCGTTATTCCCAGTTAAAGTCAGGGTTCTAGAGGAGAGGTGGGAATACTGAGAAGAAACTAGCAGGGCTCAGTAAATCTCAGACAGATAAATGGTCCAGAAAGGGCCTCTGCCCTTTCTGACTGTGCCATGGGGAGTCCCACTGAACTGAAAGGCCAGTTGACCTGTAATTTTTGCCAGCCCTGCCTATATAAGACTGACTGACTGGGAGTGGGAAGGTGGGAGGCTGGCTCTGGAGAGACGGATGGGCCAGGCAAAAGCAGCTCCTCTTCAGTCTGTAGCACCACCCGCCTTCCCCTGTGCAGGCCCCAAATCACTGCCAGTGCAGCCCCTGGGCCAGAAGGCATGACTGGCCGGCAATGAAGCTGTCTGAAGGGACAGCCAAGGACAGGGCTGACCTTCCTCATTTGTACCTCCCAGGACTTCATCTGCTTGGTTACCAATGGTCCTCACCATCCACGACTGCAGGATGCAGAAGGTCACCTTGCAGCATGGTGAGTGCAAATGTCAGGAGTCCTCTGGCTGCGGGCCGAGATTCCCACTGATGAGCAGGGAACTTTAGGCCCAAGAGGGCAGACACCCTACTCGGCCTCTTGGGCCTCGAGAGCCCTGCTCTCGCCTCCAGACCTATCCTTCCTGCCTCAAGGGTGTAGCATCATCTGAGAAGGTCTGTCTATGGAGGCTTCCAGAAGCAGGTGCCAAGTCACAAGCTTCTGCTTCTGAAGAGGGAGAGCAGAGAGCCAGATCTGGGCAAATCTAGGCCAGGTTGGCACATGCTGAGCGGACAGACTCGGCATTTTTTCCTGGATTCAGCTCCTCAGCTGCTTTCTGTGCTCACAGGCGTCTTCTTCCTGCTGCCCTCCCAGCCTCCCGTGGTGATGCCAGGGCCCCACAGAACCATGACCCTAGTCCTGGGGCTGAATCCTCTAGGTGCCTGGAGCAAAGGGTTGCCAAAGATCTCAGTTTCTTTGATGCTCAGGAATAAAAGGTTCATATTCAGCTAATAGGCAATTCCCTCCCCACCCCACCACCACCATCAGCATCAACATCGGTCTCTTCAGAACCTGAGCTTGGAGGGGGGCGCCAGTGAGGCACAGAACATGAAGTCCACCTGCCCTGGAGGAGTGCTGACCCCGGGCTAAGCACCATGCTATGCCCTTGACACCTATTATCCTATTTCATCTTCTCCTCCATCCTATGAGGTAGAGACCATTGCTATTATCCCTATTTTGCAGATGAAGAAACTAAGGCCGGAAAGCAGAAGCTCCTCATCCTGATTTTGTCAGCAGGCCAAACATGCAGCCTGTTTTCATTTCGTTTGGGCCTTTCTTGTCACCACGAGTTATTATTTTTTAATGGTTTATCTTTGGCTTAAAAAAAAGTATTTCTGTCCTGTGGACATATCTGGATTTCCCTTTAATACACAAATTTTCATTAGGACCAGGTGTGGAAAAGGCTGAGGTGGTTTGAGAGAGAGCAGAATCCCCTATCAGTATATTTTGGGAGGACAAATGGTTCCCTAGAATGTAGCATCATCAAATTATGACACCTCCCATCCACTGAGGGCTAACTGTATAAGTGATTTGCTAAACACTTTACAATTATTGCATTTCATCCTCTAGTCCCTGCAGGTGGAAATCATTATGACTTTTCCAATCTTGTCATTGAGAACTCTGAGGCTTACCTAGGTAATCTGCCCGAAATTACATGCTTAATAAATAGCAGAACCAGCTCTAAAAGAGGGTCAGCCCACCATGGCCCATGAGCAAAACCGAACCAGCCTCCTATTTTTGTGTGGCCCATGAGCTAAGAATAGTTTTCACACTTTTAATGATTGAAAAAAAAATCAAAAGGCGAATATTTCACAACTCTTAAAATTATATGAAATTCAAATTTCAGTGTCCATAAATAAAGTGTTAATGGAACACAGCCATGCCCATTCATTTACATATTGTCTGCCGCAGATTTTGAGTAGTTGCAACAGAGGCCGTGTGGCTCGCAAAGCCTAAAATATTTACTACCTGGCTCTTTACGGGACAAGTTTGCCTATCCCTCCTCCAAAACACAGGATCTTAATCCTTGTTCCAAAGTTTCCAAGAAAGCTCCAAGGCCAGCATCAGAGCCCTGAGTGCCAGGGTTTCTAGACCCTCCTACCCCTTGAAATGAGACCAGACAAGCCATCTAAATCACCAAACCTCTCTGGAGCTTAAAGGCAAAATACACATCGTCATTATGCCCTGCCCAGCTTGAGAGACTGACAGCAGATGAAAACAAAATAGTGTATGTGAAAGCATTTTGTAATCTGGAAAGCACTCTATAGAAATGGGAAGGATTACTAAATTATTTGATGGAAAGAAAGGAGGTTGGCATGAGGAAAATAAGCCAGTTTGGGGGAGGGGGAGTTCTGCTTTGCTTTTGCATGATTCGTTAATGAAACAGACCAAACCTGCTAGAAATGGCCTTTGGTGTAAACCCTGTGCCCCTCGCTCATCTAGCAGTTTCTTTGGCCCTGCAGAGAGGAATCATCCCTCAAGCATTCATATTCCTATTTGGCCAGTGCCTCTGCCCCAGAGAAGTGGCTTACCTAGCCTTCCCAAGTTTGACCCACTTCCCAAGGAGTGCGCTTCCTCCCCGGGGAATCTCAAGGTGCTAGGAAGACTTCCCTATCCCCACATCCGCCCTGTTCTTTCTGCTCACTGATTTGCAAAAGATCACAGAGATTCATTTCTATCTTTATTCCGAACTCTTTAAAACACTTGTTTAAATATTTCTGGAATAGGCTGCCGTTAAACCCTACTGGTTTTTTCTGTAGTGTGAACAAGTTAGTTGATCACTGGACCAACAGATATTTACTAAGGTCCTCCAACGTGCCGAGGGAGGAAAATATAGTACATAGATCGATGACCTCCAGGAAGGAGGCAATTTGAGGGACCAGCAGGGGAAGCTAGGAGGGTGAAATTAAAGCTGGTGCCATCACCACAGTACTGAACCAACTCTATTTTTCAAAGTGTCTAAGAAAGTGAAAGGTGGAGAGGAAGGTACAGCGAGAGTTCCTGAGGTATAGAACAGTTTTGTCTAATAGAGAAGATTAAAGGTGTGAGGCACGTCTCGAGTAGGAAGGGATATTTGGAGCTGCCTCCTGGTAGTTCAGGGGTGGGGTCCACTGCCGCAATGAACCCCCTCAGCCACTTACAGGAAACCTGCTGTCCTCGGGGCTCTCAACACAAAAGCCAATCTGGAACCCGACGGCAGCCCTGCTCGCCTATACCCCGACCCGCCCAAGAGTCCCTGCTGGCACCGAGGATGCCTGATGCTCAGCCGATCTTTTAAAAGTAAGAGGCAAACAAAACTGTGTGCAGAATTGGATGTTTATTTCCACCATCTGCGTGGCAATACAAGTTCAAGTTATAATGGCATCCGCTCTCCATCAGTATTAGGGAATCATTTAAACATCCACAGCCATTTACTGATTATAAACACACACTAAAAAAAAAAAAAAAGCGGCAAGTGGCATGTGGCCCCGCACCTGCTGCCTTTGTGTGTCAGTCAATTTCATGCCTAGGAAGCACTGGGCTCCATGGGAATGGCTATACAAGCAGTTTGGTTGGTTGTGGTTGGTCCTTTTTTTCTTTTTGTTTCCTGGGGAACAGCATAAACCAAGTTGGCCCCAAAATGCACTTACTGCAAATAGATGGGAATAAATGGAAAATAGACAATGATCATAAATGCAAACAAAAATGCTGAATTTCCTAAGGTTAAAATGTCCATTTGCTTATAATTAGTAGATTAAAACTAATGAGTATTTTTACTGGCTTTCAAGAAAACTTAGCAGGGGTCATTGTGCAAAAGGCTCCTATCTCCCACCTGCCACCACCTCCACCCCAGAAGGTTTGAGTCACCAGGTGATGACAAATAGGGCATAAACTGAACATGGTGAGAGCAGGCATGGGAAATGGAAGGCACAAAGAGAAACTGATGCATTTTACAGGGGAAAAAAAGAGAAAGTTTACCCAAAAGCTGTGACAATGTTTTCTGGATCAACTTTTTATCTTGCAAAGGGTTTCTTCATCTCCTTCAGACCTGCCCCTGCCCTGTCATAGGCCAGTAGGTGGCTCCTGCCTCAGTTCTGACCTTAATTAGCTGTGTGACTTTGGGTAGTCAGCCATTCTCAGAACCTGTGTTCTTACTGGGGAAAGCTTAAAAGGGGGAGTTTCATTTCCAGGTTAACTTCTTCAAGGAGAGGTTTTGCTTTGGTTTTGTTTTGTTCTGTTCTTTTTGTTTTTGGTTTTTGACAGCTTTCTAGCTAAAAGTACTTTCTGCCTTTATGGTGTAAAGGACCAATTTACTGCCTATGAACACATTTTTTGGAGGGGGGAGTGTGGAAAAAACACTCTCTCAGCTTTTTATCTGGTCAAAAGCCCCAAGTACTTCTTAAAAGTTCCTGTCTCTCTAAAGTGGTCCATGAGATACATCAGACATTCTTCGCATTGAGCATCACACTCAGCTCCTCTGATCCATCCCGGAGGGGGGCCCTGTCTGCCTCCCTTCTCTGAAAACTGGTCTTGAGATGGTACTCAACCTTCCACTGCTCATTAAACCTGGCTGGCTGGAGCCCAACACAATGACTCAATTAGCCTTCTACACATTTATTTAGAATAAGGGTTTCCTCTATATATCTAGAATGATTACCCCCACTGCCTTATAGGCCTAATCTAATTGGGGGTTCTAATTCGCAGCCTTATGTAAAGGAAGTTGGCATTGAAATTGAATTGTTATACACGACTATGGACTGAAGTCCATTTCTTATGATAACCAGTGAAACCTGGAGCAGGTCAAATGGGAATTTCTCCAGCATCCTGGAAGATCTTTAGGAGCCCATTTGGAGTACATCCTTCATAAATCCAGTATTATTAATCCATGGGAAAGTCGTTAGAAAAACACCATCTCAAGCCTTCTTCTCTCTGCACTTGTCTAATTTTCTCTGGTTCCTCAAGCCATCTGTTTCTCACCTCTTCTCCCTTTTCCACTAAAATCTACCCTTAGGGGATCTTATTTGGATCATGACTCAAATGTAAAAAAAAAAAAAAACGGTAATTAGAGAAATGAACAATGATAGCATATTTGATGATATCAAGATATTATGTTAATTTGGGGGGTGATAATAGTATTGTGACTTTTTAAAAAATGAGTCCTTTACTTAGGAGATCCATATTGAAATGTGAGCTACACCTTGAAATGCCTGAGATTTGCTTTCAGATAAGCGGGTGGTAGAGGTGACATGAAATTGGACTTGACAAGTGCCAAAGATGAGTGATGAATACTGGGCCTCATTATATGGTTTGCCCTACTTTTGTGTATGTTTGAAATTTTCTATAATAAGTTTTCTTTAATAACCCACTCTTAGGGAAACATCTGATAAACTCATACAAACTAAGATGCCACTAACTGATAAGGATAAATAGTAGTTATCTATTTCCTGATGTATCTACATTTTAACAGGAGAAAGAAAGACTTAAGACAAAGAAATGAATCCAACAGTGGCAAATAAGACGGGAACAAAGGGGAGAGGAGGGAGGGAAGAGGCCACAAGGAAAACAGCCACTCGAACCAAGAACTCTGAATACAGTTCCAGTCTCAATTTTCTTTTTTTCATCTGACCTAACAGGATTTAATCAAGATCAGGCCAATAAACACAGCTACAGTTTTTTAAATTGAAGTATAGTTGATTTACAATGTTGTGTTACTTTCAGGTATACAACAAAGTGATTCAGTTTTATATAATATATATATTCATTTTCAGATTCTTTTCCCTAAACTCAAAATATTGAGTATAGTTCCCTGTGCTGTACAGTAGGTCCTTGTTTGTTTTTATAGTAGTATGTATATGTTAATCCCAAACTCCTAATTTATCCCCCCTCTTCCCCTTTAATAACCATAAGTTTGTTGTCTCTGTTTAACACAGCCATATTTTTAAAAGACTATTTCTGGAGCTACTTTATTGAAAGTCTTCTCCATTTTTTTTGTTGTTGCTAACTGCCATGTAGCAATAGCTACTATCAAAAGCACTTGCTGTTTATCAGACTCCTTGCTAGGTACTTCACACACATGATTACATTTGATCTTTATTTCAACTTTTTTAGATATTATTATTCCCATTTTACAGATGAGTCAGAAGTAACTTGTGTACTGTCACTCAGCCCAGGTGGAAGTCTGGCCTCTTAATTATGTCACAGTCGCTGTAGTACCTGGAACAGAACTCTTCCTAAAAGTTCAGTGGATGATTTACTTCTCTCACAGTATATGAACCACTTATCGAAGGTTTGCTAAATCATTGTCTTGCCCTGTATTTAAAATTTAGTAATTAGTATTTTAAATTCTGAAATGCTAAAAATCTACGCCAGACTAAAACCACATCATAATCTCTGATGGCCAACAAATGAAAGATTTATTAGGCTAATGAGCAACTATAAATTAGATTTAAACATTATTATTTAAATAGTAATAAGTGGGTGCACTCTGGGGTTTGGCGGGTCTGTTTGGAGCAAGGGAGAAGAGGAATGGGAGATAAAGGAGACTAGAAAGGTAGGCAGGGGAGTGCAGCCCACCTCGTAGGCCACGAGTGTCGTAGGCTAGATGCTCCGGGAAGCAGATGCTGAGACAAGGTTAAGGGTTCACAAGGTTTACAGGGGAATAACGCTTGTAAAAGAAAAGGAAGGAAGCAGCCTGGGGCAGGGGAGCCATCAGGCTGTGATGCAGACACCGCAAAGTTCAGCCAGCCCCGTCGTGGGCCCTGAAGCAAAGACTGGCTTTATAGGCGTCCTGATTGGTGTGGAAATAGCCAGGTCCTTGTGCTTACCACCTTGCTCAGAAATTGTCCAAAGGGTGTGACTTTGTCTCAAAAACTGAGGTTAGAGCTAACCTTGAAGGAGCAAACAGCAGGGAGGCTGTTCGTTAAGCACACTCCTGCAGCTGGGTAGCAAATCTTTTCTTGATGGGGAGATTGGAGCAGAACCTCTTTGTGACTGCCACACCAAGTAGGATTTTTGGAGTTTGTACTAGAAGCAACGGAAAACCACTGAAGAGATTCAATCAGACATGATGGGATTTCATACAGTTATATATTTAATAATGCCCACTGATTCATTCATACAAAAAATATCTTGCCTGTCATGTGCCAGGTGCCAAGTAGGTACTTGGGAATACGTGAGTGGACAAAGATCCTGCCCTGGGGGAGCTTATGTTCTAGCCAGAGGGAGAGACACAAACAGTTGAACGTAATAAATATGTAAGTTACATAGAATGCTAGATCTTCACTCTTTGGTGTGGTCCATGGGCCAATAGTGTCTGTAACACCTGTGGGTTGGCTATAAATGCCAGCCTCATCCCAGACCTACTGAACTCAAATCTGCATTTTAACAAGAACCCCATGTGATTCTTAGGCACAGTAAAATTGAGGCTCCACTTTCAACTTTAAGAAAAATTTTAAACAATGTTAAAGTGGGAGAGATAACTACCAGTATGAAAAAGGGAGGGTAGTCTGGGTAGACCTCATCTGAAAGGGTAACTTTGATTAAAACCGTGAGAGGTGAGTTAACCAAGCATCTGGATTGAGATGTTCCCAGGCAGAGGGAATAGCTGGAACCAAGGCTCCAAGGCAAAGTGTGGCTAGTGTGTTTGAGGAACAGCAAGATGGCCAGTTTGGCTGGAGGAGGCAAGGGTGAAGAGTAGGAAGAAAAGAGTCAGATAAAGGGGGTGGGAGTAGGATAGCCAGATGCTGTAGGGCCTCTGGAGACATAGCAAGGACTTTGGCTTATACTCAGTGATATAAGGAGTCACTGCAAGAGTTTGAGCAGATAAGAGACCACGATACACGCCTTAGAAGGATCACCCTGGCTGTTGTGTTGGGAATAGACTGTAATGGGGCATGAGGAGAAAGCAGGGAGACTTCTTGTGGGGGGGTGGAGGTGAAGTACCAAAATAATACAGACAAGAAACATTGGTGGTTGAGACTTGGCTGGTAGCAGCAGAGGAGGTGAGAAGCGGTTTGATCCTAGATAACTTTTTAAGGTAGCTCCAACATGATTTGTTGACGGATTAGATGTAGGATGTGAGAAAGAGAGGAAAAGAGGAGAATTCCAAGGTGTGGAGTTCAGGAAAGAGGTCTGCTAAAGATGTAAACTTGGGAGCCATGATCATTCTACTATAAAGTCATTTAAGAATAGGGCTAAATATAATAAACTGCTATGCCTGCAGGTCTGCTGACTATATCAAAAACTTTGGTCAGATAATACAGTTGATGTGGAAGTCACAATGAATGAACTTTCTCTGTACATTTTTGCTGGGTTGTGATCTGAAATTTCAGGTACATAAAATAGTTAATGCACTTTAAATATGTTTCTTAAAAAAATACTCAGGTGTAAACAAAACAAAAAGAAACTCATAAAAATGAAAGTAGAAAAATTCTGGAAAAAGAAAAAAAAAGATCGTCATCTAAAATCAAGTACATACTTTTTAATTTCCACTGGAGATGAGCAAAATTCATTGATGACTCCCTCTCAAAAAACATTCTACTAATAAACTAATGAAGAAATTTTAATTTTTGAAATTTAAATCTAGTACAAATTGGTACATTATAGCTTTATGCAGACCACCATAGCAGTTATTAATGGCAAGTGCTATGTTTTAGGCACTGAGTTAATCACTTTACTTATCTCATTTGACTCTCAATCCTATAGGATTGTACCCATTTCACATATGATGAGATTGAGGTTCAGAGAGGTTAAATATGTGAACTCACATGGTCAGAAAGTACCAGTGCAGAGATCTAATTCCAAATCAAATGAGAACTACATGTAAAATTCAGATAGTACAATTTAAAAATGAAATGTGCTGAAGAAGTGACATTATTTTATTTTTAATTAAGGTGTTTCCTTTAGAAAAGATTCAATACTTCTAAGTCTCCAACTTTCTATAGTCAACAGATCCTTTGGGAAATGGTTGCTGGGTTTTTTTTTCTTTTTTAAATAATCTAGCCTCCACCGCCGTGACTCATGATTCTCATTAAAAAGTATGCCTTTTCTTGCTGATTTCTGGGCAAGTCGATACTGTTGACTGAATCAAAAAATGGGCAAGTAATTTAATGTTAGTTATCTGTACTTTCAAATTGTATCTGAGCAGTGATTAGATAAAATAATATAATGCACTATCAATGATTAAAATTTCATTTCATGTAATAAATTATACAATTTACTTTTATTTATACATAGTCTACACCAAAAATATTTTTGGAAACATCTTTTTCTTTTAGTATAACATACAGGTTAGCAGGCTGACACCAGCTTCAATTCTAATAGCTAAAATCCCCCACAATTATACATTTATATGTATAAATATGAAGAACATAGCCTTTCCTCACATTTCTCTGGAAGTTCAAGTTGATACCACTTGATAAAAACAAGACCATATAAACATTTCCAGATTTTGCTTAAGGTCTTAGATTAAACTGTAGAATATTAGGTGGAAAATTATAAAGATATATTCATTAGCCTTGAATTCATCATCTTACATGTGTATATTACCATAATAGCCAACAAAGAGCATGCAAGTAAAAAGGAAGGCACAAAAGGAAGCAGCGGGTAAGTCTTAGACCTGTACACTGAGTAGCCACAAGAGACAAATAATCAACACAATTTGACAGACAAGGAAAAAAACTGTTCACTGGATTTCTTTATGTTATACGTTAACAGCATATTCAATTGTTTTTATCAGATTATTCAGTGGGTATCAAACTTCTGAAATGATCAAACTTCTGTGTACACAAACTCAGTTACAAAATAAGGTCAGCCTCATGAATCCAAAACATAACAAAACCATTTAAGGGCTTGGCAGAAATTAGTACATCTTAGACAGTGGGAAAGAAAACCCAACTTTCATATGCACCAAATGTGGATGTATTCAAAAAAATTTCTCTGAGTGTATTATCAATGAGACTCATCAGGGTTTGTCATTGTTGTCAATTGTTGGCTATTTTCCTCTATGAAAGAACACAAGAATTTAACTCATGATGAGCTACTAATTCAATATTAAAGTAACATTGCTGGTTTAAAAAATTATCTTTGTTTTAATTTTAATTTTACTAAAACATATCATAGCCATTTAGTCTAAAAATAAAAGCACATCCCATAGCTTAGACCTCAATTACAGTTCTTATTATAGTGGTTAGAGAAACAGAACCACAATAGAGGTATGTGCTATGGCAAAATATTAGAAAAAACTTAAAAGTTATCATTCTGCATATCAAGTGCCTATTGGCTGAACATAACTGTATTCAATAGTTCATATTCGGACAACTTGTCAACTAATGCAAAAAGCTAAATAAAAAGATTTATAGTCGAACACAGAGTTCCTAAGGCTAGTATCACACAGAGGGGGAATTTGTCAGCAGAGAACTCAAGAGCCAAATTGAGAATTGGATTTAAAATACTTTTCCCTGCTGTGTGTATAATTAGTAATACGTTCGGTGACCTAAAGAATATTTCATGTTATTCAATTTTCTTTTCTGGGCAGACTACCATAGCCCAGTGACTTTAAAAACCAAACTCCAAAATTCTACCTGATAGTCTTAATAAGGGCAGTTGGATCATAAAGACAGAAAGGACATCTTAGTCACTGACTGGAAAAGATATCATCCGTTGCCCCTCTGCCCCAGTACGAGAATAACTGAGGCCAATTATGAGGCTTACCAATCATTACTAGCAGGCTAAAATAAATAACTGTATGTAAATGCTTTTTTATACTTATATGTGGAGATGAGAGACAGCAAGTCAAAGGACACTGGGGTGGTGGCAAAGGAAAGCCTCAATATGCAGAACCTACAACATCCCTTCAAAAATTCTTGTGACTTCTCAGACCTCAAGGTCAAATTGAAACCAGCAGGAACAGAGCTGGAATTCCAAAACCTCTGAAAAGAAAGGACTAATAATAAAAACTGCAGCTGATTTTTATGCACCAGAAATGAAATGTTATAACATATCTATCATTCACATGTGGGTTCATGTAATTTATCTTCAATTGGAATTATTATCTATTCAGCAGCTGAAGCCCAAGAACTGCTGATACACTGCAGATGAGAAAACATTTGCTGGTCTCTCGGCTCTGGCCTTTCTTAAACTAAATGATGATCACACAATATAGATCACTTGTTCTATAAAACAATCTTGGCTTACGTGGACGGTAGGCCGCACTGCCAGCATCTACATCTGCAACATCACTTCATTCCCTTTCACAGATTCGAGAGGGTCTGTAGCAACTCTTCAGCTTTATTAATTCTACAATTCAGTCTCAAATTCACATAAAAAATTATAGTTTTTTAATCCAGGATTTACTCCTTTGAAAGAAGTTATTATAGCTATTTAAAGAACCCAGACACTTCAAATATCTGAACCCCAAAGATACAATAATTTTAAAGTAATCTTTACAGTATTTGTAATTAAGTACTTTATCTCAACACAGTTGACTTCCAAGGTTGTCAAGCCAGTGTCCAAAATATTCTAACTTACCCGTGGGAGTGGCAGCTGTCTGAGCTCACGTTTAACATAGTTTACAATGCCAAAACAACAGAGAAAAACACCATCCAGAAAGCTACGTGGCATTCTCTACTGTAGTGTTTTCAAAAGTTCGTTCAATGGGATGTCGGTAAGTATTTAATTAAAAAAAGGGTTCCATCTTTAGATAAGGATACATTCAAACTGGAATAGAAGGAATTCTTAGAAACTTTAATATGCCAATAGGCAGGTTTGCAAAGTCTCCAACTTATTTGTCCGTGGAACCTTTTATACCCATGAGCATCTCTTAGGAATAAATGCTCCACAGAGCAAGTCTTGACAAATACAGCTTTGACATTTTGGTGCATTCAGAGGCGTCACTAACTCCTTAGACTATGAGACATCAGTCTATTTCTTAAAATTAACAACAAACATAATAGTTATAGCCAGTACGTCTGGAATTTCAGACTCAGAAAGTAAGCATATGGGCAATGAGAAGGGAATACACCTGTTCTTCATACTCTTATCATTTTCACCTCCCCAGCAAAAATATGTTCAGAATCCCCATGTTAACCACTCTTAATGACAGCTGTGCAAAACACCTGAACAAACCAACCAAATATACAGACTCCTTGAAGCAAAATGATGGAATAAAGTTTTCACTTTCTCAAGTGGAAAAATGCACACATGCCATATTAACAATTTATAATTATATATTTAGAAATGGTAACCTCAGTTTTCACTTAAGAATCTATATGCTGTGGAAGCAACCTAAGTGTCCACTGACAGATGAATGGATAAAGAAGATGTGGCACATATATACAATGGAATATTAGTCAACCATAAAAAGAAACAAAATTGAACTATCTGTAGTGAGGTGGATGGACCTAGAGTCTGTCATACAGAGTGAAGTAAGTCAGAAAGAGAAAAACAAATACCGTATGCTAACACATATATATGGAATCTAAAAAAAAAAAAAACAAAAAAATGGTTCTGATGAACCTAGGGTCAGGATAGGAATAAAGACGCAGACATAGAGAATGGACTTGAGGACACGGGGAGGGGGAAGGGTAAGCTGGGAAGAAGTGACAGAGTGGCACGGACATATATACACTACCAAACGTAAGATACATAGCTAGTGGGAAGCAGCCGCATAGCACAGGGAGACCGGCTTGGTGCTTTGTGACCACCTAGAGGGGTGGGATAGGGAGGGTGGGAGGGAGACACAAGAGGGAGGGGATATGGGGATATATGTATAGCTGATTCACTTTGTGATACAGCAGAAACTAACACAACACTGTAAAGCAATTATACTCCAGTAAAGATGTTAACAAAAAAAAAAGAATCTATATGCTGTTTAGTTGGTAACATTTATAGAGCTACCTTCTTTGAAGTACTACTGAATAATTCAAGTTGCTATGGAAAACTTCTCTTTACTGAGGAGTTCTTTTACTTTAGAGAAGTTTTTATCAACCTCAGCACAACTGACATTTTGGGCCGGATAAATCTTTGTTTTGAGAAGTTGTCTTGTCCATTGTAGGATGTTGAACAGCACCCCTGCCTCCCCTCACTAGATGTTAATAGCATCCTACTAGGTTTGACAATCAAAAAAGATCCCCAGAGAATTCCCTGGTGGTCCAATGGTTAGGACTCCACGCTTTCACTGCTGAGGGCGAGGGTTCAATCCCTGGTCGAGGAACTAAGATCCCACAAGCCGTGTGGCGTGGCCGAAAAAAAAAACAAAAAACAAAAAACCCCCCAAAATATCTCCAGATGTTACTTAGATATAAGAAGCCAATCATCCCCAGTTGAGATCCATTTCTGTTGAGCAAAAATTAAAGCTTACACCTTGACCTTGACTCTGCTTTCCTGGGAAATGTCCATTTTACAGGCATACTGTGACTTACACACATCAACAAACATCTACTAATTAGTAGCATTAGCGATCTTTCTAAATTCTGTGTGGTCAGAAACATAAGTAATTTGTGAGTGATAGAGAACGGTCAGAAGAAAGCAGTCTACACATTTCAAAGAGAATTAGAGTAATGTGTAATTTTACTATCATTATATTAGTAAGAATTATCTGAATCATAATGTTTATTTGGCAAATATTTAGCCATTAGAAAAACGCTAATTGTACATTATAACCTGTTAAGGATAATGATTGAGGCAGTCTAAGAACAACAAATGTAACAATCGTCAATGGCTAGCTCAGACCATGTTCTATTCCTCGACCAAATATTCTCCATGAAATTCTCAATTCAAAAATCTCAAGTCTTGTCTTTAAACTGCTAGCTTATACTGTAGCCTCATCACTTTTTTAAAATTATCACAAAGAAACCCTTCACATGTCATCAGGAAGAATCCTGGCATGTGCCAAGAAGTACATTATCTAGTTTTAAAGCCATTTCTTCTATAACCACATCTTCAGTTTTATCATAATTGTCAACTCCAGATACATCACTCTCTTTATTTTGTTCTTTTCTTACTGTCTTTAAACACTTGTCAAGTCTATTTATGAACAAGTCCACATCCTGTGTCTTCATACCGATGGCTGATGCAGCATTGAGGTAAGCACAAGGGTAATTATTTGTATGTGACATAAAGCCTCTGAAAGTGTAGCCACTCACAGTCTGCACAGACCCAAGAGGCACAACCCTGAAAGGGAAAAGATTTACCAATTTAGTATGCCTGGTGATGTTAAGAGTATCACCCATAAACAAAAGAAAGCTGTGTTACTAAGCCTTACACCTACTTAGTAAGAAGTTTAATAAAAGCCATAAATCGTAGCCTATGAAAACAGACTGCAGCCTTAAAATAAAATTATACAATGCACTTCACATAGGACAGTACTACCTGATGCTTACCATTTACTTAGTTTCTATTAAAGAGCTACAAGCTCTAGGAATCAAAAACACCTTTACATCTTCAAAAAGGTAAAAAGAAAGTTATTTCTGGTTTTGTATCAAATAACAGAATCTGACTTCACATATACATACTTTAATGGAATATTTAAGTTTGTAAATCAAACCACTTTGATTAACTGCCGTGTAGCGCCTCAAGTAATCAATAGACTAGAATTACATCTATCTGATCATGTTATGCAATGGAAGGTTTTAAAGCCAGGATCCAGCAGAAATTACATAACTGCTTACAGTGGGTTGATGGTCAGCAATCAGTAATATTCAGCAATGGTACATGCATTTTTAAAGCTTGATTTCACTGTCATACTTGATATAAGCAGATTTCTAACAGTACTTTTTTTTTTAAGAGCTCAATTAAGATCAACCTCAACATAAAGACAAATAGTGGCAACACTAAAAAGCAAGGCCAAGAAAAGCATTTTAGAAGTGTCAAAACTATGCTGCATATAGATATAGCTCATCAAGGTAAAAGGTGAATTAATCTAAGATTTTTTTCCTTTTAAAAAGTTGTTCTTTGATGTGCAATCTCTAACCTCTGGTAGTCAGAGAGAAATTCTTTAGCAGAAGCACGTAAAGAAGAGTGCTTAGAGCAAGGTACTTTTCAAGTCATTTTTCTCTGACCTCATCAAACATAAAATGAAAAATGAAATTCATCTTAAGCTATGTACATATAAAAGCAAAAAGCAGATTTTTCAAAGGCAGTACTTAGACAAGAACTGCATAGCGTTTTCAGCTTAGGAAATGAACTTTTCCTTAAAAACACTTTCACTTAAACTTAGTAATGAAGACAACTTATTTCTAACACCATAATGTGACATCACTGAAGATGATCTAACAAAGGAAAATAAAGACAAACATTTGTACAGAGGGGTAATGAACTTTGTTTTTGTATGTCTATTAAAGCAAACAAGATTCGTATCTTTCCTGTGACTATTTCACGTTCCACAGGTGACTGACTGTGTGACAGCCTTACAGATTCTCTACCTCATCATTCTTTTCCTCCACGATGAATTCTCAGGTGCAGTTCAGCACATACTTGGGGGACTTATTGTTAAAGAAAGGTGCTTTATTAGAGTTAATTTTGAAAAGTGAAATAAATCCAATCCTCTTTTAAACATACTTACCTGGCTCCAGAAACCTGTCTGGTAAAAAGCATGGAGCCAAGCTGAGTGACAGCTTTGTCACAGTGTTTATCTAGTGTTTTAAGTGTCATAGCTGAAAAAGAAAAAAGTATTCCAGTGAGCCTTGGTTCACCAGCACAAAACTACTTAAGAAACAAACAATCACAGAGACATCATTTTTTTTATTGTGCTAATAAACATGCAACATAAAATTTACCATCTTACCCAATTTTTAGGTATACAGTTCAGTGGTATTAAATACATTCAATCTTGTTACACAACGATCACCACCATCCATTCCCATAACTTTATCTTATAAAACTGACACTCTATACCTATTAAACAATAATTCCCCATTCTCCCCTCCCCCTGGCAACCAGCATTACACTTTCTATGATTTTGAGTCCTCCAAGTACCTCATATAGGTGGAATCATACAGCATTTGTCTTTTTGTGACTGTCTTATTTCATGGAGATATCACTTTTTATTCATTGTCACATGGCACCATTTCACTTTAATGTATTTAATAAATTATAGTAAGGATTTGTTTCCATATCAGAGAAAAATATGTTAACATAAACATGCTCAGAATCAGAAGAGAATTTCCATCTCACCCTTCCAAAAAGTGAATTTTCCAATTAAATAAATGGAACAATGACATGGATAATATGACTTACCATATTAGATACTTTACAAATATAATCTCAACCATTTTTAACAACTTTGTATGTGAGGGATCATTATCTCTACTTATAGACAGGGAAAAGGAAGTTAGAGGCTAGTACATGGCAGAACTGGGATTCAAATCATACCGTATCACCTTCTATAAAATCTACATAGATTATAAACCAACAAAGGACTGATTGGGGTGATTTTATTATCTATCAGTGGCCAAATGGTTTTCCAAGGAAGCCCATTCCTGAAAAAGGCTTCAATTACAAATTATTATTTCCTTACTTTCCTCAGATATACATGAAATATGAACTATATTATACTATATATATTCACAAATTAAAAGGGGTAATCATGAAGTTTAAAAGTTAGTTAAATGCATAAAAGTCAACATTCTTTTTATCCTGTTTAGTAGTTCTTGTACTACATGACAAAATGAAATGATCATAAATACAGATTCCTCTAACACAGGCATACTCAAGAAAATAAATAAAACAGCATTAAAAATTATAAGAATATCTTTAATGTTATGGTGTTTTGTTAACTGGTAGAAATTTTAAAATATTTATATAGAGTCCTTATCAGTGACCAAGTTATTTTGGTGAGAAGCAAGAGTTAAAAGTATTATTTTCCATATATTCAGTATAACACTTAACATAGATTTGAATTCTTTCAGCGTATAGGTTTTATCTTAGAAATACATTACAGCATTTATAAAGGCTGACTAAACTTTTAAAATTTACAAATTAGCACTGTAATGAAATTAGAAACATCACTGTAACCAGAAATAATTCATACTCTTTCCAGAAACACCAGCTTCCCACTGGGGATGGTTCAGAAGTACTGTGGGTTTTTTTTAAGAAAAAAAATTACCTAAAGATATGGGATTGTGAGGTGTATGCAACACTCTTTCATTGTAGGCTTCTGACAGCTTCTTTAGTTGGTTGGCCAAATATGAAAACATTTCCTGCAACAACAAAATGTTACATTTAAAGGAAATCAAATAAATAAATACTCACTGCAACTTGCTAGATTTAATAAAACAACCCTAACTGCTGTACAGTCTATGCTGTAAATTAACTCCTTCATATGCTCTAGGAGCAATTATTTTCCTTTGCCACAATATAGAAAGATTTAAAGCTGCCAGAATTATCAGAAACCACAGGATTTCAAGGTAAAGAACCAGCACATTTCCTGCTCTGGGGCTATCACATATCTATCACAAATCCTTCCTCTTTTCAGAACCTCCAGGGCTACCACTCTAGTCCAAGCAGCCATCAGCCTCTCCCCTGGACCACAGCAATAGATTCTAAATGACTTCTCTGCCTACTTTCCCACCCCTCCAGACAGAGGCTGCAGTGGTCTCTCAAAAACATGAATCAGATCATGTCCCACCCAACGACTTCCTCCTGTAAGTGTTAAAAAAAAACCAAACTCTTCATCCACGTGATACACCCCAGCCAACACACCCAACTCAGTGACAGTCATTCCCTCCGCTCACGACCTGCTAGCCACATCAGCCTCCTTTCCAATCCCTGAACATGTCAGAACCTTTGTGCCTGCTTCCCCTGGACTTGGAAAGCTCTTCTCCCAGATGATTCCATGAGTGGTCCCTTTTGTCACAATGTAAGGAGACCTTTCTTTATTACTTCCCTGTTAAAGTAGCTCTCCGACTCTGCCCACCCCCAACTCCCAATCTCCCTCCAACACCATTACCTATTTTGGTTCCTTCACTATACTTACCACAGTCTGAAATTTCTCTTTTATTTGCTTAAATAAATATTGCCTATGACTACCTATTAGAATGGAAAAACTCCTTGAAAGCAGGGACTTTCTATCTTCTTCACCACTGCTTTCCCAACAGCAAGAAAAACGTGCCAGACTTTTAGTATGTGCCAGACTTAGGAAGAGGACGTTTAACAATGTATTTCCTTTAAATATTATAAACTTAAAATTAACAATTCCCTTAACTCAATTAAAAGAATACAGCATCTAAAAACTAAAAATTGTATTCTTGATCCTACTCTGAAAAATAGTGTATACCCAGTAGTAAAAAATAAAAATACATATATTTTACAAGTACAAAATCTCATGTGCACATGTATGTGAGAATTTAATAAACCTACAAATAAATATTGAGTTGGCAACTGTTTGACCTAAAATTGTATTTTCTTCTCTTAGTAAGCACTTTAAAAGTGTTGAAATGAAAATCTGCCCAAGTGAGTCTGCAGCTGAACAAAACCCATTTGCACTGACCTCCTCCAGCCACAGTCAAAACATATAAACTCTAATGATGCACCAAAGAGCCAAGGGCCAACAGAGTACCCGAGTGGAGACAAAAGGAAATGATACTTCAACTTCAAAGGCCACATAAGCGGCTTCAGTTTTCTCTAAGGTGAGGGTTGGATAGTCTGATCCCACACTGAGACCCAGAGTAGCTCTTTCATGTCTAAAGTACGTAGTAGATGACTAACTCCGTCTTTTGTTAGGTAAAGATTTAAAAAAGAGGAAAATTCTTACCAGGTTTATGAATTATTAATGAGTCTCCTTAAGACCACAAACATTTTTATCCTTGTCAACACAGTATATTTTATATTCTGAACTAAAAAAACTTTAATAGTCATTCTTAAAATTTTTAGGATATTTTATAAGATCAATTCTCAGCATGCCAGAATGATGAAATCTTAGATCACTAAAATGTACTGATTCTTTTTATATTCAAAAAGTTAACACCCACATCTGTCATACCGAATGAAGCTATAAGTAAACATACTGTTATATGTAATAAGTCTTTCTCTTTTGTCATTAAAAAAAGTGTATAGAAATACTTAAGGATGCATATGTTATCACCATTTGCAGAAACAGAAAAAAGAGTAGGCATCTTTTCTTAGACATATAAAGATTTCCCGGCCCCTCCTTCTTAAACTAATATTGATGTTCACTTCAGAAGGTGCAACAATAAGAAAATCAAATGAAATTTAAAAATCAAGAGTTTTTCCTGCAACTGAAACAATTCATAATCTTTTAGTACCACACCAGAGTTAATGAAGAGTACAATTCCTAGGTTTCATTTATATATTTTCATCTACTATGAGGTAACTAGGTCATAATTTAAATGCTCAGTATTGGGAATTCCTTGGCAGTCCAGTGGTTAGGACTTGGCACTTTCACTGCCGAAGGCCCGGGTTCAATCTGGTCGGAGATCTAAGATCCCACAAGCCACGTGGAGAGGCCAAAAAGAAAAGAAAAGAAATGCTCAGCGTTGTTTAAAAAAGAAAAAAGGAGTCATACATTTTAATTTAGATATTAACTGTTGATTCTTCTTCATTATATTATATACCAAAGTCTTAATCTGCATCTAATTCTCTCTTACTCTCAAATTCATTAACCTCTCATAAGCAGAAACAAATCTGATAGCCAGGAAATGCCTTTTACAGACTCCTACATTTTCCCCCCTAACAACAAAAAAACATTTCAATTGTGAGGGCCAATTTAGAGTATTATTCTATCTAGTCATGGCTGCCACAATAATCACCAATGCGGTTACACTTGTAGGGTGAAAGGAACCTGATGAGTAGTTAATTTGTCCTTAATTTGTCCTTAGCTATTTCTAAAAAAAAAAAAAAAAAAATGTTTCCTTAGTAACACCCCTAGAGGGTGCTTTTAAATTTACTAATGCATACATGGCTATTAAAAAACTAATTTTCCCAATGTTCAATTTCTAATATTTAACAAATTAGTTCTAACCAGTTCTATAAATAACTTGCTAATGCCACTACAACTGTAGCTAACATTAGGATAAAAATCTTCAGACTATAAACGTAATACTAACTCAATCACATATCACTAGTAAATGGGAGTAAACAAAAAAGAATATATTAGTGAGTCCAGTTCACATCCATCTGCAAATATTTTTAGTATCTCTACTCCATATAAAGTGTTATGATAGGTAATCCAATAAGCAAAGCAGTTTACAATATCTTAAAGCTCAATGTACTGAATCCTACAGTATTTTTCATATTAAGGTCCTAAATGCTCTCCCATTGATATCACTACATTTTAAAAATATCATTTAAGAGACTGTACCACTATTTCCTACACTGCTACTTAGCTAAGCAATTTTTATCTGATATATCAAAGGTACTCCAGAACCTGCACTATTTTTTGCTACAGTTAGATCTATAACTGACATTTATTATAAAATACTTCCGTAAAGGGAGAAATTTATAAGCACCCCAAGCAAATGTATACAGAAAGATCTTACTTAAAAGAAATGAAATATTATCGATTCTCTATGTCTCTTGTGCTGTATTTAACTTAATTTTAAAAGACTCTTCACTAGAGATAAACTGAACTGTATACCTGAATGCTAATGTCAGCTACATTTCTAGAATAAAAATACAAAACTTTACACCATAATTCAAGATGTTAATGGAAGAGAAGTTGAATTATATTAAGCATTATCTTTCATATAGTCTTTTGCAAATTGATTTGCAGCTGTGAAGCCCAGCATCTAGCTTATCCCTTCCCATAACTCAAAGATGTGCATAATTCACTAAATTTTAAAGAAAAAGGTCTTATGCTTATACTGCTACATATTACAGGAGAAGATAAAAGAGAACTTCACATATTATTACAATATGCCTCATAAGGTGGCCTCAAAAAAAGGAAACATAACAAGTAGTCTGGTATTTCATTGATAACATGGAAGGTTGGATGGACAACGGACTGTTGTTACGCATCCACACACACAGATGTCCTTAAGTGAAGACAACGGTACTAAATGAGGGATGCTGCTATCTATAACTGTGGCCAGGCCACAGTGTCCAGGCATACTCCTTGCATCACAGGCTAAAGCACTGCTTTCAAACTCTTCTGTTGAAGCCCCATATCCAGGCCTGAAAGCTGACACTTTTGTTGAGATTCAACTACTCTACTTTCAGGGATGCAAATCTTCTAAGTTCCCAAACTTAGCTTTATTATAGGACATTGTTTGAAGCTGTATGTCTTATGCTCTCCAAGTTTCAGCTAACAAATTCCAGCCACAGGAGCAGCCAGTCCTCTGTCATTCCTCTTCTGCGCTTGTCCAATTCAGCAGATATTTGCAACAATGAATGATTACCTGCCTGCCCTGTTCAGCAAAGCACTCTTCTAAAAGTAAAGCTAAGCAGAATTATAATGATCTTCTCCAGAACCAAATGTGAAGGATGAATGTCTAAGACTGATCCTTCCTTCTGCATAGAGCAACTCAAAGAAATAGTTTCTACAATTTTCACCCCTTTTCTTAAAGGCCTCTTCAGTTAAACTTCCTGGTCACTTCTCCCCTCAGTGAAGCAGATGTGTTGACCAGGAAGGGGCTAAGAGCAAAGAGGTTCAATTCACACCCAGAGTTCCACTCTCTTTGATCCTTTCACCCTTCAAAAAAAAAAAGGCTTGAGAAGAAATGGCTTCAAGCTGAGTTCTTGTCTGCCTCTACTGTGAAAAAGATAAAGCCTTCTTGGAAGATGTAGAGCTAAATGAAATAAACTAAAAATATCATTGTGGTGAATAAGGGCAAGGAATAAAAACAAAATCCTAAGTTGTCTTTTAACACTCCTTTTTTAGTAGGCAATAACACCAATAATATAAAGAGGAGCTCTCAGTGATGGTATATAAATAGCTCTGGCTGGAGCAATATAGCTTTGCCTCGGCTTCTCCAGAGCTAAACCAATAAACTATCACGATTAAATTTTCACAGTCCAAAAGCAAGTCCATTTAAACAAAAGAGGCCTTTACTTCCGCAACAAATCCAATAAAAAAAACAATATTTATGCTACATATATGCAATTATGGTTTATGGAGGACATCCACATTTTTCAACAAAAAGACTTTCCTGTTGAATGAAGTTGTTAAAAAGGAAACTTTATGCTCTTACAATGATAGAGTTCTCAAAGTTCTCAAATGAGCTTTTTTTTTTTTTTTTTTTTTTGTGGTACGTGGGCCTCTCACTGTTGTGGCCTCTCCCGCCACGCAGCACAGGCTCCAGATGCGCAGGCTCAGCGGCCATGGCTCACAGGCCCAGCCGCTCCACGGCACGTGGGATCCTCCCGGACTGGGGCACGAACCCGTGTCCCCTGCATCGGCAGGCAGACTCTCAACCACTGCGCCACCAGGGAAGCCCTCAAATGAGCATTTTTATACTCTGACAATTACTACTATAGATAGTTTCTGCTCTAAGTAAATTCTATACAAAGAATTTTAAATAAAACCAATGAATACATTAGAGCCTTTGGGGTTTTACACACCTCCACTAGATAAGAATAGAGGTCAGGAGATTATCATTTTTATGGCTCAAATGCTTAGCACACAGCAGGTAAACACTTCCACAACAGTGGATGGGTGACTGGAAGCAGTGGGAAGAGTGGGAAGACAGAAAGTGCAGAGGCTTTAGCATCACCTAGACTTGGGTTCTGGCACTTATATGTGCTCCTTGGGTAAGTATACTTGTTCTAGCCTCAATTTCATCTGTAAAATGGGGATAATACCTACCTCAGAAACCTGCTCTGAGTAGTACATGAAATGAATAATGAAGTTGTTATAATGAAAATAATGAATTCATTATAATGAATATAATGAACCTAGCAGAATTCGTGGCATACGGCAGACATTCATAAAAATATATTTCCTACCCACCTATTTTTCCCTTAGCCTAAAATAGTTTTCAGGTTGAAATGACTAACATTAGCTAGCAGGACTCCTACAGACATGCTAATACCCTGCAGCTATAATCCTATTCTTGTCCTGTCCCTGTTCATTCCACTCTACACTATCTAGATAAAGGAAAAGAACGAAGTTCTGTATGTTACAAAGCAAGTTACCGCTTGACATCTAAAATGGAGTCATCCAATTCATAACACTAAAAACATAAAATTTCCCCACAAAATATTTACCTGATGATTAACAAAGGACAAGGTCACAACGAAAAGCAGAGCTGGGCTGCCTACTCGATCCATTCACCAGCTGAGCTACATATTGCTGCAGGTCAGTCTCAAAGAAGATGGAATTTCATTCTTGCTAAGCAAAATGTACACCTGCATGGGCCTTTGGTATCACCTAAAAGTAGCTGA
Organism: Mesoplodon mirus; assembly: GCF_964341445.2. NCBI lineage: Eukaryota > Metazoa > Chordata > Mammalia > Artiodactyla > Ziphiidae > Mesoplodon > Mesoplodon mirus. Next base: position 175,569,431 of record NC_138977.1, read on the forward strand.
AAATTTTAAAGTCAAACCCTAAATGTCAATGGTCAGAAGAAGCATGGCATAAAAGAAATTCTTAGATTCCAAAAAGATGACAGAACAACCCTAATATCAACAATTCCAAAATCCTTAGGGGTCAGAAAAAGTACTTTTGGAAGAGGAGTATCCACTAGGGAGGAAGCCCTACTCCCAGAAGTACAGCGCCTGTTACATACAACAGGTAATCACCATTTTAACTTATTCCTTTTCACAAGTTTTCAACTATATCCATATGGAGAAATGTCTCTATAAGAACATCTAAGTCACAATGGAAGTCAGTATCAAAATGTTATTTGCTTTCTGCCTAATTTTATAGAAAGATACTTATTCTGTGTAAAACAAGAAAAGACTGTACAACAGTGGATCTATGTGTTCCCAAATGCCCTGCATTAGTTCATTCTATAAATATCTGATGAGCATCTACTATATAACAAGCAAAGGATGCTAAGAATAGAGGGATCAATCAGCAAACTCCAAAGTAGGCAGTAATCTACTAGACTACCCAAAATCAAGGACCAAGTTTCACTTCAGACACCTGATGGTAATTTTTTAGGGATGTGCATTCAAACAGTCAGTTTAATTTGCTAATTAAATAAGTTTACTACAAAATTACTCAAGACATATTAGTTTATATAGCAAATATTTAATATTATTAGCTATTATTATTTATAGTTTCAATTCAAGAAGAACAAAAACAGGAAAAACTAAATAGTATGTTTATTTGATATTATAATAACAGCATATAAAAATTAAAAAATTTGCATCTATAAAGTATAGTTTTAAAATGTCTAACTTAAAACTTTGTGTAATGGTTTTATTGTTTGAGCTACAACATATTCTATTTATTTAGTTTAAAAATGAAATTTTAGCCAAACCTGCAGACTGATATAAGGTAAAAAGTAGCTACGGTATAAGAAAAGATTATAACTATGACAACTAAAAATACCAGAAATAAATAGAAAACTAACAAGTTATATTTTCAAGCTTTGATATTTGTGATATTTGTGCAGTTCACCTCAAACTCCATGAAATATTATCTATGTATAAGTATTAAAATGCTATGATATATTCCTCTCCAAGTTTCCATTACAGATACAAGTGACCTGTGTGCCCCAAAATAATGGGTTTTAAACTTGGGTGTGCATCAGATTTATCAGGGAAGGTTGGTTAAAATGCAGTTTCTAAGCCCCACTCCAGACCTACTGAATCTAAACTTACCCTAAAGGAAAGTGATCTAAATCACAAAATCTCCAATAATTGCACAATACTTTGCTTTCCAGACTCAGTCTAAAATACCCTTTAAGAATTCTACACTTATGCTAGTCATCAATTCTAGCCTACAATTAAACCATGGGGGCCACTTAATAAGTGCACGAGTTGCATTTTCATAGAATAGATGTCACTTCTTCTAGTGACACTTGACCCTGTGAGAGCTGGGCTAAGGTGCCCCAGCTGGGTTAGGTGATATATGCTCTCATATATGCTTGTTCTTTCATAACTCTCATCAGACTTGTAATTATTTATTTAATATGTAGATTTCCCCGACTACAATTTCCTTAAGGGTAACGACTGTGTCAGTCTTGTTTGTAAATTTAACCTTAGGGCCTATGCATAAACATTTCTTTGCTTGAATGAATGAACGAGCAGGGGCCAGTGCTGCTCAGGTAATGTGGGACCAGACCACAAAGGATCATGATGGATCATAATGGGAGGCTAAGGAGTTTGGACTTTGTCTTACAGGCAACCAAAAAAAGCAACCAAAACCCAAAGCGGAATAACTTGAAGAAAAGTGCATTTTTAGAATATAATCTTTTTTTTTTTTTTTTTTTGGTCACGCTGAGCGGCTTGTGGGATCTTAGTTCCCTGACCTGGGATTGAACGCGCGCCCTCGGCAGTGAAAGTGCACAGTCTTAACCACTGGACCAAAAGGGACTTCCTCATTTTAAGAATATAATCTGGCACTGCTCTACAACATGACAAATTAGAGTAGACCAAGACTGGGGATCAGGAGAAGAGTTAGTAAGTTATTGTAACCATGCAGGTGTCATATGGTAAGCGTTTAGTTAGGGAGTTGTGGCAGGGACAATGGAAAAGAAGAAATGAATGTTTGAAACATTATGAAGGGTATAAGAGGAATCAAAAGTATCAGCATTAGACAAACTGTTATATACAGAATGGATAAACAACAAGGTCCTATTGTATAGCACAAGGAACTATATTCAATATCCTGTAATAATAATGGAAAAAAATATGAAAAAGAATATATGTATAACTGAATCACTTTGCTGTACATCAGAAACTAATATAACATTGTAAGTTAACTATACTTCAATGGAAAAAAAAAAGGAAGTATCAGCATTAGAAATCTAGTTTAAAACGAAAGAGGTAATTTATTGGTCATCTAACTGCCAGTTCTACAAGCAGGTAAGGCTGGATCCAGAGACTCAAATGACTCTCAGTTCTGTTTTCCCTCTTATGTTCTCTACTCTAAAGAAGGCTTTCTTGGCATGGCCAGAAATATGGCAGCTGAGAGTCATAAGATTACATCCTTACAGTTTACTGTCTGCAAAGCAACAGACACAACATCTCTAAATGAACTATCAAATCTGCTGGAAGGACTCTATCTCCACATGTCCACCTGCGAACGAGGCTAGCCAGATCACGTGGCCACCCCTAAGAAAGAGGAGAAGGGACCCTGTGATTGACAGTCTCACCAGGACCACCTGGAGTCAGAGAGGGAGTTCCCCAGCAACAGTGGTTCTGCACAAGCAAATAGTGTATATCTAAAATACAACTGAGCTTTTTTGGCCAAAGCTGTTAAATGTATTATTGTTTTTGCATCCTCTGGATATTAGTAGACCTAGGTCTTCAGATTTATAGCTATTTAAAGTAGCTACATTGCTACCAAACTACATTATTTACCTATATTTTTTAAAAAAAGTACAGTTTAGAGGTTTTAAGAGAGAGGATCAGAAGCCCAACTGCCTAGATTTAAATCCATGTCCCACAATTTACCTCATACATATTACTTCTCTGTCACTACATTTCCTGTGAAAATGAGGATAACACTTCACAGGGCTGCTGTGAGGATTAAATGAATACATGACAAAGTACTTCAAGGAGAGCCTGCCACATGGTAAGTGCTCAGTATTAGGGGTTATAACTTCATATATATACATAAGTGTATCTACACATATATGGTATCTGCTAGATAACACAAGCCCAGCACTGAAAGACTATGTTAAGAATGATTTTACATGAAACTTTTCTACCCAGTAGTCAAACCTTAGTGCTCACTCTACCTGACCTATCAGTGGCACTGGGCAATCACACTTCCCTCCCTGATACACTTCCTTCACTTGGCTTCTAGGACTCCATGCTCTTGCTTTCCCTCCTTCTCAGTCTCCTCTTCTGGTCTCTTTCCTTCTCCCAGACCTCTTAATGTTGGAGTGCCCCAGAGCTCAGTCCTTGCACTTCTTTTCTTTAGACTCATTCTCTTAAAATCTCAGCTAATCTCTTAGCCAATTAACTCCCCCAAATTTTTATGTCCAGCTCAGCTCTCTCTCTGAACACTAGACTCGTATCGCACTCCATACCTACATCTCTACCTAGACGTCAGAGGACATCCTGATTTCAACTTTGTCTGAAACTGAACTCTTGGCCTTACCCTCCAACCCACGGGCTTCCCCATCTCAGTTAATGGCTCTTCCATTCTTCCAGCTGCTCAGATCAAAAACCTCAGAGTTATTCTTGATGTCTCTCTTTCACTCACAATACATTCATCTGGAATTCCTGTTGGCTCAATCTTCAAAAGAGAGCTAGAATCCAACCACTTCCATCACCTCTACTGGCACCATCTAGATCCAAGTCAACATCACTTCTTGATTTCTGCAAAAGCTCAACTTCTACCCTTGCCCCCCTAATTGATTCTCAACACGGCAACCAGATCAATCCTTCAACCAGAGGATCCTTCAAGGATCCTTTATATCCTTCCTGATATAAATCAGATCACGTTACTCCTCTATTCGAAACCCTCCAATGGTTCTCTATCTATCTCACTTAGAATATGAGGCAAAGACCTTATATGGCCTAGAAAGCCCTACATGACCGGCCCACCCCCATTACCATCCTGACTCAACTCTCACAACTCTCCTTGATCACGCTGCTCCAACCATACTGGCCTCTTCTCTGCTTCTCAAACACACTGACTTGACCCTGATTCCTGGTACTGGCTTTTTGCCTGAAACACTCTTCTCCATCATACATGTATACTCCCTCAAACTTCTTCAAGTCAACTCAAATGTCACGTTCTCAACGAGGCCTGCACTAACCACTGCATTTAAAAAATCAATTCTCACCACTTCCCCCCACACATCATCCGCAACCCCCCCTTGTTTTACTTTATTCTTTTCTTCCACAGCACTTTCAGCTTTGTAATTTATATATTAAACAAACATTTATATTTTATGATTTGTTTATTGCTGGTGTCCTCCATATGAAATGCAAGCTCCATAAGAGCAGGTATCTTTGTCTATTTCATTGATTGCTCTATGAATATAATGTGCCTGGGGCTTCCCTGGTGGCACAGTAGTTGAGAGTCCGCCTGCCGATGCAGGGGACACGGGTTTGTGCCCAGGTCCGGGAGGATCCTACATGCCGCGGAGCGGCTGGGCCCATGAGCCATGGCCGCTGAGCCTGAGCGTCCGGAGCCTGTGCTTCACAACGGGAGAGGCCACAACAGTGAGAAGCCCGCGTACCGCGAAAAAAAAAAAAAAAATTATGTGCCTGACACATAACAGATGCTCAACAGATATTTAGTAAATTAAGTATTTACTCAATGAAACTTATCCTACACTCAACTTTATCTACTTTCAGTTTCAAAGAAACAATAGTCCATACTGTAGACCATGCTATTTTAAATGGGCTTGTCATTGTTCAGATGGGGGATGGGAGGGGTCAAGACAGCTTAATAGGGGTGGAAATGGATAGGAGGTACCATGAAACTGAAGAGACCATCATCTTAAAAATTTCAAACTTAAGTTTGATTTATAAATTACCCATATGATTTGTGCTGTATTACTAAATTACAGGCCAATTCCCATGATTATAATGCTCAAGGTCCAGAAAGTAGCTGTTTTATTTCAGGAAATATTCTACAATCTTTTAGAACTAGAAGTGGCCTCAGATAGCAACTGTTTCTTTCACAAGTAATGAAATAAAATCTGTGAGTTCAAGAACCTTTTCCATAGTGAAACAACTAGTGATAGGAGAGCTAAGACTCACTGACATCGGATACAACTCAACTCTCATACAGAGAAATGATGGCTTTCCACATCTATAAACAGTCTTCATCTGTCATACGGAGAAGGGCCCTTGAAAGATTCTGCTGAGGTTTTCTCCTGGCCAGAACAAGATGATTATTTCTTGGAGTTTATCAAACTGGAGTGTTAGTCTAATCATTTAAAATTTCTTTTCAGGCATAATTTACATATAGTACAATTTCAGGTGTCCACTTTTATGAATTTTGACAAACATATACAGTCATGAAACTACTACCAATATCAAGATACAAAACATTTCACTACCATTAATAGTCCCCTCCCCCAACCCAAGCCTCTAGCGTCCAGTGATCTTTTCTCTGTCCTGGTATTTTTTTGCCTTTTCCAGGATGGCATATAAATAAAACCGTACAATATGTAGCCTTTCAAGCCTGGCTTATTTCATTTAGCATAATGCATCTGAGAGTTGTTACAGTATTGCATATATCAGTAGTTTGTTCCTTTTTATTGCTGAGTATGTACGTACCACAGTTTGTTTATACCCCAGATGATGGACATTTGAGTTGTTTCCAGGTTTTGGCAATTATGAATAAAATCACCATGAACATTCACATCAAGGTTTTTGTACAGATACAAATTTTAATTTCTCTTGAGTTAACAGCTAAGAGTGGGGCAGCTAGTTTATGTGGTAAGTAAATGTTTATAAGAAACTGCCAAAGTGTTTTCCAAAGTTGCTGTACCATTTTGCATTCCTATCAGCAACATCTGAGAGTTCTACTTGCTTGAGATCCTCGCCAGTGCTGTCTGTTTTTATTGTTGGTTTGTTTTTCTAATATTAGCCCTACTGCTAGGTGTGCAGTGGTATCTCACTGTGGTTTTAATCTGCATTCCCCTAATGACTGAGGTTGAGCATCTTTTCCTGTATCACGTAAATCGTAAAAGATGTCCTAACAATGAAAAGTAAATAATTACTTTCATATGCGTTGACTTAGTGGGGAGAAAGGGACTAGGGTAAAACAGGGCACAGAAAATGTTAAACTTCTGTTACATATTCATAATGCTGTTGAGAGGATCCATCAGATGACATACATGAAAATACTTTAAAATATGTAAATTACTATTATAAATCTAAGGGACTGTAATTGCTACAAAGTGTTCGAAAGTTATACAGATACAAAAACTGCACCAGGGGCCTCTAGCTCTCCCAGATGGGAGATGAATAAAACATCTTAGTCTGATCTGCCCTACCAACATTGTTTGTCTACAATTTTGGAGTTGCCCCTGAATTAAGCTAGTTTTTAGTGCTGGAGACAAAGTCCAATTTTTTTTTTTTTGCGGTACGCGGGCCTCTCACTGTTGTGGCCTCTCCCGTTGCGGAGCACAGGCTCCGGACGCGCAGGCTCAGCGGCCATGGCTCATGGGCCCAGCCGCTCCGCGGCATGTGGGATCTTCCCGGACCGGGGCATGAACCCGTGTCCCCTGCATCGGCAGGCGGACTCTCAACCACTGTGCCACCAGGGAAGCCCACAAAGTCCAATTTTTAAGCACAAATGTCACTTTTCTTTTCATAACCAACATAATCAATGAGTTCAGCATTCTAATAATGGCAAGGGATGGACTTATTATTTTAGAATGAGAAGCTGGCCAACATCTGACCTAGCTCTTCCTCCTGCAACTGACATGTCACACCTAAACAAATCTTCAGGCTTCCAAAACTAAAAAGAAAAAATTTGTCCATTTGTCTTTTAAGAGCCTCTACCTATAAGTGATAAATGAATTAAATTTTACTGAAATAATAAGAATCCCTGATGCAGGAGTTTCTTAAGACAAAAACAAACACAAAAGCAAAAATCACTTTTCCAAGATTCCTCAGGATATATGAACAGACAGGATAACAATGATTAACTGAAAACCACCTAGGGAGGGTCCAGATCAAAGTAAATCCCCTAGGACTTTGCTAGGTATCTACATCCCAATGTGATAAACCAATAGACAAAAACACCAATACTTTGGAGTACTGTTTTAGTCAACAGTATTGTTTACACCTAACGGGAAAGATTACCTTTCTTCCTTTTAATAGCTTCTTGTAGCCATTCGATCCAAGGGATAATAAAGTAATAAGGACATCTAAAGAAGGTGAAGCTGAAGCTCTTCCTGAAATAAGGATGATAAGTTACATTCAGAAGGGGAAAAAAGCTTTGTAAATTAAGATTTATTACAGTAGCCTATATACAAATGGATTTTTGTTTGTTAGTTACTTTTTCTGAAGAGCAACTGATTTATTTACCTGGATACATCTTGCTTATTTCCTGAATGAAGGAATCATTAAAGCCAGCAATTATAGCGCCACCTACTGGAACCATAAAATTTTTGTCCAAGCTCTGAACGAAAGCATCTATTCTACCAACCCGAGCCCCCTAGAATGGAAAATGGAATAAGATGTAGTATTACATATTAGTTTCTAGAAGAAGAGACAGCAACTGTTATTAATAAATACCATTAAAAACAATGCACAGAAACAAAAAACAGATGAAAGATTTTTGTTTTCTTGGTACCGATGCCAGTAAAATATTTTTAAGCATTAAACTGAGTTTTTAAATGCTGCTCCTTATGTGTGGAAGAGCACTTTATAGTTACAAGCTGCTTTCACACATAAATCATTTAATCTTCACACCAAGCCTGTGAGGAAGGCAGAGTTTCAGTATCAGTTCAGGTGGGAACTACAATGAAACAGAACTTTTCACCTTAAAATTGGGTAAGAGAGAGTGAATTCCTCCCATGCCTTTCATCTGTGATCTTCTATTTGACAATAAATAACAACAGTGGGTCCTACAACTATTAAGTAATTTTAAACACCCTCTGTGAGTTCACGAGTGGCCTGTAGGCGCCCATGCTGCCAATCAATAAATTATACATTAAGTGCCTCTCTTTGATGCTTGGATAATCTACTAACCTGCGTGACCACTTTAAGCAACAAGCTCTGCTCCTACCACCACTTGGATAATAAAGGAGAAAAGAAAAATTTTATTTTTAACTTCAACTAATGGAATTTTTTTGGTATACTCTTGGCATAAGAGTTTCTACGTAAGAGTTTCTACATAACTTATGTTTCCTAATGTTATAATCTTAGATGATCTCATTCCACTGCAAATGAACTTCAAGTGAAAATCTAGTATTCTGGTGAAAAACGGAATACTTGCTAGAAATGTAAAACTAAGTTCTAGTCCCATGCGACATAGTCTATAACATTCTGCCTAATGTGCTTCAATTTCCTCCTCTTAAAAACTGAGATACTATCTAAATTTCAACTAAGATAGTTTTTTTCTTTATCTGTAGCCACAGATTTTCAATCTGTATTCACAATCTACATTCCTATTAATATTGTAACCATATTTGACCTTCATCCTCCCACTTTATATCCACATCCATAGCCGAGGGAGAATAGAAGGAGCAGATAGAAGAGAACAGAAGTAGCCTAATCTAAGAGGCCAGATCCAGGCAATAGGTAGAAGCAGCAAAAGCAGAAAAGGGAAGGGGCACAGACAACTTTGGAGGCTATCGCATGATTGTTTAAATCTTAACCTTCCCCTGTCATTCTCCTTTCTAACTTCCTCATAAACTATGATCAGAGAAAATCTCACCTTATCACAGGAAAACAGAGAGAAACATATGAGACTAATTGAATAAATAACTGAAAACCGTGCAAAGTAGCACATAAAAATAAAGTGGAACAGTCAGAGTTACCTTTTTATTAACATTTAAGTAGTGCCCAAGGTTTCCTGAGAGAAATCTGAACCTAACTTAGGAGGAGTACTAAGAGAGCAATCGGTGCACCAGACGTTGCTAGAACCCCTTCATCACTAAAACACAGAAAGCATTCAAAGGGTAGCAAATTCTGTGGCAAGAAAACAAACAGGCTGGACCCAATCTCAGGAATGGTGTATAGACCTCATTCTCCACACTAAAGTCTGGGGCCATTAATGAGGAGGAGAGAAAAACACCAGAAGGGTGGAAGGGGTTAAACAGAATAGGAAACACAGGAGCATGTCCTATGAAGTAGAAGGTTGCCATTTATCAGTTCATCCATTTACTCATTTATTCAGGGAACAAGTATTTGGGCACCTATCATCTGCCAAACATTGTTCCAGGTTCTGGGCATAGCAGCAGTGAAAAAAACAGATCATTGTTCATATAATAATTACGGCCAGAATTTACTAAGAACTTACTATGCATCAGGCACTGTTCTAAGCACTTTACATTCTTAACTCAGTTAACCCATGCAATAGCTATTTGGGCAGATGCCACAATAATAGCTATTTTACAGATGAGAAAATTAAGGCACAGTGAAATTAAAGTGACATGCCCAAGGTCAGAAATGTAGTTAATAGCACAGCTGGGACTCAAATCCAGGCAGTTAAAGCACCTTACTGAAAGTCACCCAGGCAAAACCTAGGTAATCAGGATGAAGAGCCCATGTTTAAAAAACAAAATATTATTCCTATGGCACTTCCATCCTTCCAGCAACTCAGGCCAAAAGCCTTGGAGTCCCTGAATCCTCATGTCCTCGTTCCTTGCATCTGGTTCATCAGCATACCGTGTAAGATCGACTCTCAAAATACATCTGAATCCAACCATTTCTTAACACCTTAACAGCAACCACTCTGGCCCATGCCACCAATGCATCTCATGTGGGCTACTGCAACAGCGTTCCCCACTTGCCTTCCTACAGGCCATTCCCCACAGCACAGCCGTCACACATCACTCTCCTGCTCAAAACCCTCCAATGGCTGATGACCATACCAAGAATAAAATCTCAAATCTTTAACACACCTCAGTTAACACACCTCAAATCTCTTTACGACCACCGCTGCTCTCAGTTGCCCTGGTCCGGCCACGCTGGCCTCATGCATTCCAAGCACACCCCGGCCTCAATGTCTTGGCACTTGATGTTGCCTTCTGTCTGGAATCTCTCCAGAGAGCTGCCCAGCTCATGCCTTCATAACACTCGGGGCTCTGCTCAAATGTTACTTCTCAGAGAGGACTTCCTGGAGCACGCCATCTGATACTCCTCCCCCACAAATACTAGAGCATTTATCAAGGCCTGTCATCCTTATTGTTTACTGTCTGCTTCTGTTCCATGAGGATAAAGATTCTGTTGTATTTACTGCTGCATCCCCAGTGCCTACCCTGCTGCCTGGCACATCCGTGGGAACCCTGCAAAATATCTGTTGAATGAACTGACTATTAGGTCTATGAATAACTAGTATAACACCTACTTCTCTCAAATTCTCAATAAACAAAGTTGCTGCTTCCCACTCTTGGAGAGCTTTACAATCCTTAATTCTACGTATTTTTGTGACTCTACTACAACCCTCTCTATTAATGTGTCCTCACATCCATATTCCATGAGTCTCCTAAATTAGTCAGTTTAGTACATGTCAGAAGTATAGGTTCTGCAAAGCTAATTTCCTGGAGACTACATATGCATATCAGAATGCTCTATATGCTCAGCATTGAGTCATTCTGGGACATAGCCCTAAAAAAAAAAAATTCTGAAACATTTTAGTTATACCTCTTTCTTCATTGTTTGCTTGATTATTACAATACTATCTTCTCAAGAAAGATTCCCAATTTTAGTACTTTGTTTTTTAGAGGAAGATAAAGGGATTTGGAGTCACACTGAACTATATGGGCCATTTTGCAGCTTGGGACCTTAGGCAAGTCACTTAATACTTCCGAGTTTGTTTCCTCACTTGTAGAATGGAAACAATGAGAAGTACACCTTAAACTGTTAGGATTAAGTTAATAAACTTTAAAAGTCTAGCAGGGGGCTTCCCTGGTGGTGCAGTGGTTGAGAGTCCGCCTGCCGATGCAGGGGACCCGGGTTCGTGCCCCGGTCCGGGAAGATTCCACATGCCGCGGAGCGGCTAGGCCCGTGAGCCATGGCTGCTGAGCCTGTGCGTCTGGAGCCCGTGCTCCACAACGGGAGAGGCCACAACAGTGAGAGGCCCACGTACCGCAAAAAAAAAGAAAAAAAAGTCTAGCAGGATGCCTGACACATGGTGGGTATGGGTACTCAGTAAATGGTATGTATAACTGATAAAAACTACCAAGATAAATTAAAGCTAATTTTAATTTTTTAGAGTGTCATGAAACAACTAGCACTGAATAAGACCCAAGTATTTATTTGGCTGAAAGCAATAGGGACACCACCTCTTTTTGTGAGGGCCAGTGTTTATGTACTGCTTTTTTTTTTTAAAAGAAATGTCAATTCTAGAAGGTAATACAGTATCTGCAACAATACAACAGCTACCTTATAAAAATTCATTTACCATCTTATAGTGTTATTTTCTGGTTAAAATTTTAGTAAAACCACCTCACAAATGAAGAGAGGTGATGACAAAGTAGGGTATTCGTGATGCACAACTCCATGGGCAGCTTTCATATTGTATCCTGGAGCTTGTTTTCATTTAAGAGTCTTAATCTCTTCAATTACACCACCAAATTTTCTAGTATTCAAAAGTATGTCATGAGCACCAAAACAATGAGCACTGCTGAGTTAAGTACATAACATATGGGTAAATGTTAAGGAGCCATTAAACTGATCATTATGAAGACTTTATAAGCATGTGGAGAGTATAGAAATATAATCTAAGATTATATTTAAGTTTAGAAATTAAATATGCTTTTGACTACATTTTAGAAAGTTAATACTAAATGTACACAATGGCTATAACCATGTAAAAAGCAATACGTATATGTATTAAAGAGAAAAAAGGGATACACAAATTATTAAGGGTAATTGTTAGGGTAACAGGGTTATGAGTGATCTTCTACCCTTTCCTCACTTTTCTAAACGTTTAGGAATGCTAGAATATCTGACTTTTAAAAGAATTAAGGCTGCCAAAAATTAAAGAGGAGGAGAAAGGAAGAAGGGGAGGAGGAATAAAAATGAATCACTGAAATAGTATGTTTTTTCAAGATTTCCAGCATAGATAACTGTACAACCTTCCTCTGCTACCATTCAACTTAGATATAATCTAGTCTGAAACTGTGATAAGCCTTAAAAAGTTAAGGAATAATGCAAAAGGATACCAAGGAAACAGTAAATGGTCTTCCTCAAAGGTTTTAAGAAACCCTCGAATACCATGCATACAACCACTCCACCTCTGGACTTCTTTTGTTATGTAAACTAATCTATTTCCTTATTGATTAAGCTAATTTGGGTTGGGTTTTTGTTACTTGCAGTCAATTACATTCTAACTGGTACAACCTTTGAGTGAAGAAATTAAGCGAATCAGCTAATACTACTGTATAAACCATATTTATATCAGAGATAATACTAGTACTCAAAATAACAAAAGAGAAAACAAAAAAATTTATGAGATAGGATCTACAGGGCTAAGGAGCACTCACCACCACATGGCAGAAGGCCACAGATAATCTTGAATAACTCTTATCCACATAACACAAATCACATGTGTGTCAAAACTGAATATTTGACTAACATCATTATGCATGCAAATCATAAAATTCATATCATACCTAGATAATATCTATCCATATCCTGATATAGTGTGAATAATTAATCACTGTAAGTAAATGTAATACATCATTTATTCATTCAATTGTTTGAGTAACCAATTATTGAGTGTCAGTTATGTACCAGGTACTGTCCTAAGTATTGAGGACATAACAGTGAACAAAACAAAGTCCTTTCCCTAACAGAACCTTAATTCTAATCACTACCAATAAGTAGACAGTAAACAAACATCATATCAAATGGTGACAAGTGCTATGGCGAGAAAGAGGCCATCAATTTCAAGGAGCACCATTACTTTACATACCGCTAGGTAAGAATAAACATTGGCATTTAACATTATAAGACACCTCAATTTCAGAGATATAACATGGAAAAATGTGTACTTTAAAATCAATGAATATGGCAAAACAGGAAAAGAGGGATAGAAAATGCTGGCAAGGAAGAAGGCGTTATTTCAAATAAGGTGTCTGAGAAAGTCTCATCAACCTAAAGAAACTCAGGTAAGAAGCCACACAACTCTAGAAAAGCAACCTAACAAGAGGTATGAGCAGGAATGGGGTGCACACGGGTAGCACAAGAGGAAGAGAAAGGAGGCAAATGTGCCAGGAGGGTGGGTAAGAGGGAGAGCAGCAGGAAATGAAATCAGGGAAGCTGCAGACGCCTGAGGACACAGAGCCATGGCTGTGACTCTTACTCTGAGTGGGATGGGAAGCTCAGACATGTTTTAAAAATAAGAATCTAAAACAGATGACTGGGATCTAGGTGATGCTTATAAAAATTAAAAAAAAATAAAATCACGGTTTTTAAAAACCTGCCAACTCCATAGTTATATACTAAAATGTTCATAAATGAAGTCATTTTCAGTCTAGGATATAAAGGTAAAGTGATTTCTTAAATACTAAATATAGAATATAGAACAAGTAATCAATATAGTTTTAAAAACACTATAATCCACTATATTAGAAAAATGAAAACACTGGCAATGGAACATTCTCAGAAAGTTAAAAAAATAAGCTACTAAAGTATTTCCATGTTGGTGCTGACCAAAACTATAGTCCAATGACACTAGCAAAGAATAATGACTTTTACTGAGTGACTACTGGATGCAAATTTCTAATGCTCCATGAATTAGAAGATGCTAGATTAACTGTTTTTCTGTACTAGGTTGTAAGAAAAACAAAGTAATAATCCCAAATATGTTAAAATCCATTTTTCCCTGACATATCTTTTGAAACTCTCTTACCTGCTGAATGAGGTGCATGCACTTTGAAGACTGCACTCCATAAGCATTGTTAACTATATGTGGAATGCCATAATTAGCACAAATCACAGCCAGTTCTTCTAATCTATAAACATATTCAATAGAAAGACATATTCATACTCTGTCTTAATAAATTACGAGAAAAGTTTTTTAATTTAATAGTTATCCTTAAAGTATACTAGGGGAAAACAAAGACAAACTGAAATTTCTACAGCAGTACTTTAGCATATAGTTTGGCACCTTGGAAATGCATAGCAGGCATTTAAGGATAAACTTGAAAAAGCTTTTAAATTAATGTCACCAATAAATAAGAAAATGTGTATTTAGAAAAATCTTACATAGATGGTAGCTTTTAAATCACCTGAAAATTTCCTATATAAAAAGCAAGAAGCAGATTATTTATAAAGACCTCTTACAAAACTGATATGCTCATTTTTAAATGTTTTCAGTTGCTTATCATCCTAAACTAATATCTGCAAAATAATCAGCATATCTTGAAATGTTAAGAAATCTCACATTAAGCATCTCATAAAGCAAAAAATACATTTTCAAATAGACTTTAATGTATTAAAAAATACAGAACATTAAAATATTTCAGTACCAAAATAACATTTTCCAACAACTTGGATACTAAAGAATCTTTTAAATAGCTGCTGGTTTTAAATTCACTCGTACTCCTTCATTTGACACTCCCCATATTAAAACAATCTGAGAGTCTAACTTTATGCAAAGTAAGATAATAAATTTCAATTAGAGTGTCATAAATGATGTTCCTTTGCAAAACCAAATAATATTTGTGACTGAAGTCATCTCTAACAGAAAAGTCTTCACACTATGAAGCTAAAACTAAATCCTATGGTTTGATAAAATTAATTTTTAAAAAACATTCTCTCTACAGTATAAAAAATTTGGAAGCAAAGCATTTTGAGAGAATAAAAATTATTTCTCAGATAAATGTACTACAAATATATATTATATGGTTTAATTATCAACTTACACATAATACATTTTCCTTTTATAGTAGCTGTGCATTAATATGTTTTTAAACTACAAACAGAACTAACGTTATTCTATTCAACTGTCAGAAGTTTTCAATTTACTTCCCTAAAAGTTTTATGAATTAAAAACTTATTTTATCACTCATTTTCATAAACCTCACAAATCAAGGCAGAAAACCTATCAGATTTTGTTTTTAACAAAATGGACCTTCTGGGATACACACAAGTATTTTCTTCATAAAAGGCACTTTCACATGTTTGTGTTCTAATGAAAGTATTCCTTGATAACAAGCTTCCTTGAGAGTAAGGCACTATAATAACATAAAGTACTATTTTTTTTAAAAAATCACTTGAGTAGTTTTAAATATTCTGAATTGATCAAATTTGCTAGTATTTTCAATGTGTATGAGAAAGGCAAAGAGAAGCAGAAAAAATATTTTCCATGTGAATCAGATTGTATTCTAACTTACAAGCCAATTTGAGGTGTTTCTCAATTTGAAGAAATGATACTCTTCTTTTTTTTAACATTTTCTTTGATTTTGCCCCACAATACTCTCTGTCCAGTTAACTAATAAAGGCAATATATATGTTCAAATTAAGACTATAAAGGAATTAAACTTAAGAAATCAAAATGTATTTTTAAATTTAATACAATCAGAAATTCAAACATATTACTAATACCTGAGCATCACCATTTTCCTAAAGTTCACTCTAATCATAAACATTCATTATGTAACATCACCAAAATATAGTATATGAGAATTCTACTGACTGAAAAAAAACCTTTTTGATTTTTTCCAAAGGAGACAACGCATGTAAAATGTACTTAGCACTATACCACGCATTCTGTAAACATTCCAAAACAGTTATTCAAAATGATACAGATGGCCAATGGGCACACGAAGAGATGCTCAACATCACTAGGTATTAGAGAAATGCAAATCAAAACTACTATGAGGTATCACCTCATACCAGTCAGAATGGCCATCACTAAAAAGTCTACAATTAATAAATGCTGGAGAAGGTGTAGAGAAAAGGGAACCCTCCTACACTGTTGGTGGGAATGTAAACTGGTACAGCTACTCTGGAAAAGACTATGGAGGTTCCTTAAAAAAACTGAAAATAGAGTAGCCATAGGATCCAACAATCCCAATCCTGGGCATATACACAGACAAAATTCTAATTCGAAAAGATACATGCATCCCTATATTCATAACAGCACTAGGTACAATAGCCGAGATATGGAAGCAACCTAAATGTGCATCTACAGATGAATGGATAAAGATGTGGTCCGTGTGTGTATGTATATATATATATATATATATATATATATATATATATATATATATATATATATAACGGAATACTACTCAGCCATAAAAAAGAATGAAATAATGACATTTACAGCAACATGGACAGACCCAGAGATTACCATACTAAGAGAAGTCAGACAGAGAAAAACAAATACCATTTGATATCACTTATATGTGGAATGTAAAATATGATACAAATGAACTTACAAAACAGAAACAGACTCACAGACACAGAAAACAAATTTATGGTTACCAAAAGGGAAAGGGGCTAAGGGAGGGATAAATTAGGAGTCTGGGATTAGCAGATACAAACTACTGTATATAAAATAAACAAACCACAAGGTCATACTGTATAGCACAGGGAACTATATTCAATACCCTATAATAAACCACAATGAAAAAGATACAAAAAAGAATATACATATATATGTATGTGTGTATATATATGTTATATATATAGATATATACATATATATATCTATATGTATAACTGAATCACTTTGCTGTACACCAGAAACTAACACAACACTGCAAATCAACTATACGTCAATTAAAAATATGTCAATTAAAAAAAAAGTCAAAATGAAACAAAAACAAAGATATCCTCAAGGATAAATAATTTAACTAATACAAATATTCATATGGTGTTTTTGGAAATGCAATTTATTTCAATCACATTAAAATTTTTCTAGATAGCAAAAACATCAATGAAGAAAGACTAAAGATGCTTATTTAATATTTAAATACAAATTTAAAATTTGATTGATAAGTAATGAATAAACAACTAAAGCATATGCAACATGATCTGAAAATAGAATCCAGACTCATGAATGAAGCAAGGTAAACTTTCAAGAGCAGGGTTTTAAAACTGTCTCTTAAAATCTGCCTATAGTAAAAGCTAACATGCATTCATTACTGTCATATTATATGACTCCATGAATTAAAACCAAAGTATAACTTGATGCTATGAAAATAGTCCGAAGTCAATAGTTTTTTTACAAATTATTAGCACTTCTGTTCAAAATGTTAAAATGCAACCAACAGTTGCTGTCAAAACTAGAAATATGTATTACTATATCTAAGCCTACTACATTTTCAGAATAAAAATCTGCGGCCATCCTTCAGAAAAGCAAACATTTGCCTTTTTTAAAAAAATTTCTTAAATATCTGCATTTTTCTCAAAATGCAAAGACAATTATACACCTAACTATATATCTGGGTTAGTCTTGCAATTAAAAAAAAAATTAGGGGACAATAATCCTAAAATTTTCTATTTAAAATCTGTTAATACTGATAGTTCCTATATATGAAAACTAGTTGTAAGATCAAAGTGGAGATGGCAATAAAAACAAGTATGTAAATCCAAAATTTAGCATAGAGATTTCTATTAAACAATAAGGAAAAAGATGCAAGATGTCCAGAAACATAAAGAAGAGCAAGAAAACAGAGATGCTCTGCATCTACTCAGGTGATAAAAGGATCTCCACTTGGTACTAGTTGTTTTTTCCTTCTTCTATATCTAATTTTTATTTTCCCAAGCCATTATGTTGTTTCTTCAACAGTTCATTCACGTAGTATTTACTGCCAAATGTTATTTAGGCATCTTTGAGAATTAGTATAAGTGCATTTTATGTAAAAGACTGATGAACACTGAAGGACAATATTCACAAATCATTTACCTATCAGGCACCCTTGGAGCAAAACAGGATGTAGTAGAATGAACACAAAGAACGTAATCAGGGCCAAGTTCCTGGACTTTAGCCTCCACTGCTTTCAGGTCTGTGCGTAGCTCGTCACCTTCTAAAACGTTCTCTATCACCACAGGCTCAAAACCTAACCAAGTCAACCAGAAACCAAAATGTTAGTACACTAAAATAAGGGGAGATTGTGGACTCTAGGAAGCAGTGCTGTTCTACACAAAAACTCTTATATTCTAGTCAATGAACTCTTCTCTAATAATGAAGACCTGGCTTAATACCAGCATGAGTCAAAGGCAGGTCAAAATACTGTGAAGGACATCTAGACCACAATTAGGACCACAAACCTACTTAACATTGTTTTTTTCTTTTTTTTTTTTGCGGTATGCAGGCCTCTCACTGTTGCGGCCTCTCCCGTTGCGGAGCACAGGCTCCGGAAGCACAGGCTCAGCAGCCATGGCTCACGGGCCCAGCTGCTCCGTGGCACGTGATATCTTCCCGGACCGGGACACGAACCCGCGTCCCCTGCGTTGGCAGGCAGACTCCCAACCACTGCGTCACCAGGGAAGCCCTACTTAACATTTTGATATGACATGAAAGACTAATTCTGGGAAGTAAGGAAGCAAATGTTAAATAGATGCCTACAAAAGTAATAAGAGTCGGGCTTCCCTGGTGGCGCAGTGGTTGGGAATCAGCCTGCCGATGCAGGGGATACGGGTTCGTGCTCCGGTCCGGGAAGATCCCACGTGCCACGGAGCGGCTGGGCCCGTGAGCCATGGCTGCTGAGCCTGCGCATCTGGAGCCTGTGCTCCCGCAATGGGAGAGGCCGCAGCAGTGAGAGGCCCGTGTACCGCAAAAAAAAAAAAAAAAAAAAGTAATAAGAGTCACTGATGACAAAAAGGGTCACTTAGCCCAGTTCAATTTCAGTCCACAGAAAAGTAAATCTACTCATTCTCTGGCAACATTTAAGTTTTATTTTAAATTTCTCTTTATTTCAGAAATGAACAAAAATAATAGTTCGAGTATTGAAACAAATCACAATCGTCAACTTAATGTTTTACCTCTAAAGAAAAATACATTTTAGTAGACCTATCTCATAGCTTACAAAAGCCTTCTATAATTTAAATATAAAAATTATTTTGCACACGAGTTATTATGTACTCACATCTTCAGTGTTCTCAAATACCAGATCTAGCAGCAGGCTAGATTTGTGGATTTAAGAGCTATGAGGGATTCAGAAACCATTTAGCTCAACTCACTCACTTCAAAGATAAGGGAGCCAAAGTTTAGGAAGATTACGTGCCTTCCTCAAGGTCACACAGCAATTTAAAGCAAAGTTACAGGCAAGCAGTCTTCTGTTTTAGAATCCACATCAAGTTGTCCACATTCTATCTATAGAAATATAAAACTTCAGCCACTATAAAATCATCAATTCATATACGGTGGTCCACAGAACTCTAGGTTTCATATCTATATAGCTATTAAAACAAAGAAAACTTTACTTAAATAAGTAACTTCCTAAGGACAGTTAATTCTCTATTATTTCTCAAATTCTCTACACTCAACCCTATTTTTGCTTTCAAACAACTATGATGCAAGTTTTGGGGTTTTTTTTTAAGAATACAACCATCTTGCTTCCTAAGAACATAACATAGTCCAAGTCATACATCATTTGGAAAAAGTTTACAGTTTTTCAATATGCCAATCTTTCTATAAGTTTGGTTATCAGTTCTTTGGTTAATAGTTTGCAAATTAACAGACTTGACAGCTTTATGCCACTTAAAATAAACCTTTTAGAAGTCTACCCATTTCTGCTATATGTCCTTATTATGAATCCCTTTACACGAGTTTCTTTAGGATTATTTATGCAGTTTAATTACAGCCCAATACTGTTCATTTCATACAACAGACTGAGGCCATTCAAAAAATAACTTTAAATTCTCAAATTCAACTTGACCTAAGCAAGCCAAATACTAAAATACCAACTTAAAGTTTTTGTCTCATCTATACTCAATGATGCCTGTATCCTTGTACTTTGTACTTTACGTGTATTCCACTCATGTATACAGAACAAACATTCCTGAAGCACCTCTTATGCTCTAGGGATTATTGTTGGGCATTTCATATGTCATCCCACTTAATTCTGAAAACAGTCTTCTGAGGCAGGTGATCATATCCCCATTTTAAAGAATAGGGACATATGACATAACACTTCCATTTCTTAGTGTGTACTGAAAAGAATTCAAAGCAGGGACTCAAACAGGTATTTGTACCTCCATGTTCATAGCAGCATTATTCACCACAGTCAAAAGGTGGAAGCAACCCAACCCAAGTGTGCACCAGTGAATGAATGAATGAATAAACAAAATATGGGATATATATACAATGGGAGTCTTAAAAAAGGAAAGAAATTCTGGCACATGCTATAACATGGATGAACCTTAAAGACATTATGCTAAGTCAAATAAACCAGTCACAAAAGGACAAATATTCTAAAATTCCACCTATATGAAGGACAAATTTATAGAGACAGAAAATAGAATAGTGATTGCTAGGGACTGAGGGTGGTGGGGAGGGGAGAGTTATTGTTTAATAGGTAGTTTCAGTTTCAGAGGATGAAAAAGTTCTGTAGAGAGATGGCAGTGATGGTCCACAACAAGAGGAATGTACTTAATGTCAAGGAACTATACATTTAAAAATGTTTTGTTAAAAGGGCAAATTTTGTTATGTATATTTTACCACAATAAAAAGAAGGAATAGGAACAGGTTTAGTTTCTTTTTCATTTATCTAGCTCTATATAAAAAGTTTGAATTTTCTGTGACATTGAAAAACATATATGTTACTTCTCTTTTTTTACCTGCGGTGATCATGGATTTAAAGCAGGACTTCTGGTCTATTCGTGGCCATATAATGTACTTTGCTTTTGGTCTTTTGTGTCGTAATGTTAAGAAACACAGGGTTAGACTCATACCAGTTGCCATCGGAACTACAAAGCAGTTGGTCACTGCATGGACACCTACAAATAAGAAGAAAACAGAAATTAGTTATTCCACTAAAAAAACAGCATCCTTCTTAAAGAAATGATATACTTCTATCAAATAAAAAGAGTTAACAGAGTTAGTGCTTATTCTTCTGTACTCACACTCAGGAAGCTCACTGCTAAATTCATCCTCCAGGCTTATGGCTCTGATTTTCTATCTTATTCTAAAAGTTTTATATATATATATATATATATATATATATATATTTGTCTTTTCAAAAGCCATTTATACTCTTTTTGGAGAGAAGCATTAATAAAAGAAATTAGGCAAAGGTTTGTGTGACTGGTCAGCCAAAAGTATTATGATTAACACAGTACATACCAGCCAACTTTATGATGTCCAGGACCAAAGAATTGGTAATTTTGTTCAAAAGGCTAGAACCTGCAGCTTTGGGTTGCACAGCAGAAATATCACCCGATCGTCCAATTCCATGAATGAACCTAAGCAAAAAATGGCCAACAACTGGACAAAAATATTCAGTGTTCTAAGTAATCCACTGTATAAGTATACAAATACAATAACCAAATAAACACTATACTTGACTATTAATAATGTGAAAATATCTAATTAAATCAAAACAAATTCATCAAGTATGCTGTGGTAGCTAGTCTTCATGATGGCCATCATCAATTCCTTTTCTCCCTATGCCCATATGCCACTGCCACACCAAGAGATGGGGTCTAATTCCTCTCTACCTGAATCTGGGCTGGCCTTAGTGACTTGCCTGGTCTGGAAGAATCTAGCAGAAGTGATGGTCTGGAACTTCTGAGCTAGGTCATAAGAAGCCTTATAGCTTCTATCTGGCCTCTTGAAGAGTTTGCTCAAGGGGAGGTCGGGGGCAGGGGGTCCTCTCTTCAAAGCCAGCTGCTATGCTGGGGAAAGCCCAAGCCAAGCCACTTGGAGAGACCATCTGAGCTCCCAGCCATCTGAGTGACTCAACTTGGATAAACTGCCCAGTTGAACCTTCAGATGATTAAACTCTCAGCCAACACCTGACTGTACTACATGAGAGATGAGAGACCTGAAGCAATAATCACCTGCTGAGTCCAGGTAACCTGTCAGACATAACAATAAATGACTGTTTTAAGCCACTATATTTTGAGGTGGTTTGTTATACAGCAATAGAAAACCAGGATATATGCACCATTAAATTCTCTTCTTTCTTCCCATTTCCATAATCAGAGCAGTGAACTAACTTCTAACAGGGATGAGCTGATGTTTCAAATACTGCCTTAAGTTTAGAAGAAGTACATGCTCCTTGAAAATTAGTGTGCAAATCCACTCATTTTAAATTTAATCATGTTATACACTATTTGAAGATACCTCTGAATACACTTCAAAATCAAAAATCTGTTTGTCATTTATAGTTGCCTAGATCAGAAATTCTGCACACTGGAATTATCACAGAACACGTGTCACACTCTATTACCACTGCAACCTCACATGCAAAGCATTATTTTACATATATTATCAACCATGTTATCACCTTATTTTTAACCATTAGTTTTTCATCCAGGTCATACATTCATTATCATTAGTTTTGACTGCAATAATTTCGGTTGAAATAAAATTCTACTATTCCTAGGAAAATTTCATCATGATTTAAAATCATGGAAGACGGGAGTTTTAAAGAGTTTACCTATATTTCGCAGAAAGGTTGGAGAACAGAGAAATGATCATATTTGGAACCACTAACAACTAAATGGTTATCAGAATTGATGAAAAGTTTTCTGAATAATGCAAAAGAAAAAAGTGACTTAATAATCTAAAATTATAATATACCTTTCCCACATCTACTGCAACAAAACAAGATATTTATAAAATGGGATTCAGTTTAGATGCAGATGAATGACGTTAAAGTTCTATAAATATACCATTCTCTAAAAAAACTTGCCATGTTAGAAAAGAAACATAGAAAACTATAAACAACCTTAGCATATTTTAAACTCTTAACAACCAAATAGGTTAGTTACGTTAAACACTCTTAACAGAATGTATAGACAGTACAAACATTCTTAACAGAAGGTACAGCCAGTATCCTTAATCACCCAGAAGCTGACAGGGTATAACCACCTCATATTAGAACTTTTACCCTATTGTCCTGAAAAGCACCTACTCAGGTACATTGTTTCCATCTCCCTGTTGCATCTAGTTCACATACCTATTTAAACAAGAAGTAGGTTACAAACGGACATTTTTAAATTTAATATGATTAATAATGCCACCATTGTTTTTAACAAAATAAAAAAAAAGGGAAAAGGAAATGCTTTGTACTTAAAAAAATCATACCTGTAATGTCGCCGAGCAACTAATGCAGATGCCACTCTCCCTTCCCTTTCTCCCACACCACAATTGCCCAGGAAATTGTTGCTGTCCATGATTGCAAGTTCATGTAAAAAGAGTTCAAGTGTACTTTCATCCCAACCATCCTCTGGACACTTGCCCTTAAGAAAAGAAAAAAGAAAACAAAAAAAGGCTTATGACTATATTTAAGAAACCAGCATTCCCCAGAACCCTACTTCAATGAACTTTAAAACTTTTCCATGCACATTTTGCCATGCTCCTTGCTTTCTAAAATTCAGACATAAATTCAGCACTCTGAAGGAACTCTGAATAGGCAAAATGTTTGTTCACTGTATTACAATTATCCACACGATGCTGCGAAAAGTGATGATAAATACATACAATGAGATTACTCAGGTTTAAAGTCTCAGTTGAAAGTAACTGAAAACGAACAAACCTTATCTTCAACTAGGATTTTTCACACCAGGGTGTTAGAACTAGGGGTGTCAAACTTCAGTGACATTAAAATTCAGGATGCTGGCAAGAACGAGACCTGTGACGTTCCTCAGCAACACCTGCTTCGAGTTAGTATATCGTAGTTTATAAATATCATGTGTTCCCCAGGAGTAGTGAAAGATGGAAGACACGAACTTTGCCCTATCCTCAAACAAAAAAGTAAATCATGCCGGTTTTCCCCTCGCTTCCCCAACCCGAAGTTAGGAAAAAAAGGGGGGGGGGCTCGAAGTTCCGAACTCCCCACATCCCCTAATAACACTCTCTGGGGTTTTGCCAGCGTTGGCGAGGCTGAGAAGGAGCTGAGCGGCGCCAAGCCGGCATATGGCATGCCCAGCTGCGAAAGACTCTGAAGACAGGGCTCAACCAGCAAATACGAGCGGGTGAGGCAGGTCCTGGAACTAACAGGGGTGCTGGGCGGAGCCGGAGCCTGGGGGGCGCGGCAGCTGGGGAGGGACCCGAAAGCTCGGTACCTTCTCCAGAAGCAGCCGTATGAGGTGCTCGTGCGAGCGGCGGGCCTCACAGCCCTGCCGCACGTAAGCCGGCGACACCAGCCGCTCGCCCGCCGCGAAGCTCTCGCGGTTCATGTCCGCAGTGGCGACTGCTGCCGGAAAACAACTGACACACGCCGGGCACACTCCGAAACCAGGAGGCGACTCGCCTCCTGGACGGTACGGGAAGGCCTTGGGACAAACATCTACGTCTCACTCTCGCACATGCGCAAACCGCTCCAAATAGCGTGCCAGGAACGGAAGTATTTGAGCATGCGCAGAGGTGTCAGGGCGTTTGGCGGGCTTCAGGCTGTACAGAAAACAAGCCCCGCCTCCCTGCATCTGATTGGTCCAGTTAAACCCGAGTGTGCCTGAGACCGTCTTGAAGGAAGGACTTTTCTTCTGTGAGGAGGGGCTGAGGAGTCAGGGCAAAGTGCGTGGTGTCTCTGAAGAAAACATTTCCGAAGTTACTCTGTGTTCCACTCCTGTTGAATGATGAGCTCTGGGAGTCTGTGCTTCAGCCTTACTCAGGTCGTGTTTCTCAGATTCCTGAACCGTTCATCCTTACCCTCATACATCTCAACATTTACAGTTGCCTGGCAACCCCATTTTTTTTTTTTTTTTTTTTTTTTGACCGCACCACCTGGCATGGGGGAATCTTAGTTCCTCAACCAGGGATTGAACCAGTGCCCCCTGCAGGGGAAGCGTGGAGTACTAACCACTGGACCTCCAGGCAATTCCCTGGCGACCCCATTTGAAATAGTGGTGCCCCACTCCTTTTCTCCTTTGCATTACAGAATTTTTGGCCATAGCACTTATCATTCACCTCCTGATATAACAGACATTTGTTTATACACACACACACACACACCCCTATGAATGTAAACTCTCTGAAAGGCAGGGCCTTGGTGTTTGCTGCTAAACTCCACGAACACCTAGAAAAGTGCCCAGAATATAGAAGGGGCTTAAAAAAATTTTTTTAATACTGAATTAATGAATTAGTTTCACTATTCAACAACCCAGCACTAGGCGCCTGAGATACAGAAATGAAAAGGCAGATTCCTTGCCTTTGATTTCCTCCTAATCTTCCCTTTAGGTGAGCCTACAGTAATTCCTGAAATCACTCTTATCTAGTGGTATGCTAGGGCCCACTCGCACTGGTTCATACTTGCTTGCAAGAGCTGATTGTTAAAAAAATGTTCAGTAATTTTGTGGGCTGGTTTTAAATACAGCTTCTCTTAATTGTAATTTTACAATTAAGCCAACTGTATTAAAAGCAGAAGTAGTAAATACTCAAAGTCATCACTTCCTAATTATTTTACTACATTTTACTATTATCTCTGCTCTTGAGATTATTTACATCTGTTGTACCTGAATAGTGGAAATAAGATATATTGGCATCCTACTGCCCATCTCTTTCCAACTCCCATTTTTAGTGGCATCATGTTGGTAGCTTGAAACTGGCTGTGGTAGGAGTATTTACACCATGGAAATCAGCAAACTCTACAAATCCGGATCTTACCTTCCCCCCATACACCACTCCCCTAGGACTCAGTTGTTTAACATGTACCAACTCACCACTATTCCTACTGCATGTTCGAGGGCATCCTGCCATTTATCAGCCACAGTGCTTGTCAAATTCCATTTCAATTGTTAATGTTTTATCTTCCTCAACTAGACTGTGAGCTCCTGGTTGACAAGGACTATATTTGACATCTGTGTTCAAAGCACAGCACGGAACACTATGTAATAGATGTTCAACAGCTTCTCCTTGCCAACAGCCTCCAATCACAGCACACCTGAACCCTTCCTCTTTTTCACCATAAAGCTTTTCCACTCCTCTGCCTGCCTCTGAGTCTGCCAAATGCAAGTGGTAGTAACTAACTCTCTTGCACTACCAAGTTCTGAATAAATAGTCTCTGTTTGTTATTTAGATGGTCTTCATTACTTTCCACAGTTTTCCTGAAGACTCCACTGAGACACGGACTGCACTGTCCATCACTATGGACCCCAGGCTTCAGCCAGATGAGGTTCTCACAGAGACCGTAGTGCCTTACTCCTTGTTGCTGTCAAGTCTGTGCCAACATGGTAAGTCAGTGCCGAATCTGAGCTCCACTATATTTGTGTTGAGTTCCTCAGCTATTTATTCTAAGTTTGGTACCCAGGTTTTGTTATTGCTTCCGATTTTGTTTGACATCCTTGGTGGAATCAGACCATTCCTTTTCATGCTTTTTGGTTCTCTTTTGTACTTCTGTTTTGTATTGAGCTGTCTGAAAGTGTGGTCATAAGAAGAAGAATCATGGGGTAGAACACAGGCATAGGCCCTGTAAGCCTGTTGTTTGAGCCAGCCTCACAGACTGATGAGTTTGCTGCTCTTACCAGACCGGCATACATTTGGACAAACTTCGTTGCAAGTCACCAGTAAAACTGGATGAGGTTCTCCTTTCCTCTTGATTTTTTGTCCTGAGAGCTTGCCTTTGATCAAGAGGGAGTTCACTCTAATTTTCCACCTGCCAAGGGGCACAGATTGTTGGGTCTGTGTTCAGAGGGGTCTTGAAACATGAAGAGAACAAACATCACTTTTAACCAAACATTGTCAGCTCTCCTGAGGTCATCAAAGCTTAAAACCTCTCCTCCTCTGGGAAAAATGGCTGCTTCTTATGTGTATTTTTATTACAATCCGAATGCTGGTGCCTAGTTCTCTAAATGGCGTAACGTCAGCAGTGGGTATTTGGGCCTTCAGTGGCCCCTCTGGGGAACATTTGACTTGAATACATATTTTATTAGATAGGCACCTTAGAAAAGAAAGGGAATTAAGATTTTTCAGGCCCAATGGGCAGCTGTGTTTGATTAGTATGCAGAAGCCTCCAAAGGAAATTCTGGTTCGAAAAGTATTTCACTAAAAGATTCTGTAGCCAAAGCCAATGAGCAATTTAACAAACTTTTTTTTTTTAAGATTTTATCTTTTTAAAAAATTTATTTATTTATGTATTTATTTTTGGCTGCATTGGGTATTTGTTGCTGCGCGTGGGGTCTTTGTTGCTGCGCGTGGGCTTTCTCTAGTTGCAGTGAGCAGGGGCCACTCTTCGTTGCGGTGTTCAGGCTTCTCATTGCGGTGGCTTCTCTTGTTGCAGAGCATGGGACCTAGGCGTATGGGCTTCGGTAGTTGTGGTACATGGGCTCAGTAGTTGTGGCTCGTGACCTCTAGAGTGCAGGCTCAGTAATTGTGGCGCACGGGCTTAGTTGCTCTGCGGCATGTGGGATCCTCCTGGACCAGGGCTCGAACCCGTGTCCCCTGCATTGGCAGGCGATTCCTAACCACTGTGCCACCAGGGAAGTCCCAATTTAACAAACTTAAGCAACAATAAACTAGACTCCTTTCCTAGTAAATCCTCCTCATCCTGTTGCCTCCCTACATCCAGATGTCCCTCTTCTTCCTTGTCCCTGTGATCTCATCAACTCTTCCCTTCTCTTCCTCTTGTCCACACCCCCTCCCTACTCCCAGAAACTCTCCTAAGGGTACAAAATGCCAGTTGCCTCTAAAGATCCATCCCTCCTATGAGCCAGATATATGGGCAACTGCATAATTTAAACTTTGGACCCAAGATGAATTAAGAGCTATAATTAAGCATCTCTGCTACCATATAAGACCAGCAACTATTCATAGGAGAATTTTAAATTAGTTTGGGTGCATATGATTCAGGGTTACCTAACCTATATCAACTTGTACACATGTTGGTCAGAACCTCAGAACCTCAGCTAAATCTTGGATGGCAAAGCTGATTGGATTGACCCAGAAAGGCATCTACAGAATCTCTCTTTCTACAATAAACCTGTCGAAAAAAAAAGGATCTAAAAAATATATATATATATTTGAAAAGCAGGACAAAGTCTCCTAAAAGTACTGTAGTATCCCTAAACATTTCCAATAAAAATTTATTGGACCATAATTGAACCATACAAACAGAAAAATGATGAAAATATAGGAGATTTCCATGATTTTCTAGTAGAAAATACCTTCTGACAAAATTCAGGAGTTAATGAAGGTGCCAGTTGTAAAAGTAGTCCTTACATCTCATTTTGTCAATGGGGTTAAACCTGAAACTAGAAGCCTAATTCAAAAGTAGAAATTAGAATGGGAAATATCTCCTTTGCCTGAACAAAAACACCTGTCAGAACATTTTGAACAGCTTTAGATAAAAGTAAGACAGAATCCAAAATAAACTATAATCATGCAGATTCAACAGCTAGGTGGCCCACTTCCCACACAACTATTTTTGACAAGGTAGATATTGTAAACAAAAAGGACACTGGAAAAAAAGAATGCCCCATCCTATAAAAGAAAAACCAAGATGAAGAAAATCCCTCAATTCTGATCAATGGGGGTGCTCTGAAAAAGGAAAACACTTTCAATATCCTGACTTACCCTTAAACACTCAAGTTGAATAAATATAGATGGTCAACCTCATCAATTCCTGGTAGGTAGGGATGCTACTCTTACTACATTAAACACCATCTTTGCTCAACCTCTTCCTCAGAGTAACCATACACACAAGTGACAATTCTTTCAAATAACCCACAGATATTTCCTATCTCCCAGCCCTTAGTTGTAACACTTTAGCCCTTGAATAAAAAACATTCCTTCCTGCTCTGTGATACCACCCTGCAAATTTAATAGGGAGAGACTTACTTTGCAAATGGAATTGTAATATTAAATACACAACAGAACGACTATTAAAGTTCCAGAGGACTCTTCTATTCATAATCAAGTTGTGTCTGTTCTGGATATACCTTTGCCTTCTCTATTATATTTGATGCATACCCCAGATAAAGGTCTTGACATCATACATGACATTCTATGACCTTAAAAGTCTCCTGACATAGAAAACTAATTAGAGCAGTAAATAGATCCTACCAGATATCCCCAATATCCCTTGAAGCCAGAAACAAATGAAGGTTTCAAAGCTGTAGTTGAATGCCTTATATCCAAAGGTCTTCTCATATCCTTCACTAGCCCTTGTAACACTCAGTAGAGAAACCAAATGGATAAGGATATCAATTTCTTCAAGACCTCAGGACAATCAACAAAACTTTTATCCCTCACTTCCCAGTGATACCTAACACAAATACTATCTTGGCATCAACTCTTCCTGAAGCTACTTGCTTTACTGTAGTGGACCTTTGCTTTGTCTTTTTTGATGTGCCTCTAGATCACATCTAGGACAGTCAATACCTTTTAGCCATCACCTGAAGAAGATAACAGTATTCCTAGACAGTCATGCCCCAGAGGTTCACTGAAGCCCCCTCCTATTTTTCTCAGTTCCTCAACCAAGTCTTAACAGATCTAAATTTCCCATGTTATTAAGTTCTGATACAATATGTAGATGATGCCTTACTTTATTCAAAGATTAAGAAAACTTGAAAAAGGATTCCATTTACTTGCTCTCAGTCTTAGAAGAAAAGGGACAAAATTTCAACAGATAAACTTCAGTTTTTACAAAGCACAGTCCATTAGTTAGGTCATGGGATATCTAAGGAGGGGAAGACGCTCTCTCTTGATAGACAAATGACTGTTCAAACTTACCTTAGACCTCTCACAAAATAACAGTATGACAGGATTTCTAGGTTTAACTGGATATTGCAGACAAATTTTTATAAGATTACAATGCCTCTTTATGAGTTGACTAAGTTCTCAGTAAGAGACCTTTTCTGGGAACCCAGATATGGAACAGGCCTTCTGTAATATGAAGAAAGTTCTTCAGTAGATTCATTCACGGGCATTCCTAACTACAAAATTCCCTTTTGTCTATATGTGCGTAAGTGATCTGGACAAGCCCTTGGGATTTTAATTCAACTTCATGGGAACCATCAAAAACCTATTGCCAGACCCTTGACCTGGTTGCAAAGATTTATTCCCCATGTCTTATAGTAATAGCTGCTGCTAAAAATAAATAAATAAATAATTGTTGAGGTTTCTGCTGAGCTAGTTCTAGGCTCCTTGCTTGACGTCACGGTTCCTCATACAGGACAGACATTACTACTGGCTAAGAACATGCAACACTTTTCAGCCAGCTGATTAACCTCCTATGACGTTGTTACTCTTGTAGTCTCGCATTGCTAACTATTCACCACTCCAACACTGAATTTGCCACTTTGCCAGAGGAATGTGAACCTCATAATTGTCTTACCTTTGCTAGGGAATGTTGTGTACGCATTCAAATGTATTAGAGAATGCCACTGAGAACCACAAACTAATATTATTTGTTGATGGTTCATACCTCAAAACTGAAACTGGAGGTCATCAAGCAGGATATACTATCACTAATTTAAGCTCTCCTTTGGAATGCAGTCCTCTGCCCAAGGTAAAAATCAGCCCAGATGCCAGAACTTATTGCACTTAATAGAGCTAGTCAATTAACCAAAGACCAGAGAGTAAGCATGTATAGAAAGATAGAATGTATGCTTTTGGAATAGTACATGACTTTGAAAACAATACTGGAAATCTCATTTTAAAAATGGATGAGTTAGGAAACTTTAGGTGCATTCCTACATCTTAGAGAGGTGGCTGTTACGAAAATGGAGGCTCATGCAAAAAGGGATAATATGGTAAAGAAAATGCTCTAGCAGATCATTGTGCCAAATAAGCAGCCTTAACCAATGTTATGATCCTATCTAAACCTCAAAGCATCAATCTATGGAGATATTCAAAGAGGCCATTATAAATATCAGTGTTTAACCCCTGATTTTGAAAGGTAAAAATGGAAAAACTCTGGTTGTACCTTTCACTCAGATAGTCTCTGGAACTCCCAAGATGGCTGCTTGGTGTCATCAGATGACTTCAAATGGAAATTAGCTAAATTTCTCCATGAAACTACTTATCATGATAGAGACAAATCAATTGCTGTCTTAGACCAGGACTGATCAGGAAACTCTAAAAGGTTAGCTGAGGTTATTTTCAGGTCATGTGTCACCAGTCAACAACGTAATCCTGAAAAAAACCGTAAAGGTGGGACGTAGCCTGGAACCAAAGCCTCAATAGCCTTTTGAACACCTTCAATTTATTGTTATGTCTATTTTAAAATATTTTTTAGTGATTGTATGTCTACTTTCAGGATGAGCTGCAGCATTTCCTTGCCAAAAAGCTATAGGCTTCACAGCTACTAAAAATCTGCTTGATTTTTATTTCTAACCTGGAGCATACCAATTTGTACATCAGGTGACCAAGCACACACTTTATGGTAATCATTATAAAAGAATTCTGTAATTCATTACCCCTTACTCAAAAACTACATTGTTCTTACCACCCACAATGTTCTGGAAATGTTGAAAGAACCGATAACATCCTTAAATTTAAATTAACAAAACTTTCAGAAATGTTTGCCATCACTTGGCCAAAGGTAATCCCACTCCCACTAGCCTTTATGGCCATATGGTCCATCCCCTTGGGGACACATCACATATCACATCAGTTATTCCCCTATGAATTGGCAACTGGAAGGCCCAAGCATTTAGGGATTTCACCTTTAATAATAGTCTCTATCCTGCTGCACACAGACATGAGAAAATACTGCAGGGACTCATGTACTATACCGCATCCTATCACCAAGATCATTTTGCCATTATTCCCACAACATCTTCCTAAACAGCCTCTTTGTGATCTTCGGCCAGGAGATTTCAGCTATTGGAAGACATATAAGAGACAAACTGTTCTTGAACCTCATTGGTAAAGACCTTATCAGGAACTGCTAACAACAAGTACAACAGTGTTACTCCAGAGAGTCAATCATGGGATTCAAGTTTCACAACTAAAGAATCAATTCAGAATTCCATGCAATTAGAAGATTACTCCAATAAGGCAGCTCAAAGTGAAGATTCTCAGGGATCTTCTAGAAGAAGCCAATCTTTGGAAGTTGACAGCTGACTCAAGACCTTCAGAAAAAGCAGATAACCTCAAATAGTAGACAGCTTCCTCCCAAGATATTGAACCAAGATCCCTGCCCTATTCCTGTTTTGTTTTTGTTTTTGTTTTTTTCAGTATACGGGCCTCTCACTGTTGTGGCCTCTCCCGCTGCAGAGCACAGGCTCTGGATGCACAGGCTCTGCGGCCATGGCTCACGGGCCCAGCCGCTCCACGGTATGTGGGATCCTCCCAGACCGGGGCACAAACCCGTGTCCCCCGCATCGGCAGGCGGACTCCCAACCACTGCACCACCAGGGAAGCCCCCTGTTTTGTTTTTTTATCTGCTTGCTTATTCTCTACCTGGGAGAATTACTGATTCATTGCTCAGGCAGGGTCCCCAGTGGTGAGAATCATACAAAGAGAAAAGACTATAAGAAACTTGTTGCTAACTAAAGCAGAATTTTTCAATGATACCATTTCTGCTCTAGATGGAATACAAATTAGTTGCAATTCATTGGCATGAGTAGTAATGGACAAATGCATTTTTCTAGGTTTCTTATTGGCCAGTCATGGTGGCATCTGTGCCATCGCTAAAATTCTTGCTGTACTTAGATCAATAAAAAATCCAAGATAGAAAAGGCTATACATTGTTTTAAGGAAAAAGCTAATTAGCTGGCTTAAGTTGATACTCATGGCCTGTAAGATTTGCTGTCTTGGCCTGAGTTGGATCTATTGAGTTCCTGGTTCTAAAGCATCTTAAAAGAACTTTTACTTGTTTTCGTCATAATGGTCATGATGCTGGTCTTTGCATTCTATGTAGAGTCTTAAATTCTCCTGTACACTCACTCTTTCATCAGATTATTACCATAATAATAAAACAACAAAAAGTTTAAGAAGATCTCACAATAAAATTGACTATGAAGGCAACTGAACAATCCCTAGGAGGTGAAGATCTGGATCTCTAGCCTTCCCTACATTGGCCAACCTCTTTCAAGTGAGAAAATGACCCAAAAGGGCAGGGTCTGAGGAGCTGACTATACAAAGGAATACTAGCCAGACCATATATGATGATAGAACTCATACCCAAAACCTTGCAGCAACCAGTCCAGGAAGGCAAACCACTGTCTCTGCAGCAATCATCCTAGAATAGTCAGGACTTGGTCAAGCACCAAAAGCATCCCTTTAATTTGCCTCCACTTCCAAAGCAGGACTGATTTGAAAAAGCTATTCTTCACACCAGTCACATAAGATACCTCATTTCTAGTTAACCCATCTCTAGCTTCCTCATGCCAACAGCCTACAATCGGAGCATACCTGACGCCTTCTCTTTTTTTTCCATTATAAAGCTTTCCCACTGCCCTGTCTGCCTCAATTGCCATTGAGAAGGGCACTTCAGCTCCATGATATTTTTCTCCAGAACTAATAACCCCATTATAACCATGGGAAAATATCAGACAAACCCTAATTGAGGAACATTCTAGGAAATTACTGACCAGTATTCCTCGAAACTGTCCTAATCATGGAAAAAAATAAAATCTGAGAAATTATCATAGACCGAAGGAAACTAGGGAAGGCATGGTGACTGAATGCAGTGTGGTTTCCTGGATTGAATCCTGGAACAGAAAGAGGACATTGGTGAGAAAACCAGAAAAATCCAAATAACAGTCTGAAGTGTGGTCAACAGTATGTGTTAATATTGGTTTCTTTGTTTTGACAAATGTGTTATGGTAATATTAGACATTAATATTAGGAGAAGCTAGGTGAAGGATATATGGGAAACTTTATCCATCTCCGTACATCTAAAATTGTTCCAGAATTTAAAATTTTATTTTTTTAAAAAATGGACACATTTTCAGGCAAAAACAGAGAATTTTCAACAACAGAACACCACTCAAGGAAATGCTAAAGAGTGTCCTCAAGGCAAAAAGAAAAAGTTCCAGATGAGATAGCAAAGATGCAAGAAGGAATAAGGAACAACGAAAATATATGGATGTAAATATATGGGTGAATCTAGGCTAATATTATCTACATAAAAAACTACAGTAATGTGTTGAGGGATTTAACTATATATAGAATTAAAGTACATGGTAGGCATTTAAGTAGGGAGGAGGTAAATAGAGTAAATACAGTTAAAGTGTTCTGAGGGTTTTGTAGTCATAGAGTGGCCCATGAACTTACTAGAAAGCAGAATCTTGGTCCTCTCCCCAGACTTACTAAATCATAATTTTCATTTTAACAAGCTCCCCTATGATTCACATGCACATTAAAGTTTGGGAAATACTGTTCCAAAGGTGTTTGTATTGTCTCAAAAAGAGAGTAAAACTACCAATTGATATTACATTTTTGCAAATCTAGAGTTTATTTTATAATCTCTAGGGTAACCAATAAAGGAATAGTTTTAAAAAGTGTGTAATTTCCAATCTAACACGGGGGAAAAGTGGGATAACAAAAAATAATCTGTTCAAAATAAGGCAGAAAAGAGTGAAAAAGAAACAGAACAGGTAGGACACATAGAAACCATATTAAATATAAGTGAAGCAAATTATCAGACAATTTTTTAAAAACAGTTATATGCTTTGTACTGAGAACACATCTAAAACAAAAGACTATACAAAGATTGAAAATTGAAAGTAAAAGAATGGGAAGAAATATGCAAATACTAAAAAAAAGAAAGATGACATAGATTTTTAATATTAGATGAAGTAGACTTTAAGGTAAATGGCATTACTAAACATAAAGAGGAATACTTCATAATGATAAAAGACTCAATTCACCAGGAAAATATAATAATTCTAAATTTGTATACAACAAATAATGTAATTTCAAAATACATAAGTCAAAACTGATAAAAGGAAAAACAGACAAATCTATAGTCATTTTGAGATATTACAGAACACCTTTTAGGAACTAATAGGTCAAATTAACACAAAAAATTAGTAAAGATTAAGAAACACTATGTTTAGTAAACTTGACCTAATGGACGTTCATAGAGCCCTGTACCCAACAACTGTAGAGCCACACATTCTTTTCAAGGTCACGTGGAACATTTACCAGAATTGACTGTATCCTGGGTCATAAAACAAGTCACAACAGATTTCAAAGCAGTAAAATCCTGCAGAGTACCTCATCTGACACAATGCAACTAAGCTAAGAATCAATAACAAAAACAAGGTTATTTGGAAATTAAGCAATATTGTATGTAAGTACTTCATACACCAAAGAAAATGTTATAATAGAAATTAGTATTTTGAACTGAACGATAACAAAAATACCACATATCAAGGCTTATGGGGAGAAGCTAAAACCATGCTTGGGAGAAACATATGACTCTAAAAGCAAAAGAGGGGACTTCCCTGGTGATCCAGTGGTTAAGACTCTGTGCTCCCAATGCAGGGGGCCCAGGTTTGATCCCTGGTCAAGGAACTAGATTCCTCATGTGGCAATGAAGATCCCACATGCCGCACTAAAGATCCCGTGTGCCGCAACTAAGACCCGGCACAGCCAAAATAAATAATTTTTTTTTTAAAAAGCAAAAGGGAGGGGGCATGGAAGGAAAAAACATATAGTA
The DNA here is from genome assembly GCF_964341445.2 of Mesoplodon mirus. Taxonomy (NCBI): domain Eukaryota; kingdom Metazoa; phylum Chordata; class Mammalia; order Artiodactyla; family Ziphiidae; genus Mesoplodon; species Mesoplodon mirus. Next base: position 175,605,343 of record NC_138977.1, read on the forward strand.
GAAAGGAAGAAAGAAAAGCTAAACCTTTCTTAGCTTTTATCTCAAGAATTAGTAAAACGATAGAAAATAAACTTGAAGAAAATAGAAGGAAAGAAATAATAACGGTAAGACTGGAAATTAAGGAAATAGAAAACAAAGAGAGGATTAGCAAAAGCAATAGTGGTTTCTATGAAAAAACTAAGGATGAGGTGGGAAGCAGGGTCCAGGTCCAAAGACCAGGGAAACTACAAGAATGAAGTGTGAGGGGTAGCAGGGGAAGGTAGGTACACAACAAGTGGCCAGGGAGGGAGAGAAGGAGCCAGACTTTCAACGGGGATTTTGAGGTGAAGTGCTGTACATTCTAGAGGAAACCCCCACCCTCCATCTCCCTATGAAACATTTAGTAAAATAGTCTTTACTTGTTAATCCATTATGGGATTGGATCTATTTTGGGGATGTCTTGAAGCACTAAATCCTGCTCTTAGCGTGGGTGAAGAGTGAAATAAAGGCAGTTCAAAAGCACCTGGTCCCTAGCTCTAATAAGAGCTAACACTGAGCCCATGTGCCAGGTGCTGCTCTGAGGACTTCACCTGCAGTAGCTCATCCAATCTTCCCAGTGGCCCTATGAGGCAGGTATTATTATCCTCACCCTATTTTATAACTGAAAAAGCTAAGACTCAAAGAAGCCAGGCGAGTTTGCACCAATAGTCAAGGGAAATAGCCAGGATTCTGACCGTGCTGTCTGGCTCTGGAGACTGTGCTCTTAACCAATGCCCCCCCCACCCCCATCCCCACCCAGTGTCAGAGCCAAGAGGCACTGCATGATCCATGCTTTAGATAGGTAAATATGCAGCCTCAAAGAACTATCCAATGGGATGTGGATGGAGTAACAAAAATATTGCCAGAAGGGGAGAGAGGACAGGTTGCCAAAAGCATATGATTAAATCTTAAAGCCATTAAACCTTATGGGCAGAAAAGACCCCACCATATTGGTATCAGGAGTCCTTGATGCTGAGCCCTGATAGCATCTGAAGACCCAGAAGACACCATAGACCCTTCCACTCCACCACCACTCACAGTTCATCTATCAACAATCTTTTCATGCTTCATCCCAGCCCTTTCTCTCCATCTTCCCTCTGCCACCTATGCCAGGCATCTCATTAACCTTAGACAACTGCAAATACAATCCAGACTCCTTACCTTGACCTGTAAGGCCCCACAAAGTCTAGTACCCACTAACATCAAGTGATATCTTTCCGCTCTAGCCTGTGGGCTCCCACCCCACTGACCTCCTTGCAGACCCTGGAACACACCAAATTTTTCCTTTACAACCTCAGGACCTACCCACATGCTGTGCCTGCTGCCTTAAATGATCTTCCCCTCCTCCATTTGTATGGCTAGCTCCTACTTTTCCTTCAGTGTAAATGTCACCTCTTCTGAGAAACCTTCCCGGATCACCATATCTAAGTAAGAACCTAGTTTGAAGTAAATTGTCTATATATTCACTTAAAATTCTTTAATGAGTTGATTGCTTGGGTAATGTCTGGAATGGAAGCTCCTGGAAGACAGGAACCATGACTATCTATTCACCTACTCTTCCAGCACTTAGCATGGTGTCTGACACATAGTAAGCATTCACAAACATTTTTGAATGAATAAATGATAAAAATGGGTCCCAAAGATTGCTTATCATTTGGTGGTTGCTGAATGAACCCAGATATGAAGAGAGGGGAGAGAGCAGGGACCAGAGATGAGCAGGTGACACCTCATGTGATGAGGGTATTTCAAATTAAGGAAATACTTTCCAAAGGCAAATGCAAATAGGCAAATAATGACCACATCACTTTGTCATGCCACTCACATGTGTTCTAAAAATGTTTAGGTTGGGGGAGATGACAAGTCTCACGAAGCATGGCAGGATATGGCTGTTGTCAACCTCATTAATGAGACCTCTTAAGCAATTTGAAGCAAAATAACGTCCACACCAATGTCAAGCTTCAAAGAGCAGTTGGAAGGAGGAAGTGAGGGAGTAGTAGAATCAGTAACTAGGTTGCTCAGAAAAGTCTCCTGTGATTAGAAAAAGAAAAAAATGTTGTAATAACATTTTGCTAAGACTCAGAATTCAGAGATCCTGGTCTCCTCTTCATCTCTATTTCAGATGGAGAAAGATGAAATAAAAGTAGATGTGGATGTAGCAGAAGGTAATTGAAGACCTTCTCTGGGATGAGTAAAGCAATTCTCTCTCCAGAGGGAGGAGGGATGGGTAGAGAAAGCTTCTTCCAAGCAATAAAACTGCGAGATGGTTACAGTTCCTGCAAAAGCAGGAGCCAAGAGGAAAGCTGTGGGAGACTTGTCAGGAGTCTGTGAACTGGCCCAGAGCCTGGGGCTCGCTGACACTTGAAAGAGAGTAATGAGAGTTTCAGAGGCCCTTGACTTAGAGTGATGGCGGTTGGGGGAACAGTGATAAAGGGAAGTGAGTGGCTGGTGGTCAAGTAATGGTGAGGAAGTGGCCTCTGGAATCAGGCAGATGGAGTTCAGAGCCTGGTTCCTCCTTTTCCTCCAGCATAAATTTGGGCAAATTACCCAATCTCTAGAGACCCCAGCTCCCTCCTCTGTGAAAGGAATCTAATAATAGTGAGGGGAAGGCAATGACAGATGTAAAGGGCTCAGCCCAGCGCTGGCACCAAGGGAGCACTCAGCAAATGGGAGACCCTGATCTCTGCTGTTGCAGCTAGTAGTGGCCATGGTAGTGAGTCAGTCACTTGACCCTGGGTGTGGAGAGTGTGGACTGGCTCGTACAGCTTCTTTCTCATGGGCCTTACCGGAAGCTGGACAATTACGAAATACATTCTCCAGACTCCCAACTAGCACTCTAGAAACAAACTAAGTTTAGCCAATTAGCTGTCCTTGTGTGAGACTTAGAAGATGGAGGGCATTTCCTGCTTCTTTTGACTGTTTCTTGTCACTGGCAAGCAAGGCAGTAGACACATGAAATTTCTGGCCTTTCAGAGTCCATTCTTTAGTCTCCTGGGTATCCAGAGGCAGTGTGACCTTGATACTAGGAACACAGTCTCAGCTCTGGGTTCTTGACATCAGTAGCCATAGCAATGGCCCCAGAGGTGGTATCTTCCTTGGCAGGTCAGTTCTGCAGTATTCTGGAACGCATTTCTAGAGGCCCAGTCTAGGGCCTACACCCCTAGAACTCCCGATGATTTTGTAAACACCTTATTCTCTATATTAAGTCCCTTAACAGTTAAAATATCTAGAGGCATGTCTGCTTCCTGCACTCAATCCTGACTAGTACACTAGATGCTTGCATTTCTTTCTTTCACAATCTCAATTGTTATCACATTTTTCATGAGTGAAAAAAAAATGTCTTTAAAGCATCATCCACTTTACCTGGTAATATTATTTTCCCTGAGTTATTCGCACCTACAGGAAGATTGACCAATTACCCAATCCCTATGTAACTAAGCCTGAGGCATTGTCATCCCCTGGTGACAGCTGCCCAGATTGCTACTGTGATGCTGGAGAGGGAATAATCAGAGTCAGAAAATCAGAGTAGAGCAGACTTCACATTCCCAAACCAAGAAAGGGGAGCCCAATCCATACTGATGTGCTCATGGAATACTGAAAATGGAGACGCTGACAGAGGAGAATTTCTCCAGTATTGCCCAAGAGAGATGGAGCACTGATGACTCAATATGAGTCTTTCCGTCAGCTTGACAGATTTAGCTTTTTCATTGAGAATGACTCACCATCCCTCATTGGTGACTGTATTACTTAAAAATAGCCACTCCCTTTGCAATGGACTCAAATCATTTTCAGAAGAAGGCAGGAAATAAACACACCCTGCAACCCTTTCACCTTAACTAGGTTTCCCTATTGATAAAAGATCACGCTGCCCATCTGATGCCTGTGCTGGTGTGGTTGTAACTTCTCTATCACCCTCAACACTAATGAGTTAGCATTCTAGAGTTTTCTTCAGCTTTTTGTGAGTCTGTAATCATTTTATCAATGATTCAATTTTACAGAGCCTGAAAACTGTTCTACAGAGAAGTGAGAATAGTTTGTGAACCTATAGATCTGAGTCAAAATCTGAGCTCATCTCTATGAGAAGCCCATTAACCCTGAGACCTTCTTCTACTCCCCAAAGCCCAACTTGCATTCTCAAGTGGACAAACATACACTTTTTGTTCAATTCTTAATTATCTGCATGTGGCATATTCAACACCATTTATTTTCATTCCCTTAGGAGACTAACTGAAAAGGCCAGGCTCTTGAGTTCAAGAGATATGGGTTCAAATCCTGGTCTTTGGTTTCCTGGCTCTGTGATCTTGGACAAGTTACTTTACATCTTTGCATTTCATTTTCCTAATTTGTAAAAGGAAGCAATAAGAATACCTACTTTTTTTTTTTTTTTTTTTTTCTTTTTGCGGTATGCGGGCCTCTCACTGTTGTGGCCTCTCCCGTTGCGGAGCACAGGCTCCGGACGCGCAGGCCCAGCGGCCATGGCTCACGGGCCCAGCCGCTCCGCGGCACATGGGATCCTCCCAGACCGGGGCACGAACCCGTATCCCCTGCATCGGCAGGCGGACTCTCAACCACTGCGCCACCAGGGAGGCCCCAAGAATACCTACTTTTAATGCAGATGGCCAACAGGCACCTGAAAAGATGTTCAGCATCACTAATCATCAGGGAAATGCATATCAGAACCACCATGAGATATCACCTCACACCTATCAGAATGGCTATGGTCAAAAAGAATACAAATAACAAACGTTGGCAAGGATGTGGAGAAAAGGGAACCCTCTTACACTGTTGGTGGGAATGTAAATGGGTGCAGCCACTGTGGGAAAAAGTATGGAGGTTTCTCAAAAAAACTAAAAATAGAACTACCATATTACCCAGCAATTCCACTCCTGGATATATATCTGAAAAAAAACAAAAACACTAATTCTAAAAGATACATGCGCCCCAATGTACATAGCAGCATTATTTACAATTGCCAAGATATGGAAGCAACCTAAGTGTCCATCAACAGATGAATGGATAAGGAAAATATGGTGTGTGTGTGTGTGTATATGTATACACACACACACACACACACATACACACACACAATGGGATACTACTCAGCCATAAAAAAGAATGAAATTTTGCCATTTGCAGCAACATGAATGGACTTGAAATTGAAATTATTTGCTGGATGTCACAGGAATGCAAAGATGAGCAAGCCACAGTCAAAACCCTTTAGAAATATCTGATCTAGTAAGGGAGGATGCAACTTGCATATAGGTAACATAAGAGTCTGGATGAGATGTGCCATATAACTCAAGATCCCATCCAATTTAGACAACAAGCTTAAGTAGGACTTATCATTTGAAAGTGGAACAGGTCTCTGTCCAAAGATAGGTAGAAGGAGTGTTCCAGGAGGAGGGCAGTAAATGAGTAATAGTGCAGAGATAAAAATAAGCCTGATAGGCCTTTTGGTGGGTAAGGGAGTGGACCCTAAAGGCCAACTTGAACTTGAATAGTCAGTTTGCAAAAGCAGCCACAAATGCTTCCCCCTTCAGCATCCACAACTTAGGTAATTCTATCCCACACTGACACTGAACTTGATCATGCAGCTTGCTTTGACCAGTGGGACGGGTGGTAGCAAATGTGATTCAGGTAGAGTCATGAAGAGAGCTTGCACATGTGGGCTGACCCATGCTGCACATGGAAACTTTCTGCTGCCACATGAACAAGCCTGCTTTAGTCATTTGGATGGTGATGAGAAACATGTGGTCCAGTTCTCTCCATTGCACAAGTCAACAGTCAGCACTGGTAGGGGAACAGCAACCTAGCTCCCTGCAGCTGGCCATAGATCCAAGAACGAGCCCAGTCAACACCAGCAAGGGAATCACCCAGCTGGGCCCAAGCCAAAGAACTGTGAGCACAGTAATGGTTGTTGTTTTAAGCCACTGCATTTGGCGTGGTTTGTTAAACAGCAAAAGCCTGCTGATAATGGGATCCATTCAAAGGTGGAGGCAGGTGAGCAAATATGACATGCTATCCAGATAGACATATAGTTAGGAAATTGTAGGCTCATCGTAAATATTAGATTAAGCAAAATAATTATTAATGTAAATTTGCTTCAAAATAAAGAAGTTGATGAGTGATTATCGAGTGTGGAAGATAGTAATTCATGATACTCCGCACTCTTGCTACTTAAGATGTTGTCTGTGGACCAGAGGCAGCAGCATTACCTGGAGCTTATTGGAAATACAGAATTTCCTGTGGAGCTAGGCTCCCCACCAAACCTGTTGAATCAGATATGAATTTCAACAACACCTCCAGGTGATTCTTTGTCACTATTAAAGTTTGAGAACCACTAGCCTATCCTAAATATGCAAACTGAATCCACATTGGGCACTCACCTAGTCTTTCCTATTCTGAAGGTATACTAAAGCATCTAAAGATATTTTTATTTCTTTAGATGCTTTAGTATACCTTCCTGGCTGCCTGCTTCCGACTGTAGCTTTAGTTAAAAACAAAACACACACATACACACACACAAAACCCCACCTTTATCCTTTGAAGTTGTATCATCAAAAAGCCATGTGTGTGGGGGCTTCCCTGGTGGTGCAGTGGCTGGGAGTCCGCCTGCCAATGTGGGGGATGTGGGTTCGTGCCCCGATCTGGGAGGATCCCACATGCCACGGGACGGCTGGGCCCGTGAGCCATGGCTGCTGAGCCTGTGCGTCCGGAGCCTGTGCTCCACAACGGGAGAGACCGCAGCAGTGAGAAGCCCGCATACAGCATAAAGAAAAAAAAAAAAAAGAAAAGAAAAAGCCGTGTGTGTGTGTGTGTGTGTGTGTGTGTGTGTGTGTGTGTGTGTTTTCTTGGGAACTTTGAGTAGGGCCCAACGAATAAAACTGCACTCCCTATCCAGGTTTTGAAACAATTAAGAAATAAGACAAAGGATGAGGCAGATAGGGACCAAATATCCTCTTTATCACTGATAAAGTCCAGGTTAGAGACACTGCCAAATGGGCTTCCCGTACAGCATCCAGAATTAACCAGACTTAACCATAATGCGCGCTGGCCCAGGGCAGGCTCCCCAAAGGGAAGGAAAGGAAGTCCTGGCTGAGGGAAGGGGGAGGAGTGAGTAAGGGGCTGGAGAGAGCCAGGAGAGACATAAAAGAAACACTGGGAATGGAGACAGGTATGTGTGTGGAGGTGGTGAGAGAGATGTGTTCTATAAAATGTGGTCATCATAAATGCCCAGAAGTTTCTTAAGAGCTGAATTCTTTTTTTTTTTTTTTTTTTTTTTTTGTGGTACGCTGGCCTCTCACTGCTGTGGCCTCTCCCGTTGCGGAGCACAGGCTCTGGACGCACAGGCTCAGCGGCCATGGCTCACAGGCCCAGCCGCTCTGCGGCATGTAGGATCTTCCCGGACCGGGGCACGAACCCGTGTCCCCTGCATCGGCAGGCGGACTCTCAACCACTGCGCCACCAGGGAAGCCCAAGAGCTGGATTCTTTAGAAATGATCTTTAATGATGATTGATTGATGGTGCCAAAACTGAGGCGAAAGAAAAGCAATGTAGATTTGGGGGGAACAGGACTTTATTTATGAAGATTGATATTTGACCCAGGAGTGGAGAGAACCATCAATGACTTCTATGTTACCCCATGACCTTGAGTTGCCCTAAGACACTATTATTACTATTAATAATGATCATGATAACAATGGTTAAGCTTTTTGAGCTCTTACTGTGTGCCAAGTACTGAACTATAAGAACAATATTTTATTTAAGCCTCATAACAAGCCAGTGAGGTTGGTATTTTTATTACCAGTGTTCTCATTTTATGGATGGGGAAATCAATACTTAGAAAGGTTAGTAACTCACCCAAGGTCATACAACTAGTAAGTGGTAGAGTGAGGATTCAAACCCAGGTCACCAGTTTTATGGTCATCTAGATCTATTCTTTTCTTTTTATTATTAAAAAGAAATTAAATTTTTATTATTTCTATTCAAGTGTAATACATTTGTAGCATAGTCCCCCCAAATTAGAAAATACAGATTTTAAAAAAGAGAAGAAATTAAGAATCACCTGTAATTTTCCAGAGAAGGATAATCACTATTAAAATTGTTGTATATACCCATCCTGTCTCTCTTCTGTGCACATAGTTACTATTCTTGTTGATGTTTTACAAAAGAGGAAATATATTGTATAGGTTTCATTACCTGCTTTTCATACTTAACAATGCATTATAAACATTTTCCATGTAGTTCTAAGTCATGTTTTCTTCTACAATACTATTTTGAATATCGCATTTTATTCTGCTGTATGAATCCATCATAATGTATTACATTTAAGCAATCTCCTATTATACCTTATTTAGGTTGTTAAAATATTTTCACTGTTGTAAGCAACTCTGATGAACATTTTCGTGGCATCATCTTTGCATGCATACTTTTTTTAGTCACTAGTTTTGTTTATCCCAAAGCCATTTCTTCTCCCAGTTTTTCCTCCTAAGGAAACCTCCATTTTTAGAAGTTAGAAGAGAGATGTCCTTTGATCTAGACAACTTTCCTCAACCCCTGTTGCAGTTGAGTGTGGCCATGTGACTGAGTTCTTGCCAATGGGATGTAAGTGAAAGTGATCAGACTGTTGCCTAGTCAAATCTCGAAGAAGTAGCTGTGCTTCTCCCATTCTCTCTGTACCCATCCTCTAGAGAGGTGCAACGGCAACTATGCACAGCCCTAGAGAGTGGCTGTATTATTTAGGGCTCTCCAGAGAAACAGAACTAATAGGATATATAGAGAGAAAGAGATTTACTATCAGGAATTGGCTCACATGATTATGGGAGCTGAAAATCCTGAGATCTGCAGATGGCAAGCTGGAGATCCAGGGGAACCAGTAGTACAGTTCTAGTCCAAGTCCAAAGGCCTAAGAACCAGGAGAGCCAATGGTGTAAATTTCAGTCCACATCTGAGTCCAAAGACAGGAGAAAACCGATGTCCCGGCTCAAAGAGAGTCAGGCAGAGAGAAGGAATTCTTTCTTATTCAGCCTTTTATTTTGTTCAATCCTTCAACAGATTGGATAAGGACTGACCACACTGGGGAGGGCAATCTGCTTTGCTCAGTCTCCTGATTCAAATATAATCTCATCCAGAAACACCCTCAGACACACCCAGAGATAATGTTTAACCAAATCACTAGGCATCCCATGACCCAGTCCAGTTGACACATAAAATTAACCATCAAAGTGGCAAAGTCACAAGATGAAAAGAGTGTGGGTGACTTGATTGCCAATTGGAGGAGAAATACTTGCTATATAGAAGATCTTCCTTGAACTCTTCTTTGGATAAAAAATAAACTTTTATTATATTGGAGCCATGGTAGCTCCCTGTACTTTTTTTTTTTCAGTTTCCTGCAAATCTATAATTATTTCAAAATCAAAAGTTTAAAAACCTTGGGCAGAAATGATGCCTATGGTTGTAGAAACAATATGGATGGAAAAGGAAGCTCTGAACTGAGGGGTGGGAGGTGAGGAGGTGGGGGAATGGCCGCTGCATCTGGGCCACTAGAGGAAGTGCAGTCTTCCCTGAGCAGGGCAGCGGGGAGGATACCTGTCTAGGAAGGAAGCCCAAGATATTGCATTTATTTTCATTTTCTTAACAAATACCTGAAAGAGTTCTTGCCTGTGTATCAGCCAAGCTGAGGGCTTTTTCTGTTCCCGTGAAAAGTTATAATTCTACTCTCACTGTTCAATCTCTTCTTCTTTCAAAGTATGTTAATGTTTTGGATTTGGTTTGTTTTTTATCTTTGTTCTAGATCTACCTAGCCATTTAGAAAGATATATACTTGATTGCAAGTGGGGCATTTTCAAAATATAAGCCGTAAAATATTTAAGGGACAGGGAGTTTTCTGGGAAGCTTTGAATCATATGAACAGACCTACCCTTTGTGGAGATGTCCAGGTGTATTTCTGAGAACAGGCTTCTACAGACTGTTGATGTCCCAGTGTGTAAAAGAATACATGAGGCTCAACCAAAACATAGTTGGTGACTGTAAAAGCCCTCAACTCAGAGGTGTTAACCATCAGTGCATAGGCATCACCAGAGTCATTTATTTGCTTAAAATGCAGGTTATCTGATTTCCCATTCCCAGAGTTTCTGAATCCTTCTGTCGAGGGATAAGGTCCAGGAATAGGCAATGTAACAAGCACCCCAGGCAGTATGGCTGCTGCCTGTCTGAGGATCTCTCTTTGAAAAACACAGACTTAAAACCTCAACAAGGAGGAGGCTGGCCCACTAGCTTTTAAGTATTTAGCTGAGTTCCTGCTGAAATAGTGCAATTTGGCTGAACAGTGAGCTGTGGAAGAGATGAGTAGAGGCAATGCTTCAAAGACATGCTGTGCAAACTGAAAAGCAAGTTAAAGCACCATGACATTGCTTCCAATAGCCTGGGATTGACAGCAGCTGACAGTTGTGCTGCTACCAGTGTCACCTCTGAATACAAAGAACGTTGGGTATTTTGACTTATTTCAGCAGGGATAAAATATTAGGGAGGAAAATATTCGCTTAACTCGTTTCCTCCTCTGAAGCGTCAGTGTAGAATAATAATGCCTTATATTCATGCATCAGCTTTCTAATCACCAACTTATTTGAAGCCATCGCAACATTCCAAGTTCTTTATAGCTCAGAAACATTTCCTTCTTGGGATGTTAGGAGGTGTCCAGTTGAAGTAAAAGTGAATACAAACAGAGGCAGAATGCTGGTTAGCAGATGCTTAAGACATCAAGGAAAATTCTTTCCCATGGGACACTGTGTTGCATTTGAATTTATAAAAATTATGAGACCTGTTTTTGCCAAACACTGTCTTGAACATTCACTGAAGCACACGCTTACACTCTTAGAGACTCTGAGGTCTGTCTGTTTCATTTTTAGAATTTGGGTTTGCAATATTATTGGCATCTCAAGGACCAAGACCATAGTTCATTGATTTTGTATATTCTACATTTCGTACAGTATCCAATATACAAAAGATATCAGATAATGGTGAAAGAATGAAATATCTCTTTTAGAATGCACTAGCCAAGGGTACTTCAGAATAAAGCAGAAGGAGTGGAAGGAAGAGGTATCTCCTGGCCCCCTCCTTCCTTTTGCTTTGAAATTCATAGTACCTAACAATTTGTTCAGATCCAAAGAGTTAACCAAGCTAGATGAGATGGTGGTGGAACTTCGGTAAACCAGAGGGAACAGTGGAGAGTAAGAACCAAGAAGTACCACCCCCCCAAAAGCTGGAGATCTTCAACAAATAAGAGTAAGTTCCAAGGCAGGCTGCCCAAATAATAGTGTTTTAATAAATGAAGCAATAACTGAGTGAATCTCCACCTTTGCAAGTAAAGAAACTGAGGCTCAGAGAGGGAAAGGAACTTGCCCCAAAGGCACAGCCAATCAGTGGCAGAGCTGCAATTTGAAGGTCTGCCTCTGCAGAAGCCCACACAGCTAACTGTTCACATCACCTCAGTCCCTCACTTCTGCTCTGAAGAAGTTTTGTTTTATAACAATGGAGCGTAAATGAGTTATTCATATTCTGGTGCTTGTTTACCAGATCATCTATACCTCCCATATAAGGCTTGTTTCCTCAAACACCCAAGTCATGACTTCAAGGACACGCTGATTCCCTCAGAAATTATAGATTCAGCCTCTACATTCACAATGGCAGCTTCACTTTCAAAAACAAATCATCACTAACATATTTTACCTCACAGTAAACAGCTTCTAGAGAATACCCCCAGAGAGATGATGTGACCAATGATAAAAACAAAAACCCAATGACTGGGTCTTATTGACCAAATTAAGCCACCTACCTAGTTTCATGAACTTTTTATTTTCTAGTTATACTGGAAAAGTATAACTAATGTAAAGGAGGAAAAAAATAACTTTTTCCTCTATCCTCTTAGGTTAAGTAGCTGGGGCCCTACAAATTAGACTGACAAAAGACAGATTAACAGGAGAAAAGATTTATTATTACTTATGTATTTGGAGGCTTTCACAGAAAAGTGAAGACCCAAAGACAAGGATAGGCCTCAGATTTTATATATACCTTTTTAACAAAGAATGATAAATTGTGGAGACATGACAAGACAAAAGAAAAAGGAGTTTGGGCTAAGGGTGGTAAACTGTGGGAAAGTGACTAGGAAATGTATGGGGAAAACTAATGAAAGATATGGTTTATTTCAGAAAGGTTGGTTTGCAGACCTATCTCAGTGCTGACCTTCCATCTTCCTCATGACCATAAAATTCTCCTGAGAAAGGGGATTTATAGCAGATCTCACTTCTCAGAAGTGTCTGCTTTTATTCAGATAAGATAAGCTCTGAGAAGGCTTCTTTCTCCATCTGTTGACTCTCATTTGCCTCCAGCTCAAAATAATCCTTATGCCAAAATGGCATATATTGGGGTGGCATATTCTGATCTCCTTCGCTAACATTAACTGATGCCCCAGAGATGTGGTGAGGAATTGCTAGCAATTGTTGTGATAATCACCCTGACCTCCTTATCTCTGTAGTTCAGAAATAAGGTCTCAAAGTAAATAAACAGGCGTGTTTGCGTCTCAAAGAGGCATTCCCAAAGAGGAGAACACCTGAACTGTTGGGCAGGATAGACACCCAGTCTTTCCACAGTTGCACCTCCAGAGATCCTGTTACTTATGTCCACCAATCTTAAAACTCAGTTTGGGTGAGATCATAAACGTTCTCCTTCCCTTACTAGATTCGAGCTGCTTTCTCCGATAAGAACTGCATGGGTAGAGTAGAACTTCATTTGCTATTCATTCTCCAAAATTATGCTACCCTCTGTTGTGTAGATAATCAGGAACGTCTAAGGTATTATAGATGAGTTCAGATTAAAATTACTCTCCAGCCCAGGGGTTGGCAAATTACAGCTTGTGGACCAAATCTGGTTCAGCAGTCTGTTTTTGTAAATAAAGCAGGGCAGCGGGGAGGATACCTGTCTGGGAAGGAAGCCCAAGATATTGCTCTTATTTTCATTTTCTTAACAAATACCTGAAAAAGTTCTTGCCTGTGTATCAGGCAAGAAAAAAAAAGCTGAGGGCTTTTTCTGTTCCCGTGAAAAGTTATAATTCTACTCTCACTATTCAATCACTTCTTCTTTCAAAGTATGTTAATGTTTTGGATTTGGTTTGTTTTCTATCTTTGTTCTAGATCTACCTAGCATACGCCTCCAAAGCCTCCAAATAATGGGTTTGAGAACCCATTATTATTCTATTATTCTAGCCATGCCCATTATTTATATACTGTCTTATATGCTACAATGGTAGAGTTGAGTAACTCTGACCTGAGATGGTATAACCTGACAATCCTATGTGTTTTTGATTTGTAAGAGCTAGAGTTTTGGAGAGCAAAAACAGTTTTTAAGTCTCAAGAAGCTAAGAGTCTGGACAATTCAGAAAATAATTTATACATTAGAGCAAAAATGAGAAGGAATACATAAAGATGTAAGGTCAGTTTTTCAGTTGGAAAAGGGACGAAAGTAAAATCGGTGTATGGGACAAGGGAAAGAAAGCAAAGCAACTAGTATTTAGCTGCAGTTTCATCCTTGAAATGGATCTAGTACCCATTTCTGCCCTCAAGGCCAAGCCTCTGATGCTGACAGTTGTGGGGTAGTGATAGAAGCTACAGATAGGTTCATGTTAGTCTTCAAAATAGAAGGGTTCATACTTGAGTTTCTCGTGGCAAAGCTCCTGGTACCTTCATGGCTTTGTAGTATTAAGTTCAAAATGAAAGCCAGGTGTATTTAGGCAAAAGGCCTAAGAAAAAACCCTAAATCTCCCACAGCACCAGAGAGCTATTACAGAGTATCTGAAAGTGTCCCATGCCCCTGAGAAAAGACTGGAATTGCTAAGCGCAGATGATAGCCATGGAATGGCCTCATAGTCAAGATTAAGAGGATGTAGAGTAACCCACATAGATCTGGAAAAGCATGCAGGATGAAGACATTTCAGAAGCAGATGTAGGAACAAGTATACCAATGGCCAAAGACTACTAGGGATTTCACATTTCAGCAGAAGCCAGCATAGACATGGACCAGAAAGAAATGTTTCCCCCAATTCCTCAATGATATACAAGCACTAAGCTTAGATTACAAAGCCCAGCCTGGACAGAAGAGGCAACAGCTGAGCAATGTATTATCTTCTCTTCTCTCCCCAGTTTAAATCCTGAATCGATCAGGTTAGAAATCCTAATACACCTAAAGGAACTATAAAAAGAAGAACAAACAAAACCCAAAGTTAGTAGAAGGAAAGAAATTAATGAAGATCAGAGCAGAAATAAATAAAATAGAGATGTAAAAAAACAATAGAAAAGATCGATGAAACTAAGAGCTAGTTCTTTGAAAAGATAAACAAATTTGATAATCCTTTAGCCAGACTCATCAAGAAAAAAGGAGAGAGGGCCCAAATAAATAAAAATCCTAAAGTGACTGGGTTTACTTAGAAGCAAAAGACTTAGTTTTCTGAGATTAGAAGACTCCAAGTTAATTTTAGTTCAATTATAGAAAAATAAAATTTCATTTTTGACACCTGAATTTATACTATGAAATATACACCTGCTATGCCACTTTTAGGTAATATACCCATACTATCAGATACTGACCTAAGTTAGGTACCTTATTTTTTATAAGATTTGAATGTGCCATGTAGAAGTAACAAGCAATTATGGGAGTTCCAAAATGGGAAAAACAACAAAGAAATAACAGTAAAAGAAGTCATAAAAGAAAACTTCACTGAGTTAAAAGGACTTGAATTTTGGATTGAAAGGACCCACCAAGAAGAATCAAGCAGACACACAAGCCTCTTAGATAGCCTCCTCCACCAAAGCACAGACAGCAGAAGCAAGAACTACAATCCTGCAGCCTGTGGAATGAAAACCACATTCACAGAAAGATAGACAAAATGAAAAGGCAGAGGACTATGTACCAGATGAAGGAACAAGATAAAACTCCAGAAAAACAATTAAATGAAGTGGAGATAGGCAACCTTCCAGAAAAAGAATTCAGAATATTGATATTGAAGATGATCCAGGACCTTCTAAAAAGAATGGAGGCAAAGATCGAGAAGGTGCAAGAAATGTTCAACAAAGACCTAGAATTAAAAAACAAACACCTAGAAGAATTAAAGAACAAACAAACAGAGATGAACAATACAATAACTGAAATGAAAAGTACACTAGAAGGAATCAATAGCAGAATAACTGAGGCAGAAGAATGGATAAGTGACTTGGAAGACAGAATGGTGGAATTCACTGCCACAGAAAAGAATAAAGAAAAAAGAATGAAAAGAAATGAAGACAGCCTAAGAGACCTCTGGGACAACATTGAACACACCAACATTCACATTATAGGGGTCCCAGAAGGAGAAGAGAGAGAGAAAGGACCCGAGAAAATATTTGAAGAGATTATAGTCGAAAATTTCCCTAACATGGGAAAAGAAATAGCCACCCAAGTCCAGGAAGCGCAGAGTCCCAGGCAGAATAAAACCAAGGAGGAACATGCCAAGACACATAGTAATCAAACTGACAAAACTTAAAGACAAAGAAAACTTATTAAAAGCAACAAGGAACAAATGACAAGTAACATACAAGGGAACTCCTATAAGGTTAACAGCTGATTTCTCAGCAGAAGCTCTACAAGCCAGAAGGGAGTGGCATGATATATTTCAAGTGATGAAAGGGAAGAATCTACAACCAAGATTACTCTAGCCGGCAAGGATCTCATTCAGATTTGAGGGAGAAATCAAAAGCTTTACAGAGAAGCAAAAGCTAAGAGAATTCAGCACCACCAAACCAGCTCTACAACAAATGCTAAAGGAACGTCTCTAAGTGGGAAACACAAGAAAAGGACCTAGGAAAACAAACCCAAAACAATTAAGAAAATGGTAATAGGAACATACATATTGATAATTACCTTAAGTGTGAATGGATTAAATGTTCCAACCAAAAGACACAGGCTTGCTGAATGGATACAAAAAATAAGACTCATATATATGCTGTCTACAAGAGACCCACTTCAGACCTAGGGACACATACAGACTGAAAGTGAGGGGATGGAAAAAGATATTCCATGCAAACAGAAATCAAAAGAAAGCTGGAGTAGCAATACTCATATCAGATAAAATAGACTTTAAACTAAAAAATGTTATAAGAGATAAGGAAGGACACTACATAATGATCAAGGGATCAATCCAAGAAGAAGATATAACAATTATAAATATATATGCACCAACATAGGAGCACCTCAATATATAAGGCAACTGCTAACAGCTATAAAAGAGGAAATCGACAGTAACACAATAATAGTGGGGGACTTTAACACCTCACTTACACCAATGGACAGATCATCCAGACAGAAAATTAATAAAGAAACACAAGCTTTAAATGACACAATAGACCAGATAGATTTAACTGATATTTATAGGACATTCCATCCGGAAACAGCAGATTATACTTTCTTCTCAAGTGCACATGGAACATTCTCCAGAATAGATCACATCTTGGGTCACAAATCAAGCCTCAGTAAATTTAAGAAAATTGAAATCATATCAAGCATCTTCTCTGGCCACAACACTACGAGATTAGAAATAAATTACAGGGGAAAAAAACGTAAAAAACACAAACACATGGAGGCTAAACAATACGGTACTAAATAACCAAGAGATCACTGAAGAAATCAAAGAGGAAATCAAAAATACCTAGAGACAGATGACAACGAAAACACGATGATCCAAAACCTATGGGATGCAGCAAAAGCAGTTCTAAGAGGGAAGTTTATAGCGATACAATCCTACCTCAAGAAACAAGAAAATCTCAAATAAACAATCTAACCTTACACCTAAAGAAACTAGGGAAAGAAGAACAAACAAAACCCAAAGTTAGTAGAAGGAAAGAAATCATAAAGATCAGACCAGAAATAAATGAAATAGAAACAAAGAAAACAATAGCAAAGATCAATAAAACTAAAAGCTGGAAAAAAAAAAAGAAGAATCCGGCTTGATAAGTGAGAAAGAAGCACACACTTAGACATATTATATCCTGTTGAAGTATCTGAACTCTTCAGAGAAAGAAAATAACCTACAAACTTTCAGGCAGAAAGAACACATTATTCACAAAGAAAGAAATCAGGTTGATGTTCATCTTTTCATCTGTAACATTGGTGACTAAAAGATGGTATTATAAAATTATAGAATGTTGTTATAACGGTATGGAACTCCAAGAATTCCATACTTAGAAATGATATCATTGATTTAAAAAAGGATAAAAGATGTGATCCAACATGAATAAAGTAAACCACCCATAAAATCAGCTGAGGAAAGCACTCAAGGAAATACATTAAATGTAATAAGGATGATGTCAAAACAAATATCTTAAGAAAATATCAAGAATACAAGAAATAACAAGCATTGTACCTTATCTATAGTTAAAACTCTGATAAAGAGACAGAGAATTACATCTAAGTGTTCCATAGGTTTGTTGAAACAGATGCGACATATTGCAGGGGAAAATTTATAATAGCCTGAAACTGAAATTCTAAACTCTCTCAGAAAAACCCAGCAGCTGAGGGTGAGGGAGCCTGAGAGGGAAGAGAGGGTTGTTGATTTTTTTTTTTTTAATGAATTTATTTATTTATTTATTTATTTTTGGCTGCACCGGGTCTTTGCTGCTGAGCACAGACTTTCTCTAGTTGCGGCGAGCGGGGCCTACTTTTCGTTGTGGCGCATGGGCTTCTCATTGCGGTGGCTTCTCTTGCTGTAGAGCACAGGCCCTAGGCATGCGGGCTTCAGTAGTTGTGGCACACGGGCTCAGTAGTTGTGGCTCGTGGGCTCTAGAGTGCAGGCTCAGTAGTTGTGGCACACGGGCTTAGTTGCTACGCAGCATGTGGAGTCTTCCCAGACCAGGGCTCGAACCTGTGTCCCCTGCCTTGGCAGGTGGATTCTTAACTACTCCATCACCAGGGCAGTCTGGAAAAAGAGGTTTAAAGAAGCTTTTTAAAAATTCTAGAGGCTTGTAGGAAGTGGGCAGGTAAAATAGCTTATTAGAGTGGCATAAACATTATTTAAATTTTCTGTGTTAGTATAAAAATAAAGGTTGCTGGTTAAAGATGGAAAATGAAGCACATAATTTTACTCTGTTCTCTACCAAGTCCTCACTAAAAGCTACAATAAATGGCTTTTTTAAAAAATTGTAAACCCACGAGGACAAAGAGAATAAGACGAGAAGACTGAAACCTAATTTTGTGAGCTGAAATGTAGAAAGATGAGTGGTAGTTGATTGCGAGCCACTGCTATAAACTAATGGAATTGTAAGCATTTGAAGCATACAGCAGTGAAATGACCCCCCCCCCCTTATATCTTTCATGTTTCCTAACAAAGACATTGTCACATAACAGCTTACTAATAATTTTTTTAATGAAAAATATAGTTAAAGAGGGAAAAGTAAATACTAGTGGAATTCAAAAGCCTAGAAGAACTTCCAGAAAACCAGGGTCTGGAATGAGGAGGAAGTGCTGTGAAAGTAGAGAAACTTGACCAAGCCGGTAAAAGTAAAGAGAATAGAAGGGATGAGCAATTGAAATAATTAATAATTCTAAAATGGGGTGACAGGGTTGAAACCAAGTGAGATATCATAATGAAGAAAATGATGCAGACCTGGCTTAAGATGGAGACACCAGTAGAACGTAACAGTCAAACACATCATGTATGCCCTGTAGGGAATGGCAAGATTTCTTGGAAAACCCATGAGTAACTGAAATTTCCTTTCCAATATACCTTCTAATCTTATGTTCATTGCTTATTTACAAAAATTGGTCATATAATTGATCAGAAAGACAACCTTAATAAACTCTGAAATATATTGTTTTTATAGATTAATTTCTCTAACTATAAGCTAATAAAATTATAAGTCAACAACAAAATTATGACTAAAAAAACCTTAAACAATTGGGGACTTTTAAACTCTTTTGAAAACAAAACAAAATTAAACACTTTGGTCAAAGAGAGAAATCAAAACTGAAAAATTACATGGAAATTAACAACAAGGAAAATATATCATATCCAAGCTTATAGGCATAGGTAGTGTTATACTCAAATGGAAATGTATAGCCTTAAAAGCTGTCATTATTTTAAAAATCTGAAAACAAATGAAATATGTGGTCAGTTTTAAGAAACTAGAACGAGAATAAAATAAAGAAAGTAGGAGAAGGTAATTAATAAGATAAAAGCTAAAATTAATAAAATAGAAAATAAAAGACAATAGAAAGTATTCTAAACTTATTTTTGAAAGAACATTAAATGTTAATAAATAAGTTAACTAAACAATTAATTATTAGCAAATCAAATCCAGTTGTATATTGAAAGGATTGTTATACCACTTCCATGTCAATTTTATTTCAGCATTGCTAGAATGGCTCAACATTATGAAATAATATATCAGTAAAATTTATTGCATCAATTTAAAGAAGAAAACTATAACTATATCAATAAATGCCAGCAGAACTGACCAGAGACACCAGACTGCATTCAGCACTCCTCTGGGGTTTTTTTGTTTGTTTGTTTATTTTTATATATTTTATTTTTGGCTGTGTTGAGTCTTCGTTTCTGTGTGAGGACTTTCTCTAGTTGTGGCGAGCGGGGGCCACTCTTCATCGCGGTGCGCATGCCTCTTCACTGTCGCGGCCTCTCTTGTTGCGGAGCACGGGCTCCAGACGCGCAGGCTCAGTAGCTGTGGTGCACGGGCCTAGTTGCTCCGAGGCATGTGGGATCTTCCCAGACCAGGGCTCGAACCCGTGTCCCCTGCATTAGCAGGCAGATTCTCAACCACTGAGCCACCAGGGAAGCCCACTCCTCTGGTTTTGAAGCTTATTCATCATACGTAATTCTGTTCTACAAGTGAGATGACAATTCTCCTAGTGACAATAAGAGAAGAATGCTTGCGACTGCAACCTCCTTCACTTTCCCTTTCCCACCAGGAATATTTCTTATGAAACAATAAGTGCATATCGTTTTAATTTAAATGCTATCTCCTCTAGTTCCTTCATCGTACGTCATCTCAGACATGCAGTGAAGCATTCTCCTGCAAATACAAATCACCTTATGGGCCCTCTGACTTGTGCACAAGAGATTCTAGAAATCTATAAATGGGGAGAATGTGTATCGCAGTAAACGACACCACCATTCATCCATGTACTCAGGCCAAGAAACTAGTGAGCACCTTGACTCTCTTCACCCCTAGCCCCTCATCCGACACATCAGTGTCTTAGCTCCAGCTGCCATAGCAATATACCATAGAGTGGGTGGCTTAAACAGAAATTTATTTCTTGCAGTCTGGAGCTGGAAATGCAAGATCAGGGTGCCAGCCTGGTTGGTTAGGGTGATAACCCTCTTCCTGGTTTGTGGAAGGCTCACTTCTTGCAGCTTCCTTACACGGTGGTGAGAGCAAGTTCCTCTTGTAAGGGTATCAATGCCATCATGGAGGCTGTACCCATAACCTCATCTAATCTTAATTACTTCTCAAAGGCCCCAGCTCCTAATACCATCACACTGGGGGTGGGGGTGGACGTTAGGGCTTCAACATATGAACTTGGGGAGACATAAAGGTTCAGTCCATAACAATCAGCAAGTCCTAAAGCTCTGCCTTCAAAATACATTCCCAGATCCAGCTACTTCTCACCACCCTCACACTGGTCCAAGTCACCATCAATGCTCTCCTAGATCACTGTAGTGCCTCTTCACTGGTCCCCTGCTTCCACTCTTCCCCAACTGCAGTCAGAGTGATATTTTTAAAACAAAAATCAGATTCTGTTGCTTTTCTGCTCAAACTCTTAAATGCTTCCCATTGTGCTCAAGACACCTTTCTGGACCTCTGATCTCACCCCCTACCGCCTTGCTCACTCCACTCTGCCATCCTGGCCTTCCTGCTGTTTCTCAAAAACCCAATGCTCATTCCCACCTTTGGCCTTTACATTTCATGTGACTCTGCTGGGAATGCTCTTCTCCCAAATCTTTGCACTGCTGACTTCCTTTGAGTCTCTGCTTTATGTCGCCACCTCAGAAAGGCCTTCCCTAAAGCATCCTATGGCAGCCCCTCCCACCCCCAAATTCTAAGCTTTCACCCTGCTTTGTTTCTCTTTAAGTGTATATCTCTGCCTAATATATTAAATTGTTGTTTGTTTTTGTCTGCCTCCCACTAGAAAGTTCTCCAGAATGTAGACACTTTTCTTATTCACTGCTCTATTCTTAATGTCTAGAAAGGACTTGGCTCATAATAGGTGCTCAATAAATAACTGTTGGATGAATAAGTGGAGATTTCTCCATTGTCATTTCCATAGATTGCCAATCCCTAGTTAGGTCTCCAATTTTGAGGCTTGAGTGGTATCTCAGGTTAGGTTCCCCAGGAAGCAGACTCTGAGATGGAGATGAGCATGCAGGTTGTTTATCAGCACCAGTGGGAGGAAGGGAAGAAAGCAGGACTGGGCAGTGGGAGAAGTCGAGCTGTGATGCAGTCTTAGTAGGAGCTTCAGCCAACCCTACAAGAAGTTCTGAAGACAGATGGACCCTTGGAAGCTTTCCCAAGGGGACAAGGCAGTCCTCTTAGCTGATACCATCTCAACAGCTGAGGATTTAGTCATCCACTTCTGAGTGGCACAGCAAAACATCTTCCACAGATGGGAGGACATGTGGTTTAATCATGGTAATGCCAAGGAAGTCTATGACTCTTTACCTAGAGACCTCATAATGTGGCATCTGATTCCTTGGCGATGTTACAGCCCTCCAGGAACTGGTTCATGGTCTGCCAAATCCAAAACCCTGATGGTGTGAGCATATAGAAAACGGACCTGTCTCAGAGGTGCACTCACATTAACTCAGGTTCACAGATAGCAGTGCATACAACTGGATGACGATATATTTTACGACTGACATAAGTTCCACTAAAACTGCAGGTGTCAGTAAGACTTGTCCCTTCTTTCCAGAGCCACCTACATACAGCTTCCCAGGCTGCACAGTGCAGAACCCTAGGGGCTGCCATTCATGCAGACTGCAGTGAGACTGGTGCAACCTCCACTCCCACAGCTGTGCAGTGCACCGGCCCTGAATAACCAATAGGTTGGTTGTTAAACATGGAACCAGGTGAGGAGGGTCAGGTAGGGAGACTTTAGAAGTGGCCCTCCGATAACAAGGGAGGGAAGAATGCAGTGAGGATACAGTCCTCCTCACTGCAAAGATAGTCTTGCCAGTAGAACCACAATATTACAGGAAGTCTGTTGGCCAAGGTTCCATCCCAGGTGTAGCTTTTGAATGAGACCTCCCTTTAATCACGTTTATAACCAAGAGAAGAGGATGCACTCCACAGGTGAATTCATTGCCTCTCTGCATATAATACAGTTTAAATAACTAAATACTGGCTAACTAAATAACTAAAATAAGCTAAAGCTTATTTTAGAATATTGTTCCAATAAGGTTTAAAAAATATTTTTGTATTTTTCAAAAGGCAACAACAAATAGGTCAATATATACTATATGCCTTATGGTCCTCGGTATGTAAAACTCTTCTGTGCTAATTTAGGTAATTAGGAGATACAAAAAGTTTGCATTTGGTTTATGAATGAAAACTCTAGTTGAGTAATCAAACAGACCAGTTCAAGTCCCATCTCTGTCACTTAGCAGCTTTGTGATCTGGGGCAAGTTACTTGGTCCTCTAAGCCTCAGTTTCCTTATCTACAAAATTTCAATAATAACAATCAATAAGAATTAATTCAGAGTGTAGCTCTGAATATAAAATAAAATTACATGACACAATGCATATAGAACGACACAACATCTAGTACTTATGTTCAAAAATGTTAAATATTATTGAGTAGAATCAGGCAAATTTTTTCTGTAAAGGGCCGGATAGTAAATACTTTTTGGCTTTGAGGGCCATTATGTCTCTGATCCAACTATTCAGCTCCATCAGTGTACTGCAAAAGTAGCCACAATAAATATAAATGAATGGGCATGGCTATGTTCCAATAAAATTTTGCCTACAAAAACAGGCAGTGAACTAGATTTGGCCTAAGACCATAGCTTGCCAACCCCTGGACTGGATAAACTGATTCATTTCATGGCACAATAGTAATGTCTATGCAATACTTTTTCTATCCCCTTTGTTGCAGACTCTTGAATTGATACTCAGTGATTCCAAGAGAATCTGCCTCTCCTTGCTTCTTCCTTAATGAACATGAAATACCATCAGCTCTAAGGGGAAAAAAAAAAAAGACTTCTAACCCTACTCATTCAACTCAGGCCTTCAAAGCCCAAGAGAAAAATAAAGTTGCCGATTGTCCTTGCTGGGCTCAACATATCCAACGTATTTGAATGGCCATTTTACATTTTCAAAAGTGCTAACAGATACCACATAATTAAGTGTATTATCCGTGATATCACATGTTATTCTGCATTTTGGGTTGTTACCTCCGAGCTCTGCCAATTGTGGATCTTAGCAACCAGTGGGTGGTGGCATCTCCATTTAATATTAATACTGAATACTCACCTAGTCGCAGCCCCTTACTTTAGGAAATAAGACCCCTCTCAGGCATTTCAAAATAGTTATTTGTAATTTGTAATTACAAAATAATCATTTAGCCTCTTAGAATTCCATCCAGATCACATTTATAAATGTATTTCAATTAGTCTATTGTGGATTGAATTGTGCACCCCCCCAAAAAACAAAGTTTTATCCACACCCTAATCTCTGCAACCTATGAATGTGACCTTGTTTGGAAAAAGAGTCTTTGCTGATGTAATTAAGTATCACAAGATGAGATCATCATGGATTATCTGGGGAATTACCTAAAACCATTGACAAGTATCCTTAGAAGAGACTGAAGAGGAGAAGACACAGGGAGAAGAGACGGCCATGTGAAGATGGAGGCCGAGATTAGAGTGATGCAGCCCTGTGCCAAGGAAAGCCTGGAGCCACCAGAAGATGGAAGAGGCAGGGAGAGATCCTCCCCTAGAGCCTTCAGAGGGAGCGCAGCTTGCCGACATGTTGCTTTTGGACTTCTGGCCTCCAGAATGGTGAGAGAATAAATTTCTGTTGTTTTAAGCCACCAAGTTAGTGGGGATTTGTTATGGTATCCCTAGGAAACTAACACACAGTCCAAAAAAATCAAATGGAGTCAAAAGCAAAGCAGATTGTTTAACAAAATCATGACATTTCAAACTCAGCTACTTAACTAAAATATTCAGCCTACTAAACTATAGATCTTCTATGCATATATCACTTTGAACATGGATGTTCTTATCATTTGTGAGATAGAATTATATTGGAAACCTGTATTTTGATTTCCCCAAGGAAAACAAACCTTGCCTCTTTTCTAAGATCATACCCCTCCCATACATCATTCAGGAACAATGAGGCATTCAATTGTCCACGACAACTTTTCCAAGTGCAATGTTAGAAACAAAGCAGGGACCACATAAAGGCACAATACAGCATCTCTGAATAAGCCATTCTTGTCTTATTTATTATCACCTCACATAGGACTCATTCAAATACATTCAGCAAGCACTTACTGTGTGCCTAGCAGATGCCGGACTTACTGCTAGGTGCTGAGCAGTCAGAGATGAGTCAGATATAGTTCTTGTGGTTTAGTTGAGAAAATCAAAGTTGACTGAGACAGACAAATAAGGAGTCAGGTATGGTGTGTGTGACAAGTGAGAAAGCATAGTGGCGATGGGAGGCCAAATAGAGGTGCCCCTGACCCATGGGGACAGGAGGAGAAGGAGGAGATGGAAGCTGGGCTGAATTTTGAAAGCGTGGTTGACTGGATTCTGGGCTGGGACACATAGCATCAGGGAGTGAGAGCATGGAGGCCTGGGAAACTGCCAGAGGGTCGGTATATCTGGATTAGAGAATTATATTACAGAAAGGCTGAAGACGCAAACAGACCTGTGATGGTGAAGGGCCTTGGCAAGAGTTCAGATTTCATCCTTAAAAACATTAGAGTGGGCTTCCCTGGTGGCGCAGTGGTTGAGAGTCCGCCTGCTGATGCAGGGGACACGGATTCGTGCCCCGGTCCGGGAAGATCCCACATGCCGCGGAGCGGCTGGGCCTGTGAGCCATGGCCGCTGAGCCTGCACGTCCGGAGCCTGTGCTCCGCAACAGGAGAGGCCACAACAGTGAGAGGCCCGCGTACCGCAAAAAAAAAAAAAATTAGAGTACCATTAAAGCAGCAGTCCCCATCCTTTTTGGCACCAGGGACCGGTTTCATGGAAGACAGTTTTTCCACAGATTGGGGGTGGGGGGGATGGTTCAGGCAGTAATGCCGGCGATGGGGAGCGATGGGGAGTGGCAGAGGAAGCTTTGCTCGCCTGCCTGTCGCTCGCCTCCTGCTGTGCGGCTGGTTCCCAGCAGGCTGCGGACTGGTATCGGTCCACGGCCTGGGGGTTGGGGACACCTGCGTTAAAGAGTTTGGCATCAGTTACTGAATGATAGGATCAGATTGCTTTCTGGAAATGTTCACGTTCTGCCGTGAGGTTGTTGGATCCGGATGGGGCAGGAGCGGTCAAGGAAACCATGTAGAGAGGCTGTTGCCGCTATCCATCCAGGCTTTCAGAAAACCTGGCAGTAGCAATAGGGGTGAAGAGGAGTGGAAGGTCTGGAGAGGGTATTAAAGGGCTAGTTTTTAGGGCTAGCTATAGGGTCGGGGTAGGGGAAGGAAATGTAGTTTTTGAAAATTACTCTCTCTCTCAAGTTTTTGAACACCAGAAGGATTAAGCACTGTCTTTTTATTCATCTCTGTACCAGCCCGACCACCTGTACAAAATAAGTCTTCAATTTGTTAGTAGTTGAATCAAATTTCCCAGGTTTCTATTAGAAACTGAGGTTCCAGGTACTTTCCACAGTGCTCTCAGAATACCCTTCACTTTCAAGTATATAAAGCTATTATGAGAGATAATTTATGGCTCTCAGAAGGGCCTCCTGTTTTTGTTCATCTGCCCATTTAGCAGCCTCTTACTGGATTAATGGCCTGGTGCATGAATCATGGCGACAACCCGCACAGAATTAAGCGCTAACAGGAGGTTCCAGGAGAGCCATCTCTGATGCCTCCTAGAGCCCCAAGCAAAGGCCAGCCGTGGTTGAAACCCCGATCCCACCCCACCCCCACCCCCAGGTCTCTCACTGGCATCTATAGCATACACATTTATACTCATTCTGTAGAAAGGCTCATGTTCATGTCTCCCTAGCTACAATCTCTAAAGAAATTCCTACAGCACTGCCTATGGAAGCCTTTTAAAATCATTTTATGAATAGCAGACTGGCTTCCTGAAGGCAGAGTGCCTCCAATGTGCTTCGACAGATAGGCTTTTACATCAAGAAGAGAAAGAAACCAGAGAAAGTAAGACTGAAAAGCTACTCAGGAGTTGGCAGGGTAGCAACGGCATGGAGTCATTCAAGAGGGAGAGGTGACTTCGGGATGGGTTGCAGGGATGACTTGAGCTGGGTCTCTAAAGACAGGATTTAGCCAAAGTTTTGGAGGGAGTGCTATTGACAGTTTGGGGCTGGATGACTCGTTCATGCTTCATGCATGGCATAATGCTTAGCATCCCTGACTCCTGCCTGCTACATACCAGGGATCCAAAATACTCCCCGACATATACGTTTCCAAATACCCCCTGGAGGGCTGAACTTTACTGGGTGCGTGAACCACTGATGGATAGCGAAGGGGAATGTGAGAGGGTGATTCAAATGGAAGAGACCAAGGTGTGGAGAAGGACACATGAGACATTCTCAGACCACTGGTAGAGCATCGTGACTGTGGTGGAGGATTCGAGAGGAAAACAACTTTTAAAACAAGCTAAAAATGAGGTTTGTCATTAAATTCTATTCACAACATGTCCAAATGGCCCCCAAAGGCCATGTTAAACACTAATGTCGGATTCAGTTAAGAAGTCAAAGGCATGTAGTAGATGGAATATGAGCTTTGACTTCAGACCTAGTTTGAATCCCAGCCTCACCACTTACTAACTGTTTCCCTGGGCAAGTTACTCATGGTCTCTCGGCCTGCTTTAACAACTTCAAAATGAAGATCATACTTCCTCAAAGCATTGTTGGAATCTCATCGTGTTTGAGGAGGTCATTAAGAGGACATGACCCCAGCTGACCTTCAAGCTGGACCCAAGCAATCAGAGGCTCCTCACTCCCTGCTCCCCTGTCCTTGGAATGTACATTCTGCCCACTGTACCTGCACTAGGAGCCACTTAAAGGATACAGCTTTGACAGAGCAATGTATTATTGAGAACGTCTAGACAGTATACATGACTGAACCCCATTAAGGCTTCTACACAAACTCTTAAGATTCTGGTGGGTAGGTGGGGAGATCTACTCATGTTGCAGCCACCCAAGACAAACCTCGTATGTAAGGTCTCTTGCTTATTAAAACTGCCACCTACCAATCTGCAATGATCTACCTCTTTCTTTGGTCTCTCTTTGTTCTCCACGTAAGGATACCAATTCTGAATTTTACCAGGGAACTCCCAAAGATGCAAACCAACACATCAATCTGACATTAAAAACATTTGAGGGCTTCCCTGGTGGCACAGTGGTTGAGAATCTGCCTGCCAATGCAGGGAACACGGGTTCGAGCCCTGGTCTGGGAAGATCCCACATGCCATGGAGCAACTAGGCACGTGAGCCACAACTACTGAGCCTGCACATCTGGAGCCTGTGCTCCGCAACAAGAGAGGCCGCGATAGCGAGAGGCCCGCGCACCACGATGAAGAGTGGCCCTCGCTCGCCACAACTAGAGAAAGCCCTCGCACAGAAACAAAGACCTAACACAGCCAAAAATAAAGAAAGAAAGAAAGAAGCTTTCATTAAACAAACAAACAAACAAACAAACATTTGAGCCTTGAAATAACTACTTTGCAAATGAATATGTATTCTACCAGTGTATCTATTTTTTTTGTAAGTCCTCTAATAAATTTTGGTTGTATGTTGTTCACAGTTAGCTGGAAGTTTTTTCCTCTTTTTTGTTAAGCAAGGTAATATTTACACTAACTTCAAGTGTCCAATTTGGTGCACTTTTGTAATTTTGTACAATCATTGAACCACCACCACAATCAAGAAATAGAACGATTCTCTCACCCTAAAAAGTTTCCTCACCTCATACCCAGCATCTCCCCTCACCCTGGCTCAGGCAACCATTGTATCATTATAGTTTAGCATATTATAGAATTTCATATAAATTGACTCATACAGTATGGAATCTTTGTGTTTGACTTCTTTCGTTTAGTGTAATATTTTTGAGATGTATCCATATTGTTGTCTATGTTAGTATTTCCTTCCTTTTTATTGCTGAGTAGTTTTCCATGGTATGGATACACAACATTTTGTTTATCCATTCAAAGGCGATGGACATTTGAGTTATTTTCAGTTTGGGGCTATTACAAATAATGCTGCTACAACCATTCATATACATGTTTTGTCTGGACATATATTTTCATTTCTCCTGGGTGAATACCCAGAAGTAGAATTTCTGCTTGTATGGTATGGTAATGAATCTTTAACTTTTTAAGATAATGCCAGACTGTTTGCCAAAGTGAGTGTATTCCCACCAGCAATGTCTGAGAGTTCCAGGTGCACCACAACCTTGCCAACACTTGGTAGCGTCAGTCTTTTTCACTTCCTCCATTCTAGTGTATAGTGGTATCTCACTGTGATTTTTAATTGATATTTCTCTGATGACCAATCAAGTTGGACACTTTTCGTGTGCTTATGAAAATGTTTAATCAAAATAGCCATCAAATGAAATGCCAAAATGCAGTTATTGAAAGCAATAACTTCACAGGAGCTACTGAACAAATTAAACAATGAGCCCCTAAATGGTATACAATATTGATATTGAAATTCTGTAATTGCATTTTGGGATATCTCAACTTGCAGAATGAATCATTTGCTGAAGTACCTATTTTTAATTGGGTAAGTTTATGTTCTATACTGGAATGAAATGAAATTTAGGAGGCCTATAATTATGCAGAATCATAAGTAGAGACAACTTATTTGATGAGGTTTTTCTTATGAAATATTTGTTGAAGAAAGTCACTCTGAATGAAGGCAAAAAAAGTCAGCATCTGTGAAAATATTGGGGCTGAAATATTTACACATTTCAACATGCAAAAACTTAAAATTGTGAATATCCTTGTTTTAGTTTGCTAATGCTGCCATAATAAAATACCACAGACAGGGTGGCTTAACAGAAATTTATTTTCTCTCAGTTCTGGGAGCTGGAAGTCTAAGAGGAAGGTGTCGACAGGTTTACTTTCTTCTGAGGCTTCTCTCCTTGGCTTACAGATGGCTGACTTCTGGCTGTGTTCTCACGTCTTTTTGTGTGTGTGCTTGTACCCCCCTGGTGTCTTTCTGTGTCTAATTTCCTTTTCTTATAAGGACACCAATAAGATTGGATTAGGGGCCATTCTAATGACCTCAACTTAACTACTCTTTAAAGACCCTATGTCCAAATATAGTCTTGGGTATATTTGGTGCTAGGCGTCAAGGCTTCAACATAGGAATTTTAGGGGGATATAATTCAGCCCACCACACTCTTCCATTTAGCAGACCAGTTCTGACATCCCTTTTATTTCCACATAACCCAGGAAGAAACATGACCGCTGGCATCTAGTGAAGGGTATAAATGGGCCAGAGAGTAAACGCCCTCTGCCCTGCAATCTGCAGTCACCCTCGTGCTCTGTGCTTTCCACGTGTCAGCATGGACCTGCCAGGCTCCAAAGTCCACCTGTTTAGGCCAGTAATATCTACCTGACCATCTCACACTGGCACATTAAGAAAAAATAGTTCTGTTTCTTCTGTTTATAAAAGTAATATATGCTCATTGGGGGAAAAAAAAAAAGACCAAACACTGGTGAAGTATATAGAAGAAAATAAGATCACCTCCAAAGATACACACCCAGAGATAGCCACTGTTAACTACATTTGTTGTATATTCATCAGAATGTTTTGTCTATGCAAGGACTTGTGTGCTTTTTAATATAAAAAGTAGAAGTCATAACATATATAATTTTTCAGCTTTGTTTTTTCTACTTAATATATTCTGGACATATTTCCCTTTCTATAAATAGCTATCTTAAGACCTGTCAAAATTCAGCCTGGCCAGCTGTGCTGCCACCCAGGCCTAGGTTTTACTTAGACTCTTTGGAATGAGGTAGAAGTTTCAGGGCCAAGAGAGTCAAAGACCACTCAAGGTTAAGCAAAGTGCAGTCTTTAGTCCCATACTGTTCCAACCTTCTTCCTGAAGGTGGGATGCGCAGATTACCAAGTGATGCTGGGCCCAAGTCAGGAAGGCTCGGGGAGTGATTTGGGAGCTGATGACAAGCAGCCTCTGATGTCCTGCAGGCTTGAGGAGAACTGCCTTTCTAAGGTGGAAGCTGCCCTTACCTCTTTTATTAACCTTCCTCCAGGCTGAAATTGTGACCCTTAGCCACTCCCAATCACAATTCTATTCTCTCATTTGGGACACTGAGGGGCATCTTTCTTCCCCCAGTTCCCAAATAGACAACCTAGAAAGCAATTCAGCACAACCTCCAACAAACAGAAACTATCGAAAAGAAATTTACAAGTATCACACATTCTCCTCCTTTGCTTCAAATACACAGTCCATCTTCTGGGATTTGGGCCCAGAGGTGGATAAGAAATATAGATGTTTGTCCTAGTCTGTTCATTCAATCTCCAGAAGAAAGAAAAAAATTACAGTGTAAGAGAGTCATCAGCCCAGCCACATAATATCCTTTTAAACCAGTGCTAGGAATTCCACTGCCTAAAAGAAACCATATCAGAACTTATTTCCTATTGATAGATATCATAGGTTATTTCCAAACTTACTAAACAATACTTCAATGAACATCTTAGATATATATTTTGTACTCTTGCCTTAACATGTTTCCTTAGAATATAGTTTGAGGGGTGGAATGTATGGGTTGAAGGGGATGTATTTTTCAAGTTGTGATAACTATTTCTAACTTGCTCTCGAGAAATGTTATTGCAGTTTATATCATTTCATTTACCTTGGTTATATACCTAGGAGTGAAATTGAGTCTCATTTTGTAAACCTATGTTTAACTTTTAGAGTAACTGTCAGATGGTTTTCCAGAGCAACTGCACATTTTTATGTCCCATCAACAATGTATGCGGGTCCCAGTTTCACCATATCCTCATCAACACTTGTTATTATCTGTCTTTTACTATGGCTGTACTAGTAGGTGTGATGTGGTATCTCAGTGTGGTTTTGATATGCATTTCTTTGGTGACGAATGCTGTGAATATCTTCTCATATGTTTACTGGCCATTTGTCTATCTTCTTTTAAGAAATGTCTATTCAAATCCTGTGCCCATTTTTTAAATAGGTAAATTTTCCTTTTAATGTTGAGCTATAAATGTTCCTTACATATTCTGGATAGTACTAATTCCTTATCAGATAAATGAGTTGAAAAAATTTTCTCCCATTCTATGGGTTGTCTTTTCACTTTCTTAATAGCGTCCTTTGAAGCCCAAAAGTTGTAAATTTTGATGAAATCCAATTAATCTATTTTTTCACTGGTTGCTGAGCTTTAGGTTTCATGTAAGAAACCATTGCTTAATGCAAGGTCAAGAAGATTTACCCCTATGAGTCTTATAGTTTAAACTCTTACATTTAGGGCTTTGGTTCATTATTAGTTCTTTTTTGTATATGGTATGAGGCAGGGGTCCAACTTCATTCTTTTGCATGTGGATATCCAGTTGGCCCAGCACTATTAGAAAAGACTAATCTTGGGATTTCCCTGGTGGTCCAGTGGTTAGGACTCCACACTTTCACTGCAGGGGGCACAGGTTCAATCTCTGGTCGGGGAACTAAGCTCCCTCATGCTGGAAGGTGAGGCCAAAAAAAAAAGAAAAAAAGAAGAATCTTTCCCCCACTGAATTGTTCTTGGCACCCTTGTCAAAAATTAATTGACCGTAAATTGGTTTATTCTTAATTCTGTTCTATTGATCTGTATTCTATCCTCATGCCAGTACCACATAGTCTTGATTAAAATAGTTTTGTAATAATTTCTGAAATCAGAAAGGGTAAGTTCTCCAAATTAGTTGTTTTTTTTTTTTTCATGAGTGTTTTGGATATTCTGGGTCCCTTGCATTTCCAAACATATTTTTCTAGTATTAATTCAAAACGTACTTTCTATGTTAAGGATAGTAACCCTTTATTTATTAAACATACTACTATTTTCCCTTGCAAATTGTTTATTTTTTCTATTTAGTAGTTTTAATGTTTAATTAGTTTATTAATCTATGACTCTTTCATTCACAGTTTGGGGATTTGGCTATAGCTAACTTTTTGGAACCTCAATCTTTATTCTGCCTAAACCTACGACAGTCATTTAATCCTCCCACCACTGATCACTATGAAACTCAGACTCTACTCTACCTGAGTCACAGTATTTGTTAGTCTCTTCTTATGTAAATTGCGTGAAAGATTGAAAATGGCCAAGAACTCTTTGACACTCCTCCCATCAAGCGATAGGGTTTGTGTCCTCTCCCCTTCAATTTAGGTGGGCTCTGTAACTGTTTTCATCAACAGAATATGGCAAAATCTCACTCTGTGCCTGGCTTAGGCATTAAGAGTCTGGAAGCATTCACCTCCTGTCCTTGGAACCTTCTCTGGGAGCCCTAAGCTGCCATGTAAGTCTGACTGCCCTGAGACCACCATGCTGGAGAAGCCCTGTGTGGGAGCAACCCACAGCCGAGGGTCCCAGCTAAGCCCAGCCTTTCAGTCATCCCTTCCAAGAAACTGTACAAGCTAGTGAAGCCTTTCAGAGCAGTTATCCACAAGGTAAACACCATCAAGTGACCCCAGTTGACACTCACGATGGAGAATTATCACCCAACTAAGCCTGCCTGAATTCATGACCCAAAAAATCACGAGATAGAATTAAATGGTTGTTGTTTTAATTGTGGCAGTAATTTGTTACAAAGCTATAGATAACCAGAAATTAACCTGGGCTAATAGCCACCCATGTGCTGGTAAGACAGGTGGAGTAAAAAGAAGCATATAATCCTTAAAAGAAAAAAAAAGTTTTCCTTTTAGAAAAGAGGAGAAAAAGTAATGGTTGAAAATCAAATGTGGAAACTTTTCAAGCTCTGTCCTCTTTGCAGATTCTGGATGAGAGATTAAGACTATATAGGAGGTGAGTGGTATAAAAAGATGAGGCTCTGAGGAAGTCACATAAGGGTATGGCTTACTCCCTTATCGTGGTTGATCTCTCTGAATAGTCCTCCCCCTATATACTCGAGCAAGAAGATTCTTCTTAGTTCCCACATTTCTATGATGGAAGAGAGAATAGGAAGAATAGACCATGGCTAAATTCTAAAGTGCCCCTTGTGAGCTTTCAATGCAGAATCTATTTTAAAACTGCTCCAGCTGTTGGTGAGAATATGAAACGATGCAGCTGCTATGGAAAACAGTATCGTGGTTCCTCACAAAATTAAACATGGAATTACTATATGATCCAGCAATTCTACTCCTGGATACATACCCAAAAGAATCGAAAGCAGGGTCTTAAAGAGGTGTTCGTATACCCATGTTCATAGTGGTATTCTACACAATAGTCTAACGGTGGAAGCAATCCAGGTGTCCATTGATAGATAAATGAATAAACAACATGTTAGGTGATTAGGTAGAAAATCCTTATGACACATGCTACAACATGGATGAGCCTTAGGACATTATGCTAAGTCACATTAAGCCAGTCACAAAAAAGACAAATACTATCTGATTCCACTTATATGAGGTATCTAGAGTAGTCAAATTCATAGAAACAGTAGAATGGTGGCTGAGAACCAGAGAAGCTCATTAGGAGACCACCTGAGGCCAGATTAAAGGAGTGCAGGCCCTGCACACACCCTGATCCTTATCAGCAACTCCACCCTTGAATGATTGCTATAAAACTCCTCACCAAATCCTCCCAGGTGGGGACACACAGTTTTCTAGGGCACAAGCTTGCTGTGTCCCCCTTTGCCTGGCAAAGCAGTAAAGCTATTCTTTTCTACTTCACCCAAAACTCTGCCTCTGAGATTCAATTTGGCACCAGTACACAGAGGCCAAGTTTTGTATGAATACCCAGAGGTAGCCAAACTAGAAAATTTGAGGGCACAGCCCCCAAGACTGTCCTCACTTCTGACATCAACTGCAAGTTCAGGGGTTCCCCAGACTACCCTCATGTTCAATAATTCACCGAAGGACTCAGAACTCACTGAAAGCTATTGTGCTCAGAGTTAACTGTTTATTACAAGGAAAGGGTACAGATCAAACTCAGCTAAAGGAAGAGACACATAGGGCAGACTCTGGGAAGGTTCCAAACACAAAGCTATGCTGTCCTCAGGATGCATTCCTCTGCCGGCATCAGTATGTAACAATACACACGGAATATTGCTGACCAAGGCAGCTCACCTGAGCTTCTGTGTCCAGACTTTTTATGGGGTTACAGAGGCATGACTGAGGGAATGGTTATCCACACGGTTGAACTCAGTCTCCTGAGTTGAGATAACACATGACTCAAAGACACCCCCCTGAACCCCATGGGTGGTCTTTCTGGTGTGGCTAGCCCCTACACTAAGCAAAGACACTCCTACCCGGTATGACATTGATTACCTCCTAGTAGCTGATGGCAAAGTCAGTTTTTTCTTTGGGCAAGGCCAAATTCCTTACTACATAGTATATGTCAAAACACACATTGGCTTTTAAAGCTTCTACTCAGAAGTAACACGTGGCATTTGCTCTCATATCTTTGGCTAAATCAAGTCCCAAGGCCAAGCTTGACTTCAAGGGGAGTGGTGAGGTACATTCTTCCCATAGCTGATTCGGTATAGGTGATGAGAAATCCTGTCTACCACGTGAGTGTTTTTAGGTGTATTAATTCATTTAATTCTCTCGACAACTCCCTATTACTACCTTCATTTTCCAGATAAAGAAACTGAGCCACAGAGAGGTTAAGTGACATACCCAAAGTGGCACAGGTAGTAAGGGAAGAGCTGGGATGCGAGGTTTCAAGCCCAGGAACTCTACCTCCATAGCTCATGCTTTTTAAGACAACTACAGGAGAAAAAATCCTATAGCTTCTTCAAGTTTCTTTTTTTCTACATTCAAATAATATTTGATGAATACTTCTGAAGTACTCCAGGCACTGGACTATGATGTGCTGGGAATTAATGGTGAATTAGACGTTAGGCGCTTGCCCTAGTGAAGCTGAAGTTTTTCCTACTTTCTTCTTAGACAAAGGGATTTGTGGTGGAAAACAGGAGCTGGAATAACCAGGCCCCACTCCTCAAACACACAATCACCACTACTACAACTACATCACACTCATTCCCCGAAACTAAGATCAAATCTTACCCATCCACTTCTTGAGACTTTGGAGGAGCAAAGAAAGAGGTAAGGGAAAAATAAAAATGAAAATGGATGAAATGAAGTAAAAGCTATTAAAAACCCAACAGGATGACTCTTTGCCACTTCTCCTTACTTCAGATTAGTTAACAACAGGTACAGCATAGGCACTGCCCAATTGATGGCAGTGATAAACTGTTGTCCCATCTGTAAGCATCAACCCTGTGCTTACCCCTCATCCTCCAGAGTGGACACATTCTCTTGGAAATATTGAAGAAAGAATGTGTTTTTTTCTGTTGGGTTTTCTGAGAAGACAAAATGTTGGCAGCTATCTTGTCAGCACTAGAGATCAGCCTGTCTGAGAATGGAGCCACTATAGAGAAAAGCAGGCAAGACCCAAGACATGTGAATCAAGCCTTTGACAGCATTTGAGCTCCTGGATCCAGCCATGCCTGAGGTCAAATGGCCTAGACTTTTCAGTTATGTGAACCAATTAATTACCTTTTTATGGCAAAGAAGCCAGAAACAGTTGAGTTTCTGCTATTGAAGTCAAAGAGTGTTAATACACCTATATATTTATCCTCTTTTTAAAGTTCCAATGCCAAAGAAGCCATCATGTGCCCTTCACGGGAGGGGGAAAAGTTCGTCTTTAAGAAATGAGAATAAACCTAAGGAAGGCTGGTGCGGAAAGCTTGGTCTGTCCGCACAGATGCCAAATTGAATCTTGGAGACAGAGTTTTACGTGAAGTAGAAAATAATAGCTTTATTGCTTTGCCAGGCAAAGGGGGACACAGCAGGCTCCTGCCCTCAAAAACTATGTGTCCCAATGCTTGAGGATTTGATGAAGAGTTTTATAGCAATAGTTCAAGGGTGGGATTACTGACAAGGTTAGGGTGTGTGCAAGGCCTGCACTCGCTTCATGTCGGCTTAATGTCATCTCAGGTGGTCGTCTCCTAATCTTGATCAGCTTCTCTGGTCTCTTTATCTTTTTTTTTTTAATTAATTAATTAATTATTTATTTTGGCTGCGCCGGGTCTTAGTTGTGGCACGCGGGATCTTCATTACTGCATGCGAACTCTTAGTTGCAGCATTCATGTGGGATCTAGTTCCCCGACCGGGGATCGAACCTGGGAGCTCTGCTGGGAGCTCTGCTGGGAGAGTCTTAGTCACTAGACCGCCAGGGAAATCCCTGGTCCCTTTAACCTCGCCTCAGGTGGGAGCTTGGCTGCTCCTCCCTTGATTAGCAACTGTTCGAATCTGCCCTTTGGAACTCAGGAAAGGTCATGAAGGCTGGAGTCTTGCCTACAAGAAACGGGGGAAAAAAAGGCTTCTGTGCCCAGGAGCCCCACAGGGTCCTTCTTGGTTTCAAGTTAAATGAAGCTCATGGGGGATGATACTAATTTCCTAGGCACCAACTGCTGAGACTGTCCCCCTTCTACCAATACTTACAGCCCGCAATTTCTAGGAAAGCATGAATAGCAACAGAAGGAGGAATTGGCTACCAGGATGCATGGAGAGACACCAGCAAACTGCATATCGTATCTCCCTCCACTAAAAAGATTTAGTACTAGAAAGCTGCAGTGAAGTCTCATATCTCTAAAATTCATTGCAGCCATAAAAAGCCCCACCATATTTTCACAAGCTATTAAAACAGTTAAAAATAAAGCCCATTTGGTAGCCAGCATCCTTCACATGATCATATTTTTTCATGTATGTGTGAAGCAATGAAATTTGGTTAACTGCAATACATCTCCCTGTAACTGATTCAGATTTCCACATTCTCTTTTGCATCCTAAAATAATAAGCTACAATTTCTCTAGCCATATAATTTATAAATTACATAGACATATCACAACAGGAAAGACAGTTCTTTGTTTTTCCTCTTCACCTTTCTCAACTGGTTTTTCATTTTAACAATTCTTGATGAAATCTCCACAAACATTGAGTGGCATGGGCATAAGGATAGTATAAACGGAGGGCATTAACATTTATTCGGAACCTATTATGTGCCCATCTCATCATATTTTATTTCATTTAATACTAATCCTAACCTTTAAATCAGGTGTCATTGCCCCCATTTTTCTGATGGGAAAGCCTCAAAGAGGGGAAGTCATTTACCCACGTTTAAATAGCTGTAAAATATCTATGGCAGACACTGTTGATTTCTTGCGCATAACTATTTTCTTCCTCCTTGCTGGTTGAACATACTTCTCATTAAATAAGTTGAAAATGCTGAATACACTTTATCCCAGACTTCTTTGCTGCTAGGGCATGAGCTTTGATGCAACCTAGCCAATGGGGCCTGAGGGGAAGTCTGCTAGGGATTTTGGGGAAAGTTTTCTCCCTGATTAAAAAAATAAAATACACATGCACAAGAAGGACCCTCTTTCCCCCTACTTTTTGTTTTTGGATAAGGTCTTATAGTGATGTGATACCTGGAGCAGTCACAGCCTTCTTGAGACTATGAGGACACAAACCTGAAGATGAAGTTGAATACTCTAAAACACTGTAAAGATGGTTAAAAGGAAAAGTGGTCCTTAATGACATCTTTGAACTTCTCCTGCACCTCAAGACTTAGAACAGTGCCTGGTGCATATTAGGCACTTACCAAACATCTATTGAATGAATAAATGAATTATTTTAACTTTTCAAAATTTGTATTCATAAAAGATAAAAGAAATATCTACCAAAGCTTAATCTTCATCTACCTCTGACCCAGCAATTCCACTCCTGGATATATATATATATATATATAAGTGTTATGTGTCCACAATAGACATGTGAAACAGTGTTCATAGTAGCTCCAAACTGGAAGCAACTCAAATGTCTATCAACAGGAGAAAAGACAAATAAATGTTGTGATATTCATGCTTTGGAATGCTATACAGCAACATAAAAGAGCAAACCGTTAATACAATGGTGTGAATGAATCTCACGGACATACTATTGAGCAAAAGACAATATACACACAAGTACATACTGTTTGCTTGTATTAAATAAAGTTCAAGAACAGAAAAAACTAATCCATGGTGATAGAACTATCAGTGGTTACCTGTGGGAAGGGTGGATAGTTATTGAGGAGTACGGACATAAGAGAATCTCTTGAGGTGATGGAAATGTTCTACATCTTGATCTGAATTGTGGTTATATGGGTTTATACATATAAAAAATTAATCTGTACACTTAAAATGTGTATACCTTACTGGATATGTTATACCCCAATATTTTTAAAGGGCAAAAGAAGTTTTTGTTTTTGTTTTTTTTTTAAAGGAGGTATAGGAAACATGTTTTACTCAGTCTTTATTTAGGGAAGGTATTAAGTGCCTTACAAAATAATCTTCATAATCACACTATCAAGTAGGCATTGCTATCTTGCAGATATGAGACTCAGAGAGATTAAGTTATTTTCCAAGGTCACACAGCTAATCAGTGTCAAAGCTGAGATTTGAATACAAATTTATCAGACTCCAAAGCCCATGATCCTTTCTCTGTGTTATTATAAAACAGGCAGGCACCTGCACAGCCTACTTACCAAGGTCATGGAAAGAATGATCACTGTGACCCAGGAATATTCTTCTGGAGTGTGGATTTTTCTATAGAAATTGCCTAAGTAGAACAGAAAAGATTTTATGTACAAAGATAGTCATTGCAGAATTTATAATAGTGAAAAACTGGAAACAACCTAATTATTCAACAGCATATAATTAAGCAAATTATAATGCATATATTCAATAAAATATTATGCA
Source organism: Mesoplodon mirus (assembly GCF_964341445.2). Taxonomy (NCBI): domain Eukaryota; kingdom Metazoa; phylum Chordata; class Mammalia; order Artiodactyla; family Ziphiidae; genus Mesoplodon; species Mesoplodon mirus. Next base: position 175,644,546 of record NC_138977.1, read on the forward strand.
GCCATTAAAAATTATGCTCAAGAAAGCTTATGATATAATGTTCATTGTGGTAAACCGGAATAGAAATTGCATTTACTTTAAGAATACAACCATGAAAAACAAAAAAATTTAAACAAACATGCCTATAGAGGAAGAAGCCTGAGAGTGTTTGCATGTAAAGAGCATTAACAATGTCTGTCTCTGAAGAATATGATTTGGCAAGGTGGTTGTAGGAGTTGGGGGACGGTTAGGGAGAGGACAGGAACTTTCATTTTTTACTTTATAAACTCTGTCTTTGATTTTATTTTTTACAGTGAAGATGCATTTTATGACAATTTTAATTCATTAAAAACAACTGGAAGGAAATTTGTAAAATATTAACAATGGTTGTCTTTAGGTAATGGGGTTTGGGAGATTTTTTTAATGTCATCTTTCACCTTTCTAAACTTTTTAAAGATTCCTATGATGAGCATATGTTTCTTTATGCCTGAAAAAAAAAAAACTTATTTCAATGAGATGATGCATTTGAAAGCACTCTGTAATCTGTGAAGCAATTCAATTATAAAAGTGATTTCATTACTACTGTAAAACGTATTAAATGCTGGAAATGCCATTTGTAAAGTCAGAGGACAGATCCACTAGCCAACTACCCGAGCACTCAAGTTTTGCGCAGCTGCCGCCTTCCGGAAGGTGGGAGGGAGGCCGGGCAAACCACCACCGCCCACCCAGAACAATTATAATGCTTAAGAGTTGGGGCTTCCCTGGTGGTGCAGTGGTTGAGAATCTGCCTGCTAATGCAGGGGACACGGGTTCGAGCCCTGGTCTGGGAAGATCCCACATGCCACGGAGCAACTAGGCCTGTGAGCCACAACTACTGAGCCTGTGCGTCTGGAGCCTGTGCTCCGCAACAAGAGAGGCCGCGATAGTGAGAGGCCCGCGCACCGCGATGAAGAGTGGCCCCCGCTTGCCACAACTAGAGAAAGCCCTCACACAGAAACGAAGACCCAACACAACAAAAGTAAATAAATAAATTAATAAACTCCTACCCCCAACATCTTCTTTAAAAAAAAAAAAAAAAAAAAGTTTATCTGGCAAAACCGCAGGTGTTAGATTAGAAGACCATTTCTTAGGGCTGTACTTCTCAGCCCAGGAGGCACATTAGAATGGCCTGAGAGAATTTTTTAGGGCCCCACCCCCAGAGCTAAGAAATCTATTGTTTAGGGTGAGGCCTGGGTGTGGGCATTTTTAATGTTTCCCAGTTAATGCTAATAAGCAGAACGGATAGTGATAGCTTCGGGAAATACTGTGGATAAATTCTCCATGTTAAGTGCTGGGAAGAGTTCTAAAACCCCTGTGGGAACATTTAACTCTCTAACCAAAAAACTAGAAAAATATTGCTTTCTTCAAACCAACCTGAGGTTTTTGTCTTTTCTGTTTTTTTTAAAAGTAAGAATTTTACTTGCTACTTCTGTCTTTACAAGTTACAAAGGTCATCATGGAGATAATCTTATTTGATAATCTCATTGAATTATGATAATGTATGTAAAGTGCTAATAGGTGTAACTGTCTAGACAATTCTGGGAGGTAAGTGAGGCAAAAACCATTATTTACATTTCGCCCAGGAGGGAATTGAGAGGAGAGAGTTCAGAAGTTTCCCAAGATCCAGCAGACTTGAACCCGAGTAACTTCCCCAACTACAACATGCTTGTTTCAAGAATTGGCCTGTATCTTTAAGTTGCCAATAACATTACACTAGAACAAGGGATTCAAAAAAAGGCTTGCCTTCCTCCTTTCCCACTGCATCCTCAGGACCTAGAGAGCAAAGTGAAAGTACAGTCGTCCCTTGGTGTCCATGGGAGATTGGTTCCAGGACTCACACAGATACCAAAATCCAAGGATGCTCAAGTCCTTTCTATAAAGTGGTGCTGTATTTGCATTTAACCTAAGCACATCTGCCCGAATACTTGAAATCATTTCTAGATTACTTAGAAGACCTAATACAGTGTTAGTGCTATGTAGATATTTGCCAGTGAGCAGCGAATTCAAGTGTTTGGGGGAACTTTCTGGATTTTTCCCCCAAATATTTTCACTCCACGGTTGGTTGAATCTGAGGATTCAGAGCCCACAGGTTTGAAGGGTCGCCTGTGTTATGTGAACATATTTTACGTGAAACCGTGCCACATATAGCACTGCTGAGAGCAGGGTCTGGACACATGAGGAAGTGTGTATTGAATGAAAGAATGAATGACTATATCCTATAAGATAACATTACCCCCATTTGTCTTAGTCCTTTCCAACTGCTATAACAAAATACCATAGACTGGGTGGCTTATAAACAACAAGCACTTATTTCTCACAGTTCTAGAGTCTGGGAAGTCTAAGATCAAGGCGCTGGTATATTCAGTGTCTGGTGAAGTCTCACTTCCTGGTTCGTAGATGGCGGTCTTCTTGATGTAACCTCACGTGGCAGACAAGATGAGGGGGGTCTCGGGTATCATTTATAAGGGCACTATTCCCATTTGTGAGGGCTGTACCCTCATGACCTAATCACCTCCCAAAGTCCCCACCTCCTAATACTGTCATATTGGTGGTTAAGATTTAACATATGTATTTGAGGGGAAGGTCACAAACATTCAGATATATAGATAGAACCATTTTACAGGGGAGGTATCTGAAACTCCAAGAGGGAAGGTGAAACTCCAAGAGGGAAGTTGACACTTCCGAGGTAACAGAACTTATGCCAGACAGAACTGGAAAGAAAGAGAACTCAGGACAGCCAACTTTGTATTTTTACCCACCATACTAAACTACCAACTTTTGCTGTATTTAGAGACCAAGCCCCAAGGACAAGCCCTTAGAGATAATTTATGTGGCAACTCTTCTCTAGATATTGTACAAAGATGCTGTAATAGGAGGAACATTGAATAGGAGTTGTCAGCAGTGATTTGCTATTATAGTGTTTTATTGAAAACAATTCATTTTACTGAAGACTTACTTCCAGAATCCTTAGTCTGATTAATGACAACCTTCTGGAATGATTTTTTTTTAATAAAAAAGATTTTGCTTCCTTAAAAATTCACATAATATAGTATGTGACAGATCACCATAGTCATATATTTAGATCCACTATTACTAGACACAAATAAAAGAGAGCTGGAGAGAAGACATCATACATGCTTTTAATCAGGAAAGAAAAAGACCTCTCTAATCAATGTCTTGCAAAATCATTAACCAAAGTCGTAAACTGAAGCTCAAATAATTGAAAAATGAAAATGATCCATCTACTCATGACAGGGAGATTGCAGTCTAATAAAAAAGTTGAATGCATATATGGATGAAAAGGATTGACACTGCCATTTGGTAATTGGCTAACAGTCATAAACAAATGGAAGAAATAACCAAGTTGAGAGCAGACGTCAGAATTTTCCCCATCATCTTTAAGAAGTCACAACACATTGATCTAGAATTTTGATGCTCAAATCATTAGTTATGTGGAATAGAACTGACAATGGTAAAAGGCATTACAATTCATCCATCCATCGTCATTCATCCATCCATCGTCTGTCTGTCCATTCATTCATCCAATCATCCATCCACTCATCTATCCATCCACTAGGTTTAACAACATGAAATTGCCATTATTTGACCATTTTTGACTTACAAGAAATGAAACTTCATGTGGTTCAATATAAAATATTCAATTAATACTTATTGAACATACTGCCATGTTCAATGCACTATGCAAGGCTTGGGGAATAAAGGCTGAATAAGAAATACTCCCCATTTCTGAAAACCTCTACTGGGAGAAACATACACCAACTACTGTTTATAAGAGAGTTACAAAGCGCTATGGGTTTATATTGATTACTGTACATGCATAGAAAGAACATACAGCAAATTGTCAGTAGAGACGTGGTTGGTGGGAGTTTGTAAAATTCTTTTTCCTTTTGCTTATTTCTACTTTAAAACTTTTTATTCAATGAACATGCATTATTTTCATAATCAAAAGTTTTTTGAAAATGTACCATGAAGGCTGAAAAATTGATGGATATTAATAGATATGTATAAGATAAAGGATGTAAAACTTAAAATAGATGAAGCAACCTAGGTAAATAATAAGTGAGAAACTGAATATACAAAAAGACAATGGTCAGACCATATACAAAAATAGAGCTCTGACCCACAACCTGTAGCAACCAGCCTGGGAAACCAATCTATTATTTATAGTAACCAGACTGGAAAGCCAGTCTTCTATCTATAAGTCAGACTGCTATCTCTATCAACCAGCCAAGGAAGCTAAATAATAATCGCTGTACCAGTTGGCCCCAAATCAAGCCAGGACTTGATTAATAACTGAACTTTCCTAATGTTTGTCCCCACTTTGAACTTAGGACCAATCAGACACAGCCCAATATACACCCCTAACCAATCACATAGGATGCCCCACTTCTAGTTAGCCCACCTCCAGGTTCTCCAAACTCTGGCCCAATCAGGGCATACCCGAAGCCTTCGCTTTGTTTCACTATAAAACTTTCCCACAGGGCTTCCCTGGTGGTGCAGTGGTTGAGAGTCCGCCTGCCGATGCAGGGGACACGGGTTCATGCCCCGTCCCGGGAAGATCCCACATGCCGTGGAGCGGCTGGGCCTGTGAGCCATGGCCGCTGGGCCTGCGCGTCCGGAGCCTGTGCTCCGCAATGGGAGAGGCCACAACAGTGAGAGGCCCACGTACCGCAAAAAAAAAAAAAAAAAAAACTTTCCCACACCTCTGCCTGCCTTTCAGTCTCTGCCAAAAGTCAAGTAATGGTGGCTGACTCCCTTGCTATAGCAAACTCTAAACAAAGACAACTTGCCCATTCTCATTTGGTTGGTCTTCATTTATTTCCACAGAAGAGAAAGAGAAATGAACTCGGGAGTGAGCTTAGCACACAGAATGCAAATGACGAAGGCATATACATTTATGAGAAATGAACATTATAGCAACTGTCCATACCCCACTGATCACAGGGACTAGCTGGGTTCTGGTTAAGCTCCAGGAAGATGAAGTTGTTTTACTTGTTTGTATTTCCTTTTCCACACTCTCTTTCAGCATGCTTTACCCCCGACTCCTTAACCTGAAAAGGAAAATCTAGAGCTACCATATGCCTCTAATTTGGTTTGACCTTTGAAGGCTGGCTCTGAATCAGGAAGACCTTAGGAACCAGATTTTATCACTTAGAATATCAACTCCATGAGGGAAGGGAGCAAACATGTCTGTTCAGCCCACCTCCATGTGCCCAGCTGAATGATTGAAATAAACATGTGGATGCATTCAGGGTATAAGCACTATGTGGTACATGCAGGAAGACAACTCAAATGAATAGCTTGTGACAAAAACCTATTTTGCTTCCCTGAAGTTATTGAACCAAAGCACATTCAGAGAACACCTACGGTCCAACACACCAAATGTGGTCTAAATAGACTAGCCACACAGGAGCTGAAGATTGGGGTCATCACTGCATAGTGATTTGTCCTATGATGTTCAGTGCTTAGTTGGATACAGCTGCATTTCTAACTCTTTCTTTCGTGTTCACTGGATAGTAAACATGAATCACTGTTAATAATAATTTTCCACCGCACGTCCAGAACAATCCATGCGGAGAAAATTGGAACTTCTTCTTTGCTGAGGTCCAGTCCCATCAATTTGATGCTCATTTTATAGAAAGGCCATTGAGCAAAATTAATGTACCCAAACAAATAGAGTTTGTCCTTGTAACTGATTCCGAGTATGACAGGAAACAAAAGGGCTGCCTTAATGGTCTCCTCTGAGAAATTTATTTTCAGAACATTGAGTTATTTTCTTCTACTTGACCAGATTGGATTAAAATTTTTATAAAAAAAAAAAGAAAAGAAAGGAAGAAAAATAAAACTTAGTTGTCTGTTTTCATAGAAATCACTTTGAGATCTAGCTTCATTTAAATTCACTTGTTATTGTCCAAATCAAATAATGTTATAATCTTCGGGTTATTTTACTTCTTTCCATCTGACACTTTTTTCCCCATTTTCTTCACACTGCCCCCAGCATGTTTTACTCCCAGCCTCTTAACCTGAAAAAGAAAATCTAGAGCCACCATATGCCAGAAATGAGGGAGACTGAGCCTCTTTAAAATACTACTATACCTTGCCAGGAGATAACACTTTAGACTATTATCCAAAAACTCTGGCCATCCTTTTTCTGCAGTATTGGACAGATCAGTGAGGGTACCTGCCTCACTCCCAGTCCCTGGAGAAAAAAAAAAAAAAGGCCTCCCCCACAGCCTCTGGAATGTTCTTTGCCTGTCTCCTGACCTCCTCCATCACAACCAGTTGGACCAGTTGGGAAGCTCTATCCAAACAGGAAGGGTAGGAAGAAAAGATGCCAACCAGAGTGCCTTGGTCAGAAATTAGATCTAGAAAGTATGAAGAGAGAATCAGCTGGGTTCAAGAAGAGATTCTGAAAACTTGCAAAGAGAAGGCATGAGTGAGCCCATGTTACTCATAAACAGCTGCCACAAGGTCAGGAAGGTGTGGACAGATGGGAAGTTGTTCGTGGGTAGTAGCAGGAGAAGAGCCAAAGAGATGGGGCAGAGCTGAATCAGCAGAATGGCAGGGAATTGGTGACTCCTTGCTGCTGAGGTGCAAGGAGAGAAGCTAGTTCCTTATCAGGTTTCCCTCCAGTTCAGCTGGACAGCAGCTTGTAAGCCCAAATAACATTTTGGATTATATTATAAGTATCATGGGAAGCCACGGAATATATAAGCAGAGGGGGAACATAATTGGAAATGCAAGTTAGGAACATCACTCTGGCTGCTCTACAGAAAAGAGATTGGGGTGGAATGCCTGGCTGATACCTTGGGTTGCTTGTCAAATACCTTTTCCTCCCTTACCTCTTGCAGACAGAATTAAAATTTGGTCTGGTGTACATCTATTTAGGGTGATTCAGGATAATGGGATCATATTTGCAACTCCAAGGGTAACTTCTGATTGGTTCAAGTCAATATGATGGTCCCATTCTCCTTGTCAGTGATTGGTTCCATAGTAGACATGTGAACCAGTTCTGACTAATGAGCTTTGAGGGGAGGCCTATCGTGGGAGACTTCTGGGAATGGCATCTTCATTTGTAGGAATGCACTAGGAGACAGTACCTTTCTGCTTCTGGATGTGGCTGTGTCTGGCTATGAAGCTGCTGACAACACCTGCAGTCATCATTCACCCATGAGAGTGGCAGCCTGAGAGTGAAGCCAACAAACTAAGCATGGATGAGCTAAAGGATGGAAAGAACCTGGGTCTCTGGTGACAGTGATGAGGCCCTGAGTGAACCAGCTCCCAAACGTGCCCTCTTCTTGGCCTTTCTCCTAAGTCAGATAATGAATTTCTTTTAAACCAACTTGAGTTGGGATTTCTGTTTTTGCTGCTTATGACTTCTTAACTATTTAGGGGGCTAGAGTACAAGTGAGAGTCCAATTAGGAGATTGTTGGAGTGGTCAAGACAGAGATGATGGTGAACAAGGATGGCAGTGGTGAAGAGAGAGAGAAGTTGATGATTCAAGAGATATTTCAGAAGTAGAATCAAGAGGGTGAGGGGTGGATGAATGGAAGGATGGTTAGATTAAATCATTAGGAGAGTTCCATGCCATATCCCATGTTGACAATGTCTGTCTTAGTCTATTTGGGATGCTATAACAGGAATACCATATGCTGGTGGCTTATAAACAATAGAAATTGATTGGAGGCTGGGAAGTCCAAGATTGTGGTGCCAGCAGATTTGGTGTCTGGTAAAAGCCTGCTTCCTGATTAATAGATGCCCATCTTTTCACTGTGTCCTCACATGGTAGAAGAGGGCAAGAAAGCTCTCTAGCGTCTTTTTAAAGAGTATTAAATCCATTCATGAGGGTCCCACACCCACAACCTAATCACCTCCCAAAGGCCCCACTTCCAAACACCGTCGTATTAGGGATTAGATTTTAAGATACGAATTTTGGGGGAAACACAATCTATGGCAATTACTTAATAGTTTAATATGCACTTTGAAAATTTCTCGTGGACCAGAAATGATTGCAGTTGTACTTCTGAGGTTCTTCTGCATCTCATTCATTGGCCAACAGTACCAACTCTGTGATAGGTGTTAAAAATAGTATCAGCATATAAATTTGTTTGTTCATTTGTTTTTTAATCTGTGCCAGAGTCCAGAAGTATAATTCTGGGAGCAGAAACGACTTTGCAGCCACTCTCCAGTGTTTTCTCAGAACCAAGAGTGACAAATTCCAATTGCCAGAGCTTCCTTAAACAAATAAAGATTTCCTTTATTCTGAGGCCAGCTTGACGGGAAAGCCTAGCAGAGAAGCAGTCTCCAGAAGCGAGTGGCCAGAGGTCATTTTAGTGTAGCTGGGGCGTCTTTGTGGGTGGCTTGGACAGTTCTGGATATGGTTACATGCATGTGCCTCCTGTCATCTGACTGCATCTGGATCCTTGCAGGTGGGCCTGTCACACACCCAGTGAGGAAGGGACTGTGTGAGGAAGCTCAGAGCACATTCAAGACACCCCAAAGAGTTAATGGAATCACATTCAGCATATGGTGCTTCATAGGCAGATTTTCTGGCAGATTTCCATCAACAAAGAGCTTTCATTGTGAGGTTTAGAATCATGGTCTTTTCATCCATGGAAAAACATTAAATCTGGTCATGTATAGGAAGAAATTTTCCTTATCTTTTTTTTGACCACTTCTTAGGTTTGCTCAGTGATTTCCTTTTTTTGATAGTCACAGATTCCAGGAAAGCTATGCTAATAGACACATTGAGGTTTTGGCTGGGGACCTTCCATCTAATAATGACAGACGCAAGTTACTGCGATGGGGTTTTACAGTGAGTTGAATAGTGTCCCCTGTTTAAAAAAAAAAAGAAAATATCATGTCCATTCAAAACCTCAAAATGGGCTTCCCTGGTGGCGCAGTGGTTGAGAGTCCGCCTGCCGATGCAGGGGACACGGGTTCATGCCCCGGTCCAGGAGGATCCCACATGCCGCGGAGCGGCTGGGCCTGTGAGCCATGGCCGCTGAGCCTGCGCGTCTGGAGCCTGTGCTCCGCAACGGGAGAGGCCACAACAGTGAGAGGCCCGCGTACCGCAAAAAAAACCCCAAAAAACAAAAACCTCAAAATGTGACTGTATTTGGAGATAGGGTCTTCGCAGATGTAATGAGTTAAGACGAGGTCATCCTAGATTAATGGAGGCCCTAAATCTAATGACTGGTGTCCTTATAAAAAGAGGAGAGGACAAGCAGAGATAAACAGAGAGGAGCAGGATATGTGATGTTGGAGCAGAGATTAGAATGATGTGTCCACAAGGCCAGGGATTTCTGGGAGGTACCAGAAGCTGGAAGAAACAAGGATGGATTTTCCCCAAGAGCCTTTGGAGGGAGCATGGCTCTGCTGACACCTTGATTTCAAACTTCTTGCATTCAGAACTGTGAGAGAATAAATTTCTGTTGTTTTCAGGCACCCAGTTTGTGACGGTTTGTTAGGGCAGTTCCAGGAAACTAATACAGGCTTCAAAGGCTGAGCCCCAGATCTCTTTGCAGGCCCACGCCTGCTGACCCCATTTCTTCCTCTCCACCAGGGGCTTAAGGATGACCTATTTTCCTTTTCTTTCAGCAACTGTCACCACCCGCTCGCCTCCCCTCACCCAAGCCCGGCAGCAGAGTGGTACCCAATTTTCCCAGGTCCTCCTTTTCCTGCTGACAAGCTCATAGTCCTCTCTTTGCTTTCATTACTTTTTTTTTTTTTTCTAATTACTACAGACAGGCAATCACACAAGTAAGAATGTGGGGGAAATTACAAGTTTTATAAAACTTGTTAAACCACTGCTCTTCTGGTCTATCTTGCTCCTGGATTTATCTAGCGTCTGCAATTAAATTGGCACTTGGGTATTTTTCCTTTCTGTCTGTTAAAACAAAAAACAAACAAAAAATTGAATTGTATACTTCTCTACAGTTATAAAAATTTTTTAATATTTCCTAAAATTGATATAAACTACACAAATCGGAAGTACCAATGCATTTTCATCAAGTACCTATATTTTTAACCACCACCACAGCCTTGTATGCCATGAACCCATCCCCATCTCCAGCCAGGATTTTGGAAAAGAAAATCTGGCAACTTTTTGCTTAACTCTCTGCTGAGATGGCTTCTGAGGAACTAGGCTTCTGTCCTTCATGTTCATTCTGGAGTGTGGGGCTGGCCAACACTTTCCCTCTTTTCTTGTTGAGATGTACCCTCTCCTTTGGGAGCTCTTCTCATTTGGCAGATGTGATCATCACTGAAGAGGTCGTCATGGCCCTTGACTGACATCTGGGAACTTCGGTTCCCACCATTCCTGATAAGAGTGGCTCACTATGACTAAAATGTTTGTGCAAACAATATGGTTTATGCTGAACATGTGCTTTGTTTCTAGGAATGTGGAATTTTGGTAGATGCTAGGCAGGGGGTGCCTGCATGACTAGCCCCAATAAAAACCTCGGACACTGAGCCTCTAATGAGCTTCTCTGTTAGACATTTGACACGTGTTGTCCCAACTTGTAGTCTAGGGAGGTAAGAGTGTCATGTGGTGCCTCCAATGGGAGAGAGCTCTTGGAAGTAAGGGCCTGGTTTTTCCCAACTTCGTCTCAAGTGCTTTTTCCCTTTGCTGATTCTGCTTTGTGTCCTTTTGCTATAATAAGTCATAGATGTAAATATGACTATATGCTGAGTCCTGTGAGTCCTCTTAGTGAATCATCAAACCAGGGGATGCTCTTGAGGACCTCCCAACACAGGCTTTCTTTGTGATATTTGGGGAGCAAATATCAATACTATCAAAGAGAAGTGGAGGGTTGATGGCTTTCACTACAAAGTTTATTTATATAACTCCTTTAAATATAATTTTACTTATTCATTCATTTGTTCATGAATTTATATGCTTTGTCAAGCACACATTATGTTCTAGTCACTCTCCTAGGAACTGGAGGGAGTGAGAGAGAAATACAGAGAGAGCATCACATCCTTCCCTGCAAGGAGCTCACAGTTTCACAGCACCTTTGAGTAGAGAAATAATTAAACTTCAGTGGGAGAGGTGCCACTGGAGGAAGTCAGAGCAAGGATTTGGGGAGAATACAGGACAGAGACATGGTGATCTCTGCTTAGGAAAGTGGGGACAGTGTTCCAAAGGAATTGGCATTAAACTGGGATTTAGAGGTCAGGTAGAGGTTGGCCAAGTGGAGAAGAGGGTAGGGATTTCCTGTCAGCAAGAATAAAGCCACAGAGGCATGAAATAACTGGTTCTAGGAATAGGGAGATGCTCAGGATGGCTGCAGCTGGGACGAGGTCAACCGTGGGGTTGATGTGAGCAGTTAGAGCCCAGTCTGGGAGGAATTACATGCAGTGATAATTTTTTCTTTTAATAAATTTATTTATTTATTTATTTTGGGCTACATTGGGTCTTCGTTGCTGTGCACAGGCTTTTCTCTAGTTGCAGCAAGCGGGGGCTACTCTTCGTTGCAGTGCGCGTGCGGGCTTCTCATTGCGGTGGCTTCTCTTGTTGCGGAGCGTGGGCTCTAGGTGCACAGGCTTCAGCAGTTGTGGCACGCAGGCTCAGTAGTTGTGGCTCATGGGCTGAGTTGCTCTGTGGCATGTGGGATCTTCCCAGAGCAGGGCTTGAACCCGTGTCCCCTGCATTGGCAGGTGGATTGTTAACCACTGCGCCACCAGGGAAGTCCCTGCAATGGTAAATTTTTAGGTTTGTTTTTGTTTTTGTTTTTTAGTGAGCAATGGGATAGCATTAGAAGTTAGTGACTGCCCATCAACAGACGAATGGATAAAGAAGATGTGGTGTACACATATATATATATATATATATATATATATCAATACAATGGAATATTACTCATCCATAAAAAAGAATGAAATAATGCCATTTGCAGCAACATGGTTGGACCTAGAATTTATCATCTTAAGTGAAGTAAGTCAGACAAAGACAAATATCACATGATATTACTTATATGTGGAATATAAAAAAATGATACAAATGAACTCATTTACAAAACAGAAATAGATTCACAGACATAAAAAACACACAAACTTATGTGTTACCAAAGGGGGAAAGGAAGGGAGGGATAAATTAGGAGTTTGGAATTAACATATACACACTACTGTATATAAAATAGATAACCAACAGTACCTATTGTACAGCACAGGGCATTATATTCAGTACCTTGTAATAGCCTATAATGAAAGAGAATCTGAAAAAGAATATATAAATACATATATCTAACTGAATCACTTTGCTGTACACCTGAAATTAACACACTTTAAATGAACTACACTTCAATAAAAAAAAACTATCTCCTAAAAAAAAAGAAGTTAGTGACAATGATCAGAACTGTGATTTAGAAAGAACCTTCCATTGGTTTCCTAAGTGAAGAGAGGCTGTATAATAGAATGGCTAAAAAGGTGGAGCCAGACCACTGGCGTTCCAACATTAACTCTGCCACTTACAGCTGGGTGATCTGGGACAAATCACTTCACCTGTACATACCTTAGTTTCCCCATGTGTAAGGAGGGGATAATAAGAACGCCTGCCACAGTGAGCTGTTGTGAGGGTATATAAGCTAATAAACTCAAAGCATGTGGAACAGCATCTGGTTCTCAATAAACTGTAGCTTTCATTATCACTGCATAAAAGCATCATTTGTTTCACAAGCACTTTATCTGCATGTAAGTTTTTGGGAACAGATTCTGCTTAAAGCAAGATCCAATATTAGTATAAGATAAATTTGGGAAATGACAGAAAACTGGGAATCAGGATTTTCTTTAACATATCTGTATTCAAATCACAACATATACATGTAAATATTGAAGTGGAGCAGAATACAAAGATTGGAGGGCTCTTCTGGAGGATCTTTGTGTTTCTTCAAGACAATAATAATTCCCCATGAAGTAAAAGTCCACCGCAGCTAGCTAAATAAAGCCAATATAGATTATCAACCAAGTGGCTATTATCAGATTTATAATATTATGGTATTTATAATATATTTATAATATATCAGAAAAGCTGGTGTTCTTTCCGTTTTCCATGGTTACACATGGCATATCAGTTGAATCATAACCTTAAAAATCAACCTCATCTAATTAAGACATTCACCTAAGTCAAGTAGTCTTTGTTTCTTTTTTCCCCCATTGCTATAAAAACCTTGTAATGCACTAAAATCATTTTAATGTAACTTTTTAGTAAAAAAAAAAAAAAAAACACAAAAATTAAAACAGTGCCAAAAACAGAAGTAGAAGCTCCAGAATTTTCCTACAGAAGGGATTTAGAAGTAACCAGGTATTTGGAACATTCTTATCCCATAGCCTAATAGCTATCACTTTCACCCTCAATTCTGTCTTTGAGCGTTTGACTGTTGTATCAGTTTCTTGCCCTTGTTGGCATTCCTTGGATTCCATGGCTTGTGGCCACATCACTCCAATCTGTGCCTCATCTTCACATCTGCCTCTGTGTGTCTTCTCCTCTTCTGTCTCAAACTTCCCTGTACCTTTCTTTTATAAGGACACTTGTCATTGGATTTAGTGCCATCTGGGATGATATCATCCCCAAATCTTTAACTTAATTACATCTGCAAAACCTTTTTTTCCAAATAAGATAATATTCACAGGTTCCAGGGATTTGACAAGGACATTATCTTTTGGGGGAAATCACCATTCAACCCACTACAACCACCTTGTATGAAAGAGCACCCACCCATTGTACTACCATCATTCTGTACTCCCCACCCTGCATTATTCTTTTTCATAACATTTGTCATCATTTCACATCCTAATATTCTCTTGGCTACTTTTTATCGTTTCTCTCCCCCAGGAAAATGGAAGCCTCATGAGAGCAGAGGTGCGTCCACTTCTCTCTTCCCAGCACTACAATAGCACTTGGCACAATTTATTTGTTGAATGTATGGAGGAACTAGGAAACTTTCTTGAGTCCATGTTTCCTCAGTAAGGATCGTCTTCTACTTAGGGGTGAAAATAAAGATCATTTGGGGTACCTTGGAGGGACAAGGGTTGTTGACGGAGCCCAACCAGTACCACTAGCAAAAAGCAGCAGCTAGATTGCTGAAAAAAAATGATCAGAAATTTCAGGTGGGATTTTACTCCAGCCAAGTCTCTTCCCTGCCCCTGAATTCTCTTTCTTAACCCGTTTTCCTGATCTTGGCCCCTCTTATATGCTCTCATAGCAGCCTGTACTTCCTCCACATAGCTACAGCATACTGTATTGTAACTGCCCGTTTATTTGTTTATAATTTCCATCTCATCATACTCTCCCTTAAGGCAAAAACCTTGAGGTATTTGCTGAGTTCTGTGAGTTGTTCTGACAAATTACAGAACCTGAGGAGGTCATGGGCCCCCCAAATTTATAGCCAGTTGGTCATAAAAGGGGTTGTCCTGGGGACCCCTGAAGTGTAGCTGGCATCTGTAGTAAGGACAGTATCATGGAGAACTGACCCCTTAACTTGTGGGATCTGTGCTAACTCTGGGTGGTTAGTGGCAGAATTGAATTGTAGTATGCCAGGTGGTGCTGAAATGCCTATCCGGAATCTTTCAATGGCTCCTTGCTCCGGGGTGTTAAAAAACCTGAGGCTCACAACAAAGACTGGATTTGAAATACAGATGTTGATACAGCCTCCATTAACAAAAGCCCCAGCAAATAACAGCAGCGCTCTGTGTCTTTTCTTATTAAAGGAGCGTTATTTTACAGGTGATGGTGACATTGGACATGGTGCATTTAGGCCTGTGTTAGGGTGTTCTAGGATGTAGTGTTAAGATGTAGAGTGATGTTGTAAGAGTGATGCCACGTTTCATTTAAAGATCTTGCATCTTCTAAACCCTGACTGTTATTGAAGAATGGACTCCTAAGGGAATATTCCATGGGAACAAAATTAAGAAATATCTGTGAGAAATACTGGAGGCAGCAGAGCCTTAGAATTCAAAACTGAGCTGACACAGGGATATATTTTACCATGTTTATGAAAATTGAAAAAAAGTCTGCTTTGGCTGATTGATTTGGTAATAAACATTGGCTTTACCGATCAACTTTTAAGTTAGATTTTTTACATACACTGAATGAGCCCAATCTGCAGTTCTAAAGTTTTGGCAAAAATATACTTAAAACTCATGATAAGATAAAAACATTTTAACAAATAATATTGTATTGCCAAAGGTCTATAGAAATGTTAATGTTCTTATTTTCTCAATTCTGAGTTAAAAAATAAAGTGCCTTGAAATGAAAGAGTTACAGTACAATTATTAATTACTGATAACTCTTTTAAAAGCCTTTTTGGTATACTTCCCAGAGATTGACAAAGTGAATAACTCAAACAAAGGAGGACCTAAATGAATTGCCTTATGATAGATCATAAAAAATAATTTTTGATGATAGAGTGCTATATGACTTTTAGCATTTGGAAGATCAAAGATCTGAGTGACATTGCTATTACAAAGTATTCACCATAAGCATCTATTTATTTGAACATATTTTCTCAGTGTTTATATCTATAAAAACTAAAACTACAAATAGAACTGATGATGAATCCTGTCTTATCTAGCAATAAGTAATATTCCTCTACTAACATGTGGACTATGGACAAAAAAATAGCACCATTCATCTCACTAAAAGATACATTTCCATAAGAATATGTTATAGGAGATTATATCAGACTAAGCCTTTTACAGATAAAAGTTATAAACTTTAGATAAAATATAAAAACAATTGTTTGAAGATGCTGGAAAGTAACCAAAAGCTAGCAGGCAGGATTTTAAGGGATGGCTACTCTTCAAAGAACTGAAATATAATGAGTGTGACTTATGCTCATACATGTTTTATCTGAGGGCACTACTCGGTCTGCACTGTGAAAAGCAGCAGGAACTCAGAAAGCCACAATCTTAATGGCTTAAGGAATTAGAGAATGGACCCTGGGGCTCCCAGAGCAGCTGGAAGTTGAGGATGAAACTCCTGAAAAGGAAGGAGTAATAGAGGGAGAGAGCTCCAAAATCTACACATACACTCTGCCCAAATCCTTGGTTGACTCCTGAACTCTGTGTGCATAGGATAAAAGTTAACTACCGAAAGTCCCCTACATACGAATCTTCAAGTTGCAAACTTTCAAAGATGTGACCGTGTATTCGTGTCCAATCATGTAAGTTAGTTCACGTGTCTGCTGTACATTCATGTGTGTGCATCCTCTACAAGTGGTTGTGCTTTTGTGTATTTTACTGTACAGTACTGTATAGAGTTCAGTAGTACAGTATCTTTATTTCAAGCCCAGATGTCTGGAAGCAAGCGTAAAAGCAGTGGTGATGTAGCTGGTACTGCTAAGAAGTGCCAGGAATTGGAGGCCCGGAGAAAAGATGAAGAGAGACAAGAGGAAGAAGAAGTAACTGCAGAACCGAAGAGATTCACAATGCAGGACATGGCAAGGGGATTTTCCTGTGAGGAGGCACTGTTACTTTTGGAGGCACAGGACCTGATCGTAGAACAGTACACGAAGGTTGCAGCAGCCGTTCAGAATGCCATCCAGTG
Source organism: Mesoplodon mirus (assembly GCF_964341445.2). Classification (NCBI taxonomy): domain Eukaryota; kingdom Metazoa; phylum Chordata; class Mammalia; order Artiodactyla; family Ziphiidae; genus Mesoplodon; species Mesoplodon mirus. The sequence goes on from NC_138977.1 coordinate 175,661,132, forward strand.
CTATCGTGTCATCTACGATGAGAAAAAAAGAGCTACCCAGACATCACTGGATCGTTTTTTCAAGAGGGTAGATAGAACTGAATCCAGCAAGGAACCAGAACCTGTGCCGTCAATGTCAGGCATGAGTGAAATTGCAGCTTGCCCTCCGTGTCCTGTTGCTGATGATCCTTCAGCTCTACCATCTCCCACCTCCTCTCCCTCCTCCAGTCAGTAACTCTTCTTGCCTGTTCACTCGATGCCAGCCCTGTATGCCAGCTGTTGTACTGTACTACTGTACTTTTCAAGGTACTGTACTGTAAGATTAAAAATGTTTTCTTTATTTTTTTGTTTGTTCTTCACGTATTATTTGTGTGAGAAGTATTATAAACCTATTACAGTACAGTACTATATAGCCGATTGTGTTCGTTGGGTACCTAGGCTAACTCCGTTGGACTTACAAACAAATTGGACTTACGAATGTGCTCTCGGAACAGAACTCATTCATATGTAGGGGACTTACTGTACCTGCAAGAATACATCAACATTTATCAGAGGAAGATAACAGAACCTAGAGGCTCTACAATGTATCACCTACAGTATCCAGTACACAATAAAAAACTAACAAGAATATAAAGGAACAGGAAAGTTTTGGGGTTTTTTTACTTAATTTTTATTGGAGTATAGCTGCTTTACAATGTTGTGTTAGTTTCTGCTGTACAGCGAAGTGAATCAGCTATACACATACATATATCCCCTCAGTTTTGGATTTCCTTCCCATTTAGGTCACCACAGATCACTGAGTAGAGTTCCCTGTGCTATACAGTAGGTTCTCACTAGTTATCTCTCTTTTTTTTTTTTTTTTTTGCACTACGCGAGCCTCTCACTGTTGTGGCCTCTCCCGTTGCGGAGCACAGGCTCCAGACACGCAGGCTCAGCGGCCATGGCTCACGGGGCCAGCCATTCTGCGCGGCATGTGGAAACCCCCACTGGACCGGGGCACAACCCATGTCCCCTGCATCGGCAGGCAGACTCTCAACCACAGCGCCACCAGGGAAGCCCTATTTTTAATTTTTTAAGGAACCTCCATACTGTTCTCCATAGTGACTGTATCAATTTACATTCCCACCAACAGTGCAAAAGGATTCCCTTTTCTCCGCACCCTCTCCAGCATTTATTGTTTGCAGATTTTTTGATGATGGCCATGCTGACTGGTGTGAGGTGATACCTTATTGTAGTTTTGATTTGCATTTCTCTGATAATTACTGATGCTGAGCATCTTTTCATGTGTTTGTTGGCCATCTGTATGTCTTCTTTGGAGAAATATCTATTTAGGTCTTCTGCCCATTTTTTGATTGGGTTGTTTGTTTTTTTGACATTGAGCTGCATAAGCTGTTTGTATACCTTGAAGATTAACCCCTTGTCAGTTGCTTCATTTGCAATGTTTTCTCCCATTCTGAGGGTTGTCTTTTGGTGTTGTTTATGGTTTCCTTTGCTGTGCAAAAGCTTTTAAGTTTAATTAGGTCCCATTTGTTTATTTTCATTACTCTAGGAGGTTGGTCAAAAAAGATCTTGCTGTGATTTATGTCAAAGAGTGTTCTGCCTATGTTTTCCTCTAAGAGTTTTATAGTGTCCAGCCTTACTTTAGGTTTTTAATCCATTTTGAGTTTATTTTTTTGTATGGTGTTAGGGAGGTTCTAATTTCATTCTTTTACATGTAGCTGTCCAGTATTGAAGACAGTCTTTTCTTTTGTCTGTTCTTGTCTCCTTTGTCATGGATTAGGTGACCATAGGTACGTGGGTTTTTCTCTGGGCTTTCTATCCTGCTCCATTGTTCTATACTTCTATTTTTGTGCCAGTCCATACTGTCTTGATGATTGTTGCTTTGTAGTATAGTCTGAAGTCAGGGAGCCTGATTCCTCCAGCTCCAATTTTCTTTCTCAAGATTGCTTTGGCTATTTGGAGTCTTTTGTGTTTCCATACAAATTATATTCTAATTCTGTGAAAAATGCCATTGGTAATTTGATAGGGATTGTACTGGATCTGTAGATTGCTTTGGGTAGAATAGTCATTTTCACAATACTGATTCTTCCAATCCAAGAATATGGTATATCTTTCCATTTCCATTTGTGTCATCTTTGATTTCTTTCATCAGTATTTATAGTTTTCTGAGTACAGGCCTTTGGCATCCTTAGGTAGGTTTATTCCTAGGTAATTTATTTTTTTTGTTGCAATGATAAGTGGGATTGTTTCCCTAATTTCTCTTTCTGATCTTTTGTTTCTAGTGTATAGGAATGCAAGAGATTTCTGTGCATTAATTCTGTATCCTGCAACTTTACCAAATTCATTGATTAGCTCTAGTAGTTTTCTCGTGGCCTCTTTAGTATTTTCTATGTATAGTATCATGTCACCTGCAAACAGTGACAGTTTTACTTCTTCTTTTCTGATTTGGATTTCAAAGAACAGGAAAGTTTGACTCATAGTTCAGAGAAAAGGTAGTCAGTAGAAACTGACTCCAAGATGACTCAGATGTAACAATTAGCAAAGACTGTTTTTTTAATTGAAGTACTGTTGATTTACAATGTTGTGTTATTCAGGTGTACAGTAAAGTGATATATATTCTTTTTCAGATTCTTTTCCATTATAGATTATTATAAGATATTGAATATAACTCCCTGTGCTATACTGTAAGTCCTTGTTGTTTATCTATTTTATATATAGTAGTGTGTATATGTTAATCCCAAACTCCCAGTTTATCCCACCCCCTTTCCTTTCCTCTTTGGTAACCATAAGTTTGTTTTCTATTTCTGTGAGTCTATTTCTGTTTTGTAAATAAGTTCTTTGTATCATTTTTTTAAGATTCCACGTATAAGTGATATCATATTATATTTGTCTTTCTCTGACTTACTCCACTTAGGATGATAAATTCTAGGTCCATCCATGTTTCTGCAAATGGCATTATTTCATTCTTTTTTATGGCTGAGTAATACTCCATTGTGTGTGTGTGTGTGTGTGTATATATATATATATATATATATATATATATATATATATATACCACATCTTCTTTATTCATTCATCTGTTCATGGACATTTAGGTGGCTTCCATGTCTTGGCTATTGTAAATAGAGCTGCTATGAACATTGGGGTGCATGTATGTTTCCAATTATGGTTTTCTCTGGATATATGCTTAGGAGTTGGATCACTGAATCATATGGTAACTCTATTTTTACTTCTTTAAGAAACTTCCATACCATTCTCCATTGTGGCTAGAAAAGAGTTTTAAACAGTTATTATACATATATGCAAGGACATGAAAAAGTATATGGTCAAAATAATGAATTAACAGAAAAACTCAGCAGAGATATAGAAATTCTAAAAAGAGAGAGAGAGAGAGACAAATGGAAATTCTAGAACTGAAAAGTACAAAATCTGAAATAAAAATTTCACTGGGTAGTCCTAACAGCTATTTAGAAATGGCTGAAGGGTTGGTAAACTTAAAAACAGGTTAAAAGAAATTATCCAATCTGAAAAACAGAGATTAAAAAACTATTGAAAAAAATGGACAGAGCCCTACTAGCCTTCAAGACAATATTAAAGAGCCTAACATACATGTAATAGGAATCACAGAAAGAAAGGGAAGAGAGAATGGGGCAGAAAAATTTTTTTTTAAATAATGACAGATTTCCCCAAATTTGGTAGAATACATAACTTTAAAAATGAATAAACCCAGCAAAACCCAAGCAGGATATATGAAAAAAGAAATTCATACCACAAACATCATGGTCAAACTATTGAAAACCAGATAAAGAGAAAATCTTAAAGGCAGCTAGGGAAAAATGACATAGTAGAAATTGAGTGGGTGGGTAGAGGGACAGGATTCAGAAACAACAAAAGTTAGAGGACAATGGAATCATATTTTTAAGAGTTAAACTGGGAGCAGGGGTAGGGGGCAATGTCAATCCAGAATTCTATATGCAGAGAAAATATTCTTTGAAAATGATAGTGAAATAAAGATGACTTCAGAGAAACAAAAACTTAGAAGTTATGCATTACAAGAAATGCTTTTAAAAAATTATTCAGAGGGAAGGGAAGTGATATTAGATGAAAACTCAGATCTATGGGAAGAAATAAAGGGCACTGGAAATGGTAAATATGTAGGTAAATAGAAAAGAATATACATTTAAAAAATTTCTTTAAAAGACATAATTGTTTAAGGCAAAAATAGTTCACTGCATTTAAACATAGGTGGGCCTAATGTATATGAAAGCAATCATGTAAAGGATGGAGGATAAATAGAACTACACTTCTGCAAGTTTCTTACATTTTACATCAGTTACTACAATATGAGGTCTATGTGCATTGAGACACTTTAATGCATATGCTAGAGTAAGCACTAAAAATTAATGTAAAGAAGTTTAGTGGAAGGTCAATAAAGGAATGAAGATGAAATATAAACAAATATTGATTAACCCAAATGAAAGCAGAAAAGGAGAAACAAAAGAACAAAAAAGGGATGAAACAAATAGAATACAGATTGCAAATAATAATAGACTTAAAATCCAATTATATTAATCTTATGTTAAATGTAAATAGACAAAAAAACTCCAATTAAAAGGTAGAAATTATCAGACTGGATTTTTTTTTTTTAATCAAGAACCAACTATAGGACTTCCCTGGTGGCGCAGTGGTTAGGCATCTGCCTGCCAATGCAGGGGACACAGGTTTGAGCCCTGGTCCGGGTAGATCCCACATGCCGCTGAGCACCTAAGCCCGTGTGCCACAACTACTGAGCCTGTGCTTTAGAGCCCACAAGCCACAACTACTGAGCCCACGTGCTGAGACTACTGAAGCTCACATGTCTAGAGCCCGTGCTCCGCGACAAAAGAAGCCACCACAATGAGAAGCCTGCACACCACAACAAAGAATAACCCCCCGCTCGCCGCAACTAGAGAAAGCCTGCTCACAGCAAGGAAGACCCAACATAGCCAAAAAAAAAAGAACCAACTAGAAGCTATCTACAAGAGACACATATTTAATATAAAGATACAAATAGATTGAAAAGAAAAGGAAAAAGATTAACCAGGCAAACAGTAAACATAAGAAAGGTGGAGATGTTGTATTATTATCAGACAATATAAAATTCAAGCCAGGAGTACTAAGAGAGATAAGGAGGGGCAGTTCATGAAAGAAGGAAAGAGAAAGAAAGAAAGAAAGAAAGGAAGGAAGGGAGGGTTAAATCATCAGGAAGACTTGAAAGCCTAACAGAAGACATAAAAATCATATATATATATATATATATATATATATATATATATGCACCTAATAACACAACTTCAAAATGCATAAAGGCAAAACTCATCAAACTAAAAGAAGAAATAGACAAATCCACATTCACAGATTGTAATATTCTCCTTTTGGTGAGTGATAGAACAACTAAATTTAAAAATCCATAAGGATATAGTTGATCAGAATAACACTATCAATACCAAACTGAATTAATATTTATAGAAAAAAATTGACAGTTATATAACTACTCAACTGCAGAATACACATTCTTTTTTAAAGCACAAATGGGATGTTCACCAAGGTAGATAATATGGTGGGTTATGAAATGAGTCTCAATAAACTCCAAAAGGTTGACATTTTAATGACTCTTCTCTGTCCACAACAGAATTAAATTAAAAATCAGTAATAATATCCAGGAATCATTTTGCAATATATACAAAATTGAATCATTATGTTGTATACCTGAAAGTACTATAATGTCATATGTCAACTATACTGTAATTAAAAAATAATATCTAGGGCTTCCCTGGTGGTGTAGTGATTAGGAATCCACCTCCCAGTGCAGGGGATGCGGGTTCGAGCCCTGGTCCGGGAACATCCCAGATGCTACGGAGCAACTAAGCCTGTGCGCCACAACTACTGAGCCCGCATGCCACAACTACTGAAGGCTGTGCACCTAAAGCCCGTGCTCCGCAACAGGACAAGCTACCACATTGAGAAGCCCATGCACTGTAACGAAGAGTAGCCCCTGCTCACCGCAACTAGAGAAAGCCCGTGCGCAGCAACGAAGACCCCTCACAGCCAAAAATAAATAAATTAAAAATAGTGTATATGTGTCAATTGCAATCTCCCTAAAATATATATCTATATAATAATTTAAAAATAGTATCTAGGAAAGCCCCTGAATATTTGGAAATTAAACAACACACTTCAAAAAAGTGAGTCAAAGAAGAAACAATAAGGGAAATTTAAAACTACTCTGTACTGAATGAAAATGAAAGCACAACATATCAAAACTTGTGAAATGCAGATAATGCAGTGCTTAGAGGGAAATGCATAGCTTTAAATGTTTATATGAAAAAAATAGAAAAGTCCAGAATCAGTAATGTAATCTTCTACTCTTATCAGCTAGAAGAAGAGGAAATCAAATCCCAGTTAAGTAGGAAGAAGGAAATAATAAAGAACAAAAGTCAATAAACTAGAGAATAAATAATCAATGGAACCATAGATGGCTTTTTGAAAAAATTTAAAATTTTTATAAACTTCTGACCATATTAGTCAGTAGAAAAAAAAAGAGGAAATACAAAATACCAAAGTCAGGAATGTTTGAAAAACATGACAAGGTCCTGGTTCTCGTGGATTTCTAGTGGGGGAAACGTGTTACATGGTCATACAAAGAAATATACAGGTGAAGACTGTGGTAAACTCTATGAGAATTCTGCAGGGGAGGGAGAGGCCCATTGGGGTTGGAGAGGGGCACCTCTGCAGAGGTAAGTTAACTTCGACCCCTGCGCTCCTCGAGGAGTAACGTCAGCCCCTCCCGGCGTCTTCCCGGCCCCTAGGAGGCAGGTGGCGGCCCCGCCCCGCGCGCCGCGCCCCCCCATCTCAGCCGCCCCGGCCCTTCCGCGCAGGCGCGGGATGGTCGCGAGGTGGGGCTAGGCCGGCGGCCGGGCGGGGCGGGCGCCGAGCGGGACCACACACTAGAGAGGTGCTTTCGGTCAGACCCACAGGCGCCGGTTCCCCGCGATGCCGAGGACAGATCCGGACGCCTCGCCTCTCTGAGTCGGTCTCAGCGCAGAAGGCACAGAGGGAGGCCATGGCGGAGGCCTCCGACCCCGGGCGGCAGGCGTCTGCGGGCGGCGGGAGCCTGGAGGAGGAGGACGAGGAGGACGAGGAGCGGGAGCCGCTGCTGCCGCGGATCGCCTGGGCCCAGCCGCAGAAGGGCGCTCCGGGGGGCGCCGTGAGGCTGGAGAAGGCTGTCGGGGAGGAGGGCGCGGCCTCCCCTAACCAGGCCAGTGACCGGGAACTGCTGCTCCTGCCCAGGGATACGTTTTTCTTCTCTTCCCTGAGTTTGGGGCGCCTGCGGAGCTCGCCCACCAACCTGGACCGGAACCGCCCCGTGGGTTCAGGTGCGATCCGGCTCTTCCCTTCCCCGGCGCCCTCCCAGTGCGCCTGTCGCCGCCGCCGCTCAGCCCCCCATTCAAGCCCCTCCTTGGGTCCCTACCCCCGGCTTCTTTCGCTGTCTCCCGCTGGCCCTTGCCTAGTAGGAAAGGCTCTTCGCCGGGCATCAGGTCCGGCGCACAGGCCGAGGGGTCAGCCGCTGGTCACACCTTGGACACCTCGCCTTTCTCTCCTGCTCCCCCGTTTACTCGCACCTTTTCCAGGGGCTATAGGCTGCTTCACCTGAGGCCTGGGGTTGTCATTAAACACTGATCCTTGAGGCCTCCCCTAAGAGTGAGCCTAAACTTTTGGAATCAGACAGGAAAACTTAACACTGTAAAATGACGTTAAGTTGTTTGCTCAAGTTTGGACTTGAGTTTTGGGTTAAGAACCCTGAACTACCAGGAAAGTTGGTGAATTTTCAAGGTGGTTGACAGCCGAGAGATAGAGAGCAAGAATATCCGGTTGCCACTGGGACACGTTTCAAAAACTTTTTAAGTTAAATACTGTTACTGTAACATTAGCCAGAGGGCGCAGAAGCAGTTGAATTTCTGTACCTGCTCTCTCTCTCTCGCAAAGTTTCCTTTCTTGAGTCATTTCTATTTTTATACTTTAAAAAGAAAAAGAAAAAGAAAAAAAATTTTCACTATTAAGCAGACTGACAGCCTCAGGTGAAAGAGAGGATAATTGAAATGATGTTGAAAGGTATGCGACTGCAGGCATTGATATTTATTGATAAATCGAATTTTTTGCCATGATAAGGCTAATTTGATAGTAAAATAGAATAGGCTTGTAAGAGTCCTAGGTAGAGCTGAGGCAGGCTAGCTAGTTTGTAAAATGGCCATGATAACACCTACTTGCTGGTGGTAAGGATGGTTTAAATGACGAGATGTGTGCATTGTGCCTGGAGTTTCATTCCACATGTGAGCTTAAAGAAAAGGCACAGAAAATGTAGTTTTCATTAATGCTGCTTAAGTTTTTCTGGAGTGGTTAGATTTTACGTGTCCTGCTATTAGTACACTAATGGGGCTTCTACAATTTAAAGAATTCTGGATAGAGTAGGTTATTCTAGTTGTAGTTGAACTATGGTCAAATATTCTAGAGTAAATAAATCAGAGCAGCCCAAGGGAAGCAGACTTTAATGAATAAAGCTTTAACAAACCTGTCTAATATACAGATCGGCTAGCTACCATCATGTTAGCTTTTGGATGCATTGACAGTACAACATTTAACAGAACAAACAAATATGCATTTGCAATCAAGTCACAAATGGATCCGCATTCACGCAGCTACATTGATAATATGGGTATATATTACCTAGAAACCGGTCTGTGAAGTAAATAAGATTTGTGCGGCTAACTTGCCTTTTTCTACCCAAAGTTACCTGTGTAGCTAGATTTTAAAAGAGCCTAAAACCTTGAAAATGCGTTGATTCTATGAAGGTGAGGTTTTGTAAACAAATGATATTAAGGCTAGAGAGAGTAAAAGTGGAGATAGAGTATAATATTTGAATACAAATGGATTATTAAAGAGAATTCCAACCTTTTGAATGGCAGTAACTTACTTATATCACAGTTTACAGTTTGCTAAGATCTTTTTTGTATATTTCATTAATTCTCACAATAGCACAGCAAGTTAGTTGTTATTTACCCCCATCCTGAGTGTGAAGACTGAAAATGAATGAAAACTGTAATAACTAGTAGTTGATAGAACTTCAGAGGTAAGCCAAAGTCAAGGTCCAGGAAGTGGAAAAGCCAGACTGAACCTAGTTTTTTCATGTCCTACAGTTTTTCCATTTTGCTGTAGGTCCCCAAGTGTTATAAAATAATTGTTAACTTCTGTTTACTTATTATGGAGGTCTTATTTTTAATGGATTTAAAAACAATTTTGAACTGTAAAAACTATTTTTAAAATTTCAAACCATTCTCCTAGAAAGTTCATGATTAATTTGACTAGATGATTAAGTTTAGTTATTTTTTGAGTCCATTAACTTGCTTTGTCCTTTACCATCCAATTTCTATGAAGCCACTTCTCTAGTTCTAAGATATTCTTGCCTTTAGATTAATATTAACGTCATTTATGATGCTTAACTATTTTATGTAACAGGAGCTTTACGTACTTTACCCAGTGGAAGAATGTCATATGTCTGTTATCTTTACTTGAACAAGACATGTGACAAAGTCTAGAACCAGCATAAACATAGTGTTGTTGGATCAATGTCAAAAGGATTAGTGGCATTCCTTGTTCCAGTTGTCATTTTAATCAGTGAGTTGAAGACTAGTAAAGATGATAATAGTTAATACCCACAAAACAGTTAGTATGTGCAGAGGGCATAGTTCTGTGTGCTTCACATATATTAATTTATAACGAACCCCATGATGTGAGCACTATTTTTTACTTATTTTCATTTTAAGGAAGCACAGAGGGGTGAAGTGAAGGTCCCAGTTAATATAAACCAGAGGCACTTATCAATTTTGTTGGAGAGGCTGGCAATTAGAGAATGGTGTTAGAATTCACAAAGAGCTTCCAAAGTAAAAGAAAGTGTGTGTTTATAAGCCCTTTAATGATTCATGGTGGCTTATAAATGTACGAACAAAATAAAATCGTTTAAAAGTAAGGAAGAAATATAAGAATGGGAAATAAGAGCAATGAAATAAGTAAGATGGGGGCCGGAATAAGAGTACACAAAATTAACATCACACACTCGATACAGGCAGCCCACAAATTTGTTATTTAAGATTACTGAGCAGCCAACTTGAGAGAAACACAATCACTCTGTCCATAAAGTTAAAACAGACTAGTTATTTGAACCAAAACAAAACTGGCAAAGGATAAACTGTCATGCATTCTCTTGGAGAAGAGATTATATGCTCAGTAATATCTTGGTAATAAAAGTGATGACTTTCATAGGAGTGTTTCTTACAACTTCCCTGAAGTTCATTTCAGTAGAAGTAATTCTAGTGGGTGGTGTTACCAGTATTGCTGGGTCTAGATTCAAGATGCTGATAGTCTGGCTTACTTTAGAGGAAGGTATTAGAAGAGTGGATATCCCATGGATCTTGACAATCCTCCAAAGCTGAACTTTTGAAAGGTAGTGAGCAGCAGTGTGTTGGAGATTATTCCTCAACCAATAATTAGAATACACTTATTCTTGTTTTCCATTTATTGCAGACATCCATCATTCAGCAAATGTTTCAGTGTCTATGGGGTGCCAGTGGAAATTGAGGCCTTGGGGAAACAGTGGTGGCCAGATATCAAATGGATGTCCAGTCACAAGCCTTGTCCCCATGCAACCTTATAACCTAATGAAGGAAAGAGTCAGTTAAAACAAACAGTTCTAACAGAGGATATATGTGCTTAGATGGGGAAAGCCAAGGCTTCCATAGAGCCATACCCTGGATTTAGGGGCCAGGGAAGATTTAGCAGAGGAAGTAGCATCCAATTTGAGACTTGAGGATGAATAGCACTGGAACCCCTGAGAGTTCCAGTTTGGGTCAGATCACCAAACTTGTGAGCCAGCTACTTTTCTTTTTAGAAAATATTCTGGCCAATGGGTAAGATATATTCCCAACCCTTAGGTGAGGAAGAGTTCATTTTGATTTATTTATTTAAAATGAGAGCTTGATAAGTTACCATGCACACTTATATAAAACTAAATATAAGAGGTTATACAAGGGGTTCTCTTAATCCATTTTCAATTTCTGCTTATCAGAGGATCAGCTGTAACCCTTAAGTGTGGTTAAGGGTTTGTTAATAAATAATTCGCAAATTTATTGAGGGTTTACCATGTGCCAGGTACAATTTTAAGCACTTGGCATATATCACAGGACAAAACAAAGCTCTGCCCTCCTGGAACATAGATCATTTTGTTATAGCATTGCAAGGTGATCAGATGATGTCAAAGAATGGATAAGAATTAGTCATAGAAAGGAAACTTGGCATATACATCAGAACAGCATGGACAAAGGTTCAAAGGGTGGGCGGGATGCCTTGTGAAAAGTGTGGAGTTTGAATAGGACTGGAACTTGACTAGAAGGCCACTGCTTCTTGGAGGAGTGCCAAAGAGAGTATACAGAGATAGAACTCACATTCTCCTCAGAAAATTTGAATATTTTTTGATACAGGGACAAATAAAAATCTCATAGTTTATTTCTTAAAAGGGAGAAAGTAATTTTAACTGAACAAAATTTAAAGAAGATATAGCTAATTAAGCCCTCGGCTATTAAAAATCAAACCAAACAATGACAACAAACCTTCAAACCAAATCTCCATGGCACATTTATCTTGAAGTGGTGTAACTTTTAGGGTGTGTTCTCCAAGTTAAACTCATTGCTAAATACACATTTAGGTAAATAAAATGAAGAAAGTTGTAGAATGTAATTGTGAGTTTTGAATCAGAAAAATTACTAAAAAATAATTACTTTGATTTTTAGAATAGTTGATATATCGTCTTTTTTTTTTTTTTTTTTTTTCTGGCAGTAGTTAGGTAGGACCAGTTGTCTTTTAAGTGCCTTTCTGGGTTGTGATGGTAAATCCAGACCATTTTCAAAGAATGCCAATTTTCATGTAGGGAGATAATCTCATTTATCCAAAAGAGTTGCTCATTAAAGGGACAAGTTAAAGAAAAAGAGATTGAGAACATCCAGGCTGATTTTTTAGGAATTGTTCTGATCTGATTTTGGTTGAAGCTGAATTATTAAGTATTCAGAGTATGATCCTGGGCTCCGTGAGAGTAACAAAGGCAGGTTCTATGATGAATTCATGAAGCTTAACCCATAAGGCAATTTGATAACATCTAATAGTAATGTCAAAGTCTGCACATAGTTTCCAAAAGAATTGCTCAAGTACAGGATGGGAGAGACCAAAAGGGGTCCAAGAGTTTAGCCATTTCAATATGAATTAGTATGACAGGACTCCTAAACAATGATTGTAATACTAGAGTGCTTCTTATTTTGGTATAGTGTCGAGACTGAGAGATATCTCTATTCTCTGTAATGGGTTGCTTGATTCTGGAGACCATATTTTAAAGTGGCACATTGAAAACTGAAGCATGAAACAGGAGGGCAACTCGGATGCTGAAAAGCCTGAAAATACTTCCATATGAAAGGAGGCAGAGAATAGAGGAGACTTAGGGGAGCATGAAATGACCTTCAGCTATTTGAAGGGCTATCCCTGGGAAGAGAGGAGTAAGTAGACTTTTGTTTTGCTCCAGATGGCAGGTCTAGGACATTGGGTGAAACTACAGAAACCTATTTCTGAAAAAGAAAGAAGTTTATATTTATTTTCAAACAAACACAAAAAGTATGGAAAAAGGAGTGATCCCTCTTTGAAAGTGTTTAAACATTGGTCCAGAGACCACCTGCTGGTGATGTATTATGGAAAGTACATCAGTACTGTGAGCAAAGTTGAAATAAATAGCTTTTCAAGTTCTTTCTTGTTAAGAGCCCTGATCTAGAAGAAATATCATTTGACTAATGATAATTATTGGCATATTCTGCCACACAAATAATACTTCATTTATTCATTTAAATGCTTATGAAGAACCCACTAAATGCCAATCCCTCTTCCAGGTGCTAGGGATGCACAGTGAACAAGAAAGACAAAGTTTCTCCCTTCATTCTTAAGAATTTTCATGGAATAGATCTGGAAATAGTATATCAATTGTATAGACATGACTAAAGTACTTGGATTATTTATTCTTTTAAGTAGGTTAAATATGCCCAAGGGCCCTTTTTGTAGTATTTTTCTCAGCATAAACTTTTAAAAATTAGTAAATAATTGTTTTATTTATGTCTGAATTAAGGAAAATTTTAAATTAAGGAAAGTTTATAGTTTGAATTTTCATAAGATTGACGTGTAATAGCATTTAAATGCCTTTCAGAGTAAAATGTGAATAATTTTTGGCTTGTCTACCACTTTAAATGATTAATTACCACTTTAAATGATTAACTCTGCAAGTGTTTATTGAATGCCTTTTATGTTCCAGGAACTATAAAAGTTCTGGGTATATAGCAGTGAGAGAATCCTTGTCTTCTTGGAGCTCACAAAATAAATAAGTTATATAATATGTTAGGTGATAAGTGCTAACCAGAAAAATAAAGTGGAGGTTAGGGGAGATTGGGTAGGGTCTTGGGGGCCAATATAAGAACTTAGAGTTTTTCTTCGAGTGAGATGGAGAACCACTGGGCGGCCCTGTGAGTGAAAGTGCTGAGTCCTAACCACTGGACCACCAGGGAATTCCCTGACTTAGGTTTGAAAAGGATTACCATACCTTCACTGTTGAGTGTAGAGAGATCAGTTAGGAGACTCTTGTAACAATCTAGGCTAGAGTTGATAGTGACTTGAATCACATGGAAGGAATGGAGGTGGTAAGAGGTAGTTAGGTTCTGGATATTCATTTAAGGTAGAGCTACACAGCTTGCTGTTGGCTGTTGGGGGGGGGCGGTGAGGGTGTGAGATCATGGATGATTCCAAGGTTTTTTGCAAGAGTGCCTAGAAGATTTGGAGTTGCCAGTAACTAACACAGGGAATACTGGGAGTGAAGCAGTTGAGAGGAAATGAAGAATTGAGTTTGAGGCAGTAAAGTTTGAACTGTCTACTAAATATCCAAATAGAGAAGCTGAGTATAATAGTCTGGGGTTCAGGGCAGAAGTCCAGGCTTGAGATATAAATCAGGGAGCCATCAGTGCTGATGAGGGAGAGAAGAGGGCCATGAACTGAACCTGGGCATTCCAAAGTTAAGTGGTCGGGGAGATGAAAATGAGCCCACAAAAGACTGAAAAAGAGGAGCTAATGAAATGGAAGGACAACTTGGAGAAGTGGCGTCTTGGAAGCCAAGTGAAGAAAGTGTTTTCAGGAGGAGTGAGTGACCGACAGGGTGAAACGATGGTGTTGGTCAAGGAAGATCAGTTCTGAAGTTGGATTTAGCAATGTGGATGTCACTATGGACCCTGACAAAAATTATATCAATGGAGTGGTCAGGTCAGAAGCGTGATTGAAAAGCGTTCAAAAGAGAGTGGGAGAAGAAAAATTGGAGATGGTAAATATAATTATAGAAGTCTTCTTCTATAAAAGGGAGCAAAGAAATGAGGGGGTGTCTAGGGGAACTTTGGGGGCTAAGAGATTTAAGATGAGAAAAATTACACCATGCTTTGTATGGTGGTGAAAATGATCCAATAGGGAGGGAAATATTGATACAGGAAAGAATTGCAGAAGAAATGTCCTGGAGTAGTCAGGAAGAGACAGGTCTAGTATACAAAGTGGAGGAGTTGATCTTAGAGCTTGGGTCATCCATCTATAGTAATAGGCAGGAGGCAGAGGCTGTGGATGGATAGATATGGTGCTGAGGGCTGATGATAGTTTTTTCTGCTTGCTTCTCTTTTCTTCTTGAAATAGGAAGATCATCTGCTGAGAGGAAAGAGGTGTTGGGAATTTGAGGAGAAGGGAGGGTATGAGATAGTTGCCAGAAGAGTGGGAGAGTCTGTGTATTAGGGGAATCGTCCTAGTTTAGGCCGTTATAATGACATACCCTAGCTGGAGTGGCGTAAACAACAGACATTTATTTCTCACAGTTCTGGAGGCTGGGAAGTCCAAGATCAGGGTGCCAGCATGATCAGGTTCTTGCTAAGGGCTCTCTTCTTGGCTCACAGATGGCAGCCTTCTCACTGTGTCCTCACATGGCCTGATCCCATCATGGGGTCCCCACCCTCATCTAAACCTAATTACCTACCAAAGACCCCACTCCCTGTATGATCACATTAGGGGTTAAGGCTTCGAGTGTTTTGAAGGACACAAGCATTGAGTCTTTAACAGGAATGTAGTATGCTCCCAGGGCAACATGAAGGGTCCACCTGAGGATTGTGGTGATGAACTTAAGGGGAGACACCAGGCATTGTGTTTATCTAGTCAAGTTCAGCTGTCTAGGCATAGGCATAGTCAGCAGACAGTTGGGTTTATCCAGGATTGGGATTTTTCCAGGTAACCATGATGAGGGGTGGGAGGAAGAGAGTGATTTTTTGATGATTAACCATAATTTATGCTGGCCAAGGAGGGAAGTAGGGACACAAAGTGGGTGAAGACCCTTGAACAGTATGTGGTAGATTGGTGCTTTGAACGTCCTAGTGGGATGGAAGAATTTTTGGACTCAAGGTACCAGAGGGAGTGAACTAGGAAAAATAGAAGATGCCTGAAGTGAAAAGTAGGGGGAGATTGCAGGTATTAGTGATGACAGATCTGAGGTATGACTGCAGTCGGAGGCTGAGGTGGGATGAAGAACAAAAACACTGGGAGGGAGGAGTTCAAGTTAACACAAGGCATTAGTGTGATTATTTCAGTATAGGAGATCTTGTTTTTTACGTGTCATAGCTTGAAGTGGGGTTAGAGAAAAAAAAAAAGCGTCAAACCAGCCCAAACAATACTTAATTACATTTTTCTGTACCTAAATGTTTTAGTGCTAATAATCTAATCCAGTAGTACAGGTCCATATTGTGAGCATTCTCAGAGCTGGTCTTTCTTCTTCTTAGCATTCTATTTAACATTGATTTTTCTTAATGCAATAATTGTTGGTTCTTCAGAGTTGAATACATTCTTGGATGATCCAGAATTTGCTGATGTTATATTGAAAGCAGAGCAAGCAATAGAATTTGGAGTTTATCCAGAAAGAATCTCTCAAGGTTCAAGTGGAAGTTACTTTGTGAAGGATCCTAAGAGGGTGAGAATTTCACAGACCTACTATACATAACAGACATTTTGGAAAACACTAATTTAAATGTGAAGTCATTGTGAGTTTCTGAAAATATTTTCCTAATAAATCTGATTATAACTTCTTTTCAGAAATAAAGGTCAGTTTACTATTAACTAAAGCACTCTACTACTTAAAAATTGAGCTATTCATTTTAAGCCATAGTTTTCTGTTTTATTATTTTAATATTTGGTTTCAAGTATTTATTGAATACTCACATTTAGCTGTAGATTTGTTGGGTTTATATTCACAAGTCCTTACCATACTGTAACCAAGCAGAGTTTTATTTTACCCTCAGAATATTTTTTCCAGCATTATACCAGAGAAGGAGCCTGGGCAGTCTGAAGTTTGAAGGTGTTGGAATGTGACAAAGTGAAATGAACCAAAGTATAATTCTAAGGCAGAAAAGAGAAGTTGATATGGGACTTTGTTCCACTTAGTCTAGAATTTTTCAAAAATCTGTATTATTTCTAAAAGCTTTCTGAATGATGCATAGCCAGCAGTTCTCTTTTTCAGGAGGAAGAAAGATTGTAATTCCACCAAAATATTTTTTGCAAAGACTGAAGTTATATTTTAAAACATAGTCTTTTTTGAGATTTAAATATATATATGTAGGTAATGTCAATCTCTCTATCTTTATTCCAAGCTTGATTTCTTAATTTGTTCTTGTTGACTTTTTTATTAGTGACTCAGACTTCATTGCATTATAAAACAGTTATATACTTACAATAAGATTTTTATTTCTTGTCTAAGGATAATTCAGCTTCTAAATTTAATATTAATGTATTTTATCAGACCAGTAATAACGATTATAGTCTTTTAGACATCCATGAGCAATTTTTTTTAAGGAGAGAATTTATTTAAAAATTGGTTCATAAAGAAATAACTGAAAAAAGATTTAGGGTAGGAGAATCTGGCAGCATAGATGTCACTATATCCTATCTTTCCTTTGTATCTTAGAGATGACTTTTTGTCATTGGATTTATTCATTTAACAGATGCTTGAATGTCTACTGTGTACCAGGTACACAGTACTTAGGATATAGCCCTAACAGAGAAAGTGCCTGCCCTTTTAGAATACACATCTACTGGGAAAGTAGACAATAAATAAACATAGAATTTGGGTATTTAATAGATATTGAATAATAACACTGTTTGACCTAGGTCAGTTTTCAAACAGTTTAAAATCAGTGGAACTCCTTCTTAACTAGGAAGTCCAGTACATAAAATGGGTGAAATCAGTGGATGGGGTCTTAGAGCCCTGCCCTCCCCTCTTCTCTCACCTTCCCTAGAATTTCTCAGAGCACGGTTTGAAAACCATTAGCCCAAAGGATTATTGATTTTAGATTGTTGAATGAGAATGCATATAAAACTGTTATTGGAATTAAACCTCTTAATAGTTAAGAGTGATGCCCAAATTTGTGGTGGGAAGAAATAGAAAATGATCAGAATGTGTTTTATGGATTATTATCTCTCTATATTAAAAGTCTAATAAAATTTCTACTTTTTTTCCCCTATAGAACATTATTGGTGTGTTTAAACCCAAATCGGAAGAGCCCTATGGTCACCTGAATCCAAAATGGACCAAATATGTTCATAAGGTCTGCTGCCCTTGCTGCTTTGGCAGAGGCTGCCTGCTTCCTAATCAGGGATACCTTTCCGAAGCTGGTGCCTCCCTTGTGGATGAAAAGCTTCATCTGGGCATTGTACCAAAAACAAGGGTAAAGCAGAAATTGTTTTTAATCATGTACTTCTAATTTACAGCCCACTTCTCTGTGAACACTTTAGTAATATTTGTAATGACAGAGCCTAAAGTTGAGCCCCTTTTTTTGTAATCCAGAGTCACAAATGACTAGTAAATTGATTCTAGTGTAGAGCCACAAAGTATCCAAGGGAATATCTCTTGCTCAGGTGAGCTGAGATGATGCTGACGAAAAGAGGAGAAAGAACTAGCATTTAGAAAGCAGAAAAAAATCTAGAAATTCTTTTGAAGGTAGAGATAACTAATATGCTCAGAAGACTGCTATCTTTTTCTTTCTGACCTTTATACATTTTTACTTGAAGTTCTACTGGAAATGTTCACTCCTAATTCTACATTTCAAGACTATTCTTTCTTCCACTGGCCAATTTTAGCTGCCTCTCTCAGAAAGAAATACATGTGTGCCATTTAACCAACTTTGCCAAATCCCTTAGCCTTTCTATTTTAGATTCTCAGGAGCATTTAGTATAGTGTTAAACTTTGCTAATTTACAGCATTAGAGTGAGTTCCATGGTGTATGTGAATAGAAATACTATAATGCAAATTCTAATAACCATTTTTCTAAACTGTACGTTTCTAGGTGGTTTGGCTTGTCAGTGAGACATTTAACTACAGTGCAATTGACCGTGCAAAATCTAGAGGCAAAAAGTATGCTTTAGAGAAAGTGCCAAAAGTAGGTAGAAAATTTCATCGGATAGGACTTCCTCCTAAGGTAAGTTACTGCGATGCGCTTTCTTTGGGGCGAAGTTTATCACATATTACCTGAGCTCTGTACGCTAGGCACTGTGCTGTGGACTGTGGATATATATTAGTAAAAACGGTTTTCTCATCTTCAAGAGCTTATAGTAACAAGCAGTCTCAACGCAATGTGATAAAGCTGTTGAGGATGGTTAAGTGCAGGGAGCTCAGAGAGGGTAGAGGAGGGATATTTAACCCACTTTGGAGGGCTAGGGAATTTCCAAGAGGAGGCTGCACCTAAGGCTTTATAAAGTAATGGCTGAAAGTGCAGGTGAGAATTAGACCTAGGTTTTATTCCAACCCTCTCCACCATCTATAGTAATAGGCAGGAGGCAGAGGTTGTGGATGGATAGATACAGCTCTGAGACCTTGGGCAGGTCCCTTACTCTCCAAGCCCCAGTTTCTGTAAAACGGGGATAATAAAAAACTACCTCTTAGGGTTGTGAGAATAAAGTGAAAAAATATATGTCAAGTACTTGGTACAGTACCTGGCACATAGTAAACGATAGTAGCCGAGTTTACTCACTACATACTAGATTTTTTTTTTCTTATCAATTTTAAATAAACCTAAGGGATGATTAGCAACTAGCTAAGCAAGGGTAGGGAGGGTTAATGGGAAAAACATTCTAGAAAAAGCAGTAGGCTTTATTATTATTTTTTAAATTATATTTAACCTGCAATTTTGTTGTTTTGTTGTTGCTATGCATTTATCTATATAAAAGAATTTGAGTAGAAATGCATGGTTATCCTAACTTGTCTTTAATATTGTACTCCAAGTAAGCAGGAAGTTTTGAAAAAATTTACAAGGCCTGTTACTCCTTGCATATGCTGAAATAGGTGTGACTAAAGAAGGATATTATTTCCGTATTTATGACTACTGGGACTTCATTATGAGTGCTTTAGAGAAAACATTTAGGAAATCATTAAAATTTCATGCCAACAAGAACATAAAGTGTTAGGATAAGTGACAGATTTTTTTTTTTGGCTGCACCGCCCAGCATGTGGGATTTTAGTTCCTGGACCAGGGAGCCAACCTGGGCCCTCGGCAGTGAAAGCGTGGAGTCCTAAATAGGTTTTCTTTGTGGTGATTTGTAAATATTTATGAGGCCAGCTAGGTTACCCATTACCTATGTGTCCTGTGCTATTTAAATTTGTATTTCCGTCTTTAAAAAATTGTTTAATATTAACAAATAGTAATTTTAGCGATAGAAAACTTTATAAAATAGACATATCTTCAAGGAAAGGACTTTTTAAAAAAACCACTATAGAGGTTATGATTAATTGGTTACTTCTTTAAAATTTATGACAGGATCTTTAAGCTACATAGTCAAAGAATTCATTCTTTTATAAAAATAAAGTCATTTTCTGTATCTTATGTTGTAAAAAGAATCCTGAAGTATTTTTTCAGTAAGAAAAAATTATACTATTATTAGATAGATAACCAGGATAGGTGTAAAATTTGGTCTTCAAAATTAACTTCATGTTAATGAGTATTTTTAGAAAACAGCATTCTTCTTGAGAATATCACCTTAAGGGCACATGTGTATTTTGTTTTTTAGTTATCCTAAAATAGCTGCTATGCTCCTTGAAAGTCTAGGATTGAGCATTTTTTATTTGCTATGTATTCTTTATGTGATTATTTTAAATTAGTGTATAAAAATAGTTTTCTTGATAAATGTGGCTTATCTAAATTAGTGTTAACTTCGATTTTTCTTATTGTGTTCATATAAAGTATTTTATGACAATACTGCTGAGAACTTTAAAAAGTAGTCTCTTTGTTCTTATATTTTCTTTTCTAACTATAATTCTTAAAATTATAGATTGGTTCCTTTCAGTTATTTGTTGAAGGTTACAAGGAGGCTGAATATTGGCTTAGGAAATTTGAAGCTGAGCCTTTGCCTGAGAATATTAGAAAACAATTTCAGTCACAGTTTGAAAGATTAGTTATTTTGGATTACCTCATCAGAAATACAGGTACTGAAGTTCTCTCATTTGTTCACTCAAATCTTGTTAACTTTCAAATTGTATTCAACTCTTGTTTATCCAAATCAAAGATGTAAAATTTTGATGCAGTAGTCTTGAGGCCACTTTTTCTTTACGTTCCTTAGAAAACAGAGATGTAGTACCAACTCTCCCAGGCAGAATTAATCTCGTACTGGATATTCTGACTCAGAGCAGGCTCCTGCCCAGGTGATAGCGATCAGTTCCTATCTCTCGGGAGAAGGGAGTTTCTTGGCAACAGGACAAAGCCTTCTGGAAATTGGAAATGTTGTAACATCTTATGGAAAAACCCAAACAAACTTTTTGGCCAACATAATAGATAATCTGCGACAGTGGTTCCCAAATGAGGTTCCCTGGACTGTCAGCATTATGTGGGCATTTGTTACAAATGCATCTTCTGGGAGCCCAGCCCAGACCTGCTGAATGTGAGGCCAGCAGTTCGTGTTTTAATAAGTCCTCCAGGTAATTCTCATGCACCCTGAAGCTTGAGAACCACTGGCTCTAAATCTTTGCTCATTTATATTAGTTTCTGGAAAAGCATTATGTACCTTTTTAGATTTACCTTTATTAAATCATATGGTCTTAAGTTAATGTTAAAATTAGTGTAGAGTCCAATGGAATATTACTCAGCCATGAAAAAGAATGAGATATTGCCATTTGCAGCAGTATGGATGGACCCAGAGAATATTATACTTAGTGAAGTAAATCATAGAGAGAAAGACAAAAATAATATGATATCACTTATATGTGGAATCCAAAAAAATAATACAAATGAAGCTACATACGAAACAGAAACAGACTCACAGACATAGAAAACAAACTTATGGTTACCCAAGGGGAGAGGGAAGGAAGGAGGGATAAATTAGGAGTATGGGATTAACAGGTACAAACTACTACACATAAAACAGATAAGCAACAAGGATTTACTGTATAGCATAGGGAATTATATTCAATATCTTGTAATAACCTATAATGGACAATAATCTGAAAAAAATATGTATATATAACTGAATCACTGCTGTACACCTCAATCTAACACAATATTGCGAATCGACTATAGTTCAATTTTTTTAAAAATTAGTGTAGAATCTAGAATACTCCTATAGAGACATTAGGTAAGAGCCTATCCAGGAATTTGCCTGGAAATGGGGGTAGATGCTTTTTCTCCCAAGGTGAAGAGAAATTATCCTTTTTAATAACCTTGGTTTAAGAGTTCTTGACAGTAATTGTACCTACCACAGAGTGGTTTTAAGAATTCAGTGAACTAATACATGTTAAGCACTTACAACAATGTCTGGCACAGAGTAAATCTCAATGAATGTTAGCTAACATTTATGAGTATTTTTAGTCTGTATGTGTTAAATTGGAGCCTTTAATATGTCCATATGCTACAGATAACAAATGAAGGTCTCAAAAAGTGATGACTAAATTTTCCCCTTGGTATTAAACTATGATATCCATAAAAAAATGAAGTAACAGATTTTTTGTTTGTTTGTTTTGAAAGACAGGGGAAATGATAATTGGTTAATCAGATGTGAAAACCAGAAACAAGAAGATGAAATTACGGTAAGGAAATTTTAATATATATATATATATATATATATATATATATATACATATACACACACTATCAATTTCTGTAAAAAATTCCTTGATGTTAAGTTATTCTTCATCACATCCTCTCCACCTAGATCCTTGGTTTTATCTCCTTTTTCTGTTTTTGTCCTCTTTTTTCTTTCCTTCACCTGTTTACATTGTATTTTTTATTCTATTTTCAAAACCTCTGTGCAGGTTTATTTTTTATGTTGTATTAGTATAGAAGAATGATATCAGCTCAGTCCTTTTTTTTTTTTTTTATTGCCGTACGTGGGCCTCTCACTGTTGTGGCCTCTCCCGTTGCGGAGCACAGGCTCCGGACGTGCAGGCTCAGTGGCCATGGCTTACGGGCCCAGCTGCTCCACGGAATGTGGGATCTTCCCGGACCGGGGCACGAACCCGTATCCCCTGCATTGGCAGGCGGACTCTCAACCACTGCGCCACCAGGGAAGCCCAGCTCAGTACGTTTTTTAGGGCTTTGGAAATTTGTTGTATAACCACCATATTTATTTTGCTTTTATGTAATAAAGAAAGGCTTCTAGTATTTTTTGCCAAAATGTTTATATTTTACTAATTCACTCCTTTCTGAGCCTTATGACTCAAGATTAGGTAATACAGAATTACCCAATAAAATGGAACCTATGTGCTTTACCTGTGAATTATAGCCATTGACCTTAAAAATATATACTTCTAATGCTTATAAGAAGCTGGTTTTCATGTACATAATAGACCGTGAAGACCCTCAACACTATCAGAATGATAGATTTTAGATCCATTCCTATCAACTTTGACTACCCAAGTTCAAATTTTAGATATTTACATGAGAGATATTTTCAGAATAATTTTACTAGTTTAAATCAGTTTATACATTTAAGAAAGTTTTAACTGATTAAAAATAAATTTCTCCAATGTTTACAGTCTGTATATTCTCATCACTTAAAGCTGTTGCATCACTTTAAAAGTTTGTAGTTTTCCGTGCTTATCAAAGAAATTTAAAATTACATATTCATAGTACTCAGCAATAAAAAAAAGAATAAGCTTGATATATGCAATAATGTGAATGAATCTCAAAATCCTGCCAAGTGAAAGAAGCTACACAAAAGAGAAGATACTGTCTGATTCCTTTTATATAAAAACCTAGAAAGTTCAAACTAATCCCTAGGGACCGAAAGCAGGCCATGGTTGTCTGGGGTTGGGTAGAGGGAGGGAGGGGACTGCTAAGGGACACAAGGAAACTTCTGGGTGGTTTCACATGTGTCAGTGCTTGTCAAATTGTACACTTTAATATGTAAAGTTTATTGTGTGTAAATTATACCTCATAAAGTTGTAAATAGAAAAAAATAAATGGCAGTTATAGCAGAAATGGGTTTTAAAATACACATATAAAAATATTCATATTTATAACAGTTCCTAAATATATTTTATTGGTATATCTTAAGCAGTTGGATTTTACTGAAAACCTTATTCTTTTTCTCTTAAGTATTTTTTGCATTTTCATCAAGATATTTGATATAAACTAACAGGAACAAACCTGGCATATATCACTTGGACCTTCACTCTAATACTTTCAATTTAAAAATTATCTTTTTCACGTCTTGTTATTTTATCTAGGCCACTTAATAATGGCAACCGTCTATTTTTTGATAATAAGAAGTACTGTTTAACATGAAAAGTCTCTTGTCCCTGAGGTCTTCGTTTCCATTACAGAAGAATGGAGAAGTTAGGAATGACCTACATTCTGTAATCAAGAGTATCTTGAAGTTCCTTCTACTGGACCTTATTATATTTAGCTATGGTCATTGGGGAGTTTTATTTAGAAGCATTTTGTATTTGAACTAATTATTTCTATGAGACCATAGGAAAGACTTGATTTTAATACGGTAACTTTAAGTTGTTATCTTAAAAAAATCAATATTTTGCAAATACCATACATTTAAGCAATGTATCTAACAATAAATTATCCCGAAGTACACTTTTTAAAGTCTTGATAATTCCAAGCCCTCTTCCCCAAAGAGGAAAAAATTGAAACTATTAATGCATGAATTTGTAATACCAAATTTAAAAAAAAATAGTGATTATGAAGTTTTTACTGATTCTTAAGACAGTCTCTTCCCTTAAAGGGTAAATTGGTACCCTCTGGCAACTTTATTTTTATAAGCTCTTCAGATAAAATATCTTTAAATCTCAATAATTGTTATAAATTATCTTTTGGAAATATGCATATAAATTTATCAATAGACTATTTTTCTCCCCTTTAGGAAACAAAATGGACTGATGATAAAGAAACGCTTATTAAAATAGCTGCAATTGATAATGGTCTAGCATTTCCTTTTAAACATCCTGATGAGTGGAGAGCATGTGAGTATTTAGAACTTTCCATAGATTCTATAGTTACCCCTTTTCCAGAATAAGAAGGGAATGAAATTTATGGATATCACAATAGCAGAGGAAAAACTGGGTGAAATACAGTCATTCATTAGGGCTCAGTTCTAGGCACTAGGATGCAAAGATGTGTACTACACTCTGTGGGTCTTGCCATGTATTGTTCGCTCATTTTTGGATGACTGTCTGATTTTGATTTTTTGGCTTGTATTAGCCTTGTAAAACAAGCTTGATAACTTTCCAGTTTTTAAATGTATGTAATATGGGAATTATCTATTTTAATATTTTGGTAGAATTTTATTTTCATATTTGGGTAGTATTCACTTCTAAAACAATTTAGGCCTACCTCCCCCTTTTCTAGTGAGTAGTGGCTTAACTGCCTTACCAGTCTCTTCTACAGTTAATGGTCAGGTTTTCTATGTCTTCTTGAGCCAGTTTTAGACATTATTTTGCTTTAAATTATCCATGTTATCTTGAGTTGTAATTTATGTGTATAAGTGTTTTATAGAATTCTCTTATAATTTAAGAAATCCCCTCTGTGCATATTAAATATTTAGGGGTGAAATGAAATGGAATTTGCTTTCAAATACTTAGGGGGAGGAAAAACAGGGATAGATGAAACAAATTTTATAAGAAATTTGGGAATAATTGAATTAGGTTATTCAAAATATGGGAATTCATTGTACTAGTTTTTAAAATTTTTGTTTATGTTTGAAATATATGTGATAAATTAAAAAAATAATCTCTGTATCTATGACTATGCCTCTTTTAAATTCCTAGTGCTTATTGGATTTTTTTTCACTAGACTTGCCCAAGATTGTCTATTATAAAGCATTGGCCCATATATATAATATATATGATTATATATAAATATAATATACAAAACAAATATACATAATTATATAAATATATTTTATATATAATTTTTTTTCACTTTTATCAGATAATTGGCCTTCTATTGATCAGGTTTCCAGTTTGTTTATTTGCTTTTTCTTTTTCATAATTCATGTTTTCCATTATTATTTTCTTCTATTGTGTTCGTGCTATTTTATTTTCCTATATATTTTTTTCTAAGTATCATTTGGCTAAAGCACAGATTGGCTAGGTGTTGCATTGTTGTTCTGCTTTTACATATTTATACTTTCTGATTTTATTTTTGACAGGAATAATTTAGAAGTATTTTGTTTGGTTTTAAATTTCTAGGGCAGTTGATTTAAAAAAACTGTCCATTGTTATTTTCAAGTTTTATTGCTTTGTGATCTGTGAATGTTAACTGTGTGAAATCTGCTCTTTGAAATTTTTTAGTAATTCTTTTGTAACTTGATATATGGCCAGTTTGAAGGACTGTATTTGAGAAGAATGCAGTTAGGCACAAAGTTCTGTGTTTGTCTACTAATGAAAGCTTGTTAGTCAAATCATATTCTTGATATATTTTTTGACTACTTGATTTGTTAATTTTTGAGAGACTAAGTTCACTGTGATTGTGATTTTTGTCAATTTCTTCTTGCATTTCTTTGCATTTTTTGCTTTGTATTTCCCACACAGAGGCCTGGCGTTTTATCTTGCTGTTGGCTTGTTCTTTTTATTAGTGTAAAATATATCCCACTTCATCCCTTATTTCTTATTTCATCTATTGTAACATTGCTGTACCTCGTTTCTTTTTATTAGTATTTACCTGTATTATTCTATACTTTTATTTTCAACTTTCATTATTTTAATATGACATATGAACAGCTCTTAGCTGAATTTTTTCTTTTTTACCCAATCTGAGATCCTTTTAACAGGTACACTTAACTCTGTAGTTTGTCTCAATAAACTACTGATGTGTTTGAACTTTTCCTGCCATCTTTCTTTTTTTTCTATTTACGATGAATTTCAATTTTTTCTTTTTTTCCTTTCCTATCTTTGGTTGAACTGACTTGAGATGTCTTTGTTCTATTTTTTTTTTTCCTCTAACGGTTTGGAATCTATATGCAAATTGCATTTTAAAAGTGTCAAGTTTAAGATGCCTACAGTACACCTGCAAAATTTTACCAAACACACAGTTGGGGATTAAGGGTCTAGAACTTGAAAGATTAATTGGTATTGAGGATGTCATTTTTAAACTGTCACCTTGGTAAGTGGAAGCCGTGGTGGTGTTGCTATCACCTGGAAAAATCATGGTGAACAAATGCCACCACTAGGACAATGTGAGGTACATAGGTACTCAATAAATGTTTCCTGAATATTTAGTAGATGAAGGAGCGGAAGGACTACATATAGAATCTAGGAATGGTGACATTGAAAATGAGAGGAAAAGCCAGCAAACAAGAGAAATGGCTTAAAAGACAGAAGGTAAAGTTTGAGAGAGTGGTATCTCCAAAACCACATAGAAGAGAATTTCAACGAGGGAGATGATAGAGATGGTGCTTGCTGCAAAGACACATGAAGTAGCATGAGGGCTGAAAATGGGCTTTTGGAGAAACCCTTATGAGATGACTGGTGATCTTAGGGGAGAGTTTGAATGGTGATAGTAGAAGTTGAGGGATAGGGATTGGAAGTAGAGGCAGGCATAGAATCAGGGCTTTTCTTTTATACAATTATAAATATTATAAATATAATATTTTCTTTTATATAATTATATAATTCTTTTATATAATTGGTCAGGGAAACTGGACATAGCTTCAGAGATGTAGGCCACAGGAAAGGCTTTCTTTGGAATGGACTGTACTTCCCACAGTGTTCAAAGAGATAGATACAAGAGAATTCAGAAGGAATGACTTTAAAGGCAGAGTTTTTTCCTCAGGGCTTTCTACGTGGTAGGAGCTGGAGGTTCGCATTGGATGTACCCACTGGAGTTCTATGGGTGATCATATTCTCATAAGCCTTACATTTTCTTGCAAGGATCTGAATATGTACCCTATCTAGACAATATCACTACGTTACAAATCTTTCTAGTGTTGGCACCGTGTATATTTAATGGTCTTCTCAGGAGAGAACTAGAGTTAGCCCAGAATCATGGATCTTTTATCCCTCAAAGCCAATTACCTGTTTATCTACTAATGATTTAAAATTTTGGAACATCATACACACACACACATATACAAATATGAGTGGTCAGTTCCTGATAATTTGTGGCTGAAAAAGCAGGGAGACCTCGGCCATGGTGTCTGCGGCTGTGAACAAATTATAGATACCCCTCAGTTTCCAAACACAGGAACCAGAGATTCAGATATATTTTTTGATATAGGGCTGTTTGAGATAGACTCATTATCAAAACTGTTACTGATTCCTATTTAAAACTCAGAAACCTAACCAGTTCAGGTAATACCTTACTGTGCTTTACCATCTGAATTAACCATCCAAACTTAGAAATCTGAATAATTTAGATGGCAAAAACTAATTGTTCTCTCTGATACCTCCTTTCTCCTTTTTTTTTTTTAAACACCTTTATTGGAGTATAATTGCTTTACAGTGGTGTGTTATTTTCTGCTTTATAACAAACTGTATCAGCTATACATATACATATATCCCTATATCTCCTCCCTCTTGTGTCTCCCTCCCTCCCACCCTCTCTATCCCACCCCTCTAGGTCTCCTGTCTTTTTTTTTAACCTAGGAACTGTAGGGGAAAAAGAGGGTAAATTTAGGTCTAAATAAACCATTTCTCCTCACTGATAAGAATACTTTTTCTTTTTTTTTATTAGATCCATTTCACTGGGCTTGGCTTCCTCAAGCAAAAGTTCCCTTTTCTGAAGAAATAAGAAATTTGGTTCTACCATATATTTCTGACATGAACTTTGTGCAAGATTTATGTGAAGATCTTTATGAACTTTTTAAGGTAAATAAGTTTTTAGTTTTAATTATTGCAGAAAATGAAATAAATCTTAAAAGAGATTTTCTTAATAGAGCTAAGTTGCAGTTTACTGCTTCTGATATCACTGCTTGCAGTAGAACCTGACATAACAGACAGGAATTAGCAGTTTTACTTTATAGGAGCATAAGTTTGTGAAGTTACACTGTGAGTATTCTTTGAAGTGAAATTACATTATAATTTGAGAAGTTGTTTTCTTCAAAAGTTGAATTTTTACAAAATTACTCTGAATTATAATAAATGTTTGGTGATCTGCTATGATTCAATTTTCTTTTTAAAAAAGCCTAAACCTATTGGCTGGAAAGTCATTTTAAATCCTTTCTGGAACAAGTTGGAGTATAACTACACTGTTTATTGTCATTCTGGAGGAATACGAAAATCAGTTCAAATAAAATCAATTAAAAATAATCTTTTCATGCTATTTTTTTCTATTAGGAATGCTTTCTAATGGCCTTATGTGCTGAGTTGGAGAGTTCATTTGTTTTCAATTTTTTTTTCAAAGATCCTGATTTTTGGAATTATAGTAATGTTTTCTTTCCTTTTTGTGATAGACTGACAGAAGCTTTGACAAAGCCACTTTTGAACGGCAGATGTCTGTGATGAGGGGTCAGGTAGGTCACCTTTTTAAGATCTTGTTCATTAAGGAAAAACTCTCTCTTTGAAACAGTAGTCAACTTTTTTTTTCCCATTGTGACCCAAAGATGCAGCTCTCAACACTGTCCTTTATTCTGAACCAAAGTAGCTCAGATGATTAGAAATGAAGTTGATTTCAATACTCTTTTTTTCTCTTTTGTCTTCTGTATTAGATTTTTTTTACCTTGATGTGTATTGTTTAGTTAGCCAGTTTCCTCCTACTGCTAATTCTTGTCCTCATTTTGATAACTGTTTTCCTGAGTGTTGGTATCATTTTCCTCCTCAAATCCACTTGCTTGAATGTTTCAATACCAAGTTCTGTTTCCTGTTGATTATTTTCCTCATAAAATATGTTTGGCCTTTGCTAGAGCAGTCAGTAAATAACCATGTCACCATGGTTGAGCACTAATTAGGACATAAAAGTACTAGTTGTAAGTCAATCCTCTCACTCCTTTTCACCTCCTATAATTAGCAATACAGGGTATCAATTACATCTGCTGGTGTGGACCTGCAGGCTGGGCTGACCTACAGGTGATGTCTGGCTCTTCTACTCTACTAATAGTATTTAGATTCCAAAAGGAAGACTTGAAATGAAAATAAACTATAGTGTAAACATTGTCTTTTAGTGACTTACTAATTAACTTTTTCTTCCTATAATATGCATTTCATTTAAGGTAGCTATTTGCTGCATACCTGTGACAAAGAAGACAAGTCTAGTTTTTGCACTACTTATTATATAACATTAACAAATAGATATAGTTAAATTAGGTAACTATGTATTCATCATATATTTATTGACAGAACCAGAGCCAGAAACTGTCCTAGTGATTGAGATAAAGCAGTGAGTAAAAACCAAGTTCCTACTCTGATGGATCTCTTGCTCTGATGAGGCTGGGGGCCAGGAAAAGGGACAGATTATTAGCATATACATCTCTCTGTGTTCTCTTGTGCTTATACAGTGCTTTGCTGGAGTCATAAGTTTTAAATAGTAAGTAAAATGGCTGGAGAAGCAGGCTAGAGCCAGATTTTGGAGGGCCTTAAGTGCCAGGTATAGACTCCACATGGAAGGGATTGGAGCAGTTGTGATAACCCAAGTGCCCATCAACAGATGATTGGCTTAGAATACAGTGGAATATTACTCAGCCATAAAAAAGAATGAAATATTGCCATTTGCAGCAACATGGATAGACCTAAAGAATATTATATTTAATGAAATAAGTCAGCAAAAGACAAAACTTTGATTATCACTTATATGTGAAGTCTAAAAAATAATACAAATGAATTTATATACAAAACAGGAACAGATTCACAGACATAGAAAACAAATTTATGATTACCAAAGGGGAGAGGGAGAGGGAAGAGACAAATTAGGAGTATGGGATTAACAAACTACTGTACATAAAATAGATAATCAACAAGGATTTACTGTATAGCACAGGGAATTATACCCAATATCTTGTAATAATGTTTAATGGAGTATAATCTGCAAAAAAAAAAAAAAAAAGAATCACTAAGCTATACACCTGAAACTAATGCAATATACTTTAAATCAACTATACTTCAATTTTTAAAAAAGGGTTGTGATAATGACTAAGTTGTCTATTTACTAGTATGGAGAGATCTCCAGAATATGTTATAAAATGTAGTGCATAATGATATGTATAAGCTGCTAATATATTGTATATAATAAAAAAGGAATCAGAATTTTTTTTTAAAAGGGAGAGTTATGATGAGACTTACATTTCCCGAGAGGAGACCTTACCCTGGGGTTTCTCCTATGAACTCCCTGAGATTATGTGCTAAATTCTGTTTATATGTGTGTCTTGGGCATGGAGTGGGCAATAGAATTTATATCCCAGCAAAAGGTGTTCATAACCCAACAAAGAACCCCTGCAGATTGGACAGTGGGGTTCACACTGACTCAGCAGATGAGTCTAGAACCAGGGAGCCTTGTGGGGAGGTGTTTTCAGTAATTCAGGTATGAATGATGGGCTTAGATGACTGATGATTGTAATTATGTTGCTGAGTGTTACCACCCTAAACTATATTTGAACTAAATTTTCAGGCATAGGTAATTATGCCCTAATTTGGCATTTTTGCTTGAAACAAATCTACTTGACTTAACAATATGCTCCATCTTCTGGAATTCTCTTATCCCTAAAGATGTATCTTTATTTCAGAAATGTTTGTGTGTTTTTTTAAATAAAAGCTGTAAGTAATCTTGTAAGCTTTAATTGTAGATTAAAGTTAGCACGTGAGAAATTTAAATTTTAATTTTAAAATGCTTGTCTGAACAGATATGGGGAATTCTAGTTTTGAGGTCTATTACAAAGATATACCAGTGGCTATCTGCTGTTTTAGGTTTATTTATTCATATCCTGGAGTAAAGTATTATACAAAGGAGTAAAGTATTATACAAATGGGTGTAATAGAATATAAAAGTGACAGGATCAGGATCTGGGAAAGAAAAAATAAAATAAAACCTTATATGTTTTAATTTGATTTTGTTTTGGTTTTTTATTTTAATTTGGTTTTGACCTTTCTGATAGCCAAAAAGAGTAAGGTACTCTGACCATGTACATGATTGTGTAGCTCTCTGATTTTAACCCTTTTTTAAAAAAAGCTGGTCTGAAAAAAATCAGGTACTACTTTATATTCTAAAGTAAATCAGTGCTTTGAAACCAAGGCTTAACAAACAAAAACTAAAACCTGTGTTGCAAGCAACAGAATTCATTATTCAGCCAGTTCCTTAATTGAGTGAAAATACTTGTGTTATTGAAACCGAAAGTGGGATCCGGGCTGCTCGCCGCTCAAAAACCAATAAAGAGGCAAGGTTGGTGGAAAGGAAAGTTTGCTTTATTTTAAATGCCGGCAACTGATGGGGGAGGGCAGATGCCTGTCCAATGGCCAACTCCCCTCCCCCCCTCCTACAACCAGTGGGCAAGAGCTTTTATAGATGGAGGGAGGGGGCTACATGCAGAAACAGCACAGTCAGCTCTGACAGTCATCTTGAAATTGGTCATCGGTGGTCTGACCAGCATCATCTTGGTTGTTGTAAGTACAGTTCATCTTCAGTTCCAGGGTCGGTTTGTTCCCATTTCCTTGAGGCCAATTCTTGGAATTGTGGCAGCTTAGGTCATGGCTACAGTCTGGTCATCATGTAGTTAACTTCTTCCACTTGATGGAGGTTTCAGTATCTATAAGACAGCTCACAGGATATGGCCCAAAATATTATCTATAGCCCTTGAGGAGGAACTAAGGGTCTTTGACTATGCTTAGTGACTAACCTGTTATTATTTGGTCTCCTTTGGCTGTTTTCCTTTGTTTCCGCATTTTCTCATTTCTCTGATTAAACTTATTCTCCAGCTAAGGTTATTCCACAGACAAAAGGCAGGCAGAGGACATAGGGTCCTGCTCTGTTTCATTATTTCAATCATTTATAATTATCCCTTGAATCCCTCTCCCTTCTAATTTTGCCAATTAACATCATGATGTGTGCTTCGTACAACCTAGTCTTTTGTCCTAATTTATAGTAAGTTTTTAGTTTTGCACACATAATCAGTGACAATTCTCATTCTACATATAAAGATGTGGACTGGAATTAGGAACTAGTATGAAGGCATTTCTTTTAAAATTTGACTAGAAATGTTTATTCAGTTAAAAGTTTTGAATTTTACATTAAATAGCAGTAGGGTCATGATCAAGCTCAATAAGAACATTCATTTTATATTCTTCCTGTGCCTATTTGGAGCACTGGACCTCAGAAATACTTACTTATTTGAGATACATTTTATACACGATCTGAAAAAAGTGGCAGAAATGATTAATAAAACAGTTTTATTAATACAGAGTGAAATTCTATTCAGTGATATATAAACCAGAAGCTCATTTGCAGATTCAGTAAAAATTGATGTTAAAGAAAATGAAAGTGACGCTTTCGTACCTCCTGAGTACTTGACTCTTTACTAGATATTTTTATGTTTGTTATTATTTTTCCTCATAACAGCTCTACATAGTTGTCTGCATTTTGTAACTTGGCTCAAAGGGGTTAACATGTTGCATCTGTTTAATAAGGGAGTCTAAAGTCTGGCAAATCTGCAACATTTCGGCATTGCCTCTGCCTGGGGTCCTTATCATCTCTTCTCTGGATTTAATGATCTTCTAAGTGGTGTCCCTACCTCTTTTCCCATCCTTCTTCCACATTAGACCAGAACAATCTTTCTCAAAGCAGATAGGATCATCTCTTTTGTGATTTAAAACTCCCCTGATTTGTCAGTCAGTACAGGCTTAAGCCCTGACTTTGAGCACCATCTCCAACACCTTTGCAGTCTGCCTCCAGCAACATAGCTGCCTTTATCTCTTGTCACTTTCAGCTTCCCCTAAGGCTAGCCACTCAGAACTGTTCTTCAGTCCCAGTTTACATCTCCCAGTGGTGCCCTTTGCGTGCTGTCGTCTCTCCTGGGGTGCCTTTTCCTCTCCTTCTGGAGAACAGTTTTTCCTTCAAGCTCCAGCTCTGTCTTCCTAGGCTCCTGCCGCTCAAGGAGTTCTGATTTCCCTAGCACTCCATGGGAGTATTGGGGTCACATTTCACTCAGAAATTGGATGTTAAGACAGCACATTGGGGGAGTTTCCTGGTGGCCTAGTGGTTAGGATTCCGAGCTTTGACTGCTGTAGCCCGGGTTCAATCCTTAGTCAGGAAACAGATCCCACAAGCCGTACAGTGCAGGCCCCCCCAAAAAACAAAAGGACAGCAAATTGGGCATAGTACAGTTGAAAAATAGCTTAAAACCAACCAGGAAGTAGAATATACATAGTTTTATGTAGATAGTACAGTAATTCTCATGCCCACTAAAATTTGAGGACCAGTGAACTAGTCCAAAGGAAAGCAAAGTCTATATGCAGAAGTCTGTGAGTTCACACCGTCTGCCCTTGACCTATCACACCCCTACCATGGTATCAAATGTGGCATAGATGGAGCATTCCAAAGTGTTTTTCCTTGCCTGCAATGTTTAGTCTATTTCTAAAAATAATCTTCTCTGATGTAAAGATATAGTAATAGATGTGTTTATTCTTTGGGAAATGAAAAAATGAGTAGTATGTAAAGGAGGGGATCAGATTGTAATGTCAGGGCATAGATCCACTGTTGCTGAAGTGTTTGTCACACTACATTCCAGTTATTTGTTCGTGTGGCTGTTTGTTTCTAGAATGTGTGCACTCTAAGGGCTCAGATGGGTTTTTCCCCCGTATTTAGTCTTCTCCCCAACACAGCGCATGCTCAGTAAATATTTCTTTAGTAAATAAATGCAAGATCATAAAGTGTCTTCTCAACTCCCAAAGAAATACTAATATTTTGGATAGTTTTAAGACTGAATAATTTTTGCTATTATATATTTGAAATTTTTTAGTCTTGTAGAATGACTTTCATTTTCTCTGTACCATTCCGCTTCTAGATTCTCTACAACAATCATGTATTGTTTTTAGAGTCAGGAAAATATTAGATGTTACTTAAATTAGTGTGTTTACATTAACATGTTTAGAATAGGATTTTTAAAATCAAAAGAGGAAACTAACTGAATATTTCATTCCTTAGCCATGCTGGTACCCACATTTATTTTCATGGTAAGGACAATGCTTATAAACATAAATTTTGTAAATTCTTTTTGTCTTTTTATCCAAACATAACCAGCCTAGAAGATCTTAAGGGAAGAGCTTAAAAGGAATCCTAAACCATAAATACAATGAGTAGCTACTATTACTAGTAAAGGTTTATTTCTCTGATGTATTAAATACTTCAGATCTTCCAGGATCTAAACCATCTAGTTTATACTGTTCAAATATTATGACATTTATTTATTAGTATGGCTTTATGTTGAAACCTTTATGCTTATCTCGCTATTAAACAGTCTTTACAACAACTAGTAAAATGCACACCATCTGTATATTAAATATTTTCAAATACCTGAAGGAGACATCCTTATTTCTAAAGTACATAACAAAGGGAATTTTTTACCTGATATGCAGGGAAAAAAAGAAAATGAATTATTAAATTTTTATTTGAACAGAGTAGAATAGGCTGTAAGCTATGCATTGTTTCATAACCTTATTTATATGCTCAAGTAGCAATTCCAAGAGTAGGTTTAAACATGGAATGTAATATAGTTTACTTTTCCTAGTTTTACTTTTCCTATTTAAGAATAGACTCTTAAATAAAACTTTACTTTAAATGCTACCTTCCCCAGTTCTCTAATTCACTTGCCTTGCGTCATGCTTCCCCATAGCACTTTTTCCTTTTAATACTTGGTATAATTGATTTGTTTGTGATGTTTATTGACTACTCCCCTGCTGAAATGTGAGCTCTGTGAAGGCAGAGATTTTGTTTGTTTTCTTACTGTTGCATCCCCAGCACTTAGAACAGAGCCTAGCACATAATAAGCATGCAGTAAATTTATTTGTTGAATGAGTGGGTAAGGCAAGTATTTAGTAAAAACCAGACTATTTAGACCAGTATTTGTTTAGGTCCAGTGTCAAATGGGGTATGTGTGTGGAACCATTCACTTCATTCAGTCTGACTCCATTGCTCCTGGATATAGATGCATTCTAGAATATTTCAAAGTTGCCAATTGGCAAAAATTATTTAATTTTAATCCTGTGCATTTGTCTGTGTATATGTATGTGTGTGTATAAGCATACTTACATCCACATATATATATTGATAGCAGTTACTCCTCATCACAGTCTCTGTTGGACATAAATGGATGAAATAAAAATTGTAGTTACGAATAGATGGTTAAAATAATGTCAGTGAACGGAAGGTTTTTATCTTTTTTGAACTGATGAAAACCTCTCTTCTTTCCACAGATCTTAAATCTTACTCAGGCATTGAGAGACAGGAGGAGTCCTGTCCAGCTAGTACAGATGCCTTGTGTGATTGTGGAGCGCAGTCAAGCTGGAGGTCAGGGTCGGATCGTCCACCTCAGCAATTCATTCACCCAGACTGTCCACTGCAGGAAGCCTTTTTTTTCCTCCTGGTAGCAGATGTGAGAGAAAGAAACTGTTTGGCATTATTGTGTTGTTACAACATTACCGCCCTGTAAACCTGCTGGTAAGAGCTCCAGTTGCCAAAACCTCAAATAATATAAGTTTCTAAAAGGTTTTCTTTGGAATGTAATTGAAGTTTACAGTTTTTTGTCCAAATATTAAATTTCTATTTCAGGGAAGAAGTGATATATCTCCTATGTCGTATTTTTGTAGAAAAATTGTATTTTATGTTGTTGATGTTAGTTTCAGAGGTCCTTTCATAGTTTACACATTCTGGAATGACTATAATTACTCTAGAATTCCAAACAGAAAAATAAGGTGTTTGTTGACTTTGAATACAATAACTTTTTATATACTTTTTTAATATTGAGAAGAATGGTCCTGTTAACTCTTCTTACATTATAAAAGGCCTTTGAGGATGAAACTGCTCTTATGAGCTTTAATAGAGTAGTTAATAGAAAATAGTTAAGAATAAAACAATGTTGCCTTAATTTTAAAAGCTGCTATTTTAGAACTTGAATAAATGCTCCTAAAGTGACCATTATTAGGGACCAGAAAATTATATTTCAAATTACCAATGACCATTTTCTTTTTTGTACTTGAGAATATTTTTGGTCAATTATTTTGTTATAGTGAGGGGAAAAAAATCTAACGCTATCTCCCCCTTTAAAAAAAATGGAAACACTCAACTGAGACTTGAGGGGAATAATATGAAATTAAGATAGATCCCCAGTATTTTGAAATTCCAGAATAGCATTAAAAATTCCCTTCTGTTTCTTGCATGGGATCAATACTTAATCAGTTAGTACCTCAGAGTACTGATCTCGTTCAATTTAGTACTTCAATTAGTATTAAACTTCACTGAAAGGTAAACCATAACTCAAACTGTATATTGGGTTGCATTTTCAGGTCCTAGGACATAACCTCTTAAAAATAATAGTAGTGTTGTAGGGTACTTGAAATTACTGATGTTATTATAATTACAGTCAACTTTAGAATACTAGTCCCAATTAAAAGGGAACATAACAGAGATAACCGTTAAGTCATTTTTATTTGATTTTGAATATCAGTATTTCTGACATCCTGGGAATTTGTAGTACTTTTAAGTTACCAAGTGATTGAAATTGAGATGAGCCCAATATGAAGATTTGATCCCAAAGAAGCAGGAGCTTCATTCTCTTCTTAGGCTCCAAACAAATAACATCACCACTCAGACTAAACTGGACAGTTTGTGGTCTTGGCCTTTTGTTGTTAAGCTTTCTGTCCTGTAATTTTTTTAATTAAGTTATTTTTATGTAAAAAGTATTTCCTGAAGGTTGAATTAAGATGGAAGTCAGATCTGCCGTTCTCCCTTCCTTCACATCTTTCTCTTGGTCTTTGTGGTTGTGATGAGTGAGGATACCGCTGTCCTAGTGGAAGTCCATTGGAAACCTGTGTTCTCCTACCTCCCCTGACCCTCCATGATCTTAATGTTGAGATAATGGAAAATTGACTGGAAATTCAAAACTCAAGCCAATATCTTTAGATAAATACCAGTAATTAAAATGTGCCTTTTGAAGATGTGTTCTTAATGAAATAAGTTGTTATGATGTGGGTACTGCTTTCATAAAACAGGGTTTTCAATATCTTGAGAATTTCTATATTAATTTAAAAAATGGAAACTTAGTCAGTTGCTACTGTTTTGTACCCTAAAATTAAAATAGTGTGGAAATATTTTTAAATGGTCTGACCAGGCCAGAAAAGTAGAGTTGAAATATTTAAGATATGATTACAAGTCAGAGTACATTGGTTTTATTTTATAAATTTTCATGAACTTCATTTTTATTTAAATATTGTGTTAATATTTTCAGTGAGTATATTTATAGTATCAAACATGGTAGATGAAAGGTAATAAAAATCACTGTCTTAAGACTAGATTTCTCCTGAAGTATGTGTATTGAATATTTAGAATGTTTGTAAATACATTTATGTTTATAAATGATCACAAACCACCATTTTCTTACTGCATATATTAGTAGTATAGTTTAATACTTTATCATTCCAAAAGACATATTTAACTGGAATCTTTATAATTAGAGACATTTTCATTTTTATTTGAATATAAGCTGCCTTACTCTCCCCCAAATTTGTCAGCAGTTGAAGACTACAGAAACATGTTTTTTGCAGTCTTGAAAACGATTTGATTCACAAAATTTTTTTTAATTAAAGTTTTGTACTAATGGAATTAAAACCTTATTAAAAACAATGGTAACCTGTCCTTTGATCAGATTACATCTTAAATCCTTTTACAGATATATGAAGAGACAGGCAGCATCTTATGTTTTATAGTCTGCCTTCTTTCCCAAAGTTGCTTGGGCAGCTGTACAGATAGTGGCAGAGATCCTCAGTGTGGCTCTGTTTCCAAGCCTCTCTTATGGTGAGTTTGGAGCCATGTAACCAAGTTCTGGCCAGTAAGATGTGGGGATGAGGGATATATGTGGCTTCCAGACCTGGCAGTAAAACTCACTGCAGCACAACCAGTGGTCACCATTGACCACTCTCTTGTCTTCCCATTTGGATGTAAACAAAGAATTTGCAAAGTGGAAGCAGCCAGGGCATGTGAATCACTGCTTGGAAACCTACCAGTAGAGCGTGCTGACTGCATTGGACTGTGACATGAGCAAGAAATAGTGCTTGTGTTTAGTCACTAAAATTTTGCATTTATTTGTTAAAACTTACCATAGTCTGTCCTATCCTGGGCGTTAACAGTGTAAATAGAAAAAAAAATCATTTTAAAATAAAAAACCAATTATAGAAGGCTGAATGGCAGCAGCCGTGAGTATTTAATCTCAAATCCCCATAGAACAGCTAGGATAGCAAAAGAAAAATCACAGTGACACCATCTTCACTAAAATTAGATGATAGAATATCCCTATGGATCCCAGAAATGCGCAGTTTGGGCTAAATCCATCAATAGCAAAAGGATCACATGGGAACAACAGCTTTGGAGGAGTGAACGG
The DNA here is from genome assembly GCF_964341445.2 of Mesoplodon mirus. Classification (NCBI taxonomy): domain Eukaryota; kingdom Metazoa; phylum Chordata; class Mammalia; order Artiodactyla; family Ziphiidae; genus Mesoplodon; species Mesoplodon mirus. Next base: position 175,700,294 of record NC_138977.1, read on the forward strand.
AGGGAAAGTGAGGGGGGCCTGTGATGGTACAAAGAGCCCAGAATCTGCTGACATGTCATCAGCCCCAAAAGGAGGCGCCCCCAGTCATCGTGGCAGTCTCAACTAGTGCATCCAAAACCACAATCAAAATTGGGAGAGGGCTGTCCAGCATTCAGCTGGCAGCTGTAAAGGGAGCCTGCAGGAAGGTATGAGGATGCCAGGGCAACCTGGTCTTCAGGGTTCCCGGAAGTAGCTGGTGAGAGCACATAGACCTGCCCTGAGAGAAGCTACTGGATATAGAATGGACATTGACAAGGAAAGGACCCTGGGGATAAAGGAGACAAGGTTTCGATAGAGATAGAAGAGGGGACCAGATGAGACAATTCAGAAAGTACTAAGAAGGTTCATAAAAAACCATGTCATCTGGGAATTCCCTGGCGGTCCAGTGGTTAGGACTCAGCACCCGCACTGCTGGACCCAGGTTCCATCCCTGGTCCAGGAACTAAGATACTGCAAGCCAAGCGGCACAGTCGAATAAATAAGTAAAAAATAAATAAATAAAATAAATAAGTAAGAATAAAATATCAGCTATTACAAAAATAATAATAAAAATAAAAGTTATCTTTAAAAAAATGTTATCTAATACTTTGTAGTAACTACAGAAGAGAGAACCCTAGAACTACAAAACCGGGAAACTCCAGGCCTACCTCACCACCTACCCAGGAATCTTCTGAAAATATAGGAGGAAAGTATGGCAAAGTCCATCTCACTTAAACGTGACCACATCATACAATATGCTTTTAGAAAACGGGATAACAGCATGTATAACATACCCACAGAAAATGAAGATATCCTAGAAACTTTTACAAAGCAGAAGAAAACAGTAATATTTGTTAAAATGCTGAAGAAATTCAAGAAATGATAGAAGCCGAGAAAGAACAATAACCTCAAAATCAGAAAAACTCAAAAATTAGATGGACAAGCAACAAGAGGAAATAAAATGGGAGCTGACAGAGCTCAGAGGAAATATTGGAGTTAACAGTATGTTTCAGAAATAAAGTAGAAGGAACCCAAGAGCAAATAGACAACATATCCACAGGAACTCTACAGCAAACATCATACTTAGTGCTCGAAAATATAAAGCTTTCTATATTTGTTTTCTGTTGCTGCTGTAATAAATTATCACAAACGTTAGTGTTTTAAACAACACAAATTCATTATCTGACAGTTCTGCAGGTTAGAAGCCTGATACAGGTGTCACTGGACTAAAATCAGGGTGTCAGCAGGGCTGTGTTTCTTTCTGGAGGCTCTAGGGGGGAGTCTGTTCCCTTGTCCTTTCTAGTATCGAGGAGCCTCACACACCCCTTGGCTTGTAGCCCTCTCCCTCCATCTCCAAAGCCAGCAACAGCGGGCTGAATACTTTTCTCATCACATCATTCTGACATTGACCCTTCTGCCTCCCTCTTGCACTATTAAGGACACTTGTTATTACACTGGGCCCACCCGGCTAATCTAGAATAATCTCCCTATGTTAAGGCCTGCTTATATGTAACCTTAATTCCATCTTCAACTTTAATTCCCCTTTGCCATGTAATATATTCAAAAATTCTGGAGATTAGGACATGGACATCTTTGGGGGCCAGTATTCTGCCTTCTGCACTTTCTCTCTGAGATCAGTAATGTGACAAGGGTGCCTACTATCACAATTCATGTTCAGTATTGTACTAGAGAGTATAACCAGTGCAGTAAAGGCAGGGAAGAGGTGAAAGGAATGATGTTCAGAAAGAAAGAAAGAAAATTGTCATTATTTATAGATGACATAATTATGCATATAGAAAATTAAAAAGAATCTACCAATAGCTATTAGAATTGATAAGTGCATTTTGCAAGGTTTATATACCAGCAACATTAGTTAGAAAAAAAAAATTTTTAAAGATACCATTTATAGCAGCAGCAAAACACATCAGATTTCTAGGGATAAGTCCAACCAAAGATGTGTACGCTCTCTATACCAACTATAAAAAGAGTACTGAGAAAAATGCAAGATTTAAATAAATGGAGGGCAATACCATGCTTATGTATAAATAGTATTAGGATGTTGATGCTCCCAAGTTTGTCTATAGTTTCAACACAATCAAATCCCATCAGGATTTTTTAAAAAATTGACAAGCTAATTCTAAAATGTATATGGAAATGTTCTGGCCAACCTATGAGACAAGAGCAAAAGTTGGACTTATATGCTACCTGGTCTCAGAACTTATAAAGCTACAGCAATCAAAACAGGGGTAATTGAGGTAAAGATAGACATAAGATCAAGGACACAGAAAAGAGAATCCAGAAATAAACCCTACATACATGGTAAACTGATTTTCAACAAAGGTGCCAAGGCATTTCAGTAGAAAGGGAAGTCTTTTCAACAAATGATACTATAATGCACACACACACAGTGAACTTTCACTTTCACCCCATACAGAGACCTAAGTATGAGAGCTAAAACTTATAGAAGAAAACAGGAGAAAATCTTAGTGACCTTGTTTTTACAGAGATTTTTAGAGTACAAATGGCACAAACCATTAAAGAAAAAATTGATAAATTGGTCTTCATCAAAACTAAAAACTTTTGCTCTTCAAAAGACACTTCAGAAAATAAAATTTCTAGTCACAAACTGGGAGAAAATATTTGACAAATATATCTGATAAAGAATTCCAGAATATATAAAGAGATTGCACAACTCAAGAATAAGAAGTAAAATAACCCATTTAAGAAATGAACATAGGCGCAGGACAGGAATAAAGATGCAGATGTAGAGAATGGACTTGAAGACACGGGGAGGGGGAAGGGTAAGCTGGGACAAAGCGAGAGAGAGGCACGGACATATATACACTACCAAATGTAAAATAGATAGCTAGTGGGAAGCAGCCGCATGGCACAGGGAGGTCAGCTTGGTGCTTTGTGTCCACCTAGAGGGGTGGAATAGGGAGGGTGGGAGGGAGACACAAAAGGGAGGAGATATGGGGATGTACGTATATGTATAGCTGATTCACTTTGTTATACAGCAGCAACTAACACAACACTGTAAAGCAATTATACTCCAATAAAGATGTTTAAAAAAAAAGAAATGAACAAAATACTTTACAGACACTTCACAAAATAAGATAAATGAATGGCCAATAAGCACATGAAAAGATGCTCAACATTACCACTAGGGAAATGCAAATAAAACCCACAATGAGTAAAGTTAAACTTACACCTATCGCACACCCAGCCAGTCCTTTTCTCTTACCCTCCCAAGAGAAATGAAAGCAAACGGCTACCTAGAAGTGTTCACAACAACCTGTTTTGTATACCCTAATCTGGACACAACCCAAGTTCACCAACAAGTGAATGGATAAGCAAAAACATACATCCATACAATGAAAAGGAAAAGTCTATGTGCTGATAAACCCAGCAACGTGGATGAATCTCAAAATGATTATGCTAACTGAAACCAAACACAAAGAGAACATACCATATGGTTCCTTTTATATAAAATTTTCTAAAATAACAACTAATCCATTGTTAAAGAAAACAGTCCAGTGATTGCTTGGGGACTGAGGTGGATTATTGCGGGGGTGGGGGATGGTTTGCATGGGGGCCTGAGGAAATTTCAAGGGATGATGGAAATACTTTGTGTCTTGAGTGTGGTCCTGATTCCACAGGTGAGTACATTTATCAAAGATCATCAAATTGCACAGCTCATTGTATGTAAAGTATTCTTCATGAAACAATAAGCAATGAATTACCACTTCAAACCTATCAGATTCGGGCAAAAGTAAAAGCCTGACAGTTGGTAGAATCATTTTGGAGAGCAGTCTCTAGTAAAATTGAAGATGCAAGTACCTGGTAGTATGTGCATTCAAGGAAACATATACAAGATTGGTCAATGCTATAGTGTTTATAGTACTGAAAAATTGAGAACAACCTGGATATTAGCAGGAAATGGATAAATTGTGGTATACCCATACAATAGAAGACCACAGAGCACTAAAAATAAACTGTAGTCACATGTATTGAAATGTACACATAAACTTGAAAACGATGTTGAAGGAAAACAACACTAAGTTGCAAAAGTATTTACACATCTCATTTATGTAAATACAAAACAGTACTATGGGGCTTCCCTGGTGGCGCAGTGGTTGAGAGTCCGCCTGCCGATGCAGGGGACACGGGTTCGTGCCCCGATCCCGGAAGATCCCACGTGCCGCGGAGCGGCTGGGCCCGCGAGCCATGGCTGCGGAGCCTGTGTGTCCGGAGCCTGTGCTCCGCAACGGGAGAGGCCACAGCAGTGAGAGGCCCGCGTACAGCAAAAAAAAAAAAAAAAAAAAACAAAAAAAAACAGTACTATGGTACTTTTTTATAGTTGCTTTTTGACATATGCATACATGTAAGTATATTAAAAAGTGGACAGGAATGTCCTTCTCCAGCTTCAGAATAGTTGTCACCTCTGGGCTAGGAGGATATAGAAGCATATCTAAAGGTTACCAAGTACACTTTAAGTATAAAATGTTATCTCTTTAAAAAATATCTGAAGCAAATATGACCAGATGGCCACACTTGTTAAAATCTGGGTGGTAGGTGAGTTTTTGTATGTTATTCTCTGTTGTTTTCCGTATGCTTCAATTATTTCATTTTTAAAAATAAGCTTTGGGCCTCCCTGGTGGCGCAGTGGTTGAGAGTCCGCCTGCCGATGCAGGGGATACGGGTTCGTGCCCCGGTCTGGGAGGATCCCATATGCCGCGGAGCGGCTGGGCCCGTGAGCCATGGCCGCTGAGCCTGCGCGTCCGGAGCCTGTGCTCCGCAACGGGAGAGGCCACAGCAGTGAGAGGCCCGCATACCGCAAAAAGAAAAAAAAAATAAAAATAAAAATAAGCTTTTATATGGGAGCACATTTATGTGAATGCATTGTTTGCCACCTTTCATAATTTGCAATGGCTGTCATGAAAAAATATCACAGAGTGGCTTTAAACAATGGAAATATATTTTCTCACAGTTCTGAAGGCTGGGAGTCCAAGATTAAGATGCCAGCAGGGTTGTTTTCTGGTGAGGACTTTCTCCCGGCTTACAGATCGCTGCCTTGTTGTGTCCTCACATGACCTTTTCTTATTGCACTCACATCCTGAGGACACGGTTCTGTTGAATTAGGGCCCACCTCATTTAACTGTAATTACCTCTTTAAAGGCTGTATCTCCAAATGTAGTCACATGGGGGCTACAGCTTCAGCATATGAATTTGGGGGAGGGGACACAATGCAGTCCATAGCACTACCCAAACTAAAAAACTATTACGCACCTCCATATGCATTAGGCTCTCTGATTGCGGCCAGGCTCAGCCTCGACCTTGGCCACTGCTGCAGTCCCAGCCACCTCCTTAATCATATCCTCAGTGGAACACTGAAATAATAAGAACACCCATCTGTAAATATGTTCTGAAGTGAAGTCTGAGACGCTTTCTTCTTAATAATGTGTAGGACTTTTCAACCTGGATTTGTAATAATTATTTTTACAACTGAGATAAATGTCATGCTTACTGCCTCGCTCCTGGTTCTGTTCTGCATAGTTGTGAACTAGAACAGCTCTGTTTCTCAATCATGGCAGATACATGAATTTGCTTTAGCCTTTTCTCATTTGCTAAAATCCCAACACCTGTGTGGACAACAGTTTGTATGATAGATAGAAGTCGCTCACTGAATTCAACAAACATTTATGGGTACTCACTGTATGCCAGATTCTCCAAAAGGCAGTAGGAAGACAGAAATCAGTAAAATACAGTTTCATCTCTTGGATTCACTCTTCAGATACTGCTCAAAGGCAGAAGGAAAACCGGAAAATGGTGATAGGTCTAAAATGAAGTATTTTCAAGGGAATAATGTCTTAATCTTTGATCGTGTGTGCACATCTCTACCTTTGCCTCTTAGACTGTAAATTCTTTGCCTACAGGGGAGGGAAATGAAATGCTTTGTAAACAAAATGCTTCACTGGCTTTGACCTGAGCTGTCAACATTTTTCTTATTTATTAATAGAAGCATATTTTCAATGTCTAGGTTTGTCTTGTGGAGAGCGTGGCTTTCATTCAACATCTCAATATATTTAATCCATTCTTTGGAGGTAAGGGAGTAGATAGTCTCCAAAGATGGCTGTCATCACTTCCTTCCCTCTTTGCAAGCATGTACTTTTCCACCCATGAGGAAGTGGAATCTACCTCTCCCCCATTTCTATCTGGGCTAGGCTTGCAACTTGCTTTAATCATCAGAATGTAACAGAAGTGCAACTATGCCAGTTTGGGCTTAGTCTTTAAGAAGCCTGGCAGCCTCCACTCACCCTGGGAAATCGGCTGCCATGTAAGAAGTCAAATGGGACTTCCCTGGCAGTCCAGTGGTTAAGACTCCATGCTTCCACTGCAAGGGGCATGGGTTTGATCCCTGGCCAGGGAGCTAAGATCCCGCACACCATGTGGCATGGCCAATAAAAAAAAAAAAAAAAAGTCCAACTACCCAGAGTCCACCATGCTGTGAGGAAGCCCAAGCTAGTCATGTAGAAAGACTACAGTGAAAGAGAGGAGAATAAGACCATTCTACTTACCATAACATCAACTCTCCTAAATTAACAAAAAATTCCTATTATCTGTTATATAGACCGTATTCATATATCTTTAATTATTCACCAAATATATATTTTATAGCTAGGTTTCTTTGAATCGAGATCCAATCAAGTTTTATACATTGCATCTGTTGTTCTAGCTTTTAATCTAGAACAGTTCCTTCACTTTCCCCATGACATTAACTTCTGGGATATTCCCCATACTGGATCTGTCTCATTATTTCCTCTTAGTGTTCAATTTGATTCTCTATCCCCTGTATTTCCTATAAATTGGAAATGAGATCAAAAAGCTTGAATAGGTTCAGGTTAAACATTTTTGGCAAGAATATTTCACAAATGATTTTGTGTATTTCATATTGCATTTATATCAGGAGTTAGAAAAGAGAGATTTAATTTTTATCAATGAATTCATCATGTTAGGAGAGGAAATCCCAAAAAAGCCAGAGAGCTGTGGCAGCAGGAACTCTTTTTTTTTTTTTTTTTTTTTTTTTTTGCAGTACGCGGGCCTTTCACTGTTGTGGCCTCTCCCGTTGCAGAGCACAGGCTCCGGACGCGCAGGCTCAGCAGCCACGGCTCACGGGCCTAGCCGCTCCGCGGCATGTAGGGATCTTCCTGGACCAGGGCACGAACCCGCGTCCCCTGCATCCGCAGGAGGACTCTCAACCACTGCGCCACCAGGGAAGCCCAGCAGGAACTCTTTTAACAAATCAGAACATATTCTTGTCTATGGAGTGTGGTTAGATTTCCTCCTACCCCCATTTCTTTGAAAACTTAATTCTTGTCCCATCTTTTTTTATCAATGAGTTTTTCTTATTTAGCTCTCTTTTTTGCTGATGATAATGATGATGAGTTGGTTTCCATCAAGCAAGTCTACTTATCTGTCATAATATCAAAAAAATATTGTCATGAATGGTAGTAATTAAGCATAAAATCTGAGGAACAAAATACATAACTTGGAACAAAGTCGTGTATGACTTCTGAGAGCTTTTATTCATTGCCGTGAGCTATTTTGCTTTTACTCAGTGTTTCTCATCTGAAGATCCCTAAATGTTAAGTGGGCCCATGGATTGAACTGTGAAAGTATATAACGAAAATACATTTATCTAACAAATTGCATTATTAATCAGCATCATCTTATTCAGTAAATTTTAACCTGCTTCAGATTCCATGTAAAGAGTTCTCTGAGAAAACAAATCCTTAAGCTTTGAAGTTTTTATTCTAAAGCTAAATAATACAGTAGATTTAACTTTTGTCTTTTTGAAATACTGCAAACTTATGTTCTAATATTGCTTATCTTCAATAAATAGAAGATAATTCTACAATTCTCTTTTGGCTGAGTCTGGGATTGGAATAGACCTGTATTTAAGTCCTGGCTCTGCTCATTAGCTCCATGCCCCTGGGCAGATCTTACAATCTCCCAGACCAGCTTTCTCTCCACATGTAAAATACATGAGCTAATGCTAACTTCAAAGTTTTGTAACAAAGATGACATATAATGTCATTTCACGTATTTTGTGAAAAGTGTGGTACAAATTCTGATATGGATTCAGTTTTTATTGGAGCAGCTGTCTGTGTGTTAGTGACACTTTTGGATTTTTGGTTTTAGATGATGAAATAAAGCATACATCTGTGTTTATGGGTTTGGATTATTGCATAAAGTTTTAGATTGGATATCATCTTTCCTGGAGCATGGTGACAGATTTGGAATCAAAGCCTATTTTAAAGTTTTCTGTTGTGTGACACCCGGGGTTGATCTGGGGTTGAGAGGAAAAGGCACCTGAGGTCACTGGGTAATAGTGAGAGATTTGTCCGAACCTGACTCCCTGAGAAACTAAGCGACATTTCAAAAAGGTATTTGTTCAGAATCCTGACATCTGGTTCCAGCCGGTGAAATGCTAATCTGGCAGCCGGTGGCTGGTACCTCTTCAGGTCACCTTGTGGGTTTTTTAAGACCTGAAAATGGAAAGCATGTGATATCAAAAAGAAGCAGCTAATCTACTCTGTATGCAAAGAGATGTGTTTATTTTTCCTTTGACTCCAGGAATCCTGGCTGCTCCTTACCTCTGGTTACACAATTCCCACCTGACTGTTAAGACTTCTGAAACTATTGAAGCTTTCAGAAACAGTAGAAAAATCAGGTAGCCTTGCCTTTCCCAAGAGTCAGAAACCTGTATAAACATTTAGGGCTGATCCCCCGGCTGCCGGAACTGGTTTAACCAGGTTCAGTGATGCTTGTGCCCAAACGCCTGTCAGGGTGAATAAGCCTGCCTTTAATCTCAGTGTGGCTTTGGGAACAATCCAGAAAACTATTGTACCCTTCAAGTGTTTGTTTTAAATTGCAGCACTTACAGGTAACTGTATTTCAACCAAGGCACCGGTTTAGACCAAGGTCGCCACTGCCCTGGCATAGTTTCTAAGCAATGTAACATTCACCAAGCTTACTCTCCGTACTATAGATGAGGAATTGGATATGCTTAATTCCCTGAATCTCTCGCTTAAATGCTGCTCAATTACTGGGACAACATCCCCCTTAATATGTTTTGAGGGCAAATATTACTATCTTTATTTTAAAGTTTCGAAAGTCTGTGGCTCAGAGAGGGCAAGTTGTCATTGCTGACGTGGAAATTTGATATAATCTATAGAGGAATGCAGTAGAAAAAGCCTTTGACTCTGAACGAAGAGACGGAAAGGTAGCAGAATATGCCACTTTGGTTTAAGGATGATTTGGAGCTGAAGGCAATTGAGAATCAGCAGATATAAGAAAAGCTCTTTGCCTTCCCCTTATTTGCCTAAATGCAGAACATAATTTGTAAAGATGCCCTCCTCCCCGCCACCGCCCCTCTCTATCAAGAAGAACAGAAATAAATCACGATAGACGATTCTAGACCCTTATTTACCATTAGTTTCCCCATCCCCTCGCCTTCCCACAATTTGCCACCTGTAGGAGCTCAAAGTCCTTCTCATGTCATGTCTCTAAATATATACTGTTCTTTTGTCAAGATGCTGTGTAAGCCTAGGTTCTAACCACCTCTTTGAGATACTCACCCCTAAGTGCTCCCATGTGTATGCTTGACACACATGTTTATAAACGTCTGCTTGTTTTTTCTCTTATTAATCTGTTTTTGTTTTTGTTTTTGTTTTTGTTTTTTTTGCGGTACACGGGCCTCTCACTGTTGTGGCCTCTCCCGTTGCGGAGCACAGGCTCCGGATGCGCAGGCTCAGCGGCCATGGCTCACGGACCCAGCCGCTCCGTGGCATGTGGGATCTTCCCTGACCGGGGCATGAACCCGTGTCCCCTGCATCAGCAGGCGGACTCTCAACCACTGCGCCACCAGGGAAGCCCCTTATTAATCTGTTTTTTTGTTAGTTTAATTTGTAGGGCCTCAACCAGAGAACCCAAGATGGGTAGAGGAAAGAGATTGTTTTTCCTTCCCTATAAGATCAACTAGATTCTAGTGGAGGTTCTATTCATACTTTGGGGGAGGTTATTTGAGTTTCCCCTGTATGTATGTGTATGTGTATATGTACATGTATATGTATATGTACATGTATATGTATATGTATATGTATGTGTGTAGGTGTGGGTGTGTTTACTTATTTAGTTAACTGTGCTACCACTTATAAATTTCTTACTTTGCCATGTACTGTGTTTTTCATACTGTGTAATCATCCTCTTTTTTCTCCTCCAGATTTGCTCCCCGCTTTCCCCTTCTGCTCTGTGCTCTGGGAGGCTGACCTTTATGGACGCCATCAAAAGGCACCTCCACATCTCATCTCTGGCTGTTTTTTTTTTTTTTTTTTTTTCCAGTAGGAGACACTGACAGACGAAAGATCTGAGGGCCAAAGGAGGAGACTGAGGCTGGATATTTATCCCCCCAGCTTCTTCCCTGTGGGCCTGTCATGGTTGGCTGAGGCCCTCTGCTGAAAGCCATCGCTCTGTAGGGCTGTTCCTTCCATATAATTATTCTCTTTGGGTTTCAAGTAACTTCCTTGGCCCTGTAGACCTGGGGTGGAAATAACTTCCTGCTAGTAATAGCCCTAAGGGAATGCACTTTCCCTGGGTAGTTTAACTTAACTCTGCCCACAACCTGGTAAACAGCCCCCTTATGAAGCTTCCTTCAATTACCCCACGTGAATGTGCCATCTGTTTCCCGCCAGGATCCTGAATGTCACACATGTGCGTTCATTTCATTCTTTCCGCAACCCAGAAGCCACGTGTATTATTACACATAGTACACCTGAGAAAGGCTCAGAGATGTGAAACAACTTGCCTGAAGTGACATAATTAATCTGTGAAGGGTGGAGCAGGATTCAAAGTGGGGGTGTGTATGGCTCAGCTACCCCCCTCATCAGGCTGAGCTGTACTGGATTACCTCTATGGCCCCAACCTTTTCCCCTTGTCCTCTTCTCGTAAAAAATACTTTGCCGACCCTCTTGACCCTCTTAAAATGAAATTCATAGATAATGTAATCTAACTAAACACCTAATTTCAAATAAAATACACAAAATATTTTAAATTTATTTATTTATCTTTGGTGGTGTTGGGTCTTTGTTGCTGCACTCAGGCTTCCTCTAGTCACGGTGCACGGGCTTCTCACTGTGGTGGCTTCTCTTGTTGTGGAGCACGGGCTCTAGGTGCACAGGCTTCAGGAATTGTGGCTCATGGGCTCTGGAGCTCAGGCTCAGCAGTTGTGGTGCACAGGCCCAGCTACTCCGTGGCATGTGGCAATCCTCCCGGACCAGGGCTCGAACCCATGTCCCCTGCATTGGCAGGCGGATTCTTAACCACTGCGCCACCAGGGAAGCCCACAAAATATTTTAAAATAAAAGGATGGTTACTTACAATAAAATATGTGTTTCACATGTAAATGCTCAGCATGACCACACTGTTACGTTATAATGAAGTTGTCAGGTGCACATACTTTCTTATAATGAATACACTTAGATTCAAGATAAGTAAGACAAAACTGAATTTTTCTTTATATATGACATTTTGAAATCAGAGCTAAATTAGGATAATTGTGTAAAATCACTGAGTTGGATTAGATTTTGCTCAAAAATATTCACTCTCGGCCCTCCACCTTCATGGGAAGAGTGTAATTTTACTTTTCCACCCCTTGATTTTGGGCTTGCCAGTGTGGCCTGCTTTGGCCAAGTGGGAGAGTCAGGCAAGACTGAAATAAGGCGTGAAATGTGCTGTGCAGTGGGACTTGCCCTCTTGTGCCTCTGCCATTATCATGAGAAGAACTGCTCCCAGGTGTCTGCTGCCCCTCCAGCCTGGGCCCACGATGAGACACAGAGAGCAGACCTGAGCCCAACCAAGTTGGGAGCAGGCTCAGCTGACCAAGTGTGAAGCAGGACCACTCCGCTGAGCCCAGGCAAACCAGCCACCCTCCAGCTAACACACAGATGTATGCGAGAGAAGGACTTGTTTTAAGCCACTATGTTTTAGAATTGCTTTTTATACAGAAATTGCTGACAGATAAGCAACGAAAGTAACAGCTTTAAAGGCAGATACAGATGCGGTGTACTGGGAATTCGGATTACATGAGCCATGTTGTTGTTGATCATGTGAGTTTTCCACAGTGGTGAAGAATTTTTTTTTTTCTGGACAAAACAAAGTATAATTGCTCCCTGATATACACAGTTGTTGCATTCCTGGCATATTCAGATATATGAAAACTTTAAAAAACTACTTTGTGTTTGTGTTAAGTTGGAGTGTAGATTCATATAACTATAAACAGGTTACTCACCTACATAAGTGTCTTTCCAGACTCTAGAAGAAGTTGTACAGGATTGAGAGTAGTTAATTCTTCATTGCACAGGACTGTCCTAACCATTACACATCTTTTAGCACAGCTCCTGCCCTCCACATTCCAGTAGCGTCCCCCAATCACTGTCACAACCAAAAACACCTCCTGGCATTTCTAAAATGTGCCTCTAGGAGATGGCACGGCCCTTGTTGGATTCACTAAATGAGATGACACAGTGGTTCCTTCCAACTCAAACATCCTCAGATTTTTAAAGTCTGATTTTAGTTGTCATTTAATCAGTAATATGTATTAAATGTCTCTTATGTGCTAGCACTGTGGATATAAGGATAATATATGATCATTGCTCTCAAAGGGCTTACAGGGTAAAGGGTAGCACAAGCCAGCAATCAGGCAATTATAATGTAGAGTGATCATCAATACTACTGATGTACATTCAGGATGCTATAGGAGGACATAAGAGGAGCATCTAACCTAATCTTGGGGCTCAGGGAAGGCTCTCCCAGAGGAGGTGATGTTTAAGCAATCATGAGAGCGGACTAGGTGCTAACCAAGCAAACAGGAGTAAGAGGTGAACAGATGAGGAGCAGGCAGCATGCTCTTTCCCTGAAGCAAGGACTAGGGTGACCTATCTGCTGCAGAGGTTGCTGAAGGAGCATGAGCATTGGAGTTGGAGGGATCTTGGTTCAAATCCTGCCGCATCTCTAACCCTGAGCCATTATAATAACTGCTCACTACGTTCCAGGCACTTTGGTAAGTGCACTACATGAATTATCTCTTTTTATCCTCCCAACAGTACCTCATCCCTCTGTATACAGAATGAGAAACTGAGGCACAGAAAGGTTAAGTAACTTGCCTAACCTAGCAAGTGGTGGAGTGGGATTAGAACCAAGACCATCTGACTCCAGAGCCAACTTTCCTCACGATTGCCCTACACAGCCCAACCTCCAATCCTGTTTCCTCATCTGTAAAGGGTATATAATAGTATAGCTCCTGCGAGTTGATATATAAATGAAACATTTCTATATTTAAGCACCAGACATGGTGGTAGAATATTTTTTTTAAATAGCTATTCAGATTGTAATCCTTCCAATTTCGAAGGAGGAGCATGATAATCTGGAGAACATATAGTACATGATTTTAGTTACAAATAACATTTTTGAAACCTGAAGTGCCATTAGAAAAAAAAAAACCTATTTTAAAATTAAGTTTGATTATATATCAGAGAAAACACAAAAAACAAGTAGCTTAAACAGACAAGAATTTATTGTCACATAAAAGGAGTTGAGTTTGATAGTCCGGTTCCTCCTATTTGGACCTCAGGGTCCAAAAATGACTGATGGAGCTTCCATCACTGTATCTGCATTCCACCAGCAGGGAGGAGTAGGGGGAAAGAATAAGGAGATAAACCTCCCAGTTGAGTTGGTTCCCTTAAGAAGGACTCCTACTTAGTCTGGGCTTGGGACTGACAGATGGCAGGGTACAATAGCCCCCATCCCCCGCCAAAGCAGGAAACACCACGGTGATGGTGCCGTCATGCACCAGAGCTCCCTGTGCATCAGGCTGAGGCTGGACTCTGCCTCTCTTCTACCCCTGCCTTCTCCTGCTTCTCTCACTTCCTTACAGGTTTCTCCTTCAAAAAAATCACTTGCACAAGAATCTCCATCCTGAGCTCTGCTTCTAGGAACCCCACAGTGTGTTCTTTTTCAGCCAAAATCTGCCTCCTCATAATTTCACCCACGTTCTACCGTGTTGAGTAATCCAGAATAAATGGAATTCTCTTCCATAGAGTAGCACCTTTATAGGTTGAAACATAGCTGTAAAAGAGGAATGTAATAACATGTACATATCATTTGGCTGTTGACAAAGAGCTCTTGTGTTCATTTTCTCATGTACTTGAACGCTCCCTCTCCTTGACGGTAGATAGTACTATTTTTTTTTTAAATTCATTTTTGGCTGCATTGGGTCTTCGTTGCTGCGTGCCAGCTTTCTCTAGTTGTGGCGAATGGGGGCTACTCTTTATTGTGGTGCGTGGGCTTCTTATTGTGGCGCACGGGCTTTAGGCACGCCGGCTTCAGTAGTTGTGGTGCATGGGCTTGGTTACTCTGCGGCATGTGGGATCTTCCAGGACCAGGGCTCAAACCTGTGTCCCCTGCACTGGCAGGCAGATTCTTAACCACTGCGCCACCAGGGAAGCCCAATAGTGCTATTTTTACAGATGAGGAACCTGAAGCTTAGATAGTGACTTCGCCAGGGTCACCTGGAAAGTAAACGGTGGGGCTCTGAGCAAGAAGGTCTCAAGACAAAGCCTCAGACAAGGTGCATTAGTTTCCTAGGGCTGCTGTGACACAGTGCCACAAGCCAGGTGACTTCAAACAACAGAAATGTCTTCTCCTACAGCTCTGGAGGCTGGATGTCCAAAATCAAGGGGTCAGCAGGGCCATGTTCCCTCCAAAGTCTCTAGGGGAGGAGGAGCCTTTCTTGCCTCTTCCTAGATTCTAGTGACCCCAGGTGTTCCTTGGCTTGTGCCAGCATAACCCCAATCTCTGTCCACCTCTGTCCTCACGTGACCTTCTTCTCTATGTCCTCTCCCCTTCTTATAAGGACATTCTCATTGGATTTAGGGCTCACCTTAATCCAGTATGACCTCATCTTGATCATTAACTAATTACATCTGCAAAGACCCTATTTCCAAATAAGGTCACATTCAAGGTTCTGACTGGACACGGATCTTTGTGGGACACTATTCAGCCCACTACCCATAGGATTTTAACTTTCAGAAGATTTATTTATCTCCAGGTTTCATTTGTATGTGTAGACAAGGAACAGTCACTTTCACGCACATAAATTCATGCTCTTTTTTGCACCTTGCTCCTGGCTCTCTCACTAGAGGGACATATGCAGGCAGGAAGAAATGTGGAGGGCCAGCCCCTTCAGTGCGCTGATGGTATGCCTGCCGAGGTCCATGTCTTCTGGTCTGCACTGGCTTCTGAAAGGCCTCCTCCATAAGGGCTGCTGTCTTTCATGTCCTGGGATGCATGCCAAGCCTGGCACATCAGAAATGACCAGTGAATCTCAGTAGCTTATTGAAAGGTGTCCTGACTTTCAGGGTGTTTGGTTCAGCAGGGTTGTTGCTGTTTTTCAAAGATGTGCGGAAGGCTACACAAAGCCCCTCTGTGTCCAAGTCCTTCCCCAACCAAGTTTTTACAGTTAAGGCTTTTCAGAGGTGGGGAGAAGTCTGCTCTCAGAATTTAAAGCAGAGATCAGAAGTCAAGGGGCATAATGAGTGTCTTAGTCAGTGCAGGCTGCTATGACAGGATTCTGTAGACTGGGTGTCTTAAATATCAGACATTTACTTCTCACAGTGCTGGAGTCTGAGAAGTCCAAGATCAAGGTGCCAGAAGATTCAGTTCCTGGTGGGGATAATGTTCCTTGCTTGTGGATGGCCCCCTTCTTACTGTGTCCTCCCTCACATGGCAGAGAGAGAGGGGCGGGGGAGGGGGAGAGGGAGAGGGAGAGGGAGAGGGAGAGGGAGAGCATGCGCATTCTGGTGTCTCTTCTTATGAGGGCACTAATCCCATTTTGGGGGCCTACCTTCATGCCTTCATTTAAACCTAATTATCTTCCAAAGATCCCACCTGTAATACCATCACATTGGGGGGCAGGGCTTCAACATATGAACTTTGGGGAGGACATAATTCAATCCATAGAAGTGACCCTTTCAGCAGGGGAGTCAGGATCCAGAACAACAGAGCAGAGACTGACATGGTAAAGTCCTTTGTAGGATTCCTTTCTTGTCTCCCCTGACAGTTTTCCCCTTAAAGAGAAGTAGGTCTGTGTGCTGATTTTGGGGCAGCAAGGCAAAAGGCAGCTGAGGAGACTGGGTTCCACCACAAGGGCCAGAAGGGGCAGATTGGATGGAGGGGAGCATAGCAGGCAGACTGACAGGGATCGTAGCAGGGAGAATGGAGAGCAGGGTTAGCTGGTCTTGCCTGGAAAAGGGAATCCAGGCTTATTAATGAACAGATATATCCATCCAATATTGTGCTGTGACCACAGAGCATTAGTTGACATTCTTGGTTGTGATAGATAGAACCAACCTCATCTCAAACTGTCTTAATCAGACAGAGGAGTTTGTGACTCATGTAACTGGAAACTTCAGGCATGGCTGGATCTAGGTGCTCACATGGTATCGTCACACACTCCTACCTCCTAGTTTTGCTTCCTCCTTATTGTCTTCTTGCTGAGGCAGGTGCTCCTTAAGTGGTGGGAAACAGTACCACCAGACACTTGGTTGTCCCAGTGAAGAGTGCTTTTGTGACAGACTGTGTCATTGGCTCCAGTTCTTCACCCCTTTCTGACCTATGCCCTTTGCCATGTAACTCTGCAATGTTTGACCACATGACTTGCTTGAGCCAAAAGAATGAGGTAGAAGTGACAGTGGCAGCTCCGAGCCTAGGCCTTAAAAACCTTGTCTATTTCTCCTAGCTCTGTTGTGCTCCTGTCATTCCCATGAAAGAAATGTGCCCAGGCTGGCCTGCTGGTTACAGCAGGAGGATGAGAGACATGCAGCAGAGCTGAGTTAGTCTTGCCAAGGTGAACGTAGATCAG
The DNA here is from genome assembly GCF_964341445.2 of Mesoplodon mirus. Classification (NCBI taxonomy): domain Eukaryota; kingdom Metazoa; phylum Chordata; class Mammalia; order Artiodactyla; family Ziphiidae; genus Mesoplodon; species Mesoplodon mirus. The sequence goes on from NC_138977.1 coordinate 175,717,290, forward strand.
CCGGTCACTAGACACATGACTCAGCTCAGGTAAGATTAGAGAGCTGAACCCCTCAGATACATGAGAAATCACTGAGATGACAACATGGAACTCTTACGGCTTCTTTCTCAGACATTCCAGCAGAAGTTGGGTTTCGGGACGTGACCTCTGCCCCAGTGGCCGAAGCTCCTCCTAGGGGATAGGGGGCGCTCTGAGTCACGGCGGGTCATGGCGGCGCTCTTTCTCAGCCTCTTTGGTTCGGACTGAGGCTTTCGGGACGGCGGCGGGAAGATGGCGGCGCCCAGGGAGCGACTTGGAGCCGTAGAGGCAGAGGGGAGCTCGGGTCGCCAGGGGAGCTCCGGAGTCGAGGTGGTGGTTTCCTCCGATCCCGCCCCGCCCGCCCCACTGTGCCCTCACGGTGGGTCCGCGTCTGGGCTCAGCCTGGCTGTCGGGAGCCAAGGGGCGTGGGTGAGCCTGAATGTGCCGTGGGCTTTTAGGGCTCCCGGATCCAGATCCCCCTCTCTCTCCCACCGAGTGTGATATCTAGAAAACGCTCCTTCCTCGGGAAATTGTGGTTTTCCACTTACTTAAGAAACCGTCATAGAAAGTCCCCACTGTTGTGGTTTTGGCTTTACGGCTGTTACATGTTTTTTGAAGGGACGAGGCAGAGGCTAGGCAAAAAGGATATGTGTTATTGAGTAATTCCCGTTGCCAAGTACTTGAAGATTTCATTTGTTGTTTTACTGTCTTTTCCATTAAACTTAAAAAAACGTTAGGGAGCACGATAGAATGAATTCTTGCTTAACTGACCCAGTTTTTCTTGCGGAGAGAGAGTGTGTCCAGCTCTAAAAGCTCAGATTTTCACTGAAAGGATAACTGAGCGGAGGTGGCAGAATGCTCAGTTGTTTGGACTCCGTCTTTGTTGTGTCAGGACCCAGGCCGTTCACCATGTGGACTGCACCTGTACTGACAATAGCATTTTCTTTCTGGAGAGACCAGTTTCCAAAATTTATTTCTTAAGTAGTCTTTGCCTGAATGTTGTGACTTTGGGGAAAAAAATATTATTAAACAGAGTAGTGCATTTAATTGTGACAAATTGTGCATAAAACTGAAACAAATTTTGTTTAAAGGCGATGAAAACTAGGAACTTGAGGTAGATGACTGTTTGACTTATTTTTTCCTATTCTGGAACTAGGACCCACTCTTCTGTTTGTAAAGGCGAACCAAGGGAAAGAAGAAACACGGAGGTTTTATGCCTGCTCAGCTTGTAGAGATAGAAAGGAATGTAATTTTTTTCAATGGGAAGATGAAAAGGTATATCAACTTTTTGGATATATATATATATATATATATTTTTTTTAATTGTTGATGTCTGTGACATTTCATTGAGAATGTATGAGATAAATCTCTTAAGAGATGAAGATACCATGTTTTTTGATTTGAGAGACTGGAGTTTATATTTTACTCTGAACTTAACTCTGATTACTGATGTCTTAAGCTACTGTCTCAAAGTCTGAGTTCCCTTTAAGGCTTTCTGAGGTGTTAGCATTGGTTTTGCCAATATAGATTTCTCCCTAAAGAGTGCAGGTCATTATCATTCCAGGTAGTGCTTTAGAAAAACACTTTGGGAAGCATTTGCATTGACCATCCCTTATTCCGCTACTGGATGACTGATGAAGGCACTTAGAGATACAGTTATGAGCTTGGAATTCTCTTGGACTCAGCTCCAATTAAAGTTTCTGAAAGTTTTTTTTTTTTTTTTTTTTTTTGCGGTACCCGGACCTCTCACTGTTGTGGCCTCTCCCGTTGCGGAGCACAGGCTCAGGCTCAGCGGCCATGGCTCACGGGCCCAGCCGCTCCGTGGCATGTGGGATCCTCCCGGACCGGGGCACGAACCCGTGTCCCCTGCATCGGCAGGTGGACTCTCAACCACTGCGCCACCAGGGAAGCCCTGAAAGTTTTGACTAGAAAGCTTTCAGCTTTGTTAGGTTTGTTGGAAGTCTGTATGCCACTCTTCTGTAGACTCGTTAAGATCACTATCTGTGAATTAATCCCTCAGTGGTTTAATATGTTGGTTATTGTTTCAAACTGCTCTAGAATTTTCCCAGGTTAATGTGTTTTGTTTTCCTGTGGAATGAATGCTTGTTTACAGATTAGAGTTGCTCGAATTTCTGGCCTTTTGATGACAGAATGCGATACCAGTTTTTCTAGGATAGTAGCAAGTTTGATGGTTTATTAAGTTTATTTTGTACTCTGTTTCAGTTGTCAGGAGCCAGACTTGCTGCCCGAGAAGCCCATAACCGAAGATGTCAGCCTCCTTTATCCCGTTTGCAGTGTGTGGAAAGGTACTGATGCCGTGTTATTTTCATTTATTATCCTATTGTTATTTTTTCCCTCAGTGCCTTTAAGTTTACTTTCAGTAATTAATTTCTTTTTATTGTGGTAAAAAATATATATAAGATAACATGTGCCAATTTAGTGACATTAATTACATTAACAGTGTTGTGCAACTATCACCACTATCTGTTTCCAAACTTTTTCATCACCCCAAACAAATTCTGTCACCGGTAAGCAATAACTCCCCATTCCACCTTCCTCCCATCCCTGGTAACCTCTAATCTACTTTTTGTCTCTATGATTTGACCGTTCTGGGTACCTCAGATAAGTGGAATCATCAATATTTGTCCTTTTGTGTCTGGCTTATTTCACTTAGCGTTGTGTTTTCAAGGCTCATTCATGTTGTCTGTCGTATGTATCAGAACTTCATCCTTTTTATGGCTGAATGATATTCCTTTGTATCCATGTACCATATCTTTTTATTTTTATAAATTTATTTATTTAGTTTTTGGCTGCGTTGGGTCTTCGTTGCTGCATGCGGGCTTTCTCTAGTTGCAGCGCACAGGCTCTAGGCATGGGGGCTCAGTAGTTGTGGCTCGCGGGCTCTAGAGCGCAGGCTCAGTAGTTGTGGCACATGGGCTTAGTTGCTCTGTGGCATGTGGTATCTTCCCGGACCAGGGCTCAAACCTCTGTCCCCTGCACTGGCAGGCAGTTTCTTAACTACTGTGCCACCAGGGAAGTCCCTGTACCACATCTTGTTTATCCATTCATCCATCAGTGGACACTCAGGTGTTTCCACCTTTTGGCTATTGTGAATAATACTCAGTACATGTTGGTGTATAGATATCTGTTTGAGCCCCTGTTTTCATTTCTTTTGCATATATACCTAGGAGTGGAATTACTGGATAATATGATAATACTATGCTTCGTTTTCTGAGGAACTACCAACCTGTTTTCTTCAGTGGCTGCATCATTTAACATCCCCATCAGCAGTGTATGAGGGTTCCAATTTCTCTCTGTCCTGGCCAACACATATTATCTTCTGTTTTTTTGATTACAGCCATCCTAGCAGTTGTGAAGTGGTATGTCACTGTACTTTTGATTTTCATTTCCCTCATTATTAATTATGTTGACCATCTTTTCATATGCTTTTTGGCCATTTGTATATCTTCTTGGAGAAATGTCTATTCAAGTCCTTTGTCCATTTTTAATAAGGTCATTTGTCTTTTTGTAGTTGAGCTGCAGGAGTTCTTTATATGTTCTAGATACTACACTCTTACCAGATGATTTGAAAATATTTTCTCTCATTCTGTAGATCGTCTTTTCACTTTCTCAATGATGTCCTTTGATACACAAGCGTTTTTAACCTTGATGAAGTCTAGCTTTCAATTTTTTTGTTGCTGTTGCTTGTGCTTTTGGTATCATAGCTAAGAATCCATTGACAAATCCAATCTCATGAAGATTTACTGTAATCTTCCTTTTTGAAATACTAAACCAAGCAAACAAACAAAAACTTTTAAAAGCTGTAAACATCTGTTTTTAAAAATATTAAAAATTTTATTTATTTATTATTATTATTTATTATTATTATTATTTTGCGGTATGCGGGCCTCTCACTGTTGTGGCCTCTCCTGTTGCGGGGCACAGGCTCCAGACGCGCAGGATCAGCGGCCATGGCTCACAGGCCCAGCCACTCTGCGGCATGTGGGATCTTCCTGGACCGGGGCACGAACCCATGTCCCCTGCATCGGCAGGTGGACTCTCAACCACTGCGCCACCAGGGAAGCCCAACTTTTTGTTTGTTTGTTTTTGCGGTACGCGGGCCTCTCACCACTGCTTTTTTTTTTTTTTTGTCGTACGCCAATTTTTTATTTTTTTATTATTTATTTATTTATTTATTTATTTTTGGATAGACTAAGTAACTTGCACATTTTATTACTAAACTTTCTCAAATTAAATATATTTATGATATTTATGTGTTTGAAACCCATTTACATGATGTCATCTGACTCTGGTTTTTTTTTTTTTTTTTTAAACACTATTTATTATTTCTTTTAACAAAGTTAATCAGTTATACATATACATATGTTCCCATATCCCCTCCCTTTTGCGTCTCCCTCCCACCCTCCCTATCCCACCCCTCCAGGCGGCCACAAAGCACCGAGCTGATCTCCCTGTGCTATGCGGCTGCTTCCCACTAGCTATCTACCTTACGTTTGGTAGTGTATATATGTCCATGCCACTCTTTCGCTTTGTCACAGCTTACCCTTCCCCCTCCCCATATCCTCAAGTCCATTCTCTAGTAGATCTGTGTCTTTATTCCTGTCTTACTCCTATGTTCTCATGACATTTTTTCTTAAATTCCATATATATGTGTCAGCATACAGTATTTGTCTTTCTCTTTCTGACTTACTTCACTCTGTATGACAGACTCTAGGTCCATCCGCCTCATTACAAATAGTTCAATTTCATTTCTTTTTATGGCGGAGTAATATTCCATTGTATATATGTGCCACATCTTCTTTATCCATTCATCCGATGATGGACACTTAGGTTGTTTCCATCTCCGGGCTATTGTAAATAGGGCTGCTATGAACATTTTGGTACATGACTCTTTTTGAATTATGGTTTTCTCAGGGTATATGCCCAGTAGTGGGATTGCTGGGTCATATGGTAGTTCTATTGTAGTTTTTTAAGGAATCTCCATACTGTTCTCCATAATGGCTGTACCAATTCACATTCCCACCAGCAGTGCAAGAGTGTTCCCTTTTTTCCACACCCTCTCCAGCATTTATTGTTTCTAGATTTTTTGATGATGGCCATTCTGACTGGTGTGAGATGATATCTCATTGTAGTTTTGATTTGCATTTCTCTAATGAGTAAAGATGTTGAGCATCCTTTCATGTGTTTGTTGGCAGTCTGTATATCTTCTGTGGAGAAATGTCTATTTAGGTCTTCTGCCCATTTTTGGATTGGGTTGTTTGTTTTTTTGTTATTGAGCTGCATGAGCTGCTTATAAATTTTGGAGATTAATCCTTTGTCAGTTGCTTCATTTGCAAATATTTTCTCCCATTCTGAGGGTTGTCTTTTGGTCTTGTTTATGGTTTCCTTTGCTGTGCAAAAGCTTTGAAGTTTCATTAGGTCCCATGTGTTTATTTTTGTCTTTATTTCCATTTCTCTAGGAGGTGGGTCAAAAAGGATCTTGCTGTGATTTATGTCATAGAGTGTTCTGCCTATGTTTTCCTCTAAGAGTTTGATAGTGTCTGGCCTTACATTTAGGTCTTTAATCCATTTTGAGCTTATTTTTGTGTATGGTGTTAGGGAGTGATCTAATCTCATACTTTTACATGTCCCTGTCCAGTTTTCCCAGCACCACTTATTGAAGAGACTGTCCTTTCTCCACTGTACATTCCTGCCTCCTTTATCAAAGATAAAGTGACCATATGTGCGTGGGTTTATCTCTGGGCTTTCTATCCTGTTCCATTGATCTATCTTTCTGTTTTTGCGCCAGTACCATACTGTCTTGATTACTGTAGCTTTGTACTATAGTATGAAGTCAGGGAGCATGATTCCTCCAGCTCCGTTTTCCTTTCTCAAGATTGCTTTGGCTATTCGGGGTGTTTTGTGTTTCCATACAAATTGTGAAATTTTTTGTTCTAGTTCTGTGAAAAATGCCAGTGGTAGTTTGATAGGGATTGCATTGAATCTGTAGATTGCTTTGGGTAGTAGAGTCATTTTCACAATGTTGATTCTTCCAATCCAAGAACATGGTACATCTCTCCATCTATTTGTATCATCTTTAATTTCTTTCATCAGTGTCTTATAATTTTCTGCATACAGGTCTTTTGTCTCCTTAGGTAGGTTTATTCCTAGATATTTTATTCTTTTTGTTGCAGTGGTAAATGGGAGTGTTTCCTTGATCTCACTTTCAGATTTGTCATCATTAGTATATAGGAATGCCAAAGATTTCTGTGCATTAATTTTGTATCCTGCAACTTTACCAAATTCATTGATTAACTCTAGTAGTTTTCTGGTAGCATCTTTAGGATTCTCTATGTATAGTATCATGTCATCTGCAAACAGTGACAGCTTTACTTCTTCTTTTACGGTTTGGATTCCTTTTATTTCCTTTTCTTCTCTGATTGCTGTGGCTAAAACTTCCAAAACTATGTTGAATAAGAGTGGTGAGAGTGGGCAACCTTGTCTTGTTCCTAATCTTAGTGGAAATGGTTTCAGTTTTTCACTATTGAGGACGATGCTGGCTGTGGGTTTGTCATATATGGCCTTTATTATGTTGAGGAAAGTTCCCTCTATGCCTACTTTCTACAGGGTTTTTATCATAAATGGGTGTTGAATTTTGTCGAAAGCTTTCTCTGCATCTATTGAGATGATCATATGGTTTTTCTCCTTCAATTTTTTAATAAGGTGTATCACGTTGAGTGATTTGCGTATATTGAAGAATCCTTGCATTCCTGGAATAAACCCCACTTGATCATGGTGTATGATCCTTTTAATGTGCTGTTGGATTCTGTTTGCTAGTATTTTGTTGAGGATTTTTGCATCTATGTTCATCAGTGATATTGGCCTGTAGTTTTCTTTCTTTGTGACATCCTTGTCTGGTTTTGGTATCAAGGTGATGGTGGCCTCGTAGAATGAGTTTGGGAGTGTTCCTCCCTCTGCTATATTTTGGAAGAGTTTGAGAAGGATAGGTGTTAGCTCTTCTCTAAATGCTTGATAGAATTCGCCTGTGAAGCCATCTGGTCCTGGGCTTTTGTTTGTTGGAAAATTTTTTATCACAGTTTCAATTTCAGAGCTTGTGATTGGTCTGTTCATATTTTCTATTTCTTCCTGATCCATTCTTGGCAGGTTGTGCATTTCTAAGAATTTGTCCATTTCTTCCAGGTTATCCATTTTATTGGCACAGAGTTGCTTGTAGTAATCTCTCATGATCTTTTTTATTTCTGCAGTGTCAGTTGTTACTTCTCCTTTTTCATTTCTAATTCTATTGATTTGAGTCTTCTCCCTTCTTTTCTTGATGAGTCTGGCTAATGGTTTATCAATTTTGTTTATCTTCTCAAAGAACCAGCTTTTAGTTTTATTGATCTTTGCTATCATTACCTTCATTTCTTTTTCATTTATTTCCGATCTGATTTTTATGATTTCTTTCCTTCTGCTAACTTTGGGATGTTTTTGTTCTTCTTTCTCTAATTGCTTTAGGTGCAAGGTTAGGTTGTTTATTCGAGGTGTTTCCTGTTTCTTAAGGTGGGATTGTATTGCTATAAACTTCCCTCTTAGAACTGCTTTTGCTGCATCCCATAGGTTTTGGGTCCTCGTGTCTCCATTGTCATTTGTTTCTAGGTATTTTTTAATTTCCTTTTTGATTTCTTCAGAGTTCACTTGGTTATTAAGTAGTGTATTGTTTAGCCTCCATGTGTTTGTATTTTTTACAGCTCTTTTCCTGTAATTGATATCTAGTTTCATAGCATTGTGGTCAGAAAAGATACTTGATACAATTTCAATTTCCTTAAATTTACCAAGGCTTGATTTGTGACCCAAGATATGATCTATCCTGGAGAATGTTCCATGAGCACTTGAGAAAAATGTGTATTCTGTTGTTTTTGGATGGAATGTCCTATAAATATCAATTAAGTCCATCTTGTTTAATGTATCATTTAAAGCTTGTGTTTCCTTATTTATTTTCATTTTGGATGATCTGTCCATTGGTGAAAGTGGGGTGTTAAAGTCCCCTACTATGATTGTGTTACTGTCGATTTCTCCTTTTATGGCTGTTAGTATTTGCTTTATGTATTGAGGTGCTCCTATGTTGGGTGCATAAATATTTACAATAGTTATATCTTCTTCTTGGATCGATCGCTTCATCATTATGTAGTGTCCTTCTTTGTCTCTTCTAATAGTCTTTATTTTAAAGTCTATTTTGTCTGATATGAGAATTGCTATTCCAGCTTTCTTTTGGTTTCCATTTGCATGGAATATCTTTTTCCATCCCCTTACTTTCAGTCTGTATGTGTCTCTAGGTCTGAAGTGGGTCTCTTGTAGACAGCATATATATGGGTCTTGTTTTTGTATCCATTCAGCCAATCTGTGTCTTTTGGTGGGAGCATTTAGTCCATTTACATTTAAGGTAATTATTGATATGTATGTTCCTATTCCCATTTTCATAATTGTTTTGGGTTCGTTATTGTAGATCTTTTCCTTCTGCTGTGTTTCTTGCCTAGAGAAGTTCCTTTAGCATTTGTTGTAAAGCTGGTTTGGTGGTGCTGAACTCTCTCAGCTTTTGCTTGTCTGTAAACGTTTTAATTTCTCCATCAAATCTGAATGAGATCCTTGCTGGGTAGAGTAATCTTGGTTGCAGGTTTTTCTCCTTCATCACTTTAATTATGTCCTGCCACTCCCTTCTGGCTTGTAGAGTTTCTGCTGAGAGATCAGCTGTTATCCTGATGGGGATTCCCTTGTGTGTTATTTGTTGTTTTTGCCTTGCTGCTTTTAATATGATTTCTTTGTGTTTAGTTTTTGACAGTTTGATTAATGTGTCTTGGCATATTTCTCCTTGGATTTATTCTGTATGGGACTCTCTGTGCCTCCTGGACTTGATTAACTATTTCCTTTCCCATATTAGGGAAGTTTTCAACTATAATCTCTTCAAATATTTTCTCAGTCCCTTTCTTTTTCTCTTCTTCTTCTGGAACCCCTATAATTCGAATGTTGGTGCGTTTAATGTTGTCCCAGAGGTCTCTGAGACTGTCCTCTGTTCTTTTCATTCTTTTTCCTTTATTCTGCTCTGCAGTAGTTATTTCCACGATTTTATCTTCCACCTCACTTATCCGGTCTTCTGCCTCAGTTATTCTGCTATTGATCCCATCTAGAGTATTTTTCATTTCATTTATTGTGTTTTTAATCGATGCTTGATTCATCTTTAGTTCTTCTAGGTCCTTGTTAAATGTTTCTTGCATTTTGTCTATTCTATTTTTTATTTTTTATTTTTTTTAAAGTTTTTTTTTGATGTGGACCATTTTTAAAGTCTTTATTGAATTTGTTACAATATTGCTTCTGTTTTATGTTTTGGTTTTTTGTCTGTGAGGCATGTGGGGTCTTAACGCCCTGACCAGGGATTGAACCTGCACCCCCTGCATTGGAAGGCGAAGTCTTAACCGCTGGACTGCCAGGGAAGTCCCTAAAAATCTGCATTTTTAAAATGTTTTATTGGGTGAACTGGAATTGAGTCATAGATTTAATTTTTTGGCAAACTTGTGAAAAGAATTCATCCCTCTCCTTTGTTATAGGTGTTGTGTTCTGTGTGCTGGGAGAGACTTCTTAAGAAGCCTCTGTCTGGGTTGCTGATGACAAATAGGTTTTCACTCTCATGATAACTCCTGCTGGATACCTGGGCTGCTGTGTTTAGAAGGATTCTGAGGTCATATCTAGGCTAAGTGTAAAGGAATACTGGGATCTGTTAAAAATGTCTTTTTGAGCTTCTTAGTAGCTTTTAAAGTCCTTTGATAGGGGAGGCTTTTCTTGAGATAACTTGATTGCCTCTTAACTGCAGTACTTAATCAGTGATTAAGTCTACTTAATTTATGGGAATTAAATCAACAACAAAAAATGTAGAAAAAGGAATTAATGTAAATTGAGCACCACTGAGCTAGGCACTATGCGAGGTGTTTTCCATGATATATTGTTTAAATCCTGCCAAGATGGTTTACTTAGATGAGAAAATTGAGGGTTTGGAGAAGTTAAGTAACTTCATCAACTTCATACTGTTAGAATGAATGAGCAGTGACTCAAACTTATGTCTCCCAGATTCTAAAACAGTATTTTTAAGCATATAAGCAGATAGTAATTAATATATGATGTGTAGTGATTTAATTTAAGGAGATATAAGGATATAAAACAGAGTTATATAGAGATATATTATTATGAGGTTATTATAATGAGATAGAATATTGAAGATACAGAAAGAAATATATCACTAATGGTTTCTCCCTTTGAACCCATCACCTTGGTCATTTTGTAGTCTTCCTTCTGGCCTTTTTTCCTATGCAAAGTTTTGTTGTACAAGATTGTGGTCATCATGTGGACATAGTTTTGTACTCTGCCGTATCACTTTTAGCTGATAAGCATGTACTTCATATTATTACATAAGGATATTGGTGATGCAGTTACACTCTATAAGAAAATTTAGATGATCTTCTTTCCTTGCGTAATAAGATTTTAGTCTGGAGCTAAACCACTGTGCAAGTCTTTGTACAACCAGAGTATGGTTTTTGATACTGAAGAATTTTTGAAATTCACATTTCATGTTAATTAGAATTTTAAAACACTGGCTAGACTATGGAATATTAAAGAATTTTCAAAAGGTTATTTCTTGGGGGCCATAATTTCATCTGTTATTTAGTGCTGATTCTTGAGAGCATGTCTTAATAAAGTCATTTTCAACATCCTAAATCATCTGCGACCCCAAACCTCAGATTTTGTTGTCCAAGCCTCCATCCATTCCATCCACCCAGTCATTTATTCATTCTTTGTTGAGGGTTCAAAAAGAACTTAAAATGCCAGTAATGGAGTTGAGATATATTTAAACATAATACAGTACAAAAGAAGAATGTTTTGTGTTGACAGTATTCATAGAAAAGATTTAGTACTCTGGAAGGTCAGAAGCTTTACAGCTAACTTGTGCCTTAGCTGATCAATTCAGTTTAAGGATATAGTATTCGAACAGGTTTTGGAGGATGGGTAAAAGTCTTTGCTTTTGAAATGTAATATCACTGATTTCACTGGATCACTTTATAGTTGATGCTCTTATGCTTTCTTACATGCTTTCGACAAGAGTGAAAAGTTTGAAATCAGTCATTTCTCAAAATTAAAAATTTTGCCTTTTTAAAACCAAAGGCTTACTAAATTACCTCTTCTATGTTATTAATTACTTACTTACTCTCTTAGTGTGTCTTCAGCTTGAGACTGGCAGATTATTCTTGTGTGTAAACGGATGTAAGGATGACGTACTGTTACTTGAGATTATAATTGTTTTCTAATTTAACTTTATACAACTCATTTATGTTATCTTAAATAACTACTATATTTGAAAGTGTTAAAATGCATTAAAACATTATACCTATTCTATAAAGCAAACTTTTTATCTGCTACTGTGACATAACAATAGCTTTTCATTGACTGATTTAGTTTTGAAATTATTAGAAAGGAATAGTGGTGGCTATTGAGATAAATTGACCTTTCTTACTTGATTTTTATTATGGAACTGGCAGTGCTGCACAGACTTCTAGGTTCTACAGAATAGGATTTGATATTCATTTTTCTAATTTCAACCATGCCTTATATTTCATATGTGTTCAGTTGACAGATTTACATTTTGTGCCTGAGACTTGACTTTCCTTATAGTTTTTAGCTGCCTGTTATGCCCTGAAATGTGTTATTCTATTATGTAGTATGTTGACATCTTTATCGTGACCGCTGAAGTCTTAGGGAAGATATATTTTAATGCTAAAATCAGCATTAATTTATGTGCATCCTGATAGTTTTGTTTAGTTGATATTTCATTCGGTTATGGTTTTTTTTCAGAGCTCATTTAAACTCGGATTTTCAAGGTCTTCTATTAGGGAAATGCCATAAACATAATTTGTCTACTCCCAGAAAGTCAAATGGAACATCAAATGGAGATCAATAAAAATGACATTTCAAAATGCTAGCCTGCAATTTGTGAGTCATGCTGAGCCATGCAGCAGAATGAATTTCTTCTCCCCCCTGGGTATGTGTAGTAAGTACAAATGAGGAAGGAGCACTGAGTAATCCTTAGTTCCTGAGAGTCTCAAGTTCTTCCTACCAAACTTAAGAAAAATCCCTTGTGTCCGAATGTTACATTTAAAGCCATACAGTTGAATGATAATGATATAATTTTGAATAGAAATATGCACAAGATCTCAGTTGATCTTTTGTCAAGAGAAGGTTAATAAACTAGCAATGAAAGCTTTCTGAAGGACAGTTTTGACCAGGCACAAAATACACTAGTGGAGGTTCATTTAGCATTGTTCTTTTTTCCCTTCATTTAAAAATAATTAAACTTAGTGCCTTAAGATAGTCCCATGTAGTGAGTGAATTGCCACACTAGCCCCTCGCTTTGAACTTTCATCTCTTCCTGGTGATTTTGCAGCTTCTGCTGCCTTCAGTTGGCTTCACTTGGTGTGTGATAGGCCGTCCTTTTGACCATATTTAAGTAGCAGAAGCTGGCACAGCATTATCTATTTGGGGAGCTTCCTTTCTCCTTTTTCCTATAAAGCCGTTGATTGTTTTCATCATTCATTCAATGACAACTATTTACTTCTCTAATATCAAAAGTGTGCTTCTGCTCCATTCCTCTGTTTTGGTCCCTGAGTGCATGTACAATAACTTTGTGTTTTGGGACTGAGTCATAGGATAATGGCAGTGACACTCCACCTACAGTCTGGCTGATGGCAGTTATAAATCATGTCTCAATATCCCAGATGCTAAAATGTGAAAATGTTTGCATCTTAGAAGTGATTGGATTTTGCTTTGTGATCCAATCTGACAGGCTTTCTTTTTTTTTTTTAATTAATTAATTTATTTGTTTTATTTTTGGCTGCGTTGGGTCTTTGTTGCTGCGCGTGGGCTTTTCTCTAATTGCGGCGAGCAGGAGCTATTGCCGCTACCTCGTTGAGGTGAGTGGGCTTCTCACTGCGGTGGCTTCTCTCGTTGCGGAGCGTGGGCTCTAGGTGTGCGGGCTTCAGTAGTTGTGGCATGCGGGCTCAGTAGTTGTGGCTTGCGGGCTCTAGAGCGCAGGCTCAGTAGTTGTGGCTCACGGGCTTAGTTGCTCCGTGGCATGTGGGGTCTTCCCAGACCAGGACTCAAACCTGTGTCCCCTGCATTGGCAGGTGGATTCCTAACCACTGTGCCACCAGGGAAGTCCCCAGGCTTTCTTTTAATGGGTGGGTTTAGCCCGTTTTCATAGCGGATATGACAGATATGCTTGGTCTTAGTTTTGTTATATTATTTTTATTGCTTCTTTTTATGCTCTTTCACTCTATGGTCTGTGTTTGTTTTTCTTTTTTTTCTTTTTTTTTTTTTTCTTTGCGATACGCGGGCCTCTCACTGTTGTGGCCTCTCCCGTTGTGGAGCACAGGCTCCGGATGCGCAGGCTCAGTGGCCATGGCTCACGGGCCCAGCCGCTCCGCAGCATGTGGGATCTTCCCAGACTGGGGCACAAACCCGTGTCCCCTGCATTGGCAGGTGGACTCTCAACCACTGCGCCACCAGGGAAGCCCTGTTTTTCTTTTTTTAATGCGTGTTTCTTCCGTATTTTTGTTCTAATGGTTGCCTTTGTAACTTTTTAAACCATATTTAATTCTTTTTTTTTTAGATTGCCTTCCTCGATCTAAAAATGAGAAATGATTACTTAATATGTTTCTTCTTCCTCTCTCTTTCCTTCTCTATAATTACTATCAGATTTTTTTTATTAATAATTTTTTAAAATTAATTAATTTATTTTTATTTTTGGCTGCCTTGGGTCTTTGTTGCTGCGCGGGCTTTTCTCTAGTTGCGGCAAGCGGGGGCTACTCTTCCTTGCGGTTCACAGGCTTCTTATTGGGTGGCTTCTCTTGTTGCAGAGCACAGGCTCTAGATGCACAGGCTTCAGTAGTTGTGGCACTTGGGCTCAATTACTATCTGATTTTAGTTGGTTATTTCTTTTTACGGTTAACCTTTATGCCTTTGAATATTGCTTATAGCTCTTTTACTTGGTTTTTCAGTTTTAAATTATATCTTTTGGCTGATGGCTCTAAAATATGAGAAAATCAATATACTTTTTGATTTCCCTTTCCCTTTCTCTTCCCATACCAGTTTTATTTGGTTTTATATTATTTACATTTTGTACTCTAACTGTAATACCCATATTTTTTCTGTTTTTAGTCTGTGGTCAAATAGATTTAGTGCTGACTGATAGCCCCTTTGCTGTAGTTTCTGCACTCATCTCCTATTTGGCTGAAATTCATCCTCTAGCAGTTTTAATTTTTTTTTAAAGCCTTTTATTAATCAAAAAAATTTAAATCAAAATATCTGTGGCTATTGTATGATTCCATTTATATAAAAATATATAAATCATAGTAACTTCTTTCCTACACAGCTTTTTATTTTCCTCCTAGTTAATAACAGTTTTGAATTTATTTGTTGTTATAGTGACTATTTGCTTAATTATTTACGTGCTTCAGAAATGATTCAACTGCAAACTCTCTGCCTGTTGTCTGAATCCCTTCAGAACATTCAAATGTAGCATAATCTATTGGTTTCATCTTCTTGGAGAAATTTGTCCTTGAGCTTTCAGAAATGTTCCCATTTGTAATGGTTGCCCTTTCTCCTTGGCATCCAGCTGTCCAGGAGGTTCTTCATGAAGGATCCAGGTAATATAACTATATAACCTGAGTTCTTCCAAGTCCAGAAATATTTAATTCCTTTATTCTTTTTTTTTTGAAAAGTAGAAATTTGATCTCTTTATTTTTTCTTTTACATATATATTTTTTAAATTGAAGTATTGTTTAATTTACAATGTTGTGTTAGTTTCTGGTGTACAGCAAAGTGATTCAGTTCTCTCTCTCTCTCTCTCTCTCTCTCTCTATATATATATATATATATATATATATGTTCAGTTATATATTCTTTTTCAGGTTCTTCTCCATTATAGTTTATTATAACATATTGAATATAGTTTCCTGTGCTATACAGTAGGACTTTGTTATTTCTGTTTTATATACAGTAGTGCGTATCTGCTAGTCCCAAACTCCTAATTTATCTCTCCTCACCCACCTTTCCCTTGTAGTAACCATAAGTTTGTTTTTTATGTCTGTGTAACTCCTTTATTCTTGAGTGGCATGGTACTTAAGTATAAAATTATTTGGGTGTATGTTTTACTTGGGGACTTTGCAGGATTGCTTCATGTCCTCCAGAGCAGTACTTCTTAAATGATCTGTGTTAAAGGGTCAGTCTTTTGCTTGTTTTATGTTTTTATTTTTATTTCTAGTCCACTGGGATCAGATACTTCTGTAAATATAATAGAAATAAATAACTAGAAAATAAAATGAAAAAAAGAGAAGACATACAAAATACAAGCCCACATTTTTTATTATTAGATTGAACAGACCTAAAAGTACTCTGTCTAATTGGTATAAAAGTTTCTAAACACATACTCTGGATGTCTGTCTTTGTCTCATCAGGAACTGGAAACATTTGGCGGCCAGCTCCAGTGCATGGCCCTCTTTGTGGAGCACTGTTCTAGAGTTAAGTAGGTACTGTAGATGTCTGGGGCCAGTTTGATTTTGACCACCCAACAGTTGACTTGATCTTTTTCCTGAATGCTTAAAAGGAAGTAAATATTTTGAGATCTTATATTTCTGAAAATACCTTTATGCTGATACTTGATTTATAACCTATACAGATGATAGAATTCTAGGTTGGGAATATCTTTCCTTCAGGGTTTGGAAGGCAGTGCTCCATTTTCTTCTGTCTTCATTATAGCTGTTGAGAAGTTCAAGTTCAGCAAGTTCATTCTTGATCTCTTATGTGTGACTTGTGACTTGTTTAATCCCTCTGTCAGTTATTTAGAATCTTTATTCTAATCTTTATTCTATCACATGTCATGATGATCTATCTGATGTAAGTCTGTTTTATTTTATTTTGCTTGGTGTTAGGTAAATCCTTTCAAACTGGAAACTCATGTTCTTGAGTTCTGAGAAATTTCCCAGATTATGTCCCTATTGCCAAAGAATGAAAAACCAAGTCTCACATGATCTTAGGGCCGAGTACAACCCAGTTCTTGCTTAGTGATCTTCTGGAGTTGTCTTTGTTTTCTTTGAGTTTAACTCTTCCCTTTCCTTTAAAGCACTTCTTAATACCTTTTATTTAGGAAAATTTCAAGCATACACAAGAGCAGAGAGAACAGTATACTAAGAACCTCCTGCACCCACACCCAGCTTCATCAGTCATCAGTACGAGGCTAATTTTGTTTCCCCTGTACCCTGTACCCCAACCTCCAATCTGGACATTATATAGTTCTACCTGGAAACACTTCTCTATGTATCTTAAGAGATAAGGCCTTAAAAAAAAACATGATCACGATACTATTAAAATACCTAAAACATAAACAGTTTTTTAATGTTACGTAGCATGCAGTTAGTGTTCAGTGTTTCTCTGGTTACCTCATAAATGCCAGTTTATAATTGGTCTGTTCAAATCAGGATCCATAGAGGCTTTACACATGGCAATTGGTTGATATCTTTAATCTTTTATTCATTGAAGAAACAGTCATTTGTCTGATAGAAATTTCCATATTCTGAATTTGGTTGATTGCATCCTATAGTGTCAGCTAACATTTATTCTATCCCCTGTAGTTCTTGGAAAGTAGAGGCATCCCCAGAATCAAGTTCAGTTTTAGGAGCAACACTCTTCTGTAAGTTGTGTGGTCTGTTTCCTTTTATATCACATCAAAAGGCAGATAATGTCTGGCTGTTCACTTAGTGTGTTATAAGATTGGTTGTGTGTTCAGGTCATATAAGTATAGGCCAGCCTATACCATCCATTATAAAGTGCTATGTCACTGTTTCTTCTAATGATTTCAGCGGTAATTGATGATCATTGCCTAGAGTTATAAGGGTTTAAAAATTCCTGTCATCGCTCATGCATTTATTAGCTGCGATTCTTTAAAGAAGAACTTTGTTTCATCAACTGTTGACTTAACCGTGTTACAGTTCATCTGGGAAGTCAAGATAAATGTTTAATTCTTCCCCTCTTATTGTTTGTTTTCAGCCTGTTTTCAGAATAATGATTCGGTACCCCAGCAACTTACAGAATTGACTTATCAGGGTCATTGTTCTTTTATTTTTAATATCACTATGAAAATATGTATTTTAAAAATTTAGTTTTTTTTAGTTAATTGAAATTATTCTTTTTGGTATAGCACTTTTTGAATTTGATTTAATTTTTACAATATGATGGAAGTTGTAGGTAGGGTGCCCATATAATTTTAATCCAAACCAGAATACTTTCTGAGAGTAAAAGGGGGCACTAACTAGATGGAACTCCAGGACAGCAGATGTAAACTGGGACTGTCCTGGGCAAACGGGTGTATGGGTACCCTGGAGGAATGTGGGTTGTTAGGGGAAAATTCGCATTTTTTCCTCAAATTTTTCATCTTTACTGAAGTACAATAATTTATGTACAATAAGTTGCATGTATTTAAAATTACAGTTTGGTAAGTTTTGATGTGAAACCATCTACTCATGAAACCATCACCACAATTAAGAATATGAACATATCCAGTACCCCCAAAAGTTTCCTCCTCTACCATTATCCTATATTCCTCCATCCCCAAAGGCCGCAGATAACCACTGATCTGCTTTCTGTCACTATAGATTAGTTTGCATTTTCTAGAATTTTACATAAAGGAATTATACAGTATATAGTATTTTTTGAGGGGATGTGTGTCTAGCTTCTTTTACTTAGCATAAATATTTTTGATGTTTTTCCATGTTTAAGTGTTTGTATCATTAGTTTATTTCTTTTTATTCCTGAATAATACTGTGTTGTATGGATATATTTTCACCTGTTTGTAGACATTCAGGTTGCCTCCAGTTATTGCCTATTACTAATAAAGCTGCTACAAACATTTGTGTATAAGGGTTTGTATGGACTCATGTTTTTATTTCTCTTAGGTAAATACCTAGGAGTGGAGTGGCTGGATCATATGATAAATGTGTTTAACCTTACCAAACTGTTTTCCAAAGTAGCGGCATCATTTTACATTCCCACTAGCAATTTATGAGGTTCCAGTTTGTCCCCATTCTACACAACACTTATTATTATTTTTTAAATTATAGTCATCATATTAAGTGTGATGTAGTATCACATTGTGGTTTTGATTTGCATTTCCTTTGATTGCTAATGATGTTGAACATCTTTCCATGTGCTTATTGGCTATTTGTATATCTTCTTTGGAGAGATGTCTATTCACTTCCTTTGCCATTTTTCAGTTGGTCTAATTCTTTTTATTGTTGAGTTGTAAGTATTCTTATGTATTGTGGATGCTGCTCCTTTACCAGATACACGATTTGCAAACATTTTCTTGTTCTTGGGTTGTCTTTCCAGTTTCTTGGTGGTGTCTCTTGCAAAACAAAAGTTTTTAATTTTGATTAAGTCCAATTTATTTTTTCTTTTGTTGCTTATGATAAGGGTGTCTTTTGAAGAAAAGTTTAAAATTTTGATTTCCAATTTATTGGGTTTTTTTTTTATACTTTGTGCTTTTTAAGTCCTATTTAAGAAATCTTTGCCAAATCCAATCATTATTATTTTCTCCTGTGTTTTCTTCTAGAAGTTTTATAGTTTTAGCTCTTAGATTTAGGTCTATGATCCATTTTGGCTTAGCTTTTCTTTTTCTTTTTTCTTGTTTTTTTTTTTTTTTTTTTTGGCTGTGCTGCATGGCATGTGGAATCTTAATTCCCTGACCAGGGATTGAACCCATGCCCCCTGCATTGGAAGCATGGAGTCTTAACCACTGGACCGGGAGGGAAGTCCTTGCTTAGTTTTTAAATATGATATGAAATAGGGTCAGGCTTTTGAACCTTTTAAAATCAGTTTTCCAGTATCTGCAAAAAGTCCTGCTAAGATTTTAATTGAAATTGTGTTGAATTTATAGATAAAATTGGAAAGAATTGACATTTAATAATACTGAGTTTTATAATCCATAGCCATGGTATATCTCTCCAGTTATTAAGTCATCTTTAATTTTTCTCTATATGACATTTTGTAATTTTCAGTGTACTGGGGTTATATGTCTCTTGTCAGATTTATTCCTAAATATTTTATATTTTTAATGCTATTTTAAACTGTTATATTTCACATTTCAGTTTCTGATTATTTATTGCTAGTCTGTAACAGTAGAATTGATTTTGTATATTATCTTTTATACTTGATAAGCTTATTTATTTAACAGCTTTTTTGAAGATTTTCTTAGGACTTTCTATATACATGATCATGTCTGTGAGTAGAAGTTTTAATGTTTCCTTTCTAATCTGTGCCTTTTATTTCTTGTCTTATCAAAGTGGCTAGAATCCCTGGTCAGTGCTGAGTAGAAATGGTAAGCGTAGACATCCTTGCTTTATTCCAGCCTCAGGAAGAATGCATTCAGTCTTTCATCAGTGGTGTTAGCTGTAAGTTTTTCTTAGGTGCCCTTTATTAGGTTATGGAAGTCTCCTTCTATTCCTAGTTTTCTGAGATTCTTTATCACAAATGGATGTTTGATTTTTGTCAAGGGCTTTTTTTCTGCATCTAATGAGATCATTTTCTTTTTTAGATTTTTAATATGGTGCATTGCACTGATTGAATTCAAACATTAAAGCAACCTTGCATATCTGGGGTCAACTACACTTGGTCATGATGTATTACCGTCTTTATATATGTGTTTTTGATTGACTAAAGTTTTGTTAATAATTTTGAGTTTGTGTTCATGAAGTATATTGGTGTTTAGTTTTCTTATAATTTTTTTCTGGTTTTGATATTGGAGTAATGTTTGCCTAATGAAATGAAGTGGGAATTATACCCTCCTTTCTGTTTTTTGGAAGAATTTGTACAGAATTGGTATTGTTCCACTGTTTTCTAATTTCCAGTGAGAAATCTGGTATCATTCTTACCTTTGTTCTTCTGTGTCTTTTTTCCCTCTGGTTTCTTTTAAGATTTTTCTCTTTATCAACTGATCTTCAAATAATTTTATTATAATGTATCTTATAGTTTTCTTCATTTCTTGTGCATGGGGTTCACTGAGCTTCTTTTATCTTTGAATGTAATTTTAGAAAATTTTAACCATTATTTTTTCAAAAAATTTTCTTCCCCCTCCCCCCTTTCGGGGGTCCATTTTCATGTATTTAGGCCCTTTGGTGTTTCATTTTGGATAGTTTCTAAGGCTGTGCCTTCGAGTACACCAATGTTTTTTTGTTTTCTGTAGTGTCTGAACTGCTGTTAGTCACATCAAGGGTATTTTTCATTTCAGACAATTAAAAAATCTTTATAGGTTTGATTTGGGTCTTTTTATATTTTCCATGGCTTTCCTTAGGCTCATGCTTTCCTCTACCTTCTGGAACATATGGAATATAGTTATAATAAAATGGCTTGAATGTTTTTGCCTACTGATTATATTATCTCTGTCATTTCTGAGTTGGTTTGAATTGATTGATTTTTTTTTTTCTCTAATCATGGGTCATGTTTTCTTGTTTCTTTGCATACCTGGTTATATTTGATTCAGTGCTGGCAGTGTGATTTTTACCTTGTTGTATACTGGATATTTTTTATTCCTTTACCTATTTTTGAGCTTTGTTCTAAGATACAGTTAAGTTACTTGGCTAATGTTTGATACTCTTGAGCAGGAGTTGGCCAATGACAGTTTGCAGGCCAAATCTGGCCATGCCTGTTCATTTCTTTTCGGGTTTATGGTTGCTTTTGTGCTGCAGCAATAGAATAGTCATGACAGAGAGAATGGATGGCCTGCCAAGCTCAAAATATTTACTGGCTGATCCCTTATAGTCCCTTGCTTTTGAAGGCTTAACTTTAAGCCTTTTGGAGGACCAGAGCAGCCTTGGGGTAGGGCTGATTTCTTCCCACTCCTGAGGCTGTATGTCCTGAGCACCCTACCTCATCCTTGTGGATTCAGAGGTTTCTCACTCTGGGCCCTGGGTGATTGTTCTACCTGCTCATTTCCAGCAGTCCTCTCTCTCTTGGTAGGTAGTCTTTTCACGCACCTGCTAATCAGTGCTCAGCATAGGCTGGAGGGGAATCTCAGCAGGCCTTGGAGCACTAGCTCAGTGTCTGCTGTCTGCCTTCCGTGTACTCCATGCGTACCATCCAGTGCTCTGCCTTGTGGATCCAGCTGCCTTGGCCTCCACGATTTCTCAGCTCTGCCTCATCAACTTGTTGTGCTATGTTTGGGGCCTCCATCCTGTGCAGCCACCTCTCCACAGGCAGGAAGCTGAGCAGCTGTACTGCTCACTCATCTCTTGCCTTCTCTCGGCGTTCACTGTTTGGGCTGCCGGTTGTCCAACATCTTTTTTTTTTCCTACTTTTTTCTTTTGTCCAATATCTTAAAACTGTAGTTTCATATATTTTATCAACTTTTTGAGGGCCAGGATGGTAAATCTGGTCTCTCTTGCTTTTTCGTGGCTGAATGTGGAAGTCTTCAACAATGAACAGCTACTAATGAATGGTAATAGTAGTAAATTCAGTGTGTCTGTTGCCAAGGAGGGTGCTAGTTCCTTCCACTTGCATCTCATGTCTTAGGGGCCCTTTTCTCTACTGACACTCTTACTTTGAATTACTATTAAAGTTTTTTCTAGTATCATGCTCCTTTTTCTTTCCAGTCATAGATAAAGCTGTCAAAAGAACAGTTATCATAGAAATAGAAACATTTAAATTACCAGCATGATGAGCTTATTTCTTGCCATCGCCATTCAGAATATCTATTTCTCACTGCCTTGGGTGCTTTGAAGTGAAACTGTGCTTATATACAGAAAGTTTTAATACCCACTTTGATTCTATGTTAAGTTCACAGTTTTTACAGTGCAGTTCAGAGTTTAGTTCAGCTGAAATCATATGAATGTTCTCAAACTCTAAGAATCCTTTAGTGCACTATTTGACATGCTTAGATCTAGACATTTCTGACCCTCTATGAGCCATGATAATCTTACTTATTTTTCTTTTGTTTTCTTACTCTGCTTTCTTTTTTTTAATTTTTAAATTTTTAAAAATTTATTTATTTATTTTTGGCTGCTTTGGGTCTTCATTGTTGTGTGTGGGCTTTCTCTAGTTGTGGTGAGCGGGGGCTACTCTTCGTTGTGGCGCGTGGGCTTCTCATTGTGGTGGCTTCTCTTGTTGCGAAGCAGAGGCTCTAGGCACATGGGCTTCAGTAGTTGTGGCTCGCGAGTTCTAGAATACAGGCTCAGTAGTTGTGGCTCATGGGCTTTGTTGCTCTGCGGCATGTGGGATCTTCCTGGACCAGGGCTCGAACCCATGTCCCCTGCATTGGCAGGCGGATTCTTAACCACTGTGCCACCAGGGAAGTCCATCTTACTGTGAATTCTTAGCTGGATTGCATATACAAAATCAGCAGTTTTAAAAGCGTACTGTGATTGTCTTCTCTCTTTAATCATCAGTAATAAAATGAAAAGAGAGGGGAAAAAAACCCCAAAGTAGTGACTTTGAAATCAGATATAAAGATGACTTGAAAGGGATCAAATAGGCTATCTGGTGTCGTATTTCTTAAGGCTTTGATTATTGTTTTGCTGCTTTGGGGGTGAGCTTCTCAGAACTGCCTCCATCAGTACTGCTAAGAATAGAGGAGCTTTGTGGGAACATTTTTTCTTTTAGGAGGTAATTTTTCTTGCTACGTATGCCATAAGAAATTGAAGAATGATCTTAATTTCTCATTTGAAAATGACTGTCTTACTGAGCCAGACCGTTTAACACCTCCAAGTTAGAACACATGGATTTGTCAATAAATTTAAAGGTGATAGTAGTCTCCATTACTACTAAGTTGTTTGAATAATATATTATATTCACATTTTAAATGGATATTGATCTTCAGCCAGTGACTAAATTGGAGCATCTCAATTTTTAAGAAATCGCTGATTCTTTTCCACTTTGTAGGTATGCAGCCAGACATAAATCCTAGCCAACATTCCATAGATTGTTTTGTACCTTTGCTTCTTCGTGCAGTACTCTTTAGGAAGTAATAATACTTTTTGCATGTTAAACCTGGCGAAAATCAATTGTCTTTAAAGCAACAAACTTAAAATGTATTCCTTTGTGTTTTGTTGTGTCTTGAAGGTACTTGAAGTTTATTGAGTTGCCCTTGTCTCAGAGAAAGTTTTGTCAAAGATGTCAGCAGTTGCTGTTGCCAGATGATGAGGAAAAGCATCGCAAGCATCAGATAGTGGGTGATATTTCTATCACCCAGTTAAAAAGGCCCAGTCAACTCCTTTATCCATTGGAAAACAAGAAGACAAATGCCCAGTATTTGTTTGCTGATAGGAGCTGTCTGTTCTTGATAGACCTACTCTCTACCCTTGGGTTCAGAAGAGTACTGTGTGTTGGGACACCAAGGTATGTTATATGGTATTTTAAACATTCTCCTATCACCACTATTTAAACTGTAAGAAAATTTATTAAGTAGTTATTTATTGGATTGGCCAAAAAGTTCGTTCAGGTTTTTCCGTAAGATGTGGAAAACCCAAATGAACTTTTTGTCCAACCCAGTACTATGTGCAGGTTACGACATGAAGCTTCAAGTATACAAAGGAAATATAAAGCATGGTCCCTCTCTGAGGAGTTTGTAATCTTTATTCCATTTGAGAGAAATCTTTATAGATTTCTGATATATGATAGCAGATTCTTTCTGATTTGATTCTTAAGTTATTTATTATTTTAGAGTTTTCTGTTTCAGGTGAGATCCATCCACTGTTTTAAAAATATTGGTGAAATTTAAACCGTGCTTATACTTGCCAAATTTTCTTCAGTGTTTCACTGAAATATTAGAAATATCAGGAGAACATTGATGGGTTTTTTGTTTGCTTGTTATCTATGGCATTTGTAATTTCTTATTAAATTTGCTTTCACTAATTGCTTTAGGTTGCATGAGCTGATCAGGTTGAAAGCATCAGGTGACAAGAAGTCTAACATTAAAAGCCTTTTATTGGATATTGATTTTCGGTAGGTTTACAAAGTATAATATTTATTCTCCTTCATTGTGTTCTGTTTCTTTTTAATGTTTTCGTCTTATTAATCCTATTACAATCCTTTACTTAACATTTAGAAGTAGTGATTGGTTATAAGGTATCATTTTAGTCATATAGACTCAACATGTAATCTTCCATATTTTAAACAGGGAGATGGTAGATTTCTCCTTTTGCTAGTGTGCTTCCTAAATTTTCTCTGTGAATATGTCTAGTTGTCTTTGGCTTATAATTTAGAGATACATTTCAATTGAGTGAAATTTCTTCTAATATACTTATTTTTCAAGGGTAATTCCAAATTTCCTCCAGAATTTTGTTTCATCATGATGTTTTAAGTGTGATAAGACATGTATTTTAATATTTTTACTGGATGATGTGCATACTGTCTTTCACTGGACATGACCTGAAGTGGAGGGAGTGCTAACTAGGAAATAGAAAAGTCCTGAGGCAGAGGATAAACAAACAGATAAGCTTTGTGGGAGAGGGTCAGAATTAAATGGCACCTGATGTGTTGGAACAAACAGGTGAGACAGTGGACCACATCTTGAGTCCCCCCTCTGGTGGTAATTGAGAAGATACAGACGTTTGATTTACAACACAGGATGGCAAATGTGTCCATCCTCAGACTCTCTGATTCTGTAAACTTGAAGTACTCTTCCTAGTTTCTGTGATTGTTTGATTTCCAGGAGTTCACGGTGAGTCTGTAAGACACCGTGTTCTTAGTATATTTTACTTGTTCTTGAGTGTATTGAAGGAATCGGGCTTTGAGTTTCTTTTTATTTAATCTGATAGAGTCTATTTGGCCAATATTCCAGCATTTGTTGGATTCTCTCTAGTATTATTACTCAGGTTCTCTATGAAATTACATATGCTTTTTCTCCCTAAAAACAGGCAGACAGATTTTTAAAGTGTAGAAAGTCACAATAAAAAGTACAGCTTTCATTATTTATTTTTCTTTAGATTTCCAAGTCAACTTTAGTTTATCTAATATAAGCATGTATGTTTCTCAGAAATAACCCACACCTTCTGTAACCCTCATCCCTTATTAACAGGACTAGCACACACTTTACAAATACCTGCTTGATGTGAGTAATCCTCGGGAAAATGGAATTCCATAAGTGATAATATGGACTTCTTCTTAAACTCAAATTCTTTTTTTAAATTGAGTTATAATTCACTAAAATTTACCATTTTAAAGTGTATATTTCAGCAGTTTTTGGTATATTCACTAGGTTTTGCAGCCATCACCCATGATTCCAGAACATTTTTAATCACACTACAAAGAAACTCCTTACTTCCCCTAATAACCACTAATCTGCTTTCTGTCTCCATGGATTTGTCTATTCTGGATGTTTTATATAAATGGAATCATACAATGTGTGACCTTTATGTCTGGCCTCTTTCACTTTAGCATAATGTTTTCAAAATTCCTCCATATCATAGCATATAACTGTACTTCCTTTTATGGTTGTATAATATCCCATTGTATGAATATCTCAGTTTCTTTTTTAACTACCATGTTTCTTTCCTAAAGTATTATTGTTAAATTATTATAAATGTATTATTTTAAAGGTAGAAATTTAACTTTTGAGGTCTTATAATAACAATATTAACAATAACTAGTATTCAGTGAATACTTGTCACGTGTCAAACCCTATTCTAAATCCTTTGATCCTCACAATAGACCTATAGGGTAGATACTATTAACATTCTCCTTTTCCTCAGAATAGAAAACTGAGATACAAAGAAATTAAATAACTTGACCAAAGTCACAGTTTATAAATGTCCAGCTCAGGATTCAACCCCAGTCAGTCTGGCCCCCAAAATTAAATTATCCT
This sequence comes from Mesoplodon mirus, assembly GCF_964341445.2. NCBI lineage: Eukaryota > Metazoa > Chordata > Mammalia > Artiodactyla > Ziphiidae > Mesoplodon > Mesoplodon mirus. The sequence goes on from NC_138977.1 coordinate 175,743,250, forward strand.
CTGGAAATAACTTTGCTTTTGGAAGTGTATATAAGCCTTTCTTATATAGCCTATATTTCTCTCTTGTCATCCTTCTAGCTTTCCCCTTTTCCACCTATCCCCCTGCTTTGTTCCACAACAGTTTTCAAATGCGTTAATAACTGGTTTCCAGGGTATTCATGTATTTAGAGTCAGGCATTCATATTAGTCAGGAATCTTTCTTTCATTAGAGGCCCAGAAATCCATTTATGTCACTGCGAATGTATTGGCTCACACTGCTGGAGTCTAGGGTATAACAGGCTTCAGTCCAGTTGAGATCCTGGGCCTCACATAATTTTTTAGAGCTCTGTCTTTCTCTCTCTACCTCTCATTCTGTGTTTCTCTCTGTACTGGCCTTATTCTGCAGACAGCTTCCTTCATTCTGCCAAGGACTTTGGTGGGCAGCAGCTTTAAACTTACATAGTCTCAGCTGAACTGCCCAGTAGGAAAAGAATCTTTCCTGAGAGCTCCAGCAGCAAAACTCCAGTGAGTACTCTGCCTACCTCGCCTGGGGTTACATAGCCATTCCAGAACCATTACCGTAGCCTGGCAGATAGGGTGCTATGGAGTGGGTTCTCCATAGGAAATAGGTGTTTGACTGAAACGAGGGGAGATATAAGTGCTAGAAAGACAAAAAAAAAAAAAAAAAAAAAGATGTCCACAACTGAATTATTCAAGACAATATATGTCAGTTGTCAGCAGCACATACATTTTCATCTCTCTTGGGTATTGTATTAATCTGCTAGGGCTGCCATAACAAAATACCACAGACTGGGTGTGTTAAACCCCAGAAATTTAGAAATTTATTTTCCCACAGTTTTGGAGGCTAGAAGTCGAAGATAAGGGTGTCAGTAGGTTTGGTTTCTTTTTTTAAAAAATTATTTTATTATTTATTTATTTATTTTTGGCTGTGTTGGGTCTTTGTTGCTGTGCGCGGGCTTTCTCTAGTTGTGGAGAGCAGGGGCTACTCTTTGTTGTGGTGTGTGGGCTTCTCATTGCGGTGGCTTCACTTGTTGCAGAGCATGGGCTCTAGGTGTGCAGGCTTCAGTAGTTGTGGCACACTGCCTCAGTAGTTGTGGCTCGCAAGCTCTAGAGCACAGGGTCAGTAGTTGTGGCGCATGGGCTTAGTTGCTCCACGGCATGTGGGATCTTCCCAGACCAGAGCTCGAACCTGTGTCCCCTGCATTGGCAGGTGGATTCTTAACCACTTGTGCCACCAGGGAAGTCCCAGGTTTGGTTTCTTCTGAGATCTCTCTCCTTGGCTTGTGGATAGCTGCCTTCTAACTGTGTCATCACATGGTGTTTTCTGTGTGTATGCACATCCCTGGTATCTCTTTATGTGTCCAGATTTCCTCCTCTTATAAAGACACCAGTCGTATGCATTGGGGCCCACCCTAATTACTTCTTTTTAACTTAGTCACCTCTTAGTACACCTGAAACTAACATAACATTGTACATCAATCATATTTCAATTAAAAAATTTTTTTAAAGGATAAATGCTTAAAAATTAATTTAATTACCTCTTTAAGGGCCCTCTCTCCAAATATAGTTACCTTTTGAGAGACTGAGGGATCAGTGCTTCAGCATATGAATTAGTTGGGGGGACACAACCTAGGCCATAACAGGTTTATACCTAGGAGTAGAATTGCTTGGTCATGTGGTATTCTATGTTTAACTTCTTGAGGGACTCCCAAACTGTTTTCCAAGGTGACTGTACTGTTTTACTTTACCAACAGCAATGTATGAGAGTTCCAATTTCTCCACATCTTTGTTAACACTTGTTATTCTCTGTCTTTTTGAAGTAGTGTCTCATTGTGGTTTGTTTTGCATTTTATTGGTGGCTAATGTTGTTGAGCATCTTTTCATGTGCTTATGGCCAATTGTTTATCTTTTTGGAGAAATGTCTATTCAGTCCTTTGCCCATTTTTAAAATTGGTTATTTGTCTTGTTGAAAGAGTTCTCAATATATTCTGGATACTAGACCCCTATCAGATATATGATTCATAAATATTTTCTCCCATTCTTTGTGTTTTTTCACTTTTGATGGAGTCCAATCATTCTGTTTTCTTTGGTTGCTTGTGTTTTAGGTGTCATACCAAGAAACTATTGCCTAATTCAAAGTCATGAATATTTACACTTGTTTTCTTCTAAGAGTTTTTAATTTTAGCTCTTACATTTAGGTCATTGATTTCTTTTGAGTAATTTTTATATATGGTGTGAGGTAGGGGTCTAACTTTATTCTTTGCATGTGGATATCCAGTTACCTTGGCACCATTTGTTAAAATGATTATTCTTTTCCCATTGAATGGTCTTGGAACCTTATTGAAAACCAAACGACCATAAATGTATGGATTTATTTGTAGACTCTAAATTCTATTCCATTGATCTATGTCTGTCCTTATGCCAGTCCCACGCAATCTTGATTATTGTTGCTTTGTAGTGAGTTTTGAAATTGCAAAATGTGAGTCTTTCAACTTAATTCTCTTTCAAGATTGTTTTGGCTACTGTGGGTTCCTTGCACTTCTGTATGAATTTTAGAATTACCTTCTCAGTTTCTACAAAAAAGCCAACTGGCCTTTCTATAGGGATTGCATTGAATTTATAGATCAATTTGAGGAGTATTTTCATCTTAATATTAAGTGTTCTGGTTCATGAATATGAGATGTCTTTCCATTTATTTAGATATTCTTTAAGTTCTTTAAACAGTATTTTGTAGTTTTCAGTGTGCAGGATGTGTACTTCTTTTGTTAAGTTTGTTCCTAAACACTTTATTCTTTTTGTTGCTATTGTAAATAAATTGTTTTTAAAAATTTTATTATCTATTGTTCATTGCTACTGCCCTGTTTACTTGTTTTTTAAAAAATTGCAATAAAATACACATAGTAAATATAAAATTTACCATGTTAACCATTTTTTAAGTGTATAGTTCAGTAGTGTTAAGTAAGTGAAGTACGTTCATATCGTTGCACACATTCTCCAGAACTCTTTGCATCTTACCTGATGTACTTTTTTTTTTTTTTTTTTTTTGTGGTACGCGGGCCTCTCACTGCTGTGGCCTCTCCTGTTGCGGAGCACAGGCTCCGGATGCGCAGGCTCAGCGGCCATGGCTGATGGGCCCAGCCGCTCGGCGGCACGTGGGATCATCCCGGACCGGGACACAAACCCGCGTCCCCTGCATTGGCAGGTGGACTCCCAACCACTGCGCCACCAGGGAAGCCCACCTGATGTACTTTTAATTTGAAAGATTTATATGGCCCTTTAACTCTTTTGCCTTAAATGCCACGCCTTGTAGTTTTACCTTTCTTGAGCCTGTAGTTCAAATCCCCTGGTCAGAATAGCGAGTAGGGGATGTGGATAAAGTTGTTTTATAACCTATGGAATACACAGATGCTTTTTTTCTTTTTGTCTGTAAACCTGTGTGTGTGTGTTGCAGACAAAAGCTGAAGGTATAGTACTGTGGTATCCTAGCATGGCTTCCTTGATAGCTACTCTGTTTCTTAGTCAGTTCTGTAAAAGGTCAACATTGGGTGCTAAGATATAGCTGGTTTATTGACATATGTTTGTAGCCAGAATGAACTCAGCCTGTTGCCTGTATTTACACTATAATGGAGTGTGGGGTTGGTTCAGATTTCTCACAAGGACCACAGTTAAATCAGGGAAACATTCCTTTGTGGTATAAAGTGGTACTGAATAGTTCCTTCTGGCACTTTGACTTTGGCTTGTTGTTGCCCTACGTAAGGTCTGTGCAAGGCTGCAGAGAACTGCCTCAACTCCAGGGCTGTATGTAGATGTGTGGTAAATGTCCTTTTCTGGGGGTCTAAGATATGAAGTTAACATTTGCTAAGATGGATTTCTATACGCTCTAATTTTAGCATGAAAGATATGAAACTCTGTTTGGCAAACTATCATCCAAATAAAGTTGTATCAAAAAATGTATTTCTTAGGCTCATTTCATGAACTAGTTTTATTCAGCTCTTGATTACATTTCCTTTGTGTAGAACATGTTTCATACTTGGTAACTGACTCTGATTTAAAGAGAATGAATGGCCAAATTAAATGAATGTCCTTTTGAGCAGTTTTCAAGTGCATGCATTTCTGATTGGTTTTGTTTGCCTTATTCAATGGAGAGAATAATTCTTTGTGGCCAATTTTATTCTAAGAGGGTGATGTTGAGTGATTTTTCATAATTTAAAATATGAATAATTATGCTTCCTTGTTTGTGTTTGATGGAAACTTAGAGCTGAAATCTTGGCTTTTTTCTCTCTCTGGCTCTGCCCACTGCTGCCCAGAACATTTTGGATGAGTGTGCTATGCTGAATTTTACGTAAATAAATTTTTTTTTTAATTTAAAAAAATGACTATTGCATCATGAAGCAATGAAAATAAATGGAGGGGGGTAGAAATATATTTCAAAAGAGATTGTATTTTCCCTTGCCCACACAAAGCAATGCAAGAGCGAAGAACACTCTCAAATGATGGTTGATCCACAGCTGTACTAGTATTAATATATATGTGTAAATTAAGTAACTGATATAGCTATACTATCAGCTATTTGGGATTTGGTTAAAGAGGAAGACATTTGTTTATTAATGGTAATTTACATTGTCCCACCGTGTTTTGGAATGTTCCTTGGGTTACAGTACATAGTTTAAATATTTTTCAGTTATTCAAACCTTCTGTTTATTTCTTCAGTGCAAATTTGTTTTATGAAATCATCAGATGTACTAACAGTATCTTAAGTGATATTAAGGGATATTGTACTGAGAATGGGGAACAGCTGTTCTTCCATCTCCACAGAATAACAAGAAACGGATCTAGATTATAGGAGGAGATATTTTGATTGGGCATAAACATAATTCCCTAACATTAGAGTCACTGAGACATACATCTTTATAGCTGGTATTTATTAAAATAATGATACCTGACATTTCAGTATATGCTTTGTAGCTGGCATTGTATTCAGCACTTTACATACATTATCTTTATTCTTACCAAGTCCTATGAGGTATTATAGAAACTATTTTCCTATTTTGTAGATGAAGAAACAGGAGCTCAGATAGGTTAAATAACTTACTAAGATTACACAGCTAATAAGTGAGAGACCCGGAGTTTGAAACCAGACCACCTGACTCTACAGCTGTACTCTTAGCCTCAGTGTAATAGGAAGAGGATAAACTAGGCTTGTCCATTGTATTAAATACTCAGCATGGTTGGTGATCAGTTATAGACGGTCATAAATAACCGCGAGTAGAAGTAGAAGCAAAGAAGCGCCGTATCGTGATTTGGTTAAAGGAGCTGTGTAAGTAAGGATGTGTCCCTGATTTTTTCTCAGTCTTTCCACTAGGTTATGAATTCTGTAGAAGGATGGTGTGGTTCATATGTGAATTGTTTATGACAAAACTGTGGAAGTTCAAAATCCTATTGAGGTAAAAGAGGTTTCTATATTATACAAAAAAACCTCAGAAATCAGCAAGAAAGACATTAAGGCCCATAGACATAAATGGGAAAAACAGAGCTAGGCAGTACAAATAAAATTAAGGAATAAAGAAAACTCAGTTTTGTAAGAAGTCAAATACATGCAAATTTAAGCCATAATGTGGTATGAATTTTGCCTAGTAAATTAGTGAAAATTTATAAAATGTTAATACCCAAAGCTGGTACTCTCATTCATTACTGACTGCATTTTAAAGTAGTATGTTAGAAGAAAAAAATGATTCAATCAGTAAATAAATATCCTCTTTCCTGGCACTAATTCAGTATATATGAAATACATGTACTTCTTTTCTCTTACATATTGAGAAGCATATTTTATTAAGCTAATTCACAATAGACAAGAAAAACTCTGTATTAAATACCTTTTTTTGTTAACCACGGAAGAAAATAATTAACAGCTGTTGAGAAGAAATGTTGATTCAATATTTTCCTTAAAATTATTAACTATGAGAGATGTATTTTAATTGCCAGCCCATCTCAAGCTTAAGTTGCATAATAATCTATCAGGAACATGATTATTTATGTAGAATCTTCTGGTCCATAGGAACCAGGAGATGATATGTGTTTTTTATATATAAGTGTTCTGTAGTTTCGCCACTGGCTTATTAAACTTGGGACCATAATTTAAGTTTGTTATTCATCCACTGTTGCTGACTTCTTGAGATTTTGGGAAAGTATTCTTTATTTTAAAAAACTAAAGGATGATGAAATTGATTTTATTAAAGGTGTGATTTCATAGTTTTAAAATTTAGTTTACATTTATTTATTTATTTATTTATGTATAACAATGACCAGACAAGTAACTGCAGTAATAAACAAATTATCTTACAGGTATTCACAGTTTTATATGGAAGATAGTTTTTGCCATTACAACATGTTTAACCATCACTTCTTTGATGGAAAGGTAAGAATTATGACAGTTATCTCTTTCTTTTATTGTATTTCCTTCATTATTTTTCTAGGGTCCCTCAAGAGCAAATGGTGGCTTTTTTACCATTTATTGATATCTATTTTTGTTCATTCACTGAGTGTGTATTGAGCACCTAGAGGTGATCATGTTATTCATCTTTCATGACTTTTCACTGCTTCTTGGGTGAAGAGCCACTTTCTCACCAAGACTCACGTAGCTTTTTGTGATCTGACCCCTGCCACTCTCCAGCCTGTCCTCTCCCTGTTCCTGCTTTGCTGTTCGTGTTCAGGACATATGACCTTCATCTCAAACTGGCCTTTCCACCACAGGGGCTTTTGCCCATGCTGTTCCCTCCACCTTCTACTCTCTCTTTGCCTTGTCCATATCACCTCATCCTTCAGAACCCTGTTCCAAGTCACTTTCTTTAGCCTCTCCTGACCCTCAGACAAGGTCAGGTTCTCCTTTGTAGATTTATGATCCTGTAATTAAATAATTCTGTGGTTAGTTGTTTGCTGTCTGCCTTCCTGATAAATTTCATGTCCCAGTTAAGGGGATTTATGGTTTTATTAAACTAATCCTTAAAAAATAGACAGTGTCGGGCTTCCCTGGTGGCGCAGTGGTTGAGAGTCCCCCTGCCGATGCAGGGGACGCAGGTTCGTGCCCCGGTCCGGGAGGATCCCACATGCCATGGAGCGGCTGGGCCCGTGAGCCATGGCCACTGAGCCTGTGCGTCCGGAGCCTGTGCTCCACAGCGGGAAAGGCCACAACAGTGAGAGGCCCGCGTACCGCAAAAAAAAAAAAAAAAAATAGACAGTGTCAAGAGTTAACTCCTATCTATGAACTCTGGGTGATAATGTGTCAGTTTAGGTTCATCACTTTTAACAAATGTCCCACTCTGGTGGGTGCTGTTGATAGTGGGAGCGGTTATCCATGTGTGGGGCAGGGGGTATGTGGGATATCGCTGCACCTTCCTCTCAATTTTGGTGTAAACCTAAGACTACTCTAAAAAAAAATAACCTTATAAAAAAGGGAGAGTGGTTTAAAAAAATCTTCTTTCAATATGATGTTAATAACATCATTGTGAATAAACAACATAGCAGAGCTGATATTTCTACTCCTAATTTGAGCTCTTTGTCAGTCCCATTACAAAATAAAATCTATAACCAACCAAGTAATCACACCTGACAGGAGGTTGGTCAAAAATGTTTGAAATTATCAAGACTACTTGAAGCATATCCATACATATATGTGATGGGTATATATCAATTTTTAAAGAATTGTGAGTCATGTTTTAAGTATATATTGTGCTTTAAGATATTAGCTAATGATAGAATGAAAACCAAGCAAGACTAAAAACTAAGCATTCAGGAAATGAAAATAGATTCTAAATTGTTGGTTGGGATTGAAAAAGTGAGACTCATTGAAAAATGAGATTTAGTAAGTATAGCCAGTGATGTACTCCTTCCATCAGAATCCATTTAGCATGGGGATACATATTTTTCATCTGCGAAAGCTATGAAAACCAAGTATTGAAGTAAATAACAGTTAGAATTAGACTTCACTGTTTCCCAAAGCGCTTGTGTGGTTGATAACCACTAGAATTTGAGAACTGATCAGATGAGCGTGAAGGAGAACGAGGAATTGAAAGATCGCTTGACAGTAGATGAAGAGGGGCTTCTCATCTCGGACAGTGACAGTGGGGAAAAGAGAGGAAAGAAGTGGATTCTGAAGGCATTTCCCAGATGGAAACCAGAAGACTTGGTGTAATTACTCCGTGTACACCTGAAACCAATATAATGTTATAGTCAATTATACCTCAATTTAAAAAAAAAGAAGACTTGGTGATAAGTGTACCGGGGGTGAAGTCAAAGATGACATGGGGCCGTGACCTGGATTCATCTTCCATTCTTCAAAACAGAGAGTAGGGAAGTGTGGAAGTGACGTTTGGAAGTGTTGAGTTTGTGGGGCTGGCACGGCATCGACGTGCAAGTGTCCAGTGTGGTCTCTTGAAACTGTGGGGCTTTGAGCTCAGGGGGGTTGTCAGCACTGGTGACACAGCTGAGGAAGGAACTGAGTTCATATTACTGCTTGATGCTGCAGTAGTGGGTCAGGTATTTGTTTATTTGTTTTTAATACCAGACCGTGATTTTGCTTTTTAATTTGAACAATAAAGACGACGAGTAAAATTACATTTAAATATTGAAGAGTTGGCTAGCAATTTCATATATCTTAAGAAAGTAACATGTAAGTAGCCTTTTCTAGGAAATTCTGTGTAACTTTTATTAGGAGTTTATAGAATTACCTTACAAGTTTCTAGAATAATGGTTGGAATAAGCTGTCAAGACTGAGCTCCATGTTCTGTTTCACAGAAGAAAACAGTCATCCAGCTCAGGCCCTCCTTTCTCTGTATTTTAGGAGCAGCCACTAAATAGCACTGCAACAGTAGAGAGTGACCTACAGAAAACTATTGTTTAATGATTTTACTGTCTCCCCTTTTTCTACCTACTTACGGAGTCAGGGTTTTCAGTAGAGATTACCATCTACTAATCAATCACCAAAGCATTTAAGTGTCTACTAGGTGTCTGTGAAGGCATATAAGCCTTTGAGGTACCATGTGCCTTTGAGGATCTAAGCCTCTGCCACTGTACAGAAGCTCTTCACAGTTCATGGGATTAAAAAGTAGGAGTTTTCTGCACAGGAATTTTTTCATAGCAAATAATATAGTCTTTTGGGTAATAAAAAATGTCATATGACTTATTGGTAAGGTGGTTAAAATGTGTACAGAGAGTGGCTATTTAAAATGCCGAGCACTTTTTTATTGATGACTGAGATGAAGAACAGAGTTAAGTTATTGTCAACCTTGGTGGCATAAGCAAGTGCCTGTTTCCCATAGGTGGTCAACATTAGGACCCTCAGAAACCTAGGACGGGACATCCCACCATTGATTCTTACCTGGGAAGATATTCTTTAATTTCTTTTTAAATTTGGTTAAGAGTTCAGGCCTCGTTCACTTATTTTCTTTTTTCTACTTTTAACTCTAAGGGGTTTTAATTAATTTATTTATTTTAAAATTTGTATTGGAGTATAGCTGGTTTACTCTAAGGAATTTGAAGGTTTTTCAGTCACATCATCTGTACTTTTAGTCCTTGTTCGTGTAGGCAGGTTAGGGAAGTGCCAGGCAGCACCTGAAAAATGGTTAACCTTCTTGACACCATCCTTTGCTGTAGGACTTTCAGGAGGAAGTTAATAAAGACTTTACGAGAGAAAAGGGATTAGGATGTTGTGATTTTTTTCCTTTCATCAGTTGGGTCTTCTAAGTTGATTTAGTAGTAGAACAATATATATTTTATTATAAAGTACATATAGGTTTATTAAAGTTTAAATGCCATTAAGCTTTCAAATCTTCTGCCATTTTGTATACTGTAAGTGTTGATTTGCTTTTATAGATAAGTACTTGAAAGCAAATACAAAGTCAGTAGATTAGAGCTAATATTATAGGTCTGTCTCTTACTGACTTCTCCCAAAGCAAAAAAGTGATAAATATCCTAGACAGGTTTTTTTTTTTTTTTTGCGGTATGCGGGCCTCTCACTGCTCTGGCCTCTCCCGTTGCGGAGCACAGGCTCTGGACGCGCAGGCCCAGCGGCCATGGCTCATGGGCCCAGCCGCTCCGCAGCATGTGGGATCCTCCCGGACTGGGGCACGAACCTGCGTCCCCTGCATCGGCAGGCGGACCCTCAACCACCGCGCCACCAGGGAAGCCCTCCTAGACAGTTTTTAATGTTAACTTTGCAATCACTAAAAACACGTCAACTTGTTGGGAAAATGTGTTAATAGCATGGTTTCATGGCCTGGATAAGCTTTATTTGTGAGCTTTCATTTATTTACTTTGCATGTTCAAATATGCCTGTCATTTACCTGGCATCAAAAACGTGTGCATGTTTAACTGGTAATTTGGCTCTCATTAACTTGAACTTATGGTGGTGGACAAACCAGACAGGAAAAAATATGTCTTATTGGTCTTTGTGTCTCCAATGTTTAGCACAGTCCTTGCTTCTGTTTGTTGAATTGAATTTAGCATTTTAGATAGTCCTCATGGGTAATGAGTTTCTCTCTTTTAGGTTACTCAATTTAGTTTTTTAATTTAACCATTTGAATGTGTAGTCCCTCTGATAGTGATGGTGTTTGAATTTGCAGTTTTAAAAGCCCACTTATCAAGGAACCCAAAGATAAAATCTTACGGGGGCTGAATGAGAGAGGCTTCAGGATGTCACTGAGGGACTCTGGGGTGGCAGGATGGGTGAAGTTCAGTCCGAAGAGTGAGACTGAGCCTAATGCGTTCTCCTCCCAATAGGATGAAGTACCTCCCTTTAGTCCTAATTTAGAAATGAATTTCTGTTTGTTCCAGGCTGCCCTTGAAGTATGCAGAGCATTTTTACAGAAAGATAAAGGTGAAGGAGTCATTATGGTGACAGATCCTCCTTTTGGTGGCTTGGTTGAACCTCTGGCTGTTACATTCAAGAAGTTAATTGCTATGTGGAAAGAAGGTCAAAACCAAGGTGTGTAATTTATTACTTACTGCAAAATAAACATGTATCTGTGTATATACTTCCTGTCAAATATTAGCAGAGCTCAGTGAATCAGAGCACTGATAAAATATACGTCTTGCATTCTCTTCTTTTTAAAAAAATAGACTTATTTGATAATAACTTTATTGTCATGATACACTTTGTATTATTCTACTCATGTGTTTTAAGAATGGCTCATAGGTAAAGTATTTGTTTTTGGTGAGCATAAGGGGACATTATGAAGAATAGCAGTGAACTGTTGGCATTTCTTCAGTGAATATTTCCTGAATGGCCACTATGTTCCAGGTACTGTTTAGGTGCTGGGAGTGGAAGGGTGAACAAGACAGACACTTATCTCTGCCCTCTTAGACCTTACATTTCCTCTTCCAAAAGTCTTGCCCAGAACTCTAGGAGGGCACCCAGCTCCTGGTCCACAGCTCTAAACTGTGCCAAGATTTGTGTGGGAAGGTTGGCTGTCCAGTAGCCTAACAGTGGTTATCAGTGTCACATGGATACCCAGCCCGAGAAGTGGGTTAATGACTGGGGGATATTCAGCTTAAAATGGCTTAGGACTTCAAAGTATTTTATGTAATTATCTAATTAGACAGTGTAATCATTTTTCAGTTTCCAACCTGCAAGTTGATAAATGTAAGAGTGTCAGGAATTTGTGATCAAGCTTCTCCATTAATTGTGCTATATAAATAGTGTGCTTTGGGGACGGGATGCAAATGAAATTTAAAACATGACTCACAGTGCTAAGTATTCCACTTATTTTTGGTTCTGAAGTCTACTTATCAGAGTGGATAAAGTCATTGTTGTTGGGAAAGCAATAAAAAGCTTCGTGAGCTTGAACTGATTCTGCTGCTTATTAGCTGCATGAATTTGAACAAATTGCTTAAATTTTGCAAGCTTCAGTTTCCGCATCTGTGAAATGAGATTACTGTATTAACATCTAACTCCAGGGGTTATTTAAGGAGATAACATACAGAAAGTACCTAGCATTGTACTAGCCTGTATCAGGTGCTCTGTAATTAATAGCTATGTCCCCTGTCTCTCATAAAAATTAACCTGGATAAAATTGTTCATAAGAATCTTCCATGGTTCAGAAAAGATAGATTCACCCTGAAAACTGGCATAGTGAGTTATGGCAGAGCTAAGATTCAGACCTAAGGCCTTCTGCCTTCTGGTCCAGGATTCCTTCTACCATATCACAACCACCTTTGTGCTTCAAAGTGATGTTCATTTTTTATCTCCCACTTTTTTTGTAATATCTTTGCCTTTACCTAGACTATAGTGATATGCATGTAAAGATAACTTTTACATACCATGTATAGCTGTGTTTAGATATAAAAGAATGTTTCCATTGACTTTTGGGAAAGGTCAAGTTGTAAATGGTACTCTGGTAAATCATCTCTTCGTTTGTATGATTTAAATGTATTGAAGGATTACAATTTCTCCCAATACCATATGTTTTTCAGTAACAGCTTTCTACTTTATTTTTTTCTTTAACATCAGTTTCTTATTTTCTTTTCTCTTTTTTTGTGATCCATTAGATAACAGTCACAAAGAACTACCCATATTCTGGATTTTTCCCTATTTTTTTGAATCCCGAATTTGTCAGTTTTTCCCAAGCTTCTGCATGCTGGATTACCAGGTATAGTAAATATTATGTTTTCTGACATGGTTGGGGAATGGATATTCTGCTTAAATAAATATTCTGATAAGACGATTCATCAATTTTAGTAAATGCAAACACTATAAGCTGTATGAAACACTAAAACTATATTATTAAAAATATAGATTCTTAGGTACCAAAATAAACCTACTAAATCAAAAGCAGAGGGTAAAGCCCTAAGAAAAAATATTCTACCAAGTTTCCCAGGTGATTCTGAACTGTAGCCAGGTTTTAGACCAAGTGATCTGATCTTTCATCATCACCAGAAGATTGTGCAGCACCCCAAGATCATCATTATGAACATGGGTTTTCTCCATTCAGAGGTTGTAGAGAAGTAAATTGCTTTTTCTGGTGGGTGGAATGCCATGTACACTTCACTTTGCTGCTCAGAGGATGCCAGGAGCTCTAAGGAGGGGTGTGCCCAAGGTTGTGGCATGTCAGAGAAGCAGAGATGCTGAGGTGTGGCTGTGCTGATTCAGGGCAGACTGACCGGACCTCCTCCTTTGCATCCTTGTCCTTCAGCTCCTTCTGTTTCAATGTCCACTCTCCTGGATTCATTTCCTTGGGTTCTGAGGTTAACCCTGTTGTTGCCATCACTGTGTGTGGTCACCAAGTGGGCACTGCTTCCACTTTTGTAATGACATTTTTCTATTTGATTTTTCTGAGCAGTTGACTAGCCTCTGATTAAGGCTTTTCAGCTCTAGAACTGTAAACGTCTTCACTAGTTGTTCCAAGATAGCGCTTGTTTCTTTTTTTTTTATATAGTTGATTTACAATATTGTGTTAGTTTCAGGTGTACAGCATAGTGATTCAGTATGTTTGCAGATTATATTCCATTATATGTTATTACAAGATAATGGGTATAATTCCCTATAGCACTTGGTTCTAATCTTTCTAGTCTTGAAGATATACACTATTATGAAAATTATTTAGAAATAATGAAACAGTGTTACCAGAAATGAGGGGACATATCCTACCTGTGATTCTACCTCACATAGCAAATATTATAATTTTGAGGTACAGTTGACTCTTGAACAACAGGAGGACTACAGGTGCAGTTGAAAATTGGTGTATAACTTATAATCAGCCCTCTGTATGTGAGGTTTCTCCATATCTGCAGTTTCACATCTGTGGATCCAGCCAACTTTGGTTCAGTATTTACTATTGAAAAAAATCCACGTATAAGTGGACCCACGCAGTTCAAACCATGCTGTTCAAGGGTCAGCTGTATTCACATCCAGTCTTTTTAAAAAACACGTTTACATATTTGTAATCATGGAAGATGAATTTGAATTCTGCTTTCTTCATGGTGCCTTATATAAGTGTATATTTTAAAATGTAGCTACATAATCTTATGCTTTTAATAAGTAAATTATTCCATTAATAGACTATGTTATCATTCTCTTCTTCTTGGACTTAGAGGTTGCCCCCACCTTTCAGGTACTATAAATAACACTGCCATGAACATCTTTTATTCATATAATTTTTCCATATTTTCCATAACTCCCTTAAAATAAATTTCCAAAACTAAAATAGAATTATAAAAGTTACGTTATCAAATTTAATGGACTTTTTTATGGCTCTTGAACCATATTAACAGTGTCCTTTCCAAAAGTGTGTAGCACAAGTCATTTTAACCTTGACTTCTTGAGCTCTGCTTTAGGCAAATCCATACCATATATCTTCTCAAAGCTGGTTTACTTTCCTTTTTAGGGCATCCAGTTTTCTGTTTCTTATCTGAAGGATGCTTCAAATATGGACATTTGCAATGTAGAGATAGCTGACATATCCTAAAGACGTTAACTAAGTAAACTATTCCTGGTTTCCAGGAGCACCTGCTGCCTTTGACAGTGAATAATCATCTAGTACAATGTTTGGCACGTAGTAGGTGTCCTGTACATGTTGAATGAATATTTGAATGAAAAAGAGCACGAACTCTGGAGTTGAAAAGGAACTGGGTTATAATGCTGGTTCTGCCACCTACTAGCTAGGCCTACACATTTTATCTAACTCTCTGAAACTCATCTTACCTGTTAAATGAGCATAGTAATAATATATCTGCTTCATACGGTTTTAAGAATTATTTGAGATAATACATTAAAAGATTTAGCCTCATCCCCGACACACAGCAAATATAGAAAAAAGGTTATTGCTATTAGCATTGTCATAACCATCACTATAATCATCATTCAGATGGCCCCAGAGTGGGGGTAAAACTCTTCTTCAATTTTTATGTCACAGAACACATTATTTTAACTGCAAAACACATCGTTCCTCAGAAAACTGTTTCATCCACATTTAGAGATGAGTTTTCACTCTGGGCAAGAGTTTCAGTTGGTGAGGAGGCAGAAGAAGGCAGATCCAGAATAAAGCAGATGAGAGTGATTATTAATGTGTGGTAACCAGTTATTGTTTGTTTAGACAGCCTGTGTTACTAGGAAAGAACTTTTGGAAGTACTGTAGTTTTAATTTTAAGAACTAGTTCCAAGGTCCAAGCTTACTGAAAGTAATCATATGATTCAGTGCACTGGTGGAAAAGGTTCTAATTAGGCCATGTGTATCAGGGTGAAAAGCAGTCTTTCCAATAAAGAGAAAGCCAACCTTTGAGAAGAAGAATTAGAATAAAACCTATAAAACAAAAAAAATCTTCATTTTTCATGATTCCTACTAAAGATAAGAACACTACTGCCCATTACATGCTCAGTGAGAGAAACTGATTTTGCCAGATCTCCTAGGGTATATGTAAACTTTGTTTGTTGTACCTCCCCTTTGATGATTTTTCTACTTTTTTTTTCTTTTTTTTTGCGGTACGCGGGCCTCTCACTGTTGTGGCCTCTCCCGTTGCGGAGCACAGGCTCCGGACGCTCAGGCTCAGTGACCATGGCTCACGTATTTTTTTTTTTTTGAAACTCTCTCTGGACTTATTATTATCCTTTCCGAGCCTTTTGCATTCTTTTTTTTTTTCTTTTGTTACTTTAACTTCATTTTGTGGTAATTTTTTTCCTTTTATATTAGCCACCTTCATCAAATGAAAAATTTGAAAGTTTCCTCTCCTCCTTCACAGGTCTTTTCCCATAGACCTTGATTATGCCTTCTTTCTGACTTTGCCTGAGATGATTATAAGCCCCGAAACCACAATGCAGTAAAAAAAAAAAAAAAGAAAATCACTAAATCTCTTTTTTTGGAAATACTTTTTAGGTAAGAGGAAGGCGGAAATGCTGCAAATCTTCATAAACTATAAATCATGTAGACTCTTCACTGATAAAGCACTTGATGAGTACAGAATAAAATAGCTATCAAAGACCTAGAAAACCAAGAGCTTTATTAAGGGCAGATTAGAAAGGAAGGATTTGGTAATGAAAAGAAATTCTGATTTAGAGTCAGAAGAAGTTTGAGTCCTAGCACTGCCTTTTAGAAGATTAAATATAATCTTGAGGGAAGTCACTTTATCTTTCCAGGTCTCTGTTTCCTTACCTATAAAATAAAATGACTGAACCAGAAAAAGGATGCCAGATAAGTTTTACTTTTAGACTTAAGCCTGATAAATTGGTAGTGACTTTCTGGAGAATTTGTTGAGAACACCAGGCTCAGTGGCAGAGAGTAGCGTGACTGATTAGTGACGTCTGCCACAGGGTCAGGGTCAGGGAGTGATGGCATTCAGGTCCTGTATTTACCACATCTGAACTAGATCTTCTCACTTCCCTTCCACCTTGCACATGCTATGATCTCTTGTTTCTGCTTAATCTGGGACATTTGTCTGGATTGTTAAAAGCAGAGATCTTTGCTTTTTTTCTAAAGCTGTCTTTTAAAAAATCATCCTGTTTAGAAAACCGTTTGTTTTTTGAATCTGGTTTCATGTTCAGAAATGAAGAGGTTTTGACAGGAATTTCTGAGAAATGATTGTAAATTATAAGGTGACACGTGAAATTCTCAAAATTCAATATACAATAAACATAAAACATTTAATGGATTTGAAGTGATGAGGAATAACACACACACATATATGTAAGTGTATGTCTGTGTATGTATCTGTACATATGATATTTAAAATAAGAGGTTACATGGAATATGGTGTGACTAAAAAACCTTATTGCTATGGTAGAAGTTGATTGATGGAGCTGAAGAGTTCACTTGGAATCTTTTGAATATATTGAAATTAAACAGAACACACTTTAGGGATTTATGAAAATACAAACATGTACTCTGTTTTATTTAAGCTTTGTTTCCTAGCATGATACCTGGAGCATAGTAGGTGCAGAATAATAAATGTTTGTCGACTTGAATGTCTTGTTTTCCGTATAACTAGTTTCAGTCTCATGTTGCAGAAGAAATTTGTGTATAGATAAAATTAAAAGTTAGGAATTGCAGAGATTTTGTGCTTTCCCTCATTTCTATACAGTACCTCATCACATTAATCAGTTCCATGGGAGAAATTTTCTACTCGAAAATGCCTCTCATCATCATTGTGAGTGAAATGTCAGGGATAATGATGGGAAAATGGTGTATCAGCTCTACCACTAGTGATACGCAATTTGCAAAATTGTGTTTGCTTTACAGCACTTCCATAGGAGGTTTATTTGTGTGGATGAAGCTATGAAATATGGATGTATGTTAGAGGTACATTAATTTACCCTAGCAGCATGCATTTTACATACCATATGTTTATAGTTAATTAGCACAACAAACCCACATTTAAAAATAATAATAATCTCAATTAGGTTATGCAAAATCAAGTAATCAACCAACTCCCTGACGCACACATTCTCTGACTCCTTAGGTAACCATAAAGAAATCCTTTTTTTTCCCCTCTCTTCCATCTGCTATCTATTATATTGCATGGACTATTCCATTTACTAAAAATCTTTCTAAGATACTCTTTTCCAGCATTTGAAAATCTTCATAAGATTCTCTTAGGAAGAGTTTTTTTTCTTATGACACTCATAAATGTTCAAAATATCTTTGTTGGGCTTCCCTGGTGGCGCAGTGGTTTGAGAGTCCGCCTGCCGATGCAGGGGACACGGGTTCGTGCCCCGGTCTGGGAGGATCCCACATGCCGCGGAGCGGCTGGGCCCGTGAGCCATGGCCGCTGAGCCTGCGTGTCCGGAGCCTGTGCTCCGCAACGGGAGAGGCCACGACAGTGAGAGGCCCGCGTACCGCAAAAAAAAAAAAAAAAAAAAAAAAAAAATCTTTGTTGAATTTAATATGGTACCATATATTTACTGAATACATAGAGAAGGTGCATTAGGGAAAAATTATGAATTTAAATCATTTTAAAAGAAAACTACTTAAGGTACTATTTTACGGTGATTTTGAAGTAAAATCTACTTTTGTATCTTAGCCTCTAATAGGTAACGTATATTCATAGAATTTTAAAGTTGTAAAGATGCATAGCCTTAACGTAGGCTGACTTCCCAATGTAATAATCCTTTCCACTAAATTCATGACAAGCAGTCATCTAGTCTCACTTGAATGCTTTCCCTGAGCAAAGTCCTACAGCCTTACAAGGCAACTCAATTTATTTAATAGCTCTAATCGTTAGAAAATTTTCTCATATGGAGATAAAATATGCTCCCTATTAACTTCTAACCATTGGTCCTACTTCTGTTTTCCGAAGCAATAAAGGATAAGTCTAATTTCTATTCCACATGACACCCCTTCAGTTATAACATAGCTATCAGATCCTCCCAGTCTTCTCTTTTCTGAATAAACACCCCCAATCTGTTAAACTATAAGGCCTATTTATTCCCATTACTTTCAATAGAAATGAACTGGCTTCATTAATGTCTCTCTTAAAATGTAGCAGCTGAATGGAGGGCTTCAAATGTGATCTAACTTCGTCTCCTTTCCTTGTTACGATATTACAGTTCTATGTAAGCCGGCTGTGAGCCCACACCAGCTCTTACACCTTTGTGATGATAGACTGTGGACTCCCCACATTGGACTGTGCGTGCTTACATGCCGAACGCCCTAGGGCTTTTTTTTTTTTTTTCTTCCCCACTGTCTCTCATTTAGCTGAGTCTCCTTATCCTGTACTTATTTTTTTCCCACTGCTGAAGCTTGTTAATCAGTCTTCCTAAATTTGTTCACCTGTAAATCTAGAAGGCATTGGCATAGCCACGGAGAGAGCTTAGGAATCTCCCTCCCATTAAAGGCCTCTCTTTCCACTGTCACCGATTCCTTACATTTTTGTAATTCTCTCATTAAATAGCTACTTTGCAAGTCAGTTCTGTTGTAAATTCTTAAGTGTAACCTTATTTAGAATCTAAAGAATTTATTACAACTTACTTGAAAGTTGCGATCTACCTGTATTAACCTTATAAAAATCTCATGGTATTCTTGTGGGTCATGTAAAGCAGTGGTTCTCAAACTTTAGTGTGCCAGGAGGGCTTGTTAAAAATAACAGATTGCAGGGTCCCACCTCCAGAGTTTCTGTGTTATTAGGTCCTAGGTGGGGCAAGAATTTGCATTTCTAACAAGATCCCAGGTGATGCTGATGTTGCTGATCCAGACACCACACTTTGAGAATTACTGATCTGAAGATGGATGGACTTAGTGGCCAGGTGGATTCATGGCAGGTTTAAAACCAAATTGAGAATGTGTATGGATGATAGGGTGGAGGAGGAGAGGGGAGCAAGAAGCTAATAGAAATCATGCTTGTTGGCCTCAGTTTACTTTCCAGATAATCTACAGAAATGGAAAGTTGAGTTAGGGATCTTGAGGAGAGAGGTAAACGTTCGAAATAGTCATTGTGGGGAGAACAACTATAGTTATAGATTTCCCTCTGCACTCCATCCTTCTATCTATCTCTACCATATGCCGGGTCCTGAATTCAGTGTTTTACATACATTGTCTCATTTAACTTTCATAACAACTCTAAGGTAAGTATCAGTAACCTCCTTTTCCAGATGAAAATGATGCAGACTTGCCTGAGGTCACATAAAAAGTGAGTGGCAGGGCTTCCCTGGTGGCGCAGTGGTTGAGAGTCCGCCTGCCGATGCAGGGGACACGGGTTCGTGCCCCGGTTTGGGAAGATCCCACGTGCCGCGGAGCGGCTGGGTCCGTGCGCCATGGCCGCTGAGCCTGCGCATCCGGAGCCTGTGCTCCACAACAGGAGAGGCCACAGCAGTGAGAAGCCCGCGTACCACACACACAAAAAAAAGTGAGTGGCAGAGCCACTGCCTGGCCCCCACACCTGGCTCTGTCAGAGAGTGATGGTGGAGGGCCACACTGAGGATGCACTGAGCCTTGGGGAATGGAAAACGGACATGCAGTGAATTTCACAGGCAAAAAATGAAAAGCCCTATACGAGCTGGCACAGATCATCAAAGGTGGAATGTTTTAATGCCCAAAGCTAAAGTCTTAATTACATAAAAGCCTTTCCTGCAAAGTCTGTTGCATTGGATAAAATATTAGAGTCGTTTTTTGAATCCTAGGTAACATGAATGTGTCATAACAAATTTTACCTTTTTTATAATGAAATTTTACTCTCATAGAGGCCCCTCTGAGGCTGTTGATTAATAGGTAAACTCTTGCTTTTGAGAACTTCTTATTAAATACTCTGATTTAATTTGTATCTTGGCATCAGTTTGTTCATTTATTGGTTAAAGAATCTTAACGAATGTTTACTCATTTGAGAAATTTTTCCTTTTTAATTTTTTTAAACTTTCTAGGTAGATTATGATAATCATGCACTTTATAAACATGGAAAGACAGGACGGAAACAGTCTCCTGTGCGTATTTTCACCAATATCCCGCCCAACAAAATAATCCTTCCTGTTGAAGAAGGGTACAGGTAAGAGAGACCTTGAAGTACACAAGTCACTGAAAATAAAGTTCCATATATCTAACACCAAATGCCTTTCATATTGACTCATGTAGTTCTTTTATTACTTTTAAATTTGGCCTATAATGTTATATTGAATTTAATTTGAATTACACCGAACTTTTGTAACAAATGCCTTGTGAACTTTTATCTACCTTGTGAATCTCAATAAGTATATGTAGCTGATTTCTTCGAGTCTTTTCTTTTCTCCTTAGATTTTGCCCTCTGTGTCAACGATATGTTTCTCTAGAGAATCAGCACTGTGAACACTGTAATTCTTGCACATCCAAGGTACAGTTTTCTTTAGAATGTGTTTTTACTCAAACATATTAGTTTTATTTTAGGTCACTAGTTTCATTACATTTGTTTAATGTTATTTTGTTCATATTATACTTTGTATTAATGTATTATCATTTATTAATTATATTTTAATATAATATTTTTTTCTCTAATTATAAAGTATGGCAGGCTTTTAAAAATACTTAGTTGCCTTCATCATCATTAACAACTATTTGAGTTATTTTTATATGGTACTGTATGACTGCTAAAATTATTAGTGTTTCAAATAAGGCACTAAATAAGGGCTAAATTTTGTTGAGGGCAAAATTAAGGTGTTTCAAATAAGGAATTGAACTATTAGATACCATCACTGTCCTGATGAAGCAGTAATTAATAACATGTGCTGTGTATTTACTCCTCACAGCACTAGTAGACAGGGCTTTTTACATATGAGGAAGGACTACAGGGGACATACCTCCTAGTTATTTTTTTAGGAAGGTGGGATCACCTTTAGGTTACTCAGTTACTTTAACTAAATCCAGTCAGAAAGAACATGTGAAGTTTAGTTGGCTGATACGCACATATTATTCTCCAAAGGAAAGGCTATATTTTTATAACTATTGGAAAGTACATTTTTTATAACTTTATAATTATATTACTGGTTATACTGGTTTTTAACTATGGTAACACATCTGATTATATATTTCCAATTAGTTTAGAAATTACCTGTATTCTTCATTAAAAAAAATTATGCTCAGATCATACAAAGTACAAAATGAGGAAAACAAAATTTTATTATTTAGAGATGCACACGTAAGTGGAAAAAATAAACAAAAGCAAGGAAGTGACCATCACAAAAACCAAGATAGGCGTTTCTCAGTGGGGAAGGAGGAATGCTGGGTTGGGAAGGGGCATGTGGGGAAGTGTCTAGAGTACTGATGATATTGTCTCTTGACTTGTTGGGTTCATCAGTGTTCACTTTATAATACTCATTAAACTGGACATATGCATCTCATGTACTTTTTTAGTTATGTTTTATTTCACAGTTTTTAAATTACCCAAATAGTAACCTCTATCCTTCTAAATTACATTAAGTTCTCAAATATGAATGTTATTAAGGATTATACCAGCTAGACACATAAAAACTATGAATCATTAACTCTCTTGAAATTTTCATTGAGTCCTTCTTTTTGCAGATTGGGTTGCTCGATCTGGAGTGGACTTTCAAGATCATTTAGATAAATCCTCCAGTTTTAGAGTTAAGGAAATTGGGGCCCATCAAGGAGGCATTTGAGTTGAGTAGAGAAATGCATAAATTAAAATCAAAGTATTTAATAGTAAAGCCCAGGAAAGTGAGAAATAAGGAATGAATAATTTACACAGATTTTAATAAGACATTTTAATTTTTAATTGTGGAAATTTGATTTTTAGTGACAAGTTAAACATAATTTTAAAATTGTTTTTGTAGGATGGCAGGAAATGGAATCATTGCTTTCTCTGCAAAAAGTGTGTAAAACCTTGTAAGTATTCAGACTTAGTGTTTGAGATCTTCTGAAAATATTTGACTTTTTCTTCATCTAAATAGGGTTTTTATTTAACTGTATTTACAATAGAAAAAAATAATATAGAGACTTGCATTAATTTACTTGCTTTTTAATTTTTACACTTGCCAAAATGTACGTTCTCTCCTTCAAAGAGAGACATGACTTTACCCTGTTTCAGTGTTGGATTTGCTTTGGCTTGTTTTAACAGGGTTTTGTATCACTCAGCCAGCCCCCATTTTGTCAGTGGCTCTAAGCTCATGACTCAGGGCAGAAGGGCTGAATTTGTTGCCATGTATCAGAAAGAAGTTAGCTGGTTTATATGGGATTCCAACCTCTTAACCTTGGCTTCTTTAGCCAAATTATAATTAGCTATGCAAAGCAATCACAATATTTGAAGTAAACACTATTCATGCTTCCTTATCATAAAGGTTAATCAAATGAAAAATTATATTAAATGAACCTCTTCTAATACCTAATTTTTATTTTACAGCCTGGATCCACTGTAACATTTGCAATCACTGTGCTCTTCCAGATCATTCTTGCAACGGCCCTAAAGATGGCTGCTTTATTTGTGGTGAATTAGATCATAAACGGAGTACTTGTCCTAACATCTTTACATCTAAGAAAGTTAACAAGTTAGTTGAATTCTTTTATTTACTAGAAAAAATTTTCCTTGTATATTTGTACAGAGCAATCCACAGAAGTACACAATAATCAGAGGATCCAGAAATGCTAAATGCTAAATTAATTGTTGCTTTCACTGTTAGGTATTGTTTGCATAGATGGGGAGAGGGAGGATATGAAGGTGAGTCAAAGAGCTTAAAATTTTATAGGTAAGGCATGAAAATAATCAAAATATAAGGTAGAAAGTGACTCACTTCCTATATATTTGTGTAATATAGCCGTGTAATTCAGAGCAAAGTTATACCAATGTCAATAGTATATTTAGAAAAACTATTGGTATTTCAACTGGGCTAACTTGAATGTTACACTTTTTTCCTTTTAAACTGAAGGGATTGTAGCTATTGAGTCCTCTTCTTTTACTGATGTGAAAACCAGATAGCCAAGTTTAACACTACATGACCGTTGAGATCAGGATAAAAATTTTGAGCTATCATATGACTTGTGATGAAAAAATCACCTATTATTATTAGAAGTATCTGATGGTTTAGTAGCTACTTGTGATTGTATTAGAATTCTTTTCCATTTGTTTTTTTTTTTTTGGTCAGTAGAAATCATTTTTTTCCATTAAAGTCCAGCCATTTGAATTCTGCCTAGTATTTAAACTACCTTTTCCATTACTTTTTATCAAATTTACTTTAAATAATTATTTCCACTAAGTAATCTAGGGTAGAAGTGGAATTTAAAAAATTAATTAAAGAGGTGTATTGAAGAGTCTTATAAAATATTTTTTTATAAAGCTTTAAGAATAGAATACAACCTAATAAAGGACTGATCTGGGGTTGTTGCCCTATTACAATGTAATTCTGCTTGCAAACAACATGCCCAGCCTTTGATTCTGTGATCTTACGACACGTGGAAACTGAATTTGCATTTTGGTAATACAATGTAGGCTCTTTGTTGGTTCTTAAATAGCCCTGACTATTTGATAGTAATATGTTGTTTTCATTGAGGGAAATCATGTAGTATCTCTTAGTACTAGATTTTATCAATTTTAATTCAAGACCAAATTCTTTAGGATGTGGTATACCTGATAGTTCTTAAATAGTATTACTTTCTTCTCTTAGAGAAGACTCCTAAGCTGTGAACAGTGATCTTCAGATACTGCTTTCAAAAAAATTTTACAATGAAATTGACAATGCAAAGTTTTTTCTTTACAATAGTAAAAAATAATTTTAATAGCTTTTTTAGTATATATGACATAAAAGATCTTTTCATCTTATATGTTTTATAGTTGTCACGTTAATTTGGTTTTCCTTGGTATTAATTTTCCTTTGGTTGTGATCTGGAATGATGCTGGCTCCCTCTTGTGGTTAGAGCTCATTTTATCAGTTACATAAACACCTATAATTTAGAGGACAAATACTAGGTCAATTTAATTTTAAGGCAAAATAAAACAATCAGTTTATTATACTCAGTTTATCACTGTTGAGAGACTTTATCTATGGAAAGTTTTGTTTATTCATATTACAAATGAACATTTTCTTTCTGTTTTTGTTTACTGTATCTTCTAGTGAAATCTGGTTCATGTTTAGTTCTTCTGAGTGGACAAACCAAAGAAAATTTGTTTAAATTTTGTATACAGATATGCATAGCTTCATTGACTTTGCCATCAAGAGATTATACTTCATTAAATTTGCTAACTCATCACTTATCAGTACATTATCCTACTTCTAAAAAATGGCTGGAGGGAAAGGAGATTTATGTAACATGCACAAAACAGTATAAAGATGACTGTTTTATTTGTTTTATTTTGAACTTATAGGATACCCCAGTCCATGGTGAAAAATCTAAACATGGAAAAATATAAAATTGCCAAGCAAAATTCTGAGTAGTAGTCATGCGGAGCTACTAATAATAGCTAATATTTATTTATTAATTACTATATGCTTAGCATTTTACATACCTGAATAATTTATAGTAGAGTATGTAGTATCAATATCAAGGTAATGAAGAACAGAGTTTCCTGAATCAAACTAGTTCTGCCACTTGCTCATGGATGCTTTCATAGCCTCTGTTTCTTCCCCTAAAAAAATTGGGGGGAAGGAAAGAGAAGGGTGACATCTGCCTTGTCTCAGTCTCCCAGCTCCTTGAAGTCAAAGACTGTGTCCATTCATTTTTGTATTCCCAACACTTAACATATATACTGAATGAACAAAAGGAGAGGCTGAGTTTGGTCCACTAGGAGATTATATACTATTTATGAAGCTCCTTTCCCAGGTTTTGGTCCTGGGAAGATCAAGAAGGAGCGTTTCCCTGGGACTCGTGGTGGTTTAGGAGAAGTGAATCTAACAGTTGATATTGCTGGGAAGCCATGGAAATGCCCAGGTTTGCCATTACTGGCAGCCCCAGCCCATCCCTTCATTCATGATATGATAAATGGCATGATTCTGCTAGCTTGGAGAAAGTGAATGGATAGACCAGCAGTCTTCCTCAGCTACAGATTGCCTGTAATGTAGTTCAGAGAGCACCTGAAACAAAGGATCTGGGTGTTTTTTGTTTTTTGTTTTTCCTGGTGTGATTTAATGTTTTTTAGAGAGTGAGTTTCAACTTGTTTATTTTTTAAAAAAATATCTTTATTGGAGTATAATTGCTTTACAACGTTATGTTAGTTTCTGTTGTACAACAAAGTGAATCAGCTATACATATACATATATCCCCATATCTCCTCCCTCTTGCATCTCCCTCCCACCTCCTTATCCCACCACTCTAGGTGGTCACAGAGCACCGAGCTGATCTCCCTGTGCTATGCAGCAGCTTCCCACTAGCCATCCATTTTACATTTGGTAATATATGTATGTCAGTGCTACTCTCTCACTTCATCCCAGCTTACCCTTCCCACCCTGTGTCCTCAAGTCCATTTTCTACGTCTGTGTCTTTATTCCTGCCCTGCCACTAGCTTCATCAGTACCGTTTTTTTTTTAGATTCCATATATATGTGTTAGCATACAGTATTTGTTTTCCTCTTTCTGACTTACTTCACTCTGACAGACTCTAGGTCCATCCCTCTCATTACAAATAACTCAATTTCGTTCCTTTTTATGGCTGAGTAATATTCCATTGTATACATGTGTCACATCTTCTTTATCCATTCATCTGTCGATGGACATTTAGGTTGCTTCCATGTCCTGGCTATTGTAAATAGTGTTGCAGTGAACATTGTGGTACATGTATCTTTTTGAATTATGGTTTCTCAGGGTATATGCCCAGTAGTGGGATTGCTGGGCTGTATGGTAGTTCTATTTTTAGTTTTTTAAGGAACCTCCATACTGTTCTCCATAGTGGCTTCAACTTGTTCATTTTGAAGCTAGTCTTCAAGAAGAGACCACAAAATGTGGGCATCCTGTATGGCACTTGTCAGGACTTTTAGATCTACTGAGGAAAGGAAAATTAGCTGCAGGACTATAAGATGGGCCTCTTTAAGCCTTTTCAGTTTTTTCCATTGTGCTATTTCATTTTTCTACCACTGCTAACTGCCAGTGTATTGGTCTTTTTTCTGAAAAATGTAATTCAGGGATTTGGAGATTGAAGTGCTGAGTTGAGCAGTACAGATGTACCAAAAAAAAAAAAAAGAAAGAAAAACCAACCAAAAAACCTCCCAACTCATTGGCCTGCCTATTTACTTCTGTGGTGTGTTTGTCCTGAATAGATTGTTCTAAATCTGTAGTCACCATCTTTCAAAGAAATTTCTTTTCTCAAACATTTTGCTTGGTCAGGACTCTATCTCCTTGTTATTATGGTTAGGATTCTGAGGATTTATGCTTATAATACAGTAAATTCCTTCCCTTCTGTTTTCTTATTTGGTTAGCTGGTTAATTAAACTTCAACATAATTACATAATTCACTGTGCTCATTCTACAAAATAATTTAGCACCTTGTTTTTCAGAGCTGTCAGAAAGCAGAAGCAAAGAAAGAGCAATAAGATGAAAATGGAGACCACTAAAGGACAGTCCATGAATCATACAACTGTTACAAGGAAGAAGAAAAGAAGAGAAAGAGCTCATCAATATCTTTGCTCTTAAACGTCCAGTGGCTTGCGAATAAGAAAGATTTGTAGTCCAACCTTTGATGCCATTTTCTGCAAGTGCCTCACTGGACTTAAATTCTGTCGCTTTCAAAGGTATGCACCTCTCTAAGCTTGAAAGTAGGCAGGTGGTATTTCCTGGTTTATAGACCTCCTCACCCCCAGCAGCCCCTCTGGAGACCTGGGGAGTTGTTCCATCCTTAGCTGGTTTGCTAGCTCTCAGTGCCTTTTTTCTTTCTTTAAATCTCTTCCAGTCATATTATTTTAGCCTCTTTTATCTGAAGAAAGGGCATAACGTATCCTTTTGCAGGAAGAAAGAAGAAAATGAGAATGAAAACCTGAGGTTTTGTTTACATTGAACATAAGAGTATGTTAAGTTTGATATTTTAAATATTAAAGTATTGTACAATGGCTTAAACCCCACTTGTAAAGAGAAATACAATGTATGATTTTTTTTAGACAGAATCTGAAGATGATGGAAAGAATTTTGACAAAGCCAGTCTAAAGATATAAAGATTATGATTATGGTTAATTATTATTAAATATTTATTTTTCAAATACTTTTTGCAGTTGTCCTTTGATGGTATAGAATCACCTAAATGTTTGTTGAATAAGTGAGGTATTTAGAATTATGACTTGCTCTGTCATCTTAGTGTCTTTTAACCTAGGCAGTACGTTTCTCTCTCTCTCTTTTTTTTTTGCGGTACGCGGGCCTCTCACTATTGTGGCCTCTCCCGTTGCGGAGCACAGGCTCCGGACGCGCAGGCTCAACGGCCATGGCTCGCAGGCCCAGCCGCTCCGCGGCATGTGAGATCCTCCCAGACCGGGGCACGAACCCTTGTCCCCTGCATCGGCAGGTGGACTCTCAACCACTGCGCCACCAGGGAAGCCCTGTTTCTCTCTTTGTTAAAGTAGTAGCAGAAGGCAAGATATTTTGGTGATCATTTTGGTGATCCTCATTCCTATTCTAACACTTCCTGGTTGTATGTCCTTAGCCAGGTCATTCATTCTCTAGAAGCTACTGTTTCTTCATTATTATAATGGGGACAATAATAGTTAGACCTCAGGTTTGTTTGTGGTGAAATTAAATGAGGCACACGCCCCTGGCTCTCAGTTCTCCTGCTACCCGCGAGAAACGTTAACAAGTGAAGATGGCTACGGAGCACTAATAGTAATCACCGGGTGGTCAGGTATTGTAGCATGGAAGGGAGTAGTTTGAACAAACAGTTCATTGTCTCCTTGAGACTTAGTAGTTTAGAATGGCTTGCATTTGCACAATGACTCTTCTCTCTTTCCCAAATGACTGCTTTAGAGCAGGTTTGGAGGCATCTCTGCTTGGGCTTAGCTAGAGCCCTGAGAGTAAAGGTGGAAGAACTGCACTCCATCTGGTATTTAAATTCTACCTGGTATTTAAGTTAGGATGGTTTGTTGCCTGATGTGGAATACACACATGTGGCCCTGATCAGTGTGGTCCTGGTAGATCAGGCTATATCAAAAGATGAGCTAAGCTCCTGGACTTAGCAAGCATCAGAAAACTCTTCTCTTAGGCTTCCCTGGTGGCGCAGTGGTTGAGAGTCTGCCTGCCGATGCAGGGGACACGGGTTCATGCCCCAGTCCGGGAAGATCCCACATGCCACGGAGCGGCTGGGCCTGTGAGCCATGGCCGCTGAGCCTGTGCGCCCGGAACCTGTGCTCCGCAACGGGAGAGGCCACAATGGTGAGAGGCCCGCGTACCGCAAAAAAAAAAAAAAAAAAAAAGAAAACTCTTCTCTTGCCCCTTCTTTAACATGGGTTCCTGTGGTGATAGGAGGGGCAGATTTTGAGGTGATTGGATGAGATATGAACCTTGTACAATCATTGTGAGAGTTCCCCTCTCTGATTCAGGCATAGATGTGGACATTGCCTGACTTTCATGGTGTCCACGATACTGTGGATAAAATCTGTTGAAATCTCCCCAGAAACTCAGACAGCTGAGGGACCATGACTGCTGAAGAACTGGGTCCTGATGGCCAATGGTTTTTATCATCACCATATTTTCTTAGTTTTAAGATACCGTCAATTGTAAAATGCATTTTCGATGTAATCATAGCTCTTCAGGGAGAAAACACCTTTATCTCATTAATTGTATATATTAAATTTTAGATGTATCTTTTTTCAGAAATATTGAAATGTGAAAAAAATGTCCATCTTAGTATTGAGCAAATAGGGTATTATAATCAGGAATTCTGTACTTAAAAACTTTGTTACCTCCTTAGAGAGTTAAAAATAGGAACTTTGATGGTTCTGGTTTTTTTTGTTCAATTAATACTAATTTTAAGGACTTAATCTCTTTCTTTTCTCAGAGGATAAACTAATAGAATGTAAAAATGTCTCTGGGAGGTAAAGTGTGATGGGAGATGAAGTCATTTGTTCTAATTAGGAATCTGCCTATCTGAACATTAAGATACTTACTCAAAATAGCAATAGAAGAAAATTCCTGAAATTTGACAGATAAAACTTTCTAAGCTTTTTAAAAGGACATTTTTCTTAAATAACTACAGCTAAATTTCATTCTACTTCTTGTTTATATTATAAAATGTAATGAAATACAAAGTTACTTTGTAGGCCCTGGATGATCAGATTTCAGTTTTTTCCCCTACATTTAGTCTGATATTTAGACTAATTTATTTCTCCAGTATGCCCCAATCTTTTCATCCTAGTCTCTTCTTTCTGTTTGGAACATTTCCCTCCATACAGCCGTCTGTTAAAGTCTTATGGAGCCTTTAGGCCCTGGCCCAAGTCCCACTCTCTCCTGGGAAGCCTCACATGAGTCCCTGATAGCAGCCAGTACCTTCCTCTCCAAACCGCTTGCTATTCTGCACCACATTTGAGGCACTTTTCATGTATTATTCTGTGATTATATTGACAGATTCTGTTTCCCCAAAAGGTTTCAGTTTCTTCAAGTCAGTACCCACTTCTTATACTCTCATGTCTTTCTTATGTATTGTAGGTGCTCAGTAAAAAGTTGATGAAAACATGGAGTTTTCTAGAGGTTTTCAGGTGGTAGGTGTATTCATTTGCTAGGGCTGCCATAACAAAAAATCACAGACTGGGTGGCTTAAACAACAATAATTAACTTTCCCACAGTTCTGGAGCCTGGAAGTCCAAGATCAAGGTGTCTGCTGATTCAGTTCCTGGTGAGATCTCTCTGCCTGGCTTGCAGATGGCACCTTCTCACTGTGTCCTCACATGGACTTTCTTCTATGTGTGTGTATTCCTGGTGTCTCTCTGTGTCCAAATTTCCTCTTTGTATAAGGATACTAGTCAGATTGGATTAGGGCCCACCCTAATGGCCTCATTTTACTTGTCATCTCCTTTTTAAAGGCCCTGTCTCTAAATACAGTCGCTCTCTGAGCTACTGGGGGTTAGGACTTCAACATGCAGATTTGGGGAGATACCATTCATTCCCTAACAGTAACCATGCCTAAGATATGGAGAGGACTTGCTTTTTTCTCTTTCTTAGAAGGACTGAAAAAAGGAAAACAGACCTAAACAATATTGGGAGGAATTCAGAGCCAACAGAAGGACTATCCCAGCACTGAGGGTTTAAACGTTGGGATGTGCTACGTGAGCAAGATCGGCAGCCTTATCTGGAAGTCTTTAAACTTAGAATAATTCAGCTTTCAAGGTTATTTTAAGAAAAACACTTAAGTTGATTTCTGCCCTTTTCAAAGCAATTTATAAAATACTAGGCATCTGGGAGAAGCTTGACTGTAGGCAGACATCAGAGAAATATTGTGGGTTTGGTTCCAGACCACCACAATAAATTGAGTATCTCAGTGAAGGGAGTCACATGAATTTTTTGGTTTCCCAGTGCATCTAAAAGTTACATTTATACCACACTGTAGTCTGTTAAGTGTGCAGTAGCATTGTCTAGAAAAAAAAATCCACATACCTTAATTTAAAAATACTTTATTACTAAAAAATGCTAAAACATCATCTCATAACACAGGGATGCCACAAACCTTCAATTTGTAAAACAAACCACAATATCTACGAAGCACAATAAAACAAGATATTTAATTTTTAAATATAAAATCACAGCCTATAAAAGGTCCTTGTCTGATATCACCTCCTTTGTGATGTCCTTGTTGGTGTCTCCAGTGGAACAGTATGTCTCTTACCAGTGAAATAAAAATAGGTGTGTGTTTGTGTGTCTTTTCATTTCTACTTCTTTTCAGGTACTTAAATCATGCCCTGCATTAGAACAACTCTTTGTGCTTGTTTCCCCTGTGTAGATTAGAAACTCGTTGATGGCAGGGGCCTGTGGACATCATCATGAACGTTCACTGGCTCCCAGAGCTGTGTCTTGCACATGGTGATATCAGAGACAACCAGTTGCAGTATGCATGGCCTCATTCCTCGTCCCACAAGCCTGGGAAGCAGGCGCCCAGGCTAACACCATTCTCCACCCTCCAAGTAGAAGCTGCTCCTAAATAAGGACCGGGTGAATGGAGATGGCCACTTATGCCTCCAAACCCAACTGTGCTGTCTGACAGTAAGACGCTAATACTCTTAGAGCTGCCCAAGGAAGAAAAGCTTAAAAAAATGCAAAGGAAAATCCAATTTGACTTACTTGATGCGGTTTTAATTGGAACATTAGGACATGGGTTAAATTACTTGAGCATCAGCTGGAAGGTCACTGCAAAAAAGTGAAGATAAGAACTCTACTATTTGATTTCAAACGACTTAGTATAAATGTTAACTCAGCAAGACTGAGGGGGGAAAAAAGCACCAAAAGTAAGCAAGCAGATCTCAGAGATCTGAGGGGTGAGTTTTATCCCATTAGCTGGACAGTCACAAGATTCTCACACTACTGTGTTGCTTAGTACTCCTGCAGACTAGCAGTGTGACATCCGATGATCTCTAAGAAACGAAGCCTGATTAGATGGGCCAGCTTCTTCATCTGAAAATGTGGAGGTGAGGAATGAGAGAAAACTAGAGATAGACAGCCTAAACATTCCACATGCTTAAAGAGGACAAAAGGAAATAAAAGTTGCTGCCTGCTAACTTTACAATTAATACATGAGCCAGGTGAGTCAAATAAAATGAAAAGTAACTCTAATTCTACCACCCAGACATAACCACTGTCACACTTACATGTGTGTTCTTCCAAAGATTGTTTCTTGTGTAAAAGCTATATAGACACTCTAAAATTTCCCCCACAAAAATGGAATTATTAAAATATACTGTCTGTAATCCTCTCCTTCTTATAAACATGTGAACATCAATTTATACCTATAACAACAGTATTATTCTTCAGTATGCATGTACTGTATTTAATCAGTCTCTTATGGTTGGACATCTAAGTTGTTTGCATTTTTCACTAGTGTAAACAACTCTATGGTGAACGTACTTATACTCAAATTTTTTCTTATTTCCTTAAGCTAAGTTCCTATACATACAAATACTGGTTCTGTAGCTCTTAGAACTTTTTTTCCAGATGGGAGTCATACGAGTTGGTCTCTGAACAGCATCTGAAGTGGTCGTGGGAGACAAGCAAAGCACCACGAACTGACAGTCTAGACCCACATCTCCCAGACGCACTTCAAATGTAAAACCACCCTTTAAGTAGTAATGATTGTCATATTGAACACTATGGATGGGCCGCTTTGCCACCATCATTCCCACCCGTTCCATTGTGTGCCTGCTGTGGGATTTGGGGGAGGGTTGACTGACATCCGCTCCAACTCTTGGGGAGGACTTTTTATAGGGCATAATTCCATCCCCTTTACCTGTGATTTCAGCGAGGCTCAGGATAGGGGCTGGTCTAATTACAACGCGGCTCAGTACTTTAGTCTTGTGACTGGTGAAGAGACGCTCATTCTTCCTTCTGAATGAGGAAGCCTGTAGCTCCAGGTGCTGTCGGCAGTCTTCCAGCAAACACATGGGGAGCCAGCCTTATGGTCGTGCACACCTTCAGCTGGGTCCCTGGTGACTCCAAGTTGCTGGATCTAGTCTGCCCTGAAGTTGGCCCCATGACTGGACTTGTAATTTACATGAGCCGACACATTCTAGTTATTACTTATGCCACTGCAACCATGGCAGGGCAGAGAGATTCTATCACTAACATTTATTTCTTTTTCCAACAAATCCAGTTAATTTGCTTATTTTGTATGCTTCACTTATTTTTTGACTTCAAAATAGGCCTCTCAATATAACAGCCTTTCCACCTGTCCTAGATCAGTCACATCCCACACAACTCCACCTTCCATCCCTGTACACTGTAAGTCCCACATCTCTGCTCAGGCCCTGACCTTTCCCCTTCACACCTGCCTTTTCAGCTGTCTTTTGGCCATCACAGGTGGATTTTCACACCACACCTCCACCTGAACACAGTCCTCACTGAACTCCTTTGCTCTGGTCTACTTTCCCTCCCTTCCCCTCGTACTTCCCTCATATCCCACCCCACCCAACAACAACCAGTTCTCTACTCCCTGAGTCTGTGCACCCAAATATCCCAACCTGTCTTGACTACTCCCTTGCTTTCATTCCCCCGATCTAATCAATAATCTGTTCATGTTATCCTACTTCAGAAATGTCTCTGGAATCACCTCCTGCAACCCCCCTCTCCCCTCCCCCGCCTCTGCCCAACTAGTCTTCCTTCCTTTCTAACCCATCATCAGCCTTGGCACAAGAATTAAGGTCTCGCATGACCGATGAACCAGTGTGATGCCATCAACAACACGCCCCTCCTCCAACAACCTCTGTTCTCAACTTCCTGCCTTTCAGAATCTAACCCCACACCGTTATAACACGTGGAAAGGTGCCATCGGTGTGAGCTAGCCCAAGGGGTGTACTGATCAAAGAAACAGCCTAGCTACCAAAAAGTTATTTCAAAAGAGCTAGCCACTGCATTTTCTTTTCAAGCACTAGGAGGAGGATAGATTAATATACATCATGGGAATTCTTAAAGTCTATTTTCTCTTCATTTCCCTCACCCCTTTCCCACTTCCCACTCTGCACATTTGTATCTCCCATCTTTGCCTTCTTAAAAAGCACCAATGCCTGATCCCTGGGACTTTCCCCCTTTTCCTTTTGATCCTGTGCCACATAAGCACAAGTAAACCAATTTGACAAAGCAGTGTTTTCCTTAGAGAATGGGGAAGGCAAAGAAACGGAGTGGGTAAAGCCAAAGTCTCCTTTATGGGGCAGTGAGAAAAAAAAGGCTAGAAATACCATGTGTTAATAGCTCTTGTCCTATGGCTACTTTGGATCATTTCCAGTAACAATCCCTGCCACCCACTCCCACTGACACGCATGAGGTGCTATATAGCCACATCTGGAACTTCACACCTATGCTGTTTCCTATGTTGTTATACATGCCTTCTGGGTAATTCATACTCTTCTGTGAAGGTTTCATAATATGCAGGTAGTTACTCTCCTCTGTCTTGTAGCACTGAGTGTATAGTTCTATTAACAGTCCTTTCCATGTGTTGTATGGGGGTTCATATTCAGGATAAGTTTCAGGAAAATGGCATTCAGTTTTCATAAGATTGTTAAGCGGATAAAAATATTGGATGGACCCCCACCATGTAGGTTATCTATTGCCACCTGTTGGAGGTTGGAGACGGTATCTTGAGATCAGACTATGAGGGAGGCAGCTATTATATCATCCTTGGATATGCTTATCCGGTAACTTACAGGATAGGATCAAGCAGACAATGGTCTGGAAGCATTCACAGCTGCACTCGGCATCGCCGAAGGACCACTGGGACAATTTTATAGTTCACCTAGAGAAACAGGAAGTGCATTCGTTAAGTCAAGATTTATGAATGGATAACTAGTCTTGTGGGAGCCAGGAATACGTCAGGGAAGGTCTTCATTACAGCTTGGGGACTAACAGAGCATAGAGGCCACCTGGTCCTAATGATTATTAAACAATTTATTTATTAACTACAATGCCCTTGACAGAGAAGTGATTTACTGCACAGTACAGTCCTGGGTAGGGCAGTGGAAGGACGGGAGGAACTGTACGTGCCCAAGGTGGCATCAGTTGTGCTAAAAATCACACACCACCCCAGAACATTAAATAATACCCCAAAACGCATTTCATTTATAACAAAGGAAAGTCCATTCTCACTTTAGGATATTGCCTGTGGGTGAATTTGGAGGACATTCTAAATTGTTTGCAGAAAAAGCAAGGGAAAAAGCCCATCTCAGGAAGCAGGGTAAACATCAGGAGTTACAAATCGCCTGGCACAAAAGAGTGCCTCGAATATTTGTTGCTGAATGAATTAGTCTA
Source organism: Mesoplodon mirus (assembly GCF_964341445.2). Classification (NCBI taxonomy): domain Eukaryota; kingdom Metazoa; phylum Chordata; class Mammalia; order Artiodactyla; family Ziphiidae; genus Mesoplodon; species Mesoplodon mirus. The sequence continues at coordinate 175,778,546 of NC_138977.1, forward strand.
CCTCTGTCACCTTCATCCCAGGAGCTAGATCCAGACAGAGGGCAGGAAGACAGGGCTTGTTGCAAATTGAAGATCCTGCCTCCTTTCTACTTTGAACAAGTAAAAGAAGTGAAAGGTAGATGGCTTTCTACCACAGACTTTAAGATCAAGAAACACAGGATGATATGTCACGTTCTCTTAACCAGGTTCATAACTTGTGGAAACTTTTAAACAAGTTAACACATTTAAATGTGTAACAAGAAGCATCAGATGAGTTCTGATTCACATAACCCGCCAGGCTGACCTGTGAACCTTACAGGGCAGAGCCTCTGTCCCGTGCATTTGTGTAGCTCAGGCTCCTTCACATAGGAGATGCTCCAATAGCTACGGGACAAATCCTGGCTGAGCCCACGGTCCTCATTTATTATGGTGGGGGCTACTACTACTAATAAGTTGTAGGCATGGGATAAAGAATCAAGATATTTGCCTATGTCAGATGTTTTAGAGTAGGACTCTCCTACCTTGGCTGCAAAGTGGCAGCACCTAGAGCGTTTTAATAAATATTGGTCCCATTCCGTATTAATTCTCTTTTAATCGTCTGTGGTGCTGCCTGGGCAGGGTTTAAAAAAAAAAAAGCCCTCCCTACTGAGCACCCAAGTCTGAGACCCACTGGTTTAGAAACTATCGAAGAGGTTCCAGCTGTTCGAGACCGCGCTTCCGTGCTCTCGCGAGGAAATTCGGCTACCGGAAGTGCCTGGAGCGCGCGCGCGCGCGGCGGCGGCAACCGACTCGTTGGGGGAGAACTGGAGGCAGAGGCCGCCCGGGTTGCGTTGGCTGCCGTGGGGCATCTGGCAAGTACCGCCACCATCCGGGCTCTGTGCGAAGGGCCGGGGGCGGAGGAGGCGCCGGCGCCGGACCCGGGCAGGACGGCCCCGGGGGGGCCCCTGCCGGCCTCCGATTAGGGGTGTCGCTGCAGGGCCGCCCCCATGTTGCGTTTCCCGACCTGTTTCCCGTCCTTCCGGGTGGTGGGAGAGAAGCAGCTACCGCAGGAGATCATCTTCCTGGTCTGGTCACCCAAGCGGGATCTCATTGCTCTGGCCAATACGGCGGGCGAGGTGAGTGAGTCGGCGTGCAGCCCCGAGGACACCGAGCCCGGGCCACCTGTGTACCCCGCCCCTTCCTCCAGCCCTGCTGAAAACTTTAAGTGAATCTAAGGGGCCACATATGGGAAAGGTCATTTATACACCCACCGCCCGCATTTTATGGCCAGAACAACAGTTTTCATGCAGCTTAACGCAGTCATACAGTCCTGCATCCCCAAGACTTTCAGTTATTTGTTAAATGGGCTTTTTAAAGGCTCATGTGTCACTCATGAGCTAGTAGACATAGTAGTAGGTCCACAGACTCTGCAGTTAGTTTACTTGCAGTTTAGGCAGAAGAAAGATGAATTATTGTCAGACTTGAGCTGCGAATGTGCGTGTCTATAGCTGCCACAGAGGATGTTTAAGAATCTTTATTCTGTTGTCCAAGTTATACAGAATGGGTTGGATAGCCATCACTGGATTCCTGATGGAATGTGCATGAGTGTTGTCAGTTAACATTTCTAGTTCACATTGTATTACGCTTCATCAAGTGTAACCGGGTTGTAACTTTCTGCTGAGAGTTTTTAGTTACTTGGCAGCCATTTTGTAAGGAAACCTTCACCTTGGCTTCTTTACTCCTTTGGCTTTTGGCAGGTTTCCTGATAGTTATCTGGCCAGGTGAGAGTTGTGTGGTGTGCAGCCAACCTTGGAAACTAGGTGGTAAAGAGAACTTAGCAGTCAGGGAAACTTAGCAGCCTGCAAAACTGTGTTGACTGTCATGACCTCGTTGTCAGGGTATTGATATCTGCTTTCTCAAGGCCCTCTATGAAATCTTCTAGTTTCCCTCCACTGCCAGGGTGTTTTGGAACGCTTTCTTGGCCCTGAGAGAAGTGTAGTTAGTACAGCCACAACAGGAGAGAAGGGAGAGAATAGGAGCATCACTGTGATCAGATGGATAGATGTAATCAATTGTGGGCATTTGTTGCTTCCATTTTCTCAGTGAAGAAGAAGGGGCGCTGTTTAGGAGTGAGGATGGAGAAGAAAATATTGGAATTTTGAGGAGAAAAGAGAGGTATGAAAAAGCTGACAAGTGGACTGGTGAAACTTGGTAGGATTGTTCATCAGTATTAAGAGCCACATGAGGTTAGTGATTTGTAGTGAAACTAGTGAGCGTGGTCGTATGTCTCTTCTGTTCAGCTGTATGGGTGCAGGCATGGTCGGGTTTAACCAGAGTTGTTGTGACTAACTGTGACAAAGCAAGAGAGATGCAAGGGGGTTGAAGTTATATGTAAGAGGAGTGATTGTAATGATGAACTTAGGATTGTAACCTGATTAGGGAAGTGAGGTCACGTGTTGGGTGAGGGACAATGAGTTGGTCGGTGGTAGAGTCAATGGCTTGTATGTCTTGGTGAGGTTGAAGAATTGAAGTTGGGTATCTGGGATGAGCAGGAGAGATACAGGTGGTGATGGAAAGTGAGAGGTTTGCAACTGAAGATTATGGCGGCATTTGTAGTTGTTGGTAATGACAAGGTCACAGGCATGACCCTGGGAGTGACTGAGGTGAGGTAGAGGATGTGATCATTGAAGAAAAGGTAGTTGAGCACCAAAAAGCCAGGACATTGTATCTCTTGAAATCACCAAGAATGATGATGAGTAGTGTTGGAAAGCATGAGTGAGCCAGACAGGAGTCCAAATCTCCCAGGAATGGGGCGGCGGGGCAGGGGGATGGCCTAGGAGTCTATAGGTGACTGCAGTTAAGAGGGATAGCAGGCCGTATGGTCTGATTGCATATGATTCAAAGTTAGAGGATTTTAGAGAAGAGAAGAAAAACCAGTGAGAAATGGCATCAAGGAGGAAATCTTTATCTCCTAGCCCAGCAGTAGTATAGGGAACATGGTGTGCAAAACGGCCACCACCTGAGAATCCTGTAGGGAAGCAGTGTCCTCAGGTGAGAAGTACATTTCAGGGAAGACAGTGAAGATACAGGGGATCTTGATACCTGACCATGAATTCCAGAGGGCACAGAGGAAGGGTTTCAGAAGTAAGGAAAGTCAGAGATGGGCTCAGAAAAGAGCACCGGGTCTCGGGGATGAGCGATTCCTTGGGAGTCCTGGCTTCCCTGTAACCAAGAGTGAAGGAAGGATGCTATGAGATAAGGCAGGGAGTGGTAAAGCTGTGAGTGCAGGGAACTAAGAAGGTGTGTGTGGGGGGGGAATCTTCAGGAGCACATGCAGTTCGAGGCCTTTTCTTCATTTCTACCGGTTGTATAGAGGATAGAGTAGGGACAGTTTTACTTCTGAAGCACAAGGAACTCCAGGGCATCATCTTTATCCTCCAAGGTGGGAATATACCCGGTGGAAATGGAAATTTGGAATGACTAAGTGACTTGTCTGAGATCCTTGGCCAGTAAGTAACACAGCTGAAATTATCTGATTCCAAGTTTAGTGTTACTTGATCTTATACAGCTGCCTTTCCAGTTTTGTTTGTGTCCTTTATTGCTTTTTTCGTTATCTTCTTGGACAGCCTTATTCCTTTCTAAAAGATAAGTCTCTTATTGACATGAAAGTTAGGAAGTGTATAGGGTACAGGGTTAAATTAGACCTTGTTTCAGCCATTTCTTTGAAAATACCTTAAGTTCATTCAGACACTTTTGTCTTCGAATTTCTTCTGATAGCTGAATATTATACTTGATATGATTTTTAAAAAATTTTATAGTGGGGATCTAGGTATATTTTATTTTTGGAAACGGATTTTTTATTATTTGCCATTATATCTGTTTTGTCTCAGGTTTTACTTCATCGACTTGCAAGTTTTCATCGAGTTTGGAGTTTTCCACCAAATGAAAATACAGGAAAGGAAGTGACCTGTCTGGCTTGGAGACCAGATGGCAAACGTAATGATAGTATTGTAAAAAATACATTTTTGTTGTTCAGAAGGAGTATTCTGTAAAGAGAACTTATTTCCAGAAAGAATTGATTGTTCTTATTATATACTAGAATTCTAAATTTGGGAACTTTGTTTTTTCAAATGCTTTAGAGTGTTTTCATAGAACTCAGATTAATTCTACCATCTTGTTTCTTGGCAAAGATATCTCTAAAATGAAATCTGACTTCTTGGCAAAGATAAGGCTGAAAAGAAATTTGATGGGAATATACAGAGTACTTTGGTTTTGTTCTTTCGCTATTGTGTTGTCCTGCACTGTTTACCCTAAGCTTCATTTGTTACTCACTAGTCAGTTCAGTGCCATCATGGCCCTTTTCTCCCCAGAATGTGTTTTAGCATTAAATGTGTGGCTCATAAATATTCTCTCTGCACATTTGCTTGCCTCACCTGAAGGACTGTCAGTTCTGACCCCGCTTCCTGCAACTTCTGTGTGATCTTACTCCTTTTGGTGCCCTGTATGTTGTAGCTTGCTGCATTGTAGCTCTGAGGACTGAACTCTCCTCTTCCATGTGTTGTTACAAGGACAGTAATTGTTCGAGCTGTTGTACATGTCCAGTCAGCACAGGAAAATGCTACAAATCATACAGCTTAAAGTTCACCTGTATCATTGGTGCTTAAAAAAAGAAAAAGAATTGTTTTTGTAAAGTGATATGTACTCCTCATTGCTTGCTTTTTTTCTAGATAAATATAAGTATGTAAAAATGCCCTGAAAGCCTATCACTTTACAGATAACAACTATTTTTGTCTGTACTCATTTTGCTCCGTTCTTGTTTCATCTTTTACATAAAAACAAAGTATGTGTAAAATTAAAGAACTTTTGTAAGTAATAATTTGAGATCTTGCACTATTCATCCAAAAATGCCACGATCTCAAAAATTCTGAAAGTCAGTGTGTGTAAAAATGTATTTAAGTAGATGATATTTTTATCATTAAAAAATGTCTTGTGATTTTCGACAGTAAAATAGGGGTTTTTTTGGTAATGATTATTTCAAGATTGCTTTAAATCGTTTTGAAGAAGAGGAGACTTGGATTGCCTCACATCTAGCAAAGCTTCATATATTGGTATACAGTGAAAATCACAGCCCTCTATTTAGAAATTCTTCAATTTGATATGTTAGGAAGATGTTAATGATTTATGTAGAGAAACTATACTAGATAATCCAGCCACAGTGAAAGGAAGAAGACCCATCGGTATTTGATGGCCCTGTTCATTAAGGGTTAGAAATAAAAAAGAGGAAAAAAAACCTTCCAAGAACCAAGCAGATGGAATCACTTTTCAACTTTTAGGTGGGGACCAATATGTCTTGGTGATAACGATATTTTTGTTTATTTGTTGATGCCTGTTCTGTATTTTCTGCTTGACATCAGGGTTCCAGTCTAGAGGCTCTGATATGTAAGATGTTAAGAACAGTACACGAGAAAGTAGTAGATTGCTCATGAAAGTTTGAGCATTTGAAAATAAGTGTAGGTAACAGCATAACTATATGCAAGGGTATCTTTTAGTTTTTTAATTATTTAAAGCAAGGATTTGCGGGTTAAATCATTTCTATGACTATGGTGTATTTAAAATAGTAAAATTGGGGAAGCAATGAAATACCCATTTTTCTCAAATATTACACTGACTTATTCTAATTATTTCTTCTTTAGTTTTGGCCTTTGCTCTTGCTGACACCAAGAAAATCATTTTGTGTGATGTAGAAAAACCTGAAAGCTTGCACTCTTTTTCTGTGGAGGCTCCAGTTTCTTGTATGCATTGGATGGAAGTGACCGTCGAGAGCAGGTTGAGTAATAAAAAAAAGAAAAACCCCAGTAGTCACAGTAGGATGTTTTTGAAATTCTCATTTTTTAAAAGTGGAAACTTATGAGTATCTGGGTGTTGAGTATATGTACATTGCATTTAACTTTTTGTTTTAAGCTTATCAAGATGCAGTTTTTTTAATGCTCTGTTGGGTTTTTTTTCTCTTGAAAAAATCTTTTTTCTTATTGGAGCAGTAATGCCTCAATGGCCAAGATTTTTCTTTTCAGTTATTTTTAACGGTTTATATCGATGACTTATACATTCAAGGAATATTAATTAAAATTATTGATAAGCAAATTGAGGTTCTGTTTTCCTTTTCATCATATATTTCACCTGGAGCTTTGTGTTTTTGTGTCTCAGTAAATATTCTTAGAGTACAAAAAGTGCTGAATTGAGCATTCTGTTTTGATGCTGAATGGGTTCTTTCTGTGTTCATGGTCCCTATAGTTTCCTTATTTTGTGAAAATAATTTTGCCTTAGTCTGTGAAGTCAAGTACTATGTCAGGTTTGCAGTAAAGATGGCTTAAAGGATCAGTGGACTTAGTGAATACTGAAAATAAAAGTTTCTTTTTTGAGGAAATACGATAATTTTCTTTTCATTCTAATTAAGTTTTAAGTTAATATCAAATGTATTTGTAAATCCTGATTATTAATTGACAAATTTCCCAAGGAAGGGACTGTAAAGCATTAGATAACAAGGTCTAACCTGGGGTTTGAAATTCACTATAGATAAAACAGTGATTAATCCATCATCAAATAATCGAAGGTTGTAAATGGTCACGTGAATTCATAGAAGATTAGAGGAACAGACTATACCATGTAATTTCTATCCCAGTCCAGTTACCTGCTAAGTGTATTCCTAACACACTTTTCATTAAGAGTTCAGAAATATTATGTGGAGATTCTAGGGTCTCTCAGGACACTACTTTTTCACCTTCTTACTCATTTATTTCCAGCCATATTCGGAGGTAGGATTGAAAAAAAGGGGGGGGGGATAAATAAGACTGTTTCAAAATACGTGGTGTCATCTTATGTACCTGCTGGGTTTTTACATCTTCATATGTATGTAAGCTATAGAAGCCATCATTACATTATATAATAATTGCAGTGTTCTTTACAGTTACTCTTGGAACTCGTATGTTCAGTGTTGGTTCCTAGAGGAGAGTTAAGTCAGTCAGTGTATCTGGTGCTGATACTGAATACATTTGAATACATTTCATATGCTGAGAAAATTGTTGATAAATATTTGTTCCTCTAAATGTAAAGTGGGTAGGCTGATTTTTTTCCCCAGAATTAAAGTTATAAGTAAATGAAGAAATTCCAACTTTTCTATTTCTTGTTTGTGATTGTTATAGTGACTATTTTACAGTGGTAAACTGTGTGTGGCAGCTATTTACTTGGTAATGTGTGATGTATAAAATAGGGCATTTAAAAAAACTAGTATTTTTTAATGGAAAGAAAAGTAGAATCTTTGTTTTTATAATACTTGTTTTTGTTTTGTTTTCACCTTTTTAGTGTTCTGACGTCCTTTTATAATTCTGAGGATGAATCAAATCTTCTCTTACCTAAACTTCCTACACTGCCAAAAAAGTAAGTATCAGAGTTTAATTTCATTGGAATTAATCTTGGATATTCTTTTCCTTTTAACACTCTGACAATTTTCTCATGTGTTTTAAAAAATGCATTTCTGGTTTTTTTCTAGTTATAGCAACACCTCAAAAATATTTAGGTAAGATATGCCTGTTTTCCTTGCAAGTAAGATAATCTTTTATTATTTGAAAGATATAGTTAAAGATAACCCAATTTATTTTTATATTTTAGTGAAGAAAATTCTGATGAAATTATTAAGCTTTTGGGAGACGTCAGGTAAATCTTGCAGATATCTTAAATATTTAACAAGTCTTATTTTCTTAAATTTGATATTTGATATTTGAGGCAGTTTTTAGACTAAAGTTCCAAGGACAGTTTCCTTATTTGTCATGTTATTTCATTGCTGACAAATACCTCTGAACGATAAACAGACAATATCTATTATTTACTTGTTCTTATTCTATGATACTTGGTTGTGTCAAGTTTAATATTATGATGTACTTTTATTTTAAAAAGTAAAGGAGGGTGGAAGTGCTAGAGTTTCTAAAATTTAAATTTAAATGTTCAAGTTCTTTAAGCTCACTTAATGCATTTAGCATCAGAGCCATGATAAAACTGTTGGTGCTTTATATTAACTGGAAAATAGATGATTTTGTTATTGAGAGTATACAAATATAATCATCATTAAAATAATATATTCTTATTTTACTATAAACTGATGTTTTTTAGGCTGGATGAAATTTATGTTGTTCCTTTGAAAGAAAGGAATAAGCCCAATGTGATTGAGGCTTGGTGAATTTGTTGCGGGATTCAGTTCCCCACAAGGAAGCTTGAACATGCAGATTATGTGAGGGCAGGAGCATGTCTTGGTTTAAGAACTCGCTCCTGTCTGTTGTCCTCAGCTTGTTGCATTATTTTTAATTAGGCTTAATATTCTTGTCCTTGGAGGAAGCTCTGCATTTATTGAGCTTTATGCTTATGGAATGTTCAAAATTGCTCGAGTCACTGGGGTAAGTTTTGCTTTAAAATCTTCCTTTTTGTTTCTCTTAGAATATAGCAGCTGACTGATTTATGGAAAAAGAATAAAACATTACTTTTTTTCTTAATCTCAGTTATTGGAATTATTTGTTCTTAAATGTTAAAAGGATAATTTTCCTACTAAGAATAGTGATATGATGTCTTTGAAGATCAGGGGCTCTTAGTGGAATTAGTCAAAAATTTTTTTCTTAACAAAAAGATTGGTATGAAACACTGGATTATGATTTAATGTTTTTCTAGTCTTGTGGTGTTTAAGAGCTACACTTTGTGATTGGAATTTGATAAACATCATCAGAAGCAATCTTATGCTCAGTCTCGGTCTTCTCCATATCTTTTTCTTCTTATTCTTACAGTTCCCTAAAAGGGTAGAAAATGTTATAGGCTCTGTGGGAATGTTAGTTCTCCAACACTTAGTTTGGGCCCCTTGTTGGGGGTGTGTGTTTGTGTCCTTGCAACTAAGAGGACACATGCCTTCATGTGCCACGTGTGTGGCAGGAGCCAGGCATGTGTTTCTGCTTTTTAGAGCTCTGAATATTTGCCTCCTATATTGTAAGCAGATGCAGTCTAGCAATAACACTAAATATAATGGAGATTTGACTGTTTTACAGATTGTTGGTACTTGTCTTGCATTATGTCTATCAAGTGATTTGAAATCATTGTCAGTGGTCACAGAAGTTTCCACCAGTGGTGCCCCAGAAGTTTCGTACTTTCAGGTGAGTACTGGAACCTAATAGCAGCAGAGGGTAAATATATATTTTTAAAGGTTTTATAGTTTTTTATTATCCATTTCACTGGATTCTCATGGTCATTAAAACAAAACAAAGCAAAAAAATCGACTTGGAGCTTCTAAGACATTTATAGAGTCTTACTGATGAATACCTTACTATTCCAATGGCACAGCATAATTAATATGGTCTATTAATGACCATATTAACTCATTGCTATACCAGTTCCATCTTTGTACCAAGTGTTTTCTTAGGATTCTGACCCTAATAATAATAAAAGCTAATATTTATTAATTGTTTAATATGTGCCCAGTACTGAGTGATTCAGTATAATTCATTTGAATCCTCACAATAACCTAATAGGTAGGTACTATTATCCCCATTTTATAGTTGAGTAAATGGGCACACAAACTGTAATTTGCTTGGTGAGCATTGGAAAGTGATGCTGCACAGTCTGGCTCCAGAGTTGGTGCTCTTAACTAACACATTGCCTCTTGTGTAAGATGACTACTTAATGTTGGGAAAACCCTTTTTCATTGTGTGCTGTTTGTATCATAGATTGTGGAAACTGGGCTCCTGTAGAGTATTTAGATTGTAGCCTTGTCTTCAAGAAAAGCTTCCCTAAAATTTCATCTCAGATAACCCAGCCACTTAGCCTAAGTATTGCAGGAACTCTCAAACAAAAGTAGGGTGAAAAGATGCAAGGTGTGATGCATGTGATGCCTTCCAACATTCATTGTATTCAGAACATCAGAGAACTCTTAACTCCCTGGCGTTTGCTGGAACAGTTGTTCATGTTTGCTCTTCATCTTAAGGTTCTGTGAAAATGTGATTTCTAGAATTGCATTAGGTGCTGTAATAAAATGATTCACTATTTATGTGAGATTTGTAATAGGTATTTTTCAAACAACTTTATTGAGATAATTCATGTACCATTTTAATAGATATTTCACTTGTATTTATCAATAACTATAATTCCTTTACAATTTTTACAGATATTTGTGATCATTTTTTAAATTCCTCATAAGAGTATTATAAAATAGATTATTACATTTATTCTAACTATGTAGAAGGGGTTGCTAACCTCGAGAGGGTGTTCTGTGCATAGTTAGACACTGCAGATTAGAAAATCCTAAGATTATATTCTGTTACTCTCCAAACCGTTGTGCTCAAAAGGAGCAGAATTCTGGCATAGTCTTTCTGATACGTAGTTAGACTTTGACTCTTCTTTAAAAGAAGTAAATATGTCTGCTTGTGACTTACTTTATTATTTTGATTTGACAGCTTGAAACCAATCTATTGTACTCCTTCTTACCTGAAGTAACTCGAATGGCCAGAAAGTTTACTCATATTTCAGCTCTTTTACAGGTATTTATAGCTTGTTTTATGTGACTGTTTACTATAAATTTCTAATGTTCTGTAAATAAAAAACTTGAAAATCTTACTTCTTAAAGCCAACTTTATGTGGCAGAGGTGTCTAGTCTGATAGACAAGTTTATAATGTCCATTAAAGCAAGAAAGAGAAATTTAATTGAAAATCTACTCTCACCCATCTCTATTTCTCCGAAGGAAAAGAAAAAAAGTAGTTTAAACCTTTTTAAACATTCTCATAAATAAAACAATATTTTGGAATTTTAAAAGTTTTTTTACAAATAAAGTAGTATGGAAAACATCATATCAGTTAGCTTTTGTACATGATAAATGCACCCCAAATTAGCTTGTGATTGGTGTTTTAGTCGACGATTTGGGCTGGCCTTAGCTAGAAGGTTCTGTTGTTCTGGGCCAGGTTCAGCTATTCGGGGCTGGGCTTGGTCATACATTGGTGGTCAGCTGGCTGGTCCAAGTGTCCCATAGCTGTGATGGCTTTGTCTGGACTGCACATTCCTCATCTCCCAGCCAGCTGGACCAGGCTTGTTCATGAAGTGGTGGCCACGGCAGGGTGTCAAGAGTGCAAGTGGAAGCATGCAAAACCTTCTGGGGCCTTAGACTTCTGCTTTGGTCACACTAAGACCCAAGGCCAGCCCGGATTGAAGGACTGGAGAAATTGAGTCTACATCTGCATAGAGAAGCTACAAAGAACTGTGGCCTTCTTTTATCAATCTGTCACAGTCACTAATGTACTTCATGTCAAAGATTTCTGGAGATTAGTGTCTTTTTAAAAGGATACTGTTTGAAAATTGAATAGTTGACCAGTCAGCATTTTGACAGTTACTGTATATAAAATGCATCTTATATGTAAAAAGCTGGAAAATATCTGTTTTACCAGATAAAAATTGAATTTGAGAAAGTTTGATAGTTAAGTGATTATCAAGTGTTAGCTATGGTCTTTTCTTTCTCAGGCTTAACTGAGTTAAAAGTGATTTATAGTAAATTTTGGAGTTCTTTGAGACAGTTGACAGTAAGAAACATGTATTATTTAGGTAGCATGTTGACTTAAATATTTTTTGCTACTTTAATATTTTTTTCTTCTTGTTAATAGTATATAAATTTGTCACTGACATGTATGTGTGAAGCATGGGAAGAAATATTGATGCAGATGGATTCTCGTCTCACCAAGTTTGTGCAGGTAATATACCTGGAGTTTCCCATGGAAGGTGTTAAAGAATGCACGTCGTCCTTATTTACTTCATGAAGGACATGAGAAAAATCAGTCTGTTTTGTAAAAGGCTCAGATCATGATTTCTTTCAAACGGTTTGGTCTAACCTCATACTATTATCTCAGAGAGTGATACACACAGCTCTTCCCCTTGGTACAACTTAGGTGGGGACAGGATTGTGAAGTGGAGCTGGTAGGGCTTGGGGATTAAGGACAGGAGCTGGAAGAGCTGACTGGTTGTTTTCCTGCAACTGCTATTCAGATCATCAATTTAAATATGAATTTGAGAGAAGGTTAAGGGTAAGAAAGGGAGTCATGTTCCTGTAATTTTGAATAAATATGCTTATAATTTAAAAAATACCTATTCTGATTTTATTGATCTTTCTCTAGGAAAAGAATACAACCACATCAGTGCAAGATGAATTCATGGACTTGCTGTTGTGGGGGAAAGCAAGGTAATGAGCTCATATTAGGTACTCTTGCTTTTCCTTCTCTTTTTAAAGTAATTTATTTCAAAAGCAATTCACATTCATTGTAAAAAAAAAAAAAGAAAGAAAGAAAAGAAAATTCTGGTGCACAAAGACCAAAAAAGTAGTATATATTTTTCTAGGCTTTTTCATTCACGTATTTATTTTTTACGTAAATGTGATCATTCTGAGTGTATGTATAATATAGGTAAATATATTATATATGTACTTTTTAAATGTATAAAAATTTTAAAATTCTATGTAGCCAAATCAATCTTTTCCTTTATTGTATTTGCCTTAACATTATTCTTAAAAAGATCTTTTCCATATTAAGTGTTCAAAGCTCTGTATTTTCCTCCAGAGATTTTTTTGTGGTTTATGTTTTTATTCCATTTACATGTTCCAGATGTGATTTATTTGGTCATATGCTGTGGAAGACTAACTTCTTTCTTTTTAAGTGTTTAGGTAATTGCCCAGTATAATTCATTGAGTATTACACCTTCTTACTGATGTGAAATACCATTTTAGCATATAGTACATCCTTATATCTACTTCAGTCTGTTCCTAGACTTTATTGTTTCCCGTTTTGTCCATTTCTTTGTGAGTACAACAAAGTCTTAATTTTTGTTGGGCTATTTCTTTTTATTTATTTTGTTTAAAAATCTTGTTTGTTCTTTGAAATATAAACGTTTTAAGTGATGCATTCAGATTTTGAATAGAGAAGACTAAAAATACTTTCTTTTTCATTCTAGTGCTGAACTTCAGACCCTCTTAATGAACCAGTTAACAGTAAAGGTGCAGTTATCTTTGTATTTTAATGACTATGAACACATTCTTAATTTTTTTTAGAATGGCATATAGTATCTTACTTGTATGCTGAATACTTTTTTTTCTCTTAATTAGGGCTTAAAAAAGCTTGGCCAATCTATAGAGTCATCATATTCCAGTATACAAAAATTGGTTATAAGTCACTTACAGAGGTATGAAGGTGATGTAGAATCTTTTAGTATTGCATCTACATGTACTTGGCATTGGTCTTCTTTCTGCAACCTTCTTTTCATCATCTGGCGTTCTCTGTTTGAGCCTCTTCTGGCTAAAATTGTTGCATTAGCATTTGAGGGGACTCTTGGAGTGCCCAAGATTTAAAGAGTCAATAATGGTAATTCTGCTTTATGAAATAACTTTCCAACATCTTTTCACCACCCGAGGCCCTGTCTGGGCTTTTATCTCACCCAGACAGCCATGAGGTATGTCTTGAATAGGGCATATACCCTTTTTTGAGTGGTGAAATTAAGTAAGTTTGTATATCATTTTATATGTTATGTAAAAGCATGTCTATATTTTTGCATTTAACTCTGTGGCAAGGTGTTGGTTATGATTATCCTCATTTAGAAGAAACTGAAGTTCAGAATGGTTATATATGGCTGACCCAAAGTTATTAAGTGTCAGAGCCAAGACTGTCCCAGGTCTTCAAGTCTCATGCTATTTCTAGCTACAGCTACCTCACTGAAGCAGTTTGCAGGTAGATGTTCAGTGTTTGACTTAAATTTTGATAAATTTCTTTATGCTGAGACCCTGGGCCTTACTATATCACCTCCTGTTTTGATCACTTTAGGACCCTCTGGCCTGGTCTCTTCCAGTCCACATTATGCCCCTCAAATATATTCTCCACAGTGGATCTGATCATGTTACTCTTATTTAAAAACTTCCAGTGCCTTCCCATTTCTTAGGACTAATACCTTTGGATGGCTGCCTATCTGCTTCACCTACACTGGTGGCCTTCTCAAACTTGACAGTTTTTCTCCTACCCAGGGCTTTTGTACAGCCCTTTTGCTTTCTGGAACACTCCCACCCTGTTCTTCACTTGCATTCTCTAGCTCTCAGCTCAAATCTCACTTGTTCAGAGAAGCCTTCTCTAATCCCCAGACTAGATCAGGTTCTTCTGTTAGATCTGCACCTGGTGTGTTTCCTTTAAGGCATTTATGGTAGTTGGAATGATATACTGTCTGATTGTATGGTTATGACTGTCTCCCCCATTATACTGGCAGTGTTTTGAGGACCCTTTCATTTTGTTCACCGTTAAGTCCCCAGTATTTAGCATAGTGCCGGACCTAAAGTTGGAGCTTAATAAATATTTGTTGAATGTTAAATACATAGCTGTTGGGTGAACAATATGACCATATGACTATCTTAAAAGTGCCAGGACTAACTGTGGAGCATAATTTGATCTTACAAAGTTTAATCTTGTGGTCATATATTCATCTCACTCGTCATGACAACCCAATGATTCTTCTACAACTTTTCAAAATAATTTTGAGAAGTAATTATTTCTCATAGAAAGAAAAAGTTACTTTCAGTTTTTATTTCTGAAAACTTAACTTAGAAATATTCAAGCAAGATAGTAGCTGCCTGCCACCTTGATGATGGTGTTTCTGCTCTGTTTTTGATAGTGGCTCAGAGTCTTTATTATACCATTTGAGTGAACTGAAAGGAATGGCTTCATGGAAGCAAAAATATGAACCTCTTGGACTAGATGCTTCAGGAATTGAAGGTGGTAATTTAATTCCTCAATAGACTGCATTAAATCCACTTTACTTATTTGACAAATGATATTTATTTACTTCCTTTTAGATGCTATTACTGCAGTGGGTTCTTTCATACTCAAGGCAAATGAACTTCTTCAGTAAGTATTGGGGATACTTGAATCTTGGAATCATTGACTTGAGAATGTTTTACTTTTTACTTATAAATAAGAACCTAGCAAATTGTTGTGATTTTCTAAAAATGAGTTTTTAAGTTTGTATCAAAATTATACTTTACATGATTAAAACAATCCAGTAGCACAGCAGTTTCATACATTAAAGTGGTATTTTCCTGTCCCTCCCATCCTCACCCCAGGTCCTCTTTCCAGGGGGAATCCTTTTAACTATTTCTGGTTTTAGGTCTGTAGGTTACTTCCATATTTCTAAATTGGATGACTGTACTGCCTTTCTTTTACTTACCAGTTTTGAGAAATTATTCTTCTCTGTGTCTCTGTCTTTCCTAGACTCTGCTTGCTTTCTCCTCGCACAGTCTGCCTTGCTCACATCCTCAGGCTCTCCGCCGTCTCAGGGGCAGTGTCACACCCCTGGAACTCCCTCTGTCCCTGCTGCTTCCTCCATTAACCTCCCCCTGCCTGCACCAGCCTGCGTGCGGGCTCCCTCTCGTGCAGCCACCGCCCTGGCGTTTTCTTCATTGCTTTCATGGGTTAGATCCTTACTTCCAGGATCTCCTCTGTTTCTTGGTTCATTTAATCACTTTGTGGAAAATATCTTCCAGTAACTTAGAAAACGGATGTGTGAGGGTAAGCTTTGTGTGTCCTTTTGTGTCTTTTCTCCTTCTGCGACACTTAATTGATGGTTTTGCCTGGGTATAGATTATGAAGGGGGATTCATTTTCTCATAGAACTTTCAAAGCTTTGCTCCATTGTATTTTGGCCTTTCTGTTGCCAATGGAAGGTCTGGTGCTTCTGATTCTCATTCCTTTTGTGTGCTATTTTTTTTCTCCTCTCAAAAAGCTTTATTCATCCTTGATATGTTGAAATTTCACAATAGAGTTTTAAATATGGGTCTTCGCATTTGTTGTACTCATAATAAGAAAATGCCATTTTAACCTGAATTCTATATTGTATTATTATTTTGACAATTTCCTCTTCTCCCTCTCCTTTTTTTTAAACTAGATTTTTGTTCTAGAAATCTAGTTAGTCAGATATTAGACTTCATGGATTGATCCTCTGTCATTTATTTTTACTCTCATTTTTTTAATATCTTTTGTCTTCTCTATTTCCTGTGAAATTTTCTTGACTTAATTATCCAATGCTATCATTCATCATAGACAATTATTGAGCATTTAACTATGTTTTAAACACTATTCTAGATGCTGAGGGTATAGCAGTAAACAAAACTGATAAAAAAAAATCTTGCCTTCATAGATATTATATTCTTACATGATGAGACAGACAATAAAGAAATGAATAATTAAAACATACAGCAAGTCAGATAGTGATAAGTAGTGGTGGGAAAAGCTAATGAGGGAAGGAGGACCTAGGGCATGCTGGGGCTAGGGGTGCAATTTTTTGGTCAGGGAAGGCCTCACTGAGAAGGTGATGTTGGAGAGAGGAGGGAGTGAGCCCTGTTACTTTGGGGGCGAAGGAGACAGCAAGTATGAAGGCCTTGAGTTTGGAGCATGCCTGGCGTATATGAGGGGACTCAAGGAGCCACTACAGTTAAAGTGACTTGAATAACAACGTGAGTTGTAGGGAATGAATTGAAAGAGGTCACAGAGGATGGGACAGGTTGTGTAGAGCCTGTAGGCAGTTGTAAGGACTGTGGCTTTTACTCTGCGTATAATAAGCTCTTAGGGAGTTATTAGCAGTGCAGCGACAGGATATGACTTAGGTTTAAAGAGATCCCTCTTGTTATTTACTTGGTATTGAGAATAGATTATATGAGGGCAAGGACAGAAGCCACGAGACAAATGGTGGTCAGAATCAGAAATGGTCAGAACCTGGATATATTTTGAAAGTAGAAATAAAGATTGCTGAATGGTTGTATGGATGGTAAAAACAAAGGAGTCACGGACAATTGCGAGTTTATTAGGTCCTGAGCACCTGGTAGAGCATGACTAACATTTACTGAAATGGGGAAGACTTGGGGGAGAATATAGGAAATATATATGTATTTTATGTTCCTCAATTTGGGTTTATCTGATTTTTTCATGGTTTGATTCAAGTTATACATCCCTGGCCAGAATATTACATAATCAGTGGAATGTCCTTCTCAAGGTGTCAGATCCAGAGGCAAACAGTGTCCGGCTACCTCTTCTTATTGATGTTAATTTTGATCACATGGTCAATGTATTAGGCATACTGTTAGATACCCTGGTGGAGCTGTCCAGCGTGTTGTTGATTGTATGAGATTATGTTCAAGTGAGGGATCCAGGCTGGAAATGTAAATTTGGGAGCCATCAGCACATTGGTATTATTTTAAGCCACGAACCTGGATGAGATAGTGTGCTTAGAGGAGAGATCTGAAGACTGGGTGATGGGCTTTCCAGTGTTAGAAATGGGGTTGATGTGGCGCTAGCGAAAGAAACTGGAGAGGCAGAAAGACCAAGGGGTGGGTGTCCTGCAGGCTGAGTGAAGGACGCATTGCAAGAAGTAATGAGGGATTGGTTGTCTAATGCTGCTGAGTCAAGTAAGGTGAGGACCAGAAGTGGACTAGATCAGAATATTATCAGAATAGGTGATGGGTGACCTTGATGAGAGCCACTTCCGTGGAGTCATGGGAACAGGTATGATGCAGAATGAGAGCAGATACAAAGAAAACAACAAATGTAGTCCCTTGAGTTTTGCTGTAAAGGGAGTGGCCAGCATTTAAAAATAGTCATTGAGTTTTTCTTTCTTTTTACAGTGGGAGAAATTAGAGCATATTTATTTATGGTGGGAATGTTCTTCTGAAGGGGAACAGTTGAGATGGCAAAGAGAGGGAAGATTGCTAGAACAAGAGGATTCAAGAGGGGATGGGATTTAGTGTGTCAGGGAAGGGGCTGGAAGAATAGTTCCTCCATAGTTATAGGAGAGAAGGCCAAGACAGGGGTCACACATGCTGGTATATGAGCAGATGAGGGCTTGGGGATGTTCACTTCTAATTGTTTTTGTTATCTTAGTGGAAATATGAAGTGTTCTGTCATCAGCTGAAGGTAAGGATGGGGAAGTGGTATTGAGCTTTGAGAATAAAGGAAGAGGTGTGAGCCATTTGTCTAGTTCAGTAGGAGCGTGAATGGGCTGATGAAGCAGGAGGATTGTCAGTAGTGCTAAGGGCTGCTTGGTTAGCGTTCCCAGGAGCGTTAAAATGAGACCAGCCAACATGGCTGTGTGGTTTTCTCCAGCCGGGGTCAGCTGCTCCACTGGGAGCACAGAATAGGTGAGCAGTTTGATTTACTAGGCTTGGTGAGTAAAAGGAAGCAAAGGGGAGTCAAGAAAGTGAAGCAAGGGCATGATTAAAACGATAAACCTCAAATCTGTACTGATTTAGGAGGGAAGTGAGGACACAGGGGGTGCGAGACAGTGAAAGGTGGTAGAACCAGTAGGTGGTAGTCTTGGTGGGATGAATGTTGTGCTACTGGAGAAAAGTCACTGGAAAGATAGTTGCTGGTTGTTGGTGAGCACGGTGCTTTAAATTGAGATTTAAAATGTTCACGTTGGTGGACTTCCCTGGTGGCGCAGCGGTTAAGAATCCGCCTGCCAATGCAGTGGACATGGGTTCAAGCCCTGGTCCGGGAAGATCCCACATGCCACGGAGCAACTAGGCTCGTGCGCCACAACTGCTGAGCCTGCGCTCTAGAGAGCCCACGAGCTGCAACTACTGAGACTGCGTGCCACAGCTACTGAAGCCCGTGTGCCTAGAGCCTGTGCTCCACAGCAAGAGAAGCCACCAAAGTGAGAAGCCCATGCACCGCAACAGAGGGTAGCCCCCGCTTGCTGCAACTAGAGAAAGCCCATGTACAGCAACGAAGACCCAACGCAGCCAAAAATAATAAATAAATAAATTTTAAAAAAGGTTCACGTTGGTAATGAAGGTCTAGGGTGTGAACTTTAGAATAAATAGCCTAGGTGGGGTGGAGGACGAGATCTTTGACCTGAGCCACGCTATTGAATGTCTTATTATGGCAGTCCTGTCTTTTAATTTCTAAGTGTTTTCTTATTTGTTTAATCATTTTTCAAAGCTGTGCTCTTGCTTTGTGGATGTGACATCTTCCCACAGCTCTCTGAGGACGTTAATTAGAGTTTAAAAAAATCTCTGCCGCTCCCTGAATTATCTCCTCTTTGTGTGTCACTTTGCTGTTTATTTTGGTCTCTTGTTGCCAGCTTTCTTCAAAAACCTGATGCCTGATTGTTTACTCATATTTATTCGTGAGGCAGTTTAGAGTTGCCTGGAATTGCTGGGTGCAGGGTGGCCCAAAGCCAGCATGAGTGCCAGAGCATGCGGACCTGTGCTGTGGGCAGCCAGTGCCTACCCGGAGCCACCTTGGCTCTTCCCAGTTTATTCAGCTTCTTTGAAGAACTCTGTTTTTGTCTGGAAGGTAGTAAATGCCTAGGCATTCATATTTTGGGGGAAAGAGTGTATTGGCCACTCTGTGTTTCAGTTTGTCCTCCTTTGTCCAGCCCCAGGTGTCATCCTGATGTCTTCTGTTGAACTTGATGTTTCTAAGGACTGAGTATCCTTGGCGTTCTGCCAGGCGGATGACTCATTGCTGCTCTCTTTCCACAGTGCCTGGCACATGGCCGCCTCTGGTGTGACCTTCACCAGTCACTAGTCTTCTGTTGGCTTTTGACATTTCTGAAACTTAAAAAAAATTTTTTTTCTAGTGTCCTCTTTTTGTGTGTGAGTTTATAACACATTCACCTCTCCCCACCAATCCATCATCATTTTAATGGGCTTTTATTTTTTTTAATGAATTTATTTATTTTTGGCTGCGTTGGGTCTTCGTTGCTGTGCACGGGCTTTCTCTAGTTGCGGCGAGCGGGGGCTACTCTTCATTGCGGTGCGCGGGCTTCTCATTGCGGTGGCTTCTCTTGTTGCAGAACATGGGTTCTAGGCGCACGGGCTTCAGTAGTTGTGGCTCGCGGGCTCTAGAGCACAGGCTTAGTAGTTGTGGCACACGGGCTTAGTTGCTCTGCAGCATGTGGGATCTTCCCGGACCAGGGTTCAAACCCACGTCCCCTCCATTGGCAGGCGGATTCTTAACCGCTGCGCCGCCAGGGAAGCCCCTAATGGGCTTCTAGAGGGTAGAGCTTATTACAGATGTGTGTGCTCAAAGAACAAAGCAGGAGGAGAAATGATATTCCTTTTCCTGAATGTTGAATAATTTTTTGCAGAGAGTAAACATAAAATATTAAGCTTTCTGTGATCACCTTTCAGTGAAAGGTAGTTTTTGATTTAACTTCTTCCTCCTTTGAGATAAGTAGAATATAGCATTATTTTAGGTTATAATGGAGAAACTGAGGCAGTGAGAACTTTGACGTTAGCCTATAATAGATCAGTGGTTGCCTGGGGTTGGGGTGAGAGTATTGACTGGGAAAGACAGAAAGGAACGTCTTTTCTGTTTTTCATTTTTGCTGCAAGAGAATTTTGATCATAGTGCTTGGTAACGCAAGAGATGTTACAGTCTTTTATGTCAGGTGTTTTACTGTGTACAGAAAGGTTAATGATGCTGACCTACTTCTCCAGTAGTATTATGACATTTAATGCTTGGAAGGGACTTTGAGATTTAGGGGTGAAAAGTGCACGTATTATTTGCTTAGAGTAATTATCTTACAGATGTGAGCTTAAAGAGGTTTTTTAAAAAATGATATCCATCTTTATATTCAGAGACAGTTGCATCAAAGTGAAGATGACTTCCACTTATAACCCTTAATCTTGGGGGTACATTTGCGTAAAGCCCAAGTAAATTCAAATTTTGAGATTCATTACTGTAAGGATAAAAAATCAGCTTCCAAAAGTAATGTCTATTGATATCAGAGGTAGTGGTAGTGACATATTACAAGTTTATAATAATGATTTTCTGTTGTGTTTGATGTTTGTTTCTTCTTCCTGATCAGTGAGTATTTTTTTTTAACTGAGAATGGTGCCGGAAACTTTTTTTCTGATTTCTTTTACTTCCAAAGTTAGAAAAGGATTTCATACTTTACTGAGTGCCCAGAAAGGAAAGACTGTTACACAGTTTGTGGCAAGGCTGTTATAAGCAGTTAGAATCTGAGTTATTTGCTTTTTTTTTTAAAGAGAATCAGGATTTGCTTTTTTGAAACTTTATTTTTGGGTATGTGTTTTATTTGTTAAATCTGTTGTAAAGGCTTACATGTCATCCAGATAGGATATAGTAGAACAAAAAGGATTATTATATTCTACAATAATTGAACAATGATACATGAACCCCATATAATAATTTCATTTCTGATTTATTTTTATCTTCTAGAGTTATAGATAGCAGTATGAAAAACTTCAAAGCATTTTTTCGGTGGCTGTATGTGGGTAAGTGAACTGAATGAAGCATTCTTGTATTTTTAACACTTTTTAAAAAAATTGTGGGAGTATCAGTTTAGCATATTTCAATTACTATAGTAAATTTTAAATACCTATTGAAGTAGAGAGAATAGTATAAGTGACCTGCCTTCTACTCGTCACTTAGTTTCAGCAGTTTTCAACACATGGCCAGTCTTATTTCTTCTATACACCCACCCATCTCCACCCCCACAGATACACCTTCTAGCATTGATTGTCTCTGGCACTCACTGAGAATTGACCCTTATTTACCTTGTAATGTCTCCTTAGGTTAAAATAACATTCTTTAAACCTCTGCTTTGTATTAGGTATTGTTAGGTGTTAGATTTGGGGGAAAAGGGGGAGAAAAAATAAGACAAAACCTCTGCCCTTGAATAGCTTAGCTCCTGTTTTATACTTTGGTCTTCTGTTTCTAGATCTGTGCCATTCATTATGGTAGCCAGTAGTCACGTATGGCTGTTTCAATTAGTTGAAATTATGTAGAATTATAAACGCAGTCCCTTAGTCATGCTAGCCACATTTTAAGTGCTCAAGAGCCACATGTGGTTAGTGTGGACAGCACAGAACTAGAACATTTCCGTTATCTCTTCTATTGGACAGTGATGCCCTAGCTAAATAGAATGCAGACCACTTGTGGCCTTTCTTTATGTCTCCACAGTACCTTTGCATTTGTAGGTAATTAACAAATAGTTACTGACTTGATATTAAATGTTTTAATGCTCACTCTACAAGATATGCATATTTTATTTAGGTCCATTTGTACTGCTGTTTTTGTGACCTCTATTAGTATCTTTGAAATAATTTAGCATACATTTCCCTCCAACATATGCAAAATTTAGTCGTAAATTCCATTTACGACTCTTATATTTGTTAAAATTCTAAAGAGTAAAATAGAAAGTAAATTACCTATAATGTGCTAATATCCTTGAAACAAATGCCCAGATCTTTAATTCTCATATTTTTAAAACAGACTTTTCATATTTGTTAGCCTAGTATAATTGCTTTCAATAAAAAAATGAAAGTGATCTGTAGATGTTGACATTTAAAATTCTTATATTTTTCTCAAAACCATACCAACACTAGCCAGAATGGGGAGCCAGAGTGTTTATCAGGCTAGCCTGTTTAATATCAGAGTTAATTAGAATAAATTACAATGTTCAAATTAAACGAAGTCTTAGAAGTGACTTTCTTTTACAGAAGTAGTAGCTTGGTTTTACTGATAATTATTGGAGTAATTAGGCAGTTTATATTTTTATTGCCTATCCTAACTGTAATAAGAAGCTGCATTAGAAGATAAATGAATTACTGCTCAGTCCTTATCATTAGAGCAAAGCACACTGGATTGGAGAACTGGAGACCTAACTGTAGCTGGGTGCTGCCACTAGTTAGCGCTCTAACCTTGGTTTGCTCTTGGGTAAAATGCATTCTCCATGAAGGCAGGGACTTCTTTTATACTGCTGTATCCCTAGTACCTATATTACACTCAATAATTAATTTTTGGATGGATAAATGAATCAGTGGAACCCAGATTATGGCTGGTTTTTCAGATAGTTTAGAAGTTTGAATTAATTAAAAACAGTTTCTTAAAATAATCCATATTTGCAGAATAATGTCCAACATGCTTTTTCCCAGCCAAACATAAGAAGCATATTAAAACACTGTGCAAAAGCACATGCAGCATACTTCTTGACTTAGGTGGATGTAATGTACAGAAAACACGGTATTGATAAAGACACCCCTATGAAAGGACAAAAAGAACAAACCACAATATTAAAGAAAGTATATAAATATATATATACACACATGTAAGTGTGTGTTTACACATATAAGTCTTAGTGCAAATATTTTCATGTAGCAAAAAAGCCCAAGGGAAAGAAACACATCTTTTTGGTATTCTAAGACTTTTGGAGGAAAGAACTGCTTGCACATTTTAAGAGAAGAAACATCACGGAGTTAGGAGGAATCCCTACACATGTAGTCTTAGCTCAAGGCAGCAGTTAGGTTTGTTTGTCCGGAGTGGCAGTAGGTTGAATTGAAGGAGAAAATGAAAAATAATAGTTTAGGATGGCTATACCAACCATTTTGAACCTGAAAATATAAATCAAATTTAAATTCTTCACCTTTTAGTTCTTCGAAGAAAAATAAGTTTTCCTTGATGACAAGAAGCTATTTAAAATGGAAAATGTAGTCCAGTGAAATACATTTAGTTTTTGAAATGCATCTATAATTAAAATTATGTTTGTAGTTTCCTTTTAAAGATAGTTTTAAAATTTATATTTCCAGCAATGTTGAGAATGACAGAAGACCACGTACTTCCTGAGCTGAATAAGGTAGTATATAGTAGTATTTTTTTCCACATCTTTATTGGAGTATAAATGCTTCATAATTGTTGTGTTAGTTTCTGCTGTACAACAAAGTGAATCAGCTATATGTATACATATATCCCCATATCCCCTCCCTCTTGAGCCTCCCTCCCACCCTCCCTGCCCCATTCTTCTAGGTCATCACAAAGCACCAAGCTGATCTCCCTGTGCTATTCAGCAGCTTCCCGCTAGCCATCCATTTTACATTTGGTAGTGTATATGCGCCAACGCTACTCTCTCACTGCATCGCAGCTTCCCCTTTCCCCCATGCCCTCAAGTCTGTTCTCTGTGTCTGTGTCTTTATTCCTGTCCTGCCAGTGGGTTCATCAGTACCGCTTTTTAAAATTCCATATGGGGCTTCCCTGGTGGCGCAGTGGTTGAGAGTCCGCCTGCCGATGCAGGGGACACGGGTTCGTGCCCCGGTCCAGGAAGATCCCACATGCCGCAGAGCGGCTGGGCCTGTGAGCCATGGCCGCTGAGCCTGTGCCTCCGGAGCATGTGCTCTGCAACAGGAGAGGCCACAACAGTGAGAGGCCCGCGTACCGCAAAAAAAATAAAAATAAAAAAATAAAATAAATAAAATTCCATATGTATGCGTTAGCATACGGTATTTGTTTTTCTCTTTCTGACTTACTTCACTCTGTATGACAGATTCTAGGTCCATCCACCTCACTACAAATAGTTCAATTTTATTTCTTTTTATGACTGAATAATATTCCATTGTATATATGTGCTACATCTTCTTTATCCATTCATCTGTCGATGGACACTTAGGTTGCTTCCGTGTCCTGGCTATTGTAAATAGTGCTGCAATGAACATTTTGGTACATGACTCTTTTTGAATTATGGTTTTCTCAGAGTATATGCCCACTAGTGGGATTGCTAGGTCATACGATAGTTCTGTTTTTAGTTTTTTAAGGAACCTCCATACTGTTCTCCATAGTGGCTGTATCAATTTATATTCCCACCAACAGTGTAGGAGGGTTCCCTTTTCTCTACACCCTCTCTGGCATTTATTGTTTGTAGAGTTTTTGATGATGGCCATTCTGACTGGTGTGAGGTGATACCTCATTGTAGTTTTGATTTGCATTTCTCTAATGATTGGTGATGTTGAACATTCTTTCATGTGTTTGTTGGCAACCTGTGTATCTTCTTTGGAGAAGTGTCTATTTAGGTCTTCTGCCCATTTTTGGATTGGGTTGTTTGGTTTTTTGATATTGAGCTGCATGAGCTGCTTGTATATTTTGGAGATTAATCCTTTGTCAGTTGCTTCATTTGCAAATATTTTCTCCCATTATGAGGGTTGTCTTTTCATCTTGTTTATGGTTTCCCTTGCTGTGCAAAAGCTTTTAAGTTCATTAGGTCCCATTTGTTTATTTTTGTTTTTATTTCCCTTACTCTAGGAGGTGGGTCAAAAAGGATCTTGCTGTGATTTATGTCACAGAGTGTTCTGCCTATGTTTTCCTCTAAGAGTTTGATAGTTTCTGGCCTTACATTTAGGTCTTTAATCCATTTTGAGTTTATTTTTGTGTATGATGTTAGGGTGTGTTGTAATTTCATTCTTTTACATGTAGCTGTCCATTTTTCCCAGCACCACTTATTGAAGAGGCTGTCTTTTCTCCATTGTATATTCTTGCCTCCTTTTTCAAAGATAAGGTGACCATATGTACGTGGGTTTATCTCTGGGCTTTCTATCTTGTTCCGTTGGTCTGTATTTCTGTTTTTGTGCCAGTACCAAACTGTCTTGATTACTGTAGCTTTGTAGTATAGTCTGAAGTCTGGGAGCCTGATTCCTCCAGCTCCATTTTTCTTTCTCAAGATTGCTTTGGCTGTTTGGGGTCTTTTTTGTTTCCATACAAATTGTAAAATTTCTTGTTCTGGTTCTGTGAAAAATGCCATTGGTAATTTGATAGGGATTGCACTGAACCTGTAGATTGCTTTGGGTAGTATAGTCATTTTCCCACTATTGATTCTTCCAATCCAGGAGCATGGTATATCTCTCCATCTGTTTATATTATCTTTGATTTCTTTCAACAGTGTTTTATAGTTTTCTGAGTACAGGTCTTTTGCCTTCTTAGGTAGGTTTATTCCTAGGTGTTTTATTCTTTTTGTTGCGATGGTTAATGGGATTGTTTCCTTCATTTCTCTTTCTGATTTTTCATTGTTAGTATATAGGAATGCCAGAGATTTCTGTGCATTAATTTTGTATCCTGCAACCTTATCAAATTCATTGATTAGTTCTAGTAGTTTTCTGGTGGCATCTTTAGGGTTTTCTATGTATAGTATCATGTCATCGGCAAATAATGACAGTTTTACTTCTTCTTTTCCAATTTATATTCCTCTTATTTCTTTTTCTTCTCTGATTGCTGTGGCTAGGACTTCCAAAACAATGTTGAATAAGAGTGGCAAGAGTGGACATCCTTGTCTTGTTCCTGATCCTAGTGGAAATGCTTTCAGTTTTTCACCATTGAGCATGATGCTTGCTGTGGGTTGTCATATATGGCCTTTATTATGTTGAGGTAGGTTCCCTCTATGCCCATTTTCTGTAGAGTTTTTATCATAAATGGGTGTTGAATTTTGTCAAAAGCTTTTTCTGCATCTATTGAGATGATCATATGGTTCTTATTCCTTAACTTGTTAATGTGGTGTATCACATTGATTGATTTGTGTATATTGAAGAATCCTTGCGTCCCTGGGATAAATCCCACTTGATCATGGTGTATGATCCTTTTAATGTGTTGTTGGATTCTGTTTGCTAGTATTTTGTTCAGGATTTTTGCGTCTATGTTCATCAGTGATATTGGTCTGTAATTTTGTTTTGTTATGATATCCTTGTCTGGTTTTGGTATCAGGGTGATGGTGGCCTCATAGAACGAGTTTGGGAGTGTTCCTCCCTCTGCAATTTTTTGGAAGAGTTTGAGAAGGATAGGTGTTAACTCTCCTCTAAATGTTTTATAGAATTCACCTGTGAAGCCATCTGGTCCTGGACTTTTGTCGGTTGGAAGATTTTCAATTACAGTTTCAATTTCATTACCTGTGATTGGTCTGTTTATATTTTCTAATTCTTCCTGGTTCAATCTTGGAAAGTTGTACTTTTCCAAGAATTTGTCCATTTCTTTCAGGTTGTCTGTTTTATTGGCCTATAGTTGCTTGTAGTAGTCTCTTATGATCTTTTGTATTTCTGCCGTGTCAGTTTTAATCTCTCCTCTTTCATTTCTAATTTTATTGATTTGCGTCTTCTCCCTTTTTTTCTTGATGAGTCTGACTAAAGGTTTATCAATTTTGTTTATCTTCTCAAAGAGTGTTCTTTTAGTTTTACTGATCTTTGCTATTGTTTTCTTTGTTTCCATTTCATTTATATCTGCTCTGATTTATGATTTCTTTCCTTCTACTAATTTTGGGTTTTCTTTTTCTAGTTGCTTTAGGTGTAAGGTTAGATTGTTTATTTGAGATTTTTCTTGTTTCTTGAGGTGAGCTTGAATAGCTATGAACTTCCCTCTTAGAACTGCTTTTGCTGCATCCCCTAGTTTCTGGCTCATTGTGTTTTCATTGTCATTTGTTTCTAGGTATTTTTTGATTTCTTCTTTGGTTTCTTCAGTGATCTCTTGGTTATTTAGCAGCACACTGTTTAGCCTCCAAGTATTTGTGTTTTTTTACTGTAGTTGATTTCTAATCTCATAGTGTCATGGTTGGAAAAGATGCTTGATACGATTTCAGTTTTCTTAAATTTTCCAAGGTTTGATTTGTGACCCAAAATGTGATCTATTCTGGAGAACGTTCTGTGTGCACTTGCGAAGAAAGTGTATTCTTCTGCTTTCTGGTGGAATGTCCTAAAAATATCAATTAAGTCTATCTGGTCTGTTGTTTCATGTAAAGCTTGTGTTTCCTTATTTATTTTCTGTCTGGATGATCTGTCTGTTGGTGTAAGTGGGGTGTTAAAGTCCCCCACTATTATTGTGTTACTGTCGATTTCTGCTTTTATGGCTGTTGTCATTTACCTTATGTGTTGAGGTGCTCCTGTACTGGGTGCAGAAATATTTATAATTGTTTTGTTTTCTTCTTGGATTGATCCCCTGATCATTATGTAGTGTCATTCCTTATCTCTTGTAACAGTCTTTATTTTAAGTCTATTTTATCTGATATGAGTATTGCTGCTTCACCTTTCTTGTGAATTCCATTTGCATGGAATAGCATTTTCCATCCCCTCACTTTCAGTCTGTATGTGTCCCTAGGTCTGAAGTGGGTCTCTTGTAGACAGCATATATAAGAGTGTTGTTTTTGTGTCCATTCAGTCAGTCTGTGTCTTTTGGTTGGAGCATTTAATCCATTTAGATTCAAGGTGATTATTGATATGTACATTCCTATTACCATTTTCTTAATTAATATGAGGATTTTTTTGTGGGTTTTTTTTTCTCTTGTGTTTCCCACTTAGAGAAGTTCCTTTAGCATTTGTTGTAAAGCTGGTTTGGTGGTGCTGAATTCTCTTAGCTTTTGCTTGTCTGTAAAGCTTTTGATTTCTCCATTGAATCTGAATGAGATCCTTGCTGGGTAGAGTAATCTTGTTTGTAGGTTTTTCCCTTTTCATCACTTTAAATATGCCCTGCCACTCCCTTTGGGCTTGCAGAGTTTCTGCTGAAAAATCAGCTGTTAACCTTGTGGGGATTCCCTTGTATGTTATTTGTTGCTTTTCCCTTGCTGCTTTTAATATTTTTTCTTTGTATTTAATTTTTGATAGTTTGATTAACGTGTCTTGGTGTGTTTCTCTTTGGGTTTATCCTGTATGGGACTCTCTGCACTTCCTGGACTTGATTGACTATTTCCTTTCCCACATTAGGGAAATTTTCGACTATGATCTTTTCAGATATTTTCTCAGACCCTTTCTTTTCTCTTCTTCTTCTGGGACCCCTATGATTCAAATGTTGGTGCGTTTAATGTTGTCCCAGAGGTCTCTGAGACTGTCCTCAATTCTTTTCATTCTTTTTTCTTTATTCTGCTCCCTGGCAGTTATTTCCACCATTTTATCTTCCAGTTCACGTATCTGTTTTTCTGCCTCAGTTATTCTGCTATTGATTCCTTCTTGAGTACTTTTAATTTCATTTGTTGTGTTGTTCATCACTGTCTGTTTGCTGTTTAGTGCTTCTGGATCCTTGTTGAATGTTTGTTTTATTTTTTCCATTCTGTTTCTGAGATTTTGGATTATCTTTACTCTCATTGCTCTGAATTCTTTTTCAGGTAGGTTGCCTATTTAATCTTCATTTATTTGGTCTTGTAGATGTGTACCTTGCTCGTTTGTCTGTAACATATTTTTTTGTCGTTTCATTGTTTTTTTGTTTTTTTTTTTGATGCGTGGAGCTGTATTTGTGTCTTACTGGATGTTTGGCCTGAGGACTCCAGCACTAGAGTTTGCAGGCAGTTGGATAGAGCCAGCTCTTGGTGCTGAGATGAGGACCTCTGGGAGACCTCACTCTGATTAATATTCCCTGGGGTCTGAGGTTCTCTTAGTCTAGCGGTTTGGACTCGGAGCTCCCACCGCAGGAGCTCGGGCCCAACCTCTGGCCTGGGAACCAAGATCCCGCAAGCCGTGTGGCGTGACAGAAAAAACAAGAGTAAAACAAGGAGCAATATAATAATAACAAGGAATAAAAAGCAAAATAAATTTAGAAAGATAAAAAATATATTAGGAAAAATAAAAGTATAATTGAAACGACTGCAGCAAGGTAAAATAAAACCACAACAGAAAAAAAGGGAGGGGGAGGGAACAATCCAAAAGGAGAAGAATAACAAAGTATAAAGAATAAAATAAATTTAGAAAAGTAAAAGATTTATTAGAAAAAAATAAAATATAAATGAATCAAAAAGGTAAAACAGAACCCCAGTCTAAAAGAGGAAAAAAGAAGAAAAAAAAAAGCCTTGGCTATGGGGGCAGAGTTTAGGTGGGGGTGGAACTTAGTCAGGGGTGGGGTTTAAGGTGGGGCAGAGCCTAGGTAGGCTTGGGGGTGGCGTTTGAGGATGGGGCGGGGCCTCTGCTTAGGACCTGCGCCCGGAAGGGGAGAGGCAGCATCTCCAAAGGAGGGCCTTCTGGCTGTGGAGTTCCGGAGTGTGGAGGCAGGGCCCTGGGTGGGGGAGTGTGGGTGGGGTTTAGGCCCAGCACAGTTGGAGGGGTTCTCAGAGGGGGTCTCCGAGTGTGGAGGCGGGGCCCTGAGTGGTGGTGTAGGGGCGGGGCTTGTGTCTGCAGGGCAGGAGGGAGGCTCTGAGGGCAGAGGATTAGGCCCAGGAGCCCAACAGGCTCCCTGGTGCCTAAGTGGACAGGGAGAGCACTGGCCACATTCCCTTCCGTTCCTCCACGCCCCCCCACCAACAGTCTCCCCCATCCCCGCTGGACCCCTAACCATGGGAGGGTCCCTCTGGCTGTAGGAACTCCTCCCTCCCCCAGCCGCCCCTCAGCGGTGCCGGTCCCATAGGTCTGGCCTTTATTTTTGCTCCCCCTTCCCTCCCTCCTGCTCCCTCAGGACCCGCTGCTGGAGGGGGCCTCGGTGGGCAGAGGATCAGGCCCGGGATCTCAGCAGGTTCCCGGGGGCCCAGGTGGGCAGGGGAAACCTGGCCACGCTCCCTTTGGATCCTCTGCCCTCTCAGTGGTCCCACAATTTCCCCCTTCGGGCGTGGGATCCCTTCCCCTCCCCCAGCTGCCCCTCAGGGGCGCCAGTCCTGTCCTGCCTCCACTTCTCCTCCACCCTTACTCCCCCCACGCCCCACATTCTCCCTGGTCGCTGGGGCTTCCTCTTATCCCCTTAGGTGTCCTTGGTCCCCCACTGTGCCTGGTAGGTGCCCTAGTTGTGTGGAGACAGAAATTCTCCGTCCTCCTAGTATGCCATCTTGACTCTGCCCCTCTCCTAATATGTTAATATTGCCCTGGTTGAGCTCAGCTTTGCTGGTCATCTTGGTAGTCTTATGCAGTTATTAGTTAACAAGATGTTAGGCTGTAGACACAAGACAGATCCTAGTAAGCCTTTTTTTAATTTGCGTGTTTGATATTTTTTTAATTTCACAGAACACCTTTATTATGGCTAAGTTTATTGTTTTCATGTTTGTATAAGATTTTGTAATCTATATAACATAGGGTGGTTGGATTCCTTACTTTAACTTCCTAAAATGTTAAATGCATTTTTATTTTCCTTGGAAAGCTAGTACTTCGGTATTAGTACCTATGTTGAGGTCTGGCAAACACCAGTTTCTTTCTGACTCTAAGGATTGTGACAAGTAACAATGGAACGTTCTTCTAGAAAAATCTTACAGAATAAGGCAAAATTCCCACTGGGTTCCTGCAGCTCGCTCATCCTCACCCCTGCCCAAACTGTCTGCTTCAGATAGATTAGGTAATTTTGAGTCTGAAAAAATGGAGAGCATTAAGATTAGCCTTGGGCTTCCCTGGTGGCGCAGTGGTTGAGAGTCCACCTGCCGATGCAAGGGACACGGGTTCGTGCCCCGGTCTGGGAAGGTCCCACATGCCGTGGAGCAGCTGGGCCCGTGAGCCATGGCCGCTGAGCCTGCGCATCTGGAGCCTGTGCTCCGCAATGGGAGAGGCCACAACAGTGAGAGGCCCGCGTACCGCAAAAAAAAAAAAAAATTAGCCTTGGTGGCCCAGATGAGTAAAGGATCACAGCTTTTATACGAAGTAGATCTTTTGTGCTGTGGATGACTGGCCTTGCAAACCAGAGACGTTCGCCTTAGCTGTTTCTCTGATATCACTCTTAGCTTTATTTGGGGAAATATAATATGTTACTTGTTGGGAGAGCCCTCAATGTGTAATTTTTTGAGAACTGAAGAACCGGGATAGGGAGAAGGCAGGGTCATTGAAAGAAGCAGAGGGCCAACACTGAAGCGCTTTTGGGTTGCAGCCCTTAACTAACATTGAGGTTATTTATCTGGACTGACAGTCCCCTACTCCCAAAGGCAGGACTCTACACACATAGTCTTAGCATAAAGCATAAAATAATAAACAGCCTTAGGCCATAAAGAGTTCTGTAGCTATTGGCGTTGCTGATTGGAAAATGGGTTTAAAATATTTAATTACATGCTTCTTAGAGCCCTAGGATTTCATATTTTCAGAGTTGCATAATCTCCTGAATTTCTGTTGACATTTTCTTTGAAGGAACTTTGCTTATTTGTCCCATAACTTTTAGTAGATAGTAGAAAAGTCACATTTATTATTACATAGAATTTTATTGGCAAGCTTTCTCTTATCTTAATTTGTTTTCTTTTTGTTCCTTTTGGTTTGATAGATGACTCAAAAAGACATCACATTTGTTGCTGAATTTCTTACTGAACATTTCAATGAGGTAGGAAATTGGTATTTCTATAGTGCTTTTTAAAAAATAATCACAATAAATCGGGATAATGGTAAAAAGTAATCAAATTTAATCCAGTTTAGTTGAACTTCTAAGCAATTATGTATGCTTTTAAACTATTGAGCTAATTAATGGCAGTACTTATTTATTAAATGTGAAGCATATAAATTGAACTTTTGTTTGTATGTGTGTGTTGCTACATATAAAAGAGTAACTGCCACCAACAGCTTTCTTAAACAATAGAGTTTTTGGTTTAAATATATAAGATTTTTTTTTCCTCAGTGAGTTGACTTAAGAATTAAACTATATTTATTCTTTCTAGGCTCCAGATCTTTATAATCGAAAAGGAAAATATTTTAACGTTGAAAAAGTTGGTCAGGTATGGGCTCTGGATTGAATCTAGTTACTAATTTTTTTATTTTTAAAACTTTAGCAGTGTTAGTCTTTATTATACAAAACTTTTTGAAGGTAATATAATGCCAAATTATATAGTAACCCTGCCCTTTGAGTAAAATCACCAAAGAGTAGCTTTAAACTTTTTAGTCTCAGAACCCTTTTACATTCTTAAAATTATTGAAGACTCCGGAGAGCTTTTATGTGCACTGTATCTATCAATAGTAGATATTATTAGGTATTAGAAATTAAACAGAATAAAGAATTATTTATCTCTTAATTCATTTAAAAAGAACAAACCCACTTACCATTACATGTTAATATAAATATTTTTAACGAAAAGTAACTATACTTCACAACACAAAATTAAGTGAAGAATGGCATTGTTTTATATGTTTGCAAATCTCCTTGATGTCTGGCTTAAGACAAGGCAACTATATTCTCATATCTGCTTCTGCATTTGATCTATTGTGATGTGTTGTTTTGGTTAAGAAAGCCTGGTTTCACACAGGTGTGTAGTTGGAAAGGGTAAAGTATTTTAATAGCTTTTTAGATAACTGTGAATATTCTTTGATACTACACCAGATCCTGACAAGTGGTAGTATCTTAGGTTAGTTTCAGTATGGAATCTAAATTGCATCGGTGGACTTTTCATATTCTGATTCATTAAAATTCATTCATCTACCTTGCACTTTGGATGGATCTTTTACGCTGTGCATGTGATTTTGCCATATCATGTATTGGTCATTTGGAAAATACTGATTCACTGAATTACAACGATCTTCCATATGCTGACATCTTTCTTCATACAGTATCCAAAAGTCACATTTTGTTAATGTCATTACCAATCTCATCAGACAATATTTAACTGCTGTGAGGTTGTCAAGCACATAGTGGCAGATACAGGTTTTTCAAAATTTTTAATTTTTGCTTGAATGTTTAAATTTTATCATTGGTAATAAATACTGTCAGCTTTTTTTCTTTTTTTTTTTTCTTTTTTTTTTTTCTTTTTTTTTTTGCTGTACACGGGCCTCTCACTCTTGTGGCCTCTCCCGTTGCGGAGCACAGGCTCCGGACGCGCAGGCTCAGTGGCCATGGCTCACAGGCCTAGCCGCTCTGCGGCATGTGGGATCTTCCTGGATGTGGGCACGAACCCGTGTCCCCTGCATCGGCAGGCAGACTCTCAACCACTGCGCCACCAGGGAAGCCCCTGTCAGTTGTTTTGCTTAAAGTGACAGGATCACTTTTTTTATTTTCAAGAACATATCTGCCAAATACCCAAGAATGAGTAAGCATAGTTTGTCTGCCAGTTATTCTTTTGAGTGAAAATGGAATTCCATTAATAACAAAGAAGTGCCTGGCCTGACTCACAACTACATTTTCATAAATGCTTTCCCTCATGATAACTGTCATACTTTGGTAGGCAGCAAAAGTGCTTTATTTATACTTCCCAATTCTGTCACTCAGAATATTAAAAAGACTTTGTTGAGATTTAATGAAATTAATCATTTTAATAGCCTCATTAGAGATTAGTGAAACTGTATGTGGCAAAAAGGAATATAGTGACTGCTAGTATGGTTTGGGGCCACTACTTTGATTCTTGGTGACAGTGCCAGCAGTTTTCTCCACCTGTGCTTTTGACTATCAGGGCAGAT
Organism: Mesoplodon mirus; assembly: GCF_964341445.2. Taxonomy (NCBI): domain Eukaryota; kingdom Metazoa; phylum Chordata; class Mammalia; order Artiodactyla; family Ziphiidae; genus Mesoplodon; species Mesoplodon mirus. The sequence continues at coordinate 175,812,621 of NC_138977.1, forward strand.
GTCATTACAGTAAAAAAGGCAAATAATATCTTGATACTATTATAAAAATAGTAATGACCTCATGGATCTCTGAAAGCATCTTGAAGACTCTCAGAGTTGCATGGATCACACTTTGAGAACTACTGCCATAGATTAGACTGACAGTTGATACTTTTCAAATTAATTTATGAACTTACATGTGTAAGTTTAAAATGTGCTTCCTGAAAATAGAACATGAAACTTAAACTCAATTTATAGTCTCTAAATCCACAGCATTCTAATGTTTGCAGTTCAGTTGCTAGGCATTTAGCAAATTTTGGTCATCTCACAGAATAATGCACTTTCAGAGGACTTGGCAGTAAAACAAAATAAGTAGAATAGTGTTAAATATAAACAATTTCGGAGCCTAATGCTTTGGTTTACAAAACTTAAATTTCGAATTCTGTACTTCTAGTACTTAAAAGACGAAGATGATGACCTTGTGTCACCCCCTAACACAGAAGGGAACCAGTGGTATGACTTTCTTCAAAACAGCAGCCACCTTAAAGGTATATCATGAACCAACATGGATTTTGGCCATGCTTATATTTATTTGAGACCAGTACATCAGCAAGTGTACTTGCTGAATACTTATCTAAGTTCTTTAGATTTATGTTTTGTGTCCATTTTATTTGATTATAGAAACAGTAAAATAATAACAGTATATGACATTACCATGTTCAGAAACACTCTGATATTAACTGTGATATAGTAAGATTGCCTAAGTATTGTCTGTTATAAAAAATATGTATAAAAATAGGATATTGGGAAGAAAACTGTAGAGCCTATCAGTCAGAGAAGTCTATTTTGCCAGTTCCAATTTATTAGCTTTTAAGAGCATATAATGCTTTTAACTCCTATAATGATGCATCACTGTATTCTTCTGAGGTTGTATTTTTTTTTAATTGTTATGCCTTTCATTCTCTAGGATGTTGATTTGTTAAAACTTTATTTAGCCAACATTACTGAGAATACAACACAAAATAGCAACCATTAAATGTGTCAAAACGTCTCCATTTTAGATGAAAAGATTTTTAAAGCATCTGTTTCTTTGCTTTCTCAAAGAATAACCTGACCACAGTTTAGCTATTTCTTAGATCCTTGGGGTAATAGCCACATACATATATTACCTCCTTTAATCTTCACAAGAACCTATGAGGTAGCTACTTGTTATCTTCATTTTACTAGTGAGGAAACTGAAGGTTAGAGAAGGCCCCAAGATGATACAAGGTGGTAAGCGATAGAGCTAGGATTCTGCTGAGTTTTTAACTGGACTTAGTAGTGACCTCTGCTCTGTGTGGTTGCTGTGTATCTGAATGAGTGAGTGAGTGGGGGGAGGCCGAGAAATCTCAGGCCCAGAACTTTGCATACTGCTGTTTTGATTTAACCCTACAAGCCCAAATTCTTTTTCAGAGCAGGACGTATTTTACATTGTTTGAGAGTCTTAAGATCAATTGAGAGAGATGTATTGACGTAAGTTAGTTATTGAATAGAGGGAAAATAAAAGTACAGCTGAGTCAGCTCATTTACCGTATTTAATCAGGATGTCCAAAGAGTAAGGAAGGATGCCTGGGGAGGGCTGATGGCAGCAGGGTGGCACCTGGACCCTGTCACTGTTGGGCTAATATCCATCCTGGGGACTTTGGGCTTAAAACAGGTTCTACCCTTTTTTTCTCCCCACATCTTCTATGGCTGAATAGAGAGGTGTAATCTTAGTTACAGGTCTCATGTTTAACTTCAGATTAACTCCATCTCTTAAGTGCTTAAGAGTTTGCTAGTGTGTGACTTTGGACAAGCTCATTAATCTCCCAGTTTCTTAGTCTAGTATGAAGTAATACCGACTGTCATTATGGAGCTATTAAGAAACCTTTTTAATGAAACTTCTTCCTAGCACTTTGCAAAAATCAAGTGCTAAATGCTTAGCGCACGTCGCTTCCCAGGGGATGTGAGAGAGTCGGTGTTGTTACGTGGGTAGAGGTTGGTGTGCTGGAAGCCAGGCTGCCTGGGCTGAAGTCCTGCTCTGCCACTCCCTGGTGTGGGGCTGAGGGCACGTTGCCTGACCTCTTTGTGCCCCAGTTTTCTCTTCTGTAAAGTGAGGGTGATCAGAGCGCCTCCCTCAAAAAGCTGTTGGGAAGATGAAACAAATTAATCTAGATGAAGCACTTAGGATAGTGCCTGGCACATAGCATATAAGCAGGCAGTATGCATCTGAGCTGTTTTTACTCAAAACACTTCCGACACCAAAATAAGAGGCTTTTTTCCCTCCTGAGACCAATTCTGACAAAACCTGGGTGTCCTACAGTTCGATTCTGACACTAACTCTGCAGAGTTACCACCAGACTCCACAGGGTTAGGACTTAGTCCCACAAGACTGCCCCCACTTCAGAGTTCAGTCACAAGTACTGGGTCCCCAGGTTACCCACATTTCTGTTCCACTTGGCTACAGAGTTGGGGCTTCCCATGCTTCAGTTTTAATAATTTGCTAAAATGGCTTACAAAACTCAGAAACACTTAACTTATATCTACCAGTTTATTATAAAGCATACAACTCTGGAATAGCCAAATGGAAGAGATGCATGGGGCAAGGTATGGGGAGGGGCATGGAGCGTCCATCCCCTCTCCAGACGCACTGCCCTCCCAGCACCTTAAGCATCGACCCAGAGGCCCTCTGCTCTGTCGTTTAGGGGCTTTATGGAGTTTTCATTATGTAAGGGTTAGGGGCCATTGGTGATGGGACTCAACGCTAGCTTCTCTCTCCTACCCGCAGGTCGAGGGAAGGGGCTAAAAGTTCCAAGCTTCTAATCAAGGCTTGGTCTTTATGGAGACCAGCCCCCATCCTGAAGCTATCTAAGGGCCTCATTAAAACAGAGTATGCTCCTGTCATCCTTATCACTCAGGAAATTCCAAGAGTTTTAAGGAGCTCTGGGCCAGGAACTGGGGACAAAGACGGAATATCTCTCTATGATACCACAGCATCTGTAACCTGTTGGGAGCTTAAAATGTTAACACAATTAAAGCTCCTTTTATCCAGCATAGCTGGGAAATGAGGTGCTGTGAGGGAGGCCTACAGAGCACAGTGGAAGAGGGTAGGCTTGGGAGTTGGACCTGGATTTGATTCAGAGTCTAGCTTCCTAGTCATTCTTACACTGGGCAATTGCCTACACCTCCTAAGCCTCATTTTTTTTCTTTTTTTAATCAGTAAAATAAAGAGTATGATGCTTAATATATACAGCTATTGTAAACAATAGAAATAACAGGTATAAAAAGAGCCTAGCATACTTGGTGTCACTAAATGAAAAATTATATATTACTTTCTACTGATAAAGTAGTCTTTTCAAAAGTAAAGAGCTTATTTTCATAGCACCAGTTTCTTGTCTCCTGTTTTTGTTTTCACTATCACACTCTTCCAAAACAAGTGCTGTTGTTATACCATTGTGGCAAAGAAGAGAGAAAAATGAACTTATTTCATTATATGTCTTATGGTTCCCAAATCATCCCTTTCTTCTTATAGCCAGCGGAAGCATACTGTTGGATTTTGGTGGGAAAAATAAAATAAGAATAATAAGCTGCAAGGACTCAGCTTGTAGTAAGTGTGGTGGTTTTCCGTGGACTGGCAGCAGGGGATGATGCAAGGCAGGAGACCACGGTCATTTTTAGTGAGGTCGTGCCAAGGTATAATGAAGTGGCCAGGGAGAATTCCACCATCAGATAAGCTGTGTGGGCTGGCTCTAGCAGTAGATTAGTTTCTCCTAGTTAGCTGGTTTGTTATAGCTTTTTATTTTTTGTTTTTGTTTCAAACCAGAAAGTCCTTTGCTGTTTCCTTATTATCCTCGAAAATCATTGCATTTTGTGAAAAGGCGGATGGAGAATGTTATTGATCAGTGCTTGCAAAAGCCAGCAGTAAGTTTGAAAGAAATGCATATTTTTGTGTAGGAGCAAGAACATCTGTAATATGTGGCTCACTTATGTAAATGATCGTAGTTATTAAGATGAACCGTATCAAAATGCTGATATTCAGCTATTTTTGACTAACAAAAATGGCAGTTTCATATGGTTCACTCTAATATTTCCTCTTATTGTTGCTTTCTTACATAAATTAAAAAATAAATACATGGTTATTGAACGTGTTGACGTCCTTTAGTATTTTATTTGTGCCCAGAACAAACTTATTATAAATGGTCTTAGTTACAGAGCTGATGTGTCTGTTAACTACTGAATGATATATGATTGATGCTATGGGACTAGAAGAGGTGGTTTCTAACCTGCCATCACTTATCTCCAGGGTCCTTTTCAGCTTAGAACTTTTTCTCTACCTTACTTCCATGACTGTCATTAAAGTTTCTTGCATGAAGGTTGGTGATAGAGATGATTTTGCACTAGACTTAAACAGTGACGATCAGTCACTTTCTGTGGAGTATTTATTTTTGTGTATGTACGTGCTTTAATTATATTTTTAAATCTTATTTAGGATGTAATTGGAAAATCGATGAATCAAGCAATATGTATTCCATTATACAGAGATGCTAGAAGGTAATTCTATTAACCTTTTTGGGTGATATAATTCAGCAGCCAATTAAAATTTTTCTTACTTTTTTTTTCTTTTGTTTTAGTGAGGACTCCACACGTAGATTATTCAAATTCCCTTTTCTGTAAGTGTCTCTCCCCTATCTCATGTGAATAATACAGTTTTGTTCTATGCATTGGTAGCTAAATAATCATGTTTTGACATTAATTTTTTTCCTTAGGTGGAATAATAAAACCTCAAATCTGCATTATCTTCTTTTTACTATTTTAGAAGATTCACTTTATAAAATGTGCATCTTAAGGAGACATACTGATATTTCCCAGTAAGTATTAATCTGAAGTTTGAACCAAGGAGATAAGATTTTATTATTTTTAATCATAAAACATACCACTTCCCTTCCCTACATTTCAGGTTTTAGTTAAGCTGCCTTATGACTTTAGGCTTGCTAACTTAACTGTTCTGGTCTTCGTTTTCACATTTTTAAGGTGGTAATGCCAAATTAGGAAGCTATGTGATCCCTTCTAATTCTAGATTATTTAATTTTGTATTGGTATATAGCTGTTATGTGTAGGATATTTTTAGGGTTAGGAAAAATACAATAGAATAGGATTATATCTCATCAACTTGTGGAAGTTCAAAATTATATTTTGGCTTCCTTATAGAAAGGATTTTTACCTCAGGTTAACTATGCCTTTCATTAAACAAGAAGCCTTGCATATAGAGACTTCTTTTGAGAATGCAAATAAAAGTTCTGAAAAATAAATCATATTCAGGATGTCACTAGGATCTTAAATGATTTTAAATCTAAACCTGAGGGAAATTTTTTGAAACCAAGATGTAGCCCGAGAAATAATTTGGTTGTCCCAAACATCCTTATTTTATAAGGAATCTTGCTACTTTGGTGACTAAAAGATTTTAAACTAAGTTGTAATTTTGATGTTAGTTTTATCTGTCGGGTTTATATCAGTTATCAGTATTCTAGAGTGAGTGTAATAGTATTTTGGTCTGGGGTTTGGTGATTAGGTAAATGTACTAAGAATCATGTTCTTTCAAGCATATATAGATTATTGCCTATCCAACTTGTTGTACAAAGTCTCTTCCCCCACCCCCTTTTCTTTCTTGAAGATCTGTAAGTAATGGACTAATTGCTATTAAATTTGGGAGCTTCACATATGCCACAACTGAAAAAGTGAGAAGAAGGTAAATCTTGAATCTTGTTTGAGTGAGATGTATATATAATAAATACAATTATAAGAATATGGTTAGACTCAGTTACAGTGATGATATTCTTAGAAGGCCTTCATCATTTGCAACTTAGGGGGCTGGGTTGGTTATGTATTTTATACTTAGAGGATGATTTGACTTACAGTGAAAGGAACCTTACTGGCCTGCAGGAATTTTTATAGTGCGCTTTCCTACAATTAATACTTCTGAGCTCCTTGTCCACTAAGAAAGTAATGTGGGTCCAGGGGGCAGATGGCTGAAGGTCTTCTTATGACCAGCAGAGGTGTGAGGTGGTATCCTTCTCACTGGGGTGGGATTTTCTTAGGGCACAAAGGGTAACAATACTTGATGTCATCCTGAGGCTTTTGCAAGAGAAAGAACTGACACTAATCCTAAACCAACCTTTTTCTTACTCTTTTCCTTACATAAACGAAGTTCCTTATGATAATGTCTTTGAAGTTGTGTCTTTTCATATGTAAAACTTATTTTTACTTTTCATTCTAGTAAACTCTGTTTATTGTATATATGTAGATACACACACACACACACACACACACACGTACGTACGTACGTACGTATATACATGCTGTCATTCATGGAATCTCCACAGGCTTAAGGCCTGACCATTGATGTCAAGAGTTTTCTGGAGCTGTGAACCAAGTTCACAGGTTTTTCTTTTTTCATGATTATCTGTTTTCAGGGCCTAGCTATATTTGTGAATAATCAGTACAACAGGTAACTGTGACTTTAGTGTAAACTAATGATATATTTTAAATGTTACTGTATAGAATGTCACTTGATATTTTCATTGTCAGTTTTCTGCTTGGTACCAGTATAATGTTATATATACAGTATTTTCTCAGTCATGATAACATCTTTGCTATAACAAAACTTATTTTAATTCTAGCACCTACAGTTGTTTAGATGCACAGTTCTATGATGATGAAACTGTCACAGTAGTTCTTAAAGACACTGTAGGACGTGAAGGAAGAGATAGACTCTTGGTCCAGTTGCCGTTGTCTTTAGTGTATAACAGTGAAGATTCTGCAGAATATCAATTCACTGGGTCTTACTCTACAAGGTAACTTACATTAGTAAGATTGTCTTTCAGATAGAACAGTTAAATGTTTTTTTAATGTATATTGTACATTCTGGTTCTTTAGGTATGATAGATAAATAAAGTCAGCTGAGCAGAAATGCTTCTATTTTTTTATTGAAAAAATACTGGCTTCAACAGCTCTTCTGTCAAGAATTATTTGCTGGAACAAGGTGGGGAATATTTGGTGTGGAGAATGGAACTTCTGTTTTCAAGGATAGCATGAACCCCAGTTTGTAGTAGAATTATTTTAGATTTGCCTTTAGTATTTTCCTTTCAGAATTAGGACCTCAGTAGCCACATAGAGGTTCAAGGTCAGTTGAAAGAGATGGGCTTTAGATTGAGATTTAAATAAGCAGATCTCTAATTTTTAAAATGAGTCCATGTGCTTACCTTGAAAGTGAATCAAAAACCTTACTAAGGTTTCTGCCTTAAAAAGGTATTCTGCCTATTTGGAAATGCAGTTTTTTCATAGAATATAGTATCAAACCCTGATACCACCCCTAGTAAACCAGGGAAAACAGCCCCATTTCACTCCCGGGTTGGTTTTCTCCCCTCTCTAGGCTAGATGAGCAGCGTGGTGCTATTCCCACCCGTACCATGCACTTTGAGAAGCACTGGAGATTACTGGAAAGTATGAAGGCACAGTATGTTGCTGGGAATGGTTTTCGCAAAGTGTCCTGTGTGGTAAGTATTAAATTGTTGCAAAGAGTAACAGAAGCAACAGGATCTGTAAGTCCTCTCAGTGCAAACCTTTAGTGATGTCAAGCTTTTATTTATTATGAGCATGTAGTGGCCTTAGCTATTTAGTTCTCTTGTTCTGAGAAAGCTTACTAAGTAATTAATAACAATTTTAGATTTTAGTAATCTTGAAATTGTATGTGAAGATCCTTTTATACAAAATGAAAGCTGAGTTTAGTGATTTTGTTGTAAATTGATGGGAAAATAACTTTCCTATAAAACCACTTTTTTCAGATTACTGATTTCTAATTTTTTATGTATAATGTTAAGCCATTTTTTAAAATATTTATTTATTGTTTTTAATTTTTCTTTATTTTTTATTTTTATTTTTTTGCTTTATAACAGATTTAATCAGTTATACATATACATATGTTCCCATATCCCCTCCCTTTTGCGTCTCCCTCCCGCCCTCCCTATCCCACCCCTCCAGGCGGTCACAAAGCACCGAGCTGATCTCCCTATGCTATGCGGCTGCTTCCCACTAGCTATCTACCTTACGTTTGGTAGTGTATATATGTCCATGCCAGTCTTTCGTAGTTAAGCCATTTTAAAAGTTCTTTTTTTGGCCTTTTCTTTAGTTAAGCTCGAATCTCCGTCATGTGAGAGTATTTGAAATGGACATAGATGATGAATGGGAGCTTGATGAGTCTTCGGATGAAGAGGAGGAAGCCAGTAATAAGCCTGTAAAAATAAAGGAAGAAGTATTGTCTGAGTCGGAAGCAGAGAACCAGCAAGCTGGCACTGCTGCTTTAGCTCCAGAGATGGTCATTAAAGTAGAAAAACTTGACCCTGAGCTAGACTCATGATCTAGCTTGCCATTATTTTGAATGTTCTCTTGTCAGAAAGGACACAGATGATGATCAAAGATGTGTTGGACCACTTAATTTTCTTTGTGAAATAAACAGTAAATTTTATTTTTTTTTATTCTGCGTCATCTTTTAGTGGTATACCCACTGTGATAGATTTTCTTTTCACCAAGATTTCTTTTTAATACTGTGTGCAGAACTAGTGTTAAAGAAAATATAAATTGAATGTGAAGAAAAAGTTTAATCTTTTCTGTCAAAAGGTAGGTATCAGGAATCACTCCTGTATCAGGGAGAAATTACGTTTAGTCATTCATCACTGGAAGTTTTGATGCATTTAGTATTTTTAAAACACAGACAACATTTATTCCTGTTTTTCCATCTTCCTCTTCTAGTTCATTTTAGATCTCTAGAATGCTTTCAAAATTATGTTTTTATACTGATTTACTGTAATCCTAAATAAGCCAAGAGATGGGTACTATCTTTATGATCTAAATAGCAAAAACATTGCTTGACACCTGCATGATTATCTTTTCTCACTGTTACTTTATTTGAGCTCTGAATCCTTTGAATCACCAGTGTTTAAAAGTGTATTTTTCCTCTGTTTAGAATTGGTCAAGGACATATGTGGCTGTCTGTGTGGTTGGTTCCTTGGGAACATGAGAAATAGGGATCAACTAAACATAATTTAGCATTAGTGCAAATGAGCGCTTGTTGATTTCCTAATGCTCATTTCTAAAGTAGAATGGTACTGTCATGTGACTTTCAAAGTTCCCATTTCATATATGAATTCTCTTTTGGGGGGGTGCTGTGTTGGGTCTTCATTGTTGCTCGTGGGCTTTCTCTAGTTGCGGCGGGCGGGAGCTACTCTTCGTTGCGGAGTGCGGGCTTCTCACTGTGGTGGCTTCTCTTGTTGCAGAGCATGGGCTCTAGGTGTGCGGGCTTAGTAGTTGTGGCGCACAGCCTTAGTTGCTCTGTGGCATGTGGGATCTTCCCGGACCAGGGCTCGAACCCGTGTCCCCTGCATTGGCAGGAGGATTTCTAACCACTGCGCTACCAGGGAAGTCCTATGTGAATTCTAATATCAGTTCACTGGTAAGTAAAAGAATCACTTTTGAAAGCTTTAAATATCTTTAGGCAACAACATATACTATAACCAGGTAAGTGGGTAACTGCAAGATTGCTGTGTCATTTGTCTGTTTCTTTAATAGGGATCTGTTGTACTTTGATTTTAGGTATGTCACACTTAAGATTCTCAAGGTACCTCAGTTGGACTGATCTTTGTTGGTTTTGAAGGGAAAACTGAAGAGAATCCACTATTGTGTGCATGAGCTTGGAGATTAGAACTCTCTTCAGGAGACCAACCATGCTAGCCCTCAGCCTTGCACTTAACAGTCCTTAAATACGATTAATATACGGTTTACATAAATGTTTATTAATGGTTGGTCAGTGTTGATGGCATAGTGCAGAATGCCTTGAATTAACTTCTGTCAGCAAGAAAGGTGAACTGTCAGATGACATTACAGAGAAAGTATAGGTTGTAGGTATGTGGAGCAAATTAGGGTGAATGCATTGCACAGATATACCACATAACATTTAAATAACTTTGATGGATTTTAGGGACAAATAGTTACAGATTGTTCTTAGAATGAATTACAGTCTCAAAATAAGCAGCCAGTTCTTTGTTAGACTAATCTGTCTCATGTGACTTCATTAAATTTATAAAGATTTTTGGATATGTGAATATTTGCTTTCTATGGTTCCAGCATAGGGATAGATTGAAACTGGGACTCCTAGACTTTGCCCTTATCTTGAGCCAGGGATCAGAAATAGTTCTATTGATGCACTAGCTGTCCCTTAACATTGAGTTAAATTAATAATGTGAATCACTCCTTCATGCACCCAGTGTTCATAGCAGGAGTGTGTACAGTAGCCAAGACATGGAAGCAACCTAAGCGTCCAACAGATGAATGAATAAAGAATATGTATGATACACACACTCACATGCACACACGCACACACACACAGTGGAATATTACTCAGCCATAAAAAAGAATGAAATATTGCCCTTTACAGCAACATGGATGGACCTAGAGAATATCATAGCGAGTGAGGTAAGACAGAGAAAGACAAACATTATATGATATCGCTTATATGTGGAATCTAAATAATACAAATGAATTTATAAAGCAGACTCACAGACACAGAAAACAAACTTATGGTTACCAAATGGAAAGTGGGGGAGGGATAAATTAGGAATATGAGATTAACAGATAACATACTATTATATATAAAATGTGAAACAAAGACTTACTGTATAGCACAGGGAACTATATTCAATATCTTGTAATATTCAATATCTTGTAATAAAGGAAAAGAATATGAAAAAATATATATAGAACTGAATCACTTTGCTTACACCAGTAACAAAATATTGTTAATCAACTATACTTCAATTTAAAAAAATGGGAATCATTCCTTATTATAGGAGTATAGTTTTTTCATTAATGCTTTTAATGTATATGATAAATCACCTATTTCGGAACTGGGTTTGTATTATATCAAAGTGAAAAAGTTTAAACTGATATCTGCATATATCTTTTTTATGTTTTAGCAAGTATAAAACAATTTTCTATTTATCATTGTATTTTTAGATGGTGCTGTCATTTCCACATCATAAGAAATTTTGCTTTTAATATTTAGAAGCAATCTGATCATTATAGATTATCACTTTATTTCTAGTATATTTAGCAGCACGTGCTGAATTTGAGTTTTGAATTTAGTGAATGACAAGTAAGGTGTGGGGACGTGAGCACCTTGGGCCGTGGGACTCCACCAGTTACTGGCTATGTGCGGAACTCTGAGCCCTGACCTTTGTACAGTGGGGATAAGTGAGAACCTGTCCAAGGTTTGAGGACTAATGAGGGCTCAGCAGAGCATTGTGGTTGGCATGTAGGAGACACCTGATAGATTAGCACTTCTTAGTACAGTATTCTGTGCTGCTCTTTTCTGTGTTAAATTGTGTTAGTTTTTTAAAAATTTAAATAGCCTTTTTTTTTTTTCTCCGTCAGACTTATTGGACTGTGCCAATAGTCTTTTTAAGTCTCTGGGTTTCTTTTTTTTTTTCGTTTTATTGTTGACTTTTTTCCAAAATAAAAATTTGACCCTCCAAAAGATGCTAAAACATGTTTTATTCAGAGCATTTGAATATAAATGTGAAGAAAACTATTAGGGTATAGCCTGAGTTTATGATGCTGTAACTAGAGGAGTCTGTATATATCTGAATTAATCTAAATTTCCATTCTTGAGGAGGCCCAGCAAGCAGACGTATGCTAAAAACTTCTAGAGGATGCTATACCTGAAATTATGGTTTGCATGATTTCACCAGGGGCAAATCAGTTTCTTTGGTACCTCTTGAAGTTGTGACAATTATCTATAGACTGTTTGCATTTATTAGAATCTATGTTTGACGGCACATATCATCTTTAGTTCTACTGAGCCGGAGGGAGATGGTACCTAAGATTACACAAAGTTAAGGTCACAAAAACCTTATAATGTGAGAGTAAGATATTAATATTTCGATAATATTAGAGCAGAAAATAGTATTTGAACTCTTAGGAGGAATATTCAGATCAGAAGTTCTCAGTTGTTGAAGGGTTAGTGCTTAGAAGTGAATTGTTAATATGGTAGATAATCAATGTTTTTCACTTTCTGAGTGAACTAGAACAGGATTTCCCATGATACACAGGCCACCACACACAAATCACCTGGGCCAATGATTAAAAATGCAAATTTAGAGCTTCCCTGGTGACGCCGTGGTTGAGAGTCCGCCTGCCGATGCAGGGGACACGGGTTCGTGCCCTGGTCCTGGAAGATCCCACATGCCGCAGAGCGGCTAGGCCTGTGAGCCGTGGCTGCTGAGCCTGCGCGTCCAGAGCCTGTGCTCTGCAATGGGAGAGGCCACAACAGTGAGAGGCCCGTGTACTGCAAAAAAAAAGCAAATATATGGGTGCTTCCACGGGCCTGCTCAGTCAGAATGTGAAGGTGGGGCCCAGGTCTGCATTTTTAACCAACTCACCTGATCTTATGCCCACCAAGGGTAAGAACCAGTATTCTCCACAGAAGCTGTTTTTTAGTAATTAGATGTTTAGTATTTTGTTGTTGTTGTAAGGTTAAAAGCTGCTCCCTTAGATGCACTGAAAATTGATGTATTTTTTTTCTTTAAAAATAACCCTCACTGGTGATGAATTTCACATGCAAGGTGCTCATACTTCCATTAAGTCTATTTAGATGGCGGTGGACCTAATTGTACCCCAACTCTCTATGTACTACGGCATGTATAAATGCATCCCTTAAGGCCACATTTCAGCCCAAGGAAGGTATGGTTCAACCAAGTAATAGATGCTCAGTTGGGTCTCTGTGGGCCATGAGTTGGTAATAGTCCATTTCAGTTCATAAATGTCACCTTTCCTCAGGTGTGTGCAGTCAGACTGAAGTCACAGTGCCTCTGAACACAAAGTGTGCTGTGTGGTTACCGCTGTACCAATGATAAAACTGTCTCATGACATGACTTAATGACACTGTGTTTACCGGCTTGATAGATGTTTTAAACGTTTAGGCAAGGAGATAAATCTGTAGTTCATGCCTCCTGCCTCTGAATTCCGATGTTGTCATATTCCCCCAACCAGACTGGAATCCTGATTCCGGTTGCAGAGGGAACATTATTATTTAAAATTTCCCCACTGTTCAGATGATAAAACTGGGTGTTTAGGAGCCCAGCTAGATGTGATTGTCAACATTTTAAGTGATGCTGCCCAACTTTCTAACATTGATAACAGGTTCCCCATTTTCCTTTCCACCACTTATTTTGTCCTGCCCAATTCTTGCAGGAAGGCATGTGAAGGATTTAAAAAAAAACAAAGATTTGGTTTGCTCTCTTGGGGTGCAAAGTCAAGATGTCCGCCCAGTGGCAGAATGTGGATAGCCAAGGGGCCAAGGCTTTTGTTCTGGGTGCCATTTTCTCCCTGCTGCAGGAGGAGCCATCAAGGGAGTCTTGGAAGAGTGACCCACGTGGCAGGAGGAGACCCAGGTAACTGTCTGACGGAAGCCCAGTCAGGAGAGCAGTCAGCCATGTGATATGCTGCCAAGAAGTGGAGAAAGGGCGTGGTGGAGGATTGGCTGTTACCTCTGAAAAGCTGAAAGTTGGTGGTGGTTGCTTTTCAAATAACCCTCAGTCTCCTTAACATCTTCTCCAGGGCCCTTCAGGCTCTTCACCTGCACTCTCCCGTCATCTTGGGGCTCTTCCCCCAGCTCAGATGGGCTTTCTTTCTGTTTTTCTTGAATGAACCAAATTCTTTCCTACTCCAGAGCTTTGGGATATGCCCTTTGCTAGGGATGTTGTTTCCTAATCCATCACAGAGTTAATTCACACTTATTCTTAATTTCTCAGCTCAATGTCTCTTCCTCAGAGAAGCCTCCTGTGCTTTTAGGAGTCTCTCTTACCCCTTCCCTTCATATCAGTTGTCACAATTTTGTAGTTATATATTAATTTGGTGCTTAGTATTTTATTGTCTAAATTAAATTATAAACCCTGTAGCATCAGAGTATATGTCCATTTTGCTTACCTCTCTATACTCAGTATCTGGCATAGTGCCTGGCACATAGTAGGTGCTCAAAATATACTCGATTCAATTATCAAAATATACAGCAAAATGGACACTGGTTTGAAATATTATAAATTATCCTGAAATCTTAACAACATTGCAATGTATTGAATTTGTTCACAAATGGGCTGTGTTACAAAATTTGCAAACTGATTGTTTGACACTCAGATTAGATTTCTCTATAGAAAAACTGTCATTGTTGGTCTCAGTCTGCACCTACTGAAAATAACAATTACAGATCTGCAAGCTCACGTCTGTCCAAATATCAGCCTTGATTTCCAAATCAGGATTCACAGTTTTCAGCCTTCACATAGTTTTTAAGGCCTTCGTTCTTCTGAATTTAGGATAGAGATGATGTATTTAGAAAGATGATTTTTAGTATTAAAAAAAAAAGTGGTGACCCTGACAGGAAGTGTTTCAGAGGAGTGCTGGCAGCAGCAGCCCTATTTGAGTGGGTGTGAAATAGATGTGAAGTGAGCAAGTGGCGACCACAGAAGTAGGCAAGTCTTGAATTTTGCTGCAAGAGGGGAGAGGAAGGGTGGCCAGAGGGAGACATGGCATCAGGGCTCTTTAAAAAATATGGATGCTGTGAAGGCATATTTATACAACCATAGGAGTAATCCACGAAAGGGGGAGAGATTGACCATTCTAGAGAAAGGGGGGAATATATGAGAGTGAAACCCTCGAAAAGGCAAAGAGCTGAGACCAGCAGAAGGTCAGCAGAAGGATCTTTCTTGGGTTGGAGCACGGTGTTCCTTCCACGCACGCTCACAGGAGTGTGTGGGGACAGTTGCTGGTGGGTGCTGGAACTGTGGGTAGTACAACAATTTCCCCCAAGAGGTAAGGTCTCAGCAGAGAGAGATGAGGAGAGGAGATGTGTGAAATTGTTGACCTCCAATGGGAAAGTGAATTTTGCTGAGGAAGTGTTAGCATTGAGAGTCTGCTGGAGATTTGTGGCATAAATTCCAAGAGTCCAATTAATGGAATCATTTTCCCCCACTGCTCAGGTGTCGGGTGGATTAGGTGGAACATTGGGTTTAATCTGGGTTGGGGTTTTGTCAAACCACTGCGACAAGGCAGAGAGGGATGAGGGGCTTAGAGAAGGTAGTACCACTGTGACAGGGCCAGTGGGTTAGAAGGTGGAGGATCATGGGGTTTTTGAACCAGAAGGATGGGGATACAGGCGGCGGCCAGAGGGGCTGTTTGCAGTGAGTGGTACAGAGGTGGTGGAGTTGGTGAGGACAAGGGGAACTGTGGCCGTGGTGGCTGCTGTTGGGAAGGAGAAAGTCACTGGGGATCAGTAGGTCAAGAATTGAGTGCCTGGGGTTTTTGGATGGCTCATCCATCCATCTGGCTGTTCAAGCTGAGAAAGGAGATGACAGCAACCAGGTGGAGAAAGTTACCATGCGTTGGGTGCTGAGGTCACCAGGGTAGGAGGAGGATGAGGTGACAGCTGTGAGCGGAACGGGAGGGAAAGGAGAAGCTGCCTGTGCTTCCAAGGCTCCTGGGCTTTGAGAGGCCCAGAGGAGGGTCCGTGACTTACATACGGTCGCTTAGGAAGTCGTGAGGTAGGGAGTCAAGCCCAGGCGGGCTGAGGCAGGGCCGGGCTCCCAAGCCCCACGCCGACTGCCCAAGAGGGGCTCGAAGCAGAACCTAGGCTTGTAGAGGACCTGGTGCAGGATAAGAATACAAAGCCAGCCTGTGAGCACTGCAGTGTTTTCCAGTCCTGTATCAGCCATAGATTGGTACTTCCTCCATCTGGGAGATAAGATTGAAGTCCGGGATGGAGGTGGAGGTCAGTTCTGATTTTTAAAGCTGGACTCAGCAGCTCTCCCTGCTGGCTCTGGGAAGTGGTTGTTCATGGTTGTTCTGCCTGATCCTGTCTTGAGTGAAGGGCTGTTCTCGGAGACAGTTGTGGGTGGACAGGAGGTGGCCTGGTGTGATGGCCCAGGACAGTGGGCCTGAGTGAGCCTGTTCAGAGGCCCAGGGTGGGGCCCAGGAGGGGTGGGAGCTGAAGCATCTGTCTCTCTCCCAGTGTGGGGTGCAGTTCAGGGCCTCCCCGGTGTTGGGTGCCCTCCTGGGTCATCCGAAGAATTCCTCAGAGGGGAGCTGCCTGGTCCATGGGCTCTGGCTGTTTGGGTAACCAGGCAGTTTCCAGGCCCCTACGAGATGGCACTGAGCTTCAGGGGGCTGCTTAGCAGACTCAGGAGGGCCTAGACCCAGCTGGCCCTGGGAACCTCGGCATCTGCCAAATTGTACACAAAAATCCCGAGTGCTCGGGGCTGCGGACACTCTGGGGCCAGGCCAGGCCAGACCTGAGGCTGGTTGTGATCAGAGGGTCTCTACCTGCACGTGCCGCCACCCATCCCCCTCCTCCTGGTTTGCGTTTGGCTTTTCAGTGTTCTATGCAGAAGTCTGTCGTGGAAGAGTAGTGCGGGAGAGACTGCACGGTGCTTCATATGCATTATCTCACATGGTTCCCTGAACAGCTCTGCAGCAAAGGCATTGCTCTCCTTAGTTTACAGAAAAGAAAAAAGTTCAGAGAGGTTCCGTGTGTCCCAGTCACACAACAAGTCGGGGGCAGGGCCAGGATGCGAAACAGATGATCTGACCCCAGCCAGTAATAATCGCTACGACAACTGAGTACTTAATAAGAGCCGGGCACCATTCCAAGCACATCCCATGAATAATTCATTTAAGCCTCACTCCAATCCTACAAGGTAAGTGCTATTATTAGCATCATCCTCATTTCACAGATGAAGAAACTGAGGCACAGGCTGTTTTCTTCCTTTGTTCATGGGAATTACACGGGCATCAGGGGTGGGATGGGGATGTCTGGTGCAGCACCCTTGCTTTTTTTTTTTTTTTTTTTAAACCTCTTTATTGGAGTATAATTGCTTTACAGTGTTGTGTTAGTTTCTACTGTATAACAAAGTGAATCAGCTATACATATACATATATCCCCATATCTCCTCCCTCTTGCGTCTCCCTCCCACCCTCCCTATCCCACCCCTCTAGGTGGTCACAGAGCACCGAGCTGATCTCCCTGTGCTATGCGGCTGCTTCCCACTAGCTAGCTATTTTACATTTGGTAGTGTATATATGTCCATGCCTCTCTCTCACTTCATCCCAGCTTACCCTTCCCCCTCCCTGTGTCCTCAGGTCCATTCTCTACGTCTGTGTCTTTATTCCTGTCCTGCCCCTAGGTTCATCAGAACCATTTTTTTTTTAGATTCCATATATATGTGTTAGCATATGGTATTTGTTTTTCTCTTTCTGACTTACTTCACTCTGTATGACAGACTCTAGGTCCATCCACCTCACTACAAATAACTCAATTTCGTTTCTTTTTAAGGCTGAGTAATATTCCATTGTATATATGTGCCACATCTTCTTTATCCATTCATCTGTTGATGGACACTTAGGTTGCTTCCATGTCCTGGCTATTGTAAATAGAGCTGCAATGAACATTATGGTACATGACTGTTTTTGAATTATGGTTTTCTCAGGGTATATGCCCAGTAGTGGGATTGCTGGGTCATACGATATTTCTGTTTTTAGTTTTTTAAGGAACCTCCATACTGTTCTCCATAGTGGCTGTATCAATTTACATTCCCACCAACAGTGCAAGAGGGTTCCCTTTTCTCCACACCCTCTCCAGCATTTATTGTTTGTAGATATTTTGATGATGGCCATTCTGACTGGTGTGAGGTAATACCTCATTGTAGTTTTGATTTGCATTCTCTAATGATTAGTGATGTTGAGCATTCTTTCATGTGTTTGTTGGCAATCTGTATATCTTCTGTGGAGAAACGTCTATTTAGGTCTTCTGCCCATTTTTGGATTGGGTTTGTTTTTTTTGATACTGAGCTGCATGAGCTGCTTGTATGTTTTGGAGACTAATCTTTTGTTAGTTGCTTCGGTTGCAAATATTTTCTCCCATTCTGAGGGTTATCTTTTCATCTTGTTTATGGTTTCCTTTGCTGTACAAAAGCTTTTAAGTTTCATTAGGTCCCATTTGTTTATTTTTGTTTTTATTTCCATTTCTCTAGGAGGTGGGTCAAAAAGGACCTTGCTGTGATGTATGTCCTGGAGTGTTCCACCTATATTTTCCTCTAAGAGTTTGATAGTGTCTGGCCTTACATTTAGGTCTTTAATCCATTTTGAGTTTATTTTTGTGTATGGTGTTAAGGATTGTTCTAATTTCATTCTTTTACATGTAGCTGTCCAGTTTTCCCAGCACCACTTATTGAAGAGGCTGTCTTTTCTCCATTGTTTATTCTTGCCTCCTTTATCAAAGATAAGGTGACCATATCGCATCCTTGCTCTTAACCCCTACAGGTGCTGCCTTTCCGGGGTCTGTGTTGATCCGCAGCCCCGCCCTCCCTCCCTCGCCCCTGCTGCCTTGCCCCTGGCCACGCTCCCCGGGCACAGTCTCCCTGCAGCGGCACGGCCACCGTGATGTCTGTGTGGAATGACTGGTAGCGATGCCAAGACTTCATTCTTCCCAGAGTTCCTTCGTTCATCATCACCAGCAGCTCTGTGAGGAAACAGGCTGTGAGGAGGGAGCAGAGCGGGAATATGTGTGAGAACCCCAAATCCTGCCCCCCGAGATCAGTGTGGTTTCCCCCAAGACAGCAATGCCCACGCCAGTTACTGTGCCCTCTTCCTTTGCCTCCTGAGCAGGTTCTCGTGTGTGTGTGTGTGTGTGTCTGTGTGTGTGTGTGTGTGTGTGTGTCTGTGTGTTCAGGGCTCACAGAGACAGAGCAGTCCTCTCCCCAGAAAGGTGACAGCAGGGAAGCTGCCCACAGTATTTGTGCCATGAATATTCTCCGTCCCATCTCCCAATGCATCGAGGTTATTTTGCATTTTGCTGGTCTACAGACTTCCCATGGGTAAAGGCTCCCACGGCAGATGGGAAGCAGGTGAAAGGCAGAGAGATGATCTTCTGAATAAATACATGGGCCAGGCAGGGGGTGTATTTGCAGTTTGCAGCAGGGAAACTATTCAGAACACGGAATGTTCAGTAGTGAACACTGTGAGAAGGACTGTGTGACTCCATGAAATACAGACTAGAAGCACACTTGGCCTGTTAGTTGTGGACTAGGGACGATGATAATGCAGTGTTGAGAAAATAAGCTCCGTCTTGTGTTTTTCCACAAAATAGCTCACAGCATCACATGCCAATTATCCTATTTACTCATCTAAAATGTAAAAGGGACTTGATGGGGTGACACTCTCGGGGTGGAGCGGGAAATGTAATAATGTAGATCCTTTTGAGAAACGGAAGTTGAAGGAACAGATTTGCAAATTGTCTCAGCAATTCAATGAAAATGTGAGCCTTAGACCTCTCACATTTCTAACCCAGTACTCTTCACTCCCCTTAGTTCCAAAATTAGTATAATGGCCTGTTTATGTTTAATTAAATGCAAGACTAATTTACAACTCACCTTGCTCTGGGCTGGTCATTAGGCGTGTGACACCTGGTCCGGTCCATCTCCGGAAGTCGGAGGGATGGATGATGCTTTGCTGCCAAAGGTGGTTAAGAAAATGACAGTACACAAAATCCCTGGAAGAGGAAATGAAGACATATTTTATGGGTTGAAGCAGAACAGAGAGGAGCGGTGTGGCTCTGGGGGGAGAAGGGAGTGAATTGTTATCCCTCTGTCAGTGCCAGAGTCCAGTTCAAATGCTTTTCCAAAGCTTCCGTTCACTCCTCACTCCTCCAAGCCTCAGCACCTCAACTCCAGGCCCCACCATCCCAGCCACAGACTGGCTCTTATCTCTGCCTCAAGCTCTCACCATAACCATTGTGGTTACTGAGCACTAAGCACAGGCAAGGACCTAGACTAATAAATGCACTACAGGTATGAACTTGTCCAGCTGCCCCCACCCCATCACCCGTGAGAAAGGAAGCATTGTTAATCCCTTTGTACGGAGGAGGAAGGAGAGGCCCAGAGAGGTTAGGTAATTTGTCCAAGGTCACACAGCTAGTGAGGGGCCGGGCCCGAGTTCTCCATCATACACTGTACATCCCTGGCCTCTACCACCTCCTCCCTTTACTTGTGAATAACATACCTTCCCCTTCTGGCATGTGAACTCCTCAAGGGCAGGCAGCCCTGCTGCCTGGTGGTAAATCCTCACTAAAGACCTGTGCCCTATAGGAAGCCCCACCCTTAAAATTTGTGGAGTCTGGGCCCCTGAGTCCTGTTTGGGAAGCCACAGCGCCCCCTGGTGCCTGAGAAGCCTAACTTTAGCCCCAAGCCGGCCAGTGCTGAAGGTTCCCAGCCTTAGGTCCAGGGCAGCAGAGCTGAGCCACCCAAGGTAGGAGAGGGCTGCTCCCCGCAGCTGGGTTTCTGAGGCTGCTCTGTGGGAATGCCTCAATCCAGGACGCTCGGGTACCACATGGACTTTCTGGCTGACCAGGCAGTACTCTGCCAGGCCCAGTGGCCTAGGAAGGACATCCCAGAGAGGAAGATGTGTGGGAGGGTCCCCATCAGGAGACGTGGGGTTCCAGAGGTCGTCTTGGCTTGCGGGTTGGAGGATGGCTGAAAACCCCTGCAGAGGGCAGCAGTGTGCTTGTTTGTGCTGTTCATGCCAGGGTCGGCTTCCTGACACGTGGGTATGACACAGGCCTCTAGCTCTGAAGGGCCCAGGCTTGGTTTAATGCTCTGTGGAAATAAAGACCAACCAAATGACAGCAAGCAAGGCTGCTTATTTGAGCTTCCCTGAGCAAAGGAGACACTCTTCCATTTTGGCAGAGACTCGAAGGCAGGCAGAAGGGCTGGGGACGCTTTATAGTGGAGAAAAGGGATGGCCCCCTGCGTGCCCTGACTGGAGGCTGTGGGCCCCTGGGAAGCTGGAGGAGGTTAAGTAGAAGTGGAGCATCCTATGTGGTTGCTTGGGGGTGGCTCTTTGGCTTTCTCTGGTGGGTCCTGAGTTGGAAGCAGGGACAGAAGTTAGGGAAGCTGTCAGTTATTGATCGAGTCCTGGCCATTGGGGCTGATTGTTACAAGGATGATTGGCATCCTGGATTCCCACTGTCGAGATGGCAGTCTCCCTTCCTGCAAGAACGACTTATATAAAGCAGGTGGCTTCCTGGACTAGTTCTTGCAGATGAGGAGATGGTTTCCTGGGCAGGTTGCTGTGGGCTGTGGGTTGGAGTTCTATTTTTATACATGGTCTGGCCATCAACCGTTTGTATAATCCGTCTCTCATTCCACTGTCACCATCTTGAAATTCTTGACAAGGGGACCCACACTGGGTCCTGTACATGATGTGGTCATTCCTGTGTTCTTTGGACTCAGGACCAAGGAAGCTTTCATGATCTAGCTGCAGTTTTCAAACTTTTACTCAGAATTTGAGATTGTGCTGTCCCCAAGTACTGAAAGCCTCCTGGTGGAACCCAGGTTCAAACGCCCAGGGGAATGTCATTGGGGCCTGTTGACGAGTCTATTTCCTTCTGAAGCCTGCAGATCCTCTGCTGTGTTTTTTCTATCTTGGTATGGTCGGGGCCTTCTGGACAGTGTGGATAGTCAGTGGGCTTGGGCTGAAACAAACATCTAACTTGGGTCAAAGCTCACTAATTTGGATCCTGTTCATTTTAAATAGAGAAGTTTTGGTCTATTTTTGAAAAAAAGATTTCCTAAGCAAATGCACTGTGCAAAAAATTTTCAGGGAGGGGGGCAATATTTTATCGTCAAGAGCAAAATTTTCAAGGACCATTATAATCAGCACTGTGTTATACAAAAACCATGAATTCCTTTGTAAGCGTAAACTCGAATTTCAATGCGTTCTTTGCTGTTCATGTGTTGGAGGAGGTCATTGGGAGCACGTGACCGCCGATTGACCCTTGAGCTGGACCCGGGCAATCGGAGGCTCTTCACCACCCCCATCCCTAGAACCTACGTTCCGCCCACTGTTCCCCCACTAGGAGCTGTTTCAAGGTTGCAGCCTTGAAATAATGTGTTGTTGAGACCATGTGAACCCATTTAAGGCCTCTACATAGACTTTTAAGACTGATGGGCCAGTGTGGAGATCTGGGGCCACCCCAGACAAGCCTCATTTGTAAGTTCCTTTGCTTATTAAACCTGCCACCTACCAGTCTGGAGCAGCTGCCTCTTTCTTGGTCTCTCCTTGCCCCCCTACCTTGTTGGGGCCAGTTTCTGATTTCACCCTGGGGAAGCTTCCGAGCTTATGATCCAGTATCATGAAAGTAGCTCCAGAACCCACTGCCTACTGCTCTGGTTACATTTTTCTTTCTGGTAAAAGAAAATTTCCCCATATACATGTCGCCTCAGACATCAGCTCTGGCCTTGAATGCCCTCAAACTCTCAAAGGATGAAGACTTTTCTCCGCTGAGGGCTTTTAAAAGAAGACGCCATGAGAGCTGGTGGCAGCTGCCAAGGAGGCCTTTCCTAACCTTTTGGGAAAACAGTACTATGGGCTGAAGCACAAGGGTGGCCTCCCAGGTGGCCATTTGCAAGGGGACAGGTTTGTTTCACACAGATTCTGAAGGGCCGTTTTGGGAGCAGTCCCATCGCTCTGCAGTCACAAGTCTAAAGCAGAGTGGTGAGGACTGGCCGTGCACATGACAAACGGCATTGACTCATAAGCAGCAGACGTGGCCACTGCGGCCTCCTTCTCTCCCTGGCTCCTCCTGGCTCCGCCTCCTGACACTCTCGGTTTGAAGACTATTGTGTCTAGCTGGTACCTGCGTGGTGACTCATGGGGCAATGAAATCATGATACATTTGCCAATGCCTGATGCTCACCTTGGTTCTGAGTGGCCAGAGGCACACAGTAAGTGCTCATTAAATGCCTTACCTGGCCACGTGCCACACTGCCCTGGTTTCTTGGTGACCTTGATCCACCTACCCAGCCTTCAATATTTGGCAGCCTTCACAAAAGTCTCTGGGAGGCCTGAGAAACACCTGAATTTTGGACCAGAAAACAAGATTGAGATGCACTGTTTTTTTTGTTTGTTTGTTTTGTTGGGGGTAGGAGTGTTTTTAAAATTAATTAATTTATTTATTTTTGCCGTGTTGGGTCTTCGTTTCTGTGCGAGGGCTTTCTCTAGCTGTGGCAAGCGGGGGCCACTCTTCATCGTGGTGCGCGGGCCTCTCACTATCGCAGCCTCTCTTGTTGCGGAGCACCGGCTCCAGATGCGCAGGCTCAGTAGTTGTGGCTCACGGGCCTAGTTGCTCCGTGGCCTGTGGGATCCTCCCAGACCAGGGCTCGAACCCGTGTCCCCTGCATTAGCAGGCAGATTCTCAACCACTGCACCACTGGTGAAGCCCGCACTGTTTTTTGATTGAACCAAACCCAAGATCTTTGCCCCAGGGTTTTTTCAAATTCGAGTACCAGGCTTCTTATAATTAAAGGGGGGAAGCAAGGAGCATAGAAAACACAAAACAAGACGAGCCTTTTGACCTGCTCCAGCCGGCCCTGCAGCTGTCACAGCTGGAGTCCTGTACCCCCTCACCACCATCCCCAGCATTCTTTTCACCTGTTTCCTCTTTCTCAGTTAACACCCCCGTAGGGGGGAGCACATTTTCCAGAAGCTTCCTGAGAATGGATACACAGGAGTAATCTTTCTAAGATGTTTTATCTTTGAAAATGTCTTTGTTCTGTTCTGACATCCATTGATAGTTTGGTGGGGTGCAAATTTCAAGGTTAGAAATGATTTCCCCTCAGAATTTTGAAGGCATTCCTCCCTTATCCCTTAGCTCTCCTTGTTGCCTATGACCCGCCTGTCATGTGCAATGACCTGGTTTTGGGTTTTGTTTCTGTTTTCTCCTCTGGGTGCATTTAGGACCCTCCTTTTCCCTCCAGTATGCTGAGATTTTACAATGATGTGTCTTCACATGGGACGATTTTCATTCATTTACTGGGCTGTTAATGGACTTCCATCTGGAAAGTCATGCCCATCATTTACAAATAATAATAAAATATACATTACTCTCTGCTCGGAATGCTTTCATTGTTGTTGTTAAACTCTACATACCTTTAGCTGCCATTCAGGCATGATTTGACAAAACCAGAATAAATGAATAAATAACGAATCAATACCTGTTTACTATCCAGTTCAGTAGAGGAGGTGTTCATGTCATTGATGAATGAGTGTATGTCCTGTATAAGTGTTAGTTGATATTTTCATTTATGTTAAGGAGTAAGACAAAAGTCAGGCAATGGAGATGTCGGACCTCACAGATACAATAGGCATTAATAACCTCAAAAGATGGATAGTAGTGATGTGTTGTAAAATGTAATAAAATGTTGTAAAGTAATTAGGAAGTAATTGTTTTTAATAGATCTTTTTTTTTTTTTATGAAAGCTTCTTTCTTTATTTTTGGCTGTGTTGGGTCTTCGTTTCTGTGAGAGGGCTTTCTTTAGTTGCAGCGAGCGGGGTCCACTCTTCATCGTGGTGCATGGGCCTCTCACTATCTCAGCCTCTCTTGTTGCAGAGCACAGGCTCCAGACGCGCAGGCCCAGTAGTTGTGGCTCACGGGCCTAGTTGCTCCGCGGCCTGTGGGATCTTCCCAGACCAGGGCTCGAACCCGTGTCGCCTGCATTGGCAGGCGGATCCTCAACCACTGCACCACCAGGGAAGCCCCTTTAATAGATCTTTATTGGAGTATAATTGCTTCACAATACTGTGTTAGTTTCTGTTGCACAAAAAAGCGAATCAGCCATATGCATACACATGTCCCTGTATCCCCTCCCATCCTCCCTATCCCACCCCTCTAGGTCATCGCAAAGCACCGAGCCGATCTCCCTGTGCTATGCTGCTGCTTCCCACCAGCCAACTATTTTACATTCGGTAGTATATATATGGCGATGCTACCCTCAGTTTGCCCCAGCTTCGCCCTCCCACCCCATGTCCTCAAGTCCATTCTCTATGTCTACATCTTTATTCCTGCCCTGCAACTAGGTTCATCAGTACCAATTTTTTTTTTTTTAGATTCCATATATATGCGTTAGCATACAGTATTTGTTTTTCTCTTTCTGACTTACTTCACTGTGTATGACAGACTCTAGGTCCATCCACCTCACTACAAATAACTCAATTTTGTTTCCTTTTATGGCTGAGTAATATCCCATTGTATATATGTGTCACATCTTCTTTATCCATTCGTCTGTCGATGGGCATTTAGGTTGCTTCCATGTCCTGGCTATTGTAAATAGTGCTGCAGTGAACACTGTGGTGCATGTCTCTTTTTGAATTATGGTTTTCTCAGGGTATATGCCCAGTAGTGGGATTGCTGGGTCATATGGTAGTTCTATTTTTAGTTTTTAAGGAACCTCCATGCTGTTTTCCATAGTGGTTGTATCAATTTTTATGTTCCCACCAATGGTGTAGGAGGGTGACCTTTTCACCACAACCTTTCCAACATTTATTGTTTCTAGCTTTTTTGATAATGGCCAATCTGACTGGCGTGAGGTGATACCTCATTGTAGTTTTGGTTTGCATTTCTTTAATAATTAATGATGTTGAGCATCTTTTCATGTGCCTCTTGGCCATCTGTATGTCTTCCTTGGGGAAATGTCTATTTAGGTCTTCCGCCCATTTTTAAGTGGATTGTTTGTTTTTTTGATACTGAGCTCCATGAGCTGTTTGTATATTTTGGAGATTAATCCTTTGTTTTTTCATTTGCAAATATCTTCTCCCATTCTGAAGGTTGTCTTTTTATCTTATTTATGGTTTTCTTTGCTGTGCAAAATCTTTTACGTTTCATTAGGTCCCGTTTGTTTATTTTTGTTTTTATTTCTGTCACCCTAGGAGGTGGGTCAAAAAAGATCTTGCGGGCCTCCCTGGTGGCGCAGTGGTTGAGAGTCCGCCTGCCGATGCAGGGGATGCGGGTTCGTGCCCCGGTCTGGGAGGATCCCATGTGCCGCGGAGCGGCTGGGCCCGTGAGCCATGGCCGCGGAGCCTGCGCGTCCGGAGCCTGTGCTCCGCAACGGGGGAGGCCACAACAGTGAGAGGCCCGCATACCACAAAAAAAAAAAAAAAAAGATCTTGCTGTGGTTTATGTCAAAGAGTGTTTTTCCTATGTTTTCCTCTAAAAGTTTTATAGTGTCTGGTCTTACATTTAAGTCCTTAATCCATTTAGAGTTTATTTTTCTGTATGGTGTTAGGGGGTGTTCTAATTTCATTCTTCTACATGTAGCTGTCCAGTTTTCCCAGCACCACTTATTGAAGAGTCTGTCTTTTCTCCATTGTATGTTCTTGCCTCCTTTGTCGAAAACTGGGTGCCCATATGTGTGTGGGTTTATCTCTGGGCATTCTATCCTGTACCATTGATCTATATTTCTGGTTTTGTTCCAGTACCATGTCTTGATTACATGTCTTGATTACTTGTGGTATAGTTTGAAGTTGGGGAGCCTGATTCCTCCAACTCTGTTTTTCTTTCGCACGATTGCTTTGGCTATTCGGGGTCTTTTGTGTTTCCATACGAACTGTAAGATTTTTTGTTCTAATTCTGTGAAGAATGCCATTGGTAGTTTGATAAGGATTGCATTTAATCTGTAAATTGCTTAGGTAGTATAGTCATTTTCACAATATTGATTCTTCCAATCCATGAACATGGTATATTTCTCCATGTGTTTATGTCATCCTTGATTTCCTTTTTTTTTAAAAAAAATTATTTATTTATTATTTATTCTTGGCTACATTGGGTCTTTGTTGCTGCACACAAGCTTTCTGTAGTTGCAGCAAGCAGGGGCTACTCTTTGTTGCAGTGTGCAGGCTTCTCATTCTGGTGGCTTCTCTTGTTGTGGAGCACAGGCTATAGGTGCTCAGGCTTCAGTAGTTGTGGCACACGGGCCCATTAGTTGTGGCACTCAGGCTCTAGAGCGCAGGCCCAGTAGTTGTGGTGCATGGGCTTAGTTTCTCCGTGGCCTGTACTATCTTCCCAGATCAGGGCTCGAACCTGTGTCCCCTGCATAAGCAGGCAGATTCTTAACCACTGTGCCACCAGGGAAGTCCCTCATCTTTAATTTCTTTCATCAGTGTTTTATAGTTTTTTCAGTACAAGTCCTTTGCCTCCTTAGGCAGGTTTATTCCTAGGTATTTTATTATTTTTGTTGCAATGGTAAATGGGATTGTTTCCTTCATTTCTCTTTCTGATTTTTCGTTGTTGGTGTATAGGAATGCAAGAGATTTCTGTGCATTAATTTTGTATCCTGCAACCTTATCAAATTCATTGATTAGTTCTAAGTTTTCTGGTGCCATCTTTAGGATTTTCTATGTATAGTATCATGTCACCTGCAAATAGTGACAGTTTTACTTCTTCTTTTCCAATTTGTATTCCTTTTATTTCTTTTTCTTCTCTGATTGCCATGGCTAGGATTTCCAAAACTATGTTGAATAAGAGTGGCAAGAGTAGATATTCTTGTCTTGTTCCTGATCCTAGTGGAAATGCTTTCAGTTTTTCACCATTAAATATGATGCTTGCTGGGTTTGTCATATATGGCCTTTATTGTGTTGAGGTAAGTTCCCTCTATGCCTATTTTCTGGAGAGATTTTATCATAAATGGGTGTTGAACTTTGTCAAAAGCTTTTTCTGCATCTATTGAGATGATCATATGGACTTTATTCCTTAATTTGTTAATGTGGTGTATCACATTGATTGATTTGTGTATATTGAAGAATCCTTGCATCCCTGGGCTAAATCCCACTTGATCATGGTGTATGATCCTTTTAATGTGCTGTTGGATTCTGTTTGTTAGTATTTTGTTCAGGATTTTTGCATCTATGTTCATCAGTGATATTGGTCTATAACTTTCTTTTTTTGTGATATCTTTGTCTGGTTTTGGTATCAGGGTGATGGTGGCTTCATAGAATGAATTTGTGAGTATTTCTCCCTCTGTAATTTTTTTGCAAGAGTCTGAGAAGGATTGGTGTTAGCTCTCCTCTAAATGTCTGATAGAATTCACCTGTGAAGCCATCTGGTCCTGGACTTCTGTTTGTTGGAAGATTTTAATTATGGTTTCAGTTTCACTACTTGTGATTGGTCTGTTTATATTTTCTAATTCTTCCTGGTTCAGTCTTGGAAAATTGTACCTTTCCAAGAATTTGTCCATTTCTTCGTGGTTGTACATTTTATTGGCATATAGTTGTTTGTAGTAATCTCTTATAATCCTTTGTATTCATGCAGTGTCTGTTGTGATTTCTTAGTTTTCATTTCTAATTTTATTGATTTGTGTCCTCTTCCTTTTTTTCTTGATGAGTCTGGCCAAGGGTTTATCAATTTTGTTTATCTTCTCAGGGACCAACTTTTAGTTTTACTGATCTTTGCTATTGTTTTCTTCATTTCTATTTATTTCTGCTCTGATCTTTATGATTTCTTTCCTTCTACTGACTTTGGGTTTTCTTTGTTCTTCTTTCTCTAGTTCTTTTAGTTCTTTTAAGTGTAGGGTTAGATTGCTTATTTGAGATTTTTCTTGTTTCTTGAGGTGAGATTGAATTGCTATAAACTTCCCTCTTAGAACTGCTTTTGCTGCGTCCCATAGGTTTTGGGTCGTCGTGTTTTCGTTGTCATTTGTTTCTCTGTATTTTTTAAATTTCTTTGATTTCTTCAGTGATCTCTCGGTTATTTAGTAGTGCACTGTTTAGCCTCCATGTATTTGTGTTTTTTACAGTTTTTTTTCCTGTAATTGATTTCAAATCTCATAGCATTGTGGTCAGAAAAGATGCTTGATATGATTTCAATTTTCTTAAATTTTCTGAAGCTTGATTTGTGACCCAAGATGTGATCTGTCCTGGAGAATGTTCCATGTGCACTTGAGAAGAAAGTGTATTCTGCCACTTTTGGGTAGAATGTTCTATAAATATCAATTAGATCTATCTGGTCTATTGTGTCATTTAAACCTTGTGTTTCCTTATTTGTTTTCTGTTTCGATGATCTGTCCATTGGTGTAAGTGGGGTGTTAAAGTCCCCAACTACTATTGTGTTACTGTCGATTTCTCCTTTCATGGTTGTTAGCATTTGCCTTATGTATTGAGGTGCTCCTATGTTGGGTGCATAAACATTTATAATTGTTATATCTTCTTGGATTGATCCTTTGATCATTACGTAGTGTCCCTCCTTATCACTTGTAACACTATTTTAAAGTCCATTTTATCTGATACAAGTATTGCTACTCCAGCTTTCTTTTGATTTCCATTTGCATGGAATATCTTTTTCCATCCTTTCCCTTTCAGTCTGTATGTGTCCCTAGACCTGAAATGGGTATCTTGTAGACAGCATATATATGGGTCTTGTTTTTGTATACATTCAGCCAGTCTGTGTCTTTTGGTTGGGGCATTTAATCCATTTACATTCAAGGTTATTATCGATATGTTTGTTCCTATTACCATTTTCTTAATTGTTTTGGTTTTTTGTGTGTGTGGGTCTTTTTCTTCTCTTGTGTTTCCTGCTTAGAGAAGTTTCTTTAGCATTTGTTGTAGAGCTGGTTTGGTGGTGCTGAATTCTCTTAGCTTTTGTTTTGCCTGAAAAGCTTTTGACTTCTTCATCCAATCTGAATGAGATCCTTGCTGGGTAGAGTAATCTTGGTTGTAGGTTTTCTCTTTCATCACTTTAAGTATATCCTACCACTCCCTCTGGTCTGCAGAGTTTCCACTGAAAAACCAGCTGATAACCTTGTGGGGATTCCTTTGTATGTTATTTTTTGTTTTTCCCTTGTTGCTTTTAATATTTTTTCTTTGAATTTAATTTTTGTTAGTTTGATGAATATGTGTCTTGGTGTGTTTTTCCTAGGGTTTATCCTGTATGGGACTCTTTGTGCTTCCTGGACTTGGGTGACTATTTCCTTTCCTATGTTAGGAAGTTTTCCACTGTAATCTCTTCAAATATTTTCTCAGACCCTGTCTTTTTCTCTTCTTCTTCTGAGACCCCTATAATTCGAATGTTGGTGTGTTTAGTGTTGTCCCAGAGGTCTCTGAGATTGCCTTCAATTCTTTTCATTCTTTTTTCTTTATTCTGCTCCTTGGCAGTTATTTCCAACATTTTGTCCCTCACCCGGAAACCCAGCAGGCTTTCTGGGCTCAAGTGGATGGGGCAAATGCCCTCTTCTCCTCTCCTGCTCCTCTAGTCTGAGGTCTGGGAGGGCCCCTCCAGCCTGCCTCTCCTGATCTCCCCAGCCTCCCTCCTATGCCCACAAAGACACATGCAGCCTGGAGGGGGCTTGGAGGGCAGGGGATCGGCCTGGGAGCTCAGCAGGCTCCCCGGCCCGAGTGGGCCAGGCATTTGCCCTCCAGTCCTCTCCCACTCTTCCCAGAGAGTCCCTGTCGCCTGCCTCTCCTGATCTCCCCAGCCTCAGGGGCGCTGATCTTGTCTGTCCTCCACTTCTCCTCCCCCCTCGGTCCCCCTACATCCTATCAGTTCACTCTGGAGTTCCTCCCGTCTCCTTGGGGGTCAGAGTCCCCCACCAGCAGCCAGCAGGCACCCTAATTGTGGGGAGACACTAACTCTGCATCTCCCTATACCACCATCTTGACTCCTCCCCAAGTAATAAGTTTTGAGTATTCATTACATTTGCTTTTAACACAATTTACTTAATTTTAAGTTTATGTAATTTTTAATAGTGGCTTTGCTTAGCAATTAGCTTAAAAAATTCCCAAGCATTTAAAAAGTGGCTCTCCCAAGCCAGAATGAGACAGCTCCAGCTCACCACTGGAACATAATGTCCTCCGGTTTGGGGACTTTAAAAAATATTATTATTTCTTAATTTTTTTCTTCTCTTCATTTTCTCAGTTCTCTTTTTTGGGAATTCATGTGGACTGATTTTGTTTTTTTTTTTTTATCTTTTCTCTCTTATTACTTTTTAAAATCTCATTGCCTTTTGCTTTATTTTTTTATTATTTATTTTTTTAACATCTTTATTGGAGTATAATTGCTTTACAATGGTATGTTAGTTTCTGCTTTATAACAAATTGAATCAGCTATACATATACATATGTTCCCATATCTCTTCCCTCTTGCATCTCCCTCCCTCCCACCCTCCCTATTCCACCCCTCTAGGTGGTCACAAAGCACCAAGTTGATCTCCCTGTGCTATGCGGCTGCTTCCCACTAGCTATCTATTTTACGTTTGGTAGTGTATATATGTTCATGCCACTCTCTCACTTTGTCACAGCTTACCCTTCCCCCTCCCCGTATCCTCAAGTCCATTCTCTAGTAGGTCTGTGTCTTTATTCCCATCTTACCCCTATGTTTTTCATGACATTTTTTTTTCTTAGATTCCATATATATGTGTTAGTATACGGTATTTGTTTTTCTCTTTCTGACTTACTTCATTCTGTATGACAGACTCTAGGTCCATCCACCTCACTACAAATAACTCAATTTCGTTTCTTTTTATGGCTGAGTAATATTCCATTGTATATATGTGCCACATCTTCTTTATCCATTCATCCGATGATGGACACTTAGGTTGCATCCATGTCCTGGCTATTGTAAATAAAGCTGCAATGAACATTTTGGTACATGACTGTTTTTGAATTATGGTTTTCTCAGGGTATATGCCCAGTAGTGAAATTGCTGGGTCGTATGGTAGTTCTATTTGTAGTTTTTTAAGGAACCTCCATACTGTTCTCCATAGTGGCTGTATCAATTTACATTCCCACCAGCAGTGCAAGAGTGTTCCCTTTTCTCCACACCCTCTCCAGCATTTATTGTTTGTAGATTTTTTGATAATGGCCATTCTGACAAGTGTGAGGTGATATCTCATTGTAGTTTTGATTTGCATTTCTCTAATGATTAATTATGTTGAGCATTCTTTCATGTGTTTGTTGGCAATCTGTATATCTTCTTTGGAGAAATGTTTATTTAGATCTTCTGCCCATTTTTGGATTGGGTTGTTTGTTTTTTTTGTTATTCAGCTGCATGAGCTACTTATAAATTTTGGAGATTAATCTTTTGTCAGTTGCTTCATTTGCAAATATTTTCTCCCATTCTGAGGGTTGTCTTTTGGTCTTGTTTATGGTTTCCTTTGCTGTGCAAAAGCTTTAAGTTTCATTAGGTCCCATTTGTTTATTTTTGCTTTTATTTCCATTAGTCTAGGAGGTGGGTCAAAAAGGATCTTGCGGTGATTTATGTCATAGAGTGTTCTGCCTATGTTTTCCTCTAAGAGTTTGATAGTTTCTGGGCTTACATTTAGGTCTTTAATCCATTTTGAGCTAATTTTTGTGTATGGTGTTAGGGAGTGTTCTAATTTCGTACTTTTACATGTACCTGTCCAGTTTTCCCAGCACCACTTATTGAAGAGGCTGTCTTTTCTCCACTGTATATTTTTGCCTCCTTTATCAAAGATAAGGTGACCATATGTGCATGAGTTTATCTCTGGGCTTTCTATCCTTTTCCATTGATCTATATTTCTGTTTTTGTGCCAGTACCATACTGTCTTGATTACTGTAGCTTTGTAGTGTAGTCTGAAGTCAGGGAGCCTGATTCCTCCAGCTCCATTTTTCGTTCTCAAGATTGCTTTGGCTATTCAATGTCTTTTGTGTTTCCATACAAATTGTGAAATTTTTTGTTCTAGTTCTGTGAAAAATGCCAGTGGTAGTTTGATAGGGAATGCATTGAATCTGTAGATTGCTTTAGGTAGTATAGTCATTTTCACAATGTTGATTCTTCCAATCCAAGATCATGGTATATCTCTCCATCTATTTGTATCATGTTTAATTTCTTTCATCAGTGTCTTATAATTTTCTGCATACGGGTCTTTTGTCTCCTTAGGTAAGTTTATTCCTAGATATTTTATTCTTTTTGTTGCAGTGGTAAATGGGAGTGTTTTCTTAATTTCACTTTAAGATTTTTCATCATTAGTATATAGGAATGCCAGAGATTTCTGTGCATTAATTTTGTATCCTGCTACTTTACCAAATTCATTGATTAGCTCTAGTAGTTTTCTGGTAGCATCTTTGGGATTCTCTATGTATAGTATCATGTCATCTTCAAACAGTGACAGCTTTACTTCTTCTTTTCCGATTTGGATTCCTTTTAGCCACAGCAGTCAGAGAAGAAAAAGAAATAAAAGGAAGACTTTTACTTTATTTTCTAAAAGATTTCTTCAACTTTGTCTTCCAATCTTCTAATTAATTTTGATTTTTTTCTAGCATATTTTAATTTCCAAGAGCTCTTTCCTCTTCCTCGATTATTATTATTTTCTTCCTTCACCTCCTCCTTCTTATAGATCTGCAATATCTTGTGTAATGTATCTGAAAATATACATGAACATTGTGTGTGTGTATTTAGTGCATTTAGTTTTTATTTCCATGAACTATCTTTAGCTTGATATTGGATACATGGAATTGGAGGTGCCCTTGATATATCCAAGTGTGGTTGTTGGCTATCTGGGGGTATTCAGAAGAATGGTCTAAATAGGAATATAAATTCATACCTTGGCCTGGGTGTGATGAGGTCATCTAAGGAGAGAGCAGCGAGTGAGAAGATGATGGGATTTTGGTAGAACCTGGCCACTGGCCTTCTGGATGTGGAACTCTGGAGAAGGGCCAAATCCGGAAAGGAAACCAAGAAGGAACAGCTGGGAGGTAGGAGTGAGCCTGAGGGTGGGTGTCAGGAAGCCAAGCGTAGGGCTTTTGAGGAGGAGCAGAGGTCAACCATGGACCATCCCGAGAGGCTCATGAAGATGGGCAGTGACCTCTCCTCAGCTGAGTATCCCATGGAGTCCGTGTGGTTCATCATTCAGGCCCAAGTTTCTGCCTTGGATCTTTATTTCTATTTTCTTCCATGACTGTTGAGCTCATGCTCCCGAGATGCAGTATTTCCACAGCAACACGTGCCTTGTTTTCTTGCACCTCCTGCTCTTCCTCTTCACTCATTCATTTAATTGTCTTTTCTTTTTCTTGTATGTGTATGAGAAGATTGATGAGCCTATTGTGGTAATCATTTTCCAGTATGTGTAAATCAAACCACCATGCTCTACACCTTAAACTCATACAATGGTGAATGTCAATTATTTCTCAATAAAACTGGAAAAAAATAGAGAAATAATTATAAAAATTAAAACACAAAAACAACCAAACATGCTCTCATCACTGTGGACACTGATGATACATATTCATCAACCCTAACCCTCACCCTTATGGTCTTATATTCCAGTGGTGGGGGAGGGGTAGACAATAATCAAGCAAAGAAATAAGTGAGCAAGATAATTTCAGAGAATGGCACC
Source organism: Mesoplodon mirus (assembly GCF_964341445.2). Lineage (NCBI taxonomy): Eukaryota > Metazoa > Chordata > Mammalia > Artiodactyla > Ziphiidae > Mesoplodon > Mesoplodon mirus. Next base: position 175,846,886 of record NC_138977.1, read on the forward strand.
ATTAATAAAGAAATGTGAAGCAGAGAATTCCCTGGCAGTCCAGTGATCAGGACTCAGTGCTTTCACTGTGTGGCCCTGGGTTCGATCCCTGGTCAGGGAACTAAGATCCCACAAGCTGCGCAGTGCAGCCAAAAAAAAAAGAAAGAAAGAAAGAAAGAAAAAGAAATGTGAAGCCAGTTAAAGAGTTAGAGAGGGAAGAAGGAAGAGGGAAGAAGTTGCTGTTTTAGGTTAGGCAGAACATTCCAGAAGCTATCTGAAGGAGGTGAGAGAGGAGGCCAGAGAATATCTGGGATAGATTTATTCTGACAGAAGGGACAGGATCTGCCAGGGCCCTGAGGTGTGTGCAGGGGACAGGGGGGGAGGGCAGCTCACAGTGGGGGAGGCTGCATCACAGGGACTTGGGGGACATGGTGAGGCCTGTGGGTTTCATCCTAAGTGAGATGGGACATTGCTGGAGGATTTTAAGCAGAGGAAGAACATGATCTGATTTCTGGGGCAAGTGAGAGAGACACTGCCTGCTCGCTCGAGATGATGAGGATGAGGAGTCCTGTGGAGTTTTGAACCAGAAACTGGCCTGCATCTGGTTTGCCTGTTAGGATAACTCCCCATGGAGGGAAGAGTGGGGGACCTGGTAATTAGCACTAAGTGATGCGGGTACCATGAAGGCCAGTGTGTCTGTGGATGATGCAGAGAAGTAAGAGACAGGCAGTAAGGTATAAAATAGCTAATATTTGTTGAGTGTCAATTATATGCTGGGCGCTGTGCTGTGTCACTTGGATTATTCTGTGTAATCCTTGCATTGCCCTCAAAGGAAGGTAGGTTTTATCATCATTCCCACCTAACAGAGGAGGAAACTGAGGCTGGTTAAAGTTATAAAAGAAGCACGACACACACAACTTTGTGAATGTAATTAGTGCCACTGAATTGTGTGCTTGAATATGGCTAAATGGCAAAATTTATGTTACATATATGTTATTGCAATTTAAAACAAAATTTTAAAAGAAAAAACACAACAAAAACCCCACACTATTTTGTCTGTGAGACAGCAGAATTCAAACTTGGGCAGAATGAACCCAGTTCTGAACTGGTCCACACCGTGGTTTGTGTAAGAGGTAGACTTGACACTTTGCGCACGGTTGGAGGGTTGGTCATCTAACGAGTATTCATGTCAATTTATTAATTTGGGGCATTTTATTAAAATGCACTGTGGTCCAGATTCCCAGATCAGAACACTTACGGCTCGTCTCTTCTGTTTTCCTTTTACTGATCCACTGTATCCAGTCTGAACTGTACTTGTGAAATATTTCCTGGGTTTCATGCCCTGCTCCCCATCCACAGTGGGCCTTTCCCATCCCAGAACCTCCAGCAGCCTCCTCCTGGGGCTTCCAGGCTCCCTCCCAGGCTCCTTCCAAGCCATACTTACAGTCCTAAAATCCTGGGGTCATAGTGGACCTCTTTAGTCGGAAGCTGAGAGCTCAGCTCGGTTTCCCAAGTATGATGATCCCCAGGCTCTGGAGACGCCAGAGTGACTCTTCTAACCAACACGCTGCTGAGCTTTTCTCAAGACTCTCCAACAACTCCTTTTCTCATCCAGAATAAAAGAAAACACCCTAAGGGGTCGGCCGCTGAGTGAGTCTGGGCCCTCTCCTCCCGACACTTACTCCCCCTCCTCCCATTTACTCACTCACCTCCAGCCTCACCAGCCTCCTTGCTGTACTTGGAACTCACAGGCCTACTCCCCGCTCCAGGCCTTTGCCCTGGCTGTGCCCTCTGCCTGGAACACTCTCTCTCAGACTATTGGGGTGGTTTCCTCCTTCTCCTTTGACTCTTTGCTCAATTTGACACCCTATTTAAAACTTTGATTCCTTGCCCGGGAACCCTGATCTCCCTATTCTGTGATATTACCCCCGAAAACACCCATCACCTTTGCCTACCACGATATTTTGGATCCAAGTCTGACTCCCTGCTTCTGTGAGGACGAGGACTTTTGCTGTTTTGTTTGCTGATGTATCCCAACCCCCTGGCATATAGTAGGTGCTCAATAAACACTGTAGACTAATTGAATGAATGAATGAATAGATATTTTCCCAATTTCCCAAGGAAAGCCTGGGATTGTATCATTTCCTTCTTACTTCTGTTGCTATTCATTTCTCAGTGAATCTTAAAGCTAATGAGGACAGAAGTGGAGGCTGTACGTGGACTGTGAGTTTCAACCTGACTTTGGGTGGGGATGACGGCCAAGGCCTCTTCTCCAGGCTGAGGGGCAGAAGGAAGAAATGGCCTCTCTGAGCCTGGCTTCTCTGCCCAGCGCCCTCAGCCTTACTCCAGTTCTGGCCCTTCTAAGGCAGGGAGGCGGGGAGGACCCCAGAGAGGGGGACCAAAATTGATTTGCATTTCTTGGTAGGGGTAGGGGCAGGAGGACCAAGACTTAGGCAACAATTTTTTTTTTTAATTTGAAGAAAGATGCTTTTCTGTCTCTCCCATCTTTAACTTCTCTGCCTCTGGCTAGGTTTTCAAACCCAACCCCGTCTAGCAAGGGCACAATAAGAAGAACTGAAAAGAACACTTTCATCTTGGTGCCTTATTGGTAAAGCTGGACTTCCCTGTCTCCCATTTTCAGCTGGATCTGGACTTCTGCATCACCTTTCTCCTGCACATTGCCAGCTGCTCTTGAGCTGCTGTTGGGTCCTTTGTCAAGGAGGAAGTTTGCATCCAGAGCGCTCGGCCACTTTGCTGACAGCTCCCGCAGTCTGAGCCATGCCAAGATGGGAACGTGGGTGACCCCCTTTCCAGCTGGCTTCTTCACCTCCTGTCTTCACAGAGCTGTCATTTTCAGAACATATAACATTTCTCCCCCAGTCCTTTTAGTGGAAATCCTAAAGGCTCTGAAAACCGAAAGTTGTTTTTTACTTTGATAACTAACTTGGCATCATAATGTGACCTGGGACTTCCCTGGTGGCGCAGTGGTTAAGAATCCGCCTGTCAATGCAGGGGACACGGCTTTGAGCCCCGGTCTGGGAAGATCCCACATGCTGCGGAGCAACTAAGCTGGTGCGTCACAACAACTGAGCCTGAGCTCTAGAGCCCGCGAGTCACAACTACCAAAGCCCGCATTCCCCAGAGCCCACACTCCGCAACTACTGAGCCCGCGTGCTGCTACTACTGAAGCCCTCGCAGCTAGAGCCCATGCTCTGCAACAAGAGAAGCCACCGCAATGAGAAGCCTGCGCACCGCAACGAAGAGTAGCCCCCGTTCGCCACAACTAGAGAAAGCCCGTGTGCAGCAACGAAGACCCAACGCAGCCAAAACAAAATTAAAAAAAAAAAAGTGACCTGAATTTGGTGGCAAAAACCTCACCTGAATGGAGGCTATTAATAGCTCTTTATTTAGTCCACTGAGCATGAAGATTAGTATGTTTTGATGCAGAAATATGTCTAATTGTGTGCTGTCCCGGATCCCCTGGGGGTGTCATGGACCGTGCCATACTGCACTGAGTGAACATTCTTAAATCGGAGTCTTCTGGATTTCAACCCACAGCTGACCCAGGGTTGGGGTACGGGCTAGGGATCTGTGTGTGTCCTATGACAGAGAGGCAGGGGGGAGTAACGCCTCTCAGTTGACCGGGTCAGTTGGCCGGGCTTCAGCTAGCATGTAGTGGCTGTGCAGTCTTGGCAAGCCTTATGACCTCCTGGACCCATTGTCTCTCTCTCTTTTTTTTTTTTTTTTGAGGTACGTGGGCCTCTCACTGTTGTGGCCTCTCCCGTTGCGGAGCACAGTCTCCGGACACTCAGGCTCAGTGGCCATGGCTCACGGGCCCAGCCGCTCCGCGGCATGTGGGATCTTCCCAGACCGGGGCACGAACCTGTGTCCCCTGCATCAGCAGGCGGACTCTTAACCACTGCGCCACCAGGGAAGCCCCCTCTGTCTCTTTATCTGTAAAATGGCAGCCATGACAGTGGTCTCACAGCCCTGGGAAAAGGTCTGCCCTGGCTTGAGTCACCACCTGCATCTCCCATCACGTCCTTGCTGGCCCCTCTTCTTGGACCCATTCTTCCCCAGATGTCTCCATCTGGCTCCCACCCCGTGTTCAGATGTCCACTGTGCTCTGAAGTCGCCTCCCCACGGAGGCCTCCTGACCCTGTTGATGAGGCATTGTTCTCACTACTCCCACCCTCCGCCTCTTTCTCCATTTTGCTTTTCCTCCCAGCACGTGTCTCCGCCTGCAATGATACTGTGTGACTGTTAGTTTACTTGTAAATCACCTGTCTCCCCCACTGGAAGGTAAAGGTCCTCCAGACATGGCTCCTTGGCCTGACTCACAGCCACCTGCCCGGCAGGCACAGCAGCCCGGCTGGTGCCCAGTGAGGAGCGGAGAGTGGGCTGCAGCCCTGCAATATGCCCTCAGGGAGCACGGGGACGATGCGTGCAAAACCAGAATGGACTGGCCATCACCCCGCACTCCCAGCTTCTGCCCTTTCCTCCCTGGAGAGGCTGAGTTCCGCTTCTATATTTAGAAGGGGCTGGAGGAGGTATGGGGGCTTCTGAGGCAGTGAACTGAAAGGCGATTTTGGTTTTTTGTCTGGACTCAAGACCAAGTCTGATGAGATATTTCCCTGAAGGCCTTCTTAGTGCAGATTTCGGGAAATAACTCAGAGGGCATCGCGCTCTGCCCCCACTGTGAAATTCTTGAAACTCTGGAGTTGGTTTTTGCTTTTGGCAAAGGCAGGCGGCAACCCCCAGAAACCTCCTGAGGGTAAAGATAAGCTGAGGGCTTGGAGGGGAAACCAGGCCCTCTGAGTGCCACAATTACTGGAAAAGCCTTTCCCTCTAGACCTGTGTCCTCAGGTTTCCTGGTACCTGGGACTGGGCAGAGTTCCCTGGGGAAGGAGGCAGTGTTTTCCTGAGTCCTTTCGCACAGCCTGAAACTTCTCCAGTGATGAAGCAGAAACAAGTCAAGTGTTCTTGGGGGCAGCCTGCATATCAGATGATTCTGAAAACAAACTGAAGCAAATGCTGGATTTAACAAGAGTGCACTCACCCGAATTCCGGGGCCGTGGAGTGAGGACTGAGAGCTCTCTTACAGAGCTGGGAGGGCAGGGTTTTAGAGGAGGGTCGAAGTGTTTAGGGACACGTGAGTGAAATTAGTTAATCAAAGGAGTGATTAGAAATATTGGGCCCAAGGGTCCCAGAATGAAATTCATTAAATATTAGAGCCCTTATAAATGTATGCACGATGCCAGCAAGCAGAATAGCCTGGCAGCCATGCACCTGCTACCCGGGTTTATAAAATTTTACCATTTTGCCAGATTTCCCAAAAAACCCCCAAATGTTACAGGCATAATTGGAGTTCCCTATGTTCCCTTCCCTTTCCTTCCTCTCTCTGAATTTGGTTATTACTCCCAGGCTTGTTTTTATATTATTAATACAAATATTGTCTCCATAAATAATTCTATTATTGTATACGTTGTTAAAGTTTACATATCATTTATAACATAAAATTTTTATTATGTAATAATATATACTGTGTATGTACATACATTATAAACTGTTATGCTACTATGTACAGCTTTCTGTAACTTACCTTTTTTTGTTGTTCAATATTATGCTTTGGAGATTTGCCCATGTTGATCCACAGAGCTGTAGTTCAGTCGTTGCAAGTCTGTCAAACATTCCATCATGTTAATACATCACAAGTTATTTAGCCATTCTTCTGTTGATGGCCGTTCAGGCTGTTGCAAGTTTCTGCTATTACAAACAATACTTCAATGAACATTTTCATACTGTGTCCTTGTGTTCTTGCTAGAGATTCTTCAAAGTATTTATCTATGAGTGGAATTGCTAACTCAAGAGGTCTGCAAATATCCAGCCTCATTTACTTTTGCCGGATTGGTTTCCAGTTGGTCAATACCAATCTAGACTCCCACTAGCAGAGCATAAGAGTTCTCGTTGCTGTACATCCTCTCTGACTCTTCAGTGTCGCTCAAGTGTTTCATCCCCGGGAGGTGAGGGTTCCAGGCCTCGATCCCCCCACAAGGGCTGATGGCTGACGGCGGTCTGGCAGCAACACCCCCAGAAGCTGAGGAAGGCATCCTTCTGTTCTCAGAGGGAAGCAGAGGCCACACTCTACCTTCCTCCCAGCCCCCTTGCTCCTCCACCTTTCACCCTTGAACTCTTTGGGGGGCTGGCTGATCTCTATGGATCGAATCACTCTGTCTCCCTGACCTTGGCCATCCCCTTGGGTTTGACCTGAGAGAGAGGCTGGGACAGGAAACCAGGGGATGAGAGGAGACAGAAGTCAAGGTGTTTATTCCTGCCACCCCCCTCCTGGCAGAGGCGGCCTTCTTTGGTCTCAGTCCCTGCTGGGCCAGCTCCAGCTCCACCTGCTTCTAGGGATGCTGTTTTCTCCTCTCACCCCTCTGGGCCTCAGGCGGTACCAGGTCCCCACTGATGCTGGTCTCTGGGGTCTGCACCAGCTCACTAGCTCCCTTCATCAGCCCAGTCATTATAAATAGTAACTAAACCCTTGGAGTATGCCATCTCCATCCTTCCCTGAATGATATACTTTTTGATTTTTTAAATAATTCTAACATTTATGAATACTATCCTCCATCGAGTTTTCCCCATAAAAGAGAAAACAATGGGACACAACCAGGTGACACTGAGAGCTGACTCAGGCCTGTGAGCTACCGAGCCACTCGCCAGCCAAGTGACCTTCCCACAAGGATTTAGATTTAAGCTCCAGCAAGGAGACCAATGATTTCACATCACAGACCGGCTTTGCTTTGTGGGGTCCTGCGCAGATAATCAAGCCTGTCAATGTTAAGTCTGTGAACTCGGGGGGGCAACTGTACCTTCCTGAAAGGGTTGTTGTGAGAGCAAAAGGAGATAGGCTAGGTCAACGGCAGAGAGACCAATGGCTCATCCAGCCCGTTTGGATGAATTAGGAAAAGGTGGGAGCTCACGGCCTTGCAAGGAGTCTGGCAGGCAGAGCCCTTCCTGGTGGGGAGCTCTTGTGCAGTCCACAACCTATGCAACATCGTGCAATGGCCCTGCTGAAGTCCTCACCCAATAGTGGTGAAGATCCAGTGGATCCTGCATTCTGGCAGATCTAGGCTCAAGTCCTGGTCTAGCCCTAGTCTATCCCAGAAAGTTCTGTGGCACATCTGATGAATCACCTAAACTCTTTATGTCTCCGAAGAGGGTAAAAAGCAGCCTCTACTTTGGAGAGTTGCAGTGAGGACTGAATGGAGAAAATGTCTGTAATATGTATAAAATAATGTTGAGCACACAGTAGGTGTTCAAGGAATGCTATTATTCTGACTTAGTTGCTGTTATTCTTATTTGCAGTCAGTGTGGTCCCCACTTTTCCTTGTAGGCGGGACCTATAGTTCTCACTGGAAGGGACCTAGGTTAGGGGGAGCTGCTGTCATTTAGAGTTGGTGCTCTGAGATGATTTTCCTCCTCTGAAATCCTCCTGCTATAAGTACCCCAAAGACAGTTTTTCACTCCAAAGACCAGCCTTGACACCATCGCTTTTGCTTCTTGATGTCTGGCTCCTTCCTCTAAACTGTTCTCCAATCCTCCTCTCTCCCTCCTTCTCCCCTCTTTCTTTCTTCCCTTCGTCCTCCCCCATTCTTCCCTCCCCTTCTCTCCCCGCCCTCCTTTTTCTCCTCTTCTGAACAGGCTCTGAGCTGCACAGATGCAGTGCTGGGTGCAGGGATTGGAGAGGAGCAGCACTGCCCAGGAGCTCAGAGCAATAGAAGTGTTACCGAATGCAAGTTTGTGTGCCAAACAACCCGAAATGTTGGAGTTTGGAGCAGAGAAAGGTTTATTGCAGGGCCATGCAAGGAGAATGGGTGGCCCATGCCCCCAAACCCTGAACTCCCCAGAGGGTTTCAGCAAAGCATTTTTTTTCTTTTACATCTTTATTGGAGTATAATTGCTTTACAATGGTGTGTTAGTTTCTGCTTTATAACAAAGTGAATCAGTTATACATATACATATGTTCCCACATCTCTTCCCTCTTCAGCAAAGCATTTTTAAAGGCAAGGTAAAGGAGGGGCATGGTTGGTTGGTGCAAACTTCTCTGGTGTCAGAATCCTTTGTTCTTGCAGCTGTCCATGTAGGTCAGGTCAGGATGTTCCTGAAAACCTCCAACAAGACAAATATTATTCTCTGTTCTGCAACTTTGTATCTCCATATGAATGAAAAAGTGTTATGCCCTTAAAGGTCAGAGCCTTGAGAATGGGCTATCCTGTATATTTCAGGCTATAGGCAACATTCTTAACTGGAAGCAAAAGCAATAGAACACACAGGTTAAAATAAAAGAAACAGATCTAATATGGAGTCAGATTTGTTCTTCCCTATTACAGAAGGATTTCAGTCCCGCATGAACCAATATCCAAGGGCATTGGTTACAGGTCACCAGAAGGGAAAGCTGACGGCTGGGCTGGACAGAGGGGTTATTCACAGGGAGGCCTCTGTCCAAGGGGAGAAACAGCTTCCCTGGATCACTGATCTCACTGTAACATTTGCTCTCCAAGAAGGAAATGACCACTTGGCCCCTAATGGAGCCTATGTCCTCCCCAGCCCCCTGCCTAGCCTATTCCCGAGAGAGAGAGAGAGAGAGAGAGAGAGAGAGAGAGAGAGAGAGTGTGTCCACTGCCCCACCCCCCAATACCCAGAATCCATCTTCTCCTCCCAGAGTAGAAGTCAGGTCAAGCTCCCCACAGAAGGCAGTGGAGAGAAAGGGCAGGACTCTGGGAGAACATGAGGACCTACTGGGCCTAACCTGTCAGCATCCCCTTGGCTGGGCAGCTGGTTTGGCTCAAGGTGGCATCTGGGCAAGGTGAGGTCCCAAACTCTGTAAAATTTGGTTCAAACTTGTATGATCCCATAGATGACTTTGTTTCTTGATGAACACTGTTTTAGAGAGATCAAAGCCATGTGGCTTTGCTACGAAGGAAGATGAGTGTTTTCCTAAGCAGGTAGGTGTGTGTGTGTGTGTGTGTGTGTGTGTGTGTGTGTGTGTGTGTGTGTGTGTGTGTGTGTGTGTGTGTGTGTGTGTGTGTGTGTGTGTGTGTGTGTGTGTGTGTGTGTGTTGGCGGGGCAGGGGAAGGACAAAGTGGCTCCCTCTAGTGGGCAGCTGTGGGAACAGCGTAAACTGGAGCAGTTATTGAGCATGGGGTTAAGAGGTGGCGAAATGTACAGGAGAGTTGCAAATGTTGGCTTGTTTCTCCTCTTGGGATCCCCCTCCACCTCCACCCCACCCCTACCACAATGGCTCCCTTGACAAATAGGCTCCTCTGACCCACAAGATATTTTAACAAATGCTCACCGTGCATCAGACCCTAAGTACTTTTCCAATAGTAATCCATTTAATACATGTAATAACCCTGTGAAGTAGGAACTATTGTTAGCTGCATTTTACAGAAGCCAAGGAACAGAGGGGTTGAGTAACTCTGAGAACACACAGCCAGTACATAGAGAAACTGTCATGCAAACGAGGATCCTCCAGCTGCAGATTCTGTGCCCCTGACCGTATCCCCAGGGGCTCTAGGCCTCTGGTTTCGCCAGGTCTCTTGTTGCGTTGGGGCACTGATGATAACACCTACATCATCTCCCTTCTCAACCCTAGACTTATAGTTACCAGAGCTCTTTATTATTCATATCCTTCATCTCATTCGGTGCTCTGCGAAGTAGGAAGCACAGGCACTATCTCCTTTTTACAGATGGAGAAATGCAGGACCAGAGAGGGACAGGACATACCCAGGGTTGCACAGCTGGTAAGGCGTACAGCTGGTGTTGAAGGCAGGTCCACCTTCTCTACTCTGTCCCTCTCCCTGGCCTCGCTGCTGTATAACTCCCAGCAGCCATCCCACCCCACGGCAAGTCCCTGCTCCATCTTTCCTTATGTGTCCTCTCTGAACCAGTTTCCTCTGCCTTCCCCTTCCTCACCATCACATCCTCTTGCCCTGAGGTCCCCTTGTCCACCCTCTGAAATAGTTTCCATTTCACCCATTACCTTTGGCCCTTTGCTCCCTCCTTGGCCCCGAAATGTCTGGGTTTTTTGGGGGGTTTTGTTTGTTTTTTTTTGCAGTACACGGGCCTCTCACTGTTGTGGCCTCTCCCGTTGCGGAGCACAGGCTCCGGACTCGCAGGCTCAGCAGCCATGGCTCACGGGCCCAGCTGCTCCGCGGCATGTGGGATCTTCCCGGACCGGGGCACGAACCCACGTCCCCTGCATCGGCAGGCGGACTCTCAACCACTGCGCCACCAGGGAAGCCCTCTTTTCTTTGTATTTTTAACCTCAACTTTTCTAGGAAGCCATACTGTAGCACAGTGTTGTGTTAGTGCCCACGTATGGGAAGATTTTGACTGAAGGTCATTTCAGATTCTAGGTCAGTGGGTGAAAGTCCACGTGCCCTTGGGAAGCCCACTGACTATAGGGTATCAACTACGTGCTGGGCACTGACCTGGGAATTTGGGCCCCTGCCTTCAAGGAGCTTGTTTTCTAAAGGAAGAGCCAGATAACTGATAGCAAACCAATAAATCTACGGATGGTGATAAGCACTCTGAAGAAAAACTAGATTGTGGAGGACAAGAGAAGTAGAAAGCAAAGGATATGCTGCCAGGGTGGCCAGGGAAGGCTTCTCTGGGCAGGTGGCATTTGAGCAGTGACCTGAATACCGGGAAGGAGGGAGCCATGAGGATGCCCAGCTCACAAGTACACAGGTACACAGTGGGTAAGTCAGGCCATGTGTAAAACAGTAATTTTTCAGCAAATGCTAGTGCCCTGGGACTCAGTGGTTTTAGTGGAATTGATAGCTTCTGAAGACGTGAGCATCTCCAGGTCCCCAGGATGTGAGCTTCATAGGAAGGAGGAAGAACGGAAGAGTGAAATGGAGGAGCCATGTAGATATCAGGGGAAGCTCGTTCCTGGGCAGAGAGAACAGCAAGTGAAAAGCAATGAGATGGGAATGTGCTTGACATGGTCAAGGGGCAGCTAGGAAGTGGCGTGCCAGGACATCTGAGAGGAAAACAAGAGTGGCAGGGGTGAGGTCAAAGGCTCAGATCTCATTATACCTTTTAGGTCATGGGTAGGACTTGGGATTCATTCTAAGTAGGATGGGAGCCACTGGAGGGTTTTAGGTGCCAAAGGGTCATTCTGACTGCTGCGTGGGGAGTAGGTGGGGTGCAGGGTGGGCTGGTGGATGAGAAAGGAAGCAGGCAGGCCAGTTAGGCAATATTGCAGTGGTCCCCATGGGGCTCATGGTGGCGTGCACCAGACGATAGCAGTGACTCAGGTGAGAGGAAGGAAGTCAGCTCAGGCAAACACCTTGAATGGTCATAGGGGAATAAATGGGGCGGGCAGGGCTGGGCAGGGCTGGTGTCACCTTGCTGGTGATGGGGGTGGGAGATGGGGTTGGCTGTCACAGATCACTGTGGTTGTATGAATGCAAACTCCGGTCTCAGATGCTTTGCTCCTGTTGTCTGAGCCACTTGCTCTTCTGTGACTTTGTGACCCTGCTTGGAGGTCACACATTTCTTGAGCCTCCTCGTATGAGATAACTATTTGTTGGTAAGGCCCACCATAACCAAGCACCATGCACCGGGGGCTCAAACCACAGAAATGTGTTGTCTCAGAGTTCTGGAGGCTGGAAGTCCGAGATCAAGGTGTTAGCAGGGTTGGTTCCTTCTGAGGGCCGTGAGGGAAGGATTTGTCCCAGGCCTCTCGCCTTGGCTTGTCTTCTCCCTGTCTGCACATCATTTTCCCTCTATGTGTCTCTATGTCCAGATCACCTCTGCTTATAAGGACCCCAGTGATATTGGATTAGGGACACCCTAATGACTTCATTTTAATTTAGTTACCTCTTTAAAAACGCTGTCTCCAAATTTGGTTATATTTTGAGGTACCAGGGGGTTAGGACTTCAACGTATGAATTTTGGGTGGGACACAATTCAGCCCATAATAATGACCCATAAGCCTTGGGATGGAGTTTGGTACTGGTTAGTTGGTTCACCCAAAGCTCCAAAAGGCTAAAAGGATGTTCCTTCCACCTGGGTCCCCTTCCCAGCAGCCTTGCTCTTCCTGTAGCTTGGCCTTCCATTTCACCTCCTTCTCCCAGCTGAGCTTGGAATCTCCCCGTCGCCCTCCACCAACTAGCTTGAGTTGCTGTGAACAGATCATCGTTTCTGTTGTCTGCTTTCCCTCCTCATTCATTAGCTGAGCAGCCCAGCTGCAGCTGTGGATGGCACTTTTTCTGGCAGGGATAGCCCTGTAGGATCCTTGGGGCTTTGTCCTCAGGCAGTTTCACAAGATGTCAAGGCAGATTCCATGGCAAAGCTGGGCTCAGAGGAGCATGGGAAGCCTGATATGCTATGTGGTTTTTACCAATATTATTCTAATTTCCTTTTGTTGTTGATTTTGGCTTAGGATGATCTAAAATTCTATTGTGACAAGGCAAAGTGTGTAAAAGAGTTCACACAATGTCTGATGAATAATAGACCCCTAATACATACTACTGTTATTATTACAATCTGCCTTCACCTTCTTTTCTTTTTTTTTTAATACAACTGTTCTATTTTTATTTTTTTATAAATTTTTTTTTTTTTTTTGGCTGCGTTGAGTCTTTGTTGCTGTGCGCGGGCTTTCTCTAGTTGCAGCAAGCAGGGGCTACTCTTCATTGCAGTGCATGGGCTTCTCATTGCGGTGGCTCTCTTGTTGCGGAGGACGGGCTCTAGACGCGCGGACTTCAGTAGTTGTGGCGCACGGGCTTAGTTGCTCCGTGGCATGTGGGATCTTCCCGGGCCAGGGCTCAAACCCGTGTCCCCTGCATTGGCAGGCGGATTCTCAGCCGCTGCACCACCAGGGAAGCCCCACCTTCTTTTCTTTAGAAAAGGACTTGGAGATGGTCACATCCTCAGAGGCTACCAATTATGCTGATGCCACTGAGTCCCAAGACACTAGTATCTGTTGAATAATCACTGTATTGTACCCGTCAGAGGATTCACACCCATATGTAACTGTACGAAGTGGACATTTTCATCCTCATTTGACATATGAAAAATTGGAAGCTCTGAAAGGTGCATCAACTTGCTCAAGTCCACACAGTTAGAAGGGGGAAGAGGAGGGATTTGAACTTAGGCAGTGGAGCTGGAACCCAAAACGTTTTCACTACGTCCTTCTCTCTCCTTGTCTGACACAGGAGCTTGTATCTTGGGTCTCAGCATTGCAAGACCAGCTCAGATTATGAGGTTGCAAAGGATAAAATGCCCCTTTGATGATTGAAAAGGAAAAATAATTGGAAGACTTCTACTATGATCACTGGCTATGTCAGCCAGGGTCTTCTACACTTTCCTCTTGGAAATTCACAAAAGCAACAAGAGCAATAAAACCCCTCTCTTTATCTCGAATCCCTTCCACAGTATACATTTTCAGAAAAGCAAGAAGTAGAAATAATCCACAAACTCTGAAATACTTGTAAGGACAGCCCAAAACATTTGAGATAAGAAGTTGCATGGAAGGAAGTACTGGAGAAGCACCCGATGTAGTGAGATGGCCCAGTGGTGGCACATCTCAGAAAGTGCCAGGAAAAATATGCTTCCTAAAGGTAAGGGGCTCATCTTAAAGAGCAAAAGCTGTAGCCCTTGTTTGCAACCACCTGTGAGGGAACTAGGATATGCTGGGAGCAAAAGCTCTCCTAGACCCAACTATATTCAGAGAAGCAGTGGAGGCAGTGCTGTAAAAATACACTGTGAAGCCATTTTAGCAGGAAGCAGTTTGTCTTTGTGGCAGCAGAGACCTTTTGTGTTTTGAAGCCTGTGGGGCTATCCTGACCCCTTTATGCCCCTTCCCAGTAGATAGTCTGGGAAAATTCAACCCATTAAATGATTAGTATTTCTTTAAAAAAGGAACTGGCACAGCATTTATACAAAGATCTTGTAAGAAAAAATCTGAAAAAGAGGAGCAAAAGTAGTAATAGGCAAAGAGCACTTACCAGAAAACCACATACCAGGATAAACTCCAAAGAAATCAAAGATTTTATTATACAAAATAAAACCATAAGAATGTAGTACAAAATATGAAATAATTTATTTCTAATTTTAAAAAGTTATTAATATTATTTACAGACAGATAATGAACCAGGAAAAATTTTAGCATAGATGAACGGCTAATCTCCCTAATGGATACAAATTCCCCAGAAATTGATGGTGACAACTACAACAGCAAAACAATGTTCAATTTTTAGTTTTTTAAGGAACCTCCATACTGTTCTCCATAGTGGCTGTACCAATTCACATTCCCACCAACAGTGCAAGGGGGTTTCCTTTTCTCCACACCCTTTTCAGCATTTATTGTTTGTAGATTTTTTCATGATGGCCATTCTGACCGGTGTGAGGTGATACCTCATTGTAGTTTTGATTTGCCATAATTCAAAAAGAGTCACGTACCACAATGTTCAGTGCAGCACTATTTACAATAGCCAGGATATGGACGCAACCTAAGTGTCCATCGACAGATGAATGGATAAAGAAGATGTGGCACATATATACAATGGAATATTACTCAGCCATAAAAAGAAACGAAATTATTTGTAGTGAGGCGGATGGACCTAGTGTCTGTCATACAGAGTGAAGTAAGTCAGAAAGAGAAAAACAAATACCATATGCTAACACATATATGTGGAATCTTAAAAAAAAAATGGTTCTGATGAACCTAGGGGCAGGACAGGAATAAAGACACAGACATAGAGAATGGACTTGAGGACACGGGGAAGGGGAAGGGTAAGCTGGGATGAAGTGAGAGAGTAACATTGACATATATACACTACTAAATGTAAAATAGATAGCTAATTGGAAGCAGCCGCATAGCACAGGGAGATCAGCTCGGTGCTCTGTGACCACCTAGAGTGGTGGGATAAGGAGGTGGGAGGGAGATGCAAGAGGGAGGAGATATGGGGATATATGTATGCATATAGCTGATTCACTTTGTTATACAGCAGAAACTAACACAACATTGTAAACCAATTATACTCCAATAAAGATGTTAAAAAATAAATTAATTAATTAAAAAAAAACAAAAACATAAAAACCCAAAAAAAAGTTCATCGGAAGAAAATGGGCAGGGACTTCCCTGGTGGTCCAGTGGTTAAGAATCCGCCTTCCATTGCCGGGGATGTGGGTTCAATCCTTGGTTGTGGAACTAAGATCCCACATGCCGCGGGGCAACTAAACCCGTGTGCTTCAACTACTGAGCCTGCGTGCTCTAGAGCCTGCACGCCACAACTAGAGAGAAGCCTGCATGCTGCAGCTAGAGAAGCCCGAGAGCCACAACAAAAGATCTCACATGCTGCAGTGAAGATCCTGCGTGCTGCAACTAAGACCCAATGCAGCCAAGTTAATTAATTAATTAATTTTAAAAAGTCTAATAAAATTTTTAAAAAAAGAAACAAAAATTGGTTAAAAAACTAAATAAAAGAACAGGATGTTTAGAGCAAAGGCAGTACAGATGGTTCTTAAATCAATGGAAAGATGCTCAGCTTCACTTATAATAAAGTACAATAAGTGAAAATGATATTGGGCTATCATTTTCATCTCTCAGATTGCAAGACTAATAAATTTGGAAACACACTCTGCTGGTGAGGCTGGGGGAAGGCAGATGATCTCATACTTTGCTGTTGGGAAGGTAAACAAGTTCAGTCCCTGAGTGGGGATGTGTGTACAAATAATGATTGCACCATTTGACTCACCACTTCTACTTCTGGGAATCAAGGTCATTCATTGTGAAGTGAAATGCAAGATCTGTGAAACCGAAGCCTGCTAATGGAAATGCAAATGTCTCAAACATTTGCATTTACCCGTGACTCACGGCTTTAATCACGAGCCAGTATGTCCCTTGTGAAAACACGTACAAACCACTGGCTTTGACTGTGGTCAGACAAACTAGTCATGGTGAATGATTTTGGCCGCAGCTCTTCCTTTCTAAGGATGCCTCCATCAGGAGCTCTGATCTTTCTCAAGTGTAAATGGATGCATGTGCATATTAAAATACTGGCATTCATAGGACACCAGCAAAGTGACTGAGCCTCTGGCGGCCTGCCATCTTTGCTTATTGCTTTAATAATGGAATGTAACTGGAAGGTCTTTTCATATCTACTAAAAATTTATGAGAATTGGCTATAAGTTAATGGAGCAGATTTTTTTTTTTTTAAATAAACAACTATTCCAGAGACAGTCATTCAAATGAATGAGCCATTTGAAAGAGCCACTTGGACCTCCTTAGGGATGCTCTGAACACATCGGAATATCTTTTTGAGAACTGCCTTCCTAGTTCTTGGCACCTTCTTTCAGATATCCTCATGGTGAAGTCTTCTCCTTTAAAGGGGTTGTAAGTTTTTGAAAAGATGTGAAGGTGATTCAGATTTCACTGAGGTAGTTCCATTTTTGTTCATAATCAAGGAGTCGCTAAAATAACAAGACTATGCCTGGGTTATAAATTAGTTTGGAAGACAAACTTTAGAGAGGGATTCTAAAGCACACTCACTGAAGTGACCACTAGTTTTTTCCAGAAACAACAGAGTCTTCTATGCAGGGAACCAAATTGTCCAGGCTTCCTGGGGATGTTTTCTGTTTCAGCACTGAATGTCTACAGTCCTGGGCAAACCAGAATGATCAGTGGCCCTATTATGAGGCAGGCCTGTTCCTGCAATTGACAAGACTTTGATCTTGTTCCTGTGACTCAATAATACAGGGGTTTCTCATTCTAGCTTCTTTCCCATGGGTACAGGCTCCTAGCATTGTTGCTGGAGGACCGCAGGGATTTCAGTGCTTCTTTGTTTTTATGTTGGTACCTTTTGAACTTTTCACTGTTACTTAGGGCCATGTTTGGAATTCTCTTATGGTTTTGAAGCTCCTGCCTCTTGGCAATGTTTTTGCTTAAACTGAGCCAGCCCATGTGGTTCCAGAAGTGGATTCAGGTTTCTAGACTGAGGTCTGTATTTATCAGCCATGAGTCCCTTAGTCTATCTGACCCTCAGTTTCCTTAACTGGCAAATAGAAAAATAAGTGCCTTTATTATTTCATAGGGTTAAGGTGAGGATGAAAAGAGATAATATATGTGAGCTGCAAACTTTTATTTGCAGATATAATTATATCTCAACTTTTTTTTTACATCTTTATTGGAGTATAATTGCTTTACAATGGTGTGTTAGTTTCTGATTTATAACAAAGTGAATGAGTTATACATATACATATGTTCCCATGTCTCTTCCCTCTTGCGTCTCCCTCCCTCCCACCCTCCCTATCCCACCCCTCCAGGCGGTCACAAAGCACCGAGCTGATCTCCCTGTGCCATGCAGCTGCTTCCCACTAGCTATCTATTTTACGTTTGGTGGTGTATATATGTCCATGCCACTCTCTCGCTTTGTCACAGCTTACCCTTCCCCCTCCCCATGTCCTCAAGTCCGTTCTCTAGTAGGTCTGTGTCTTTATTCCTGTCTTACCCCTAGGTTCTTCATGACATTTCTTTTTTTTTTTTTCTTAAATTCCATACATATGTGTTAGCACACGGTATTTGTCTTTCTCTTTCTGACTTACTTCACTCCGTATGACAGACTCTAGGTCCATCTACCTCATTACAAATAGCTCAATTTCGTTTCTTTTTATGGCTGAGTAATATTCCATTGTATATATGTGCCACAGCTTCTTTATATATCTCAACTTTTATTGAGATATAATTGACATGTAACATTGTATTAGTTTCCGATGTACAGCATAATGATTTGGTATATGTATATATTGTGAAATGATCATCAAAGTAAGTCTAGTTAACATCCATCACCATGCATAGTTACAATTATTTTTCTTGTGATGAGAAATTTTAAGATCTATTCTCTTAGTAACTTTCAAATACATAATGTAATATTATTAACTATACTCACCATGTGGTACACTACATCTGCAGGACTTATTTATTTTATTTTGACCACCTTTACCCATTTCGCCCATCCCCACTCCCCCCACCTCTGGCAACCACCTATCTGTTCTCTGTATCTATGAATCTGTTTCTGTTTTGTTTTGTTTAAGATTCCGCATGTGAGCGAGATCATACAGTATTTATCTTTATCTGTCTGACATTTCACTTAGCGTAATGTCACCAAGGTCCATCCATGATATCACAACTGCCAGGATCTCCTTTTTTATGACTGGATATATATATACCACATTGTATGTACATATATATATACACACCACATTTTCCTTATCCATTTATACATAAGTGCACACTTAAGTTGCTTTCATGTCTTAGCTATTTAAATAATGCTGCAGTGAACATAGGGGTGCAGATATCTTTTCAAATTAGTGTTTTCATTTCCTTTGGATATATGAAGTGGGATTGCTGGATCACATGATAGTTCTATTTTAAATTTTTTGAGGAACCTCCATACTGTTTTCCACAGTGGCTGCTCCAATTTACAGCCCTGCCAACAGTGCACAAGGTTGCCTTTTTTTCCACATTCTCACCAACGTTTGTTATTAATTTTAACAATTACTGAATGCCTGTTATACGCAAGACCTTCCGGAGACTCATATCCTGGAGGGAAATAGACATACCTGCAGATATATAATTGACCACTAGATGATGTCTGCAGTTCTGTGATCCTTATGTGAACAAGGTTCTAGGACTTCAAAGGGAAGACTGATTAATTCCGCTTGGGGCACTCCAGATGGCTACCCAGAGCAGGTGATGCTTGCATTGGATCCTGAAGGATGACAGAAGAAATGGCATGAGCAGGGACACGGAGGTGGCAAGTCTGGGACACATTTGGGGAACTGTTCATTTGGAGTGAGGCAGGATGGAGCCAGACCTTGAGGGACTTTAAGTGTCAAACTGAAAAATGAACTTTATCAGGGGACTGACCGAATCAGATCTTCTGGCTTAGTGTGGAGGATGGAACAGACTTTAAGAAGAAGTAGTGGTGGTGGTGGTGGGATGAATTGGGCGATTGGGATTGACATGTATACACTGATGTGTATAAAATGGATGACTAATAAGAACCTGCTGTATAAAAAAATAAATAAAATAAAAAAATTTTTTTAAATTAAAAAAAAAAGAAGTACTTATTGACCTTTATTGTGTCCACCCAGGGAAGACTAGGGTAGAATAAATGAGGACAGTGGCAAGTGGAAGGGAGAGGAGAAGAGAGATTAAAGTGTCCTCATCATCAATAATGTCCCCTTATTGGAGAGGCCTCTCTTGACCACTCTGTATAAAATATTCCTATCCCCCACCTCATTTGTCTTCCTTAACTTGCTATATTTTTCTCCTTAGCATCAGTACCATCTGAATAATATACACTTACTTTTTATGTGTTTATTATCTATTTCCCCCACTAGAATGGAAGTTCCATGAGGGCATGCCTTTTGTTTTATTCTTTACCACATCCTTGGTGCTGGAACAGTGCCTGGTATATAGTAGGTGGTGCTCAATACATATTTACTGATTAAATAAGTAAAATAAGTTTGGGGTCCTTCCCCCAGACTATGTAAATCAACTGAGCCATATGGTCAGTTAGCCCCTGTTTTCCCTTGTGGATTAAACTTACTTCATTCTAAAAAGAATTTGAAGTGGTTCCTGAAATACATATACTACAGAACAATTTTAAAAGTACAGAAATAAGCCAGATCTTTAGGGGAAAGAAAGAATTGAATAGGATGATAAAGCACAGAGAATCAGTATGCAGATGTGGGTGCCACAAGGGCTGCACTAAAATTTTCAAGGTGAGAAGCAAATTCATGTCTGAGTTTCCTGACAGCCAAGGCAAAGAGGGGAACATGGCCAGCTATGAGACCCACAGTGTTCATTAGACAAAGACATGCCATTGTATCAGAAGCAGCCCTGGATTTTTTTTTTTTTTTTTTATGGGTAAAGATGACACTGAAATCATCTGCTTTAGCCTTCATGCTGTTTGGTAGGGTGACTACTTAGTAACCCCTTAACTGTTTCGGAGGGAGCTTAGTCCTGTGTTCAGCCTCACTCATCCACTCCAAGAGGTGACCAGAAATTTATCCTAGCCAGAAGCAGCAGTGATAGGTTAGGTGACACTCAGGGGGCATGATTGGTGGGAGAGGTATGTAAACAGACTGTTCCTGCCCTTCTGTCCCCTCTAGAACCCAGTATCAATTTCCAATCTTATGTCCACTAATACAGAGGAAAGTTTCAAAGAAATCTGGCAAAGGTCAATGACCTCTGGATCTTCTGTTTGTCTCTCTTTTGATTTCTTCAGTTCCTTTGGAGTACCACTTAAGTGAGAAGTTTGGTTTGGCTGATAGTATCTTTCTAAGAGAGACCAGGTGAGATGGGGCAAGGAAGCTGATTTGCCAAATGATTAAAAGGTGATTTTTCACTCTAGTAAAGGATTTTCTTTTTAAAAAGATGTTTAAAAGGATTTCTAAAAAAGCAATACATCCACATGGTAAAACAAAATTCCAACAGGGTGAGAAGGGTCAACCAATAATGCCATGTTTTTGTATATTCTTGCAGAGATATTCATATTTGTACAAATACATAAATACTTTTTGCTATATAAATGAGAATTTATGACACAAACTCTTCCCTTCCTTTTTTTTTTTTCTTTGACCTATTATTTCTTGGAGAACATTCCCTCTGAGTCCCTATTAAGCTACTTTATTCTTTTAAAATGTGGAATGGTGTTCTGTTATATGAGTACCATCATTTACATATCTAATATACCAACTCATGGATATTAGGCTGTTTCCAGTGTTTTGCTATTACAAACAATACTTCAGCCACATCAGTGAAATTTGAATCTACATCAGTCAGGGTTCTGGAAGGAAACAGCACTGAAATGCAGAAGGCTCAAACTAAGAGACTTATGAAAGGGACTGCTTTACAGAGGTGTGGGCAGGATGGATGTTGAGGCACCAATGAGCTGACTACAGCAGGAAGTGGTTACCAAACCTGGGCCTCAAGGGGAAAATGGTACCATTGGAACCTCGGGGAAGCAGGCATGTGGGGATAGGGCCACCTAGTAAGAGCTGTGGATTTCCAGAAGCATGGCATCAGAGATAGAAAGAACAGGGAAGAAATACCTCCACCGCACTTGCTCCCTGCCCTGCAATCGCTTGCAAGTGCCTCCCATTAGCCAAATCCAATCACAGAGGCCAGTAGGCAAGGGGCCCAGGTGACCAGAGTGACCCGCCCTCCTGGGACAAAGATGAGTACAGAAGAGCAGTAAATGGATCTGGGGTGGGAGTGGAGCATATACACAGTATATCTGTGGGATTCCTAGAAGTGGAAATTCTATCTTAAAGGCATGTGCATTTTTATTACTGTTTGCAAGTCAATATTCATTTTCTTTTTTTAATAGATTTATTTATTTATTATGTATTAATTTATTTATTTATTTATTTATTTATTTATTTATGGCTGTGTTGGGTCTTTGTTGCTGCGCGCGGGCTTTCTCTAGTTGTGACGAGCAGGGGCTACTCTTATTTGTGGTGCGCGGGCTTCTCATTTCGGCGGCTTCTCTTGTTGCGGAGCACGGGCTCTAGGCGTACAGGCTTCAGTAGTTGTGGCATGTGGGCTCAGTAGTTGTGGCTTGCGGGCTCCAGAGCACAGGCTCGGTAGTTGTGGCTAATGGGCTTAGTTGCTCCGCGGCATGTGGGATCTTCCCGGACCAGGGCTCGAACCCATGTCCCCTGCATTGGCAGGCGGATTCTTAACCACTGCACCACCAGGGAAGTCCAATATTCATTTCCATTTACCCTTTCTCTGGGTTTTCTCTTTTCTTCTGTATTTCTGTATTTTTATTGGGAATAATTTTCCTTCCGTCAGAACTCCCTTCGGTATTTTTTTGAGCGCAATTCTGACGGCTAAGAATTCTCTCTGTTTTGCTTGCCCTTTGACCTTTCATTTTGAAGGATAATTTCATGGAGCTGATGATCCTAGGTGGGCAGTTATTTTCTTTCAGCACCTTGTCTTCTGAATTTTGTCTCTGTTGAAAATCACCTCTTAGTCTTAGTGTAATTCCATGGAAGTTTCTACTTTTTTTTTTTTTTTTTTTTTTGCGGTAAGCAGGCCTCTCACTTCTGTGGCCTCTCCCGTTGTGGAGCACAGGCTCCGGACGCGCAGGCTCAGCGGCCATGGCTCACGGGCCCAGCCGCTCCGCGGCATGTGGGATCTTCCCGGACCGGGGCACGAACCCGTGTCCCCTGCATCGGCGGGCGGACTCTCAACCACTGCAACACCAGGGAAGCCCGGAAGTTTCTACTTTTAAGCTTTTCTTTATATCTCTGGTTTTCAGCAGTTTGACTATGATATACCTCAATGTGGTTTTCTTTGTTTTCATCATGATTGAATTCAGTGAACTTCTTGAATCTGAATTATATTTCATCAGTTTCAGGAAATTCTTGTCTATTATCTTTAAATAATGACCTTTTCTCTCTTTCCATATCCTTAGTTTGCGTATATTATCCCTTTTCACTGTGTGCCATTTGCCTCTTACAATCTTTTCTATATTTTCCATCCTTTTTTCTCTTTGTCTTTAGTCTGGATATTTTCTATTGTCTTACAGTTCACTAATCTGTCCTTTCTGGGTCTAAATCTGCTCTTAAGCCCATCTATTGAATTTTCAATTTTCACTTACTGTATTTTTCAGTCCTAGCATTTTGATTTGATTCTTTTTTATAGGTTCTGATTATCTGAGAATTTATCTTTTTTTATCTCTTGAGACTGTAAATTATGTTGTCTTCCTTCAGAGGGAGTTATCCTTTCCTTAGCTGGTCAAGGAGAGTGGGGACTGGTCATCTTAAGAAAGAGACTGAACCAACTTTAGGCTGGGTTGCAGTTTTGGCAAACCTCTGCCTATCTCTATTTCCCCCTAATTTTTAGGGTAGATCTCTCCAGGGGTTCCAACTATGAATCTGGGGTATTAAGCAGAGATCCTTTCTTTCAGTAGGGCTTGAACTCTTATTCTTGCATCCTGGCCACTGTGGGACTGCCAAAACCCTGCTTTTAGTTTCTGAGACTTTATATTTGTCTTCCTAGCCTCCTGCCCAGACAGCTTCAGAAGGTAGTGGATGCTTTTTGGGAAAACTGGTAGTGTTGGAACTCAGTATTCTTCTCCTTTCTCACTGGGGTCCTGGCCCCTAAGCTTCTCATTTTATCTCTCTAGCCCCACAGATGGCCAAAAGATTTGCTGCTTTTTTTACCTCTTAACAGAAGTCCTCTGACTGGTGTCACTGGGATTCTTTGTCACCTGCCCTATAACTAGAATTGGTAAATACTCTGAGGGAAAAAAAGACTGTAGAATGTCAACTCATCATTCTTCAGCTGCTTTTTTCCCCCAGATGTTTTACCCATTAAGTCCTAGTGCCTCAATATCTTTCCAAAGCCTCAAGTAGATTTTTTTTTTTGTATTTTATTGGCTTTTATAGTTCTTCTTTATGGGAAGGTTGGTCTGCTACAATCTACTCCATTATATTCAGAAATGAAAGCCATGTCTGGTATCCTATGTTTATTTTCCTTGATCCTCTGCTACTCTCCTTAGTTCCTCCTCTCATAAGAATTTTTAAATAAACGGTTTTCTTTGTATTTTGAGATTAAATCTTACTGCATTTGATTCCAAGTGACTTGGGACTAGGTTACAACTTCAGCCCAAGATTACATGCCTTGACTCTCCCTCTGGATTAGTTGTACGTGTGCCAAATATTCTCTGACTCCAGGCAAAATAAGTCCCCATTTCCTTGTGTGTAAAATGGGAACACTAATCTTTTCCTCATCAGGTTGTTTAAAGCTTGGTAAGATGATATGTATCAAGATCTTAGCACAGGGTCTCAGACTTAGGGCAGCACTCAGTAAAAGTCACTATTAGGGAGAGATAAGAAAGGAATAAGACATAAGGAAATTTGTAGGGGCCCATTCATGGCAATCAGTTGTCCCTTCCCTTACCGAACCAGTTTACTTTTTCATTTATTTTTTGGTCATCATTCACTTTTGCATATGAGGTACAATCTAGAAGTTCTTTTAGTGAGGGTCTCATGGCAAAATCTGTAAGAGTTTGTTTATTTTTTTTTATCTGAAAATCTCTTTATTTTCATCATTATTGAAAGGTAACTTTGTTGTATATATAATTCTAGATTGGCAGTTATTATCTCTTAGAATTTTGAAAATATTGTTTAATTATCTTCTGGCTGCATAAAAGATAATCTGGTTTTTCTCTCTGGCTGCTTTTAGGACATTCTCTTTGTTTTTGGTGTTCTCTCATTTTGTTACTGTATACTTCTTTCTTTTCATTTATCTACTTCAGAAATTTTTTTTTTCTAGAAAAGTCTCAGGTGTCCTCTCTTCCAACATCATGTCTCCTTGTTCTCTCTAATTCTTTCTTTAGGGAACTCCAATTCAATATGTTTTCAACCTTATCAGCCCATCCTCCAGGCTTTATAATCTCTGGTATTTTCCATTTTTATCTATGTTCTGTCCTCAGATTTATCTTCTAACTCGCTTCCTCTTCAACTGTGTTGTTGCTCTTCTTTGCACCTTGGTTTTTGGTGTATTTTGTGATTTTTGATATTTGATGGAATTTTCTTGGAACTCTGTGAAGTCTGGGTTCTCTCTGAGAAAACTGACTTCTGCTTTGCAAGACAACTCTTTTTTTCTTTACACTACAGAAGTAGTATAAATTGTTCTGTAAAAACATGAATAAACTCTGGTTTATCCATGTCAAGCTTGTGACAGATAAGTGTATTACCTCTCTTGCTTAGCAGAAGATATATATATATATATAGGGAGAGAGATAGATAGATAGATAATCTTTTTACTGAGATGCTGGGAAACTGAGCTTTGTGCAGTGGTCACCAATCTGAACTTCACCTTGCCAAGTCCCTACATCATGCCTCCTCTCCCTCATGACACCAGTTAAAACTCTTATTCTGGGTCACAGAGGAGCAGGAGATGCCTCTGGTTCCAGCTCTTGCTGACTCATTTGGAATCTGACTCCCATCTCATCTTTGGCTTTTGGGTATCTCCCTTACTTTCTTTCCATCTCAGTCATGCATTTAAAAATATATTTAAAAAATTTTTATCTAGCATTTTTAAGTTTTTTTTAATAGCAAGAGATACACCAGGATATCCAGTGTGCAACAACACAGCTCATTCATTACTTTTTTTTTCTTCTCATTAAACTTTTTTAATGGGTCTCAAGTTCTGTGACAGATTTTGGTCAAGTTGTTTCCATTAAAAAGTACTGATTTTAAAAACTAATAACTTAAAACTGCCACACACAAAACAAAACATTCTCCTTTCCTTCTGAAGATTTTACGATGCATTGTTATCATTTACCAGTCTTTTGCTATTAAACTTAAATGGCCAATTGAGACAAACAGTTCTGAGACCCTTCTTCCACCACTGATTAAGACTGGGGTGGCAGGTATTGGGGATAATATTCATTTAGCCTTCTGAGCTTTCTGGGCAGATTTGGTGACCTTGCCAGCTCCAGCTGCCTTCTTGTCCACTGCTTTGATGTCACCCACAGGGACCATCTGTCTCATGTCACGAACAGCAAAACGGCCCAGAGGAGGATAGTCAGAGAAGCTCTCAACAAAACTGGGTTTGCCAGGAACCATATCAACAATGACAGCATCACCAGATTTCGAGAATTTGGGGCCACCTTCCAGCTTCTTCCCAGAATGACGATCAATCTTCTCCTTCAGCTCAGCAAACTTGCAAGCAGTGTGAGCTGTGTGACAATCCAGCACAGGTGCATATCCAGCACTGCTTTGGCCTGGATGGTTCAAGATAATCACCTGAACTGTGAAGCCAGGTGCTTCCATCGGTGGGTCATTTTTGCTGTCACCAGCCGCATTGCCACGATGAACATCTTTGACAGACACGTTCTTGACATGGAAGCTCACATTGTCCCCAAGAAGTGCTTCACTCAAAGCTTCATGGTGCATTTCAACAGACTTCACTTCAGTTGTCACGTTGACTGGAGCAAAGGTGACCACCATGCCAGGTTTGAGAACACCAGTCTCCACTCGACCCACAGGGACAGTGCCAATGCCACCAATTTTGTAGACATCCTGGAGGGGCAAATGCAAGGGCTTGTCAGTTGGGCGAGGTGGTGGCAGGATGCAATCCAGTGCTTCAAGCAGTGTGGTTCCACTGGCATTACCATCTTTACGGGTGACTCTCCATCCTTTGAACCACGGCAAGTTAGCACTTGGCTCCAGCATGTTGTCACCATTCCAGCCAGAAATTGGCACAAATGTTACTGTCTCGGGGTTGTAGCCAATTTTCTTAATGTAGGTGCTGACTTCCTTAACAGTTTCCTCATATCTCTTCTGGCTGTAGGGTGGCTCAGTGGAATCCATTTTGTTAACTGCAACAATTAGTTGTTTCACACCCAGAGTGTAGGCCAGAAGGGCATGCTCACGGATCTGCCCATTCTTGGAAATACCTGCTTCAAATTCACCAACACCAGCAGCAAAAATCAGGACAGCACAATCAGCCTGGGATGTGCCTGTAATCATGTGTTTGATGAAGTCCCTGTGTCCTGGGGCATCAGTGATGGTCACATAGTACTTGCTGCTCTCGAATTTCCATAGGGAGATATCAATGGTGATACCATGCTCTCATTCAGCTTTCAGTTTGTCCAAGACCCAGGCATACTTGAAGGAGCCCTTTCCCATCTCGGCAGCCTCCTTCTCGAACTTTTCAGTGGTTCTCTTGTTGATCCCACCACACTGGTAGATCAGATGGCCAGTAGTGGTAGACTTCCCCGAATCTACGTGTCCAATGACAACGATGTTGTTGTGGGTCTTCTCCTTCCCCATTTTTGTTTAGGTTTAGCAGTAGTTTTCATGACACCTGTGTCCTGGCGGCAAACCTGTTGCGAAAAAGCATTTACTTCTTTAAACATTTATCATGTCTGCTAAGTGCCAGGTAACTTGTTAGGTGCTGGTGGCAAGCAGGTGACTGGAACATAGATTAATTTTCTCTTTGAGTAGCACTGACATATATATACTACCACGTGTAAAACAGATAGCTAGTGGGAAGCTGCTGTATAGCACAGAGAGCTCAGCTTGGTGCTCTGTGTTGACCTAGAGGGGTGGGAGGTGGCGGGGTGGGAGGGAGGCTCAAGAGGGAGGGGATATGGGGATATATGTACACAGATAGCTGATTCACTTTGTTGTACAGCAGAAACTAACACAACATTGTAAAGCAAATATACTCCTATTTAAAAATTTTTTTTCTCTTTGATTCCATAAGGACAGACTGCCTTCCTTTAGGAAGAATTTATATGGTAAAGCAGAAGGAAAGTAGAGTAACATGCAGGAAGGATGGAGAACTTATAGTTTTCTTTAAAAATTTCATGTGCATGTAGTAATATCGGGACCTGTGGGACAGGCAAAATATATAAGCACAAATGGGTTAAGATCCTGGCAAAATTTCAAAATTCCAAAGAGTAAGAGAAAATTCTTAAAACTTCAAGAGTGAAGTGCGACCTTCTTGAAAGTAAGCAAGAAACCAATTGGCATCAGGCTTCTTCTTTTTTTTTTCGGTACGCGGGCCTCTCACTGTTATGGCCTCTCCCGTTGTGGAGCACAGGCTCCAGACACACAGGCCCAGCGGCCATGGCCCACGGGCCCAGCTGCTCCGCGGCATGTGGGACCCGCCCGGATTGGGACACGAACCCGAGTCCCCTGCATCAGGCAGACTCTCAACCACTGCGCCACCAAGGAAGCCCGGCATCAGGCTTCTTAATGACGACCCCAATGGCTAGAAGACCAGTGACGTATTTTCAAAGTTCTGAGAAAAAATATTTTGAGCCTAGAATTCTATATTCAGGTAAGGCAGCTTTCAATTAGAAAGGCAAAGTAGATATTTTGAGACATGTAAGGGCATGTTAGAACAGAAAATTCTCTTTGAAAAGACTATTTGAGGATATAGTCCAGTAAAGTAAAAAATAAATACAAGAAACAAGAAGATGAGGATTATAAGAAACTTGTAAAGTTAGTGTTAAATCTAATTGTGATCCATAATGTAAAAAACAAAAGAGTTAATAATCTAGATCTAATGGAAGGTGATCACTATGTGGGCAGAATTGGGAGGATGTGAAACTGTAAATTTTACTATTCTGTTCAAAGTGATAATGAAGATACTGATTATTTTTAGACATTTATGGAAAATTGAGTGTTAAAAATTTAAGGGAGTGGAGTGGGATATAAAAAAACCAAAGGAAAAATTGAAAAGAAAATTGCAACACATAAAATAGGGTGGCAGAATGGTTCCAAATATAAAATAAATCTTTTCAATGAAAAGGATTTTAAAACATTAAAAATGAATTTGAAAACCAAGAGAACATTTTGAAAAACTCAATTCTTACAATTGAAAATCAAGATGAAATGAGTGACAAGTATATGTCAACATAGTAGATAATGTGAGTAAAATGAACAAATTCCTAGAAAGACACAAACTACTGAAACAGCCTCAAGAGTAGAAAATCTGAATAGACTTATGACAAGTAAAGGGTCTGAATTACTAATTTTAAAACTTCCCCAAACAAAAGCCCACTAGTAACTTCACTAGTAAACTCTATCAAATTATAAAGAATAGTTAATACCAAATCTTCACAAGCTCTTCCAAAAAGCAAGAGGAGGGAACATGTCTCAATGCACTCTGAGGCCAGTATTACCTTAATACCAAAACCAGACAAAGACATCACAGGAAGGGAAACTACTGACCAATATCTCTTATGAACATGGACGTAAAAATTCTCAACAAAATACTAGCAAACTGAATCCAGCAACATATACAAAGAATTATACACAATGACCAAGTGGGATTTATCCCCAAAATGCAAGGTTGGCTCAACACTGAAAATCAATCAATGCAATACACTATATTAATAGAATAAAGGGAAAAAATCACATGATCATCTCAGTAGGTACAGAAAAAACATTTGACAAAATCCAACATCCTTTCACGATAATAACACTCAGTAAACTAAGAATAAAAGGAAACTTCCTCAACCTGATAAAAGGCATCTATAAAAGACCCACAGTTAAATACTTAATGGTGAAAGACTGAATGCTTTCCTCCTAAGATCAGGAACAAGACAAAGATATCCACTCTTGTCACTTCTTTTCAGCATTGTACTGGAGGTTCTAGCCAGGAAATTAGGCAAGAAAATGAAATAAAAGGCATCAATGTTGAAAAGGAAGAATTAAAACTCTCTCTATGGGCAGATAACATGTTTTGGTATACAGTTGATTAGTGGTTGACTAGAACTGGGGTTGGGTGAAGTGAGAGAGAAATGGAGCATGACTGCTAATGGGTATGCATTTCTTTTGGGGATGATGGAAATGTTCTAAAATTGATTGCGGTGATGGTTTCACAACTCTGTAAGTATTGTAAAAACCATTGAATTGTACACTTCATATGTGTGAATTGTATGGTATGTGAATTATATTCCATAAAGCTGTTTTTTTTTTTAATGGTTATTTATTTATTTATTTATTTATTTATTTATTTCTGTGTTGGGTCTTCATTTCTGTGCGAGGGTTCTCCCTAGTTGTGGCAAGCGGGGTCCACTCTTCATTGCAGTGCGCGGGCCTCTCACTATCGCGGCCTCTCTTGTTGCGGAGCACAGGCTCCAGACGCGCAGGCTCAGCAGTTGTGGCTCACGGGCGTAGCTGCTCCGTGGCATGTGGGATCCTCCCAGACCAGGGTTCGAACCCGTGTCCCCTGCATTAGCAGGCAGACTCTCAACCACTGCGCCAACAGGGAAGCCCCATAAAGCTGTTTTTAAAAAAGATGAAATGGGTGATTTTCCAGGAAAATACTTAAAATTGACACATGAAGAAATGGAAAACCTGAATAGCTGAATAATCCTAGAAGAAATTTAAAAGTTATTGGAAAACTTATCTCACCCCTACTCTGTTCCCTTCAGCTTGAGAAAAAGATATTAGGTTCAGACTATTTTAAAATCAAGTTATATCAAACCTTTAAGCTATTCCATACAGTATATAAATTGCTTCAGGGCATAGAGAGAGATGGGGAAACATCCCAACTTGTTTGACTTGGCTAGCATTACTTAATAACATAATAAAACAGGATGATGATAGCATTAAAAAAAAAGAACAGAGAAAGTATAGACCAATATATTGTCTATTCTGTGGGATCAATATATTTATGAACAGATATGCAAATATCCTAAACAAGATATTAACAGATTAAATCCTCAGTGCAGTAAAAAAACAAACAAACAAAACAGTAGAGTTTATTCCAAAGTTTCAAGGATGGTTCAACATTAGGGAATCTATTAAGAAATTCTTTCCAGTAATAAATGTATAGAGAAAAAAATTTATGATCATCTGAAAACACTTTGAAATGTATTTAACATCTAGTGTACAAAGTTTCAGTTATACCATGTGAATGAGTTCTGGAGATCTAGTGTACAGCATGGTGACTACAGCTAATAATACTATATTACTGTATTGTATACTTGAAGTTTTCTAAGAGAGTAGATCTTAAGTGTTCTCAGGGCACACACACACACACACACAAACAAAAAAATGATAACTATGTAAGGTGCTTGATATGTTAATTAGCTTGATTGTGGTGATCACTTCACAATGTGTACATATATCAAAACATGTATACCTTAAATATATACAATTCCTATCAATTATACTCCAATAAAGGTGAAAATATAAAGTATTCAACTAAATTTAAGATCAATACCTGATTAAATATCTTAGCAATTCTGAAAATGAAAGAATCTACCTTAACTTGATAAAGGATATCTTCCTTAAGCTTATACCAAATATCACATTAATGGTGAAAAACTAGAAACATTCCTGTTAAAGTCAGGAATAAGACAGGAATGCCTACTACTACTACTACATCTATTCAACATTTAAAAATTTAGCCAAAGGAAGATAGTTTCTTGCCCTTACAATAAAACCAGAAAAAAAAATTTCAAGCAAAGAGACAAACTGTTATTATTTACAAATGATATGATTATTTGCTGAGAATCCCAGGTAACTTTTAAAAGCCTATTAAAACTAATGAAAGTTTAGTAAGATTGCTGGATATAACATCAGTGTTAAAAATGTTGATGGATTATTCTATGTACCACCAACAACTAATTATAAAACTCCATGAAAAAAATACCATTCACAAATGTGTCCAAACCAAACCAAAACAAAAAACCTAGGAACAAAGCTAAAGAAATGTACACGTACACAAAAGGACATTTGGATAAACAGAGAGATGTCTTATGCTCTAGGATGGGAATATTCAATACTGTGAATAAATCAGCACTCCATAAATAATATATAAACTCACTGTCACCTCAATAAAAAAGCCAATCCAATTTTTCTTGGAACTCAATAAATGGATTCAAAAATTCATCTGGAGGAGAATATGCAGAAGAATTCTAGTAAATTATTGCAAAAGAAGTGTAATGAGAGGGTGGAAAACTTGCCCTAGATAAATCAAAATCTTCTCCAAGGTTATTTTAATTATAACATTGTGGTGCTGTTACAGGGAAGATCAAATCGATCAATTGGACCTGAACAGAGAATCTGGACATACACCTAGGCATGTATGGAGATACACATAAATAAAACTGTAATTTAAGTCAGTGGGAAATGGCTGACCAACTTGATTCATGATGTTGGGACAACTAACAATGTACTTAGAAAAAAATAAAGTCAGATCACTATTTTATAAGAAACATCAAAAAACACATACACACACTTATATAATATATGTATGAAAAATGTTTGAAAAATATATAGGAGAATAATTTTATAATATGGATTTGGGAAGCATGTTTTAAAGCAAGACACAAAACCCCAAAACCAGAAAGGAAAAGACGACAGATTTTAGTACGGTTAACATTTTTGTATGACAAACAAAGAAAGAAAGAAACAAAATACTACATTATGGACACTTGGTAATAGTATTTAAGACCTTGAGAACTTATTGTGTGTGAGACCCTGGGTTGCACACTTTCACTTATGCCATCTCATTTAACCTTCAAATCAAGTCTCAGAGGTAGCGGTGACTGACCCCATTTTACAGGTGTAGAAACTGAGAATGGGAGACTTTAAGCATTTTTCCCAAACCACACGGCTCAGAAGTGAGTAAGGATTAGAACCTCAACCTAACCTGACTCCTGCCCCCTCCTCCATCTCTCTCCGCAGGACAGCACATAATTCCTCATCCTCTAGAGTCAATAGGCTTATTCTCAGTGGTCTTAATTTGTTTGCTTCTAAACAGCTGCTCTGTAAGGGTCTTTTCAGTATGTGTGTGGCTGTGTGTGTTCTGAGGTGAGCATGGATTCTGTCAAATGCTTTCTCATGAGCTCTTGGGGGAGTCTTCGTCCTTGGTGTTTTTATTTCCCTGGGGTGCCCTTATTATCAGCATAGTCTGGGTAAACCAGGGAGATCTGGGCATGGCCGCTGCAGTCTGGTCCTGCCAAGCCTACCTCTTTCCTTTCTCATTTACTCATGACAAGGAGGAAAAGCAGTTTGGGTGAACCCTCTGGAACTTATCTGATCCTGCTGCGGGTGGGCTGGACCAAGGCTCAACCTGACTGGCTCAACCAGCTTGCCTTTTCCTTCTGCTTTCCCTCCCTTTTTTTTTGGCTCACTCCTTTTCTTTCTTTCTTTTTTTTTTTTTTTAACATCTCTATTGGAGTATAATTGCTTTACAATGGTGTGTTAGTTTCTGCTTTATAACAAAGTGAATCGGTTATACATATACATATGTTCCCATATCTCTTCCCTCTTGCGTCTCCCTCCCTCCCACCCTCCCTATCCCACCCTTCTAGGTGGTCACAAAGCACTGAGCTGATCTCGCTGTGCTATGCGGCTGCTTCCCACTAGCTATCTATTTTACGTTTGGTAGTGTATGCCACTCTCTGGAGGTTCCTTAAAAAACTAAAAATAGAACTACCATACGACCCAGCAATCCCACTACTGGGCATATACCCTGAGAAAACCATAATTCAAAAAGAGTCATGTACCATAATGTTCATTGCAGCTCTATTTACAATAGCCAGGAGATGGAAGCAACCTAAGTGTCCATCATCGGATGAATGGATAAAGAAGATGTGGCACATACATACAATGGAATATTACTCAGCCATAAAAAGAAACGAAATTGAGTTATTTGTAGTGAGGTGGATGGACCTAGAGTCTGTCATACAGAGTGAAGTAAGTCAGAAAGAGAAAAACAAATACCGTATGGCTCACTCCTTTTCTGACTGATAGATGTGGGCTGTCCTGTGCTGCTGGGAGAGGGGCAGTCACCAATATTTAGAATGTCCTGGAAAGGCTTATTGATTGTTAATAAGCCTCTCCTCACCACCCCACCCCAACTGCTGAATCAGAGGTTTAGCAAACCCTGTCCATCTTAGGCATGATCTCTTCCCCTCCCCCTCAAACCTTCCTGTGCCTTCTTACTCCTATAGTCCCCTGCCACAAGGTCAACTTCCAAAAGCACAGATTTTATCACATTTCTCTTTTGCTTAAGAACCTGTAATAGTTCCCCAACTGAATTTTCAAAATGTGGTTCACGGATGTTATACTGGGGACCAGGGAGGAAATATTAGGCTTCCTATTTGTATTGATTCTTAATCCAAAAATTAAGGAAGAAATTCAGCTTTGGTAATACATATCTAATATAGTGATTGTCCCTAGGGTCCCCACTTGGTTCTTCTGTCACATGGTTTCCTGAATCATGCTCTATGTTGGGAATGTCATAATATGGAGAGACTTAAGAGAGGAAGGCACACTTCAGTTTATTGGGAAGTATTGCAGTTTCCATTAGCCTGGTTACATGGCTGGATTTTCCAGCTCCTTTCCTCCCACCCCAAAAGATCTAGCTGAGAAAGGATTCTTGAAAACTGAACAAGCAGGACTGTTTAGATATAATCATAAAATTCTCTTTAAAAATGTCTTGGGCTTCCCCTGATGGTCCAGTGGTTAAGACTCTGCGCTTTCACTGCAAGCAGCACGGGTTCCATCATTGGTCAGGGAACTAAGATCCCACAGGCCGTGTGCTGCAGACAAAAAAAAAAAAAAAAAAGTCTTGTGGGATTTTCCTTCTCCCTGTCTCCACACGGCTAGCCTGGGAGGGCGTGATGGTGGCAAGCTTCTCTTTCTGTAAGCCTCCCCTCTCCTAGGGCTGGGAGCAAGAGTTGGGAGGAGAGCCAAGGGGTGGAGACTCCTTACTTGGCTGGGGCTGGAATAATCTGACTCTGCTCTCCTGACCTGGGAGATTTTTGAAGCTGTCTTTCTTTGGTGGGCACTTCTGTGGGTTCTCGGGGACTCCCGTGCTAGGTCTGCCCGCAGCAACTCAGGGTGGCTGGGAGTGCTGCTCCTGCAACTTGCTGTTTCCCGCCCAGCCTAAGTTTCTATCTCCAGGGGTTCCCGCCGCAGCCTCTTACCAGCTGGGTCCTCTCCGGCTGTAAGCTGCCATCTTGGGAGGATCCTTCTAAACCAATCCAGGCCAGTGTTCTTTTTTTTTTTTTTTTTCCGGTACGTGGGCCTCTCACCGTTGTGGCCTCTCCCGCTGCGGAGCACCGGCTCCAGACGCGCAGATTAGCGGCCATGGCTCACCGGCCCAGCCGCTGTGCGGCGTGTGGGATCTTCCCGGACTGGGGCACGAACCTGCTTCCCCTGCATCGGCAAGCAGACTCTCAACCACTGCGCCACCAGGGAAGCCCAGGCCAGTGTTCTTATTGCAAGTTCATGTCAGGTCCTGGTGATAGAGGGGCGTGCACTCCCGCTTTGGACCCACCACTGGAGGAGGAAAGTGCAGCGACTTTTCTGACTTGGCCCCAGGGAGCCGGGCAGTCCACGGAGGCCCAGCAGTAGGTCCTTAACCAGGTTGAGGGTAGGAGGGCACTTCCTTCCAGCCCTCTCCCTTGGTGCAGGAAGTGCTATAGGCGACATCACTGTGTATATAACGGGCAACAACCCTGAGCCTGCTGTGGGGCTGCCTGGGTTCAAATCCTACCTCGGCCTCAACCGTTGTGTCAACTTGCAGAAATTGCTGAAAAATCCCTGTCCCTCATTTGTAAAATGGGGATAATATTAATGCCTGCTTAGTAGGGCTATCGTAAATGCAATATATTTCCAACACTTGGAACAGTACCTAGCACTATAAAATACTTGGCGCTGTAAAATATTAGCTGTTATTAGACACATCATCCTTCTTGACCACCATTCTAGTTAAGTTTATTAATACATCATGGACTAAAGTGATAAAAAGAGAACACTCATTCATCTTACCTAATTATTACATGTCCTTCTAGTAACAAATGATTCCAATTAGGTTTGATTAAATAAGTATACCAAAGAAGTAATTTTTGCTAAATTTTAATAATTATATATATCCTCCTCAATGTAATTCTATTTCATTGGGGGTAAAATTTAAAATATTAAAAGAGTCAAAATTACCTCAAAAGTAAGCATTTTGTCTTATGAGGCACATGAAAGCATTTGCAATTTTGTCATCTCTTGTCTAATTGTTTCCACTCTGAAGACAAAGTGTACATTCAAGAGGCTTCTTGTTAAATGCGTGGCTAATTCTCAAATCAGTATTTTCAGCCTGGACTTTTTTTCTGGAATTCAAGAACATTGCTTCCTATTTAAAAAAAAAAAATTAGCTGTTGTTATTTTCCTAAAAACAAGACCTTTTGAGTAGAATTTTTCTAATACTTTATAATGAGATGGTGGCATCTCTGCAAGAGATGCTGCTTTTCCATTTGCAGTGGTAATACAGTGTTTATTTCGAAAATTCATTAAGTTTTTAAAAAAGAAGCCAATTTAAAGAAAAATATGAAATTAGACAAAAGTACTGAAAGACATGATAAAAGTTGTGAAGATGGTATACAATGATTGGTCTTTGGAAGACTCATTTCCAATAACTTTTTATTTGTTTGTTTGTTTGTTTATTTGTTTATGGCTGTGTTGGGTCTTCGTTGCTGCGCGCGGGCTTTCTCTAGTTGCGGCGAGCAGGGGCTACTCTTCGTTGCAGTGCAAGGGCTTCTCACTGCGGTGGCTTCTCCTGCTGTGGAGCACGGGCTCTAGGCTCGAGGGCTTCAGTAGTTGTGGCTCGCGGGCCCTAGAGCGTAGGCTCAGTAGTTGTGGCCCACGGGCTTAGGTGCTCTGCGGCATGTGGGACCTTCCCGGACCAGGGCTCGAACCCGTGTCCCCTGCATTGGCAGGCGGATTCTTAACCACTGTGCCACCAGGGAAGTCCCTCCGGTAGCTTTTGAACTCATGGTGGTACCCTAAGACTTTAACGAGCCTGACAACTATCCCTCCTGCCCCAGAAGCTCCCATGGAAGTAGCTTAATTTTTTATCTGAATTCACCAACATTTTCTCCAAAGGGGTTTTTTTTTTGATTGAATACCTTCTTCAGTTAAAAACGAAACAAAAACTTGAGCATGCAACCCCCATATATGTTTGTTCAAAATTTGTAAATTGTATTTATATATGAGACAGAATCATGTAGTAGTTATAACTGTAAACTCTAGCCAGACTGTGGTGTTCAAATCCCAGCTCTGCCACTTCTCAGCTGTGTGACATTGGAGGAATCAGTTGACCTGTCTGTGCTTATAAAGTACAAATAATAATATCTATATATGTAAGCTCTTAGAACATTGCCTGGCATGGAAGAAGAACTCAGTTGCATTATCTAGTATTATGACAACTGTGCAATAGAAATCTTAAGATCAAGATAAAAATAAATAGGAATAGAAGGTCCAGTATGTCCCTTAACAGTCATGTAAACCATGGGGTGCATTCACCCCTGGTTTGGAGACTGCTGGCTTCAGCAATGGTAACAACATACCATGTCCCTAAGTATTCTGAACCTTGAGGTACCTTCTAAAGCTTGGAGGACTGTGGGTGGATTTCCCCACACCTGGATTATGGGCACTCTCATTTCTATGCAAACCTCCTGGTTTTGCTCTTGTAAACAGTAATCAGGTCAGGCTGACTGGGGCCAGGGAGTCCTTGGCTTCTTGGCTAGACCTGCCCAATCACTATTCCAGATGGAGCAGTGCCTGGGCTTTGCTTCTTGCTTTGCACGTGCTACCCTAGCCTTAGGCAACACCCACCCAAAGCCAGGAAGACAGTGGCCCATAGGGACGGCTGCATGTCAGTCTGTGCTGTGAAACCAGCCATCATTTCAATCAAATGTGATAACAGCTGATTAAAGCATTTCTACCTAAAGACTGGTTTGTAGCACATTCACACGGACTGAGTCCCCTGCTGCCGGCAGCTGTTCTTGTTGACACGGGGCCGACGGCAGGACTTGGGAAGGTCCCCTCAGATGCTCCAGCAGCCAGGAAGCTGATGGCCCTGGAAATGCTGAGAGAGGCTGGCTTCACCAGGACTGGTTGAAGGACTGGCACCTTTGAATCTGTCCAGGGAAAGGGCTGGTCAGTTTTGTGTGAACAACTGGGAATAGTAAACCCAGTGGGAACTGGATTTAGTTACCAATAGCAGATCTCAGTGGATCTACAGAAATTGCCCCCAAATTCCAGCTGCTTTAGGTCAGATAATTTTTGAGTTGAAAAGGCCCTACAGACAGACCATCTAGTGAATCCCAAACCTGGCTGCTTACAGTGTCAGTGGGGACCTCCCAGTCAGACCTCCCTCTCACCCAAGCCAGAGGTAGCTTTACCCTGAATTTATTGATTATAAAAACCATCTGTGAAGTTTGGGGCCCAGTAGGTCTGGGATGATGTTCAGGAATCTGTATTTTTAAAAAGTGCCTCCAGTGATGAGCTGGAATGGGTGGATGCTGGTCATCACTGAGGCTTGCTTGAGTGGCTTGAGCACTGGAGTTAGAGCTGAAAGACCAGAGGGCCAGCCCTGGTGGTGCCACCTTCCAACTGTGTGACATTGGGTGAGGGATGTATCCTCTGTGAGCCTCATTTTCTTCATCTGCAAAAAGGGCATAAGCACAAAAACCTCCATTGTTCTCACAATAAACTCCCTTGATCTTGTGCCTATGAACCCGTAAAACGCTACACAGACATAGGACTTAAAAACTCATGCCAATGGCTCATCCAGCCTAGGGTTGGTCACCTCTAGCAATAGGGAGCTCATTACTTCTAGAGACAACCCCTTTTTCTTTGGGAAGCTCCTGGAGACAAAAGGTCCTTCCTTACTTTGAGCAGAAATCTGTTCTTTAGTATTTATCTAAGGAAAATGAAAACACGAACTCGAAAAGATATAGGGATCCCCATGTTCATTGCAGCGCGATTCACAGTAGCCAGAAGCAACCTAAGTGCCCAATGATGGATGAATGGATAAAGAAAACGTGGTATATATAATGTGGAATAGTTTTCTGCCATAAAGAAAAAAGGAAATCATCCCATTTGAAACAACATGGCTGGAACTTGAGGGCATTATGCTAAGTAAAATAAGTCAGACACAGAAAGACAAATACTGTATGATCTTACTTATATGTGGAATCTAAGAAACAGAAAACCAAAACAAACAAGCAAGCAAACAAAAAAACAAGCTCATAGATACAGAGACTAGATTGGTGGTTCCAGAGGTGAGGGGTGGGGAGTAGGTGAAATGGGTGAAGGGGCTCAAAGGGTACAAACTTCCAGTTATAAAATAAGTCAGGGGGATGTAATGTACAGCATGGTGACTATAGTTAATAACACTGTATTGCCTATTTGCAAGTTGCTAAGAGAGTAGATCTTAAAATTTCTCGTCCCCACAAAAAAATTTTTTTGTAACTGTGTGTGGTGATGGATGTTAACTAAACTTATTGTGATAATTTGCATTACATACAAATATTGAATCATTAAGTCGTACACCTGAAACTAATACAATTATTTATTTATTTATTTATTTTTGGCTGCATTGGGTCTTTGTTGCTGCTCGCGGGCTTCTTCTGTTGTGGTGAGCAGGGGCTTCTCTTGTTGCGGAGCATGGGCTCTAGGCACGCGGGCTTCAGTAGTTGTGGCGTGTGGGCTCAGTAGTTGTGGCTTGCAGGCTCTAGAGCGCAGGCTCAGGAGTTGTGGTGCATGGGCTCAGTTGCTCTGCGGCATGTGGGATCCTCCTGGACCAAGGTTCAAACCCATGTCCCCTGCATTGGCAGGAGGATTCTTAACAACTGCACCACCAGGGAAGCCCCTACTATAATGTTAATGTCAGTTATATCTCAATTAAAAAGAAAGAAATTTATCCCTTGTCACCAATAATCCTCCATCTTATCACTCAGTTTTTATGTTATTCACAGTACTTATGAGTATCTAAATTTGTCTTGTTTATTTACTTGCTTACTTACTTGTTATTCATCTCCTATTAGGATGCAATCTCCATCAGGGTAGGGACTGTGTTCACCACTTGTGTCCCTGGTACCCAGAACAGTACTTGATACACAAGAGAAGATCCATAAACTCTGGCAGGATCAGGAAAACAAAACAAAACAAAAAGTCCCAGAAATCTGTTCCCTGCAATTTTCTCCTGTTGGATTTAATTCCTCTTTTTGGGAGGTCACAGATTAAATTTAATCCCTAACCTGCAGATTAGCCCACTGAATAATTTAAGAAAATCATATCCTTTTCCACCCCCTCCATACCTCACAACTCGAGACTTCTCAACACACTGTCTACTGAGAAAGTCCCTTTATGAATAAGCAAGATCCCCCAAATCACTATAGACATGGCTACATTCCAGCAAAGCTGGAGAGATGGATTCCAGGGTAGGTAATTCAGGAAGAGCCATTTGCGTCTAGTTAATTAAATCACTTATTTACATTAATCACCAGCACTACGGGAACTACTTACTAAAATATTTACTGAGTCAAGGCATAACATTTATGGGGCCCTTTTTATGTGCAAGGCACTGTGCTAAGTGATTTGCTGGGCCTTAATTCTTTACAATAAACCCTGAGCGAAAATGCTAGTGTCATTCTCATTTTATAGATGAGGAAACTGAGGATCAGAGAGGTTAAGAGAGTGCCCAAGTTCATGCAGCCAGCAAGGGGCACATTTGGGCTCAGCTCTGGCTGACTCGAAAGTCCACACGGGTGGAAGATGGCACCTGCTGTGACAGGTCATTGAAATTATGAAACTATCATTGAACTGGAAGCATTATAGTTCTTCAGAACCATTATGATCTCAAAAGGAAAGGAGAATGATACAGGTACACTGGCTGAGGTGTTTTGAGGTGCATCGAAGTGTTCCAGCCTGTGGCTTACCTTAACATGTTCTTGAAGTAACACGGCATGGATTAAAAGAAAATTTGGTGAGCGGCTTCCACCTAACTGATTTACTAGGGAAGCTATGTGAAATTATTTAAAAGGGCAAGGGGATCAAACTGTACTTATTCTTCATGCAAAAGTTGCACAGAAGTCATATGGAAATGAAAAAAGGTTTTTTTGCCCTCCTCCTTGTGTGTATCTTATGGGCAGTGGATGGAAGGAAAAAAAGAACAAATGGAACGCGATGGTTGTTCTGAACAAGAGTCTCAACCCTGTGCATTTATTAGAATAGGAAATAGTGGCCAAGAAATGCAGCAGCTAAACTGGGAAGGAAAGAACTTTTGCACGGCCAAAACATTGTATATATCTGCCTCAGACAAGAGAAAGCACTTCATGCTGTCTGTAAAGATGTTCTATGGCAGTAGTGATGACATTAGTGTGTTCCTCAGCAAGCAGATGAAAGTCACCTCCAAACCTTCCAAAAAGAAGCAGTCATTGAAAAATGCTGACTTATGCATTGCCTCAGGAACAAAGGTGGCTCTGTTTAATCGACTTCGATCCCAGACAGTTAGTACCAGATGCTTGCATGTAGAAGGAAGTAATTTCCATGCCAGTTCTCAGCAGTGGGCAGCATTTTACATTCATCCCTTGGATGATGATGAATCCAAAGGAGAAGAATTCTGTCCGCGTTGGATACATCCGTTATGGACAAACAGTCACACTTGTGTGTTCAGTTACTGGCATGGCACTCCCAAGATTGATCATTAGGAAAGTTGATAAGCAAACCACATTACTGGATGCAGATGATCCTGTGTCACAGTGCCATAAATGTGCATTTTACCTTAAGGATACAGAAAGAATGTACTTGTGCCTTTCTCAAGAAAGAATAATTCGGTTTCAGGCCACTCCATGCCCCAAAGAACCAAATAAGGAGATGATAAATGATGGTGCTTCCTGGACAATCATTAGTACGGATAAGTCAGAGTATACATTTTATGAGGGGATGGGCCCTGTCCTTGCCCCAGTCACACCGCTGCCTGTTGTAGAAAGTCTTCAGTTGAATGGCAGTGAGGATGTAGCAATCTTGAACTTAGAGGACAGAATTTCACTCCAAATTTACGAGTGTGGTTTGGGGATATAGAAGCTGAAACTATGTACAGATGTGGAGAAAGTATGCTCTGTGTTGTCCCAGACATTTCTGCATTCCAAGAAGGTTGGAGATGGGTCTGGCAGCCAGTCCAGGTTCCAGTAACTTTGGTCCGTAATGATGGAATCATTTATTCCACCAGCCTTACCTTTACCTACACACCAGAACCAGGGCCACGGCCACATTGCAGTGCGGCAGGAGCAATCCTTCGAGCCAACTCCAGCCAGGTGCCCCCTAATGAGTCAAACACAAACAGCGGGGGGAGTTACACAAATGTCAGCACAAATTCAACCAATGTCATGTCATCTACAGCAACAGTTGTGTCCCAACTACTGTCTTTTTGCTAGGACTTACACTGACTTGAGTGCGGCAAAATGTTGACCGAAAAAGAAAGAAAAAAATGAACAATCTTTTGTGGTTTCTTGGGAAAACTTTTCATACCCAGTGATACTATTCAAAAATCCCATTACCTGCAAGTGCTGATTTGAAGTGCAGAAGCCACAGTAAAACAAACAAAAAAAACCCCATCAAAATGTACAAACTTTTGGAAAAAAATAAAGTCCACATGCCTGTGTTCGTGGCCTTGCCTCCTGAGCTGGTGCTTTACATAATGGAGGGAAAAAGAAGAAGTAGAGCTTGTTCTCTTATTTATTGGCTTATCTCTCTTTACCTTTGGAATTTTTCCTATTCAGGCAAGAGCTAGATGCTCTGGAGACACAGAGGACACCCCAAGTTTACCAAATCCTCATCAAACTCATTGGAAGAGCTTTGAACTTCCTTCAGGGAAAACGTTGCATCTTCTCTGTTTATATCCTGCTCCAGCCTTCCCTTAAAAGGTTGAGTTTCACAACTCTTGAGCTACTTGTAGGCTTGGAGTGAGACCAGTGTAGAATCCCTTCCTGTCCTCTCCTTGTTCTTCTCAACAGACTGGGATCAACTCCCACTCATTTCCCTGCTGAGTGGCTCCTGGGTGGGCCTTACTGAGAAAGAGCCACCCTGGCTTTGGAGCAGCAGTTTCTGTCACCAGGGCCAGCATGCTGCCCCGTGGAGGCTGCAGGCTGGGTGTCCTGGTGTGGCTTCTCAGACAGATACTTCTTCTCCACTCCAGGCCAGCCCGCCCCGAGGAAAGCTTTCCTCAGTTGAGTCGGAAGGCACATAAGGTTGTCGCCTACAAAAATCATGCCGACCCAACACATGTACACCCAGCTACCTGCCTCTAGGTGTAGGAGAGGGTTCATCTTTTAGCTGAAGTTGTAAAGGGCAGGTTCTTTTTAACTACATGTAAGATGAGGAAGTGATTTGTAGCTTGGAACTTAAGGTTGTGCACAGGGAAATCAGTAGTAAGGATTGCTCACCAATCAGGATGAGGATGTTAGACTGAGGACCTTTTCTTTCAGGGTGCAGTCCTTGTTGGAAAATTTATGTCAACTCCGCTCAGCATACTCTTCCTGGACCAGACAACGAACCAAACCAGGAACCCTGTTTGGTGCTAACTCACAGCAGCCACCAACTCCCCTGAGCTTCTCGTTGCCTGTCTATAAAGCTGGCTACTGGGTGGGAGGTATTTCCCACCACCATGGTGGTGGTGAGGGGGTAACCGATGGAAGAATTTGGGATAAAGGATAAAATGTGGTTATTGTTGGCTAAAGCAAACTCATTTCTTTGGTCCAAACTGATGGACGCTTTCAAGATGATCGCTTCCTTTAGGTTTTTATACTTAGGAGTGACACTTAGAAGTCTGCACTGATTAGTATATCTTTGGCATCCCTTGTTGCTTACCTGAAAAAACACCCCAGGAGCAAAGATATAAGGCCAAGTCTACTTTGCACACAAAGAAACAAAGCAAAAAAATCAAAACCAACAGGAACCTGTTCCTGAGCCAGACGCACACTGAATATTATGTTATTTTTTATGGTAAAAAATAGAGCCAAACTGTTTCCTCCCATCACACCGACACAAAGAAGCTTAAAGAAGCTCAGGTAGATATTCTAAAATGATTCTCAAATGATATGCTAAAACCTAGGATTCCAAAATAGTCTCTGAACTGGAGCTAAAGCAAAGTGATATTTCATTGACTGATACCAGGAAGTTGGCCATTCTATTTACAAAAGTAGGTTTCCCTTGTTTGTTTTCAATTTGAGGAAAAATTTCCACACAGGGAAATGTACAAATCTGAAGTGCACAATTTGGTGGGTTTCGGCAAATGTATTATAAAAATATGTGTATCTTATATGCCAATCAAAGTAGCTTCAAACCTACAGAAAGTTTCCTCATGTCCTTCTGGTCAGTCCCCATCCTAGAGATTACTAACCACTGTTCTCTCTTCTAACACCATAGATTAATTTTGTCTGTTCTTGGCCTTTCTTATGAGCAGAATCATATAGTACATGCTCAGCGTAATGTATTTGACATCCAATCATGTTGTTGTGCATTATCAGCGGTTATTCTTTTTCATTGCTGAATAGTATTCTCTTATGTGAATGTACTACAGT
Organism: Mesoplodon mirus; assembly: GCF_964341445.2. Lineage (NCBI taxonomy): Eukaryota > Metazoa > Chordata > Mammalia > Artiodactyla > Ziphiidae > Mesoplodon > Mesoplodon mirus. The sequence continues at coordinate 175,890,808 of NC_138977.1, forward strand.
TTGCTTATCCATTCTCTTCACAGACTTTACTTCTACAAGTCATGTAGAGGCCGTAATAAATAAGTAACCCATTTATTCATTGGGCAAGTGTTTTCCCGATCTTTCTCTATGCCAGGCACTGTTGGAGATGCTGGGAGGCTTTAATGAACAAAATGAAGCTCCTGCCCTCATAGGACTTTTATTCTAGTGGGGAGACAAACAATATATAAGCAAAGAAATGAATAAGATAGTAGTGAGAAATGTTATGTACGTAGTAAATCTGAGTGATGGCATGAAAGTGATGTGTAAGGATACTGGGTCATCTTTAGATTGTGTGGCTGGGAAAGGCCCCTCTGAGGTGACTTGGCTGACATTGGGGTGATACAAAGGTCGCCAGGTGAAGACTCAGAAAGTTTTTGGGCCAAGGGAACAACAGGTGAAAAGGTCATAAGGTGGGACTGAAAGGGACACATCGGTGTTGAAGAAACAGGAATGAGCCAGTGTGACTGGAGTGAAGTGAGCGAGGGTGGAGGTGGTGAGAGATGGCCAGAGAGGAGGAGGAGGTTAGAAGCAGGAGTTGTGGAAAAGGAGTTTGGCTTTTGTTCTAGGAGTGATTGAAGGCCATTGGAAGGTTGAAACAGGAAGTCACACTGTCTCATTTACATTTAAAAAAAGCCGTTCTGTCCAGGGGGAGGGGGGGAGGATCAGTGAGATCAGTTAGGAGGCTTTTGGAGGGAGTGTGTGAGATGATGGTGGTTAGGGTGGTGTCATCAGAGATGGGTAGAGGGCCACTGATGAATGAGGTGGGGAGAGGGGATGGGGCTATGACAGAAAGAGAGGAACCAAAGATGACCCCTAGGTCTTTGGTCTGGGCAGCACCATCTTCTGAGATGGGTAAGATGCAGGTGGTGGTGATGGGGCTGTTGAGAGAGAAAGGATCCAGAGCTGTGTTTTGGCTGTGGTGGTTTAGGATGCCTGTTAGACCTCTTTAACTGGAGATGTCCGGTGGACAGTTGGATATACATAATCTGGTGCTTAGTTGAGAGACAAAGGCTGGAGACAAAAATATGAAAGCCCTCAACATATGATGTGTGTATATATATATATATATATATATATATATTTTTTTTTTTTTTTTAACCAGCATTGGCATCCCAAGAGGGGCATTTAATATTTTTTTAATTAAGTTATTAATTTATTTATTTTTGGCTGTGTTGGGTCTTCATTGCTGCACACGGGCTTTCTCTAGTTGTGGCGAGCGGGGGCTACTCTTCCTTGCGGTGCGCGGGCTTCTCATTGCGGTGGCTTCTCTTGTCATGGAGCACAGGCTCTAGGCGTGTGGGCTTTAGTAGTTGTGGCACGTGGGCTCAGTAGTTGTGGCACGCAGGCTCTAGAGCGCAGGCTCAGTAGTTGTGGCACACGGGCTTCGTTGCTCCGCGGCATGTGGGATCTTCCCAGACCAGGGCTCAAACCTGTGTCCCCTGTATCAGCAGGTGGATTCTTTAACCACTGTGCGACCAGGGAAGTCCCATATGATGTATATTTAGGGCTAGGGGAATAGAAGAGATCGCCTAGAGAGAACAAACTGTTAACGACTGGGTCCTAGAGAAGAACCAGAGGAGGAAACTGAGCAAATGATACATGTGGTCCTGTTATTATTATCGTCTCTATGGCTCTTTAAAATTCTCTAGGGACTTTGACATGCATTTAGTGATTTGGGCTTCATGACAATCCTGCGAAAAACTCAATAAACTGTTGCAAATTGGCCTAAGCCGATTTGGTCATTCACGGATATTAGGCTCTTTTTGGTTTATCTTGGAACCCTTAGGAGTTAGAGGTAAGTGAGGGTTAGATACTGAGAGGGAGTAAGGAAATAAGTATCAGAACAAAAGTTACTACAAGGATAGATATTTATTTGCCTATAGGCTCAGAGGAGGCCTACAGAATAGTCTTAGAGCAGTTCTGCAAGCTCTGTGAAGCCCTAGCCCTCCGTCCCTTTTGGTGCTCACAAAACACCTCCATAAGAGTTCTCTTGAACAGACCACAACACTATGTGCCAGGGGTGGGCACAGGATGTTTTAGGGATCAAGTTTCTGGTGCCATCCTTGAGGGTTAAGGGTGAAGGATCAAGTAAGCACAGGAAGCGTTTCAAATATTTTATCTTGAATATTACTTTATATATTGAATATCACTAATGTTATCAACAGAGCCCATTTGGTATATCCTTTCTTTTTTTTTTTTTTTTTTTTTTTGCGGTACGCGGGCCTCTCACTGTTGTGGCCTCTCCCATTGCGGAGCATAGGCTCCAGATGCTCAGGCCCAGCGGCCATGGCTCATGGGCCCAGCCGCTCCACGGCATGTGGGATCTTCCTGGACCAGGGCACGAACCTGTGTCCCCTGCATCGGCAGGCAGACTCTCAACCACTGCGCCACCAGGGAAGCCCAGTATATCCTTTCTTTATGCTGATTAACAAATCACTAAGTACCCCCAATAGAAACTCTTGTCTGACATTCATTACGTGGATCAGCAGAGTCAAATAATGTGTTGTCATGAGCAGACAGGAAATTAGAAGTGCTGATGGTCCTGTTCTCTGGGCTGGGGAATTTGCGGTGTAGTGACAGCTTACCAGGCCTGGAGTGTGCCTACCTAATCAAGGTGACTGATTGCCCCTCCCTCATTCACATCACACTGGCTTTGCTGAAGTATTTCAGAGTAAATTATTAATACTCTAATAAGATTTGTACGATTAAAAATCAATCTCAGATAATAGAGTCAAACTTGGAATAGTAATAATAATAAAACAGATACTAATCACTGAACCCTTATTCTGCACAAGGTGCTGAGCTAAGTTCTTTGCATAAGTGGTTCATTTAATTCTCACAACAACCCCATGAGTTAGCTGCTATTGCCTTCATTTTACATAAGAGAAAACGGAGACTCAGAGAGTGACTTGCCCAAGGAACCTGGCTGGTGTGTGGCAGAAAATGACTTTGAACTTGGCTCTGTCTGATTTTACAGCGTGTGTTATGACCACAGAGCTATGAGGTTTGGGTCCAAGACCGGGATTTGACACTTACCTTAGGAAAAGTTGCTCATCTTGCTATGCTTCAGTTTCCTAATCTGTAAAATGGGAGAGGGAGAAATAATGAACTGGCTGATGCATGTGAAGGAGTTTCATAAACTGTAAATGCTTTTGTGTAAAGTCTCATTGTTGCACAACAGGGATCCTCTTCTGGGTCCCTCACTTAAGTGTCCACAGTCTTCCTTGATGACAGGAGCGTGGCTGGGTGTGTTTTGTACAGTGTCCAGCATAACCCCTTGGCCCGATCTTCCCTTGGCTGTTCTGCAGTCTGGGCTCGGGGCCCAGCATCCCAGAGCCTATGGCATTTTCTTGAAAGTCATTGCGTGAACAACAGTTCCTCCCTGTTTCTTAGAAACAGCCCCAGGCCGTCCTCCTTGAGTGGGCAAGGTTGCATCCTGGTGATGGATGTGCCAACTGCAGTCTTCCTCTGGCAGGTGCTGGACATCTTCGGGGGCACATGGATGTGTTATGAGAGGGCTTGTAGTGTGGGGAAAGACGGTTCAAATGAGGCCCCTGGCACACTGTTCACTCATTCACTCAACACATGTGAATTTAGCATCTACCACTAGGTGGGGAGAACATGATGGTGAATAAACTAACATGGCTCCGTCCATGGAGCTAATGGCCTATGAGGGGAGAAAGACAACTAAACACTTAGAATAAATAAAGTGAGCCAAGAATGCATACAAAGTACATGGACAGCCAACTTAGCACAGTTTTGGGGAAGTCAGAGAAGGCTTCCTGGAGGAAGGGATAGTTAATTTGAAGGAGTTTACCTGGTAAGGAGAGTGAGGTGATGGGAGAGACTTCTTTTTAGGGGCTTTTGGATGTGGTTTAGGCTTCATAGCTTAGATGCACCTGAGTGAGAATTGGAAGGCATCTGCATGGTGCCATGCATAGAATGGCATTGCTGGTTTTTCTGCAGTGTGTTCCAGTGTCCAGGCACCAGCTTACTGAGAGTCAAGAGGCAGGGTTTGGGCCATCTGTTTTTCACTAAGTTGGATCTCTCAGGTGTGGTGTGGCTCTAAATCTAACACTTAATGCTTGAAGAGGTATGTTCCTGGAGCCAGCAGCTTCAGGAGTGCCTTCTTTAGTCCTGCTTTCCTGATGTTGGCAGATGTGGCAGCTCCTTGGCAGCCTGGTTCTGCAGTGTCATCCTGGCACCGTTCCTGGGGGTCTGGTCTAGAGCCCACTGCTCCAGCCCATCTAATGATTTTTGTTAATTCTTTTTTCTTTTCTTTTTTTAAATTGGGGTATGATTGACATATAACATTCTATTAGTTTCAACATAATGATTCAATATTTGTATATATTGTGAAATAATCACCACAATAAGTGGAGTTAACATCCATTACCATACGTAGTTACAAATTTCTTTTCTTGTGATGAGGACTTTTAAGATCCACTCTCTTAGCAACTTCAAATGACAATACAGTATTATTAACTATAGTCACCACACTGTACATTGCACCCATGACATTTATTCTATAACTGGCAGTTTGTACCTTTGACTCCCATTTTGCTCAACTCCCAGCCCCTCTGTCTGACAACTACCAATCTGTTCTCTGTGATTTTTCAGGTTTATTTATTGGTCTTTGCTATTGTTATAAAAGTCTTGTATTTTATGGGCAATTATTTAGTGATGTAATTGAAGAGCTTCCATTCTTTGTAAAATATTTTTTTTAGTCTTTTCCTCAGTATTTTCTAATAATATTTCCATTACACATTTTGTTTTACCATTTCTTTATCTAAAGGTGTTTTTTTCTTTTGTGCAAGAATCCAAGTTTTTTTAAAATAGCTGGCCAAATGTATAAGCACAGATCTGTTAAATTTATTTAAACTTTTTTAAAAATTAAAAAAATTAATTACAAATAATTATAAATTTCTTGTTGGACATTTAATTCTGTGTTTAGGCAACTAATTTTATTAATTTTTTTGACCATTGAAAGGAAATTTCTTATCAAATCTATTATGCACTTGCTGAAAATGTCTCAATATTGTCCACTTTATCATCTTAATTTTTTCTTTTTTAACACAGTGATCTGTTGCAGGAAATTGCAATTGCTTTTCATCATTCTATTTTGTTGTACTCTTCTGACTGTAGTTCTAGCTACTGCATCGCCACTTGATTCAGCATCATTAGTACACTTTCATTTAAAATTTGCCCATACTTCTTTAAACTAGAAAAATTACATTTAATTAAATTATAATTTTAAAAATAACTATTTTTATTTAATTCCCAATTATGATTGACACAGATATCTTTGGACTTATTATCTGCAGAAACTATTTGAATAAACACATTACAATGTTACATAGGTGCATAGGGGAAAAAAAGAACATTTGAACTGAAACAACTCATTGATGAGTTTATACATAAAAATAACATCTATGCCCTATGTGTGTTATTGAACCAAATTTGGGTCGGCTTGTCTGAAGTGCAGCAAAGCCCATCTACTGACATCAGGTTGTGGTGAAGGAAAGTATAGATAACATGCTATCTTTATTGTAGGGTGCCAAGAAAGGAGAAGGGGCAGCTCATGCTCAAAAGACTTGAACTCCCAGATGGCTTTTAGGGGAAGGGTTTTAAAGATGGTGTGAGGGAGAAGGTCACAGGGTGAGTGATCAGCTTCTGTACAATCCTCTGATTGGCTGATGGTGAGGTAACAGGGTGGTATTTCAGGAATCTCAATGATCAGTTTTCTGGTTCCAACCAGTTTGGGGTCTACATGCCGGTGATCAGCATGGAATTAAACTCTTCCACCTGGTGGGGGTTTTAGTATCTGCAAAACAACTCAAGGATATGGCTCAGGATATTATCTACAGTCCTTGAGGAGGAACTAAAGGACCTTGACTTTGTTTTATGGCTAAACGATTATTATTTTGTCTTGCTTGATTGTTTTTCTTTGTTTCTGTATTTTTTCACTTCTCTGATTAAATTTGCTCTTTGGAACTCAAGGAAGACCTAGAAGGCTAAAGCTTTTCTTCAAACTCAGGGAGGGGGTCTGTCCCCTGGAAAGCCCTGAAGAGTTCTGCTGAGTTTCATGTGCACTACAATATTATCTTATGTGATACAGTGGCTAAGTGAAATGTAGCTTTAGCAGAATAATAACTGTGTCAATGGGAAAACAAGACTGTTTCTCACTCTAGTGAGACTGTCCTATAGTAGCCTCATTTCAAGAGCTCAGTAACTACATGTGGCTGGTGACTCCCACCTTAGAGGATTATGAATCTATTTATTATATAGTACTCTAAATATCAGGTTGAGGAATTTGACCAGTATCTTGGGCAAAGGGGTCACTCGTGAACTTTTGCAGAGGGTGCTGGGAAGATTAAGTGACGTAACATACGTGGTGGATTGGGGGCAGGAGACTCCAAAGGCCAGGCAGGAGCAAGAGCAGAAATCTGGGCTTGGGTTCATAAGGGTGTACAAAGGTGATGGGAACACAGAGGAGAAGGGGAGTTAGGAGCTACAGGGAAGGAAGAATCACCAGGCTTTGGGAGACTGGATGGTAATGGGAAACAATGAGTTTGCCAGTCAGAGTAGCTGGAGAAGAGAGGGATTAGGGACCCTTAGCTAGAAGTTGAGTTTAATTTGATCCTATTCAACTTGATATTTATTTTTATGTCTGCTCTGTCCCATCCCTGTGTCTATTCGTGGGGATCACAGTGGTGAATACCAAGGGCTCAGCTGAGATGGAATGAGAACATCTGTTATCCTGACTCTATGAACTCAGTGCTTGGAGGAAATACCGAAGGAATAAAAACGAAAGAGTTAAACCCTAAATAAATTTGACCTTGCTCCCCTTCATCCCCCTCTGTCTTGAGAAGGTACTAATTCTTCTTGAAGTGTCCATGGAACATATTTTCATGCAGAATTTTCCACCTAGATGTGGTTTTTAATGACTCAAGTTTCAAAGATCTGGCTGGACTGTGTATCTGCTATGTATACTTCTACCCTCGAATCAAACATCTTACTATATATAAATTTTGGAGAGGAAGCAGTTTACAAAACAAGATTTCAGTAATCAGGTTTTCTTTTTTGAGGGGGGCGGGTAAAACAAAGTGGAATCAACATACAGAGACAAAAATGAATGGACAAGTTGCCCAGAAGAAACTACAGCCATGGAGATAGTGACTCTGGGTCACTCGCTCACTGCCATTCTGGTTACCCAAACGTAAACAGTGGTGAAGTCTAGATACTAAAATATGACTTCTGATTTGTTTTCTTTGCCTTTCTCAATAATCTAAAATGTGTATGTATTTTGAGAAAAGTTAGGAGTAGAACAGTAAAAGTTGATGAAACAAACTGAGAAGAGCCTCCCATGGTTCTCAGCCTCACTCCAGTGATTCCAGCCCTCAAGCTGTAGACTCCTTGGTCAAAGAGGCATCACCCAGGGTGTTTTGGGGGCTGAAAAAGAGGCCAGGGACCCAGGAAAATTAGAGGGTGGTGCGAGGTCTGAATGTCATGAAAGGGGCTGGAGTACAGAGGGAGGAGAGGCTTGGAGACAAGATGGAGAGGGGGCTGCTCAGGGCTGGGAGGGGAGTGGAGGCAAGTGCTGGGAGTCAGCCTGTGTCATTGTGAGCAGTTCGGACTTGGAGAGAGGAGCCAAAGGCGGTTGGAAGCAGTGGGGTACCAAGATCAGAATTAGTTTTTAGTAAGTCAACTAGTGGCAATACAGAGACTCTGTGTGTGTGTGTGTGTGTGCGTGTGTAGGGGGTGTGGGGTGGGAGAGCCCAAAGACAGGGAGACCATATAGGGAGCTGCTGAACCAGTCAGGAGAATGATGATGAAGATCAGACAGAGGGGAGTGCTGGGTTTCTAAGTTTTCAGAGTCAACAGAATTGATCACCATGGTCTCCTTTTGGGAGAGAAATGTGTCTTATCAATCTTTGTATTCCTAGTTTTCTAGCACAGTATCACACAAGCATTCCTTCCCTCTGTCAGTCCTTTATGCATCAATCCAACTAATACTAATTAAGGCTTATTGTGAAGCAGGTACTTGCTGGGCTGGGATCACTCAGACAGATGCCGCCATTCCTTGGGGGTGGGGACAGACATTAAACAAGTAAACAAACAGAAAATGTGATAATTTTCAATTCTATTAGCAAGTTCTATAAAGAAAATTAGGACAAGGGAATGTGACAGTGGGTTTGGGGTAGAGACAGGAGGGCCTCCCATTTCATAGGGCTGAGACTTGAAGGAGCCAGTCACGCAGCTGTCAAGACCCCTCCTGCCATTACTGATGCATATTTTGGACATTATTGATGCATGTTTTGAGGACACACACTCTGGATGAGACTAGATGCTCTTTTTCCTTTTTATTTACTTTTTAAAGTTGAAATGGCTTGAAGTAAAATGCACAAATCTCAAGGGCATGGCTAGGTAGATTTCTGTACTTCAACTTGTATTGAAGTATAGACATTTTGCTTATTATTTTAAACATTTTATTAATTATTTTCATGTATATGGGTCACTACCACCTAGATCATATATAAAACATTTCCAGCTCCCCTAAAGATTCCCTGTGCCTTTCCCAGTGAATAACCCGAAAGTAACCTCTTCTGACCATCATTATCATCAAATTTGCTGGTTCCCTACTTGGTGTAAATGAAATCATTTAGTATGTACCTTTTTTTGCATCTTGATTCTTTCCCTCAGCATTGTACCTATGAGATTCATCCATATTGCTGTGTGTAACAGTAGTTTGTTTTCACTGCTATACAATATGCATTGTACAAATAGATCACCATTTAAAAAATCTATTCTACTGTTGAGGGGCATTTGGGTTGTTTCCAGCTTTGGGCTAATACGATTACAATTGCTATGAATATTGTTGTGTATATCTTCTGGTGAACATGAGCACTCATTCTTACTGGTTTTATACCTAGGAGTGGAACTGCTAGCTCAGAGGGTGGGCATAGATTTAACTTTAAGAGACACTGGCAAATAGTTTTCCAAAAGGCTTGGAGCAATTTGCACCCAATCCACAATGAATGGGAGGTCCGGTTGCCTCACATCCTCAAGGAGAGATGCTTTGAATTCTCTCATTTCCTCCATTTTGCAAATCAGGAACTGAGGCTCAGGGTTGCTAAATAATCCACCCAAGATAACATAGCTAGTGAGAGGTGGATCTCCACCAAAACCCAGGCATTATTGCCAATTCAGTATTGCCCACCACACCATACTGCATATGAGGATGCTAGGTAAATGGAATAGAATATGTGTATCCATGGAATTCTAAGGAAAATGCGATCAATGTTAGGCTGCTCGGCAGAGTTGGAACTTGAACTTGGCCTTAAAGGGCAGAGGAAGAATGAGAGCCCCTGGGCAGAAGGAGAGACTTGGCTAAGGACAAGAAGAGGAGAAAACACTACATTACATTACACTACATTATTCTGTGTTTGAGGTGTGTGATGTCAAGTAGCCTCTCTCATTTGAGAACTACTGTTCTTGTCTCAGTGACCTCCCTGGGTCCCTTGATTGCTGCCACAGTCCTAACTCCCAGAAGTGTCCATTCCTGGTTCAATATACAAACTTCCTCTTGTTAAAGAGAAAGCTAGAGCCTAACTGAGCCCACATAATCTAATCCCCCGTTTTTACCCCCTGTCTTAGTCAATTTGGGCTGCTATAATAAAAATACCATAGACTGGGTGGCTTAAACAACAGACATTTATTCCTCACAGTTCTGAAGGTTGGAAGTTCAAGATCAAGGTGCCAGCGCTTGGGTGCCAGAACCCTCTTCCTGATTTGCAGTCAGTCATCTTCCTGCTGTTCTCAAACAGCTAAGAGAGGAATCTTTCCACTTTTTCTAAGGGCACTAATCTCGTCATGGGACTCCACCCTCATGACCTCATCTAAACCTAATTACCTCCCAAAGGCCCCACCTCCAACTACCATGACATTGGGGATTAGGGCTTCAAACATAACTTTGGGGAGACCCACACATTCAGTCCACAGCACTCATTCTCTAATCTGTTCAGTGGAACCCTATTTTATTCATGTTTATGCTCTTTTTATTTGTGTGAGTAAGTATAGCCTTTCCAATAAGACTTTAATCTCCCTAAGGAGAGGGGCAGGGGTATGCACTTCTTTTGGATATCAGAGAGTCCCCTGTGATTTTCTGGACGTATAGATAGTAGATTCAATGTTCACCTCTGTGACTCATGGGCTGATGAAGTCACTCCCCCTGTCAGCTTATCCACAAGATCTGATTCCTTTCTTCACATGTCTATGTATTGCAAGCTTGTGGTTTTTAAAGTCCCCATGTGAGAAACTTATCAGCTGTTTGGACTCCTGTGATGAATTAAACTAGATATAATGAAATGTTCCTCATCTTCATTATTATTTTTCATAGATCAGTGTAGCTGGGAAAACTCATAAAACTAATTCTAATGAGTTGCAAGCTGGAAATTGTGTCTGGAAGAAGGGTATTAAAAATTGCATGTAATTTCCTCTCCACTCCTACTTCCTAAATTCTGCTGTGTGCATTGATTACCATCTCCCTGGTTTCTGGCCCTGAACTTCCCTTTAAAATTGATTACAACTTGGCTTCCTTTCCTTCTCCTCCTAGTAGAGTTGTGGCTTTTCTATTTTACGATTAAAGCTCTTTCCAAAACTGCTGTGTGTGGCTTCATTGAGCTCCTCTGCTCTCATTGCTCGGCATCATCTATTGGAATCAATTCTTCCTGCTTCTTCCTAGTTGTACTATTTCACCAGACTCCTATTGGCACCTGGATTCATTTCACCTGACAGAGTCAATGTCACTCACCCTCACATTCCTTTTAACTCTTTCTTCTTGCCAAACTTTCCAATTCCAAGCATACTGGAGGTGCCCTCTTTTTCTCTCTATTTCTGCATGGGTTCAGACTGCAGCCTTTATTTAAAAAAAAAAAAGACTTTATTTATTTAATACAGTGTTAAGTGTATAGAATAATTGAGCAGATAGTATATAGAATCCAACATACCCACCCCACCTCCACCTCAACCTCCATGCTTTCCCCTATTATTAACATCTTGCCTTAGTTGGTATATTTGTTACAATTAATGAACCAATACTGATACATTATTATTAACTACTGTTCATAGTTTACATTAATGTTCACTCTTTGTGTTGTACACTTCTACGGGTTTTGACAAATGCGGTATGACATGTATCCATCATTACGATTTAGTACAGAAGAGTTTCCCCACCCTAACACTCCCCTTAGCCCATAGCTTTTATGAGGCATTTTTTTCCATCTGACAATACTCTACAGTTTAATTACTTTTTTGTTTATTGTCTGTCGTCCCCGTCCCCAACCCTTTCTAGATTGTAAGCTCCATGAAGGTGGAGATTTCTATCTATTTTGGTCCTTGTTGTAGTCCCAATTCCTAGACCATTCATTGCCTGCCATATTGTTGGCACTCAATAGATATTTGTTGAATGACTGAATTGATGAATGATTTAATGACCATTTAGAGCTGAGTGATTTGTTAATCTATGTGCCATCTTTGTTAGTTGTTGAAAGTATTGTTGTACAATATATTAGAATAGATTAGAACATTTATGGATTCCGGCCTATCTGAAAATGGCTAGCCGGCACTGGTGGGGGAGGAGGGGCTCTGTTGATGTTGGTTGATCATACTGATGGGTGGCCACAGCTCTGGGGAGACCTCCAGTGGACTCAGGTGATGTTTTGCTCTAACTCTTAACCTTGGGAATTCCCTGGCCATCCGGTGGTTAGGACTCGGTGCTTTCACTGTTGTTGCCCAGAATCAATCCCTGGTGGGGGAACTAAGGTCCTGAAAGTGGCACAGCCAAAAAAAAAAAAAAAAAAAAAAGCCTTAACCTTTAAACTAGTGTTTCTCAACTATTTTTCATTATTGTCCCCTTAAGGAGCCTTATTAGACACTCTTTCCTGAATACCCATTCCTCTTATGAATCTTAACACTGCAGATGGTATACTGGATACCTGTTTACATACCATATGCACATCTACGTTTTACACATATGCTTTATTACCCCTTTGAGGGTAATGTCATCCTCTTTGAGAATGCAGGCTCTCAATATTCTTATCGATGACTTGGAGAGAAGGACAGGGAAGGCATGCTAATGAGACTAGGATGACGATATTGAGGGGCATGGGGGATATAACAGATGATTGAATCCAGATTCAACTGTTTAAGATCATTAGTTTCTCACCAATCAGTTTTGAATATACACTCTTGCACCCAGGTTCAAATATTCGAGTGTACAGATAGTCAGAGGAAACCAGCTTGACAGGCTGCATTGATTGAATGGGAGTTTCTCTTTCTTGGGAAGACGTGGATTCACTGTCTTCTGTGCAGACTTGCTGTATATGGAGAAACCTGTTCTGTTCTGGGAATGGTCTTAGCAAATCCATAGACAGAAAGCAGATGGGTGGTTGCCTTGAGGTGATGTGGGGGGGAGGGAGTGACCTCTAATGGGCAGAGCTTTCTTTTAGGGGAGACAAAATTGTTCTAAAATTGGATTGTGGCGATGGTTGCTTGACCTTGTAAATACATTAAAAAACATTTTTAAAAGGTTAAAAAAGAAGAAATCCTACCAAAGTTGGAAATGCCTAAAGGAGAGGGCAGAGATTCTGAGCCATCTGGAAATGTGACTAAGAAGACAGTTGTCTCCAGATGGGAGAAGGGGAGACTCAGAGGAGACATGATGGCTGAGTCCAACTGCTCCAAGTACTGAGATCTGGAGCAGAAAGTTGACTTCTTTGGCATAATTCCATAGAGCATGACATGGGCTGAATTATATCCCCTCATAGATGTTGAAGTCCTAAGCCCCACTACCTGTAAATGTGACCTTATTTGGAAATAGGGTGTTTGCAGATGACCAAGTTAAGGTGCGGTCATTAAGATAGACACTAATCCAATATGACTGGTGTCTTTATAAAGAGGGGAAATTTGAGCACTGAAACAGATAAGCATTCAGGGAAGATGCTGTGAAAACACAGGGAGAAGAGAGCCGTCCACAAGGAAGGCCTGAGGCCACCCAGAAACTAGGAAAGAGGACTGGAACAGATTCTCCCTCAAAGCCCTTGGAAGGAACTGACCATGTCACCACACTGATCTTGGACTTACAGCCTCCAGAGCTGTAAGACAATATATTTCTGCTGTTTAAGCCATCCGGTCTACAGTACTTTGTTCCTGCAGCCCTAAGAAACAAATATAGGATATAAGTAGTGTCAAAGGGCAGGAACTTTAGGGAAGCAGCTTTTATTTTAATGAAGGCTGGGAGTGAAGGGGAGATTCATGTAGCTCACTGCCTGCAGTGTGCTCACACATTCACCCTAACCAAGGGCTTAGGGAACAGGTGATACTGGCATCTCCACTTGCTCATTAGGAAAGGGAGGCTCAAAGAGAAAGAGAAAGCCACTCGCCCGAATTAGTGAATGTCAGAGCGAGGCTTCACATTTATATTAGTTCGATTTCAGAGTCCACATCTTTTCTATGAAGCCCAGGTGAGTCTAGGAGACAGTGGAACAAAGTGTATGGTGAGGATGGACAAGAGCCGATCAAACCAAGGGTGGTGGCTGGCTCAGGTGGTGTAAGGTGAGTGGCAGACATGTCCCTGGGTGACAAGGAAAGATGATCATGCATTCTGAGTGCCTCACACATCGACACGAATTTTCTCCTCTCATTCTTATAGCAGCCCTTGCAGATTAATAGTAGTTTCCCCATTTTGCAAATGAGAAAATCAAGATGCAGAGAATGACACACGTTACCAAAAGTTAACGACTGGTGAGTGGAGAAACATGGCTACATCTGCCTAAGTGCAAAGTCCTGCTCTCTCTTTGCTTTTTGCTGTCACGTGGCAGCGGCTGGATGACATGGCTCCTGCCATCCTCCTGACTTAAGTCTCTGACTCACCCCGGGAGTTCTGTCCCATGGTTTAGAATAAATAAGATCCTACCCAGAGGAATGTTTGCTCATCTTTCTCAACCAGGCCAGCCAAGTTCCTGATGCCCAATTGTCTTGCTATTTTGTATGCTCTGCTTAGTTCCAGCAGAGACCCTGATCTGTAATCTTGCTAGATGCTGAGTCTCTGTAGCACAGTAGTTAAGGCTGTGGTTTTCCACCCAGACTGCCTAGGTTTGTAAGCCTAGCTTTACCTCTCACAAGCTATGTGTCCTTGGGCAAGATGCTTAACCTCTCTGTGCCTCAGTTTCTTCCCCTGTAAAATGGGGACCATGATGATTGTGTGAATTAGATACATTCTAGCTGTTACTATTATTTTTCTCCGGGCATGTCTAGCTTGGCTCCTGATTTGAGTTCAGTTTATAGGACTGCGTTTCCCACCATAACAATAAGGCAGTCAAATTGGAGGCACAGAAAAAAAATGCAAAAATTCTTATTAGGAGGGAAGGGCACTTTAAGAGTCGGAATCCACATAAAATGAAGTAGCTCTTGTTTATTTTCTCCCTGTGGTACATTTTGTCTTGGGCTTTCAAGAGGTACCTACAGTAATTTGCAGTTCCAGTTGGTGGTAAGTCCTTAAAGGACTATTGTCTTCTGCCATCTGGTTTCCAGAAGACACAAATAAAGAAAACATCTCCCAGGATGACAGGACCCTTTGTGCCTTTTATTTGTGTTGCCTCTTTGGCTCAGTCTTGGGCAGGCCTGAGTCAAGGACCCAGAGGATCTTACCGCTTAAAAGGAGAACTATTCCAAATGGTCTTAGCAGGAGGAACGAGTGATCACAGACTTTTTTTCAGTCTCAGGAAAAAGCTGGTTACTCTGGAGCTCACTCTGGCTATTGTGTTTTTCTTCTCTTTGGATCAGCCTGGGGTCCACCAAGGATGAGCTACAGGGGCTTCCCTGGTGGCGCAGTGGTTGAGAGTCCGCCTGCCGGTGCAGGGGACACGGGTTCGTGCCCCGGTCCGGGAAGATCCCACATGCCGCGGAGCGGCTGGGCCCGTGAGCCATGGCCGCTGAGCCTGCGCGTCCGGAGCCTGTGCTCCGCAACGGGAGAGGCCACAGCAGTGAGAGGCCTGCGTACCGCAAAAAAAAAAAAAAAAAAAAAAAAAAAAAAAGGATGAGCTACAGAATCTGAGCCCTTGTTTTATCATCTAAAAAAGGGAATCACAAGATCCAGTGATTTCACCAAATCGCTTTCTCCCTCCTTTAAGGGAGGGTGATCTGGGAAGGGGTGGGGGAGGTGAAGAGTACACAGGGAGCCCTCTTCTTGCCCTGGTGTGGCCAGCTGAGTGCACAATCTGCTGTGGAGACCAACGCAGCTCCCGAAGTAAGCACTGGTTAGAGAATCAAAAAGTCTGGACACCCATGGTGTTATTTTGGGCAACTGACATTAACTTTCTGAGCTTCATTGTCCTCATCTATGAAGTGGGTGAGTTGGACTAGATCAATTTTTCCTCCCTGCTGTAGAAGCCAGTTCTTCAAATAAAATCTTGCATGTAAACCCAATATGGAAAACAGGTAGTAGCAGAGCTTCCTTTCTTGACTGGGAGAGGGAGGTCTGGGGTCCTATCCCCCAACCCTTATCCTTCCTTACCTCTCCTTCCCAACTGTCGAGGAACCTCAAGCAGGCAGAGAGCACAGCTGGAGAACAACCAAAACATAATTATCTCTCGGGTTCCTTTCAGATGGAAAAATTCTGTCTTATCTCAGGAGCCTTAGGAAAGACCCCCATCCTCCTGAAATTTCACTGCTAGCAGTTTATCTTTCTGTGTTGTGTGTTTCCTTGTCCTCCTTTAAGCAAAGTCATCAGGGAAAGGTGATGATTGTAAGTCACCAACAGTTTGCAATCAGTGCGTTTTACTACCCTGTTACTGACTTGAGGGTATGCTTTCACAGGCACCAGCTCTCTGCCCGGTACCCTGCTAGACCTTGGATACAGTTATTAATGTGGTCCAGAAAAGGACAACAAAGCAGAAACTCCCAATTATGAGGCTGTGACCTAGGGGTTAAGGGACTCTGGGAAGGGAAGGGTATCTTGGGAAGATAAGGGGTGGCTTTTAGGAAGAAAGAACAATTGGTCTGAGTCTTATGCATTATTAGGAATTAACCAGGTAAAGACGGAGGAGGAGAAAGTAGTTCCAGGATGAAGGACCATCTTATATAAAGGCTGGGAGATCAAGGGCCCGGAAAGCCCCAAATGCCTTTCATTTGGGTTCAGGAGCAAAATTACAGAATTAAATTAAAAGCCTGATCTCTCTTTCTTGGGGGAGGAAAGGCTGAGGATGGAGATAATAAGGGGGCAAGTTTAATTTCTTTTTCTTAGTGTTCCTTTCACATTAACACAAATAATGTCTGTGTGCGTGTATATACTTGCATATATACAGCCTCTTCCAAACCCTTTAAGAGGCTTATGAAATGTGTCTCCCCCCCCCCCCCCGTTTTATAGATCAGGATCACTTAGCGGCCAAGAGGTAAGCTGGTCAGGGTCTTAGATGTATGTCTGCAGAGCCCACCCCTTTGGTATTATGTCACTCTGATATATTTCTGTTTTCTCAAGAGGAGAGAGGGAAATAGGAGAGAGATGGAGAAGAGGAGAGACAGGATCCAAGAAGAGGAAAGGTTATGTGAGGGTTTGGAGAAAGTCTAAGAGGAGATGGGACTTTCACCCCTCCAAGATCCTTCTGGGCTCTGCTCAGTCCTGGCTCAAGCTCCGGGATGCGTGCAATCCTCCCCTGTGGCCACACTGCAGAGCTCTGCTAGCACCAGAAGCCCGAGGCTGGCTCTGGTTTGCTTTCCCAGATTTTTCTGGACCACCTGCATTCCCCACACAGCCCCCTTTACACCTGGCACTAGACAGGGCTCTTTTACTGGTAAGATCCAGCAACTGACCAGCCAGTCAGGCACAGCCCTGGCACAAAATAGGCACTAAATGAATATCATTGCTAGAACTGAACGATCACGGTGGAGCCGGCCACTGGTGAGGCTAGAGGTCCTAACACAGAGGATGGGATCTGAGATGTTGGAGAAACATTTCTTGGCACCGAATGCATTGGACAGTGCAGCAGGCTAAATCACGAGCTGGCGATGGAGTCCCCCGACCTATTTATTTCATGGGGTCCCTTTCCACAACCCTTCTCTGCGCTTCAGGCTTCCCCCCCATAAAAGCAAGGGCTCTCTGATTCAGAAAGCCCCTCCTGGCTCTGCCCACCCATGACTCCATAAATCAGATTCATTCAGAGGTGAGAGGATTTCACTGTATACGGGTAGTGCTGCAGAGATGTGTGTGGGGAGAGTTGCTTGCTCAGACAGGGTGGGGTCAGGATCACTAATTTCCAGAGGCAATGGGCAGCACGTTAGGATCTTGCTGTTTCTCTTGCTGGGGAGGCTGGACTCAAGTTGGCAAATTCAGGGATAATGGGTTATCTCTGAGTTTCCATTTCCCTGATGAAACAGGTGGCCTCACCGGGCACAGCTAACCCGTTTGCACCCCCCTGAAACTGCCAGTCAAGGCTCCCCTTTTGGATCATTTTCAACTGACCACCTTGATTGCCCCTTTGTTTAACTTCACATCAGACAAGTTCCGTGATGCACCTGCCGGCCATGTCCAAAAGGGCGGGGAAGCAGGTTACTGAGGCCAAATGCTTGGCTCCGATCTCCTTTCACAGGTACAGATAATGGAGACGCAGAAGTGGGCAGCATGCCATGTTATCTGGGTGCTAACTATTTAACAGTGTAATAGATTATTTCGGTAATTTATTACTAGAAGGGTGGAGTGATGAACACAAGCACGGGACACAGGGTCCTTGGGTGGAAATCCTGACTCTGGCACTTCCCAGCTATGTGACCTGGAGCCGGGTCCTTCACCTCATTGCCCTATCTGAAAAAATGGGAATCATAAAATGCCCTCAGGTTTTGAGGGGATTAAATGAGTTAACCCAGGTAAGGCACTTAGAACACTGTTCCACTGGTAACCATAACGGGGGGTGGGGGGAGGGATAAATTAGGAGTTTGGGATGAACATATACACACTACTATATATAAAATAGAACAAGGACATACTGGATAGCACAGAGAACTCTGCTCAATATTCCGTAACCTAAATGGGAAAAGAATTTGAAAAAGCATAGATACATGTACATGTATAACTGAATCACTTTGACCTACACCTGAAACTAAGACAACATTGTTAGCTAACTCTACTCCAATATAAAATAAAAATTAAAAAAAGGAAAACACTGCTCCATAAACATTAGCCATTGTTATTATCCATAGCATGTAGGGGACTTGCTGCCAATGATAAAGACTAGCCCAATTCAGGTCTTGTTCTCCGGAGGTCACAGAAGGTAGTTACTGAAGCCTATTTCTCCTTCCAGGGTCTCACATAACTCAGGTTGTCCTGCGGAGACAGAACAGGAGATATCTTGGGGACACCAAACCTCTCACCCTCCTACCACAGGGACTCCCAGAAGGAGAGCTGTTTTGGAAATTTTTTTAAATTTATTTTTGAAACTGAGGTATCACCTGCATATAGTAAAGTGCATACAGATGTTTACACCCACGCAACCACCACCAGGAGCAAAATGTAGAGCATTACCATCACCCTGTAAGTTTCCCACCTGCCTCATCTCAGGCAGGTGGCCTCTCCTCCAGGTACTCTCCTTTCTGACTTCTAATAATCATGTATTAGTTTCTCCTATTCTTGAGTTTCATAAAAATGGAATCATATTTGTAGTGTGCTGGTGAATGTTTGATAACAGGCTCTCCAAAATTTTTTTTTAAACAGCCTGATTTGTAGCCATTTTCCCTGGCTATCACCACCACTGATTTGAAGCCATTGGGGTGAGGTCCTTGAACAGAGAGCTGGGAATCAATATGCAGTAGAACACAATTCTATAGTATTTTCACCATGTAGATACAAAAGCTGTAAATAGCCTCAATTACATAGATAATAGTAAAAATGTAGCAAAAGAATTAGGAAGTGAAAGTTCTGAATATTTATTACATTTGTCTTAAATATACTTAGCTGTGTGTTTCTATAATTTAATTTTTAATAAAGGCTGCATTTAACAACATTTATTTATTTGGCTTACAAAATCCCTGAAAACATAATAATCAGTTCTCATGAGCTGTTATGAGCTGTCTTTGGCCCACTACTGAATCATATGCTATGTACTAATCTTTTGTGTCTGGCTTCTTTGCCTCATTATAATGTCTGTGAGTTTCATCCCTGTCACTCTGTGCATCAGTCTTTTTTTTTTTTTGTATTGTTGTGTAGTATTTCATTGCATGAATATTCCATAATTTACTTATTCACTTCTCTGTGGATGGTCATTGGGTTATTTCCTGTTTTCTGCTACTAATTAGTAAACTGCTATGATCACTCACGTACATATATTTTAATAGATGTGTGCCTTCATTTACTCATTTCTCTTGGATATGTACCTAGGAGTGGATTTGCTGTGTCTTAGATAGGCATGTTTGTCTTTAACATATCATGACAAATAGTTTTACCAAGTGGTTGAACCAGTTTATCCTTCCATCTGCAACATTGGAGGGTTGCATTGCTCCACTTCCTTGCCAACACTTGTTATAGTCAGTCTTGAAAATTTTAGCTCTTTTGGTAGATGTGTAGGGATTAATTATCTCATAAGGATTTTAATTTATATTTCCCTGGTAGGTAATGATGTTGAGTTGTTATTGGGTTTTGACTGTCTTTATTCCTCTGTTTAAGAGGCATAAATTCATTTTTAGGAATTGTTCCTGGGATTATTGGTGATCTTATTCAGCTCTGCCAGAGGCACTGGCTGCTATTCTGGGATTTAGGTTCCTTTCAAGGAAAGTGAGCATTGGATATTTGTTAACAACTTGGCTGTCACCAAAGGGACTATTTGTGACCAGAGCAACAGATCCTTAAAGCCAACTTAGGGTGTCTCCTGATGGCCCATGAATCCCCTCAGGTTGTGTCTCTGAAAGGAAAGGAACCCCCAGGCAGCAGAGTGCTGCCCTGCAAGTCACGTGGGATTTAGACCCAGGTGACCTGAGGCTCTGGTTCTACTTCTGCCTTTTTTAGCCACAGGACTTTGGGAGGTCATATAACCTCCGAATCCTCAGTTTGCTATGAGTCAAATAGGGTAAGAGCTATTGAGGGGTTCCAACGAGGCATGAAAAACCGCTGTAAAACAGTGGGCAGGTGTTAATTCTAAGTCAGTTTTGTGGGGGTCAGCAAAGCGAGGCAGGGATGCTGGGGCTGCCTCTCAGGGCTCCCTCAAGGAAGCAGCCCACCCTGGTAGATTCTTAGCTGGGTTTTGTGTAATGAGCCCTCATCCTGATTCTCAACCCCGACTGTGGCAATTACTGAGGCAGGAGGAAAGCTGACTTCAACAGTGCTGCCTGGAAGCCTCCAGCCTCCTGCCAAGTCCAGGCAAGGGACAAGCAAAATGGTGTGCTGTTGTACGGTGGGAAACCATGGCCCAAGGAGTCAGGGTGTCCATGGAGAACGGGAGGAGAGGATGACCTGAGGTTTTGAACACACTGCACCCTACAGAAAGATGAACTCCAGTGGCTTGATTTTGGCAAGTGTTCAATAACAATGGAAAGCTTGACTTACCTTTTAATTCCCAAAATCATAAATGCTAATTGAAGGAAATCTGGGAAACACAAGAAAGTATAAAAAAGAAGAAAAAAATTAACCACAATCCCATTTCCAAAGTCAGTTATTGTTAGTGTTATACATGCACACATCCGTTCCCAATTAGCCTTGTAATATGCCATTTGCAACTCCTTAATATCATGTTTTTAATGGTTGCATTGCATTCCATTTGGTGGATATATAAACATTTCTTTAACCACAAAGTGGTGTTTTTCATCTGTCCGTCACTTAATATCTTCTGGATACTTTAAGATTTACAATCTGGCACAGCTTATTGTGCTACAAGAAGAAGGTGCCAGAACTTGCTTAGTTATCACTTTTTGAACATTAAATCTCCCACCACAAACAGGACTGTCTGGCTAACTTGTTTATGGACAAAGAAGGGACCCTGAAAGTAAACAGGGAAAGAAACAGAGTCCCAAGTGGGACTTTACATTTCTAAAATATATAATAATGTTAGTTCATTATTCCTTTATCATTCATTCAATTTCCTCTCATTCATTCATCATTCCATATTTTTTTAGAGCTAGATATCTCTCTGTCCTTGACTTAAATCTGCCACTTATCTGCTGAGAGACCTTATGCCAATGACCTGTGTTCTCCTGGCCTTTGTTTTCCCATCTATAAAATGGGTAACAATGCCGCCTAAGGTTGTTGTGAGGACTAAGCCTAATTAAGGACATGGGCACCTTTTCCCACCTGACCTTAAGCAGCTGAGCACCATGGGAGGCACTAATGAATTAGGTTTATAAAAGCAGTTTTGTTGAGGAGTGGAGGAAGACGCAAAGAATGCAACCGGTGGAAATCAGGGTCACTCATAAGATCAGAGATGGAGCCAGAAGAACATGGGTCCTTGTTCCTTCCAGTGGTCTGAAGTGACTCTTGTGGGTTGTTTGTCTTGTGGAGCTCAGAAGCCCATGTAAATATTTCTGACTCCTTACTGTGCTCTTGTGTGGGGAGGTCAAAAGTAATTTGAATGCCAGAGCTGCCCTTAGCAAAATGACACTTCAGATTCTTAATTTTTTCTCTATCACTTTTCCAATGTTTCTTTACTTCAGAAGTTTTTGTTCCGTCTAGCTGTTGCTTTCTGATTCTTTCCAGTGCTTTTCTCCAAGAATGAAGGCAGAGGCTCTTTTGAGGTCTCCAACACTAATGATGTCACTTTAGTGACTTCCACGGGCCATTAGGCAGCCAGTCAGCAACATTTATGTCCTTGCTACCAGCGGGACACGGAATATGGTGGGGGGTGGGGAGGAGCCATTCTCTCCTGCTGGTCTGACACTCATCACTCTTTTAGAAACAGAGGAGGCATTGTTAACTGCAGCTCCCACCTGACACCAGGACTTCCTGGAAAGATGAATGTTCTCCTTAACATGAAACAAACAAACAGAAAACTCCACCTCGTCCTTCCAGGAAAGAAGCCCAAGATGTGCCCTTGTACTTACTCCCCCTTGCCCCTGCTGCCCCTATTTCTGCCACTCTGTTTGAAGAAGGATTTCTCCGTTTCTACCACGAAGAATGCTCATTATCCGGCATGTTGCAGAGATTGATTATCCTTCGTGCATGGATCCTTTTGACTACTCAGAGGCATTGGGAAACTGATACCTGCCATCTCCATCGCCTTCTGCATGGTGACGTCCAAACGGCTCACCTTCCTCACTCCTTAACTCACCTCTTCACCCACTGCCCTGTGGGCTTGGCGCTTGGCCCCCTGCCGGATTACACTGTCAGCAGACCCAGTGGTCACTCTTCTGTCCCTATCATACCCACCATCCCTCTGGCCTTGGGTGCCTTTGACCGTCCCTCCATCTTGAGAATTTCTGTTTCTGAGGCTTCCTGATCGCAAACAGTCCTCCTTCCTCTTGTGTTTCTGGCAGATCCTTCTCAGTCCCCTTTGTGAATTGCTCTTTTCTCTGTTCATTCTTTATACTTTTTTTAAAATAGAAATTTATTTTTATTATTTATTTATTTATTTATTTTATTCATTTATTTTTGGCTGTGTTGGGTCTTTGTTGCTGCGTGCGGGCTTTCTCTAGTTGCGGCGAGCGGGGGCTACTCTTTGTTGTGGTGCACAGGCTTCTCATTGCGGTGGCTTCTCTTGTTGTGGAGCATGGGCTCTAGGTGCACGGGCTTCAGTAGTTGCAGCACACGGGCTCAGTAGTTGTGGCTCACGGGCTCTAGAGCACAGGCTCAGTATTAGTGGCACAAGGGCTTAGTTGCTCCGCAGAATGTGGGATCTTCCCAGACCAGGGCTCAAACCCGTGTCCCCTGCATTGGCAGGCGGATTCTTAACCACTGCGCCACCAGGGAAGTCCTATACTTTATATCACTGGTTTTCAAGCTTTTTTTCTTTTGCAGTGGAAACTTTTTGTTTTTACAAATGAACTTTTATGTAAAACCAAGCGTCATATAAAAAACAGAAAATCACAACTGCTGGGCTTCCCTGGTGGTGCAGTGGTTAAGAATCCACCTGCCAATGCAGGGACACGGGTTCGAGCCCTGGTCTAGGAAGATCCCACATGTTGCGGAGCAACTAAACCTGTGCGCCACGACTACTGAGCCTGCGCTCTAGAGCCTACGAGCCACAGCTACTGAGCCCCTGAGCCACAACTACTGAAGCCCGCATGCCTAGAGCCTGTGCTCCACAACAAGAGAAGCCACTGCAATGAGAAACCCACACACTGCAACAAAGAGTAGCCCCCACTCGCCACAACTAGAGAAAGCCCGCACGCAGCAACAAAGACTCAACTCAGCCAAAAATAAATAAATAAATAATAAATAAATAAATAAATAAGTAAAAAAAAAAAATCACAACTGCTGCGGTTAAAATAGAGGTGGTTCTGGGCCTCCCTGGTGGCGCAGTGGTTGAGAGTCCGCCTGCCGATGCAGGGGATACGGGTTCGTGCGCCGGTCTGGGAGGATCCCATATGCCGCGGAGCGGCTGGGCCCGTGAGCCATGGCCGCTGGGCCTGCGCGTCCGGAGTCTGTGCTCCGCAGCGGGAGAGGCCACAACAGTGAGAGGCCCGCATACCGCAAAAAGAAAAAAAAAAAAAAAAAAAAAATAGAGGTGGTTCTTTGAGGCTATTGGTACTCCCTTCCCCTGTATCCTCTCCCAGAAAACCCGAGGGCACCTCTCCAGACCCTGGGGCTCCGGGAGGTACACTGTGCAAACCACAGCCTTGAATGCTAGGTTTTCCAGGCCTCTGACTTGACCTCTTCACATCACCCTCTACTCACTCTCTCTGGATGGTCTCATCCTTCCCAAGAGTAAAAATCACTCTCCTTCTTCCAAATGTGGTGTGTGTGGAGGGCAATAAAGTACACCCAATGCTTCTTTCAAGCAATTGAGAAATGAGACGCAGGAGACAGGGAACAAAAGCTCAGTTTCATTACTGGCTTTAAATCTACAGCCAAATGGGCTTGCTTTCTTCCCAGAGCTAACTTGCCCACCAGTTCTGGGCTACGCTGGATATTTGCAAGCATTTCTGCCTGGCTGGAGAGGGTCCCGAATTCCTCCAGCATGGCTAATCCACAGGAGAAGCTAGAAGGGGTGATATTCTCCCAAAGGCACCAAAGAAAAAGTCACTTCTCTTCCCAAGAGGAAGAGTCAGGAAAGAGTGGGGACAGAGACTAGGCGTATTACCCTCCACCAAAAAGGTGGTTCCATTCCCTGGGTGCTTCGTAATTTGTGGGGTACTAAAGCATTGGGGGTCAGTGATGTTAGGCGTGGCCATACATGGAACAATTCTGTACAGTAAAGAACTCACCTTAATTCTGCAATGAACCTCCAATGTCCCACCAGACATTCTTACAGGTGAATGATGGTTCTAATTAGCCACATCTGGAACATGCCTGTTTTTACATAACGGAAGTTCTTTTTGCAGAGTTTGATATACACTTTACACTAAATGTTCTAAGGAAGCAAATACTATGGGAATCCAGTGCTGATTACACTGTGGTGGATTGAGAACTTATCTGAGGGTTGTTATGATAACGACTCATAGTATTTTCATCAGATACAAAATTGTCATTGTCACCACTGTATCAGCCAGTATCTATGGCTGTTGTGTTCTCGGTGTTTTCACATATCGGTATAAACATCTGATGGCTCCCTTTTGGCTTCTGGTAATTTGTGCCCAAATATTTACATGTTAAAATGCATCCTATTAAATTTTATTTATTAAAATACATTTACTTATTTATATTAAAATTACCCTCTTTTTCTCCATTACAGTTAGAGTGATTTTTTAAAGTATTTTTTTCTTAGGTAGGTTATATTACCTGTGCATTCTGTATCAAGATAACAAAGGCAGTGTTACAAATTATTTCTTTAGAAAATGAGGCATTGTGTCTGATATTGGCCTAGTGGAGGATGCTCATGGAAACGTGAGGTCAGAAAAACCTCATGGTGATTTTTAACAAAAAAAAGTCCCCATCCCAGGAGGGCTGAACCAAAGCCCTCAGGAGAAAGACCAAGCTTCCTCCCATGCTTAAAGGCCCCTCCACGATTTGGCCTCTGCTGACCTCTTCACCATCCTATGCTCTGGGCTGGCTCAGATCTAGGAAGTTTTCTGAAGGTGCCATGCTGTCTCTCTCTTCCTGGACTTTGCACACCCTATGTCTCCCTTACTTCTCTGAGAAGCGCCCCTGACACCCCAGAGTGAAGTAAGAGTCCCTGCTCTGGGCTCCCAGGACCCTTCTTACCCTGTGTTGGCTTCTCTTTGTTTGCTGCCTCTGCCCCGAGATCTTAAGTTCTGCCAAGGGAAAGACCATATTCTTTTGGCCTCTAGTCCTAGTGTCTGGTCCAGGTTCAAGCATAAGGGAAGCATCCCTTCCCTTGCTGCCCAGGACAGGGATTAGGACATATATCTTCACACCAAAATAAACAGCATTTACTTGAAAAGCTGTAAATCTCTGGTCCATCGAGCACTAATGGGGACAAATGGTGGAATCAACCCCATCAAAGCTAAGGTGATTGGGAGATTGGGATTGACATGTATACACTGATGTGTATAAAATGGGTGATTAATAAGAACCTGCTGTATAAAAAATAAATAGAATAAAATTCAAAACTTAAAAAAAAAAAAAGCTAAGGTGAAATAAAGGTCTCTGGAAAAAGGAAAACTCTCCTCCCAAGATTATCTTGGGAGACAGTGTCTTTTATTCATTAGTGTCTCTGCCAGAAAATCAATTCTAAAATTATTCATTGAGTCAGATCAGGTCATTTAGAAAGCAATCTTCACAGAGCGCAAAGCTTTATCAAAGTTGACATTCTTCCTGATATCAGAGCAGATTAGTTTCATAATTGAATACTTAATCTGTCCACAAAGCACAATGATGAAGATGTCACTGCTTCCTGAGCACTGAGGGGAATGAAAGGCCTTTTGGATTGGTTTTAACTCTCCCAATACCTTATCAAGTGAATAAAACTTGAAAGTAATAAAACTAGACTCATGAAACAATGCTCATTGTGGTTTACAGTTCTAATCCCTTAATTATCAGCAGCTTAACTGCCTTTCCTGACTTTCCTTTGACTTTCTTCTTCCCCCTGAATGACAGGGTGCACTCATTGACCTGGGGACACTGGAAGGAAACTTAGAGGTTGTTTTTACCTGTCAGTCAGAGCAGGTGGGTTAAAGAACACGAAGGTGAAGCGGGTACACCCAGGTTCTGACCTCAATTCATTAGCTGATGGCCTTGGAGGGGACCCCGCACCACTCTGACGCTTTTCTTCACTGATAAGTTAGGAGTGGAAATGCCTGCTTTGCAGAGTTGTTGGGAGGATTAAATGAGTGATGGCTGGATGGCCCCTGAAACCAAGGAGATGCTCAGTAAAGGGTAGCCCCCTCCCCACGGGGAAGGGGTACACATCCACCTTGCTTTCCTTCTCTCCTGCTCTGTAAGAGTTATCTTTAGCCTTGGACCCCAGTGGAACATCTCATTTCTCCTGTTAATTAGATCCCTTGGGTAGAATTTGGGTCCTTCTCAGAAAGTCTCCAGGGTGTTAACTGCATATTTATCTCAGCAGGATTAGGGAGATCATGGTGTTTAATGAAAACCACGCATATGGCTAAAAAGGGCGGCAGGGCCAAGGAGAAATTGTTTTCACTGAGAGTTGGAATTTGGGGAGCTTCGCCTTTTATAAAGACCTCAATTCTCTTTGCAGAGAGAACCCGACTCTACAGTTCGCCAGGCCTCAAAGCACTGTTAGCATTTTGGTTGACTAGAATTAACTCACGAGTTACCTGGTGCCATAGACCAGGATGAGAGCTCCTCCCTGTCAGCAGTATGAGGACAGAGACCATGTCTGTCTCTATACTTTGGTGTCCCCTGGCAGTGCCTGATGCCAGGAAGTGTTCAAAATACAACTGTCAAATGAACTATTGTATCTATCTCACCCATTCATGGAATCATAGTATTTTTTTAAATTAATTAATTAATTTTTTATCTTTGGCTGCGTTGGGTCCTCATTGCTGCGCACAGGCTTTCTCTAACTGCGTCGAGCCGGGGCTATTCTTCGTTGTAGTGCGTAGGCTTCTTATTGTGGTGGCTTGTATTTGTTGCAGAGCATAGGCTCAAGGCGCCTGGGCTTCAGTAGTTGTAGCACATGGGCTCAGTAGTTGTGGCTCATGGGCTCTAGAGCTCAAGCTCAGTAGCTGTGGCTCACGGGCTTAGTTGCTCCATGGCATGTGGGATCTTCCCAGACCAGGGCTCGAACCTGTGTCCCCTGCATTGGCAGGCGGATTCTTAACCACTGAGCCACCAGGGAAGTCCTGGAATCATAGTATTGAAATTGACTTGTTCTTTAGTCATACGTCATCAGTAATTTTACAATCTCCAAAGCTTTCTGTAGCTCAAAGAATTTTCCATGTGTTAACCTGACAATGGCTGGTAAAACTTCTGCATTTGGGGAGTCATCTACACATAGAACCCAGTTCATTTCTGCTTTAGTGTATTTCACAGGTCACCCTTGATAAGACAGCTAAGGGAGATGCAGGAAAATGTGGGCCCATGAGAAAGTCAGTTAAAGCCCCAGTGGAAAGCATTTACTCACCTGCAGTAATTCTGAGGTCTGAGGGCAAAGTCTCAAGTCTCTCCCTTCCTGAAGCCAAAGCTTGCTTTTCCAACTTTCTCAATGCTTTTGTAATGGGTTTTTGTTGCTGTCGTTAATGTTGAAATTCCTAGTGAAATACTGGCCACTCAGATAACTCTCTAAAGCACTTACTTTGGTAAATGAGAAAATCTGAAAAGTGTCTCTTTTTGTGTTAATTTTACCAGATTTATACCTTGGGAAGGCACTGGGTAGAATTGGAATAGTTGGGGAATCAAATATATAGTGGCTGGAACAACATTACTATTATTACCAGCTCTAAATTACTGTGATTGTTTTCACTTGAAATATTACAGGAACATCTCAATTAACTGGACATCAGCCTTCCTGGAACTTTGAGTAATTTGATGAAACACAACACAACAATAAAACTTAACCAAATTCCCATAGGGGTGTAGAGCTGTGCTCTATGTTCAGTGCTTCATTTTGCATATTACTATCATCAATATCTACTCACAGTATTAAATAATGAGAAGTAATGTGAACCAGGGTGCTCTTGGGGCTCTATAACTTCCCAAGAGAACTTTCTATAGTGACGGAAATGTTCTAAAATGGCATTGTCCAATACAGTATCTGTGCTTACTGGGCACTTGAAACGTGGCCAGTATGACTGAGGAACTGAATTTTTAATTAAATTAAATTTAAATGTAAATGCACATTTAATTTAGTTATTGGAAAGCCCAGCTCTATAATATTTTGAGTCAAAGATACATTTTCTATCATGAAGTATTTTTAAATATTCAGCAAAGTACAGAGGGTGCTATAAACCACCAACTGGAATACACACAGAGTTAACCTTTTGCTGTATTTGCTTCAGATATTTTTAAAGAAATAAAATATTAAAGATACAATTGAAGTTTTCTTAGGCGCCCCATACCGCTTCATTCCCAGAAGCATGTGTATCCTTCCCATCCATGTTTTTATAGTTTAACTATTTATCAGCACTATGTAGCATTATTTGAGTGTTTAAACAATTTAAACAAATGGCATTATACTGTATATACCATACTGAAACTTGCTTTTTTCACTTATCAGTATATTTTTGAGCCCTATCCATTGGTGATATATGAAAATCAGTTTCATATATAAATCAAGTTCATTCATTTTAACTCTTCTGGAAAGTTCTAATTTATAAATATACCACAATGTATCTATCCAGTCTCCTAAGGATGGTAAATTTGGGTTGTTTCTAACTACTGTCTTTGTTACAAACAATACTGTGAGGAACCTTTGGTATATTTTTTCTTGGGCTTATGTGGGAGAGTTTCTCTACTGTCATTTATATTTGTTATGAGTATTGATATGTGTGGACTTGTTTTTTTTTTTTTTTTTTTTTTTTTGCGGTATGCGGGCCTCTCACCGTTGTGGCCTCTCCTGCTGCGGAGCACAGGCTCCGGACGCGCAGGCCCAGCGGCCATGGCTCACGGGCCCAGCCGCTCCGCAGCATGTGGGATCTTCCCGGACTGGGGCATGAACCTGCGTCCCCTGCATCGGCAGGCAGACTCCCAACCACTGTGCCACCAGGGAAGCCCTGGTCTTGTTTTTATTAGCTTATTTTATGTTTTTCATTTCCATTCACCATGGTTTTTTTTTTGTTGTTGTTCTCCACCTATCTCTTTACCATTCACCTGTTTAGAAATTAAACATATGATTTCTATTCATTTGGTGGTTGTTAGCAAGCATGATCAAAGATTTAGATCTAATATCCCTATCATTTTTTCAAACAATACATGGAACTCAGAGTGCTTTAACTCCTAAAACCCTCTCTCATCTTCTCTATTATTGTTGGGTAATATTTTAGTTCCACCTTAAAAAACAAAAACAAAAATCTCCCAGTTGGTTATCATCATTGTTTTTATAATTTTATAGTCAGTATTATTTAGATTTATTAAATTTTTCATGAATTTCTTGGCTTACCATTGTGTTTTGCATCTCACCCCTTTCTTCTGGGTTGAGTTTCTTTCTTGCTAAGGTATTGCCTTTGGTATTGCTTTTAGTAAGGGGATGTTACAGTAAATCATCTTAGACTTTCATGTCTAAAATATCTTTATCTACTCACTCCTGCATAATGATTTGGCCTGGACTCCCAGTAGAATCTCCTGTTTTCTCTCTCCCTTCTCTGGGACTCCTATTAAATGTATGTTGAATTTTTTTCACCCTAAATTATGCATCTCAGTTTCTTTCATACATTCCACCTCTTTATTGCTGCAGCTACATTCTAGATGCTGTCCTCAAATCTATCATTCAGTTCCTTAGTTCTCTCTTCAGATGAGTGTCCTTTGAATTTTTAATTTTAGTGACTGTTTTTTATTCCGTAAGTTCCATTGAATTCTTTTAAAAATTTTCACAGTCCCTCCCTTAGTGTCATGTTTTTTCATTTTATTTTCTTTCTTACTTTCATATATGTTATTCATTTATATTATTGCATGTTTGAGTTTTAGGCCTCTTTGAGATAGCTTTATATCTGTAGTTCTTGGTTCTGAATTTTGTTGCATTTGTTGTGTTTGCTGATTTTCTCCCAACAGTTATTTACTTCATGTGATTAGTAATTTTTTTTGTGAGCTCATCTTGAGTGGGAGTGGTTTTCCACGAAACACGTGTACTTGGTTGGGATTTTACATATTCCAGACCAGTTTTATGGTAGTTGCTCAAAATGGGTTCTTGTGTCTCTTTGGTAGGTATGGATTCAGATCAGATGTGTGTGCGTGATGCTGGTTGATATTCTGCTTTCTTTAGGGTGGTTCTTTTACTTTCTATGGCCCTGAAAGATGGTCAGCTTCCTTTATGCAACCCTGGCCAATAAAAAGACTTCTTATGTTGCTTGTTTCAGGAACAGAGAGACTTCATGGCTTCTGGCTTTACTTGGGAGGCAGCTCATTCTAGCTCCCCACTTCTCATGGGCTGAGATTCTGGGTAGTTGTTTTATCACCAGTCTCTGTAATATTTACCTGGTTCCAATATCCACATGGACTGTTTCTTTTTAGTGCCTCCTCCCTGCTCTGGAACCTGGGGATATTCTTTTCTTGTTTTCAAGGTTGGCCACAGATTTAAAAAATTTCAGTATCTGGTGAATTTGTTCCGTTTGAGAGTTACCTTTATATGCTGAACAGGCTGTGTTAACTCCCACACTGTGTTACCCCATATGAGAAAATTTTACAGACCAAAAACATAAGCACTTGTAAGGCACTGCATGTTGTATAACAGACACAACGAAAGACATTGTCAAACCCCAAACTGAAGAATTCCTTGGTGATTTCGACAACTCGAGGTCTATCCACACTGCACACTCACTGACCTTCCTCTCTCCTCCTCAGACAAAAGTCTGATAATTCCAAAGTTTGATTAAAATTATTTTTGAATTACTTGCAAGCCTGTTCCATTGCTAATCCATGTGAATGAAGAAAACAGAGGTGGCTGGGTGCAAGTAAGATTTGATAATATTAAATGAAGAAAAAAAAAGAAAAAATGAAAATGTAACTTATAAAGAGGTTCTCAACCTCATTTATAATCAAGGACATTCACAGTAGAACCAGAGGGAGATACCATTTTACTCTCATGAGAATGGCAAAAATTCTGGCAACAACCTGATAATACCAAGCATTGGCAAGGATGTGGAGTACCATTGATGCCCATACGTTGCTGATGGGAGTGTTAATTAGTACAACCACTTTGGGTAACAGTTTGGTATTATCTGTTACCAGCAAACTAGAGAAATTCTATCTGCCCTTCTAGAGAAATTCTTATACAGATATACCTGTAACTTGAAGAGAATGGTCATACCAGGATGGATCGAAACAGCCCCAAACTGGAATCAACCCAAATGTCTAAAACAGTAGAATACATTTTATATTCTTCTTGCAACGGCATTCCATACAGCAATAGAAGTGAAGGTAGTTTACAGCTGTGCATTACAACATGGATAAATCCTGCAGTCAGAATATGAGTGACAGAAGCAAGTCACAAAAGGACATGTAAAAAATGTATCATTTATATAAAGTGCAAAATCAAGTAGAATAAACTATATTCCCATCCAGCAGTTCTTCTGTATTCCTCACTCCTTCTCTCTCTCTCCCCTCCCGTCTTGAGATAACCTTGGAACGAGGTCTTATTCTGCTAGCACCAGCCAGCTCTGAGTGGTGCTACACTGTTTGCTTCTGGTTTCATTTGTTCATACATCCATTCAACAAGCACTAAGTGCCAGCTGCATACAAGGCACTGTTCTTGGTGCTGATGGCTAAACAGACAAAATCCTGCTAACATTTTTTGGGGGGACGTGGGTGGGGAGGAGACAATAAGTAAAATAAACATGTAAATTATATAGTATAGTAGAGGGTGGTAAGTACTATGGAGAAATATAAAACCAGGAGAAGTGACAGTTTTAAATGAGGTGATCAGGGAAGAACTCTTTGTGAAGGTAATATTTAAGCAAAGAAGTCAAGAAGTGAGGAAACTAGCAATGTCAACATCTAGAGGAAAAGCTTTCCAAGTAGACGGAATGGCAAGTGCAAATGCCCTGAGGCTCTTCTTTGTCACTCACAATTTTAGAATCTTATCAACATTTACTCCAAGAATCTCTAAATTTATTTTCAGTGTTAGATGGTTCTTGCTACAAATATAAAATTCATACTGTGTTTACACCCAAAAGAGAAACTTCCTGTAATTTGTGAGTCTGTCATCCTGAATGTGCATGAGGGAGTAATTTTGGGTAAAGGAACACTTGAAGTCACACCGTGTTATTTTATTAATTTACGTCAGTTCCTTTTGGCCAGCATGAATTACCATACAGAACATAAACACGAGACTCTGGCAGACCCAGGTTTGAACTTGAGCTCTGCCACTTTGGGGACTTGAACCACTTATTTAATCTTCCTGGGTGTAAAAAGATGAAATAATGCCCATCTCGAAGCATTGTTGTGAAGACTGGGAGAAAATACAAGCTCGAGTCTTTGTGTCCTTCAATAAGATTTAAATTTTTTCTTGGGACCTCCCTGGTGGCGCAGTAGTTAAGAATCTGCCTGCCACTGCAGGGGACACGGGTTCGATCCTTGGTCTGGGAAGATCCCACAGGCCGCGGAGCAACTTTAGTCCGTGTGCCACAACTACTGAGCCCACGTGCCACAACTACTGAAGCGTGTGCGCCTAGAGCCCGTGCTCCACAACGAGAGAAGCCACTGCAATGAGAAGCCCCGCTCACCACAAGGAAGAGTAGCCCCTGCTCGCCACAACTAGAGAAAGCCCGTGCCCAGCAACGAAGACCCAACGCAGCCAAAAAACTTAAAAATAAATAAATAAATAATAAAATTTTTCTTAACACAGATTTGATACATTTCTAAATTTATTAATATTCTAGGTATGCAATATTTTTTGTTGAAAGGGAGCATTCTAAAAGTTCTGAATGAGAAAAGGCCAGTCACTTCACAAGAAGTCTGGGGTTAAAACTCAGACCTGGTGTAAAATGGCTCCACAGCATCGTCAGTATTTCTGGTCCTTCATATCTCTGCCTTGCCATCCTTAGCAGGTGGCTTTGTCCCCTCATGCTTATCACCTCATGGTTGCAAGATGGCTATTTTACCTCCAGCCTCAGATCCACGTAAGGAAGAAGGAAGGTGCTCATAAACACTGTTAAATCTTGCAATAGTCTTCTACAACATAACTTAAACTGCCTGCTGTTGAATACATGTGCCAAAATTTATTTGGTGTGTGTGAATTTTGTATATATATATGGAGTCTATATGATGTATATATACATGAACATATGTGCATATATATTACTAATAATAACATGTATAATAACCATAATGGTATATATGATAATATTATATATACATTAACAATGCTACAGTGAACATCTTTGTAATGAAATCTTTGCTCCTGTCCCAAGTAATTTTCTTAGCACAAATTCCTAGAAGTACCTTTGAGTCAGAGCTTATGCCCATATCTAAGACTTTTGATGTATTTTGCACAATTCCTCTTAAGAAAGGTGGAGATTTTTACTCCTTTTTTTTTTTCTTACATCTTTATTGGAGTATAGTTGCTTTACAATGGTGTGTTAGTTTCTGCTTTATAACAAAGTGAATCAGTTATACATATACATTTTACTCTTTCTAGTGTTGAATGTGAGTACCCTGCCACGTTGTACCCACCTCCATCACAACACTAGCCAATGTCAGCATGGTTTATTCAATTATTTAATTTATATAATCATTTAATAAATAAAAAATCATATTTTTGTTCTAATTTCCTTGATATTAGTGAGGTTGATCACATGACTTTTAACATCTTTTTGTTCAGTTTTTGATATTTATAAAAGATTTATAAGATAGTTTCAAGCACTTACTTTTATCCTTCCAGCTCCAGTAAATCATATAAGAAAAGGAATTAATATATACTATAAGCTGACTTTGCTTCCTAGTGCTGTACTGTGAAATACCTTACCTGTGTTCTGGTCTTTAAAATCTCACCCTCTATGTCTAATACTAATGTCTTTGGTTAACACCTATTTCATTTTAGTGTATTAAGATTAGGGTGCTCTCAGGGGCTTCCCTGGTGGCGCAGTGGTTGAGAGTCCACCTGCCGATGCAGGGGACACGGGTTCGTGCCCCGGTCCGGGAAGATCCCACATGCCGCGGAGCGGCTGGGCCCATGAGCCACGGCCACTGAGCCTGTGCGTCCGGAGCCTGTGCTCTGTGACGGGAGAGGCCACAACAGTGAGAGACCCACATACCGCAAAAAAAAAAAAAAAAAAAATTAGGGTGCTCTCAACTATAAATATAAAATAATAATAGTATACTAGTCATAATGTTTTATGCTTACATAGTTTGCTTCTTGAGAGATCAGAGAACTGTGATAATATTATTTTAATGAATCATCTTTGTTAACCCGCCTGTTATTCTATTGAATGGATGTCAGTCCTTAAACTGAAAAAATTCTTCCTTGTGTATCTGAAATTCAACTTTAACTGGGAGTTTTGTTTTGTCTTGCTTTTTCCCTAAATCTGGCAACCCTGTGTGAGGAGGGTCTAGAGGTTGAAGTCCTGGGTGGGGAGGTTTGTAGGAGTTGAAAAGACCAGAATCTGCATCAGGCAGAGGTGTGAGCCAATGCCCAGGAGGTGAGGGCCCCAGACCCTTTTCCTCCCTCTTCCACCTGTCTCCTAGTTACCATTCCAAGTCCTCCCTGTGTTTGGGACTCGAGCTGGGGGTGTGATAAAGGATACTGCCAGTGCCCCTGGGGTTGAGCTGGCATATCCCTGTCTGTCATCCCTCTCCCCTTATTCCATCCCCAGGGAGATTCCATCTGGCATGGAAGAAAAGAGTTTCGGAGGTAGGCAGTACTGGGTTCAAATACCATCCCTCTTTTAACTAGCTTCACGATTTGTGGCAAGTTGCTTAAGCCCTTTGAACCTCGCTTTCATTGGAGAAGGCTGGCAATGAGGAAAGATGGAAAATTAGGAAGACTGATGACAGATGGAACCATTGAAGCAGCCCTGACTTTAACTCCAGACTTATTAAGTGGCTTCTTGTAACACAGAAAAAAATAACTGCAAACTCACAAGGTCATTGTGAGATTTGCATGAGATGATGTTTGAAAAGCTCTTAGCAGACTCTTTGGTACCTCATAAGCAGCCAAGACATGGGTCTGAATTTCTAGGTACAGGGACTAATGAAGGCAGAGTAATTCCTCAGGGGAAGCACAGTAGCGTCCCTGGAAGAAGGGACAACAATAACAAAGCATGAGGAGACTGCAGACCAGAGACACTGGGAATTCTAGTTTTTGGTGGCACAAGGTTTGGAACCCTTTAAAAAGAAGTTATTTCTGTTTTTCTATGCATGTTTTCCTCTAGGAGTGAAATTAAATCTGTGAAGGTGATGTCGAATGCGAGTTTGAAAGAGAGCAGCCTGGCAGCTACAAGACATGGCGGGTCTTAGGAAACCCAGCTGCCCATCCTGGTTTTCCCAGTCAGCCCAGGAGGAAGTCTGAGCTGACTGGGACAGCCACGTGCTTTCCTCCAGGGGAAAACATACCTGTGACCAAGACTTCTATAGACCTACCACAGCCTCAACAGCTCCCTCCTGATTCAAGATCTTACCGAAAAGCTGAAGAGTTACCTATCTGTAAATATTGCCAAGGTAGGTATCGCCACCCAGCCAAGCCCTTCCCTCTGTCTCTAAGAGCTCTAGCCAGCAGCTCAAGTGCCTTCCAATTTCCTGGACAAGGGACTTGTTAACGGTTATGTGGGGAGTGGACTTAAAAGGCCAGAGGAGCCATTAGGGCTTCTGCTGCCTGGGGTCCTATCGTTAGTGGGACAGGTGGTGTCTTCTCACCCATGCAGTTATCATCACCTGCCTGACAGGTATGGTTTAGGGGGAGCTCTCTCCAGCTCACCTCTAGATTAGAGAGTGGGAAACACACCCTTTGCCTCTTCCTGAGGGCATGTACTTGACCCTGGAAACAGCACAAGCTGAAAAGGGCAGGCTAGTTTCAGGAAGGGAATGGGACTTCTTTCTTGACTGCAGAACAAGGCAGAGGTGGGCATTTGGAAGAAAGAACAGGGAAGGCACCTACTAAAAACAGGCACTGTTTGGCTGATTTGGATCTAGAGCAGTATTTTCCAGTGTTTAGGCATTTATGTTCCACCTTAGTATCAATAGTTTTTGCTGCAATCATTTTAAAGTCTATGCTATTGTTTACTTAATCTTTTTTTAAACTGACTCTGTATTTTTACTTAAATACCATTCTTGTCCTTAATTTAGGCAATAATAGCAAAAGTATATCGTTTCTTTCTAACATGCATTGAATTTTACAAATGCACACTATGAACTTAAAAATGCAATCCTTGTGAACTTTAAAGTCCTTTCATGATAGTAGCTAAGATGTATTGGGTGTTGTGGGCCAGGAACTGTTCCAGTTGCTTCCTTCCTGGGTGTAAATTTATTTAATCCTCATGGCGAGGCAGGGGGGAGGGGGAAGAGGAGGTTAATAGCAGTGCTGACTTCTGTTGCCGTGTGAGGATTAGCTGGGTGATATATGGGAAGTTCTCAGAACTGTGTCTGCTGGGGAGAAGATATATGCAAGTGTTTGCTATTATTATTATCATTATTTCCATTTTACAGATGGAGAGGTGGAGGCAGACATAGGGACATTAGCTTCTGCATAAGGACACAAGCTGGTGGGTGGCTAAGCCAGGACTCAAACCCAGACACTGGGTCTGGAGCCCAGCCTCTTGACCTATGATGCTGTTCACCTTCCACGTTTTTGGAAACATTACTTAGGGATCAATTCCCAACCCACTAGAAGAGGTGCCTGTTATCTGAATGCAAAGTGGGGTGTGTGTGTGTGTGTGGTACCAACTTCCCTGGCCAGTGAGGGAGGGCTGAGGTGTTCATAGAGGAGTGAGGTATGGAGGGGCCAGATGTCTGCTCAGCGATGCCAGGACCACACCTACTAAGCTGGTCCATAGAGCCTGGCCAGGGACGGCCGGGGAGGATGCTGTATTCAGCCAAGAGTAAGTCTTCGTCCATTTGGGACACAGTCTCGAGGAAGGATGACCTATTTTGCATCACTGTTCCTGCAGTTCAGAACCAACTGCCCTAGCTTTGAGCAAAGGCATCAACAAAGAGTCGTTTGCTGGCATATTCCACGTGCCTAACCCAGAAGGAGGTGTGATGGGCCTTTGAAATCCATCCTGCCCCTTAAGCATGCAATGCCAGACTGTCTGAAGGAGGCTGAAAATGAGGTTTTTCATCTTTTCGGGTAGACTCTGGTTTGGGCCACCCAGAGGCAGTCATGTACACACAAACATGTTGATTTGGTAAATAAGACAGTCCCATTTTCTCCTTATAACAAGCAGATCCTTAAAGGATTGCAACCTGATGGTGGAGCCCAGTTTGAGTGACTCTAGGGACCCGAAAGTGCCTCCCTGCCTGCATCACACAGTTGGACTTTGAGCTTTCCATTAATTTAGATTTCCAGATATAAAGTACCATTAACGCTGAGTACATTTTTCAAATATTCAGAAAATGCTTTTGCTATCAGAACCCCTGCCCTCTCTCCTCTGCCTTTCAGAGAAGAGTATCAGTTGTAAACTTCATTTAGAACATGTTTCTAATACAGAGTCGTCTCAACACATTGAGTTCATTTTATCATTGACTGGCCCCAAGCAGAGTTGTGACAATGGTGAATTGATCAGAGATCTGATACTTAAAGAGGGCTGTTGCCCCTTGGCTGGTCCATATTCCCCGTGTCTCCCACGATGGCTAATAAGAGCAGCCTACTCTACACCAGGGATTTAATATAAACTATTCTAGTTCCTACCAGAGACCCTGCAATGAGGGGACTGTCATGCGCATTTTACAGATGTGGAGCTGAAGCCTGCCACCACTCAGCAAACTGAGCGGCTGAGCTCAGATCTGAACGCGTCCAGCTCGAAAGCTCTAGCTCTTGCCTTGAAGTGGTTCTGCCTCTCATCATAAGTTTATGAAGGGTATTTTGAGAATTTGGATTCTGCTCTTAATTCACCAGCTAAGCCACTGCACGACCTTGAGTGAGTCCCTGCATCGCTCTGGACCTCAGGGTCTTCGTCTGTTTTGACCATTCTAACAGAATCCTCTAGACTGGGTGACTTGAACAACAAACTTTTATTTCTCACAGGTCTGGAGGCTGGGAGTCTGAGATCAGGGTGCCAGCATGGTTGGGTTCTGGTGAGGAGCTTGTCACTGGTTTATATCTGTCTGTCTTCTCACTGTGTCCCCACCCACAAAGAAAGGGCGTCTCTCTTGTGTCTCTTCTTATGAAGGGACTAGAAAACCCATTCAAGGCATATGTTTGGGATTAGAGTTTCAACACATGAATCTGGGGGGACACAAACATTCAGTCCAGGACTGCCGTGGTGGCACAGTGGTTAAGAATCCTCCTGCCAATGCAGGGGACACGGGTTCGAGCCCTGGTCCGGGAAGATCCCACATGCCGCAGAGCAACTAAGCCCGTGCGCCACAAGTACTGAGCCTGTGCTCTAGAGCCCGTGAACCACAACTACTGAGCTTGTGTGCCACAACTACTGAAGCCCACGCACCTAGAGTCTGTGCTCCACAAGAGAAACCACGACAATGAGAAGCCAGCGCACCGCAACGAAGAGTAGCCCCCACTCGCCGCAACGAGAGAAAGCCCACACGTAGCAACAAAGACCCAATGCAGCCAAAAATAAATAAATAAATTTATTTTTAAAAACCCACAACATTCAGTCCATTACACTCAGTTACCCTACTTATGAAATGAAGATACGGAATGGCAAGCCCCCAAAATGCTCTGACTCTAAAATGCTTTGATTCTGCTGAATCTTCATCTGTTATGATGGGGATTCTGCCCATTAATCTGCAATGCTGAGTGTACTGCTTGGTACCTGGTAGATACTTGGTAAATGTTTACTGAATATCTATAAGGAAAAAGGCAGGAAACTCTCTTCCCCTAAAAGCATAAATACTCCCACTCCCACCAGCCATGGCTTCTTGACAATGGATCCTCTTTTTTGTGTCCAAAAACATGACCTTCAGTTGAAATTAACACAACATTGTAAATCAACTGTACTTCAATTAAACAAACAAACAAACACAAACAAAAAAACCCATGACCAATAGTGGGACCCGGAACCCAGGTGAAGGGGGAGGGCAGCCCAAAGGTAGGTTGGTGGAACAGAAGTTTGTAGCAAGTGAGGCCTTCAAGGATGCCTTCCTGTCTGGCTGTCAGGGCAGGTGCTGGCTCCGCTGGCACAGGGAGACCAACGTCCCTGCAGTGACTCTGAGAAGGGAAGCAGATGCAGCACGGGCTCTGGAAAGCTTTCCTACAATGAACACCCTGCGGAAAACAAGCTTTCCTCTTAGATTTGGCGCCTCCAATTTGTTCCCTACTTTTTTTTGCTTCACTCTGTCTGCCTGTCTCCATTTGTACTCATCTCACCTTTCTTCCCTGTTATGGGCAAGTAGACAAACCTAGGGACAGGAAGGACCCCCTTCAGGCCAGTAGAAAGAAATATGGACATGATGCGAAAAAACAAAAAGTGTTTCCTTTTCTTTTTCTTTTTTTTTTTTTAAATCATGCTTATTGAGGAATCATTTCTACAGAGTAATATTCACATTTTTTTAGGTGTATAGTTCTAGGATTTTGACAAATGTATACAGTTGTGCCACAATCACCACAATTAAGATATAGAATATTTTCATCATCCCCCAAAGTTCCCTCATGCCCCTTTGTAGGCAGTATCCTCCCTTGCCCCTTGGCCCTGGCAACCACTGTTCAGATTTTTGCCTCTATAGCTTAGTCTTTAGAATAGGTGTTTTTAAATGACAAGGCAGCCGTGGTTTTTGTTTTTCTTTTCTTTTTTTTTTTCTTTTTAAATCACACTTTCCACTGTCTCTACTAAAAATGTCTGGAAAGGAGCTGCTATATAAAAATTATCTACACTCCACACTCCTTATTCCAAGAAGGATGTTAGGTGGTAATAAAGTCACACAGTGAGAGAGATCACTGCAAGGACTTATAGGCAGAGAGTCTCCTTCCTTCTATTAAAAAAAAAATGTTTGGATCTTCAAATAAATTGCAAGATTAGAACAATGGGCATCCCTATACCCTTCACCTAGCTTTACCAACTGTTAACATTTTCCACACATTTATGCTCTCTTTCTGTATATGTATACACCCTGATTTATCTGTTTGCTTGTTTATTTTTGCTCAACCATTTGTCTTACTTGCAGACATCATGACAACATCATCCTAAATACTTTAGCAAGCATCTCCCACCAACAGAGGCATTCTCCCTCATGACCACAATATAATTGTTTCATGGAGTGAGTTTAAATTAATATATAGTCCATGGTCACATTTCTCCAGTTGTCCCAATGATATCTTTTATCTGTTTAAGTTTTTAAAAAACATTTTAACTCCAGGATCCAATGAAAGATCAGGCATTGCATTTGTTGTCTTAACTCTTTAGTCTCCTTTATTCTTCAACAGTTTCCTGCAGCCTCTCTGTACCTTTCTTTCAATGTTTCTGTGAACCTAAAACTGCTCTAAAAAAATAAAGTCTTGGGGCTTCCCTGGTGGCGCAGTGGTTGGGAGTCCGCCTGCCGATGCAGGGGACGCGAGTTCATGCCCTGGTCTGGGAGGATCCCACGTGCCGCGGAGCGGCTGGGC
The DNA here is from genome assembly GCF_964341445.2 of Mesoplodon mirus. Taxonomy (NCBI): domain Eukaryota; kingdom Metazoa; phylum Chordata; class Mammalia; order Artiodactyla; family Ziphiidae; genus Mesoplodon; species Mesoplodon mirus. The sequence continues at coordinate 175,931,751 of NC_138977.1, forward strand.
CCGTGAGCCATGGCCGCTGGGCCTGCACGTCCGGAGCCTGTGCTCCACAATGGGAGAGGCCACAACAGTGAGAGGCCCACGTACCGCAAAAAAAAAAAAAATAATAAATAAATAAATAAATAAGTCTTAAACAGTTTTTAAAATAAAAGAATATCTTAAAACTCCCGCACATCCATGAGGATGGCTGCTATCAAAAAACAGGAAATAATAAGTATTGGTGAGGATGTGGAAAAATTGGACCCCTTGTACACTGCTAGTGGGAATGTAAAATGGTGCAGCTGCTATGGAAAACAGTATGACAGTTCCTCAAAGAAATAAAATTAGAATCACTGTATGATCCAGTAATTCCACTTCTGGGTATATATCCCAAAGAATTCATTTATTTGTAGACCCATGTTCATAGTGGCAAAAGGTGGAAGCAACCCTACTGTCCACTGATGGATGAATAGATTAAAAAATTTAGGCACTGTTGTTAGTTCTGTTTTACAGATGTGAAAAATGAGCCTTAACCTATTAGGATATAGCCCAAATCCAGAACATCTGACAACACCAAATGCTGTCAAGGACGTGAAGCAACGGGAACTCTCATTTATTGCTGGTGGGAATGCAAATTGGTACAGACACTTTGGATGACAGTTTGGCAGTTTCTTACAAAACTAAGCATACTCTTACTATACAATCCAGCAGTTGTACTCCTTGGTGTTTATTCGAATGAATTGAAAACTTAATGTCCACACAAAAACTTGCACATGGATGTTTATAGCAGCCTTATTCATAATTGCCAAAATTTGGAAGCAACCAAGATGTCCTTCAGTAAGTGAATGGGTAAATAATCTATGGTATATCCAGGCAATGGAATATTACTCAGTGCTAAAAAGAAATGAGCTATCAAGCCATGAAAAGACATGGAGAAAACTTAAGTGCATATTACTAAGTGAAAGGAACCAGTCTAAAAAGATTACATACTGTATGATTCCAACCATATGACATTATGAAAAAGGCAAAACTATGGCAAAAAAATTTACCAGGACTTCCCTGGTGGCGCAGTGGTTAAGAATCCGCCTGCTGATGCCAGGGACATGGGTTCAATCCCTGGTCTGGGAGGATCCCACGTGCCACAGAGCAACTAAGCCCACGAGCCACAACTACTGAAGTCCGTGTGCTTAGAGACTGAGCGCTGCAACTACTGAGCCCGCGCACTGCAAATACTGAAGCCCGTGTGCCTAGATCCTGTGCTCTGCAACAAGAGAAGTTACCACAACGAGAAGCCCGTGCATTACAAGGAAGAGTAGCCCCGCTCACCACAACTACAGAAAGCCTGTGTGCAGCAACGAAGACCCAATGCAGCCAAAAAAAGAAAAGAAAAGGGGGAGGGCTTAAGCCCATCCTGCAGGAAGTTCTCAAAAAAATAAAAGAAAATAAAAAATAAGAAAAAGAAAATAGACTTTGAAAAAAAAGTATCATTCTGGTGAGTGATGCTGATAATGAGAGAGGCTATGCATGTGTAGGTGGCAGAAGTACAGGGGAAATTTCTGTTCCTTTTTCTAAATTTTGTTGTAAAGCTAAAACTGCTCTAAAAAAATTCTTAAAAACTGAAACTGAGTCTTAAAAGAGTATGTTTCTATTTGAGCCACACAGAGAGAAAGTAGATTGGTTTCAGATCAAGGGTTGGTTGCCTGACTCTGGAATCAAGTTTCTAAATTCTTAATTGCTTTGCTTCATGCCTTTTCAAGTAAATGAAATATATATATTCATTATTCTCTGTATAGATATACTTCTCTATATAGATAGATAGCTATATACATATGTATGTATTCTTTTTCAAGGAAGATAACAGGGGAACTGGGCATCAGCTGTTGAAATCCCTGTTCATTCTGGGAACTCAAGCAGGTCACTTTCCTCTTTAGGTCTTAGAATTTCCATTCGAAGGATGCCAAGAATAGACTCAACACCCTGCTTAGTCTGGGCCACTTCATCTCTTCTGGGAAGTCCCCGTTGGCACTCTTTGTGACAGCCTTCAGCAACAGCATCTGTAGGGGTTTATTGTGGATCTAGAGGGCTCTGGCAGGTTCTAGGCCAGATGTCGGTTACAGTGAGTAGAGAGAAGGTGAAGCCTAGCTTTGAAGAGGGAAGATGATGCAGGCGAGGGTCCTGGATTTGGACCTGCCATATACCTGTGTGACCTTGGGCAAGCCACTTCACCTTGATTCACTTCAGTTTCTTTAATGTAGGGAAGGAGCACAATGTTTACTTTGCCAGGTTGTGAGGACCTGTGAGATTGTGTATGTAGAAGCACTTTAAGACTATAAAATATTATACAGATATAAGCTGTTCTTAATCATGTACATTTTTCTCCCTCATAAGGCAGAAAAATTGATTGGGTCTACCCTGACAAAGTTTGGAGAGCCACACAGGAACTTTCAACTTTCTTATGACTGATTTGGTCTTAGCAAAATAATTAGTGCTCATGCTGCAGTTCACAGGCCTCCTTACTCTTGCTTGAACCAACCCAGGGCCTTTGCACAGCTTCCTGAACACCCTTCTCCCAAATATTAGCGTTGTTTGCCCTCTCACTTTATTCAGGTTCTGCTCAAAGCTCTTGTTAGAGAAGCCTTCTCTGACTACTCCATTTATTTTTATTTAAAATATTTATTTATTTATTTTATTTTTGGCCACGTTGGGTATTAGTTGCAGAACGTGGGATCTTCCTTGGCATGCGGGATCTTTTGTTGCGGCGTGCAGACTTGTCTCTCTAGTTGTGGCCCACAGGCTCTCTAGTTGTGGCTCACAGGCTCCAGAGCACATGGGCTCTGTAGTTGTGGCTCACGTACTCAGTAGTTGCAGCCACGGACTTAGTTGCCCCGTGGCATGTGAGATCTTAGTTCCCCGAGCAGGGATGAAACCTGTGTCCCCTGCATTGGAAGGCGGATTCTTAACCACTGGACCACCAGGGAAGTCCCATCTGACTACATTTAAAACATACCCCACCAAAAACCAAAAAAGCAACCACACCCCACCACCCCACTCTACTACCTGTCCATCACTTTCACTCTGGTTTTATTTTCCTTCATAGCATTTAGCACCACTTAACATATTATATATTGCTCATTACTCCTTTAAGCCTACCTACCAGAATTTAAGCTCCATTAGGGTAGTGAACAATGCCTGGCATGGAGTTATTTCTCCATCTCTTCAAATATTTATTGAATGAATGCTTGAAAATCCAAAGATACTGATTTAATTCTTCAAAGGCATCAGAACAAACAGGCAGGGTCAGTTTTTCAGATGATGGGGTTACTAAGGGATTTTCCTCTTTCCAGCCCCTATGCTTAGGTTTCTGGAATGAGAAGGCAGAACTGCGTTTGAGTAGCTACAGCTTTTTCTCAAAGGATGCTGACCCTCCACTGGTTGTGAATGGCCCTGAGACATCTCTCGACTCTGACCATCCACCAGGCCATTTTAGTTAACTGCCCACTTAGAAATTAGTCATTTCCTTTCCTCCCATGACCCCTCTCATATTTACCAGTTAATACAATATTTATTAATTTCCTATTGTGAATACAGAACTGTGCTAACCACTGTGGATGATTTAAAGAAATACGAAGTGACTCTTCATCCTCTGGTAGATAAGAGACAGTATGGCTCAGTGGTTATAGGTGTGGGTGGGATATTGTTTACTGATGACAGAAATTCTAGGTTTACACCCTGGTTTTACAATTTACTAACTGTGTGACTTGTGCGAGTCACTTAAACTCCCTATACCTCAGTTTCTTTATCTAAAAAACGAGATAATAATAGTACCTGCTCTCTAAGGTAATGAGTTTATTAAGGGTAAGCTCCCACAATCATGTCTGGCACATGCTACCACTTGACAAGTTTCAGTTGTTTTTGTTGAACTGTATTGTGAAGACTGGTGAAGCATCCATGGAAAGTAAAATAACAATATGTGGACTGATGACTCAGTACAATGTATATTTTTAATTATTATTATTTTTTTATCAGTACAATATTTATACCCACACGGACACAATGTATACCCTGGTATAATGGAAAGAACACATGCTTTGGGATCAGCTGACCTGGATAGCAACGCCCACTTTGTCTTTTGCCAGCTTTGAGGCCCTGAGCAGGTGACCAGACCCCTGGGGACCCCAGTTTCCTCATTGATAAAACACGGATCTGAATTTTTGCTTCACAGGATACGTGTGAAAATTTACCAAGATGCTAGTTCCTTGCCTCATCAATGCCCACTGCTGTTCAGAAATCCTGCTGCAAAGGCAAGGACTGTCCCGATTCAGGTGGGAAATGGATATGAAGTCGATGCCTCCCTTGGCAAATCAGGAAGACTCTTTGCAGCAAGAGGGCTTAGAGTTTTGATTTTTTTTAAAAAATGCCCAAGAAAATTTGCTTCATCAAAACAGGAAAAAAGGCAGAAGATAACGATTTATTTAAGGAATGTATGGACCTCTGTATTATGAACATCTTCGTCCTATACGCTGATGTCAGAGAATTCCAGAAACTCAATCACTGTGAGGGACCAGAGGGCTCATTGCAGAGACCCTCTGCCATCCCCCTAAAGAGGTCATCCCACCCGCCTCCACTTGAATACTTCCTTGCTCTTGATCAGTTCAACTCTAAGATTTGCCCCAAGTTCTCCCTTCACTGACTTCCACTCGTCTCTGGCAGAACACAGTTTCTCGTTTCTTCTCTTTGTGACTTGGCAGGGATTGGATTTTAATGCTAATCTATGAAGCAGAGTACTTTACAGTGTCTAATAATGGGTCAGTGTTCAGACAAATCAATACTAGTAACAGTTTAAGCTTAAAAAATATTCACAGAGCACCCATTTGTGGTGGTTTAATAGCATTGCATTTGTAATTCTCAGCACCATGTGCAAGGCAGAATGGTGGGACTGGTGGTTAACGCCGGCAATGATAACAGGGATAATATATTTCTTCCTTAAAATATATTTCTTTTCCTTTTTTTTTTTTAATTTGGCCACACCGCTCACTTGTGGGATCTCAGTTCCCTGACCAGGGATTGAACCCAGGCCACAGCAGTGAAAGCTCTGAATCCTAATCACTAGACCACCAGGGAACTCCCTAAAATATATTTCTTAGTATTGCATCTCGAGTCCAGTTATTTCATCGTTATAGAGCATTCACCAGGCTGTGGAGGCACTAAATCCAACATAAGCCTGCCCAGTGCTTTTCTCCTTCAGTTTCTGTTACCATTGTTCGGAACCCTATTCCCAAGATGTGAGTATAAAGTAACATGATTGACGCTTTTAACAAAGCCAGGGGGCAGAGGAAGGCAGCCTAAACTTATGCTAGAAAATCTTTTTTTTTTTTTTTTTTTTTTGCGGTACGCGGGCCTCTCACTGTTGTGGCCTCTCCCGTTGTGGAGCACAGGCTCCAGACGTGCAGGCCCAGGGGCCATGGCTCACGGGCCCAGCCGCTCCGCGGCATGCAGGATCCTCCCGGACCGGGGCACGAACCCATGTCCCCTGCATCGGCAGGCGGACCCTCAACCACTGCGCCACCAGGGAAGCCCTATGCTAGAAAATCTTGATCCAGGGCCGGGGACTAGGGTGAGGAGAGTGAGGCACCTGGGACACAAACTCCAAGGAAGTGCTCACTGGATATTCCTCACCCTAGTCCCAAGCTTGTCTTCATGGCCTCTTCTAGGCTTTGTGATTCAGTGCATACAAATGAGGTAAGTGGTCTTAAAAGTCACTGCCTTAGAAAGCTTCACCTTCAAGCAATACTTCTCTGGTTCCCATTTTAGAAACCCTTTCTTGAGAATTATTTTTCAGAGCCCGCAGTGCATTTTTAATTACAGTACATCCTTGGGGATGGCAAATCTTAATCTTTTGAAGGTGGATTTAATTTTTAGAAATAGACACAAACCATTTGTAGTCAAATCTCCAGACTAATAGAGGAGACAAATCATGTAATGCTACTTGGGGTCCCAAGTAGATTTTTATGTGTCTTGTAAATTGGCTTTGAAGGCCGTTGTCAAAGAGGAATTGCAGAATGTGTCTTGAGTTATAACAACACTTTTCAAATTGGAACATAGTCTCTGAAGGTATCCACTCTGAAGCCGACACTCATTCTATGGAATATTATGAAAACTTTGGAGTGTTCAAAAGTCACCCTTATTTCTTTCTAGTCAAACTTTGTATTGTTAAGTTACCGTAAATAGAAACCCTTTAACTTATCTCCAACCTTTTTTCTTAAAGTTTGGAAGTCTAGAGAGATTACATAAGAATAATATATTACAAAATACAGATGTATTTGCTTTATAACTCAAAGAGTTGACCCTCAAGTGAAACTGAGCGGAACCAAAACATCTTAAGTTCTCTCCTAACTTCCTGAACATCTCAATTTCTCTTCAGATTCGACTCAAATATTTAGTGTTGAGAAAATCCCAAGGAAAGAGTCCTTCTTGGCAAATCATCTGAATCAAAACATTTGCTAAGATATCCTGAAGGGTCTTAGAAACAGAGGGGAGAGAGCCCTTCCAATATTCCTACTGCTGATCTGAAAAAAATCTTGGTTGGCAGAGAAATGAAGGAAGAACTGAAGGTCTTGCTATCTGACCAGTAAGGCAGTTCCAACAACTCAGACTCTGACTTCTTTGGGGTCATGCAGCTTGGACCAAATGTTGAAAACCAGAACTCCTGAGGTCGATTTCCTGATCCTGCATGGGGCTCTTAATCTCTCCAGATTTCTAGCTACCTGCGTTCAAGTCCTTATCCCTCCAACTCTCCAGAGAGCTTTCTATCCCTGGGGAGAAACCAGTAGCCTCAGATGTCAATCAGCAGAATTCAGTCTCAGCTTTTTCAGGGCCCAATTCTGTTGGCCACTTCCTGGTGGCATGGCCTCCAGAGGGATGTGGCCTCCAGAGGAATGTAGCCTCCAGCTGTGTTTTCCTATCAATCGGGTTTCCAGGAAACCATTTGGTTCAAGCCTTCAAAGAACTGCAAACTTCTATACCCTCTTATTAGCCTGTAAATTGGAACCCTGAGCACTTGTTTACACTCCTCATAATTAACTGTTTGATAGCAGTTATGGCTAATGGTTTCATGGCTTTGCAACTGTGTGGTAGCTTAGAATTGGTTCGAAGCCAAGATCAAAGAATCATGTGCCTGCCTTCCAGATTTTTTTTTTTTTCCGGTACGCGGGCCTCTCACTGTTGTGGCCTCTCCCGTTGAGGAGCACAGGCTCCGGAGGCGCAGGCTCAGCGGCCATGGCTCACGGGCCCAGCCGCTCCGTGGCATGTGGGACCTTCCCGGACTGGGGCACGAACTCGTGTCCCCTGCATCGGCAGGCGGACTCTCAACCACTGCGCCACCAGGGAAGCCCTTCCAGATATTTTGAGAAAAGAAATTATCCTTGGATTTCCCTGATGGCACAGTGGTTAAGAATCCGCCTGCCAGGGCAGGGGACACGGGTTCGATCTCTGGTCCAGGAAGATCCCATATGCTGCAGAGCCACTAAGCCCATGCACCACAACTGCTGAGCCTGTGCTCTAGAGCCCGTGAGACACAACTACTGAAACCTGTGTGCCTAGAGCCCGTGCTCCGCCACAAGAGAAGCCACCGCAATGAGAAAGCCACACACTGCAACGAAGCAACTAGAGAAAGCCCTGCGCGCAGCAACGAAGACCCAACGCAGCCATAAATAAATAAATAAATAAGTTAAAAAAAAGAAATTATCCTTGAGTAGAGGGAGTAATAGAGGGAAGGTCCAAAGGTTTATGCTTGAGGACAAAAACCCTTGGAGCACCTACTATGGGCCAGGTACTGTCAAGTGATTTTCTACATTATTCTTTTTGATCCACTGCTATAAGAGGTTAGGGCTATGAGCTCCTATTTAACAGATCAGAAAGCAGAGACTCAGAGAGGTTAAGACCTTTTGCACAGTCACAGAACTAGTGAGTGGCTGAGCCATGATTTTAACCCAGAGTCCAAATGGGGCTGGCGATTGTGGCGAGGAGAGGGAAAGGAAGAAGTGTCAGGTGGTGGAAGTGGAAAGACAGTGGAAATGAAGACTTTCTGCAGAGGTAAGAAGTGTCCTGGGGGAAACGATGCTTTGAGAGAGCAGCCAAGGGAAGAGGTGGACAGTGAAGGAAAATGAAGCCCAAACCAATTCTTATTTACTCACTGTTTTGTTCAGCAAACATTTGCAATTTAAGCTGTTAAAGTTTGTTCCAGAGCCTCAGCGGCACAAAGGTAGAGCTCTGGCTGCAGAAGTGAAAGGCTATCTAGTTTTCAGATCATCATTAAAACCCGCTTACAAGGTGTGTGTATAGGGCCCCAGCTGTGCTGAGATAAGGGCTCCACAGAGGAAGTGAAATAGATATAGCTCCTGACTTCTAACCCTTGACCTCTAATAGCAGATTAGCAGAATCCATATCTCAGCTTCCCCACTTCCTAGCTGGGCGAACTTGAGCAAGTTACTTCATCTCTCTGGGCCTCAGTTTTCTCACCTGTAAAGGGGGATGATGGCCATAGTACCTATCTGGCACACAGCGAATACTTGTTTTCTGGGCATGAGTTGAATTCCATGGCCTATAGTCTAAACTGGCTCCTGAGAGCTATCTTCCCCTCACTAACCTACAGCAGGAACTTAAGACTTTTATAATACAGATTCAGCTCACTTCACTCTTACCACCGTAGCAGGAAATAAGGGGGAAGTATGTGCTGGTTTTCCCTAGACCTGAGCAGAGTAGAAAGCTGAATTCTCTCTACCACATACATCCTGGACACATGAAGTCCAGATCTTGTGTCTCCCCATTCTGGGCTGGTGAGATGTGTGGAATCAATCCCTAGGCATACCTTGGTGGAAGGAAGATCCTTGGAAAAATGTGTCATTATCCCTCTTCTGGGGGACTCTGGGTGTCTACAGCCCCTCAAGCAAGCTGTGCCTCTGGTGTGCCCTCCTGCACTGGCAGAAGATGACCCCAAGCCCATGGGCTGTAGCCTCAGTTCACACCCTGTTGTGGGTGCTGGTCAACTGGGGCCCTGTGGGTGGGGCTGCCTTGGTGTTTGCTCTGGTTTCTGACTGAAAGATTCTCTGGGTCCAGGATGGAAATTTAGGTCATCTCTGAGGTGGACCCAGATTGTGGGCTTCACCTAGATTCAAGGACTCTGTGGGTGAGAAGCAACTTGGCAGTGTGACTAGTCCAGTCTCCCACTAGGGCATCCTTGTGGGGAATGCTGGATTATGTCTCATCTTAATCTGATTGCTTAAGGGGCCCTGGTGTGGCCTGGCCTTTGCAGGTATAACTTCCTCTGCTTTGAACACCCTTCTGCCACCACTTTGAGTAATGCCAACTCCCTCTTCAAGTGTCAGCTTAGGTATTGCTTCCTCCAGGAAGTCCTCCACGATTTCTCCAAGATGGGCATTTGCCTCACCTGCTCTGTGTTTCCCACTACCCACAATTTCTTCTGTTAGACCACATGGCATTGTAATATACTTGCTTGAGTGATGGTCTGTGTCTCCTTCCAGATTGTAGCCCTGTAGGGCAAGGATTAGGTCTGTCTCTTTCACTCCTCTAGCCCTAGTGCCTAGGGTGGTGAGCTTATAGTAGGTACCCAGTGAATGTTTGTTGAATACATGAACCAAAGATGACCTAGGGCAGGGTGAGTCTCTGGGTCTGAGGCAATAGAGATGGTCTAGAACAGTGCAGAACTTTGGGGAGAAGAAAGACAAAGGCAGAGGACCCCTGGGTGCCCTGCTTCTGACCCCTCCACCTGGTGTTTGTTTGTAAGCAGACAGAAGTTCAAAAGCAATGGACTATTGGGATAGTTTCTTATTTGGGTTTCCCAAGCCTTGGCCAATGTGGGTCAGTTTTATCAGGGTTTGAGTTGAGCATGTTTGGCTACAAGAAACAGGGATCCCCTGGAATGCTCCCCAGAAAAGAAAAAGAGCTGGGCTCAGACCTATCTGTGTAGTGATGATGTAAATAGAACCTCCTAGAAAGGTAAGAAGTGGGGCTACAGTGGGGTCCAGGGTCCCTGAGAATGGACCTGTCAGGTATCTGTATCCAAGATGGTGCCAGACACCTCTGGTATCCAGAAATTCATGGATCTTCACTTTGGGATTGCACCATCAAATGTGGTGGGGCTCTCCCTCTGTGTCTATTCCTCTCTGTCTCCTTGTGTCTGGTGGGGAAATGCTCTCCCAGGAGAGGCTGGCATTGGCCCAGATCATCATGTCATGCCAGGCATAGACATAGGCTTAGTTCAGCTAACAGACTGACTGCTCTGGGGATGGGACCCATTCCCGGTCCAATGCGTTGTGGTTGGTGAGGGGGAATGCAGAAGGAAGCAGGCTCATAAGGCACAAAATGTGGTCCCCCATGCAAGCACGAGCTGCGGGTGTGTGGACCCGGGAAACATGCCTGGAACAGTCTGTTAGACCAAACTTCTACTCATCTCCCCACTCCAGGGGTCCTCTCAGAGGCTAAAGCCACAACACGAATTTCACTGACAGAGTCCTCAGTCCCACATCATAAACATCAGAACATAATATTTATTGCCCTCCTACAGACTGGGTGTCAAGATGAAAAAGAGATAATAATTCTAAATCTTACGCAAGGGCTTTGGAGATCAATGAGGTAATTTATATGAAATAGTTTGGGCTCCCTGGGAAACAAAGTATGACATAAATTTAGCCTTTTTCACTGGATGGACCCCATGTCGATAACTCACCCCATTTAATGAAAAACTCATGTGGCAGTATAGACTGTGCAGTCAGCTGTCTGAGTTCAGAATGTAATATTTTGACCAAGCGCAGATTTGTTCTAACCACGAGGCAGATACCTGTCTCAAGTCTTTTTCATCACAGGGCAGGGTAGAAATAAGTAGCAGGCACCTGTGTTTGGGATGTGTAATACAATGGCCTCTGGGAATGGTGCCTGGGCATCACTCCATCAAATTCCAGCCATATTTTAGTGGCTTCAACTCAACTCTAGACCCCAAGGTTCTGTTTTTCTCATGAATCCAAATAGCTAACTTAAGTTACTTGAAACTTATGAGAAAATGCTCCGTTGCCATCACTGTATGGTCCCAACGCTGTGCACGTGCCTTGTAAACTCTGCAGTTCTATATAAATAATAACTGCTGGATCTTAGGTCCATTTATGGAAAAGCGATAACCATTTATTGAACACCTCCTTTTTGCCAGGAGCTAAAACTCTTCGAAAGAGGTGTTTATGCCCACGCTCTCTTACCAGCTTCTTTTGAACCCATTCCAATCAGGCTCCCTCATCACTCCAGTGAAAAGGCTCTTGTTGAGGCCATTGATGACTGATGTGTTCCTCCAGCCAATGGCCGATTCTTCTTCTTCATCTGGCTCAACTTGTCAGCGGCATTTGATACCATTTATCCCTCCAAGCCCTTGCAATGCTTTCTCCACTTGGCTTCCAGAGCATCCTGTCTTCAGTCCACACTGTGTTGACCAGGGTTTGGCAAACTCCTGTAGGCCAAACTACAGGTTTGGTCTGTAGGCCAAATCCAGCCCTTTGTCTGTTTTGCAAATAAAGCTTTATGGGAGCACAGCCATGGTCATTCATTTACATATCGTCTATGGCTGCTTTCACGCTGTAGTGGCAGAGTTGAGAGGTGGCAACAGAGACCAGGTGGCCCACAAAGCCGAAACCATTTACTATGAGGCCCTTTATGGAGAAAACTTACCAACTGCTGGCATAGACTCCTTGGGGACCCTGATTCTCCTTCTACCACACCAGCCACTCCTAGTCTTCTTTGCTTCTTCTCTTCATCTCCTTGACCTCTAAGCCCTGGAGTCCTTGAACTCTTCTCTCCTCCATTTGTTCTTAGTCCCTGGTTGAGCATATCCAAACCCATGGCATTAAAAACTGCCCTGAACTCCAGGCACATATAGGCAACTGTTGACCCAGCATTCCCACTTGGTTGTCCAGTAGACTTCTCAAACTTCAATATGCCCCAGACAGAACTGATTTCTTTTCTGCAAACCTACCCCTCTTGGTTTTCCTCATTTCAGTAAGTTGCGACTCCGTGCTTCTAGGTGTTCAACCCAAGTGCCTGAAACAACCATCATGTCTTGCCTGGATTACTTCAGTAGCCTCTAACTGTCTCTCCCTTTTTGCTCTTACCCCCTACTGTCTCTTCTTCTTGCAGCAACGTGATCCTTTCTAAATATAAGCCAATCACATCCTTTTGTTGGCTTCCCAGCTCACCCACAGTAAACTCCAGATTGTCTTTCCTGCCTCCTCGCCTCAAACACCTTCTGACTTTACCTCCTTCTTCACCCCACCTGGGTCCATCTGCTCCAGCTATGTCGGTCTCCTGGTTATGTGAACACAAGCAGGCTCCTGCCCCAAGATCTCTGCTCTGTTGTTCCTTCTGCCAGGAACCCTCTTCCCCCAGATATTTGCATGATTCACTGCTCATGTCTCTTATATCATGAGCCTTTCCTGACTGCCTTAAATCAAACAGCCTCCCTCTCACTCCTGCCCATCCCCCCTCATCACCATCTGATCTACTCTGCCTTTCTTGGTTTGTGTGTTTCGTGTTCATCTTGCCCCTCTTGGTTATAAGCTCCACGAAGGCAGACCTTTGTTTTGTTCATTCTGTATCCCCATTACCTAGAATAGGGCTTGACACATAATAGGTGCTCAATAAATATTTCAATGTCCTTATCTCTTACAACTCGATGAACCCTATTTTACAGCTCAGGGCACTGAGCCTTGGAGAGATTAAGGCACTCACACAGGGCAATTAGGGTAACAGTAAGGCAGAGCTGGAATTTGTACCTGGTGCTATCTGACTGCCAATTCAGTGCTCATTCAGCAACTGTGTGTTGTTCTGTCTCTGAGAGCAGCTCTGAGGATTGTTTGCGAAAAGACAATTTTTCCTAGGACGTAAAGAATTCCTGGATCTACTGATGACTCACTGTGAGTCTATGTCTTTCTTACCATACTTATATTTTTGGTTCTGACCACCCTAGGGGTTTGAGGTATGTATGTGTATGTTCTATAAGTTGTCCTTAAAATAAAATTTCCCTTGGTTTATACCGTCGTTAAGCGTTTCCCCTCTCCATTAGCTTACACCATCAGTATGTTGGTTTGAGATCCAGTGATCTTGTGTGGATGACCAAATGCCTGGAATTTTAAGGTCTTTTGCCCTTTTGCCCCTCTCCAATGTACTCCATGAGGTCTAAACATATGCTTAACTGGAGCAGAAGGGTTTCTAGTTAGAGAAAGCTGGGGTAGATTTGAACACTTTTGTGTGTGTGGGGGGGTGGGGGTAGAAAGCAATATAACTTATTTTTAAACTTGAAACTAACTTCCTCTCTCCCTCCCTCCCTAACTCCCTCCTCCCTTCCTTCCTTCTTCCCATCTTCTAAACTCTGGTTTCCAGAACTGCAGGATCTTATATTTCAGCATGTTTCTGCCAGTTCCTACATGATAGTGTCAAAGTCCCCTTCCTCAATGTGTCCTGGGAGGAGGAGGCCTCTGGGCTCCCGGGAGGTGGGAGAGGGAGTCTAGTAGCCAGGCTGTGGGCAGTCAGAAGAGGTTGGTTCCCATCTCCATTCCTGATTCCTCGGTCCTCTGCAGAAAGCTTGGCTGGGCTTCTTTTCATCCTTGCCACCTTCATCCGGGACAACTCCTTTCCCTGCCTTCTGGGCCACTTGAGTCTTCTGTCGCCATCTTGGATCAGGTTCACTGCCAATATCTTCTGCCCATAACACCTTCCCACCTCAAGAGCGCCCTCACAGCACAAAGAATCCCCCTGGGGCACTGCCCGGGAAGGCACATTGCCCTCCCTACCCTCTTTCCACATACCAGTGGCCAGGGACAAACAGGCTGTCACAGTCAGACTTTGCTCTGAGAGTTTGACTTTAATCACAAGGGTCACATGCAAAAAGCAGGATGTCAGGGAGAGATTATACCCCAACCCTGACCCTGACTTGAAAGTTTCTGGTCTGCTCTCTCATCCCCGTTTGGTTGCTCCTAATTTCAGAGACAGGGTGGATGATTCAGGGCTCGTTGTTTATTATCCAATCCTCAGAATTTTCTAGATTCTTCTCTCCTTCTCTCTCTCTGTCCCCGGCAGCCTTTCTCCCTATGACCGTTTGACTAATATTGGGAGGCCGTGTGACGGAAGGCTCACAAGCCCACGCAGGGAGTCCTGCCCTGGCTGTGCCTCGTACCTGCTGTGTGACTTTGGAGAGATGCTCTCCCAACACCAGTGTCCTAAGACGGAGATGGGGAATCATGGCACGCACTTCAGAGGGTTGTTGAGGATTAAATGAACAGTGATCACCTACCGCTTCGCCCAAGGCATTGTCATGGCTACTGAGGTGGTTCAAATTATTGCTGGTGAATTTGAATTTTCCTCCAGGAGATTAGTAGGTAGAGAGAAAAATAGTCTCTAAGCTTTAGAGGTCCCCCACGAGAATGGGCTTGAATATTGGAACAGAGAAAACTGCTGCTTTTTGGGAAAATGCCTAAGCCCAGCCTATAGATATTGATTTACTCTGTATTATTATAAGGGGTTTAATGTATCATCATGGTTCACAATCACACGTCTTCTTTTTCCTCTTCACACCTGGGGACCAGAACCTGCAATTGTGTTTTGGTCAATGGCTCAGTCCTGACCCTCCCTGAACTGTCAGTTTGGAGATGTTCAAAAAGACTAGGAATCGTGGTCTTTTGGATACGACATTGGACACGTAGTCAATGCCACTCAACTGGGCTAAGCCTGGTGCATACTTGATCTCATTTGGTTTTCACCGCAAACCCATGAGGTGTTGCTGTGATGGTCACCATTTTACAAATGGCGACTTGAAGCTCAGAAAGGTGAAGTACCTTGTCCGAGTCCACGCAGCTCTTAATGGGCCTGCACTGAGCGCCCAGATGGATCCAAAGCCAGAGCCCCGGCCCTTGCTCAATACTGCTTCCTGCTCAGTCTTCAAGAAGCCCCCTGCTTCGTACCTGCATTCAGTTGGGTCACATTCTATTTTCCTCGTAGATCCAGGACTTGTACAACAAGTTACCGAAGGAAGAGCATCCTTGCATTTTCTCTTTTTACAAAACACCTCCCAACAAAGTCCTGTCAGATCTTATATTCTTTACACTTTCTGTGGAATTGCCTTCTCCTCTGGCCCACATTCACGTTCCTTATTCGGGCAGGGTCATGGTACCCTCCTGTGAGGAAGAGAGCCACAATTTGGGCCCCAGAAATCCCGCTGTTCTCGCCCAGACTTTGAGAATCTCCTCAGGTTCACATCTCTCTCCATTTTTCACCCCTCTGTCCCCCGACCCAATCCATAATCACTTCATGAAAATGTGTAGGTGTGGCGCGTGGGGTGCGGTGGCCGTGCATCTAGAAGGGCCAGGAGAGAACTACGAGGTCGACGCCTCCATTTTACAGATGAAGAGAAGGCCATCGTGCTGTCATGGGGTAGAGGGGGTTCAACCTGAAAAACGGGAGGGGAAAAAAGAGGGACAATCACACGTGGGAGAAGAAGATTTTGAGGCAGAACGCAAACCCAGCAACACAACTCACGGAAGACTCGTGGGACGTGAGATCACACCAGCAGAGTTTTGCAGAGGGAGGTGGGCCTGGTGCCTGGGCATGAAAGGCCTCACGGCTCTGGGGCCAGGGTTCTAAGAGAGGGGGTGAGCCTGGGTCTGGGGCAGGAGATACGGAGAGAAGGTCAGAGGAGCTAACCCATCTTGCCCCCATCCTGCGCAGGGCTGGAGCACAGGGATCTCCCCTTTGAAGCATCAGAATCCCCTGGGGTGCTTCTTTTTTTTTGTTTGTTTTTTGCGGTACGCGGGCCTCTCACTGCTGTGGCCTCTCCCGTTGCGGAGCACAGGCTCCGGACGCGCAGGCTCAGCGGCCATGGCTCACGGGCCTAGCCGCTCCGCGGCATGTGGGACCCTCCCAGACCGGGGCACGAACCCGTGTCCCCTGCATCGGCAGGCGGACTCTCAACCACTGTGCCACCAGGGAAGCCCTGGGGTGCTTGTTAAACTCAGATTCCAGGCCTCTTCTCTCAAGATTGGGATTCAGTACTTTGGCGGCCAAGACATCTGCATTTTAATGAAGGCCCCTGGGGGTTCTGAAACAGAGATTCCCAGAAAGCATTTGGAGAGACACTGACATCACTGGGCACAGCTTAGAAAAACTTTAAACCTGTTCCTGGCTACCCGGGCCTCTTGACACTGAGCAGGTCATCAGTTTCCACTGGTCACTGCTGGGCCTTCTTGCTCCCACTGTTTGGGGGGTAGACGAGCTCATCCCTGAAGTTGGCCACTTGCCTGGATGGTAGAGTAACGGTGGACAATGACACAGTGTGGAGAAGGGCCGAGCTGGGGGACCATATCTACCTGAGAAACACCTCCTCCTTCCTGTCTAGGGGGCAGCAGGGGGAAGCCCTAGGCTTGGAGGGCCTGGATGGAGGCTCCAGCTCTGATTCTTCCACTTACCTTCCTAAGCCTTAATGTCTTGATCTATAAAATGGGTCAATGATATTTTTAGTTTAGTGGGTGGTTGAGAAGATGCCATGGAGAAATGTATGTGGAAGTATCAGGCACTGCACCTGGCAAGTTTGACAAGGAGAAATGGTGGCCTCCAGTAATAATAGCAGATAGATCAGAGCCCTCACCTTGTACCAGCTGCCACCCCCGGTGCTTTACACGTACAAACACATTTAATCTTCACAGCAACCCTGTGAGGCAGCTACTATTATCATCTGTGTTTTACTGTTCAGGAAGTAGCACAGAGACATGAGCAGTTTGCCCAAGATCACACAGCTGCGACCTAGGCCATCTGTTCCTAACATTTGTGTTCCTTAACTGTATGCTATTCTGACACTGGGGAGATCCCTTTTCATTTACTTTTCTCTCCTGCCCCTAAAATGTGTTTTGGGGGCTTCCCTGGTGGTGCAGTGGTTGAGAGTCCACCTCTCGATGCAGGGGACGCAGGTTTGTGCCCCGGTCCAGGGGGTCCTGCATGCCGTGGGGCAACTGGGCCCGTGAGCCATGGCTGCTGAGCCTGCGTGTCCAGAGCCTGTGCTCCACAACGGGAGAGGCCGCAGCAGTGAGGGGCCTGCGTACTGAAAAAAAAAAAAAAAAAGTGTTTTTGAAGTATTTTAAGCCATTGACGCTTCCTTTCAAGTGAAATCTGTAAGGAAATCTGATGTAAAAATAGGTACCCGAGGAGCAGTTTTGGTTGAAAGGGGATGCTGACAGCCACACTCTGGTCCCCTTCCCCCAGCAGTGGAATCTGGATCCCAGAGGGGCTCCACAGGGCACTGGCCGAAAAACAGAACAGCAACATCACCCGAGGGATAACTACTTGAGCTTCGGCTTAAGGAGTTCTTGGAATTTGTGCTAGAAACCTGTGATTTCTTCCTGACCTCAAGGCTGGGACCTTATCTGTCCACCCTGGCAATGAATACACACACACACACACACACACAATTGTACACACATTCACACACACACAGTACTCTTGCCCCCATACAAATACACACTCTCACATGCACATTCACACATACTGTCACACACAGACTTACACAAGAGCCTAATCTCTGCTTTCCCCCTCATGTCGCCCCATTTCCTGTATCGCACTGGATTCCAGCTGAGTGAGGGGAGGGAGAAGCCCCAGCCTCCTTAGTCCACACCTGCCCCTGCCCCCCCACCTCCAGCAAACTCAGAACTGGCCCCTGAGCCAGACTGGTCAGCATCCTGTCCCATCACAAGCCTTTTCATCTCAGGAACTCTGTATACAAGTAGTCTCATTGACGCCCATTTTACAGATGGGGAAGCTCTCATCATCGTAATGACCTCTCAGGGAGAGTGGCCTTTCATCTGTGGATCACAAAGGACTCTTTCTGCACACTAATTAGAAGTCCCAGAGGAAGATTCGCCACTGTTCCTGCCACTCTGTAGTCCTGGAAAGAGGAGGCAGAGGAGGAGCCTGGGGATTAGGCTATAGAAACGCAGAGCCCGTTTCCCAATCGAGGAAGCCGGCTGGCTGGCCAAGGGGGACAGAGTGTGCAGATCAGTAACTGGACCGTGAAACACCCGGGGAAGGGCTGTAGGGATGCAGAAGCCTCGGACTATTACTTGTAATAGTAATAATCACAAGAGCGACTGTGAGTGGGTGTTTCCTATGTGAGCAGCACAGTGGTGGACAAACGTTACAAATCACAGGATTGTTTTTCCCCGGGGTAGGGGCAGGGGGCCATATTTAAGCATTTTCCAGTACACCAGCGCTTGGAAGACACTGGAAGTTTCTCAGCCAGTGAAGTATAATGCTTCAGGATGATGGATCTTAAAGGGGTGCATGAGACGGATTAAGAAGGGCATGCTAGAAAAGGCTCAGGGGCCATTGTCCAAGTGCTGGCTCAGGCCTGGGGTGACCCGGGTGTGATCTATTTTAGGACTTGGCATTGGAACAAAAGGTGGTTGTAGAGCTATCATAAAGCAACACAGCAAATGTATGCTGGGAGCACGGACAAGAAAGCAGCTGTTTGCCTTCACAGTTTTGAGCCACATTTTCCAGGGGTCTGGAAAACAGGTGCATCTGACCATACCTCGGGAGATCTTCAAAAATGCTTATGCTCAGGGCCTACCCCAGATTCTGATTCAATAGGCCTGAAGTGGGGTCAGATGTGCCCCAGACGTGATCCCAGAGAACAGCCAGAGCTCAGAATCGCTGTTCTAAACCCTCGTTGCTCAAGGTGTGGTCCACGCGCCACAGCCTGGCACCAGTTGGAAACTTGCTTGATATCAGGTTCTCGGACTCGGGCCCCTCAAGGTTCACTGAATCCAGATTTGTATCCTAAGTGTTTCTCAAACTTTAATCTACCTGCGTATTACCTGGGGATCTTGTTAAAATGCAGTTTCTGATTCTCGTTTAGTTCTTTTGAATGTTAACCCTGAGATCTGTTCCTGAGCCCAGAAGGTTGTCAGCATGATGACAACTGAATTTTCTAGAGACTTGGAACTCATCAGGCACTTTCAGTGAATTCTTACATTTTGCCCAACTCTTATCTTCATGCTGCCCTTTTGCAAAGCAGGCAGATGAGTCACCATTAGCTCTGCTTTAGCGGTTCCATTTTACAAACTGGAGGCTGATATTCGGAGCCGTAAAAGCACCTCTTGCTCAAGGCCTTACAGCTAGTATGTGGTCAAGTTGGGAGTTGCAATTCCATTTCTTTTGGTGACAGATACCAGGCTCCATTGATTAGGGCCCCTGGCCTCCTTGCTCCTTTGCTAGTTGAATGGCAGATTATCACACTCTGCAAAGGCAGATGATTAGCATGTGACTCATGCAAGGGGAGGAGAGGTTGTAGGTCAGTGTTTCTCAACCTTAGCTACACAGTGGCATCTTCTGGCGGGGGGGCGGGGACCTTAAAAAATACCCAAGCCTGTATCCCAGCCCCGGCGATTCTGATTTAACTGATCTGGGTGTGGCCTGTGCTTTGAGATGTTTTTAAAGCCACCCCTGTGAGTCTCACATGCAGCTGAGATTGGGAACCTCTTTCTGTTTCCCACACAACATGACCCAGTCCTGTACCCTCAAAGGAGACAGCTTCTGACTGTTCAAACCCCTCCTCCCAGGCCTGGAATCCACACATTATCCCTGGGCAGCCTAGTGGCAGAGGGGGCCTGCTGAGAAAACATGCCCATTCTGAATCCCAACCCCCAACCTCATTTAAGTTGCCAGAGTTAGCAAATGGAAATACAGGATGCCCAAGTAATGTGAATTTCAGGTAAACAATGAGTCACTTTTTTAGCATAAGTATGTCCCAGGCAGTATGTGGGAAATACTTATACTACAGATTTATTCATTGTTACCTGAAATTCACACTTAACTGCATGCTCTGTATTTTATCTGGCCATCCAGATTCTCTTTCCCAGCAACCAGGCCTTCTAAAAGGAGGGTATCTGAGGTGAAGCTGTCTGGGCCTGGATTGGGGCATCCAGTTTTGTCAGATGAGGCTACTGAGAAGGATTGGTTTTCAGGTTCCTTTATTAAAACTGCCCCAGATGGACAGACACAACACCCTCCTTGTCTTTTTTGGCTGCGGAGTCGGCTTTCCATGAATGTGCCCCACTTGAATGAGTAAACTGGCTTCTCCTCTCCCTGGCACCAGGCCACGTACGCCAGTGACGCAGCCCAGCTAGAAGCTGGGAGCTCAGAATTTGGACATGGAAAGATATTTTTCCCCCCTGGAACCAAGTAACACAAACCAAACAGCTATATATAAACTTTGGTAGAAATGTCATAGATGGCACGTTCTAAGAAAGTTGGTTGTAGGTGATCCTAACTTACATATGCAGCTGGTACTCACAGCCTACACCAAATGCTGTCTAATAAAAATGCCAAGTGAGGTCAGGGTGATGGGAACCTAAACTGCAAGGGTATAAATTAGTATCAGTTGCCTGCTTATTCATTAACTCATTCAAAAACTATGTCTTGGGGCTTCCCTGGTGGAGCAGTGGTTGAGAATCCACCTGCCAAGGCAGGGGACACGGGTTAGAGTCCTGGTCAGGGAAGATCCCACATGCCGCAGAGCAACTAAGCCCGTGGGCCACAGCTACTGAGCCTGCACTCCAGAGCCCACGAGCCACAACTACTGAGCCCATGTGCCACAACTACTGAAGCCCATGCGCCTAGAGCCCATGCTCCGCAACAAGAAAAGCCACCGCAATGAGAAGCCCGCGCACCGCAACGAAAAGTAGCCCCCACTCACCACAACTGGAGAAAGCCCATGAGCAGCAACGAAGACCCAATGCAGCCAAAAATAAATTTAAAAATTAAAAAAAAAAAAGTATGTCTTGTCCATCTATGATGTGCCAGGCATTGGACAAAGATGCATCCTGCACTCAAGTTGCTCCCATTCTGCTGGGGGAGACAGATAGGTGGAGACAATTACAATTCAATGAGATGATGCTTTGACGAGGACCCTTGGAGGGAATTTGCCCAGAGGTGGGGGCAGGAAAGGGTCTCTAGAGGAAAACCTGAAACACAGATGTGAATTAGTGGGATGAAGAAGGTGGAAGGAACAGAAAGTACTCCAGGCAGAGGAAATAGCATATACCAAAGCAGGGAGAAGGGAGAGAACATGGCACATTGTGGGGTGTAGCTGGAGGAGATGAGATTGGGGAGCCGAGCAGAGGCCAAAGAGGGCATTAGTAAGCCTGGAGTTTGGAGCAGAAAGAAAGTAATGGAAGGATATTTAAGCAGGAGAAGGATATGACCAAATTTGCCCTGGCAATAGTATGGTGGTTGGATTGAAAGGGGCAAGCCTGGAATAGAGTCCAAGCTGAAGGCTGGTATAGGCATCCATGGGAGAGATGATGGTGGACTTGCTTAGGGTGGAGGTAAAAAGGGGTGGAGAGAAGTGCATATGCTATAGAAGCTTCATGGAGGGAGGGCCTCCAGGAGTTGGAGATTCCATAGGATATGAGGGGCAATGGGAAGGGCAGTGTCTAGTATGGCTCCTGGGATAGGAGATGCATCTGGAAGTGTACTTGATGGTGTAAACCCAACCTGGCACTTGAGCTCCAGGCCTGAAGACTCAAATGACCTTTTTTTTGGCCACGCCACACAGCATGCGGGATTTTAGTTCCCTGACCAGGGATGGAACCCGTGCCCCCTGCAGTGGAAGCATGGAGTCTTAACCACTGGACCGCCAGGGAAGTCCCTCAACTGATATCTTGACCATCTTTATAGGTGACTAACAGGCTCTTCTAACTGCATGTGGCTGTAAGGGAGGAAAAAACTGTCTTCTACCCTTTTAGGTTCAGTACCTAGAGTCCTGCAAATTAAACTGACACAAGACAGATTAACAGGAGAAAGGGCATAAAAATGTTATTGGTTGTTAATATCTTAATTTTTATATGTGCACAAGGGTCTCACAGAAAAGGAAGACAGTTAGCCCTGAGAGTTTGTATACCAGTTTAACAAAGAAAAAAATAATTGTGCAGAAGTGATAAGACGAAGGAAAATGGTTGAGGCTTCTAGAGGTGGTAACTTGTGTGAAGGGATACTTATGGGTGAAACTAATGGAAGATAAGTGTTCTTCCAGTAAGGTTTGTTAATGCAGATTCAAGTTCTACTATCTCTAGCAATGAGTCATCTCCTCTTCCTAGTACAGAAGAAGGGAGTGGAGACATCTTCACAAAGGGAAATTTATGCCCTGCCTTTTTAGACAGAAAGGAGGAGGATACAGAGATTTTCTTGCATCTGCTGATTCTCAGTTGCCTTCAGCTCAGAATAATCCTTATGACAAAATGGTATATTTTGGGGTGGCATATTCTCATCCCCTTCATGACCAACATAAGAAGTTTTGGCCTCATCCTCCCACCTCTCCTCTGGATCTCCCTCATCTGTCCTTCTTTCTTTCCTTCTTTTCTTTCCTTTAATCCCAATTCTGCACTCATCTATTTCACCTCAGGTGGGTCACACGACCTCCTGGACCTTAGTTTCAGTAAAACAGAGGCACCAGTGAATTTTCTGTAACTCATCTTCAAGGTCTCTTCTTGTTCTAAAACGTGAAGACTTGGGCCTTCGAGGAAGCAGAACACAGCATTTATAAGGGTGGGATTTCAAGTCTGACCAGCAGGGGTTTATCCTGGTTCTCCCATTGCTAGCTCTTTAATCGAGGGCCAACTCTCCAAACCTCGGTTCCCGACATATAGGTATAGAGTGGGAATAATAATAATATGTACCTCATACAGTTTTTGTAAGGCGTGTAAGAGTTAATCTACTTAGCATAGTGTCTAGCACATACTAGGCTCCCAATATATGTTAGCTATTCAAACATATGATATATTAATAATTGCCATTATTATTATCTATGCACTAGCAAATGTGAACAGGGAAGTGAGAATAACAATAAAAATTTATTGAGCACCTACATAACGTCAGGAATGTTTCTACATTTCACAGTGTAGTTGTACAATTCATTCTGTACAACTCCTTGAGATGAACACAATAATTATCTACATTTTATGTCAAAGAAGCTGAAGCACAGTGGAATCAAGTAACTTGCCCAAGGTCACATCACTAAGAAGTAGCAGAACCTGGCTTTCAAAACCAGGAAGTCTGGCTTTGAGGACCGCACCTGTATTCAGTATGTGGTACATGGACAAGTCATAATACACTCAGCATCTTACAGTATGTGGTACATGGACAAGTCATAATACACTCAGCATCTTATACCCTCTCTCTTTTTATTCTTTTGCAAAACTTCAGTATGTGGTACATGGAGAAACCATAATATTCAGTATGTGGTACATGGACAAGTCATAATACACTCAGCATCTTACACCTTCTCTCTTTTTATTCTTTTGCAAAACTTCAAGCATTTCCCCAACCAGGAAAAAAAAATCTGACCTTCATTTAGCTTAGGTTATTTTCTCCACCAAGAGCTCCAAATAACCTAGGTCTGTGTTACTGCAAT
Source organism: Mesoplodon mirus (assembly GCF_964341445.2). NCBI lineage: Eukaryota > Metazoa > Chordata > Mammalia > Artiodactyla > Ziphiidae > Mesoplodon > Mesoplodon mirus. Next base: position 175,955,233 of record NC_138977.1, read on the forward strand.
TGTGTTCCATGGTCCACTACATCTGTAACAATAACATGTTAATAGAAGTTATGCCTCAAAGGATTCCATGGCCAACCGAGTTTGGGAAATGCTAGACTAAGCAAAGTTTATTTGCTGAGTAAACTGCAGAACTTCTCAGGGACTTTAAAATGATAGTGTACACTGTGAACCCCTGGGTGGGAAATATAAAGCAGTGTTTCTCAGACACATTTAATTATGGAACCTTCCCTTTTCTTTTCACAGAACATCCCAAAGGACTTGTATTCCATGGAACACACGTTGGGAAATACTGACCTAGGTGCTAATGGTGAAATAGGATACCAGAGAGCTGGAAAGACTCAAGAGGAACAGGGCAATTAAAATCTCTAGTTGGGGGCTTCCCTGGTGGCGCAGTGGTTGAGGGTCCGCCTGCTGATGCGGGGGACGTGGGTTCGTGCCCCGGTCCGGGAGGATCCCACATGCCGCGGAGTGGCTGGGCCCGTGAGCCATGGCCGCTGGGCCTGTGCGTCCGGAGCCTATGCTCCGCAGCGGGAGAGGCCACAGTAGTGAGAGGCCCCGCGTCCCGCAAAAAAAAAAAAAAAACCTCTAGTTGGCAGTAAAGGCCAGTTTGAATACCAATTCATAGAGATCGGAAACCCTGTGTAACTTAGAGGTCACAGACAAGGACAAACTGGAACAAAGATTGTATTTGACCTTCACTATTAAAAAAAAAAAAGGTGGGGGGAATTTTACATATATATCCAGTATCAGAGCATTTGATACCACTGGGTTCACATTCCTACCTAACAATAATTGGCTGCCCTACTTTCATTAGGCAAACATTCTCCAGTTTGGCACAGTTCTCACCACTCCCTATTATATTATAATTAGCTCACTCCCATCATTTATGTGACATGGAAGTGTTTGAGTTTGTGACCCCTGGTCCCACTGCATCTTGTAAACCTCACAGAAGCTGGAATAGTGGTTTTTACTTTATAACTACAACTGAGGCATTTATTTTTATAACTAGTTCTTTTTTTTTTTTTTTTTTTTGCCTTTTCAAATAATCGTGTGTATTCTTCTCTGATGCTACATTGAAAAAAATTTTTTTTACATCTTTATTGGAGTATAATGGCTTTACAATGGTGTGTCAGTTTCTGCTTTATAACAAAGTGAATCAGTTATACATATACCTATGTTCCCATATCTCTTCCCTCTTCAGTCTCCCTCCCTCCCACCCTCCCTATCCCACCCCTCTAGGTGGTCACAAAGCACCGAGCTGATCTCCCTGTGCTATGCGGCTGCTTCCCACTAGCTATCTATTTTACATTAGGTAGTGTATATATTTCCATGCCACTCTCTCACTTTGTCCCAGCTTACCCTTCCCCCTCCCCATATCCTCAAGTCCATTCTCTAGTAGGTCTGTGTCTTTATTCCTGTCTTACCCCTAGGTTCTTCATGACCGTTTTTTTTTCTTAAATTCCATATATATATGTTAGCATACGGTATTTGTCTTTCTCTTTCTGACTTACTTCACTCTGTATGACAGACTCTTAACTAGTTCTTTTTTCTCATTGTAAATGTACCCCTGCTGATTGCAAAAACTTGGAAATAGAGAAAAGTATGAAAAATAAAACAATGGCATACATAATAATGACAATTCAGAGACGGCTATTGCTAATCTTCTGGTATATTCCTTCTCATATTTTTGTTTGCACCTACGTATCTAAGTTTTCATCATATTTTGGATCATTCTGTATATGTGATTTTGTATCTTCCTTTATTCAAAGAACATTCTATTAGTTACTAAGCATGGTTTATTCTGCTAAATTGTAATAGGTGAGTTTCTAAGAAAACTCACTTTAAAAAAATCACTTACAATGAAACCAGAGAGGTTAGGGGCTAGAAAGCTTTAAACTCGCAATAAAAAAGGTATTTTTCCTGCAAGAATGTCTATCTTAGAGTTGTTTTTTATAGTCATAAAAGCACAGCTCTAAAAGTTAAACATTGTTGAACAAATCCAACATTACATAGTTCAAAAGTGACTCTAATAAAAGAGAAACTAATGCCAAAGTGCATGTGAAGGGCTTGAATGTTATTTCACTAAATGTGAGAATGGAAAAAGCAACTTTTCAAAATTCACATATGATAATTTTATATAATATACAAACATGTAGCTTTATGTAGCTGATATAATAAATTGAAGGTATGAATACACATTTGAATATTCCTCCACCTTCCTAAAAGTTTATATCCTCGAATTGCTCAAAACCCCTTTTCAATAGAAAAATCAGAGATACTCTTACATACATATATATATTTTTAACAAGCATTTTTAAATTTTATTTATTTATTTATTTGGCTGCATTGGGTCTTAGTTGTGGCACGCAGGATCTTCATTGCGCCATGCAGGCTTCTCTCTAGCTGTGTGTTGCAGGCTTCACCCTAGGGCTCCAGGGTGCACGGGCTCAGTAGTTGTGGCGCTCTGGCTTAGTTGCCCTCTGGCATGTGGGATCTTAGTTCCCCGACCAGGGATCGAACCCACATCCCCTGCACTGGAAGGCGAATTCTTTACCACTGGACTACCAGGGAAGTCCCAGAGATACTCTTATATTGAGGGCATAAATAGTAGTAGTTGTATTTGGCACTTTAGAATTCTAGCATCCTGTAAGTGAGAGGGCTTAGTGGTCATCACCATGTAATTGTGCCCTTGAAGTAGGAGTAGCAGTAGGAGTCCCCTCTACAAGAATCAGTGGCTATCCATTCTCAACATGATCGGCTCCTGTGATGGGAAACCTCTACCTCAGAGGTGCGATTCAGAGCTTCTAACTAGACAGTTCGTCCTCACATCGAAGCCATGAATCCTCCCCTGACTTCTGCCCAGTCGCCCAATACTGCTCTTCAATTTGAAGTCTAATTCTTTTCCCTATGACAGCTTCTTAAGTATTTTGAGAAATCTATTATTTTGCCAAGCAATCTTTTCTAAGCTAAGCATCTTTTAAACTTTTATTTAATTTTTTATTGAGATATAGTTGATTTACAATATCGTGTTAGTTTCACATGTACAGCAAAGTGATTCAGATATATATATATATATATTTCAGATTATTTTCCATTATGGGTTATTATATGATATTGAATGTTTTTCCCTGTGCTATACAGTAAATCCTTGTTGTTTACCTATTTTAATTATAGTAGTTTGTATCTGTTAATCCCATACTCCTAATTTTGACCCCGCCTTTCTCCTTTGGTATCCATAAGTTTGTTTTCTATGTCTGTGAGTCTGTTTCTGTTTTGTATATAGATTCATCTGTATTATTTTTTGATTCCACATATAAGTGATATTATACAATATTTGTCTTTCTCTGCCTGACTTACTTCACTTAGTATGGTAATCTCTAGGTCTACCCATGTTGCTGCAAATGGCAATATTTCATCCTTTTTTGTGGCTGAGTAATATATATATGTACATACTACATCTTCTTAAGCCAGTCATCTGTTGATGGGCACTTGGGTTGTTTCCATGTCTTGGCTATTGTAAAGAGTGCTTCTATGAACATTGGGGTGCATATATCTTTTCAAATTAGAGTTTTCATCTTTTCTGGACATATGCCCAGGAGTGGGATTGCTGGACCATATGGTTAAGGTAAGCATTTTAATTTCTTTCAAGTTTCTAATATATCATAGTTTTGAGACATTTCTAGAAGCCCAGAATGATTTTAGAATTACATAAAATTTTTAAAGGCGTTAAATTAAGGGAATTCCCTGGTGGTCCAGTGGTAAGGACTCCACGCCCTCACTGCCGAGGGCCCAGGTCCAATCCCTGGCCAGGGAACTAAGATCCCACAAGCCATGCAGTGCGGCCCCCCACCCTCCGAAAAAAAAAAAAAAGGAGTTAAATGAAGATAAATTTGGATCAGAACAAGAACAAGGCAGGGAAAGGGAATCTGGTCCGTAGTAGGCATCATTCATGTCATCTCAATTAATCCTCACAGTTGCCTAATGAGACAGTGTTGGTCAAGGCTTACTATCCTGTAAGTGACAGAAAGTCCAACTCAAACTGGTTTAAGTAAAACAAATAAACAGATTCATAAGAAACTAAAAATCCCAAGAGTTGACCTTGGCCTTCAGTATAACTTGATCTAGGCACTCAAATAATGCCACTAGGACTTGGGTTTTTTTCTACCTCTAAACAATGCAGTCTGCTGTATGGCCTTCATTCTTGTAGAAAGTTTGAAGACTCCCTGCAACTCCAGGCTCCCAAGTTCAAGTTTAGCAGGAAAGAGCCCCAGCAGTGCCAGCAAAAGCATCATTGCATCTCATTGACACTGACTGCATCATGTGCCTGCCTCTGAACAAATGGCGAGGACCAGGGTCATGGGTGATCTTGTTACCCAGGCCTGAGACCCACATCCACCTCTGAAGCAAAGGGTGGAGGTACCACCCAGAATGTATGGACTATGAGTGGGGAAGGGGTTGTTCCCCAGAAGGAAATCTGGGTGCTGTTACCCAAAGAAGTGGGAATGGGCTACCAAGTCAACCACGTCGACTTAGTATTATTTTAATATCCCATTTAGAGACAAGGTGACCAAAGCTCAGAGACAGAAAGCTGTTTGTCCAAGGTCATACATAGAAAGTGAAAGGAAGGGGTGTGCTCCACTGCAAAGCCCTGCTCTTTTCCCCTCTCCCCACAATGCTATGCAGGGGAAGTTCTGTTGACCGGAACTGAATCATAGCAAATGTATCTCCACTTTTTATGATTCAGTAACTTTGGGTGACAGAGTAATTAACTAATTTTAAGCGCTGGGGATAAATGCTCCTGAATCCTTTCATCTTGATTTCCTGGCAAAAGTGTTGGAATTTCTCCATGATTGGTCAGTGAACTCATCAACATCTTCCCAGAACCTGGGGGACATGGCTTCGGGGACTTCATTAGCCAGTTACCCACTTCATCTTGATTTTCACTTCCTGGTAGCAAGTCTGGTTCTGTCTGTCATGAGGCCTTGGTTATCATGGACAGCCTCTGTGGTATGTCTTGGGGACAGCAGAGTGGAACCCCATGATGATCATGCTCCAGAGATTTGCTCAGCCAAGGCACTTTTTAAAGATGTAAATGCAAATGTCTTGGTCATCGTGAGCACTAGTCCTTATTATCACTAGAGCATTATGCACTTTTCTCTAGCCTTTCTGTTCTGAAGACATTTGAAATGCCTTAGAAAGTTAAACTATGTCCCTTATCAATAGCAGACTAAACTGTGATAAAATCATGCATGAAATACATTCATGTATGGAATACCATCCAGCCATTAAAAAAATAAAATGAGGGGCTTCCCTGGTGGCGCAGTGGTTGAGAGTCCGCCTGCCAATGCAGGGGACACAGGTTCGTGCTCCAGTCTGGGAAGATCCCACATGCCACGGAGCGGCTGAGCCCATGAGCCATGGCCGCTGAGCCTGCGTGTCCGGAGCCTGTGCTCCGCAACGGGAGAGGCCACAGCAGTGAGAGACCCGCGTATCACAAAAAAAAAAAAAAAAAAAAAAGAGGCAACCAAATATCAGTACTGGCAAATCTCAAAAACTTAATGTTGAACAACAAAAAGTGCTGTGGAAGGACACATGCAAAATCGTGCTATATTCGGTGCAGGACTACATAAGAAGGAAAACTATAAACACATGTATAGGCATTTCATGATGGTAGGTCCTTGGGGTAGGAGAAGGGGCTTCAAATGGTAAAAGGGAAACAGGATATCATCATTTTTATTTGTAATTTTTTTTCTTAATCTAGGTGGTGGATACAGAGATATTTGTCAAATTTTTCTCTATACTTTTTTTATTAAAAATATACAATATTTGATAGTGAGACATGTTACCCCTCAGTCATGGTCAAGTTTCCACCTCTCTGATGCTGTATTGGTCAGGATTCAATGGTGGAGACATAATTCACTCTAGCTCCCCAGTGAGTTTAGGCTGAAGGAGATTTAATAGTGTTAACAGAATTACTCAGGAGGCTGGAGGGACCACGCTGAGCTTTTAGGAATAGCTTTGAGAGCCATCCTGCAGTACGGAGCGGGCACCAAGGGCAGTACTGTCTTTTATAATCGGGACACTACCAGTTGGATTGGAAAGAACACTGGACATTCCAGACTCTGCAGCAATGGCACTTGTCAGCAGAAACAGTGGAAGCAGCAGAAGTGTGGCTTTCCCATCACTGCTTCTGTTACCTAAAGCTCAGCTTCTCTATTACACCGGTGCAGAATCAAATCCCCAAGACAGAGTCTTGGGTGAAGTAGAAAAGGATAGCTTTATTGCTTTGTCAGGCAAAGCAGAACACACCAGGCTTCTGCCTCGAAAAACTGTGTCCCAACCCGAGAGGATTTGATGAAGGGTTTTGTAACAGTGGTTCAAAGGTGGGGTTTCTGACAAGATTAGGCTGTGAGCAGGGCCTGCACGCCCTAATCTCATCTCAGGTGGTCCTCTCTTAATCTCGCCTCAGGTGGTTTACTGGCTGCTCCTCCCTTGATTAGCAACTGTTCAAATCCGCCCTTTGGAACTCAGGGAAGGTCGTGGAGGCTGGAGTCTTGCCTCTAAGAAATGGAGGACTAAAGGAGGCCTCCCTGCCCAGGTCCCACTCGGTTTCACTTCCTTCGGGTTGCTGGAACCCCACGTGCATCTGGGAATTATAGTTCTCAACTTTCAGCCTCTGCAGTGGAGGAAGACACATGAGGAGAAGGTAGGAAATGCTGATCCACCATATTTCTCCCAGGAGCCATATTGTTCCATCCCATAAGCTCTTACTGCCCCTACACCACATGGGCCCAGCCCTTAATTCCCCCCTTTACCCCCACTCTGAACTCCTATCCCAGCCTCCATAATAGATTGGGGATTGGCAGTCAGAGGACTCAGTGAAAAACAAGAGGCAATTCCATAGGCACTGTAATAAGATGGCAGGTTTAGACATATAAGACCCAGGCACAGGATTGCAAAGAATGCGTTAGACCTGGAAAAAACATCTGGGGTCACAGTGGACCACAGTCAGCTAGATGTTCCCCAGGGGAAGGTGGTGGTACTTAGTGATGAAAGAGCTTGGCTCCAGACTGAGACCATCTCAGGCCATTTTTGATGGCCTCACTACTTACTAAAGGGCGACCATAGGCAAGTTGCTTAATCTCTCTGCCCTTCAGTTTTCCTATCTGCCAAATGGGGGTGATGATGATGATAATAAAACCTCCCTCAGTGGGCTGCTGTGGAGGTTAAATGATGCAGGATTAACAATAATAGCAAACACAGACAGTGCTTACCAGGCGCTGGGCTAAGTGTAACATACACTTTAATTCATTTAACTTCACACCAGCCTGGAGATGGGTACTTTTTGTTGTTTGCATCTCTCAGATATGGAAACTGAAATTCTAATCTAACAGTCTGGAGTCAGACTCTGAGCTCATGATGGCTCCAGGATGCTCCTCTCAGAACACATGCAGGACTCAGGGCAGACTGAGCACCACATCAGACTGAAATAATCCTTAGCTGTTATTACTTAGAAGAGCAGGTAGAGGAAGAGAGGTGAGCTTGGGAACTAACAACAATACCGAATTCCGTCAAATGGCAAAAAATGTCCCACCTGTGGGACTGGGGCCAGGGCACTGCGAGGCTGAGTGTGAAGTCGGTGTGTTATCTGTCACCGAATGTCCCCACCTCCTCCGATGTTGGGAGTGTGGGTGGGTGAAAAGGAGAAGCTCCAGCAGAAGTGGTTGGCTCTTTCTATTTCCTTAGGAGGAACTCTCCCCACTTCCTCGATAAAAAGAGAATCTACTGGACGTCAGTGGGGCGTCCCCACAATTAGTGGGTGCCCAAAGGTGCAGGCTGGGGAAACAAGCAGGAGCCTAGGAGGAACCTGAGAGGGATGGGCAGTACCCTTTCTTCTCTTGCTGAAATCCACTGCCATGGCTGCCCCAAAAGAGCATCTTGTCACCCCTTCATCTCCTGGGTGGGAGCTGAGGTGAGCCTGGGCTCCTGGCTCCCAGGGGGTGGGAAATACCAGGGTGTTCATTCCTAACCAGCTGTTTCTGCTTGGGGAAGACTCTGAGCCTGCAGCCCCCTTTCTATCCTAGACAAAGGAGCACGGTGAGTGTTAGAAAAGTAGTAAAGATATGCTAGAAACCAACTGAGACTTTCTCTTGTACAAACTATGTAAAATGCTAAAATGCCGCTTTGAATTAGGGAACTCTTTCAAATAAACATGTATTTTATTAAATTCATCAATGACTAAATAGCTTTGAAAAATAGTGGTAGAGAGATATGCAGAAAGTATTCACTCAGCCTTCAGATAATGAATGCTTGGTGAATCTATACATCAGAGGACAGGGACTTGGTCTTTGTCTGTTGCCAGGGGATAGAAAGTAGGAGGATCTGAGCCCCCAGGCCCCCTGACTTGCATACTCACCAGGCAGGACCAGCTACCTAATTTGTAAGACCCAGTGCAAAAGGAAAACATTGGGCCCTTATTAAAAATGTGTTAAAAATTTCAACATAGTGACAATAGAGCATCAAAGCAAGTGCGGGGACCCTCTGGGTGTGGCATCCTGGGCAACTGCACAGGTCACATGCGCACGCAGCTGGCCTTGCAGCTAGGAGATTCTCCCCAAAGAGGAGCAGATCTTGGATGCCTGACAATGGCCCCTCCTCTGGGATGACCTTTTTTCATCCTAAGAAGTTAGCGGAGCAGGGTGACAACAATTTCTTGTCGGGGAATCACAACACAGAAAACGCAGAGTGGGCTTCCCTAGTGGCGCAGTGGTTAAGAATACACCTGCCAATGCAGGGGACATGGGTGCGAGCCCTGGTCCTGGAAGATCCCACATGCTGTGGAGCAACTAAGCCCATGTGCCACAACTACTGAAGCCCACATGCCTAGAGCCCGTGCTCCACTACAAGAGAAGCCACCGCAATGAGAAGCCTGAGCACCACAACGAAGACAACAGCAACTAGAGAAAAGTCCACGCGCAGCAACGAAGACTCAACGCAGCCAAAAAACAAAAAAAACAAAAAAAAAAAACCTCAAAGAGTTTCCTATCGCCCCTCTGGCCTTCCTTCTTCCTATGAGCATCTGTGGAGCATTTTCTCAGTGTGTGGCACCCTGGGGAAGTCACGGTTGCAAACTTCAGATCATTCACAGTCTAGTGAGGGAGATAGTTTTACAAGCAAGCAATTAAGATCCAGTGTGATCCCTTACAAGGGAGGAGGGTGAGGGGCATTTTGGAGAAGGGCCCCTAGTTGGCCTGGGGGAGGCAAGAAGGGACCACTGATGGGTCCTTGCGAGGAGGGACTTTGCAGATCTGGGGAGCTGGGGTCCTGATGGCTTTTTAGAAAGTCACACTGGCACAGCGCGGAGGCTGGGTTTGTGGAAGGCCAGGCTGGTACTAGGGAGCCCAGTCATGGGACAGCTCGCTGCCCTGGGAGACGGCAATGGGTCCTGAACGACAGCGGAATACCTGGCTCTCCTCCTGGACAGGAGGGGGTGGAATGGAATCAGCTGGCTTTGGTGATTGGCAGTGGGTGGGTATTAAAGTTGAAAGAAAATCCTAAAAAGATTAATTGACTCCTGACTTTGGGCAGATACACAGACACAGTAAGAAAGCCAGTTTGGAGGGAAAGATTATGCCTATTATTAGTAATTTTGCAAATCAGTAAAGCTATCGGGAGAGCAATATATCACTAAATGCCTTTCCGAACTTCACATCACACCTCTTCTTCCTCCCCATCAGGACCCCAGCCCCAAATCACCTCATTAACAAAAACACAGAAGAATCATCAACATCTTTTCGTAGAAATACACAGAATCGAAAAACTAGGGAGCGGAATGAAGTGAATAGATTGGTTATTCCATACCTCAGAAGCAATGAAAGCAACACAACTTGGGAAAAGGAAATTTCAGGTTTATAACTGTTTCTAGTTCTGTAATCAAGGGCAATCATCCTAATACAAATATGCTTTTTAAAAATAGAAATAATTTCCCTGGCTTTTTTTTTTCTGTTACTGTGGCTTTATTATTTCATCCCAAGTTTGTTCTGTAATGTAGAAATGAAAGAAGGCCTAGGAGGTACTCTGTTCTGTAAAGTCAGGGAACAGAACTGTTTTTAAAACAAAGTTGCATTAAATTGTGTCTTCCTATCTCCCTACATATAGTAGGATCAACACAGGCAACAGCAGAGATTTGCACTGCCTCTCCTCCTAATACTAGCCGAGAGGCCCTTTGAAAATGGAAGAGTTGGTTAGAACCCATCCTGAGTAGAAGTTTGAAGAGGAAGGAGTATCTCAAACCCCTGAAGTAGAATAATCTGGGCAAGAGCCAGCCCTATATAATACAAAATTTAAAGAATAAGAACAAAGGCCATAGGAAAGCCATGGTGTAGCCATCTTGTGAGATCTTCTATTAGGTTAAAGGAGTATAAAATGAATCATCTGAATGTGGGACTTCCCTTTTAAATTTTCAATTTTAAAGCAATAGAAACTGATCACCCTACCCAGAGCCAAAACTATATTATGAAGGCCCTATCCTGAAACATTCAGCTTGTACCAGAATAACTCCTACAAGCAGCACATTCACTACAAATAACTACTTTATTAGCAGTCCCACATTGAATCTACTTACTTGAAGAGCTTCTGAAATGTTTAAGGTTCCAGAACTATCTTGAATTGCTCTTAGCATTAAAAAAGAGTAGATGGTGAAGGGCTGGTAGCCCAGCAGGCCTACTCAATACCCCTTATCTAAAAAAACATTCTTATATAAGCTAATTCAGACACACAAACTTTACCTGCTTCTGATTTAAGAGTTTTCCTGACAGAGAAAAAAAAAAAAAAAACCTGTGAGGAGACCCACTCCCTTTGCCACATAGCTCAGGCATATTTTTCCCCAACATTATTCAGACAGTGAGAGAAGTCAGGTCTCTCCAGTTTTAGTTCTCTTAGAGACAGAAGATTGGCCAATAGCAGTTAGTCCTGAGTCAACCCCAAGGCACTATGATGTCAAAGGTACTTCATACCTACACCCCCAAACCAAAGAATTCACATAGAGATTAATATACTCTAGAAGGAATAAACATTTCAGATCAGCTTGTGACTACTGACCTGTCTCATGTTTACACCATAAGAAAAGCCAATATAATAGCTGTTTTCCTGGAAGCCTTTTCCTGGCAGTCACAACAGGAAGAGGCCTGTGAAAAACCTCAGGGAGCAGTCCCCTCCATTAGGCTGCAGCACTTAAGGTTTATCACAGGAAAAAACCCAACGATTCAGTCCTTGGCATCCCCTACTCCATCCGCATTGATGGCAAACATAGCTTCAGCTTCAGGAAGACAAGGAGAGTCACAGATTTTGCAGATCCTGGTTTCCCCTCTTCCTTTTCTCAGGTACAGTCTTGTTGTTGAGGCATGAGCAATGATATTTCCTCCAATAGGTTTTTTAGGATCTGCAGCACACATGGCTGCTCCATCCACTTGGGCTACCACCTGGTTGGTGATTACCACTGCTACACCAAACTCATCAGCAAGTCACAGAAGCATCCACAGAAACCTGCCCAAGTGCATCTGCCTGGCGGAAAGCTCACCTCGACCCGAATAGTCTGTCCTGTAGAGGGCGGTGGCACTGTCTACAGTTAGCAGTGCATACCTGGACTCTGCCATCATGGCTGATGCTTGATAAAGGAGCTGGGTCTGGTGGTCTGTGTTGAACCCTCGAGCATATGCTACATTATCCAGGACATCACTGCCAGAGAGGCCATATCTCTCAGCCACTACTAGCAGCCATTCTGGCCTAAAGGTACCCTCAGTGTCAATGTACACGGCCTTTCCTTCACCTCCACCTCGGTCAGTGGGAAGCTGGCATGTTACAGCCAACGTATGACAGATCTGGGTCTTCCCAGTTCGGAATTCTCTGAACATCTCTGTGATGGATCCAGTCTCAATTCCTCCTTGAAGTAGTTTGTCAAGCTCTTTGGAGCCGGTAGTAATCTGTATGATCTCAGACCACCTTTGGTGGAACCCAGTTGCAGTGGTGATACCCACTGGAACTAATTTAGCTGCCTCAGTCAGAATTTAATCAGCTTTGGCTTCACTAATCCCCTTAGTATTTATTAGCTCCTTCTTTGGTGCATAGGCAACAGCCTCCACAGTATGGAATCCAGCTTCTTCCAATTTCTTCACATCATTGGCATGTATGCCGCATTGCTCTAATTGAGAAATAGGTTGTGGACCAAAGCTCTCTTCTTCCACTGAAGTATCTGCATTTGCTTCAAGCTGCAGCTGCGTAGCCATTACTTAGTGTTCAATACTGCGCCCCACTTCTCTACGCCCTTGCTCCGGCCTTCTGCACAAAACCCAGATGAGTTTCAGCTCCTAACTGCGCTCCTGGGGTGCGTCTCAGCTCTCTTCAGGCCTCGGTCTCAGGCAGCAGCACCCACTCCGTCTGCCACCTTCGGAAATCCCCTCCCTGGCTTTTATCGTCAGACTATTTAGTAATTTATTTATTTGTACCTTTAACAGACTGTAATAGATGAACTCAGGTACTTAGTTAAAAGGGATGGGGGTGGGGAGGGGGAAGGAGGATCATTGTCAAGTTCAGCCAAGTCTTGAAATAAAATTTAGGGGCTTCCCTGGTGGCGCAGTGGTTGAGAGTCCGCCTGCCGATGCAGGGGACATGGGTTCGTGCCCTGGTCCGGGAAGATCCCACGTGCCGCGGAGCGGCCGGGCCCGTGAGCCATGGCCGCTGAGTCTGCGCATCCGGAGCCTGTGCTCCGAAATGGGAGAGGCCACAACAGTGAGAGGCCCGCGTACCGCAAAAAAAAAAAAAAAAAAAAAAAAAAATTTAAAGTAAAAGTACCCTTAATGGGTTAGTTGCTTAAGAGTTACCGTGTGTGCACAACATGCATCCTTGAAATAATTAGCAGGAGGAAAAGATTGGTGGCAGCCCATAATATTCCCCTTATTTAGAAAGCATTTGGGGCAGACTCTATAATGCAGTCTTAAAAGAATTGCTAGTCAGATTCTAATTTGGGGAGCTGTAAGGATGTGGAAGCTCAGCCCAGTCACCTGAGCAGTCATTAGCATTAAGCTACACTGAGTCCCTTTCTCATTTCACACTTTATAGACCCCTTAGTTCCAGCTCAGCAGTCATGGAGGGAAACTATTCAGGTATTCATATATGCCAAATCACACCGGGTACTCTCAGGGGAAAAATAGTCCTTTGATAGAACTTGGTGAGTGAATTCTTGTCTCTTGAAATACACACCAATTTTCAAATTAACCCAGAGTTGGTCTTAAAGCAAGTCCTTTGCTTTCCTTCCATGTTGTGATGAGGACTCTGACACCTTGGGTTGCTACCTCTAAACCATGTGCTTTCTTTGGCATGGCTTCGGGGATGGCATGGGCACTGCAAGGGTGAGACAGCTCATCTCGTAGCTTCTGAGCTCTCTTTCATGGCTTCCGTGGATGGGTGCTGCTGTGGCACTTGGCAGGGGGAGATCAAGAGAGAGATTTTTCTACTGACCTGTTACGTGATGCACAACACACTTTTCATATAAGTGCTTCCACCTGCAAGCCTGGGCCGCTGGGGAGGGTGCATTGCGCAATGAGGCCTGATGATACAGCTCCTCCCTTCTCTCTGCTTTACACATATTGGCTTCTGTCAGAGGCCAGGTGTCTAGTGGCACATGCGTGCCCTTTGGCCGAAGGATCTGAGTTGGCTTAAGAGAATTTGTATGTGGGAATGGCTGTTCTTTCTTACAGGAACTCATTTCTGTATGCTTTGAACCAACCAAAGCAGACTTCTCTGTAGGACAATATTCGATTAGGAATGTTTCCATCTCATGAACGGGACCATGCTCTAGGGAATGAAGAATGACCAACTTGACTTGGGTTCTAAAGAATTAATCAAGCATCTTCTTAAATGGGATTACACACATTCCTGAGGCATGTGAAGCGAGACAGGAATCTGCTCCAACATTCTTGCTGGAAGCAGGCGGAAGCTTTTTAACCAGCCTTTAAAAGAAGATGCCAGATGCCCAGATGGGAAAGAAGTAACTTTTCCTGGGAGGGTTGGCAGGCAGAGGACATGAATAGAGTCACAGATTGTACTTTGGAGCCAGAGTGAGATGGTTGCTGGCTCTGGAGGAATTGTTGAGAGGCTTCTTGTCAAAGTGTCAAGGTTTGTGTCCAAGTGTCAGGCCATGAAAAGTCTCTGCCCAAGGTAATTTCTGGATGACTGAGGGTAGCCAATCAGGGCTAAACCAGCTTCAAACCTTCTGCTGAATTAGTGATAGTCATTGTTTCGTTATCAACTCCTGGGTGTGTCGGAGGCAGAGCCTTGGTTGCTAAACAAAGGGGGATAAAACAGCCTGCTCTACTGAGAACTGGTGACCTGTCGCTGATTCTGGGTCCTTCATACTTGGACAGCCTTCAGGTTAACTGCAGAATGTGTTCATCCAAGCACTGCAAAAACTTCCTTCGCGAAAGCAGGACTCTTGAGTTTCCTCAAATGCCTCTTCAACAAAAGAATGTGTTTGTTTTGTTTTCTTCTCCCCACCTCAGGGAAGCCAGTCAGTGGCTCCCCAGTCTTCCAGCTGGCGAGGGGCATCTCTGAGAGCCAAGAGAGTGGGATGCGAATGCAGGAAGGGGAGATGGGAATGACTCCCAATGTCCCTCCTTGGTGAGGCCTTTCATGGCTGTCCCCACCCCAGGCATTGTCTACCCCATCATTTTGATACATCATTCTGATCTATGTCCATATATATTATAGCACTTATTTTTTATCTAAAGTTATCCTGTTCATTTAAGTATTTCCCAGTCTAAGGTCTCTTCCCCACTTAGAATGTAAACTCAAGTGGAACAAGGATCCTATCTGTCTTGTTCACCCCTCTGTCCTTCTGCACTAGACAGTTCCTGGTCTATGGCAGCTGCTCATAAATATTTCTTGAATGAATGTATGTATGCACTGGGTGTGAACATTCTACAGAGCCTCATACTTTAAAAAAATTTAGACATTTGGATTAGAAATTTTACTGAGGTGAATTATTTGGTTTCATGCTTTCCATGTATAGAAGATACCAGAAAACTAAACCTACTCTAAATGACCTGGAGCATCACCATCAATGTTGGTTAGTATACCGGACTATCATCCAGACCTATTGAATGCATGATTTTGTTTGTTTGTTTTGCATCGACACAAACTGTTGTGATTGTTGAAGTTTTGGCTCTGCCTTTAATGACTTTTCTCTCTTCATTTTGGCCAATCAGCTCTTCTTTCTATCACGGAAGCACCTACAACAACTGTTCTTCTACTGGTCATTTGCAATTTTGATGAAACAATAGTTGAGCTTGGGAGACATGAATAGAAAATACAAGTAAGTAGGTCCTGCCTAGGAAGGAAGAGAATCTCTTGGCTATAGATGTGAGTATTCAGACATCCTTGGTGGCATTTACTGAACTTAATTCAATTTTTTTTCTGCCTCTAGTTCATGACTGCAAACAACAGAAACTGATGTTGGTTATTGCAAGAAAACAATGGACTTTCTGAAGTCCTGAGGGAGAGCTCATAGAAAAGGATTCTATGTCACCAAAGAGCTTACAGTCTACATGAGGAAATCATACAAAACTAGTTTGAGGCAATGTATTAGCCAGGGTTCTCCAGAGAAACAGAACCAATAAACTAGCCAGCTACCTATCCTCTATCTATGTATCTATCTATGTACCTATCTATCTATCTATCCATCCATCCATCTATCATCTAACAACATGAGAGGAGATTTATAATAGGAATTGTGACTACAAAGGTGGAGAGGACCCAGGATCTGCCATCTGTAAGCTGGAAAACAGCAGGAAAGCTGTTGGGGTAATTCAGTCCAAGTTTAAAGGCCTGAGAAACAGAAGTGCCAATGTCTGAGGGCAGAAGATGGATGTCTCAGTTCAAACATGAGAGCAAATTCACCCTTCCTCCACCTTTTTGTTCTTTTTTTAAAAAATAGATACATATTAAAAATTCGGTTTTTTTATTTTTTATTTTTGGCTGCGTTGGTTCTTCGTTGCTGAGCTCAGGCTTTCCCTAGTGGCGGTGAGCGGGGGTTACTCTTCGTTGCGGTGCGCAGGCTTCTCATTGCAGTGGCTTCTCCTGCTGCGGAGCACGGGCTCTAGGCGCAGGGCTTCAGTAGTTGTGGCACGTGGGCTCGGTACCTCCTCCTTTTTGTTCTATTCAAGCCCTCATTGGACTGGATGATGCCCACTCACATTGGTGAAGGTGATCCTCTGTACTCAGTCTACTTGTTCAAAGGCTAATTATCTCCTAGAGACATCCTCATGTACATACCCAGAAATAATGTTTCACCAGTTATCTGAGCATCCCTTAGTCCAGTTAAGCTGACACATAAAATTAACTATCACAGGCAATAATAGAAGAGGCATCATAATGTCCTTTCTTTTGAGTCTCCAAATTAATTATATAGACTCCAAACAAGCCAGGAATTCTGAGGAAGGAGGGATCCCTGTACACTAAGGAGATCACATTAAGCTTTAAAGAAGAGGTATGATGGGATTTGGAGCCCAAGGGGGGTTATAATTTATCTAAGTAGAGAGGAGTGTGTGTGAGGGAGGGTGATCAAGGCTCAGGGAACAGCACAAGCAAAAGAATGGGAACAGACCCTGTGCAACATTTAGGGGTAAGTAAGTAAACCAGTCTCTCTGGTGTGGAAATTTCCAGAAAGGGAGCAGTGGGAGGCAAGCTGGAAAGGGAGGTCAGGTTGAATTAGATGGGGCCACACATGCTATGCTAAAACTTGGGGTGACATCCACAGCTGAGCAATTGACCTAGTAGGACAGAGCAGAAACCGATCAACAGTGTTTAATCAATACCTACAGTCTCTTCCATTGATAGTGAATTTCTCACCCTGGCCTTGAAGGTGTGACTTGCCTTCATTATCTCCCAAATAGAAAGTGGCCACAGGCAGGTCTGCTGTTATCTCTTCCCCAGAATGCCATAATCTTGTTTTGAAACCTCTTCCCCAATTTAGAATGTGCCTAAATTCTAAATCCCAGACAAAGTGAACTTGACCTTGAGGAGCAGGAGTTTTTGTCCTTGAATGCAGGCCAGTCACTCCCCATAATAACAATTGTAATGGCTGAACTTTGTTGAATACTGGTTATGTGCCAGCTACTCTTCTAATAGCTGAAGCATGTTTATTTAATCTTCTTTTATATTATTATATTTCCTGTTTTGCACAGGGAGGCTGCAGCTAGTCATTAGCAGACGTTGGGAATCCAACGCCAAATCCTGTCACAAATTCCAAACTTTTAATTACTGGGGCTGAGGCCCCAGAGTGCCTTGAGGGTTATAGGGGGTAACTGGACTGCCCCCTGGAAGTGGCAAAAGGGGGAAGGGGTAGCCAGTTTTACTCCTTCACAGGGCCCAGCACTTGATGGAATTCTATGAATTGCTTTGCAAATGCTAATCAAGTTCTCTTCAGAGAAGGATATAGATTTCTTGTTTTTTTTCAGAGGTTCTTCTTTGGATGGATGGATGGATGGATGGATGGACGGACAAAAGGATGATAAATGATAGATAGTTGGGACGAGGGGCCCATTTCAGGTTATAGGACAGCTCACCTAATGTCTCAAGAAAACACCATGGTCTCACTGAATAACAAATGCCCTCCCCATAACAATATTTTTTAAAAAGAGAATATAGACCAGGGAAGTAGAGAAAATCAATAACTGGTCCTTCATTCCAACTAATTCTTAGTGGCAGGCACTTTGGGTTTGAATATTCATCCTTTAATATGTTGAATCTTGACTCAAAAATACACATGCATCACTCAAAGGAAAAGTTTTCAGTGCTTTTTCACTGTACAAGGTGCTGGAGATACAGTAATGAATAGGACAGATGTGGTTCCTGTCTTCTAGGATATTTCTGCAATTAAATAAGATATTTTATGAGAAAATACTTAGCACAATGCCTGGAAGCTAATATATGCTCAATCAGTGTTGGTGGAATGGAAAAGAGAGAGAATGAATGAATGATAATAATAAAACTAGCCATTTCTATGAAATCACCTCATTCAGTGTTTTCCGATCTTTTGTCATTACATACCATCATCATGACTTTTACCTTATATACAAACTACATTACTATTATTTGTTGAATATTCATTCTTAAAGTCTAATCACTTAGCTTTTGCCTTAAAAAATTTATTTGAAATGAAAACACCCTATAACTACTACAAATGGAAAGTTATTGTAACTTGCTATTAAATACAAGTAACTCTTCAAATACATATAACAGAAAAAATAAAACAGTGATGTTATTCAATTCTAGCCAGATATTTCTCCTTGGCGATGGTTCTGAACCTGAGGCCTTTTTTATATAAGAGAGATTAGCAAGTGTTAGACAGGTGTTAAAGACATGCTAGTACCCAGCTGAGACTTTATCTAGTGCAAAATATATACAATGACAAAATGCCACTTAGAATCAAGGAGCTCTTTCAATGAATGTGGATTTTATTAAATGCAACCTATGACCACAAAGCTTTGAAAAATAGCAGTAGAAAGTTACATTGAAAGTACGCACATAGCCCTTAGAAAATAAAGGCTTGGTGGATATATGCACTAGAAAACAGGGACTTGGCCTCATTTGCAGCTATTAAGTTTTCTAGGGCTGCCAAACAGCACCACAGATTGGGTGGCTTAAATAATGGACCTTTATTTTCTCACAATTCTAGGGGCTGAAGGTCTGAGATCAAGATGTCAGCAGGTTGGTTTCTTCTGAGGCCTCTCTCCTTGGCTTATAGATGGCCATTTTCTACCTGTGTCTGTCTTTACATGGTCTCCCCTCTGTGTCTGTCTGTGTCCAAATTTCCTCTTCATATAAGCACTTCAGTTATATTGGATTAAGATCAACCCTAATGACCTCATTTTTACTCAATTACCTCTTAAAAAATCCTATCTCCAAATACAGTCACTTTGTAAGCTGCTGGGGGTTAGGACCTCAGTATGTGAATTTTGGGAGGAAACAATTCAGCCCCAAACAAGATGTATCCTTCCTAGCATCTAGAATGTGCTTGGCACATAGTAGATGCTCAGTAAATGTTTGTTGAATGGGGATTGGGTGGATGACCCTGTAGCTCCTGGGAGTCTATGGTATCAGAAGATTCTACCGGATTAATATTGTTTAATCTTTTCAGGATTTTTTTTCCTGATTGCCTGTGAGTAGTTACTAGCTTGATGCCCATAAAGAAAGCTATTCCCAGTGAGTCCACAGCGGTACAGAGGACCTGCTCTTGCCCACTCATTTCATTTATTCCCTCATTCATTCATTCATTCAATACGTGTGTATCTAGAAGCAATGACTAATTGGTCCTGAATTCTTTCTCTGTCTTCATTCCCTTGGTTTCACCTCTGATTATGTCATAAGTCTTGATCCACATCCAATACCCAGGAATCCCCGACAGATATCTACTCATCTGCTGACCTAGATCTGGCCAAAGCCTTTCAAATTCCAGGGGGCTCCACACCTGTCCACCCCTGGCTGCACATTAGAATCACCAGGAAAACGTAAAAAAATTTTTTCCATTGCCCAGCTTCAGCCCAGACAGATTGAATTGGAGTCTCTGCAGGAAGGGCCTAAGCATCAGTATTTTTTGTCAACCTTCCCACATCAATCCACTGTACAGCAAGGACTAAGAAGCAAGGGGCTCCATGCCCCTTCGTAGAACAATCAGATCATGTGATTGTGAATTCCAGAGGTCCCTACACTCTTCAGTTTCCTAAAGATGTTGCCTTCCTACTTTGACCATACTTATTAACTGTTATTTTCCTACATGAAGACACACTTGTCTATCCATTCAACCAAGACTCATTGAGCACTAATGTAGAAGCTATTGGGAGAAAAACACAAACATGACATGGTCTTTCCTGCTTTTTTTTTTTTTAAGCTTACAGCCTTGTAGGAAAACCAGAAGTATGAGTATTTGCTGAATATAATAGTGCTATTCATTCATGCATTCATTCATTCATCAACTATTTTTGAGTGTCTATTATGTACCAGGCTTGGGGATACAAAGGTGAGCAAGACAGCCAGTGCCCATCCCCATGGGGTTGACAGTCTGGCAGGTAAGAGAGGAGTTAAACAATAATAAGGTGTGGTGTATGTTATACAGAGAACAAGGTATCCTACGAACACACAGCAAGGGACTTACCCTGGTTTAGGGGAGAGGGAACATTTCCTTGAGGAACTAATATTTAAGCTGAGATCTCAAAAATGAAAATGAATCAACCAGACAAATGCAAGCCTCATAAGAGCAAATATCATGTTTATCTTATTGAACTCCCAGTGCCTGGCTCATGGCAAGGGCCCAGTAAATCTTTGTTGAATTAATAAGTAAGTGAATGAATGGTGAAAAACCCAGGGGAAAGTTTAGCATGTCTGAAGCAGGAAGTGTTGGAGTGAAAAATCTCAAGGTTTACAGCTGGAGGGGTAGGCAAGGGCTCGATCAGGAAGTCCCATAAACCATAAGAAGAGGTTTGGACTTTATCTTGGGGTCAAGGGGAAGCCACTAAAAATTAGGCAGAGCAACAAAAGGCTTGATTTGTGTTTTAAAAGCATCACTTCGGCTGCAATGTAAGATGGGATCAGAGGCGGGCAGGAGGTTGGCGAGCAGCAGTTGTGTGATGGGTCAGGAGTGATGGCCGTCTGCTTTAGGGAGTGGAGAGCTGAGGATTATCCAGGCAGAATGCATTGAGTCTAGAGGTGGATTGAATGGATTTGGGGTGAGAGAGAAAGCGAGGCGAGCCCTGGGCAGATGGTTTAGGAAGCTTACGGTTGGCGACAACATTCAGTGAAGCAGGAAGCTCTGGAAGCAGAGCAGGCTCGGGGTAAAGATGCAATGTTTCTCGTCAGCCATGAGCTGTGATGAATTTGGGCGGCCTTTGGGCCATCGAAGCGGAAATGCCCAACAGGCAGCTGGTGGCTGTGCTGGGCGCTCAGGAGAGGCCTGAGCCAGGGGACATAGAGGGGACAGTTGAAGCCATGGGAGTGGTGAGGTCACTGGAAGGATTGTGTAAAGGAGAGGGGGACAGACTGAGTTATTTCACATTTTGCAACAGCCTTGGCCACAGTCAGTTAGTTATTGTTCTGATGGAGGCCTGCACAGCCCCACCCTCATACGTGGGATGCTACCTAAATCATAAACTGACTTTTCAGACTTGTTAAATCCTTTGACTAACACACACAATAGCTACCAGTTACCAGACAACAAAACATGTATGAGGCACGCTGGCTTTTGTTAGCTGTGTGGCTTCAGGGAAATCACTTAGCCTCTCTGATTCTCAGTTTCCTAACCTTTAAAATGAGGCTAAAAGCATTTACTTCCTAGGGTTGTTGTGAATGAGTTCTATATGTAGTCTCTTTGGACAGTTAATGGAACATCCTAAGCACTTATCTAAAAGTTATTCTTTTAGTACTTTATTATTGTTGCTATTTTATTCTTCCAATTTCTCTGCACAGTAGGAATCAGTAACATCATTTTCAGGATGAGGAAACAGAGGCTCAGAGAGGTAAAACAACTTGTCCAGGAGCTACCCTAACCTATAAGGACTCTTGGTCATAGGAAATGGAAATCCATGCCAGCTCACTGAAGTGGGGTGTATACCCGATGTCTCACGGAACCCAAGCACATGTTTTAACTGCAAATATCAATCAGGACTTCTTACTTGTAAACAAGAGAATGCACCTCTGGTTTTGCAAAAATGAAAGGAAATTTAAAGGAAGAGTGATGGGGGCACACAGAGCTTATGGCTGACTGCAGTTGGGGGCAAAGCCCAAGGCTGCCTGGAAAGACAAAAGCAGGAGGCCCAGCAGGGATAGCCTGGACAGGCAGCCACCATCCAGTCCACTAGGGTGAACGGTCCCTGTCAGCCACTTGCCACTGTGTTTGTTCAGCTCAGGACATACGACCGTACATGGCGGTCCCTGGGGTGGGAAGAAGGATCTGGCTCCTCAACCAACACAGTGAGGCAGTGCCTGGAATGACCTGTCCCTGCAAAGTGACACAGTGGAGAGAGACCACTCCTCCAAAGGAAACAGGGGCGTAATTTGGAAAGCGATGGGCGCTGGATACTGAAAACACAAAAACCTGCTCTTTGCCAGCTCTTGAGCATGAACTGACCAGAGACAGGATTGCCCACGGGACTGTCTCCAACTCCCATTTTGAGCCCTCTTTATATTTCTGCTTCATTCATTTCTCGCTTTCCCTGTAAACTGACTTTCTCTGCATCCTAGGTAGAAAATGGCTGTCCACAGCCTCAGGATTTCTTGACTGGTCCAGCCACAGCTGGACTGAATCTCTTAGCACAATTTCAATTTTCCAGGCAAGGAACTGATTGGTCCAGCTCAAGTCAGTTGTCTACTTTGCTCCAATCAGTTGAGGCCAGAGGGGCGGAGACAGTCTGAACACTCCCAATGTGGATTTGGGGAGGGGAGCACTTTGCAGGACAGGCTTGGGGACTTTCCCTAGGATATGGGTCCCAGTCTGTGGAATTTGTAAGTTCCTGCCTGTATTAAACTGCCTTCAATAGTAGTGCAATACTTTGACGTCTCCAGGCCCACCTTGGGGGGCTGGCCTAGCCTGGGGTCATCCGCAGTACCGACAGTCTTCAGACACCCTCGCAGCTCAGCAGGACAGAGATGGCAAGACACTTGTCCTGTGAGGCCAGAGGCAGAAGTGATTGCCTCATTGGTTGAGGCAGCCCCGGAGATGTTGGAGGAGGGTGGGGGGAGGGGGCCGGAGCATGTGCAGAATTTGGGACTGTGTGTTCTGTGGGAAGACGTACAAAAGGAATGAAGGCCCCGTTCCCCGCGTTGGGGAGCCGTGCCCCGGAACACAGCCAGGTAGCTAGGACTCCAGCTCTTGGGGTCCGAGACGGTGAATCCAGGGAGGGAGGAGACAGTCAGAGGACAAGCCAAGAATGAGGTGTGAGAACCCAGGAGGGGACTGAGGGACATCAGCCCAACTCCCCTACCACAGACTCAGAGGTTCAGGAATATGAAGCCTTACCCTGTGCCATGGGTTGGTAACAGAGCCCAGACCTTCCCTTAGGTCTCTGGATTCTTTGCCTGGGACACTCCTCAGCTCATAACACCATCTCCTGTGTT
The DNA here is from genome assembly GCF_964341445.2 of Mesoplodon mirus. Lineage (NCBI taxonomy): Eukaryota > Metazoa > Chordata > Mammalia > Artiodactyla > Ziphiidae > Mesoplodon > Mesoplodon mirus. The sequence goes on from NC_138977.1 coordinate 175,978,393, forward strand.
TTAGTTTAGAAAAATCCTTTATTCTGAGTTTCTCACCCAACCAAAAGGAAGGATGTGATCTTCCCTCAGAAGGGCTGTGGGTCTGGTGTCACCTTGGATTCTATAGTTAATCCCAAATGTGAGCTATTGGCTGCGGTGTTCCTTTTTCCCCTCCAATGAACCGAGAGAGTGGTCAGGCCAGTTACAGCTCGTCTGCATTCTTCGGGAGCTGTCCTGTGAAGCTTGTTCTTGAGTCTGGATCATTTGGGGCCCCGAGGAAAACCTTCTAGGCCCCGTGTCGCTCCAGGTCTGTCTGTCTGAGATTAACAGAAACTCATATATCCGGGGAATCTGGAATGCGGCCCAAAGGGTGAATTAACCCGAGAGAGGATGGTTCCCCTTGCCAGCCAGGGAAGACTATTCTGAGGGACCCACTAGAGATTCTACTGAAACCGAACTTGTTTAGGGGCTAATCCACTCCGGGATTCTCCTGAAGATAATTCGTAAGTCTCTCTTTGCTTTTTGAACTTTAATATTAGCATTTATTTTGGAATAGGTAGTAATGATATTCAGATGGCTCAAAGTTCAGAAGTGCAAGAGGGTAAGCAGTACAATGTTTCCCTTTTCCCCAGGCAGCCAGCTCCATCGCGGAAAAGCAGCCAGCAGTAATGGGTAATTTGCATCCTCTAGGGGAGAACCTGCCTGATGAACACTAGTTGTTCTTGGTGTCAGGAATTTTCTGTAAGACAGTATGAGCTGGGGTTCATTCCTCCTGAATCCTAGCTGCTCTGGGCACCTCCCAGAGCTGCCAAGGGGCAGTGGGACAAAGATCAGCTCCTAGGGCAGGTGTGGAATCCCTAATCTGTCTCTCGCTCCTTGTGGGATCTCATCCAAGTCCTGGTCTTGCACTGACTGACCCCGTCTAAAAGATCTGGGAGCAATGAAAGAACCTCCTTTACAAGTGGACTGGGAGGTTGAGAGGGTGACCGGACGTCACATATGTCTACGGGACATTCTCAGACATGTGTGTTACACAAATAATTCTTTTTTTTTTTTTAACTTGAGTTTAAACTTTATTCTTTTTTTTAAGTCAACCATTTTATTTATTTATTTAAGTTTGGCTGCGTTGAGTCTTTGTTGCTGTGTGTGGGCTTTCTCTAGTCACAGCGAGCAGGGGCTACTCTTCGTTGCGGTGTGCGGTCTTATTGCCGTGGCTTCTCTTGTTGCTGAGCACGGGCTCTAGGCGTGTGAGCTTCAGTAGTTGTGGCATGCAGGCTCAGTAGTTGTGGCTCTCAGGCTGTAGAGCGCAGGCTCAGTAGTCGTGGCGCACAGGCTTAGTTGCTCCGCAGCGTGTGGGATCTTCCCGGACCAGGGATTGAACCCAGTTCCCCGTATTGGCAGGCGGATTCTTAACCACTGCACCACCAGGCAAGTCCCCACAAATAATTCTTTTTTTTTTTTTTTTTTTTTTTTTTTGCGGTACGCGGGCCTCTCACCGTTGTGGCCTCTCCCGTTGCGGAGCACAGGCTCCGGACGCGCAGGCTCAGCGGCCATGGCTCACGGACCCAGCCACTCCGCAGCATGTGGGATCTTCCCAGACCAGGGCACGAACCCATGTCCCCTGCATCGGCAGGCGGACTCTCAACCACTGCGCCACCAGGGAAGCCCCCACAAATAATTCTTGATATTACCTGTTCATGGTCTGACTTCCCCACTAGAACCCGGGCCCCTGCAGGGCAAGGCTGTGTCTGTCACCAGCACCACTGGATGCCCTGTCCCCGGCACAGAGGTTGGCCTGTGGCAGACACTCAATAAATCACCATCACCACTAATATTTTGAAGCACTTGCTATGTGCCAGGCTCTGGAACAAGCTCACTACAGATGAGCTCACAATTGCCACTGTCTGAGGTAGTTGCTGCTCCATTCCTGCTGTGTAGATGAGGACCTGGAGACTCAGAGAGTTTGTCTCTAACTACAGAGCAGCCACACCAGGATTTGATTTCTGGCAGTCCAGGGCTGACTAACTCTTTCCGATTTTCCCAGGACCATCCTGGTTTTAAAATGGAAAGATCCACCTCCCAAAAAAGCAGAAGGTCCAAGCCGGGGTGAAATGAGTGAGATACTCACCTTAGGCACAAAATTTAAGGTGGGGGCCGTACACTCGGTAATCAAGAGAAATAATATTTTAATGCAGCATTTTAAAAAGAATCAAAATTAATGTAAAAAATTCAAGATGAACAAAATAACACAATTTAAATAAAGAAAGGGGGCTTCCCTGGTGGCACAGTGGTTGAGAGTCCGCCTGCCGATGCAGGGGACACGGGTTCGTGCCCTGGTCTGGGAAGAATCCACGTGCCGCGGAGCAGCTAGGCCCGTGAGCCATGGCTGCTGAGCCTGCGCGTCCAGAGCCTGTGTTCCGCAACGGGAGAGGCCACAAGAGTGAGAGGCCCACGTACCGCAAAAAAAAATAGAAAGAAAAAAAGGAAGGAAGGAAGGAAGGAAGGAAGGAAGGAAGGAAGGAAGGAAGGAAGGAAGGAAGAAAGAAAGAAAGAAAGAAAGAAAGAAAGAAAGAAAGAAAGAAAGAAAGAAAGAAAGAAAGAAAGAAAGAAAGAAAGAAAGAAAGAAGAAAGAAAGAAAGAAAGAAAGAATCAGTGTCAGTGAGGGTCACTACTCCCCTGCTGAGGGAAAAGCATGAACTGCTCGAGGCAGGTCAGAGAAAAGGGAAAGCTGTTTTCTAACAGAGGAAAGAGCGCTGAATTGGAGCTGGGCTGGAGGATCCTGGAGGGGAGAGGGGAGACAGAGAAGGATACTACTGTGGTAACTTGATGTGACCCCTCCCTATGACCTCCCATCTTCATCTTGAATTATATTGGCAGCCATCACAAATTGTTGGGGGTGAGGTCTGTCACAAGACTGCAGAAGCTAGGGTATGTGCAGCCCCCAGTACACTTCTAGATTTCGTTAACATCGCATCTGCAGGAAATGGATGCATTCTCTCTTTCTCGGAAGGTTGGCTCATCTGTGACAGTTAGCCAGCAATTAAGCAATTCCAGAGTGATTTTGCTATTGACTGGATGCCTATTTTTGTATCCACTTTAGTTCTCTGTAGATATGGGATATCAGTAGTTCTCTCCCAAGTTATAGTGGTTTTGCCACTTGGTAGAGATTTATGGAGCTCATTTTGGGGTGCTCAGAAAGTCAGTCTCTTGATTTTATCCCTGAACTTGTTCCTCTCTCATCCACCCTATCCCAGTAAACAGCACCACCATCTACCCAGCTGTTCAAGCTAATTCCTGGCAGTCTCTGTAGATTTCTTTCTTTTCCTTCCATCCCATCCATCAGCGAGTCAGGGGGTCTTGCCTCCAAACATGGTGGCCTAGGATGACCAACCACCCAGGCCAGGGATTTTTCCATTTTAGCACTAAAGGTCCCATGTTCCGGGAAACCCCTTAGTCCCCGGCCAACTGGAGCAGTCAGTCACCCTAATCTGGTATGGCCACTCAAGTCCAGTTTGCACTACTGCATACTCTCCTAGCTGGCCTCCCTGCTTTGCTCTGGACCCACAGTCGTGCTCCATACAGCGGCAGAGTAAGCTTTTAGACAACTGACCCGGGATAGCACCTTCTGCTTGACACCCTCCAATGCACTTGAACCCACAGGCAGCCCTCAGCACATCCTCTCAAGGCCTTGTATGATGGGCTGTGGCCTCACTGTCGCCTCTCTGGTACAGCACTTCCTCAGTCACCAAACTGGGACCACCACCTCATTATGACAAGTCCCGTCACCCCACGCACATCTGCCCTCACTGTCCCCTCTTCCCAGGATGCTGCCCCCAGATCTCCACATGAGACCTGCTTCTTATCATTCAGGTCTTGGTGCAAATGTCACCATCCCAGAAAGGACTCTCCCACCACCCAGATCTATAGTGGCCTCCCCCCAAAATTGTCACGCTTTATCCCATAACTCTGTTATATTCTCCTTATGTATGTGTCACTCCTAAAGCAATTGTATGTGTTTTTGTTTATTTATTGCCTTTCACCTCCTCTCTGCTCCCCCCAAGATGTAAACTCCTTGATAGCAGGAACTTTCTTTCCCTCATTCTCCCCAACATGTAGAACAGTGCCTGGCACACAGTTGGTGTTTAATAAATGAGTGGAAGCAGGGCCTCCCTTCACAGGTTTCAAGTCTGCAGAGGGAATGGTTTCCATCCTCCAGGAGCTTTGAGTATTTAAGGGCTGGAGGACACAGTAGCAGAAGGAGGACATGTGATTAAGTATTATCTGAGTCGTTCAAAGGAAAGAGGGTCCCCAAGTAGGCTGAGTCCTGAAGGAAAATGGGATTTCCTAAGGCAAAGTTAAGGCCACTCCAAGGGCATTCTCCACATGTGGAAGATGGAGGCGGGAACAGCTGCACACAGGAGTCTGCCCTTGGCTTGACTTTCAGAGTTTGCATAAAGTCACCAAATGCCTGGGTGATTAAATCTCTACTGGAGTAGCAGGGAGCCACAGAAAGCTCTAGAGCAATATACCTGAGAGCTATTTGGGGGAAAGTCACTCAGGATGGCAGGGAGAAGCATCAGTCTGATGCAATACTGATGCTCCTGTGAGGACTGGGAGAAAGGAAAACGCAGGGAACACTCAGAGGGAAGAATTGCTAGGGTTTTGGGGGCAGTTTGGATCTTTGTGGCAAAGGGGAAATAAATAGCCAACTAATTACATAATTCTATTGATTCGCAACAGAATCAATTGGAATTGATCAATAGAACACGCAGCTGCAGAAATCAATAGGCTAGGGAAAGCTAATAGAGAGATCAATAGAATTAGGTAAATGGTTGGATTTTTTGGTAAAGAAGAGGACCCATGAAAGGTGACAGCATCTGAGTTGCAGGGCAGAGAGGGATCTCTGAGGGAGGGACTGGTTTGGGAGGGTCTCTGATAAAACGGTTTTGCAGACTGTTGCATATGGGGTGCTGGTGGGGTGTCCAGGTGATGCTCCAGGTCAGCCTTAGGACCCATGGGGCTGGGAAAAGAGATGTACAAGTCACTCCTTCCACAGGGAGAGAGTCTTAAACTTATGGGGTCAAAGACCCTGTGGATATGAGAAAAGATCGGACCCAGTCCCTAGAAAAATGCACAGATCCACATACTCGGGAAAAACTTGCATTCAAGTTCAACTCAGTTGTCAAATGAGTGTTTTTTGTTTGTTTATCTTTTGTGTGCACTAGAGATTGGCTTTTGTGTATGGAAAGGATTATTCTGAAAAGATTTCAGTCTTTATTTTTATTTTATTTATTTATTTTTGGCTGCATTGAGTCTTCGTTGCTGCACGTGGGCTTTCTCTAGTTGCGGCGAGCGGGGGCTACTCTTCGTTGTGGTGCACGGGCTTCTCACTATGGTGGCTTCTCTTGTTGCGGAGCACAGGCTCTAGGGCATGTGGGCTTCAGTAGTTGTGGCACACGGGCTCAGTAGTTGTGGCTCGCAGGCTCTAGAGTTCAGGCTCAATAGTTGTGGTGCACGGGCTTAGTTGCTCCGTGGCATGTGATATCTTCCAGGACCGAGGATCGAACCTGTGTCCCCTGCATTGGCAGGCAGATTCTCAACTACTGCATCACCAGGGAAGCCCGATTTTAGTTTTTTAAATCTCATTTTAAATTTGTTCAAGTTTCAAATTTTGAAAACTCTTCTTTTTGCTCATCTTAAATTCAGTTTATAAATATCTTTTTACTATTTATAAATCTACCAAAGTTTAAACAACTAATTTTAAAATCACTTTATTTACAGTTTAAGCTTCATTTATACTTTCAATATGTTTGGTTTCTTTAAGTTATTGCAATTGTCAAATATAACAAACCTTCCAAGATATTTACTTCATTTTTATAAATGTAACAAATTAAACCTTAAAATGATAGATTTTAAGTACTCTTAAGTGTTCCAATATCATTTACTCACTGAATAAAATTTCAATTTTAGGGATTCCCTGGTGGCACAGTGGATAAACTCTGCACTCCCAATGCAAGGGGCCCGGGTTTGATCCCTGTTCAGGGAACTAGATCCCACATGCCTGCCACAACTAAGAGTTCGAATGCCACAACTAAGGAGCCCACGTGCTGCAACTGAGACCAGGTGCAACCTAAATAAATAAATAAATATTATTTTAAAAAATTATTTTTTTAAAAATTCAATTTAAATTCACAAGTCTAAATCAATTATGCAATTACCTATTTTAAATTAAAATCTCTGGGTTAACCTATTGAAAATACTAATATGCTAAATTGTATGTAACACTTCAAGATATTAAAAGAACAGATAGGTACAGATTATTTCTAAATTTATCACAAAAATGTTGCTATTCTAGGTTTGATTTACTCTGCAGCTCTTCTTAATTCTGAACCTCCCCCAGGGTTAATTTTGTTTACCCATCAAGGGAAAAAAATCCATGTCACTCCAGTCCTGAGCTTTTTTTCATAGTCATTATCTTACGGGCTCCAACAATCTAGAAGGAGTAATCCCAGGAATCTGTCTCCACCCACATTGCTACATTTTAAGATTACATTTTTTTAAAAATCAGATTTGATTTCCTGAACTTCAGTTTTTTAGTTCTCAGGATACTTAAATATCTTTTCTGTTTAACCACAAAGAAGACCTTGAACTTGATGGAATTCTTTCTTCTTTTATGTGGTCCACTCTGGTGGCACACCACAGCTCACAGGTAGTACCAGAATGTCGGATGGGATCCCTCAAGGCTCTGCTGAGTCCACAAAAATCTTGGGCCACGCCCATGACAGCAGCAAGGCTGTAAGAGACCCACGGACCCCAACTTATGACCCCCAAGTGGGGTTAACATAGAATTTAGAGAAAGAAGAGAAGAGAACTTGTTCAAAGTGGGTGAACAAGTCGTGGGGGGCAGGGGTCAACCATCAGAGGCAGCACAAATTGAGCCAGAATAGTGCAATGTCATAGAAACCACAGTCTCAAGAAAGGAGCATTTATCAGAAATGTCAATACAACTAGAAAGGTTGAGATGGATGAGGACTTCAGAACAGAAATCGCTTGGATTATCAGAGCTTGGTTTCCAAAACTGACCATTAGCTGAAGCTTCTCTGGTCCCAGGCACAAAGGTCAGCAGCCTTGCAGGAGGACGTTTGGATATATTAGAATGCCTAGGTCCCCCATACTATATTATAGTCCAAGAGGCAGCCTGTATGTTTCCACACAGGCTCTGTATTGTCATATCAGGCATTTCAAATTTCTGTCAAACTCCTGTAATCTGTTATCCTGGGTTCTGGAAGAAGAAATCGATAGTTTGACCTTCCTTCAGGTCACTTTCCTATGTCTCTCTTTTTTAAAAAAATAAATTTATTTATTTACTTACTTATTTTTGGCTGCATTGGGTCTTCGTTGCTGCGCGTGGGCTTTCTCTAGTTGCAGCGAGCGGGGGCTACTCTTCATTGCTGTGTGCGGGCTTCTCATTGCGGTGGCTTCTCTTGTTGCTGAGCGTGGGGTCTAGGCACGCAGGCTTCAGTAGTTGCAGCACGCGAGCTCAGTAGTTGTGGCACATGGGCTTTGTTGCTCCATGGCACATGGGATCTTCCTGGACCAGGGATGGAACCCATGTCCCCTGCATTGGCAGGCAGATTCTTAACCACTGCACCACCAGGGAAGTCCCTCCTATGTCTCTTTTTTTTTTTTTTTTTTTTTTTGCTGTACGCGGGCCTCTCACTGCTGTGGCCTCTCCCGTTGCGGAGCACAGGCTCCGGACACACAGGCTCCGCGGCCATGGCTCACGGGCCCAGCTGCTCCGCGGCATGTGGGATCTTCCGGGATCGGGGCACGAACCCGTGTCCCCTGCATCGGCAGGCGGACTCTCAACCACTGCGCCACCAGGGAAGCCCCCTCCTATGTCTCTTGAAGTGAGCAATTCATTAATCTTTACACTATGAGCCTCCTAAACAAGAGTAGAGACCAGTGCCACATAGTAGATGGAACAGAGAATTAGGGCATAAATTGCAGAGTAGCAGTCTCCATTCATTTTGAAGAAAACAGAAACACTCTAGCCTGGGATTTTTCAACCTTGGCACTAATCATGTTTGTGGCTGGATCATTCTTCACGGGGGGCTGTGCAGTGCAGGCTGTTTAGCAGCAAACCTAGACTCTACCCACTCCGTGCCAGTAGCATCTCCTCTTCCAACTGTGTTTAGGGGGGGAGCTGGCACGAGTGGGGCTGTTGAACGCTGAGGTGGGAGCTGAGTAGAGTAGATGTAGAGAGGCTGAAGGCTAGGCTACATCTTGGCTTACCCTGTGTAATACCTAATATCTTCCTCTTTCTCAGGCGGCAGCAGTTTCCAGCTCTTTCCAATTGCATCCTTCCTTTACGAAGACAGCTGTGGGTTCCCAGGGACCTAGAACCACAGTGTGCTTAGTTTGCTTAAGTCCTGGGTGAGCAGAGCTGGTCTCTGGGTCGGTGGAGGAGGTTGGGATGTCAGGGGGCCCCATGCTTGGCAGATCGTGATGAAGGAAGTCAGAGTGATCCATCACGGAGGAAGTAGAGCAAAGGGGAGAGTCCCTGTGCTTAGAATAGCAGTGGTGTTCTCGTCTGTCACTGAGCTCCTCACCGGGGGACACCTGTTCAAGAGCTTGTGTCCCATTGGAACAGTAGTTAATCTGGGTCTGAATTCTGATTGGACCAGAAACTAACTTTGTAACTTTGGGCAAAATATGGAAGCCTCTCTGAGCCCAAGCTCTTCATCTGTAAGATGGAGATTAAATGACTGGACTGCTTAGGTTATGAAAATTAAATGATGAGTCCTGTGTTTGTCACAAAGTTTAGAGATGCAAAGCAATAGGTTTTGGTATGCTGGGTTCCTGTGCTTTGCCATTACTAGCTGTGTGATTTTAGGTACTCTGCAAAATGTGGATGGGATCAAGTTTATAAGTCGATTATGAAGATTAAATGAGATAAATCCAAACCCTGGGCCATCATATGTTAGTCCACTCTTGGCAAATATGGTGATTTCAAGAGCCTCAGGGTTATTCTATTTACTCAGCAGATGCTCCTGCCCCACCTCCCCCAGGCAATGTGTGGGAAGGGCCTTGTGTGACTTGGAGCCTTGGGGATGCCCCTGGCATTGCCTCCAGAATTACATGACCTCCTTACCTCCTTTCCCCACCCCACGTGCTTTTGGAGATTTAGGATAGGAGGGGAGGATAGTCCTCCTTAGGGTGTTCAAGGCCACCTCATCCTTAGGGAAGCACTCACAAGACCCTATTAATGCAGGAGAGAACCACCTAGCTCCCCATACACAGCTCTCTTTTTGCAAGATGCAGGGCAGTCTGGAGAGGGAGGGGAAGCTCTCAGCAAGATTGGGAAGAGGCATCTGCAAGTTGTGGCCTCAATAACTTCAAAGAAAATTTAATGACAAAGAAAAATGCTCACAACATAAAAAGGGAAAATTAAGAAAATCAAAGCTTCTGTAGAGCGTGATAACTGTTCTACTAACATCTCCGTAGGCCATCTCATTTCCATGCCAGTGGTGCCTAAGTAACCTTTGCAAGCTCCCCTAATCCAGTGCCATGTTTAAGTTATATATCAGCTCAGATTCTCCCAGTAGGCAGAGGGCAGCTTAAGAATAGGAAACCTCATTGAATCTGAAGTTATGAAATTGTCTTGCCTTCAAGTACATAAATCTCAGCAAAAGCCAGCTTTGTTTCAAAGTAGAAGATTTATACTAATATACCATCTGGTGCAGGGTGGGATGGGTAAGCCAAGGGCCATCACCTTGCCCCTCCTTCCTGACTGAAGTTTCCTCCAGATCTGCTCTTCTCCACAGTTGCCAAGCGCTTTTCTGTGTTTCAACAATTCAATCCACATAACCTCTACAGGGCCTCATAAAGAATTCCTATTTCAGGTAGAAAGATGACCCCTGTGCTAGGTTCAGAAAATACTTGACCTTCCCTGGCTTGGCCCCAAATTGCAGTTACCCTGGACAAGTCACTAAAGTTTTGAACATCAGGTTGCCACAACATAATAAAGGGAAAAATAAGAAAATCAAAGCTTCTGTAGAGCATGGTAACTATTCTACTAACATCACTGTAGGCCATCTCATTTCCATGTCAATGGTGCCCAAATAACCATATTTACATTTGTTTAATGAGGAAGGTCTCAAAGATCTTAAAGATTCCAACTCTAACATTCTCTGAGTTTTAAAATTTAACCCCTGCCCCTCCCTTGGTAGCCTGTTGAAGGATTCTGGTTTTGTCATCACAGTGGCATTTTTTGTTAGATTAGCTTTGTTTGCATGTAAGCTTCTCTTGGCATGAATATTTTAGGGCAGGGCAAGCTCTAGCCATTGCGCCTGTAGGCCTACTACTCCCTATCATCCTCCAGTGGCCACTCCTACATTGACCTACTTGGAATGGAGTCATTTGAATATCATTTGTTTCAATAAAATTCATCAGATTCCTATTGGGTATCAGGAATTTACTAGACCCAGTGAACAAGATAAACCCTCCCTCATGGAACTTATGGTCTATAGACAATGGAAAAAGTAAAAAATATACAACAATGTTATGTGGTGATGAGCATGAAGAAATGGAAAACAAGACAAAATAATGGGTTAAATAGCCCCCAAGTGGTCAGGGAAGCTTTTTCAGAGGAGATAATATTTGAGCAGAGATCTGAGTGAAGCAAGGAAGCAAGTTGTACAATACCTGTGCCATGCAGGAAGAGGGATCAGCAAGGTCAGTGGCCCTGGGGTAGGAACATATCCAAGTTTACAGAACAACCGGAGGGCTGATGTGGCTGGAGTGAAGGAAATGAGGTTAGACCAGCCATATGTGGAGGGCCTGGGAAGACTTTATTACTTATTTTATTTTTTTTAACATCTTTATTAGAGTATAATTGCTTTACAATGGTGTGTCAGTTTCTGCTTTATAACAAAATGAATCAGTTATACATATACATATGTCCCCATATCTCTTCCCTCTTGCATCTGCCTCCCTCCCTCCCACCCTCCCTATCCTACCCCTCTAGGTGGTCACAGAGCACCTAGCTGATTTCCCTGTGCTATGCGGATGCTTCCCACTAGCTATCTATTTTACGTTTGGTAGTGTATATATGTCCATGCCACTCTCTCACTTTGTCACAACTTACCCTTCCCCCTTCCCATATCCTCAAGTCCATGTTCTAGTAGGTCTCTGTCTTTAATCCCATCTTACCCCTAGGTACATCATGACCTTTTTTTTTTTTTTTTACTTAGATTCCATATATATGTGTTAGCATACAGTATTTGTTTTTCTCTTTCTGACTTACTTCACTCTGTATGACAGACTCTAGGTCCATCCGCCTCACTACAAATAACTCAATTTCATTTCTTTTTATGGCTGAGTAATATTCCATTGTATGTATGTGCCACATCTTCTTTATCCATTCATCCGATGATGGACACTTAGGTTGCTTCCATCTCCTGGCTATTGTAAATAGAGCTGCAATGAACATTTTCGTACGTGACTCTTTTTGACTTATGGTTTTCTCAGGGCTTATGCCCAATAGTGGGATGGCTGGGTCGTATGGTAGTTCTATTCTTAGTTTTTTAAGGAACCTCCATACTGTTCTCCATAGTGGCTGTATCAATTTACATTCCCACCAACAGTGCAAGAGTGTTCCCTTTTCTCCACACCCTCTCCAGCATTTATTGTTTGTAGATTTTTTTTTAAATTTATTTATTTTGGGCTGTGTTGGGTCTTCGTGTCTGTGCGAGGGCTTTCTCTAGTTGTGGTAAGCGGGGGCCACCCCTCACTGCGGTGCGCGGGCCTCTCACTGTCGCGGCCTCTCTTGTTGAGGAGCACAGGCTCCAGACGCGCAGGCTCAGTAGTTGTGGCTCACGGGCCCAGCTGCTCCGCGGCATGTGGGATCTTCCCAGACAAGGGCTCGAACCTGTGTCCCCTGAATTGGCAGGCAGATTCTCAACCACTGCGCCACCAGGGAAGCCCGTTTGTAGATTTTTTTTGATGATGGCCATTCTGACTGGTGTGAGATGATATCTCATTGCAGTTTTGATTTGCATTTCTCTAATGATTAATGATGTTGAGCATTCTTTCATGTGTTTGTTGGCAATCTGTATATCTTCTTTGGAGAAATGTCTAGGTCTTCTGCCCATTTTTGGATTGGGTTTTTTGTTTTTTTGATATTCAGCTGCATGAGTTGCTTGCATGTTTTGGAGATTAATCCTTTGTCAGTTGCTTCATTGGCAAATATTTTCTCCCATTCTGAGGGTTGTGTTTTCATCATGTTTATGGTTTCCTTAGCAGTGCAAAAGCTTTTAAGTTTCATTAGGTCCCATTTGTTTATTTTTGTTTTTATTTCCATTTCTCTAGGAGGTGGGTCAAAAAGGATCTTGCTGTGATTTATGTCACAGAGTGTTCTGTCTATGTTTTCCTCTAAGAGTTTGATAGTGTCTGGCCTTATATTTAGGTCTTTAATCCATTTTGAGTTTATTTTTGTGTATGGTGTTAGGTAGTGTTCTAATTTCATTCTTTTACATGTAGCTGTCCAGTTTTCCCAACACCACTTATTGAAGAGGCTGCCTTTTCTCCACTGTATATTCTTGCCTTCTTTATCAAAGATAAGGTGACCATATGTGCGTGGGTTTATCTATGGGCTTTCTATCCTGTTCCATTGATCTATATTTCTGTTTTTGTGCCAGTACCATACTGTCTTGATTACTGTAGCTTTGTACTATAGTATGAAGTCAGGGAGCATGATTCCTCCAGCTCCGTTTTCCTTTCTCAATATTGCTTTGACTATTCGGGGTGTTTTGTGTTTCCATACAAATTGTGAAATTTTTTGTTCTAGTTATGCGAAAAGTGCACGTGGTAGTTTGATAGGGATTGCATTGAATCTGTAGATTGCTTTGGGTAGTAGAGTCATTTTCACAATGTTGATTCTTCCAATCCAAGAACATGGTATATCTCTCCATCTATTTGTATCATCTTTAATTTCTTTCCTCAGTGTCTTATAATTTTCTGCATACAGTTCTTTTGTCTCCTTAAGTAGGTTTATTACTAGATATTTTATTCCTTTTGTTGCAATGGTAAATGGGAGTGTTTTCTTAATTTCACTTTCAGATTTTTCATCATTAGTATAGAGGAATGCAAGAGATTTCTGTGCATTAATTTTGTATCCTGCTTCTTTACCAGATTCATTGATTAGCTCTAGTAATTTTCTGGTAGCATCTTTTTTTTTTTTTTTTTTTTTTTTTTTTGCTGTACGCGGGCCTCTTACTGTTGTAGCCTCTTGTGTTGTGGAGCACAGGCTCCGGGTGCGCAGGCTCAGCAGCCATGGCTCACGGGCCCAGCTGCTCCGCGGCATGTGGGATCTTCCCAGACCGGGGCATAAACCCGTGTCCCCTGCATCGGCAGGTGGACTCTCAACCACTGCACCACCAGGGAAGCCCTCTGGTAGCATCTTTAAGATTCTCTATGTATAGTATCACGTCATCTGCAAACAGTGATAGTTTTACTTCTTTTCCGATTTGGATTCCTTTTATTTCTTTTTCATCTCTGATTGCTTTGGTTAAAACTTCCAAAACTAAGTTGAATAATAGTGGTGAGAGTGGGCAACCTTGTCTTGTTCCTGATCTTAGTGGAAATGGTTTCAGTTTTTCACCATTGAGGACGATGTTGGCTGTGGGTTTGTCATATATGGTCTTTATTATGTAGAGGTAAGTTCCCTCTATGCCTACTTTTTGGAGGGTTTTTATCATAAATGGGTGTTGAAATTGGTCGAAAGCTTTCTCTGCATCTATGGAGATGATCAGATGGTTTTTCTCCTTCAATTTGTTAATATGGTGTATCATGTTGATTGATTTGTGTATAATGAAGAATCCTTGCATTCCTGGGATAAACCCCACTTGATCATAATGTATGATCCTTTTAATGTGCTGTTGGATTTTGTTTGCTAGTACTTTGTTGAGGATTTTTGCATCTATGTTAAAGAGTGATATTGGCCTGTAGCTTCCTTTCTTTCTGGGAAGACTTTAGATTGTGTTGTAAGTGGGATGGGGAGACACAGGAAGGCTCGAGTAGGAAAGGACATGAACTAGTTCATGTCAAAATTTCTTTGGCTGCTGTATTGGAGAATAGACTGTAGAGGGATTGGAGCAGACCCAGAAAGCCCATTAAGACACTAGAAATAATCCAGTGAGAGAAGAAGATGGGTAGGCTAGCCTGGTAACAGGAATGGTGAGAAGTGATTGCCTTCGAGGTTTTTTTTTTTTTTTTAATATATTGAGCTGTATGAGTTCTTTATATATTTTGGATATTATCCCCCTTATTGGACATGTCATTTGCAAATATCTTCTCCCATTCAGTGGATTGCCTTTTCATTTTATTGATGTTTCCTTGTTGTGCAAAAAGCTTTTTAGTTTGCTGTAGTCCAATTTGTTTATTTTTGCTTTTGTCGCCCTTGCCTGAGGAGACAGATCCAAAAAGATACAGCTAAGACCAGTGTCAAAGAGCTTACTGCCTATGTTGTCTTCTAAAGTTCTTATGTTTTCAGGTCTTAACATTTAAGTCTTTATTCCATTTTGAGTTTCTTTCTGTATATGGTGTAAGAAGGTGGTCTAATTTCATTCTTTACATGCGGCTGTCTAGTTTTCCCAGCATCATTTATTGAAGACACTGTTTTTTCCCCATTGTATATTCTTGGCTCCTTTGCCATAGATTAATTGACCATAAAAGTGTAGGTTTACTTCTGGGCTCTCTATTCTGTTCCATTGATCTATGTGTCTATTTTTGTGCCAGTACTATGCTGTTTTGATTACAGTAGCTTTGTAGTATAGTTTGGAATCAGGGAGTATAATGGTTCCAGCTTTGTTATTCTTTTTCAAGATTGCTTTTGTTATTTGGGGTCTTTTGTGGTTACATACAAATTTTAGAATTATTTGATCTAGTTCTCTGGAAAATGCCATGGGTATTTTTACAGAGATTACTTTGAATCTGTAGATTATTTTGGGTAATATAAACATTTTAACATGAGTATGGACTATCTTTCCATTTATTTATGTTGTCTTCAATTTCTTTCATCAATGTCTTACAGTTTTAAGAGTACAGGTCTTTTACTCCTTGGTTAAATTTATTCCTAGGTATTTTATTCTTTTTGATGCAATTGTAAATGCTATTGTTTTCTTAATTTCTCTTTCTGATAGTTTATTATCTGTGTATAGAAATGCAACATATTTCTGTATATTAATTTTTATTTTATTTTATTTTGGAGTATAGTTGATTAACAATGTTGTGTTAGTGTCAGATGTACAGCAAGGTGTGTATATTAATTTTGTATCCTGCAACTTTACTGAATTCACTTATTAGGTCTAATAGTTTTTTGGTGGAGTCTTTAGGGTTTCCTATATATAGCATCATATCATCTGCCAATAGTGATAGTTTTGCTTCTTCCCTTCCAATTTGAATGTCTTTTATTTATTTTTCTTGTTTGATTGCTGTAGCTAGGACTTCCAATACTATGTTGCATAAAAGTGGTGAGCTGATCATCCTTGTATTGTTCCTGATCTCAGAGGAAAAGCTTCCAACTTTTCACCATTGAGTATGATGTTACCTGTGGGTTTGTCATAAATGGCCTTTATTATGTTGAGGTGTGTTCCCTCTATACTCACTTTATTGAAAGTTTTTATCATCAGTGGATGTTGAATTTTTTCAAATGCTTTTTCTGCATACATTGAGATGATAATATGATTTTTATCCTTTGTTTTGTTAATGTGATGTATCATGTTGATTTGTGAATATTGAATCATCCTTACAGCCCTGAAATAAATCCCATGTGATCATGGTGTATAATCCTTTTAATGTGCTGTTGAATTCAGTTTGCTAATATTTTGTTGAGGATTTTTGCATCTATTTTTATCAGGGATATTGGCATGCAATTTTCTTTCTTTTTTTTTTGTGGTGTCTTTGTCTAATTTTGGTATCAGGGTAATGCTGGCCTCATAGAATGAGTTTGGAAACATTCCTTCCTCTTCAGTTTTAAAAAATAATTTGGGAAGGATAGGTATTATGTCTTTTTAAATTTTATGCTATAAAGTTTTAGATCTGAGCAGTTGAGTGACCCATTACTGAGATGAGGAAGACTGGGGGAGTCAGGAGTGTAGTTTAGGTCAGGTCAAGTTTGAAAGCCTGGCGAGATATGCCTATAATGGGAACTGTTGAGAGGCTGTTGGAAATTCATGTCTGAAGCTCAGGTAGGTCCAGGGAGGAGATAATGTATTTGGGAGTTGTCAGCATAGAGATGGCATTTAAAGGCATTTAATGACAACGGCATGAACTGTGACCTAAAGGTGGTCCTGACCAGCATTTTAAAAAAA
Organism: Mesoplodon mirus; assembly: GCF_964341445.2. NCBI lineage: Eukaryota > Metazoa > Chordata > Mammalia > Artiodactyla > Ziphiidae > Mesoplodon > Mesoplodon mirus. The sequence continues at coordinate 175,994,745 of NC_138977.1, forward strand.
AGAAAATAGATAATAAAAAATTTCACACTTTGTTGTACATAGTAAGGTTGGTCATTGTTTTGTGAAATATTTTATTTCAGTTGTGTTAGAGTACATGCACAAACTGGGTCAGGATATAAAATGTATTTCTTACTGTGAGTCATGGTCAAAAGTTTGAAGGTCATCGATCCAAGGGCTGAGTGGAAGAGAATTGAGGACTGACCCCTGGGACACTTTGACATGTAAAGGTCAGGAAAGGACTCCAACAAGCGACTCATGAGAAGGAATGACTGGTCATGATGTAGGAGGAATATTAAGAAGGAAACTAAGCAGTCAAACATTCGAGTCAGAGACAGGGTTCATGTGCCTCAAAAATGCTATCACAAGGTTAAGATGACCAAGCACTGAACATGGGATTAGCAACATGGAAGGTGATGGTGATCTTGATAAAGCTCTTTTAGTGGCATACTGGGGACCAAAGCCTTGTTAGAATGGGTTCAAGAGAGAATGGGATGGAGGAAAGAAGTAAAGACAGAATGTGGATGACTCAAGGAATTTTGCTAAAAGAGGAGCAAGAGAAATGGGATGGTAGCTAAGAGAGGGATGTGAGGTCAAGGAGGAGGATGGTTTCGAAAGATGGCAGAAAACCCAGCAAGTTGTATGCCAATGGGAAAGATTCCCATGTGTGTGCCAATGGGGAAAATCCCCACTGAGGAAAGAACTAAATGAGGCAGGTGGGGCTCGGGGCACTTTCAGGAAAGTTGTCCTGGAGCAGGTGACAGGGGAGAGGATCTAGTAAAGGGTTGTCTGGGATAGGAGCCAGGAGAGCTCGGCCATGGACAAAGAGAGAATGCAGAGTATATGGGTACAAATTCAGGGAGATGAGTTAATTTGGTGGAGGCATGGGAAGGTCTGTTCTGAGGGCCTCCATTTTCTCATCAAGATTAAAAACAGTATCATCTGAGGGTGAGGTAGGGGATTAGGGATCCCCGCTCACTTGCTCAACAGAAAATGAGAAAGCCCTCTGGTGGTCTGCAGCCTGTCACTGGAATGCTGCCCACCTTCCTCCCCCGACCTGTGGCTGAATGCTTGGATGCCCATGTGGTGGCTTTAGCTCTGGTCTCACTTGGGGCTTAGTATCTGCTTTCCTATCAAAATCTCTCCCTAGGGCCCTGAATCTGCCGCTTATGCTCATCCGTGGTAAATAGTGAGGTCACCAAAAAGGGTGATTGTGGTTACAAAGAGAATGAAGCCAGATCTGTGGACTGAGCCTGGCACGCCGGAGGTTTGTGGACCTCCAACACAGGCCCTAGTCCTGCCTCACTTTTTCATATGAATTGGGAAAAGGTGCCCTCAATCTGGTGGCACACAGCCCCAGGCAAAAAACAAAAACAAACAAACAAAAAAACCCCTCTGTGTGTAGGAAAATAAAAAAACTGGAAGGAAATGTACCCAAACTGTCATAGTGACTATTCATTGATAGTAACTTCCCTCCGTTTTTTGAAATTTCACAATTTTCACGCAACCGTAGATTCCTTTTGTATCAGAAATCTTCAATACATGTGTGTGGTTTTTTTCTTCTTTTTTTCTGAATATGAGGACTGATTCAGGTTTTCAAACTGCAACTTGGAAATCCCAGGGGTTTCACAGAGCTCCCTCCCAAATGCACCCCTGTCCCCCCCACCACCCCCCAGGTTATTAAGGCTGAAGGGAGATTGGGAGGAGGAAAGAGCATGGGAGGCTGGGGGATCAGATCATGCAGTTCTGCTTTTATCTCTTTTATCTGTTTGCACAGAAAAAAAAAATCACTGGAATGGACGATTTCTAAGTTTTGTTCCAACTTAAATATTCTGTGCTTCTGTGTTAGCTGTAAATTGCTGAGATGATTGCAGTACTGCAATTTTATCTGAACAAAGGTTTCCATGGAGTTATACACAGGATGGTGCCTTAAATTCCTGGGAGAGAGGAAAATGCTTTGACAGGTTCTCTGTGAGAGGGCTCAGTAGGTACCACAGTGCATGGATCAGAAGGGGTTACTTTGGAAGTTTCTGGAAGGAATTGAAATTTGGCCAGATTACCATTAAGGGCAGGGACTGCGTGACTTGTGCTGTGACCCCAAATTAGAAGAGGCTCACTTCCTGAAACAAGATGAGACTAGATTTTGTTTGCTCCACTGTGGCTGCCCACAGCTTTTTTCTGAGTTACATTCAAGAGTCCCACCTCCAGCAGATCAGAAAGGATGAAATAACAGCCAACGGTAGCAGTTAAAAATGGCAAACTTCCTTGTCCTTTCTCAGGGGTTATAAAGCCTCTAGCAAGGGAGGGAAAAGATCTCAATTTTACTGAGTTCCTATAAGGACAAAGAGGCTTTATTGTTCCTGGTAACTAGCGGCTGGCTGTTCCCAGGATAAAATCCTCTGGGATTGCCCAGTACAAACATGGACACATCACAGGGGCAAGGAGCCCCTCCTCACCTTCTGCATTCTGTGATGGGAGAGAGCCAGGGGCAACCACATCGTCATTAGTAGTGGAAAGGCACTGGTGTTTTGGAGAGTCGAGGCAGGAATGTGATGTCTGCGATCAGGTGGGCTCTTGGGGACCTTCCTTCCTGAGATGAGCCAGAGTCTGATAAAAGGGGAACTGGCACAGAGACGGGCCATGACATTGATGGCATAGGGCTGTCCTCTCTGTCATTCATTCATTCCACAAATGTCAATTTAGTTCTACTCTGAGCCAGGCACCCCTCCAGGTTTGGGGGACACAGCAATGAGTAAGAGAATCTGCCCTCATGCACTATATTCTATTGTCATTAAGAACTTAAGTTCTAGAAAGAACTTAACAGTGATGCCAGGCAGAGATAGTGAGCTAGCCAGCAGCTAGTATGCTGCATTTGGCCTGAGATGTATTTTGTTTGGCTCCTCCAGTTGAGTTTTTGGAGGGTTTTGCTTTTTTTAAAATTTGAACCAACCTAAAAAATTCTGAAATTTTAGCTAAAGGTCTTAATTTCTGGTTTCTGAGACGTGAGAGACATAGCAACACTGGTCCTCACTCCCAATAGCAACAATCAGCTGAAGCTGAGTAGTGGCTGCTGCTTTTAGGAGGAAATAAGTGGGTCAGTTCATTATTCTGAGACCTTCTGTTACATCTGAGCTTTTTCACTGAAGACTCACCTGGCTGTGGCATTGGCTATCGGCCAGGGTTTTGGTTCGGGGAGTTGTTGCACTTCTATGGAAACTCTACCCTGAGGCCCACTTTCTCATGTCTGCTTTGATTTTATTATTCAACAATATTGACTGAGAACCAGATCCTATTCTTAGGCACCAGGGACACAAAGACTAGTAAGGCACAGTGTTTGCCCGTCCCTGGGAGAGCTTTCTGGAGGAGGTGACAAGGGGAGAAAAGAGATGAGGCTGGAGGTGTGGGCAGAGCCATGGAGGTTCTGCTACAGCAGACTTTGGGCTCTATCTTACAAGCTAGCCGTTCTCCAAATTATGTGCATACCAGAATCACCTGTATGACTGTTGAGCCACATCTCCTGACTTTCCCATCAGAAAATCTGGGGTGGGGCTGAGAAGCTGCATTGCCGAAAAGGTCCCAGTGCTTTGGATGCTGCTAGTCTGGGAACCACACTTTAGGAACTACTGTTAAAATGATGAGGAGCTATTTTGAGTTCTCTGGTCTCTCCTGCCAGCTGGCCTGACTCTTGCTTTAATACCTTGGAAAGTATGAAACATCCTTGGCTCTTGGAGCCTTGTCTGGTCCTGCTGTTAGACTGCTGCCCTGTGATTTAAATTCAAGTTAGCCCAGTGCATGGAGCAGCCTTTCTCTTTAGAAGCCACTGGCTCAGAGATTTGTGCTGCCAGAAAACCAGGTACGGATAGGCCTCTTTGCTATGGTTTTGGAGCAGGACAGAGGCCAACTCTGAGCTGGGTTGGGGTAAACAAAAAAAAAAGAAAAGAAGAGAAAAGGAAGAAGGAGAAAGGGGAAGGAGAAGGAGAGGAAGAAAGGGAAGAAGGGAAAGAGAAAGAAAGAAAGGAAGGAAGGAAGAAAGGGAGGGAGGGAGGGGGGAAAGAAGGCAGGAAGAAGGAATGTAAGTCTAGGGGTAGAGAAAGAACATGTTAATTTCACAGAAAACCTCCAAGCTAGAATCTTACCAGGTGGAAGACGATTCAGGTATCAGTAAACTTTTGGGGTCCTGGAGAGAATGGAAATGTCTGCACTTGAACATGAGCGTGAGTCCCTCCTTGAGTTTTGTACTTTAAGTGCTTCATGCTTCCCCCTGTGCCAGGCCCTGGACAGAAGCATAAGCTTTGGAGTTAGGCAAACTGGATTTTTCTTCTCTAGTGCATAAACAATTAATAATTGAGTCACTGTGAGTATGAAATGAGATAATGCATGAGGACTAGATTTGGGGCTTGGAACAAAGAGGCTCCCCACCCAGAACTAAAGATAAGAAGCGGGCTTCCCTGGTGGCGCAGTGGTTGAGAATCCGCCTGCCGATGCAGGGGACATGGGTTCGTGCCCCGGTCTGGGAAGATCCCACATGCCGCGGAGCGGCTAGGCCCGTGAGCCATGGCCGCTGAGCCTGCGCGTCCAGAGCCTGTGCTCCACAGCGGGAGAGGCCACAACAGTGAGAGGCCCGCGTACTGCAAAAATAAATAAATAAATAAATAAATAAATAAAGATAAGAAGCACAATGGAGTCCTACTGTATGCCAAGCTTTGTATTTGGCACTGTACATGCATCAGTTAAATTAGTCTTCATGACAATCCACTGCTGTAAGCTCTATGAGCGCAGGGACTAGGCCTTCATATAGAGCCTGACACATAGTAGGTGCTCCCTAAAGGCTTCTTGACTGGCTGCTGTGGGAGGATCCCAGTCTCTCTGTTGGCCAGAGAGAAGTGTCAGAGGAGACCTCAAATTCCAGAGGAAAATAAAATGCAGAATAATTTGTCCCCCTAGGAGAGGTGGGAGGAGAAATTGGTTATGATAAATTAAATAGCAGTGAAACAAAAGAGGGTAGCAGGGAATTTTAAGGGAACATTTACAACTTAAAAAATGGATTCAAGGTAAGAAAAAAAAAAAAAGAAAGCTCAAGGTACTGAGGCCTGACTCACTAAACTGATAATTATATACTGTACCTACTATGTGTTCAGAATGTGTGTATAGTGTGGTAAGAAGGGTTTGAGAGCAAGAGAGGCCAGGTTTTGAGATCTGGACTTTGCTTCTAGTTGTAACAGACCTTAACAAGAAATAAATGGAATAATAGTTTTTCCCTGAGTCCCTACTATGTATTAGGCACTATGATAATACTTGATATTCATTAATTTACTAAACAACTTATAAAATATGTAAAGTACTGCAAACTTAGGACCTGTTAGTTATACTCAAGCAAAGCATCCAAATCTCTTAGAAGTATTAATACTAACAATCATTACTGTGGTTGATATCCTGTGTGTCAGACATGCAAGGCACTTTACATTCACCAGTTTCATAAGGTGTGAGTCTGTTACATCTGTGACTATAACTCTCTAGAGCTTATTTGTTACTAGGCACCAGCACAGTATCTGACTATTGCAAGCACTTAATAAGTGGTGCCATTACCAATTCTGCAAGGCTTCTTGATTAATTTCACATCTTATTTGAATCTTATTGAACATCATTTTATTTGAATACTCAAAACCGCCTTTGGAGTGGGTCGAGTAGACATTATCTTCTTGTTAAGAGATGGAGTGACATTGCCCCAAATCTGAGAACTCAGGGATGGAGGCCTCAGGTCCAGCACCAATTTCTTTAAAAAGCATTTACTTTAAAAATCTCTGGTTACAAAAGGAAAATACGGTCTTGGAAACTATAGAAGGAAAGTCTTGCACATCTAGTTTGCTTTTACCTGATGAATGCCATAGGTTTTGTTTGTTTGTTTGTTTGTTTATTTTTGGCTGCGTTGGGTCCTCGTTGCTGCGTGCAGGCTTTCTCTAGTTGCGGCAAGCAGGGGCTACTCTTCATTGCGGTGCGCAGGCTTCTCATTGTGGTGGCTTCTCTTGTTGCGGAGCATGGACTCTAGGCACACGGGCTTCAGTAGTTGTGGCACACAGGCTCAGTACTTGTGGCACACAGGCTCAGTACTTGTGGCTTGTGGGCTCTAGAGCACAGGCTCAGTAGTTGTGGTGCACGGGCTTAGTTACTCCGTGGCATGTGGGATCTTCCCAGACCAGGGCTCAAACCTGTGTCCCCTGCATTGGCAGGAGGATTCTTACCCATTGCACCACCAGGGAAGTCCCACCATAGGTTTTTTAACTAGTGTTCTTTTCCCCTTCTAGTTGGTGACTAGGAAACTAAGAGCTAAAGTTGCCTTCGCTCCAGCGAGTATAGATCTGCATTTTGTGTTAAGTTGAACCCCATGAGATTGGGGAAGATCTTTGATTTACAAAAATGGCAATTTCATATGGTTCCACTTAATACATAGCACCTGCCTTTTTTCCTGCCTGAATCTTACTTCCCCACATTTCTCTTTGCCTGTTCTTTCCCCCTTATTTCTGAATCAATTTTCCTTTGTTTATTTGTAGGTTTCCTTAAATCCTTTTTGGAGCAGCATACAAAGAGATAGAAAATAAACTCACTCATTCCCACTATCAGAGATAGCCACTCTGAACATTTTTGTGCATTGCTTTCCAGAATTTTTCTCTGCATATTTATACACATATTTATGCAAAGTTGAGAACAGCCTATAGTTATGTCAGTCTGTCTTCTGTTCCTTTAACCATTCCCCATTTAAACCTGATTCTTCGAAGTCTAGTGCTTTCTCACAACTATGTAGCACATTTTTTGACATTTCCTGAATTCTGGCTGCATCGGAGGGGATAGATACCCTGTCAGTGGGCCTGGCTGAACAATTCTAAAATTATCAACTCTGTCACAGGCCCTGAAGAAGCTCCTAATGGATACAGAAGCTCTAAGTGGTTTTGTTCAGGTGTTATTTTTGGAGCCATTTTTTCAGGCTTTTATGGTACAATCCACTTTAGACCTTTTTCTTGCAATGGCTGCGGCCAGGACAGCGCCAAGCTGCTTGTGTACTGCCCTCTGGGGTTGGTGCCCGAGCAGACAGGCTCAGAATGCAGCTGCCTTCTCTCCAGGCCCAGTTTGGACAGCTGTGAGTCAAACAGGCATATTTGCCATCCCCTTCTTTTCTTGTTTCAGTCACTGGCAGCTTCCTAATGTTGGGGATGAACAGGGCAAAGGCCAGGGGTTGGTTCTCCTATCAGTCTGAGTGCCTTGGTTTTCCCAGGCCTGGTGACTCAGAGGGCAGGGCACTGAGCCGAGGAAGAGAAATGAGAGTCTGGCTCCTGGGTGCCCATCTCTCATGGCACAGCTGTCTCCTGGGCAAGAGTGTCACTGTCGCCTCTCGGGAGCCTCTTTCTGCCACTTTCAAGAATACCAGCCCCACTGAGTGGATTAGGAAACCAGCAGGAAGAAGTACCTGGGGGCTCAGAAGACAAGCCATATACATGACTGGTGGAAAGGGGAAAGGGCACTGGGCCAAGGTCTGAACACCTGAGAACATATTCTGGCATCAGGATGAAAAGTGAATTGGCAGTCCATAGACCTGCTTTGTTTGGCCTGCCCAGTTTTATTATTATTATCTTTTTTATTTTTAGTGGTAAATTTCACATGAAAAACTGGCCTCTCCAGGAAAGTCCAAAGATCTGGCAGTACCAGTGCCTGTCTCTCATGCAGAATCTGGAGCCGAGCCCCAGCCTGGGCGTTCCCTGTCCAGGCTAGCACAGAACACACCTGTCTTATCCCTGCCTGGGGCCTGCCCCTGAGGGAGTGACTCCTGTCCCACTCTGTGCTCAGGCACTTTATCTGTGTCCTTAAACAGCTAAGCGGGACTGATGACCTCTAAAAACAGCAGCACTCTTTAAAGATAAGATGTCTTACCCCTGGTGTGTCTTCCTCCTCCAAAGGCAGGGACATTGGGGTGGGAGGGGTTTGCTGGAAAGCAGGGACATTTGGGGAGGCTGCTGGATTTCTAGGAAATAAATCTTTCCAGAAGGAAACAGTGGGAGAGGACACTACTTATGGGCAAAAAAGTCTGAAAGCCTTTCTCTGTTAGCTGGTAAAGTGTGAGGTAGGTAACAGGGTGGGTGAAAGCAGGATGCATTTCAGAAGGAAGAGATAGGACAGCATCATTTCGGCACAGGCCAGGCTTCCCCTTAACATAACCTCAGGTTGGGTTGTTATATGCATGAGAATAGGTGCCCAAAGGGCTAGAGTTTGTGTTATTATAATTTATTATGCATTTCAGCAGCTTTTCAGGTAAAGCCAAGGGCATGTAACTGATAAAAATGTTCCAAATGCACTTCCAATCCTTGTCAATGCACAAGTACACGTTTGGTAGAGGTTATTGGGGATGTAGAGGGACTCCCCTGTTTTCTACCTATTGAACATAACAATATTTGTATATGTGTATATGATGTTGAAACAGTCCAACTATCATACATTTGTGTAACTCTTTACAGTTACAAAGCCCTTTCCTTATGTTATCTTACTAAATTTTCATCATCTATGAGTTAGGTAAGGCAGGTCTAAATGTTGCCCCCATTTAACAGGTAAGAAAACAGAGGTTCAGATTAGGTGACTTGTCCATGTCAATGAGTGACAGAATAAATGGATGGATGATGGATAAAAATTAAACTTTTATTCCTAATTTCAAAATTAGTGTATATGGATATATATATCCATAAGAATAAATTATTAAATCCTCAGGTGATCTCTGCTAAAGCTGAGATCTTCCAATCTTCCAATCTTTTTCTCTCCGTAGTTATTCTCTGCTTTTTCAGTAGTACCCCAATGGCTCACAGTTGGCTGGATATAAGGATTTCGTTATGTATGTAAATACAGCGTCTAGACTATATTACAGCATTATAACAGATGTCGATGTGAAAAAGGTTGTGAAGTTTGAAGTCATTATACATTCATTTAAATGGTTTCCAATTATTTGTCACCATAAACATTATCTTTAGGAACATCTAAATACATAATGCTTTGGGGAAAAGTCATGAGGCCTAGGAGCTAAAGCAGAGTAGGAGACCATTTTTTAAAAATTAATTAATTAATCTATTTATTTATTTATTTTTGGCCATGCCACACAGCTTGCAGGTCCAGGGATTGAACCCATGCTCCCTGCAGTGGAAGCATGGAGTCCTAACCACTGGACCACCAAGGGATACCTAGAAGACCATTTTTAAAATTTTATTTATTTATTTATTTATTTATTTATTTATGGCTGTGTTGGGTCTTCGTTGTTGTGCACAGGCTTTCTCTAGTTGTGGCAAGCGGGGGTTACTCTTTGTTACGGTGCGCAGGCTTCTCATTGCGGTGGCTTCTCTTGTTGCGGAGCACAGGCTCTAGGTGCATGGGCTTCAGTAGTAGTGGCACATGGGCTCAGTAGTTGTGGCACATGGGTTTAGTTGCTCTGCAGCATGGGGGATCTTCCCAGAGCAGGGCTTGAACGCATGTTCCCTGCATTGGCAGGGAGATTCTTAACCACTGCGCCACCAGGGAAGCCCCAAAGACCATTTTTAAGCACTACTGTCACACTGTCAGCATTGTCTCCTAAGATAATACATACGCCCCCTTTTTGTCCCCATAGCTCCACCCACATTGGGTTCTATACATTTCATTTTCTGAAGGGTGTAATACACATGATGGGAATATGAGATGCCTTAAAGCCCTGTTAGCAGATCTTTCTGTGTGGGTGGGGTGCTTGGGAATCACTCACATCTCTTCCTTTGGCATCTCCAACCAGGCCTCTTGGTCCCAGAATCAACGGAGAATAGAAGGGAGATGAAACCCTCCTGGATGGCATTCAGGCTAAAGTTCAAATGTGATCAAAAATTATATATTCTAAACTCTTTTTTTTGGCCGTGCCACGTGGCTTGCGGGATCTTAGTTCCCTGACCAGGGATTGAACCCGGGCACTGGCATTGAAAGCAAGGAGTCCTAACTACTGGATCAGGGAATTCCCTATTCTAAACTTCAAATCCTCTTGGTTAAAAAATGTTTAAGTCAAAAGTAAAATATTTAGGGAGCAATTTGGACCCCAATTCCAATCCCTCAGCCCAGGAAAAAGCTATCTCTTTGAAGGTCTGCTGTTGAAAAAAAGAAGGCATACAATAATCTGTGAAGGAAATAAAAATAGGGTGACAATGGTTGTGGAAGAAGGAAATGCTCATAGAAACAGAGAAGGTCTCTGAGACCTGAATGATAAGGTGGAGTGTCCTTGCGAAAATCTGGGAGAATGTTCCCAGCAAAGGGGATGGCAAGAGCAAAGGCCCTGGGGTAGGAATGAGTGTTGGAAGCAGAAAGAAGGCCAGAATGTCAGGAAAGCCATCTCTTTCTCCAAACTGGTCTCCCGGCCACCACCCAGGCTATGAGGCTAAGAGTGTGTGTATGTGTGTGTGTGTCTGTGTGTGTGTGTGTCTGTGTCTCTGTGTGTATATATATATATATATATATATATATATATATATACACACACACACACATACATACTTGTCCAGATTGGCACCAACTTGGTAGACTTATTCCTGATATGGTATGTCCTTTTAAAATGGGAGTTTAGTCGCCAAAGTTAGCAGAAGGAAAGAAATCATAAAGATCAGATCAGAAATAAATGAAAAAGAAATGAAGGAAATGATAGCAAAGATCAATAAAACTAAAAGCTGGTTCTTTGAGAAGATAAACAAAATTGATAAACCATTCGCCAGACTATAAAGAAAAAAAGGGAGAAGACTCAAATCAATAGAATTAGAAATGAAAATGGAGAAGTAACAACTGACACTGCAGAAATACAAAGGATCATGAGAGAATACTACAAGCAACTATATGCCCATAAAATGGACAACCTGGAAGAAATGGACAAATTCTTAGAAATGCACAACCTTCCAAGACAGAACCAGGAAGAAATAGAAAGTATAAACAGACCAATCACAAGCACTGAAACTGAAACTGTGATTAAAAATCTTCCAACAAGCAAAAGCCCAGGACCAGATGGCTTCACAGACGAATTCTATCAAACATTTAGACAAGAGCTAACACCTATCCTTCTCAGACTCTTCCAAAATATAGCAGAGGGAGGAACACTCCCAAACTCATTCTACGAGGCCACCATCACCCTGATACCAAAACAAGACAAAGATGTCACAGAAAAAGAAAACTACAGGCCAATATCACTGATGAATATAGATGCAAAAATCCTCAACAAAATACTAGCAAACAGAATCCAACAGCACATTAAAAGGATCATACACCATGATCAAGTGGGGTTTATCCCAGGAATGCAAGGATTCTTCAATATACGCAAATCAATCAGTGTGATACACCATATTAACAAATTGAAGGAGAAAAACCATATGATCATCTCCATAGATGCAGAGAAAGCTTTTGACAAAATTCAACACTCATTTATGATAAAAACCCTGCAGAAAGTAGGCATAGAGGGAACTTTCCTCAACATAATAAAGGCCACATATGACAAACCCACAGCCAACATCATTCTCAATGGTGAAAAACTGAAACCATTTCCACTAAGGTCAGGAACAAGACAAAGTTACTCACTCTCACCACTATTATTCAACTTAGTTTTGGAAGTTTTAGCCACGGCAATCAGAGAAGTAAAAGAAATAAAAGGAATCCAAATTGGAAAAGAAGAAGTAAAGCTGTCACTGTTTGTAGATGACATGATACTATACGTAGAGAATCCTAAAGATGCTACTAGAAAACTACTAGAGCTAATCAATGAATTTGGTAAAGTAGCAGGATACAAAATTAATATGCAGAAATCTCTTGCATTCATTTACATTAATGATGAAAAATCTGAAAGAGAAATTAAGGAAACACTCCCATTTACCATTGCAACAAAAAATAAAATACCTAGGAATAAACCTACCTAAGGAGACAAAAGACCTCTATGCAGAAAATTATAAGACACTGATGAAAGAAATTAAAGATGATACAAATAGATGGAGAGATATACCATGTTCTTGGATTGGAAGAATCAACATTGTGAAAATGACTCTACTACTCAAAGCAATCTACAGATTCAATGCAATCCCTATCAAACTACCACGTGCACTTTTCGCATAACTAGAACAAAAAATTTCACAATTTGTATGGAAACACAAAACACCCCGAATAGTCAAAGCAATATTGAGAAAGAAAAACGGAGCTGGAGGAATCAGGCTTCCTGACTTCAGACTATACTACAAAGCTACAGTAATCAAGACAGTATGGTACTGGAACAAAAACAGAAATATAGATCAGTGGAACAGAATAGAAAGCCCAGAGATAAACCCACGCACATACGGTCACCCTATCTTTGGTAAAGGATGCAAGAATATACAATGGAGAAAAGACAGCCTCTTCAACAAGTGGTGTTGGGAAAACTGGACAGCTACATGTAAAAGAATGAAATTAGAACACTCCCTAACACCATACACAAAAATAAACTCAAAATGGATTAAAGACCTAAATATAAGGCCAGACACTATCAAACTCTTAGAGGAAAACATAGGCAGAACACTCTGTGACATAAATCACAGCAAGATCCTTTTTGACCCACCTCTGAGAGGAATGGAAATAAAAACAAAAATAAGCAAATGGGACCTAATGAAACTTAAAAGCTTTTGCACAGCTAAGGAAACCATAAACAAGACCAAAAGACAACCCTCAGAATGGGAGAAAATAATTGCAAATGAAGCAACTGACAAAGGATTAATCTCCAAAACATGCAAGCAACTCATGCAGCTGAATATCAAAAAAACAAACAACCCAATCCAAAAATGGGCAGAAGACCTAAATAGACATTTCTCCAAAGAAGATATACAGATGACCAACAAACACATGAAAGAATGCTCAGCATCATTAATTATTAGAGAAATGCAAATCAAAACTACAATGAGGTAGCACCTCACATCAGTCAGAATGGCCATCATCAAAAAATCTACAAACAATAAATGCTGGAGAGGGTGTGGAGAAAAGGGAAAGGGAACCCTCTTGCACTGTTGGTGGGAATGTAAATTGATACAGCCACTCTGGATACAGCCACTCTGTTACAGCCACACTTTACAATGGTGTGTTAGTTTCTGTATCAGGGAATTCCCTATTCTAAACTTAAAATCCTCTTGGTTAAAAAATGTTTAAGTCAAAAGTGAAATATTTAGGGAGCAATTTGGACCCCAATTCCAATCCCTCAGCAGCTCTGGAGGTTCCTTAAAAAACTAAAAATAGTATGGAGGTTCCTTAAAAAACTAAAAATAGAACTACCATACGACCCAGCAATCCCACTACTGGGCATATACCTGAGAAAACCATAATTCAGAAAGAGTCATGTACGACAATATTCATTGCAGCTCTATTTACAATAGCCAGAACATGGAAGCAATCTAAGTGTCCATCGACAGATGAATGGATAAAGAAGATGTGGCACATATATACAATGGAATATTACTCAGCCATAAAAAGGAACGAAACTGAGTTATTTGTAGTGAGGTGTATGGACTTAGAGTCTGTCATACAGAGTGAAGTAAGTCAGAAAGAGAAAAACAAATACCGTATGCTAACACGTACATATGGAATCTAAAAAAAAAAAAGGTCATGAAGAACCTAAGGGCAAGACAGGAATAAAGACACAGACCTACTAGAGAATGGTCTTTAGGACACGGGGAGGGGGAAGGGTAAACTGAGACAAAGTGAGAGAGTGGCATGGACATATATACAGTACCAAATGTAAAATAGATAGCTAGTGGGAAGCAGCCGCATAGCACAGGGAGATCAGCTCGGTGCTTTGTGACCACCTAGATGGGTGGGATAGGGAGGGTGGGAGGGAGGGAGACACAAGAGGGAAGAGATATGTGGATATATGTATATGTATAACTGATTCACTTTGTTATAAAGCAGAAACTAACAGACCATTGTAAAGCAATTACACTCCAATAAAGATGTTAATAAATAAATAAATAAATAAATAAAATGGGAGTTTAGTGCCAATGGCCTCAAGTATTTATTTATTTTTTGGCCTCTGCTATTTAGAACCCAGCCCAGTAAGTATCAATACGTAAGGGAAAGTTTTCTGATTATCCTAAGTAAATGTTATTAAGTCTAGGTAGCAAAAGATGAATATGAATAGAACTTTCAGGCTTACTCACTCTTGCTTGCACACGGTTTCATTGACTGTTAGTGGAACAGATAAATAGATGAGGTGAGCTATTTTCTTATTCCACAACAGGTTAGAAATAGCAATGTAATAATGATGGATGATGATGATGATAAAGTAGGGCGGTTACTGCTACATGTAGTTATAGTGATAACTCAGAAAGTGCCTGTGAATGGCCTAATTGCCAACATCATGCTGCAAAGGAAGAAGCAGAAAAATTACCAAAAATGTATATATAGGGACTTCCCTGGTGGCGCAGTGGTTAAGAATCCACCTGCTAATGCAGGGGACATGGGTTCGAGCCCTGGTTTGGGAAGATCCCACATGCCGCGGAGCAGCTAAGCCCGTGCGCCACATCTACTCAGCCTATGCTCTACAGCCTGCAAGCCACAACTACTGAGCCCATGTGCCACAACTAAGGAAGCCCGTGTGCCTAGAGTCTGTGCTCCTCATCAAGAGAAGCTGCCGCATCTAGAGGAAGCCCATGCACAGCAAGGAAGACCCAACGCAGCCAAAAATAAAAAGATAAGTAAATAAATGAATTTATAAAAATTTTTTTTAAAGTATATATATGTGTGTGTGTATATATATATACACACACATATACATACAGATATATACACACAGATACACATATGCACACAGGAAAAATTTTAAAGCGCAGTAGCAGTCTGGACCTATTTAGGATATAAAAACAGCTCTGAAGTGCTTAAGGAGTTATGGGATTGTCATTGGATTTCGTAAAATGATCATAAATCAATAAGCCATGAGGAGGTTGTTATATTCAGTTTGCTCCCGGCAGGAAAGTCTGTATGTTCTGTTTTAAAAGTTTATCACATAATTGGCGTTAGAGGGGGTAATAGAGAGGACGTGACCGCCATTTGACCCACGAGCTGGACCCAGGCAATTGGAGGCTCCTCATCCCTTCCCCTGTCCTTGGAATGTACATTCTGCCAACTGTTCCCATGGTGGGAACTGTTCCAAGGACACAGCCTTGGGAGAGTAAAGTGTTGTTGAGACCATCTGGGTGGTATATGGGACTGAGCCCATTTAAGGCTTCCATATAAACTTTTAAGATTCTGGCAGGTGGCTGCAGAAATCTACTTGTCCTGCAGCTGCCCAAGACAAGCCTCATATGTGAGTTCCGTAGCTTATTAAACCTGCCACCTATCAATCTGAAGTGGCTGCCTCTTTGGTCTCTCCCTGCCCTCTGTTTATGGGGCCAATTGATGAACCAACAATTGGTTAAGCATCCTGGACAGAGCAAGCCACATAAAAGTACTAGCTCTGCTGATGATTAAACATTTATGTGGCATAGCCAGTAAGTGGCTCAAACTTACTGGCTTTAAAAGGATTCAACTCAGTGACATAACTCAGAACGTACCCTCTTCCCTGCTTTCCTCCCTAATACCAATGAAAATTTTAATTGTGACATATTCATAGAAAAAGATACACAGGATTAGTATAACTCAAGGATTTATCACAAAACAAACAGCTACAACCAAGAAGGAGATTGTCAACACCTCAGAAATCCCCCAATGTTCCTTCACTCTTACTCCCTCCTTCCCACCAAAGTGACCATTACCTGACTTCTTTTTTTGGCAGTGCTGCGCAGCTTGTGGGATCTTAGTTCCCTGACCAGGGATCAAACCCATGCCCCCTGCAGTGGAAGGACCAAGTCCTAACCACTGGACCACCAGGGAATTTCCAGTCTATGCTTCTTTTCTTCAGAGTTTTACCACTTAACACATGCATTATTGAACACTAAGATTTAGTATTGGCTGGTTTGGGAATTTTCTATAAGTAGAATCAAACAGTATGAACCTTTAGTTTTTTTTTTAAATAAATTTATTTATTTATTTACGGCTGTGTTGGGTCTTCGTTGCTGCGCGCGGGCTTTCTCTAGTTGTGGCGAGTGGGGGCTACTCTTCGTTGTGGTGCGCGGGCTTCTCATTGCGGTGGCTTCTCTTGTTGTGGGGCACGGGCTCTAGGCATGCGAGCTTCAGTAGTTGTGGCACATGGGCTCAGTAGTTGTGGCTTGCGGGCTCTAGAGCGCAGGCTCAGTAGTTGTGGCACACGAGCTTAGTTGCTCCGCGGCATGTGGGATCTTCCCGGACCAGGGCTCAAACTCGTGTCCCCTGCATTGGCAGGTGGATTCTTAGCCACTGCACCACCAGGGACGTCCCGAACCTTTAGTTCTTTAACTTAACATTATGTTTGTAAGATGAGACTTATCCATTTAGTTCCATGGAACAATAAATTGTTCATTTTCATTGAGGCATATTATTTGATAACTTTTGACTACAAAAAATGGCAATTTCCTAATAGTATTTCATTGTAGGAGTGTTTCACAGTTAATATTCCATTCTATGAATGGAAATGGACATCCAAGCCATTTTATGGGCTATTTTGTGTATGCCTTTTGGTGAACATAGGTGCACCTTTCTCTTGGGCAGAGGCCTGGGAGTGGACGTATATATACTGGGTTTAAATCTCACCATGGTTCAATTTGCATTCCCCTCAATTGTGATAAATAAACCTTTAATGTGTTTATTAACTATCTTCATTTGTGAAGTCCCTGTTGTAGTTTTGACCATTTTTCTTTTTTTTTGGCTGCGCCACGCGGCTTGCAGGATCTTCGTTCCCTGACCAGGGATCAAACCTGCGCCCCCTGCAGTGGACACATGGAGTCCTAACCACTGGGCTGCCAGGGAATTCTTGATCATTTTTCAATTGGATTCTTTTTTCTTGATATACAGGCATTCTTTACATATTTTGGAATAAGCTTTTAGTCAGTTATATGTGTTCCAAATCTTTCTGTTGACTCTGGTTGGCCTTTTCACTCTCTCAAAATATCTTTTTCTTTATGGTTAATGCATCCTGTGTTCTACTGAAGAAGTCTTTTCCTACCTTGAGTTCATGACTATTTACCTATTTTGTCTTCTAGAAGTCCTATTGTTTTGCCTTTTACCTCTAGATATATTCTTGTGTGGCGGAGGCAGGGTGTGGGTGTATAGGTGGAGAGTATTTCATTTGTTCCCATTTGGATATCCATTTATTGCAGATTTTCTTTACCCTACTGCTCTGCAGTGATATTGTTGTAAAGCAAGTATCCATATGTGTTTCTGGGTTCTCTGTCTTATTTCATCCCTTTCATCACACAAGTCCTCTGGGCAACCAAATATCCGTATAGTATAAGGAAAATGAGGTAAGAAAGTAGCAAAAAACTTTGCTGATTCTGTGGTTGAAATTGGTTAACTGGGTTAAGACCTTAATTCTGCCACCTACTAGTCCTATAACATTAGGGTAAGCTGTTTGACTTCTCTGGGGCCCCGTTTCCCTGCCTTTATATCTAGCTCATAATATTATAAGGATTAATGACTTTGTAAAATGTTTACAACAGTAATTGCACACAGTAAGCACTCAATAAAGGACCTTAAAAGTCCTCATCATAAGAAAAAAATCTTGTAACTATGTATGGAGATGGATGTTAGCCAGACTTATTGTAGTGGTCATTTCACTTTTTATGCAAATAGTGAATCATTGTGTTGTACACCTGAAACGAATATAATGTTATATGTCAATTATACCTCAATTTAAAAAGTAAAAAAGCTACTAATACACACCACATTAGGCTGAATGAATCAAGTCTTTCACAAGAGAGCACATATTCTACAACTCCCTTTTTTTGGAGTTTGAGAACAGGAAAAACTAATCTCTGGTGGAAAATAGTTGTAAGTGTCATGCCTTTTGGGGAGGGAAAGTTTAGATTTATTGATTGGGAAGAGGTATGAGGGGATTTCTTAGGATGGTAGAAATACTCTATATCTTGATAGGAGTTTGAGTTTCACAAGCATACGTATTTGTCAAAATATACAATTCACATTCATTTCCATAAATTTTACCTAGAAAATAAACCAGAAAGAAATAGTGAACTCTGGTTAATAATATGCATGCTGAAGAATTTATAGCTGAAGTAAACTGATGAAAAATTAAGCAAAAATAGTGGACTAATAGAAGAATTGATAGATGGACAGATATGTAATGAAAGCAAGTAGTATAGTAAAATATTTATTACTAAATCTAGGTAGTATGTATATAGGTGTTCAGTGTAAAAATATTTCCACTTTTCTGCATGCTTAAAAATGCTTATGGGGAATTCCCTCTTGGTCCAGTGGTTAGGACTCCACGTTTCCCCTGCAGGGGGCATGGGTTTGATCCCTGGTCGGGGAACTGAGATCCTACAAACCGTGCAGTGCAACCAAAAAAATAAAAAAAATTAAAAAAAAATTAAAATGTTTATAATAAAAGTATAGATAAATGGAACACATGTATAGATAATGTAAATTACCCTACATATGTAAAATATTATAAATAAATGTAAAATACTTAGCTGTGGCCCCCCCCAAAAAAAGTCATGATCTCTAATCTGCAGTTTAAAAACCCATTTAATGCCCTAGCCTGATGTATAAAATCAAATTTATTCCACTTACTACCAATATTTATACATTTTTACAGTAAAAATATCAACAAGTTTGATTACAGGATGCTTCCCAGGTCCCATTAGAGTATCTGCATCTTTCTAAAAATGTAAATTCCTAAATTCTGAAATACATCTGGCCCCAGAGACTCAGTAAGGGATGTGGACATATATTAGTTCAGAGTGTTGTAGCTTTGGGCAAGACACTATGTGGTCTCTAGGTGGGCCTCAGATCCACCTTAATAATATCGTGGAATTCAGTCAATTCTACTTTATAGGACAACAGCAGGCAAACAAGTTATGCTGAAGGAAAGTAGTTTAGAAGTTTACGGGTAAATATAGGCTGTACTTTAAAATGCTAAATGGTGATAGTATCAGATTTGGAATGAAGATAGGAAAATATGTTCCGCTAAAGGGACAGATTCTAGAGTTATATGCACATACACCATCCACCCTTTCTCTTCACTGTACAAAGTAATACAAAAACCCTACAATCCCAAACTAGAATCAAACCGATATCATCCCTGATCTATAAATGAAATCCCTTCCCATTAAAAAAAAAAAAAGCCTCCTGATTGAAACAGCATTTTGCCTTTTCAACTGGAACATAAAAGGGAGACCTGAGACCTTCTCCAAGTTTTTGAAATTCCAGCCTGTCAGCTCCTTGTTGGGAGTGATATGAAGGCAATGGGAACACAGTTAGATCCATACCCCATATAAAACCCCCAGTTACTGGGGGAGGCCCAGCGGGATGAATGTCCAATTAAGGCCTGCCCTAATTGGGAAGGGAATTAAGGGAACACCCCCCGCCCCCCCCCCCCAGACGAATCTGCAGCCTGCCTAGGGCTGGAGGCGGAGCTGAGCCCAGTGAGCACCTGCCAGCGCCTATCACTGGTGGAGTCTGTTTTAGAAGTCACTC
This sequence comes from Mesoplodon mirus, assembly GCF_964341445.2. Lineage (NCBI taxonomy): Eukaryota > Metazoa > Chordata > Mammalia > Artiodactyla > Ziphiidae > Mesoplodon > Mesoplodon mirus. Next base: position 176,014,338 of record NC_138977.1, read on the forward strand.
CCTGGAAAGGTGCTGCTTGCTCACTGTCTCCAAGGGCCGGCTTTTAAGACCAGCACCCACTGGCAAAATCATTATCCCTCTAATAAGAACAGGCTGACCTGATTGGATTTCCAGTGCCCACTCTCCAAGCAACATGTCTCAGCCCTTGGACTGATGTGACCAGCATTTGAGTCTGTGGAGAATGACCTCAGAGTCCCAAGGTTCCAGATGAGTCTAATCAAAGCTTCCCACTCATCTCCCAGCACGAGAGGTTCCCAGTGAAACTTTTAACAGTTAACATGTACTGAGGACACTTCATATGCCAAGTACTGTTCTATGTGCTATAAATATTTTAGCTCATTTTCACAGAGAGGGTTCATTATTTCCATTTTATAGACAAGCAAATGAAGGCAGGGAAAAAGCAAGGGGCAGAACAGGAAACTGGTCTCAGGCAGTTTGACCCCAGAGTTAGTGTGTGTAACCACTGACTTCTCAGCCTCAGGGAGATCCTCGCTCTGTGGATTCCTGGAAGCAGCACCCCTGGCTTCTTCCCCCTTATGGTGAGAACTTATGGGGAGAACTCTTGGTTTTGGAATGAAACCAACCTAGTTCCAATGGGGCACTTCCACTATTAGCTGTGGGCTACTGGGCAACTCGTAAACTTGCTAAGCCTCCCTTTCCTCAGATGTAAAACCAGGACCAGTTGGCAGTGGGAGAGTGCCTGGGTATTGGAATAAAACCCAAGTTTGACCCCGGCTCAGCAAATCCTTAGTAATCCTATGTCATGCTCGCTAGCCCCTCTAACCTCAGCTGGAAAGGGAACCACTCTTACCGCAAGGAAGGCATTGTGTGGGCCCTGGAGGAAGTGTTTTCTCCGCACATAAATGAGCTGCTGCTTTGGTAAGCGTCGTGATGGGCTCTCCCTGGGACAGGTCTTCTCAAAGCCAGGATGGAGGAACATGTGTGGTCACACAGGGAATACAGGGCACAGCGGAAGGTGAAATAAGGGCCACGGTTTGCCAAAGCCGGGACAGGCAGGCAGGACGTTCTGGCGGTGAGATCAGCCCTCCTCGCCTTTCTCAGCCTGGCTAAGCCAGCACCGACCTGTCGCAGGCCCAGGGTTCCAGCTGGCCAAGTGTCTGACTACTGACTCCGAGCTACGAGGGCAGAAAGCATCCTGGAGCCTGATAAGGCGAACAATCCTGGCTTTGTTTGGAAAGATTTGTCCCTGAGTTTCCAGTTGGCTTCTATCTATGTCTCAACGTCTCTGACCTCTTCAGCCTTAGAGGAGCTAAACTAGAAGGTTCAGGTTCTTGGGGAGGATGAAGCCGGGGACACGGAGACCCCCTAAACCGCCTTGGCTGGGATCTCGGGCGGCCTGCGACGGGGCGGGGCGGGCGTGCAGCAGCCGGGGGCTCTGGGCGCGGGGACATTGGCCGCCTTTCGGGAGCGGGGGACCGTCTGAGGTTTTTCCCCCGCAGCCCGGCCGCCTCTTTTCCTCGGCGCAGCGGGCGAGGTCACGATGGGCTCATTAAGCCGGCGGGTAAGTAGTGCCCCGGCGGCGGCCGCAGGCGGTCCTGGAATGTGTGAGGGGCGTGATGACTGCAGCGGCCGCCGGCCTTTTTGCGCAACACCTTCCTGATATATATCAGCGCGCCGCGCTCCACCTGGGTGCCTGCTCCGGTCCATTACCTGCGCAGAGAGTGCGGGTGAGTACCGCCGCTGGGATCAGGGCGCTTCCTCCTCCCTTCTGGCTCTTGAAAGAACCTTAATTCACTTTTAATTTACTTAATTCTTTTAGATCTCCCTCTATCCTGACCTCAAGGAACTTCGCTGGCTTTGGGCTTGGAAGAGAAAAACAACCTCCCCCAAATTTTCAGATTTTTCTTTTTCTTCTTACTGTTTCTACTTATTGTTGCCGCTGTTGTTATTGTTTCAACTCCTATGACTACACTCTTAGTAGTGGCATACTTGGGGATTCTAAAATAATAGATGTTTGGGGATTCCTACCCCGTAGGAATCAGGACTAGTGGGTTCTCTTTTTGGTCATTAACTAGCTGTGTGATCTGAGGGAGGTCCCTGTGTGCCCCTGGACCTCAGTTTCTCCCTCTTTACAAGAAGGGGAACAGAATGGTCTGCCTTTTCTGCTGTCTTTTCTTCGTTGAAAATTCCAGGTTTGGGTGGCTGTCCGGTGATGCCGTCCCTCCCCCAGTGTGACTTCCACGTGCTACTGTTCTGGTTTGCAGGGTTATTTATCTAAAGTGACTTGCAAGATACAGTCCTGGTTTGCTGGTCCCATCAGGGCAGGCAGCATCAGACAATCTTCCGCTTGTCTTTGGAAAACAGAGCCCACAATTTTTCAGTGTTTTCGGAGTCAAGGTACCAGGCTGGCGGGCTGGGGAGATGTGTGCAAGGTGTGGTTGTGTTGGGGAGCTCAAGCACCTCCAGGTCAGAAAGGGAGGCATGTGGAGTGGAGTTAATTCAGTCTTCAGATGCCCTGGGTAGCTGGTACTGAGGTGAAGAGAGTCTCTCCTTTTCCCTTAATGAGGAGGCAACTTTCTCAAACTTGTTGGTTTCACGGAGGTGGCTTGTGGATTTCATCACTTAGAATCCCCTCTTCCTGCCTGTTTAGGTTCACCAAGAGATTTGTGTTAGCTCTGCTTGCTCCAGCCCTGTTTGACTTTTTCCTTTCCTGGCCCCTGTGCTGGAATTCTTTAACCTGTTGTCAGTTGAGTGTTCTTGAAAAAGTTGTGCCTCATGGCAGTAACCATTGTTTCGGATTGTTAAGTGTGTTTGAATCTCTCGCCCGTGCCAGGCCAACTAGCTGATAACGATCTCTTCTCTATTTTTGTAACTTTGAGAACTGCATGCTCTGTAAAGGTTTGGGTGTCCAAAATCCACCCTCCAAAATCCACCCTGTCACTCAACTGTTTCACTGAAACAAGTCCCCAGTGGCGGGAGGATGGATGTCTGGGTTATTGCTGTTAGACACGAGTCAGACATAAATGTAGCCTGAATTCACTTTAATGAAGAAAACATCTTCTCAGGATCAGTGATTTAGAATAAAATTTTCATTTTTAGCTACCTTCCACCCCACCTTCCTCCTGCCTTCCCCCCAACTCCACCCTGGGGACAGAAAGGCAGTATCAGCTGGGAGTAGTCAGGGCATCCCAGAGAATTAATTCATCCCAGTGAATTTAAAAATGCAAAACAGTACAGAAAGAAGGCTGCAAAAAGATTGCAAGATGTTTATAGATGCTTATCTTTTATAAATTAGCCCTTTTAAACCTCTGCCCCCCAAAATTACAAAATAATTGATATGGTTAAAGTTAATTGCAGGATTTATTTTAAAATATCATAAATACAGATTGAAAGCACACTGTGAGGGAGGGTGTGGTTTGGTAAGAGGGCCTTAGGTTAAAGCAGCAGGGTAAACATCTTTTTTTTTTTTTTTTTTGCAGTATGCGGGCCTCTCACTGTCGTGGCCTCTCCCGTTGCGGAGCACAGGCTCCGGACGCCCAGGCCCAGCGGCCGTGGCTCACGGGCCTAACGCTCCACGGCATGTGGGATCTTCCCGGACCGGGGCACGAACCCGCATCCCCTGCACTGGCAGGCGGACTCTCAACCACTGCGCCACCAGGGAAGCCCTAAACATCTTTTTAAAATCCTATTAGTGCATATCTTCCAAAGTCTAAAGCCATTCATCAAGGTAAAACTGAGCCAATTGATTCTCTGTCTCACATGCTTCCCCCCCTCCACCACCGTGTTCTCTGGGGATTATTTTGCTTTGTGATGGCTAGAGGAAGCTGAAGGAAAGTAACCACTGCCCTCTTGGGAATTTCTGAAGTCTTGGTCATTCTTTCAAAGTATAAGGTAATATTTCTTGAGAACATTGGAGTCAGAATACCCAAGCTTGAGTTGTCTCTGAAGGCTTAGTGCGATTTGAAGCAATTCATTTCTTTGTGCCTCGGTTTCCTTTTCTGTAGAATGGGGATAACATTGGTACTAAGGTATAAATACTTCAAGCAAATGGACAGGAATACATCAAGTGCTTGTGAGATTAAACAGGTTAATTTGTGAACAGGGCTTACTGCAGTGCCTGGCACAAATCACTCAATAAGTATTTGGCTGGCAGACACTGTCTGCACTGTCCTGCGTGCTGGGAGCTCAAGGTCATTCTCCCTGTGCTTGTGGAGGCCACAGCCCGGTGGGAAAATGCCTGCGTATTGAGGTCTCTCAGCAGGAGGATGCCCCGTGCCTCCTTCCTCCTCTCCCCACTTCTTCAGATGGCCTTGAGCTGCTGCTGTTCGGATCGCAGGTGGCCCCAGAACAGGTCCTGGTTGGAGAGGCTCAAACAATGCAGACCATAGGGGTTGGGTGACTTCCAGGTGCCCTACATTTCCCTGCTGCCCAGGTCTGAGAAGGCTGAGCAGTTTATTTTCCTTGGCCTACAAGAGTTCCTCTTGGCATTGGGTACACATGTGGATGCAGGAAATTGAGCCAAAAGAGTTATCAATACAGCCAGCTCAAATTATAGGGAGGAGCTTGGGGCGGGGGCAAGGGAACAGATGTGCAGTCATAGTCACTAATCTTGTGCCTGGGCAATAAAAAACACTCTTCTGGGTATTAGTACCAAACTGCCAAAAGGGGTGACTTTACCCTTCTCTGCTTTTGGCAGGTAGCAGGAGAGTGCTAGAGTACAACCTTGGGGGAAGGCGGGGAGAGGGAACAGCTGAATCCGAGGAATAGGGATGGGAGAAAGCCTTTGGAGGGGAACACAGGCTCCAAGGACCCCTCGGGCCCCCAAACCCCTTCCCAAGGGAATCGGGTTCCAGACAGGCTAGTGTCTGCCACACCCCTGGGAGTAGTGGCCTCAGATTCAGGCTACATCTGTCTGGCCAGTGCCTACTAAAAGTCTTGGCATATGCCGAATTCAGGCCTCTGGTATGCCTGAGCTTTTGTAGGGAATCAGCAGCCTGCTGTTAGAGCATCTTAGCTGGCATTTCCATCTGTCTGAATGACTAGGCAAGAGTGACCCCTGCAGAGGTGTGGGCCCAGCCAGCTATCTCAGACACCTTCAGAGCCCCCATTGAGCCTGGACCTGAGGCGCCTTGCTGCTCTGATGCGGCCCAGAGCATAACTGCTCCTTCCTGTCTTGGCACGTGGCTGAGAGTTCTATTGAAAACCTCTCCGGCTTTGGAACCAGCAGTCCTGGGTTGAAATCCTGACTGTCCCTAGGTAGCTGTGGACTTTTTTTTTTTTTCGGCCTTGCCATGGGGCATGTGAGTCCTTAGTTCCCTCAGCAGGGATCGAACCCACACTCCCTTCATTGGGAGCGCAGAGTCTTAACCACTGGACCACCAGGGAAATCTCACTGTGGGACTTTTGAAATTTTTCTGTGCCTCAGTTTCTTTGTAAACTGGAAAGAAGACTTCCTTATTATAAGATTTAATGAGGTCACAGACCACATAGGACACTCCCCATGGCAAAACAAACGTTAGATCCTTTTTTCTTAGGTGCTTTGGATTCATTTGTCAGCACAAATATTTACCGAGGTCCACTCAGCTGTGCACTGAGATGAAGAACTTATGCTCTGGGGCAAAGTGGAGTTGAGGCTGTTCATTGTTTGGGATGCAATTCATTTCACAAAGTTCTGAGTGTTCACTCTGCCAGGCACTCTGCTCGGGGCCTCACCTACACTCATTAATCAATTAGTCTCACAACAGCTCAGTGAGTATTCTCCCCATTTTTGAGATGATGAAACCGAGGCTCAGGGTCACACACAGTGAGTCACAGGGCTCTGCAAGGCCCTCACCTACTGCATGGTTCTCTCTCTCCCAGTGCTATGTGACAAGCGCTAGGGTATCAGCGTACTGAACAGCTGTCTAGTCTCGGGACTAATCATGGGCCGTTTGCTCCAAGCTCTCCTTTACTCCAAATCTGCAGGGTGAGCCTACTTGGAGCATTGGGGCTTTGCTGGCTGGGGAGTCAGGGGGAATGGGGCTCCACAGCCACGCTGCCTAATGCAATGGTTGGGTGCCAGGTGGCCTGCATTTCCCCACTTGCCAGGTCCTGAGAAGAGCAACTTGAGCCGGGGCGGGGGGGGTGTGTGTGTGTGTGTGGTGCGGGGGTGCGGGGGGGGGAGGGCTGGGAGCCGGCGAAGGTGGGGCAGCTGCCTCAGAATGTCCTGGGCTGAGTTAGATGACTCCTGGTTGCCTGCCCCTCTGGGGGACAGTGCTTCGGTGTGTGGACCTGCACCTCCTCTCCTTACCTGCAGGCGACTAGCACAGTGAAAGCCCAGTGAGTGATGGTGGAGTAGATGAATGTACCAGGAAATGAAGAACAATGGTCCCTCGGTGTCTGCGGGAATTGATTCCAGGACTTTCCCAGAGTCCCGTGTATAAAATGGTGTAATATTCGCACATAACCAATGCGATCCTCCCATATACTTTAACTCATCTCTAGACAGATTATTTATAATACCTAATACAGTGTAAATGCTATGTAAATAGTTGTAAATACAACGTAAACACTGTGGAAATAGTTGCCTGTGTGCTGGAAATTCAGCTCTTGCTTTTTGGAACTTTCTGGAATATGTTTTTTCCACTGAATGTTTTCCATCTGTGGTTGGTTGAATCCATAGATGCAGAAGCCAAGGATAAGGAGGGCCTACTGACCTGGATGAGGAGAAATGATTGCTTCATCAGGGAAAATTTGTAAAGGGGATTTGGGCTTCTGACAGATGGCTGAACTTGGAGTAGGGGAAGCAAGATTTCCAGGAAGGAAGAGTAGAGAATTTCATTAGAAAGTTGCCTTTGGTTCTTGGTGATGCTGATTAATAGTAAATGAGGACCCAGGACCTGGAAGGGAAGGAAGCCAGCACAGGGCTCGCACAGAGGAAGTATTCAAGGTGCCCTAGCTTGTGGGATCCCTTACAGCCATATTCTACTCCTTTCTGTCCAGTTCAGTGGAAATGGGTGTCTGCCCATTCTGTTGCTTGTATTATTGTGAATTACTTGGATGTCAGACCATAGACGTGTCTGTGTCTGTTTCTGAGTTCGCTAGACGCTTTGTTCACTTCTTAAAAGAAAATGATTCTGATCAGTCAGAAATCCAGTCACCAGAAACAGTTTAAATAATAACACCTTACTGCTGATGCGAATTTCCCAGGTGGTACTGCTGTGACATCCTGGTTGCAGCTTCTTGATACAGTTGCTCCATCCAGCAGATCTTGGCCAACCCAACTTGCATATGGTGATGAGGAACAGCACTCATCAGTAAGATTCAGGCTTGATTTGTTTCCTGGTCATGATCAATGTGGGTCTAGGACACAGCAAACCTTCTAGGGTTTCCCTCAGCAAACGCTATATGTTGACTCCTCCATTCACAAATGTACAGTACCTACTATGTGTAGTCTACTGAATGCTGGGAGGAAAATCCTAACAGGGTTTCTGCCCTCTAAAACTTAAATTCTAGTTGAGAAGGCAGTATAAGTGTGCATAAATGATAGGAGAACAACCCTAGGGTGAATTAAGATTATAAGAGAGAGAAAGATGGTAGAAGGTGGCAATTTCCAAATTTTTCCTTCAGAATGCCCCCAAGAGCAGAAAGGCAGATATTTAAATCCTTGGAGGTCTGTGAGTAAGCCCAGAACAGCCAGTTGCAAGCTCAAAGCAGTTTTTTGTGCTCTGTTTTCTTTCCTTAATTTTTAATTATACATCTTGCATTTTGTACTATAATATGTCCATGCTCATTTTAGTATGATCCTTGATAATCACACAAGGTTTACACTATGTCAGTCACTGTTCTGAGAGCTTTTAAAACATGACACACTTGATCATCACAATAACCCTTCATAGGATTAGTCAAATGTAAATCATCTACTGGTCACATTATTTAACATTCCCTTGCCCCAATTGTGTGGGTTAAAGCAGTGCTCCAGGAAGATATGTCTGTCACAGCCAAGGATATTGGGGATATGGCCCATAGCCTCACTGACAGGTGGAGAGCTGTGTTTAAAAACTGGCTCTGTCACTCACCTACTGGGTGACTTTGAACAAGTTGCTGAAATGTCTTGGAGCTCCAGTTTTTTCCCATTTGTAAATGGCAGTGCTCACCACCCCTTTCTTGCCTAAAGACTAAATGACATAATATGTGTCAAGCACCAGCACAGCCCCTGGCACCTCTTTGGTACTCATTAAAGTGAGAGTTGTTGTTATCAGAAATCAATTAAAAGGTATTGCAGTAATGTGTGATGGAGTGCCAGGTGAGTCACACCGGTAGGACACATGCCTGAGTGGCTTCAGGAGACTCTGGATTCAAACTGACCTGTGTCCAAGGCTCTACCATGAGGGACCTTGGGCAAGTTATAAGTCTCCTTGTGCTTGAGTTTCTTCATCTGTATCATGGGAGAATAAAAACACCTCCCCGAATGTGTGGCAGTGAGGTGGGGCACAGCCTGGCTCGATAAGTATTGGCTTTTGCTGGCAAGGCAGGTCCCAGCATCCTGCTCAGAAAGTGCACGAGTCCTGTTGTGTGTCAGGCCCTGTGCTGGGTGCTTCTTAAGCTGAAAGGAAAAACCTGGCCTATGCCTTCCTGGAAGCCAGTGACTGCAGGATGTTCCCTGTGATCACAGAAGTATGTGCCGTGCACTGCAGCTGCGTGGGGAAAGTCGAAAATTTCCCTGGGCCAAACAAATTCATGAAATCCTCTCATGATGGGGACTCACAGAATCAGCTTCTTTTAACTTCTAGCTTTGTCAGTATGAGTGACAGTAACAATACAGGTGTCCTGAGCCATTTTACCTTTGTGGGTTTGGGGTTAGGCTGCATCTCTTAAAAGAATATGGAAAGTTCAGATAGAAGAAAATAATCACAGACAATCCTATCACCCTCTCTGAACCCCATGGAACATTGCTGGTTCCTTATTGAGATCATACTGTGAATGGGACATAAATGTGCCTTTTATTCACAATTCATCTAAAGCATTTTCCTGGGTTTTTTGTTTTTTTGTTTTTGGTTTGTTTTGCTGGTTCTTTATAGCATTTTTAATGGCATGCTATTACGCTGCATGGATGTACCATACTTAATACAATAGTTTCCTGTTTTTATTTTTCACTCTGTAAATTATAGTGCATTTTGGCCTGCATCACATTCATTCATCAACCAATATTTATTGGGCACTGTCAATGTCCCAGGCAGAGCTGTAGACGCTGAGGATGCAGTTATGAGTAAGACAAAGCCCCCTTTCTTGGTAGAGCTTACATTCTGGTAGGCAGGAAATAGATCTATTGAAGAAAAATAGGAAAGGAAACGAATAGACAAAGGTTCTGGGAAACCCTCTCGAAAGAGATGATCAGAGCAAGGCAGGTAGTTTTGATTTTCTGAGGAAAAAAAAATGTTCCTAGTTTCTTCTTTTTTTTTTAAATTTTATTTATTTTTTTATATAGCAGGTTCTTATTAGTTATCCATTTTTCCTAGATTCTTAATTCCTAGAAGTGAAATTATCGGGTCAGAGATGTTTGAAAAGTGTAGGGCATTTGAGGCATTTCGCCAACTGCTTTCCAGAGCTTCAGCTGTGCTTATTTCACTGCATCTTCTCCAGAGTGACATATTACACTTAAATTTTTATTTATTTTTTGCTAATTTGATAGTTGAAAGTTATCTCACTGTTTTGGTTTGCATATCTTGGGTCGCTGATGAGGCTGAACTCCTATTCTGTAATAAGTATTTTAGCCACTTGCACTTCCTTTCCTGTGAATTGTTCGTTCCAGTCCTTTGGGCTGCATTGTCTGATGTGTCAGGACAAGGACTGCGAGTAGTGGGCGTCCTGGCTTGTCGGGGAGCCAGGCTTCCTCTCCATGGAACCGAGAAAGCCTTTGTTGAGAAAATGGGTTATGAGGAAGTCTCTATCAAAGGCTGGGAAGAATGTAGTTCTGACAAAGGGTCGTTAATTCAGGCAGCATAGCCTAGTAATCATTGCTACTATTTACCGGGCACTTTTTAGGCATCACTATTAATCTCATAACCCTGCAAAGCATGAAGAACTGTCCCCATTTTATAGATCGCTCAGAGGCATAAAGGGACTTGCCTGAACACACACCCACTGAGAAGCGGCTCCTGTGGGATTTGAACCAGATCTAATGTGTCATGCTTCTCATAGAAGACCCAGTAGCAGGTAAAGCAGGTAGAATGTGTATGAGCGTATACATAGACGTTAAGTCCACTGGATGAGGTTTGGCACAGATCTGCAGTTGAACTTGTCCCTTAATGAGCAGCAGGTGGGGAGACCATTGGAGCGTTGTGAGGACTTGGTGGTACCACAAGTTGATGAAGATGAATGGGTCCGTGTTCCCTTTCAGACTAAGGGAGAGAGTCAAGACAGAGGCCAAGACAGACATTAGAGCAATCAAAGGAAGATCAACTGATGTATATAGATTTGTGGCTTTGGAAAAATTGGAAACAGTGGTTTGACTTAGTGACAGCCTGGGTGAGTGATTGAGGGAGGCCTACAGAGGTGTGAAATATGGTGCTTAAGGGTCCATACTCAGAAGGTATAAGGACGAAATCCCTTAACTCCCCCAAATCTTTGCAACCACTGGACCTTCTTGTCACAGAAACTGAGTGTGCCTCCTTTCAGTGGCTAGTTCTGTAAGCTGTTTTCCCATCCACAGACCATGGCTCCTTGGCCTGAGTTGGAAAATGCCCAGTCTAACTCTGATAAATACATCGAAGGGGCCGCCGGTCAGCAGTCCACCACACCCGCAAAAGGCAAGGAGACTGGCAAAAGTAAGTGCCACCCCTCCAGCCCTGGGCTGGCCCCCTGGGAGGACACCAGGAGACCCAGGCTTGGTTCCTCGTTCCTCATGGTCTTCACTGCTTGTTTGGGCAGATGACACCAACACCTCTGTCACCAAGATTGAACTTCTGCCCTCTTATTCCACCACGGCACTGATAGAGGAGCCCACAGAGGTGGAAGACCCCTGGAACCTGCCCGAGCTTCAGGACACAGGGATCAAGTGGTCAGGTAAATGAGGCCAGCTGGGGCAGGCGGGAAGGGGCTGCCCGTCGGCAAGGGATTGAGGCTACTAGCTTCACAGCGTCACCTCCTTCATGTCAGCCTCTCCCTTCCATTGTTTAAGCAAAGGTCCTGGCTAGGGGATGCCACCCAGGTTAAGAGTCAAGCATCCTGTGATGACCGGGGGATGTTTTTGTTCTTTCATTCATTCATTCAACAAATGTGGGCCGGCACTGGGGTTATAACCAGGCCAGACCCTGTGCTGCTCTTTATAATCCATTTTGTGCTGAACCCAGGTACTGTCCAGTGCTGCAGATGCAGCAGTAAATAGATGAGGCCCTGCCTCTGAGAGCCCCGGGGGTTGGGGGAGAGGAGTCCCCTCACCTAAATGTGGGCATCAGGGAAGGCTTGCAGAAGACAGACTATACAGACAGAACAGCTGGGGTGCAAGCAAATGCTGTACTTCTTTTCCAGGCAGGGTGTGAGGTCTGTGCGGATCAGACAGCTGGGAGGGTAAAGGAGCTGGGAGGAGGTGAGAACCACTTTACAAGTGAGTGTCGAAAACAGCCACCAAGGAGGTAGCCTTCCAGGATGTATGAGGGCCCAAGCCCTCCCAGATGGAGGCTGTGATGGCTGCCTTGCGGCCACTTTGTAGAAAGTATTCTGTGCGGTTCTGAAGGTGCTTAGGACAGCCATTATCTCTGACCCCACCCTTAGCAAGGGGCAAGTGCTCTTAACGGCTTATCAGTGACCCTGGTTCAGCCCAGCACAAGCATGTGCCCTGCTTGGCCTGTGTGTGCCCCAGGGCCCACTGACCCCTCCTCCCAGAGCCAAATGCTTTAGAGACATTTCACCACAGGTTTCAATTAAATGGAGTACAGTGGTAATTGCTTTGAAAACTGCAGCCGTGGACACAACCTATCTCTAGGTCTTGTGATCCATAAGATTACAGCTGCCTGGCTGGGAGGGGAGGTGGGGGAGTTCCGAGCTCATTGTCAAACTTCTCAGTGTTGCAGACACTAAAAGCCTCCATGCCTTTTCCCCTCCCCCCAGAGAGAGACACCAAAGGGAAGATTCTCTGTGTCTTCCAAGGGATTGGGAAATTTATTTTACTTCTGGTATTTCTCTACTTCTTCGTGTGCTCCTTGGATGTCCTCAGCAGTGCCTTCCAGCTGGTTGGAGGTATGGATGGAAGAGGTCAAAAGTCTGGGTTGGGGGCGGTGTTCTCATTGAATTTGGTTTGGAAAGTCACAACTCCAGCAGGCCCTCTCCAGCTGCAGCCTCCTGGAGTATTTTAGGACTGGAAGCCACCTCAGATCATCTTGTGAAGTCATGCCCCCATTTTACAGAAAGGAAAACTGAGGCCCATGAAAGAGCTATGACTCGCTGGCTGAAGTGCCTTAGACCAGAGCCAGGGCTAGAGCCAAGCCCAAGTGATCAGCTCCGTGTGTTTGTCTATGAACACTGGACAGGAAGCTGTTTGACCTAAAGGTTCATCTGAGGGATCCCTACTGTCTTTGGGCTTCCCCACCTAAGGGGATTATTGAATAAAAGTATTCTTAGGCTAAAGCCACTGCTAAAAATCAAAGCTGGCCCTTTGCTGGAGAAGGATAGGGGTCCTGTGCTAGGGGATCTGCATTCAGAGCAGTTGCCTAAACACCTCCCACAACTGAGTGTGGCTATGGAGGGTGAGGGGACCTGGAATGTAATCACCATACATTTGGTCACCTGTGTATCCCTGATGGGCGGCAACAGTAAGAGCCAACACTTTGAATGCCTACTGAGGTAGGCACTTCCAGGGGCATTGTCTTAAACATTCCATCCCAAAAGTCCTTCCCACTTACAGAGGAAAAGGCCAAGGCTCAAGAAGGTCACCGCCCTGCACTGAGTTTCACAGCCATAATTGCCATAGTGGGATTTAAACTCAGATCCAGTGACATGGAAGACCATAGGTTTCTGCACCCTTTGGTGCCTTTCTTGAGAACTCATCTTTGTGACCTGGGAGAACTGGGAAAGTGTGAGGAGCAGACCGACTTGCTGGATGCCACTCTGGTCCCCCTGGTCCAAGGCAGCATCAGTAAGGGGATTTGCACTCTATCTCAGACAAGTCATTCCACTCTCCATTCTCTGGGCCTCAGTCTTTTTTAAAAAATGTATTGGAGGGTGGATTGATGGTCCTAGAGGCACATTCTCAAAAAGGACACTGCCAGAATTCAATTATAGGCTGGGGCTAAGGGCTGGGGTCTAAGAAGGTAGATAGAAAAGAATGAGAAGATTCACTTGGGTAAATCTTCTGAATTGGGAATACATCCCAGAGACAAGAATGAGGACATCAGGAGTTGCACTGGCACTCATCGGGCCAAGTACAGAGTTGAGGCCAGGTTCATGGAAAGAGAAGACTAGAGGGGGACTTGCTGATGAAAGTGGTTGAAGGATGGGAGGGTGTAGGGTGAAGGGACAAGAGGAACAGGGGTGGATGGGGAACTAGGTCACAGAGTCAGAGTCAGGGCATCAGAGAAGCACTGGGGAGAAGCCCGAGGAAGCAAGATGCCCAAGATAAGTCTGGAGGCTGGTACCTATGGCCAGCTGGTCTTGACCGAGACTTCTGTTAGTCAGCACCCACCTAACCCCCATCACGTGGCCATGGGTTTGTTTTTCAGGAAAGGTGGCCGGGCAGTTCTTCAGCAACAACTCCATCATGTCCAACCCTGTGGCGGGGCTGGTGATCGGGGTGCTAGTGACTGTCCTGGTGCAGAGTTCCAGTACCTCCTCGTCCATTGTCGTCAGCATGGTGGCCTCCTCATGTGAGTCCAAGAACCCATGAGCCCAGATAACATTTCAGGCATTTCCCTGTTCAGCTGGGGAGGCTGGGATTTACTCTGAATGTGTCCAGGCTTATCACCATTACCTTCTTGTCTAACTATGATGTGTTCTGCTTAGATCATAGGCAGTCTCCTGTTTCCCTTCCCATAACTGAGTCTGAAAATTGGCCCCAAAGCTTGAAGACTCAATTCTGAATTCTCTAGAACTGTGTTATCCTGTCCAGCAGCCACTAGCTACATGTGGCTATTTCATTTTATTTATTATTATTATTATTATTATTTGCGGTATGCGGGCCTCTCACTGTTGTGGCCTCTCCTGTTGCAGAGCACAGGCTCCAGACATGCAGGCTCAGCAGCCATGGCTCGTGGGCCTAGCCGTTCCGCGGCATGTGGGATCTTCCCGGACTGGGGCACGAACCCATGTCCCCTGCATCGGCAGGCGGGCTCTCAACCACTGCGCCACCAGGGAAGCCCCCTATTTCATTTTATTTAACCTTAAATTCAGCTGCTCAGCTGCGAGAGCTATATTTGAAGGGATCAGTAGTCATATGTGGCTAGCAGCTGCCATATTGGACCACATAGATTTAGAACATTTCCATCACCGCTGTCAGGGCTAAGAATAAAACCGTGTAATCACATCACACACTGGCTTTGGGGCAACTGAGTTCGGGGAGCTGACTTGAACCTGTTCAACATTTGCCCTGGCTAAGTTGAGACAGACCCTCTGGGGTGGACCAGTTTGAACTGGTTAATTTTCAGCCCAAACCATCATTTTAGCTAAAATTAACTAGAACTTTCGGGGTCCAAATTAGAAAAAGTTATTCATTACTTCTCCAAAATACTTTCATATGTTAGAACATGTGACAATATATTAACTTTGTTAGAAAAAGAAATTATACTGCCATAAATTTGCCATAATAAATATACAAGTCCTTACACATTGTAAGGTCTCTTTTAAGCTACCCTTGCATCTGTAATAGGGAGGACAGAGGAATTTAGAAAGAAACTTTTAAACTGGGGTCCACAAAAGGGCTATATGGAGACTCTGAATTCCCTGTAATTAAGTGCTGAAATTTTTTTTTTATTTCACACTGTTTGATTTTATTTTTAATCCATAGGAATTAGAAATTGAAACTGAACAATATTTTACAGAAAGTAAAATTTTTTACTTATTTTTTTATTTTTAATTTTTTGGTACATGTGCATATTTCTATAGTGAGCTGTCCACGCTTTTGTCAGATTCACAGCGAGGTGCAGACCCTAAAGAGGTTAAGAACTGATGCTTTAGGGGATTGCCAGCCTGAATGTGATCAGCTTGCCTTGGGCCACACCAGGAACATGGCCGAGCTGCCTTCCTCAACTTACTAACTTGATAACTTACTCTTTTCCACCCTCCAGTGCTGAATGTGCAGGCTGCCGTCCCCATTATCATGGGGGCCAACATTGGCACCTCCATCACCAACACCATTGTGGCGCTCATGCAGGCAGGAGACCGGAGTGAGTTCAGAAGGTAGGAGGCTCAGCATCAGCCTTTGCACCACCCATTGGGATTGACCAGGTTGTCCTAACGACCGTTAAACGTTAGAGCATGTTTCTTATCCCTAGACCTCTTTAGAAATAGACACAGTGGAGTATGGCTGGGGTTGGGATCACATACTTATCAGTTGATTAAACTCAGTTCCCTGATATGCAGGGCTGGGATAATAGTATCTATCACTGCTGTGTTGTCTAAAGGAGTTAACACAATCATGCAGATAAATGCTTATCAAGGTGCTTGGCACACAGTCAGGGCTGCCTGAATACAAGTCCTAGCTAGAAGCTTGAGCTAGAAGCTTGACCTGTGGTGTAAAACAAGGCCAGTTAGAATAGGATTTACTGTCTCAGTTAGAAATCATTATTACCTCCTAAAGCTTCCATTTTTGGCCAGCTCAACCCGTGCCACTTTTTCTTCTTCACTCACATGCCAATAAAAGGCAACATAGAGCCTTTGTGAATGTGTAAGATCTAAAAACGGGGCAGGATAAATACAGGCAAAGGAAACCCTTTTCTTCCAAAGTTTCATGCAAAAATTAAGCACATTTCCCAGCCTCTCTTCTAACTGGTGATGGGCTTTTTCCACAGCTTGTTAAAATAGAGAAGCAGTCCCCATCCAAAAAAACCAGACACTCTAAATTGAAAAAATACATGCCCCACAATGGTCATAGCATCATTATTTACCAAGATATGGAAGCAACTTAAGTGTCCATCAAGAGGTGAATGGAAGAGTGATGCACACACACACGCGCGCGTGCACACACACACAATGGAATACTACTCAGCCACAAAAAAAGAAAGAGATTTTGTCATTTGCAGCAATATGGATGGACTTGGAGGGCATTTTGCTAAGTGAAATAAGTCAGACAAAGAAAGACAAATACTATATGATATCACTTATATGTGAAATCTAAAAAATACAACAAACTAGTGAATATAACAAAAAAGAAGCAGATTCACAGATATGAGAACAAACTAGTGGTTACCAGTGGGGAAAGGGAAGGGGGAGGGGCAAGATAGGAGTAGGGGAGTAAGAGGTACAAACTATTAGATATAAAATAAGCTGCAAGGATGTATTGTGGGGAATATAGCCAATATTTTATAAGAGCTATAAATGGAGTATAACCTTGAAAAATTGTGAATCACTGTATTGAACACCTGTAGCTAATATAATATTGTACACCAACTATACTTCAACTGTGGCATCAGACATCATGAGACATCTTGGCATCAGACAGATGACTGGCTGGCTGGGGGTCAGCTAACACCATCCCTCATCCATGGGTGGCAGTGGATGTCCTCAGAGACATTCATTTTCCCTCAACCATGGCTAAAGTCTGGACCCTGATGAAATGTTCTGAGGTCTAAATAATAATACACATTACCCAGGGTGTTTGCTAATTTGATCTTCTCAAGAAGCTAAGCAGACTTTTCTATGCCCCATTTTATTAATATAGGAACACAAAGAGGTTAAGTAACTTCACTGAGGGGCATAGCTGGGACTCGATCCAGGTTTTCTTATTGGAAATTTTGGGTTCTTTTCACTGTTACGCTAATTTTTACCTCTGGATGTGTAAATATATGATCTGTGAAAGTGCCTGCACATAGGAATATAATTGGCCTAGCTCACCCCCTGTTTGGGATATTTAAATAGATTGCTTTCAGTAACATCTTTGGAAATGTGTATCATTCTTTCCTGGTTATTTTTTCCTGGATAGATTACTGTATCAGACACACCTATAAGGCTCCTTAAACATTTTGCCAAACTACAAAGAAATATTTGTATCACTTTGCATCAGCAGTGTATGAAAATGTCTTAAATCACCCTCTCCAGGAAGAATAAGTTAACTTTGTAAAATATTAGTTAAAATGGTATGTGAGGGAGGGAGACACAAGAGGGAAGGGATGTGGGAACAGATGTATATGTATGACTGATTCACTTTGTTATAAAGCAGAAAAAAAAAAAAAGACAGCAGTGTTACTGGAGAGAGTGACAAAAATGAGGAGGAGTGATCTACCGGGGGTCAGTACATGACTGCAAACAGGTGGGGTAGTGGGTAGAATAGACATCTGATGACATAAAAATCAAATCTTAAGAGGAGATGGTTTAGAGGTTGTTTTGGATATTTCTGTATGCAACATACTTGTTTTCATCTCCAGATTATCATTGATCTTTGTTTAACACATATTCTACATTTTTATTTGTGACTTAGATGAAATGATAGAACAAAATAAATCTAAGGATAGAGCTCCAAACCATGCCACTAGAAACCTCCCTCCAGGTTGATACTGAGCCATTAATAAACATCCAACTAATTATTGCTATGGTTTAATAATATAATTATCTTGTGCATCCATAAGGATGTCCAGTATTGTGAGGCAAGGCATGCCTTATTGAAATTTGATATTTTATATCAAGTTCAGTGTTTCTCAGCTTAGCATATGCTGCCCCTAGTAGTCCACAGATATCCTCAGAGGTCCTCAAGTTCCATATGAGAACTATTCTAGTGTTCTTTTATTTAAATTTTTTAAATTAATACAGACATATTCAATATAATTTGGATGACCTCTTTATAAGTTAAGACTGCTACACTTCTGTTTCTGGGTCTGCATTTATCCTCACACTGATACCAAGAAGTACTACTTTAATTGTTAGTTTAAAAAAAAAAACACAGAGGATGCCTTAATGCTTAAATGATGCATGCATACAGAAAGCAGGCCAAATGACATCATTGTATCCTCTGTAAGTGATGATTCTGCAGTGTTTCAGAAAAAAAAAAGGTATGTGAAAATTTGTACTTGCAAATAAATAAATTGCAAATTTCTTTTATTATTGGTGAAGTTAAGCATTTCCCCCTACATGTTTAATAGCTTCTGTCCCTCATGTCCCATCTTCTATTTGTTTTGGGTATTTCTTGACATGCAGAGTTTTTTAAAGGAACATTTTTTCATTGAGGGAAAAAAACTATAGAGTTTTTTTTTAATCTGGAGATAGGTAAGATGGAATTCAGGGGGAATCAGTGAACCTTCTCCAGTAGATGCAAATTGTGGTATATATTAGCTTTATTTTCTGTAGAGACTGTTCAAATATTTGATCAAAGTCTCAAGATCTTACAGTTAAGAATGCAATTGTGTAGAAGGCTCTGATGGTAACCTTCATACTGGCCCCCGCCTTTCCAAAAGGAAGGTCGTCTTCCATATGCATGATTTGAAACTGGTCTTAATGAAGTTTTCTCAAACAGTGCTCCGTGAACTAATAATTGCAGCCAAAACACATCTAGTTCCCTTTTCCCCAAGCAGGGCAAACTGTACTGTCTGATCTGGTGGGAAAGGTTCTGCTGGACAGTGGGAGACAAGGGTCCTGGACCCAGTGCTCCTGCAGTGGTCTTCAATTCCTCCGTGCTCACTGGCCTTTAGTTTCCTCATCTGCTGAATGGAGATCTTCATACCACTCACTTTGGGGATTGTTGTGAGAACAAAAGTGAGACTGTACACCTCTATGCACTCAGATAGGTGGCACCTGGCCGGTGATACAAGTGATGACCTGCCTAGATGGTGCCCAGTCGCTTGTTGACTAATCTGGCTCGGGATGGGGTTCCCCTCCTGCAGGGCCTTTGCAGGGGCCACCGTCCATGACTTCTTCAACTGGCTGTCTGTGTTGGTGCTCCTGCCTCTGGAGGCTGCCACCCGTTACCTGGAGCGCCTGACCAACCTGGTAGTGGAGACCTTCAACTTCAAGAATGGAGAGGATGCCCCAGAGCTTCTGAAAGTTATCACAGATCCCTTCACGAAGCTCATTATCCAGGTAACTCGTCTTTCTGCAGAGAGGGAAAGGCCCCAACACCCTCCCCTGCTCCCCACTCACTGGGCTGGGATGGAAGAGATGGATGAGGGTCTGTAAAAACTGCCCTTTGGCTGCCTCTGAAAAAAGCCAAGGGAGGCAGAACTTCAGGGACACCCGATGAGATGGAGTAATTAGCCTTTATTATCTCCTTGATTTCAACAAGTGTATCATCTTTATTAGGATGGGGGCAGGTGGCGGGGGTGAGCGCTTCTCTAGACTCAAGGACTCTCTACTGGACACCTGGGCACTTTGTTCCCACTACTGGCCTCAGCACCCATGGGCTCACTGATTAAAGTAGCACCCTGCTCCCAGCCAAAGAGGAAGAGTTTACTGCCTTTCCTTCCATCTCACCCCTCTGCTCACTAGGGTCTGTCCATATTATTGAAATAAATGAAAGAAGGCTTTGTGGATGTTGCCTTGGGGAGAAGGGGCCAGTTTGGACCTTGCCCTTTCACTCTTACCTTCTGTTTTTTTTTTCTGTCATTCAGTCATCTGATGAATATCTACTGCATGCTTCTTAGATACGGGTTCATTGTTCATACAATCATTCATTTATTGAGCACCCACTGACATCTGGGTGCTGCGCTCTGCCCTGAGAGTGCAGATAGAGTGAGTCCCAGCTCACCCTTTCAGTGCAGTTCACACCCTCACAGTCCGGTTCACATCCTCAGCCCCTTTTAACAGCTTAACATCTGTCCCACATCAGTTCTGAGAACGTGCTGACTCTCTTCTGTCCATTGCCTTCCTCAGCTGGATAAAAGAGTTATCAACCAAATTGCAATGAATGATGAAACAGCCAAAAACAAGAGTATGATCAAGATTTGGTGTAAAACTTTTACCAACATGGTAAGTTTCTGAGAATATTGCTGGGTGGGTGAACTCTTGTGTCTATACTTGATAAAGCAAGATCTTGCATTTAGATTGGGCATATAAAAGGTAAGGGGAAAGAAAAATCAGGGATTCCTGAAAAATCAAAACTAGCCAGTGAGAATCCTTAAGTTCTTGAATGCTAGATGGACAGACATTATACAGTAGGACAGACAGAACCAACCCACATCATGGACCCATTATTCCTGGCTTGTTATTTTCATGTCTCCTGGCTTACCTCTGGCTGCCTCCTTGCTCTCATTTATGGAGGGACCCATGGGAGCAGTGCATCATGCTTACGGTGCACGAATTGATATGGGTCTCCCCTGACGCCTCACATTTCCTGCCATTCCCCACCAGAAATGAGTGTTATGGACTGTACATAGCATTTCTCATGTTTGCCACCCAGACTGAGAGCAATGTCACCGTCCCCTCGCCTGACAACTGCACCTCTCCTTCCCTCTGTTGGACGGATGGTTTGCACACCTGGACCATCAAGAACGTGACCCACCAGGAGAACATTGCCAAGTGTGAGTGAAACTCACAGAGCATCAGCCTCCAGGACAGGCTGTCTGGGGTGATGATAGGTGTTTCCTATCTGTGTGGAGCCCCAGTAAATGAAGGAAAGAAGGGCAGTGAGATTCACTGAACACTAATCCTACACTGGCCAATGAGCTGTGAGCTTTCACAGCAGAGGAAACTAAGGCTTAGGGGCAGGGGACAGGCCCAAGGTCCCCCCGTAAGGGGCAGAACTAGGACTTGATACTCAGTTCCTCTGGCAGTTCCAGACGGATTCAGAACTCATCAACAGATACCAGAGTGCTCCTTCTGTGTGCTTCAGTATCTCTTTGGCAGTACCTCTAGGGAGATGACAGCCTGATTTGAAGGAGATGTGGGGCACACACAGAACACATTCACCCTCAAGTCATCAGTCCCTATGGTACAGCAGGCCCCATATGGCAGGGCTATAGCACTGAACAAAGCAGTGAGCTGCATGATGCTCCAGTTCTTTAAGAAGCTATACTGTTGCCTCTGGACTCTTTTATGGCCCTGACGTTAGTTCTTCTAATTATTTATTCCTTATATGCCCATTTGCACATCTTTGCTTCTCCTCCTCTCCGTGCACCCCACATTAATTCTGAGCCATATACCTTAATACTCCAGTTGTGTTTTACCTCACAGAATCAAGTGAACGTATCACCTCCCATGTTCTAGGTGCTATAATATCCATTGATATAACCATGTTTTTCTGGAATCATCATGGGGACACACAGGGGTTTTTAAAAAACACAAGGAGTTTTATAATTAACAATAGCTCCCACTCTGACTTGCCCATCCTACCCCACCTTGCTCCTCAAATACTTTGTTGTAGGCATCCTCATTATCATGAGTAAAACACAACATGGGATTTAGAGGCAGAAGAATGGGGCTGGAAACCTGGGTCTGCCCCTGGATTTCACTACATCTTCACCCTCATGAGATCCCATTGGCCAGAACATAGCCTCAGGGCTACACTTAGCTGCAAGGGAGGCTGGAAAGTGTGGTCTTTATTCTGGGCTAACTTGCTGTGTGTCAAGCTGACAACCAAGATTCTGTTACTCTGAGACAGAAGGATGCTGGGGAATAAGTAACAATCTGTGGCTGTCAAGGGTTCCATGCCTTCCTAACAAGGGCATGCTATGGTCTCTCCAGGTCAGCACATCTTCGTGAATTTCAACCTCCCAGATGTTGTTGTGGGCACCATTCTGCTGGTAGTCGCCCTGCTGGTCCTCTGTAGCTGCCTGATCCTAATTGTCAAGCTCTTGGGCTCTGTGCTCAGGGGGCAGGTAGCTGTTGTCATCAAGAAGACCATCAACACTGGTAAGCACACTGCCCCCCACTCTGGACCTTCTAGGGGATAGTGTCACTGTGGTCCCTCCAGGGGCGCTCCTTTTGATTCTCCTCTAGCCGTGGCCTCTGTATGGAGTTCCTCTCTGGGCTCTGATAAGTTGCGGAAGTTAAGATGCCATTCACCCTTGAAATCTTCCCTAGTGTCTTGGGTGGAGCCTGGGGAGAAAGCGCAAGCTTCCATCAGATGTTTGCAAGGTCCTGAGAGAGAGCCAGCTCAAATCCAGAGAGCTGTGAGATAGGCCTTCCTTCCTGGCAGGTTCCCTGTTTGCCCAGGACTTTACTGGGTCTGTCACGATACCTTAGGAGAAGGTTAACGGAAGTCCATCATGGTCCCTACTTCCCTTTGACTCTTGGGAAGAAAATGTGGTTCTGGATAAATACGTCAGCATTTTGAGGCAGCCAGTCAGACTCCACTGCTGAGAATGGCGTCCTGGCCAATGAAAATATACCCTGTAAACTCTCCCTGTGAAATGGGGCCGAGGATACCTACCTCTCCGGGTTGTCACGAGGGTGAGCTGAGTACCCGTGCCCTGGATGCTTGCTGGCTGTGCAGGGCCTGATCCTATGCTGGTGGTGCCGAGGGCGAGGTCTGTAGGGCTTCCAAGCTGCTTCATATCCTCACTGCTCTTTTAGGTGGAAACAAAGGTGGAGGGTATGCAGTGTTGGGAGACCAGGACAGAAGGAAAGATAGAGGTCTGAATGCTCCAAACGCTTTGTCGTTATTCAGCTGCTGTAGCAAATTCTTGTAGGCTGGGTGGCTTAAACAACAGAAATTTGTTTCTCACAGTCTTGGAGACTGGGAGGTCCATGGTCAGGGTGCCAGCACAGTTGGGTTCTGGTGAGGACCCACTTACTGGTTTACAGATGGCCGCCTTCTCACTGTGTCCTCACATGGAAGAGAGAGTGGAGAGGAAGCAAGCTCTGCCTTCTATAAGGGTACTAATCCACTCATGAGGACTCCAACTTCATGACCTAATCACCTCCCAAAGGCCTCACTTCCTAATACAATCACCTTAGGGGGTCAGGGTTTCAACATATGAATTGGGGGAGGGGGGAACGACACAAACATTCTGTCCATAACAGATGGGTTCAGCATTTAGAACTCCAGTGAAATGTACTTTTGTCTTCATAACACGTACCCACATCCTTGGTTCTACCATCTGAATATGCAAGGTGAAAGGACGCTGAAAATCCAATTTGCAATTTCAGACTTGGTATGGGGTGGGGAGGATTTTACACAACCTCAACCTCTGGCCCAGCCGTGCACCCTGGGTCCTGTGGAGATGCCAGCTGGGCCTCCAACCCATGCCTTCCCCAGAAGGATTGTGACGCATCTCTTATCCTCTGCGTTCCAGATTTCCCTTTCCCCTTTGCCTGGGTGACTGGCTACCTGGCCATCCTTGTGGGGGCGGGGATGACCTTCATCGTTCAGAGCAGCTCTGTGTTCACGTCTGCTATGACCCCTCTGATCGGTGAGTTTCTCCCTGGGTCTCCCTCCGGTCGACATTACCATCTTCTGTCATCCTCTGGGGCTGATGCTAAGGGCTTTGTATTTTCACCCCCCCCCCCCAGGTATCGGT
This sequence comes from Mesoplodon mirus, assembly GCF_964341445.2. Classification (NCBI taxonomy): domain Eukaryota; kingdom Metazoa; phylum Chordata; class Mammalia; order Artiodactyla; family Ziphiidae; genus Mesoplodon; species Mesoplodon mirus. Next base: position 176,037,869 of record NC_138977.1, read on the forward strand.
GTGATATCCATTGACAGGGCGTATCCACTCACGCTGGGCGCCAACATCGGTACCACCACCACCGCCATCTTGGCCGCCTTAGCTAGCCCAGGCAGTACTTTGAAGAGCTCGCTTCAGGTCAGGAAATGCTGCATGGGGCAGGGGCTCTGTGGGTGGGATCCAACCCTATCCATGGTCTTGTATGCAGATGGTTTTTAACCAAGAAACCAAGCCAAGCTTTTCTCTGTTATGTCCAAAACTGTGATGTGGAGAAGCCATGGAGAGACAGATTTGAGAACAAAGCCATCTCCTCTTTAGAGTGGTAGTCAGACTCCCATCACCAGTGGTTGTTTAAACAAAGGTGGGGTGGCCACTTTACTAGAGGCAGAAAGGGTATTCAGGAAGCATAGATACCATTTCCCGTCTCCTTGCCCTCCTCTTGGTGAACTCTGACTGGGCACTGAGAAGTCACCTGTGTCTTGAGCCTGGCATTGAGAAGAGTCAGGGGGACCTGCCTTGCCTGGATCAACTAGGTGACCTTGGGCAAGATGACCTTTGGTGTTTGAATCACTGTGCCACCATTTACACATAAAGTGCCCTTAGGTGACCTAACCTTTGAGCATCAATTCCCTCATCTGAAAAATGGGAGCCATAATCCCTATCTCATTAGGATTATTATAAGGATCTGATGAGGCACTGTCTAAAGCCATGCTGTTGATAGAAATATAGAGTGAGGATAGAATATGTGAACCACCCATGAAATCTGAAATTTTTTAGTAGCCACAGTTTCGAAAGGTAAAAAAGGAACAGGGAGATTAATTTTAATAATGTGTTTGATTGAACCCATTATCATTTCAACATGTAATTGATCTAAAAATATGGTGATCATTTACATTCCTTTTTGGACTAAGTCTTTGAAATCCAGTGTGTATTTTATGTTTATGCCACATCTCAATGGAGAGTGGCTAATATATCGGACAGGGCTGGTCCAAAGCCCTTAGCATCATGCTTGGTACCTGGTGGGCACACCTAGCAAAGTGCAAAGTGCATGGCCTCTGGAGACAGGCTACCTGGGTTTGAATCTCATCTCCCACCTGTGTGACTCTAGGAAAATAGTTTGACCTCGTGGTGCCTCAGTTTCCTCCTACATGAAGTGGAGATAATGTTGCCAACTCAGGATATTTTTTGAGGATTGAAGTAATCCATAAAAGTGCTTGGACTTGTTGCCTCCCCCCTAGTAAGCGCTCTATAAACATCAGCTGCTGCTGCTATTATCTTTATTAACTGTAGCCATCTTTCCTTGTCTCTCCCTTCCCTGAAATAGGGCCACTGAGCCAAGAAAGCCAGCTATCTTGCACACCTTTCCTTCTGCCTCACCAGCTCTTAACTGCTCAGCTGGAAGCAGCAGGGTCAAGGCACTGGGTGGCAGCGGGCACATTCATGAAGTTCATTGTTAGATTTGGCCTAAAGGACTTCAGGCCCTGAAAAATGAGCTGTGATTCAGCCGGTCACCCCCCTTGCCCTCCCTCGCCCTCCCTCCCTTACCCCCCAGACACGTAGTAGGACCTCAGGTAATACGGGTCCCACTCTGGGCTGAGCTATGAAGATGAGGAAGACTCAGGCCTCCGCTACTAGACGACGCCATCTTCTCCCCAACCCCACCGTGCAGCAGACCCGTTCACCTGTCCAACCTCTTGCATTTCAGATTGCCCTGTGCCACTTTTTCTTCAACATCTCAGGCATCTTGCTGTGGTACCCAATCCCGTTCACCCGCCTGCCCATCCGCCTGGCCAAAGGGCTGGGCAGCATCTCAGCTGAGTACCGCTGGTTTGCCGTCTTCTACCTGGTCACCTTCTTCTTCCTGATCCCTCTGGCAGTGTTTGGCCTCTCGCTGGTCGGCTGGCCAGTGCTGGTGGGTGTGGGGGCGCCCATCATCTTTGTGGTCTTCCTGGTGTTGGTCCTCAGGCTCCTGCAGTCCCAGTGCCCGCGCGTCCTGCCCCACAAGCTCCAGAACTGGAACTTCCTGCCGCTGTGGATGCACTCGCTGAAGCCCTGGGACAAGCTCATCACCACGTTCACCGGCTGCTGCCAGAGGCGCTGCTGCCGTACCTGCTGTCTGCTGTGCGGCTGCCCCAAGTGCTGCCGCGGCGGCAAGTGCTGTGAAGACCTGCAGGAGGTGCAGGACATCCCCGTTAAGTCCCCCGAGGCTTTTGCTAACATGGCCATGGACAAAGAGGCCCAGGACGGGGTCCCCAAGTCCGAGGTGGATGCCTCGGGCACCAAAACCATTTCCAGCATCACAGCCTTGTAGGTAGGAGCTGCCTGGAGGCTGGAGGAGGGCCCCACCTCCACCTCTTCCTCCACCTCGGGAGCATTTATTCCCCGTTGAGAAATGACATCCATCCCGACTCTCATTCCCTGGCCCAGCGTATCAGCCCGCACAGCAGTTTCATCTCAGCCCCATGCTCCCTGGGTCTTCCAGGCCTGGAAAGGCACAGAACAACACTGAAAGAGAATTAGATAGTGAAACCTGGCCAGAGAGGTGATCACACCCGCTGCCACACACAGCTGGGTTGGTCAGTAGGACTTTTTTTTTCAGACCATCCCCTTGCAAAGGAAAAGCCCCAAGGGAGGAATTTATGGCAGGTTCTTTGTCAAAGGTGCATATACACATACACTTTTCTTTATTATGATCCAGCTCAGACTTCTCTCTTTTACCAAAGACCAACTTGAACCAAGAGCAGCTGCCCCCACGTGTCCCAGAGCAGCCCGATTCAGGGGAAATGGTGTAATTGTTGGGGACTTGGGTGAAGACCATAGATGTGGGCCCTTCCCCCTTCTCAGTGCTCCCCACGTCCCCTGTCAGGGTTTTCTCACCCGGGCAGGGAGGGTTAGTTCCAGTAGTTTAGCTGCTGTGCCCTCAAGTTTCCAGGATGGGAGCCACATCAGAGCTACAGAGAGGGTCTCAGAGCTTTGGCTCACCCGGAGCTCCGGTCTTCATAAGAAGATAGTGGTCCTATCCCTGAGCTGGCAGGTGGAGGATGAGAGCTGGGAAATGGGGAACATCTGGGGGAGATGTTTCATCTGCCACAAAGGACTCGGGTGCTTCTTAACCTGGCTAATTTAGAAACCAAACTGGCAGACATTCTGGCTAAAGCTTAGTGCTGATAAAAATCATCCCTGCTGAGTCCGGAATAAGATATGCAGGTTCTGAATCCCCTCCACTGTGCCCCCTTGAATCACAGGAAGCACCTGAGCATGGAACAGCTCTGTACCTCTCTCTGTCCTGTGCAAGATGACTATCCGGGTCAGCTTTCGGTGGTCAACTTATGTCCATACATCCACCCACCTGTCCATCCATCGAAGCCAGAACCTCTTTCCCAGCATCCTCCCATACTCCCATAGATAGAAGAACTTTGATTTTCTGCCCACTCTCCATGTCTGCAAAGCTCAAAACTGAGGGCAGAAACCAGGGCATGTCATCAAGTGGCGGTGGGGTCCTTGTGTGTCTGTGGGACCAAGAAGTGTGCTCCTTCTTGCCCCAGATGCCTTCTCTGTGCCTTCAAGAGCCCCCTGTGGTATGTACACCTCCTCTTTCCCTTGCTTCTCATCCTCAACAACCCCAGGTCTCCTCAGAGAGTGAGTGAGCTTCAACCGAGTCTGGGAAAAAGGGTCAGTGCAGACGTGCTCCCAGACCCTGCCCTCCCCCCATCCTAGCTTCTCCATCACTTTCAGAGGTAGTACCAAACTGAGCCTTCCCCTGACCTTCCCTGTGTAGATACGGATTCCCAAACAGAGCCGTTGATACTCTATATTTATATTCATGCAATGTACAGCATTTTTCATAAGTTATATAGTAAATAGTTCTGTGATTTGTGTCATGAAGCGCTCATTTGGAAACAAGGCTGGCTTCTACTAAGAAAGACCAACTTTGTATATTTTGTAATCCTGCCTTTTAAACTGCTTCTGCAGCCACACCCGTGTCACACGACCTGTAAATATGTAAGTTAAGCCTGGGCAGGGCTGTGGCCTTCTTTATACTCCCGATGATTTTTAAAAATTGGATCCTTGTACCTGCATTGATTTTTTTTTTTTTTTTTTTTTTACTGGTTGTGGGAAATGAAAAATAAAAAATGATAATCAAGCCCAAAAGGAACAGGTTGCTTTCAATTACAGGGAAATGAGGGCCTCCTGGATCTATTTCCTAAAAATTTGAGGTCTTTCTCATTTAATATCACTACTGACCAACAGCACCAGCTATATAATTTGTGGAGCCCCAGTGGGAAAAGTGCCGTCATAAGTACTAAAAATATCAAGCTTTCCTTTCTTCCACGGTTTCTCTCTTGACTTGTCGTTTTTAAAAATTGCTATTTAATGCTATTCTAAGTTGAAATTTAGAAATTATTAGCATGAATTTTTTTTCTTTAAGATCTTTATTGGAGTATAATTGCTTTACAATGTTGTGTTAGTTTCTGCTGTATAACAAAGTGAATCAGCTATATGTATACATATATCCCCATACCCCTCCCTCTTGCATCTCCCTCCCTCCCTCCCTACTCCACCCCTCTATGTGGTCACAAAGCACCGAGCTGACCTCCCTATGCTATGCAGGCTGCTTCCCACTAGCTATCTATTTTAAATTTCGTAGTGTATATATGTCCATGCCTCTCTCTCACGTCGTCCCAGCTTTCCCTTCCCCCTTCCTGTGTCCTCAAGTCCATTCTCTACATCTGTGTCTAGGTTGATCAGAACCATTTTTTCTTTTTTTTTTTTTTTAGATTCCATATATATGTGTTAGCATACGGTATTTGTTTTTCTCTTTCTGACTTACTTCACTCTGTATGACAGACCCTAAGTCCATATGCCTCACTACAAATAATTCATAGCTGAGTAATATTCCATTGTATATATGTGCCACATCTTCTTTATCCATTCATCTGTCGATGGACACTTAGGTTGCTTCCATGTCCTGGCTATGGTAAATAGAGCTGCAATGAACATTGTGGTACATGACTTTCTGAATTACGGTTTTCTCAGGGTATATGCCCAGTAGTGGTGTTGCTGGGTCGTATGGTAGTTCTATTTTTAGTTTTTTAAGGAACCTCCATACTGTTCTCCATAGTGGCTGTATCAATTTACATTCCCACCAACAGCACAAGAGGGTTCCCTTTTCTCCACACCCCCTCCAGCATTTATTGTTTGTAGATTTTTTTGTGTGTGTGTGGTACGCGGGCCTCTTACTGTTGTGGCCTCAGGCTCGGACGCGCAGGCTCAGCGGCCATGGCTCATGGGCCTAGCTGCTCCGCGGCATGTGGGATCTTCCCGGACTGGGTCACGAACCCGCGTCCCCTGCATTGGCAGGCGGACTCTCAACCACTGCGGCACCAGGAAAGCCCCTATTGTTTGTAGATTTTTTGATGATAGCCATTCTGACTGGTGTGAGGTGATACCTCATTGTAGTTTTTTTGGTTTGTTTTGTTTTGGGTTTTTTTTTTGTTTGTTTTTTTGTGCTATGCGGGCCTGTCACTGTTGTGGCCTCTCCTGTTGCGGAGCACCGGCTCCAGACGCTCAGGCTCAGCAGCCATGGCTCACGGGCCCAGCCGCTCCGCGACATGTGGGATCTTCCTGGACCGGGGCACGAACCCACGTCCCCTTAATCCGCAGGCAGATTCTCAACCACTGCGCCACCAGGGAAGCCCTTCTCTAAATGTTTGATAGAATTTGCCTGTGAAGCCATCTGGTCCTGAGCTCTTGTTTGTTGGAAGATTTTTAATCACAGTTTCAATTTCAGTGCTTGTGATTGGTCTGTTTATACTTTCTATTTCTTCCTGGTTCAGTCTCAGAAGGTTGTGTTTTTCTAAGAATTTGTCTATTTCTTCCAGATTGTCCATTTTATTGGCATATAGTTGCTTGTAGTAATCCCTCATGATTCTTTGTATTTCTGCAGTGTCAGTTGTTACTTCTCCTTTTTCATTTCTAATTCTGTTGATTTGAGTCTTCTCCCTTTTTTCCTTGATGAGTCTGGCTAATGGTTTATCAATTTTGTTTATCTTCTCAAAGAACCAGCTTTTAGTTTTATTGATCTCTGTTATTGTTTCCTTCATTTCTTTTTCATTTATTTCTGATCGTAGCATGAATTTTTATGGTTCCTCTTTATATTGTGTGGTGCCAGATTTAAATACAAGCAAGAACTTTTTAACTCAAATGCAGTATTGCTGGAAGTACACAACTCATATGTTGTGGCTCATTCACGTATTTTGCTCCCACCAGCAGGGACACTGCACAAAACTCACTCAATTTTTTAAATTTCTTTTCTTGTTTGTGCGTATTTTACTGACATTCCTTACCTTACTGATGAGTAAGGAAGCAATGGAAGGGAGAAGAACTCCTGGCTGTCCTTTCCTTCTGCATCAGCATTTTCAGCCTTGAGTGGATTGCTAATGCAGGAAAGTAACATGAGTGAGGAAGGATGTGATAGGGCTTCTTAGTTATTTCTTTTGTTGTATTTGGACAAAATTCTGGTTTGAATGGAAAGCATGATCTCTTGGGGGCCCCTGATTGATCAGTTGTAGATGTAACACGCCTGTAGTTTGAGTCTTGCTGTACTCCCGCTTGTTGTGTGTCTACTGGAGTTCTGTACTCATAAGGCATTGCAAATGCTCTATGCAAATGAGTGGAGTGGCAAAGAACTGTGGGCACACACCATGCCCATTTGCCTCTGCTCACACGCATGCTCCATTGCCCTATTGGACTTAATTTGAAAAACTAAATTAAAAGATAAAATTGTCAAGAATTTCAGGACCCCAACAGCAGAGCATTTCAGCCAGGAATGAGGCCCTGCTGTGTGACTGCATGCTCAAGAAGCTGGCCCTGCCCACCACCCCATACCAATCAAAGTGTTAAGGAAAAGTTGACTTAAATTAAGGAATGTGAGCAAGAAGACTATAAGTTGGTAGCAACTCTCTAGGGCAGCTGAAGCATGTGCAGAGGGCTGGGTCAGCACCACAGAGTGATGCTAAATTGGAGGTTGGGATCATTTGAAGAGTTGTGTTCCATCCCTGGTTGTGTCATTTACTAGCAAACCTACTAGACTTTCTCAATGTCAGTTTCTTCTTCTGGAATATGGGACAGAAACCCTTGGCTTCCTATGGTTATTAAAATGAGGCAGTGTATATAAACGTTTAGCCCTGGGTTGGTTTACTCTAAGTGCTTGGCATATAGTTATGCCTCAAAAGTGTACTGGACTAACACCCATGGCAGTTGTACAAGACACACTTCCCACGCTTGTTTGCATTTTTCTTGAGTATTTCCAAAGTGTCATACAAAGTTAAGAAAGTTACTATCAAACCCAAGCCACAGAGGCCAGAACTGGCCTTGGATTCATTATTAGCATGAGCTAGACTAGTGTCATATGATGAGTCTCCAAATGGACCTGGGTCAGTTGAGGGACAGGGCTACAAGCAGGTGGGGGGAGGGGGGATACAGGATGCAAAGAACCCTTAGCCTTTAGGAAACTGTTGTATTGTCCTCTGACTGACTCACTTTCTAGTCCCAATCAAGGACATGGTAGTGGGCATTGTTTTACAAGGATTTTTACATTATTTTTGTTAAAAATCCAATAGTTGGAGAGAGTTTATAACTGTCGACATTGTCATTTGCCCCATCCCTCCACATATTCCTGTTTGGTTCCCCAGAGGCTACCCTTTCCAATTCTTATAGTGCTTTCTTCTGGAATATTGCTCCATAACCATCATATGATTATAATGGCTTTTTCTCAATGTATCTATTCCTGTTTTTTGGTATATGAGATTTAGCTTTCACACTATCCCTCCACTGCTGCTCATTTTCCAAACCAATAATCAATATTTATATTATTGTGATTATATGATTATGATAAATTGCAGAACTAAATAGTGAGCCAACATTATTTTCTTTCTTGAGCTGAAAATAATTCAATAACACATCAGTGCTGTCATATCTGTAAATATTTTTTCTTTATTATTCCAAAGTTTCTGATTACATTTTGGTTTCTTTCTTTTAAAAACTCTTATCCTCTTGACTCAGTCTGGAATAGTGATTCTGTCTGCCTTTCAAACAACTGTCATCTTGGGCTTTGCCACTCTCCTAGGATGGCTACCCTGTTTTCTCGAGTTCATATTTGATTTTTTTACTCTCTAGTTTGCTTGGATTACCCAAGACAGGGTACAAAAGAAAGAAAAAGTTTGAGTCCATACTTACATGAGAATTTATTTTGTCTTCGCAGCCCAAAAAGCCCATCCCAAATTGCTGACCTATAATGTGGGCAAATAAAATCATGATTTTTCTTCTTTTTTAGGATTTCCTTCATTTTTTTTTAAAGTATTTATTTTATTATTTATTTAGGCTGCAACGGGCCTTAGTTGCGGCATGCAGACTTCTTAGTTGCAGCATGCGGGATCTAGTTCCCCAACCAGGGATCGAACCTGGGGCCCCTGCACTGGGACCATGGAGTCTTACCCACTGGATCACAAGGGAAGTCCCATGATTGTTTTTAAGGCACTAAGTTTCGGAGTTGTTTGTTACACAGCATTAGATAACTGATACAGAACCCAACTGTCCAAAGCGGAGACTTTTCCTTAAGTCCAGTGTTTTTCCTGCACTTCATTTTCAAGCACCCCTTCTTACTATGTCTGTTTTGGTTTAATTCCTTCAGAGAATGTCTCCTATGTCCGGCCTGGAGTGGTAGGGCAGACCTACAGTTCCACCAATGGTGCATTATTTAATCATTAGCTTCAGCTCAGTGTTATTGGGGTGTCATATTAGAATAAATCATCCTCCTCAGGTACAGGCTAACATATTGGCTGCAAATAGAGGATAAATTATGCTGCCATGATATAAAATTATGCTTCCCCAGGAAACTCCCTGGTGGTCCAGTGGTTAGGACTCAGTGCTGGGGCCCAGGTTCGATCCCTGGTCAGGGAACTAAGATCCTGCAAGCCACTTGGCACAGCCAAAAAATAAATAAAATAAAATAAAATAAAATTATGCTTCCTTATTTGGTCCAAGTTCATTACATAGGATCCAAAGGGGTTCTGAGATCTGCCTGTTAGTGCTGAGGTTTTAGTTTTACATTCTTCACTGGAGTCTTAGGAGTTAGTAAATAATGTCCCTTTTGTCCCTTACAGAATTTGAAATCAATTGAAAAATAAGATAGAAGATAGACTTATGGAGATGAAAATATCCATTTTATTACTAAGGAAGCTGATTGTAAGACGTGACTTTTAGCTTTGCAAAGGGGGAAAAATCTTGCTAACATTCCACCCTGGAATTAAACCAATTTATTAACCCAGCTACAGGCAGATATAAATGCCACAGGTGTCCCCCATGGGGCGTTATCAAACCCCCAAGGCCAGCTCCCTAGTCCTCACAGGTGCCCTGGTCCTCAAGTGAAGTATCTGTGGGACACATCATGAGTCAAGGCAGCAAGTCGCTCCCCAAACACCCAGGGCTGAGGCGAAAATGAATGCATGTTTCTTCCCCCTGGAGTTTTAGTCCCAATTAGCCAAGAGGGAAGCTTTGCTCAGGGAGTGTGTACATCCCCTGCCTTGATCCTACCCATGGCTCTCCTCATTCTGTCTGAAAACAGTAAAGAAATCTTATTCCTTCTTTGTTCTTATGACTCTCATTTTTGCTCCTCAAGATAACTTCCTTGAGGAAGGAAGGTATTAAGAATCTAGGTGTGGTAGAGGGAAAATATTATCAGGCGACTTTTTTTAGATAGAGCAGCAAGTTACAGTAGAAGCAGGTCTAGTAGTTGGTGGCCCAGGTGGAAGCTGAGGAGTGTTGGCTGTGACCATTAACTCCTGCTCTCCGCCCCCCTCACATGCTTCTGTCTGAATGCTGGTCCAGATGGGCTTGCTTCCTCTCTCACTCAGGTCTGTGGGGTGGCTTCGATGGAACCCTCAGAGAGCGAGTGAGGAGTGTCCTGCAATTAGGGACGCGTCTTATGTCAGAAAAAGTAGCTGGTGGCAGCAGAGAAAAAGGCTGTGTCTGAGAAATAACTTCAGTCCCCTCTGACAGACAGTTGAATGATGTCCAAGATGGCTCACTCACATAGCTGCTGGCTGCCAGTCTAGCTGGGACTGTCAACCAGAGTGCCATAGTTCTCTTTCATGTGACCTCTCCATGTGGCTTGGGCTTCACAAAACATGATGACTGGTTCAAAAGGGGAATGTACCAAGACTGGGGAAGAAGAAGCTCTGGATCTCTTACATAGGGCCTTGCTTCAGCAGTTATATAGCATCACTTCTGCCACATTCTATTGCTCAAAGCAATGCCAGTCCCAATTCAAGGGGAGAGGAATAGACTCCACCATTCCATAAGGAAGAATTGCAAAGAATTTGCAGCCATCTTTAATCCACCCTGTTAGTTTTGTGACTTAAGTGATCCTAAGACTTTTTTATTTGTTTATTTATTCTAATTTTATTTTGTATTTTATTTCTAGTTATGCAAACATTTTCATTGTAGTGTTTATCCAAATCTGGCAGCCTTTATTCATTTGTTCATTCTTCGAATGTCTACAGCACTGAAAGTGGACACTGCGCAGAAAGATCATTTTTTGTCTCATTGCATTCTCTAATTTTTTATGCGTATTTAGACTTTTCATCTCCATGATAAACCCCTAGAGACCAAGGACAATATTTGAGGCGCTGCTTTGGGTTCCTCCTGGGACTGAGAGGAATGCTAACTAGTGGATCGGTTACATGATGGAATTGCCGTAGGGGATCTTTTGATTGGACGTTTCTAATCTCAATATTCAGAACACTTCAAGCAAATTTTTAGGTATAGTTTAGGCAGCAGTGAAGTTCACCTTTGTTTGAAAGTCCCTCCTTCTTAATACAGGTTAATCATTTCAACAACATCACAGGGAATAACTTTCAGTACCTGAGGACAAAGCAAGTGAGCTCAAGAACTTCACAAGTTCTCATTTGTTTCACGGTTGACAGGTCACCATAGCTCACTTAAAAGGGGAGGAAAAGACCCGTAGTTTTTTCTAACAAAACTTTTTGGAACACTTTGAGGCCTTCCTCTTTTGAGTGCTTTTGATAAGAAATATCTTATTGAATTTTCCATTTATCAACAAAAGCAATATAGAGTCAGTGCCCCCAAGCAAACAACACAGAGACATTAAAGGAAAAACCGAAGAAAAGAACTCATTCCTTCCCCTTCCTAGATAACTGGTGCCAACATTTTGAAGTATACTTTTTTTTTTTGATGCTCAAACATATCAAAACATGTTTATTCACATATAGTTTTGCTTTCTGTTTTGTTTTTGTTTCCTTTTTTTATCATTTAATGGTTAATTTATTTTTTCCTCTTTTTTAATTAATTATTTTTTATATTACTATATATAATACAGTCCTTGTTGGTTATCTATTTTAAATATAGCAGTGTGTACATGTCAATCCCAAACTCCCAATCTATCCCCCCCGCCCTTCCCCCCAGGTAACCATAAGTTCATTCTCTAAGCTAAAACTTTTTTTTAAAAAATTGAAGTACAGTTGATTTACAATGTTGTGTTAGTGTCTGGTGTACAGCAAAGTGATTTCAGTTATATATATTCTTTTTCATATTCTTTTCCATTATGGTTTATCACAAGATATTGAATATAGTTCCCTGTGCTATACTGTAGGACCTTGTTGCTTATCTATTCTATATATAATAGCTTGCATCTGCTAGTCCCAAACTCTCAGTCCATGCCTCTGTGGACCTCCCTCCCACTTGTCAAGCATAAGTCTGTTCTCTATGTCTGTGAGTCTGTTTCTGTTGCATAGATAAAGTAGATAGGTTCATTTGTACCATATTTTAGATTCCACATATAAGTGATATCATATGGTATTTGTCTTTCTCTTTCTGACTTACTTCACTTAGTATGGTAATCTCTAGGTCCATCCATGTAGCTGCCAATGGCATTATTTCATTCTTTTATATGGCTGAGTAATATTCCTTCATATATATATACCACATCTTTCTCCATTCATCTCTCAATGGACATTTAGGTTGTTTTCACGTTAAGACTTTTTTATTAACCTAACAAGGACTAGAAAAACTGGGGGGTTTTAGGAGGAAGCAAAGAAAGAACTTTCCATTGAACAAGTTTTAAAGATCAGTGGGAGAAAAAAAGTAAAATATATTACTCATTATATTTATTTAATTTCCCAGTTATGATCATAAAATTAAACAGAAAATAATATAGCACTGAAATACATAAAGCAAAATACAGGAAACTTTTGATAGAAAAAATTCATAAAGGGAAAATATTTAATCCAAAATGTTTTTAAAAATTTCTTTTATAATGAAAATTTTCAATCACTTAAAAAAGTAAACAGAAGGAGCTTCCCTGGTGGCACAGTGGTTGAGTCCGCTTGCCGATGCAAGGGACACGGGTTCGTGCCCCGGTCCAGGAAGATCCCACATGCCGCAGAGCGGCTGGGCCCGTGAGCCATGGCCGCTGAGCCTGCGCATCCGGAGCCTGTGCTCCACAATGGGAGAGGCCACAACAGTGAGAGGCCCACGTGAAAAAAGAAAAAAAAAAAAAAAAGTAAACAGAAAATTATAATGAATTCCAACATGCCTTTCACTATGCTTAAACAATTATCAGCTCAGAGCCAGTATTTTTTCACCTATACCCCAACCCACTTCTTCCCTTCCCACATTGTTTCGAAATCAAGCTCAGAGATCATATAATTTCATTCATAAACATTTCAACATGCATTTCTAAAAGATAAGAATGCTTAAAAAATATACACAATGGGGGGCTTCCCTGGTGGCGCAGTGGTTGAGAGTCCGCCTGCGGATGCAGGGGACATGGGTTCGTGCCCCGGTCCGGGAGGATCCCACGTGCCGCGGAGCGGCTGGGCCCGTGAGCTATGGCCGCTGAGCCTGCATGTCTGAAGCCTGTGCTCCGCAACGGGAGAGGCCACAACAATGAGAGGCCTGCGTACCGCAAAACAACCCCCCCAAAAACAAACAAACAAACAAACAAAAAAACAACTTAAGGAGAATAATAAAAAAAATGATCATCCTAAACTTTAAAAAATATATATATATATACACAATGATGGATGTTAACTAGACATTGTGGTGATCATTTTGTAATAAAAACATATAATGAATCATTATGTTGTACATGAAACTAATAGAATGTTATATATCAATTGTATCTCAATAAAAATTTTTTAAAAATACAATACCATTAGCACATCTAAAAAAATTAACAAAAATTTCTTAAAAGTAGTTGAACATTTTAATACACCTCTGTTTAATAGATCTAGTGGTCAAAAATAAGTAAAATAAAGGAAATAGTCCTGCACTCGCCAGTACAGCAAGTAGCAGCCACAAGTACTGGGCACTTGTGCTTACTGTAACTGGGAAACTAATTTTTTAAATTTTATTTAATTTTAATTAATTTATATATAATTTTTTAAATGATACTTGATTCAGTATTGATGATTTTTAAAGAATGTTTAGATCAATTTGAATGTGTGAATCTACTTTTTCAACTGTAAATTTTATGGAATCTAAATATAGAGCAATTACTGATGACAGTTTAGCATCCAAATTGAGACATGCTGTAAAACACACCTTGGATTTTAAAGACCTGGTATGAAAAAAAAAAAGTAAAATATCTCAATATATTTTATACTGACTACATGTTAAAATATTTTAGATTTAGTAAGCTAAATAAAATATGCTAATTAATATTAATTTATCCTATTTTTCTTTTTTATCATAGCTACTAGAAAATTTAAATCACATATGTTGCTCACAGTATATTTCTATTAGACAGTGCTGATATAAAAAGTCTGAATGGTATGATCAATAAGATCAATTTAATAGATAAATATTGGACTTCCTTTTTCTACAAACATTAGCTCTCTATTACTCACAGATTATTTTGAAATTAATTATATATGTTCAACAAAATAAATTTTAATAAATTCCCCAAAGCACAAATTATTCAGAGCACTCTCTAACCAATATTAGTAGCATAACTAGAACCAACAGAAAGACCCAATCATAAAAAAATTTACGAATTCTCTCCTAAGTAATTCTTTTGTCAAATATGAAACCAAAATGCAACTGTAAGATATTTAGAAACCAGCAGGAATGAGCATAGTATCCAGCAACCCTATAAGACCTGACAAAGCTGTAATTAGAAGCAAATTCAAAGTAGCAAATGCTTTCATTATTAAACAGGCAAGAATGAAGCAGGAAATTCAAAAAGTTAGAAAGCAAAGTAGCTTGAAGGAAACCCAGAGAAAGGAAATACAAAGATAAAAGAGAAAGAAATTGAATTAGAAAAAAGAAAGGATAAGTAAGTAGTCTTAGATTTAAAAAAAAACAACAATAAAATAGATAACATTTCATATAAGGCTTATTAAAAAGGCCTTATAATAAAGAAAAGAGTGAAAACTCAAATACCCAATATTAGATGCATAAAATAGCTCACATTTACCAACTATTTCCCATGTACCAGGCACTAGCTAAGCACTTTACCTTCTCCAGCTCACCTCCCAGCATCCTTATGAAAGACAGAATACTAATAGCTCTATTTTTCATTTTCTACATTTCAAGAGCCAGGATCAAAGAAGTCAAAGTAACTTATCTAACTAAGCTCATCATAGGAATAAGAAATAGAATGGGCACTTAAAACCAGGACCTCTAAATCTTAGGTCCTGCCATTTTAAATCTCTACACGGTACTGAGTAGTGGATAAAATTTCAGATACAGAAAATTTTATATTCTGCATGCAACTCAGTGCTAATACATTTGAAAATCCTTATGAAGGGTATGATTCCTGAGTAAAATGTAAATTACCAAACTTGACTCAAGAAATAGATAACCTAAACAAAGCAATAACCATGAAAGAAAAGTTGATTGTCTCCACAAAAAAATACTGGGCTAAATAATTATAAAAGAACTTTCTTTTAAAAAAAGACATTTGAGGAATAAATAATTCCCACAATAAAGAAATTTTTCTAGGACAAGGAACAGAGGAAACTATGGGTTGTGTCATAATTCAGTTTTAAAGCAATTCAGACAAAAAGTTTTAAAAAAATAGATAATGTTTTCTTATATAGAGACAAAAATTTTAAACAAAACTCCAGTAAATAAGCCAAGCAGTATAAAAAATGCCAAATGATGTTATGTCAGAAAGGTAAGGAAGGTTTAATATAAAACTTCTCATAAAATTCACATCAATATCTGTCCTCTCGACAGACAGTTTTGAAAAAATTTAATAAACTCCAATATCCATTTCTGATTTCTTAAAAATAAAGTTTGATTTAGAAAACATACTTTCTTTTCATGATATAGAACATCTGTCTCAACATCCAACATCTAACAGGTATAAATAAGAATTAATATCATGCTTAAAAGTTAAACACCAAAAGCATTCCCATTAAAATCAGAAACAAGACAAAGATTCAGGTTACCACCACAATTATTTACCATGATTCCAAAAGTTTTAGCCATTTCTAAATAAAGTGCAAAGAAATATCATTCACAATAGCAACAATGACATTAGCTATGCAGAAATAAGCCTAGAAAGATAAGTGGAAAAATGGGGAATCAAAATTATATGCAATGTAACCTTTATTAAAGAAAAAAGTGCATAGGTAACAGGCAACTTTTTTATTATAGCTTCCTAAACTTTCCATTTAGCATAAGCATAAACTGTATGGTCATAAAAAGATAAACCACAACAAGAAAATTAAAAAATCCCTAGAATTGGAGTTGAAAATATGATGAGTTTGCAATGTCAGGAGAGAGAGGCAAGTTGGGAAAGGAATAGAGTGGGAACCAAGGTGCATACCCTCCTCTCCCCAAGACTCTTTAGGAAATACTACTTCCTGGAATATGTCTCTGTTCATCCAGACCTGAGTGTGACATTCAGAGCTGCATGATTGGGGTTCAAATTCCTGTGAGTCAAGCTGAAACTTGATGGCAATTAGATGGCTGTAAAAGACACCAGAGGGCAAGCAGGCTGTGTGATAAAATTTTTCCACCTGGTTAAAGTCCTCTAATCCCAGATAGTGTGCAGACTGGGCTTCTGGGGCCCTAGGGCTTCTAATGGCCCAACTATTCTCAGTGAGTGCCTGGCCCCAGCCTAGGGCAGGAATGAGTCTTTGCTGGCCAACTTTACTTTTCACCTCCTCTTTCCTAGGGCCCACCTGGAGAGAGGGAGAAGTAAGGGGTGTGTGTGTGTCTGTGTGTGTGTGTGTGTGTGTTTTGGGGATGTGTGTGTTGATACACAGGTGTCACTGTATTCTCCAGACATTTCCTTTAAAATTCACCCTCAGGGCCTCCCTGGTGGCGCAGTGGTTGAGAGTCCGCCCGCCGATGCAGGGGATACGGGTTCGTGCCCCGGTCCGGGAAGATCCCATATGCCGCGGAGCGGCTGGGCCCGTGAGCCATGGCTGCTGAGCCTGCGCATCCGGAGCCTGTGCTCCACAACGGGAGAGGCCACGACAGTGAGAGGCCCGCGTACCGCAAAAAAAATAAATAAATAAAATAAAATAAAATTCACCCTCAGTCCAGGATAACAGGAATTCTGGTTCATTCCTGTTAAGTTCTATGGATCGCCAGCAGTGCTTATACCTTTGGTTGTGACTGGTCACCTTTCCTTCCAAATTGCACCTTCTGTCTCCTGCCCATAGCCCCAGGTCATGCTACTACTTCCTTACTTGGTGTCAACTTTACCCTTTCCTTCCTGCTCCCAAAGCACCAAGACTGTGTTAAAGTCACAGGCTTTCCTAAAACCTTGAAAATGTCACAGTGCACACAACGCAAAAAGGAAAACTTTCACCTCAACTCAGTCTGTGAGCCTCATTTGGTCACCTGTCTGGCTTGTTCCCTGGCCTAGCTCCCTGGTGCTCTTCAAGCTCTTTGCTCAGATCGCAGCCTCCTTTCAATTTCCCCTCCTCTGTCCAGGCCCAGGGACCTCCAAACTCCCTGCATCTCAGGTGTCCACAGAGGAAGCCCCAAATCAATGAGCATCCAGGCAAGCCAAGGCAGGCACAGTGACCCTGGGCTCTGCAGGACGGTGGGGCTCTTCCTTCAAAAATGCAGATGTCCAGGCCAGGCCCTGGCGTGAGCACTGGAGAGGTTCTCCTCCACTAAAGCAGCCCCTCCATCGTTCCGTCTCCAGGATGACTTCTGTGGACCACTTGTTCCTGGAGTGCTCGCAACTTCACAGAACCTGTTAAAATGAAGAACCCCAGGCCCCATCCCAGACACTGCAGCTCAGGAGATGGGGGGCCAGGAGTCTGCATTTCGAGAAAATATCCCAAGTGATTCTGATGCTGGTAATTCTCAAATCATACTTGGAGGGACTCTGCCCTCAGCAAAGGGCAAAAATTAAGATGTTTTTTCCTTTTTGGGTACGTGGCATGTGTTATTTTACTTCCCAGACGAGGGATCAAACCCTTGCCCCCTGCAGTGGAAGCATGGATTCTTAACCACTGGGCCGCCAGGGAAGTCCCAAGATGCTTTTTTTTTTTTTTTTTTTTTTTTGCGGTACGCGGGCCTCTCGCTGTTGTGACCTCTCCCCTTGCGGAGCACAGGCTCTGGACGCGCAGGCCCAACGGCCATGGCCCACGGACCCAGCCACTCCGTGGCATGTGGGATCCTCCCGGACCGGGGCACGAACCTGTGTCCCCCGCATCGGCAGGCGGACTCCCAACCACTGCGCCACCAGGGAAGCCCCCAAGATGCTTTTTCATATAGTTTGTCAAGCCTTCTCTTTTTCTCTCCCTCCCTCCCTCCCTTCTTCCTTCCTTCCTTTCTCCTTCTCCTTTTTCCTACACTCACAGAAATGCTAACAGTCATTTCTGGGTTGTAAGAAACATTTATAAAGAAAATTATATATATTATATATTTATTTATAGTTATATATATTCATTATATATGAATATATAAGAAAACAGAAATGCCTGTATTTATATTTTTTGGCCTTCTCCCAATTTTTTGAACTTATTTTGTCACTAGGAAAAATATATAATAAAGAAAAGAAAAACTTGAATGACTCTTAGGAAGTGTGTCAACTAGGAAACTGGATATGACCCTGGTGTCTCTCCTTGCTCAAGAACAAGTCTTCATCTCCTAGTATCTAAGTAACCAGGGGGCTGTTCCTGGGACTCCAAAGAAACCTCCCAAGTGACTGTGTGTACTGCCAGGGCAGGAAGTTCCTGTGGCTTGGGCCTGCTGACCTCCGAGCCTGGAAAGGAAAAATGTGCTGGGGGTTAAATGTCACCTGCCTTAGGTCTGCAGGGTACCACCCCTCTCCACCTCCCACCTCCCGCCTCACGAGACTGTCCCCTGCGGCTCTGCGGCAGCTTGGTGAGTTTGATCCCACTCTGCCCCTCTCTTAGCTTGAAGGCAAGACTCTGATCATCAGCACTCTCGCCTGTGAAGCCGGCAAAGGAAGAAATCACCTTTTCTTTGCGAGAGGGTTGGGAGAATTAAATGCAAATGCTTGTGAAAATGCTTTGCGCATGGTGCCCAGCAGTCACTCCTGCAGACCTCGGTGCTTTCCACAGAACCTTACTAACTTCTGCTGTGCATTGGGATGCCCTGGGCGTGGTCCATATACACAGTGAAGGCACATTCCTGCTTTCAAGGCACTTCAGCTGCCCAGGGAGAGAAACTGACACTTAGACAAAGCCAGCATGTGAGTTTTGCTAGGACAGGAGGAATCAAGCCAATCTCAGAGCAAATTCTAACCTTCCTTAAGACCTGTGACCTGAGGCAAGTTATTTGGCCTCTGTGGGCTGCTATCTCAGAAATTTGAAGACATCTGTTTCACAGGGTGGTTCTAAGGATTAAAATGCGATTGATCGCTGCAAGCCTCAGGAATTAGCATCTCTCCTTTAGAACGCTTGCTCCATCTCCCTGAAACTTCTACATTGATTTCATTAACGTTGCCACCCACTTTTTCTTCCTAAGCATCAATATTTGTGAAATCATGGTTTTAATGTGTGAGTCCTATTTTTTCTTAAATGAACATTAAAACAAATGCATAGCTGTAAAAATTTAAGTCCACCTAGCAAATTTCCATGTGCCTGCTGGGGCATAAATACCACATTTAGGTAGGGAAATACAGATATTCTTGGATATTCTTAATTATATTGCTTCTCAAGAGGCTTAAATACACGCAATTTTGTTGATTCGGAGAAGCGTAGAGTAGATGAGAGGACCCGATGCCTTAGGGCTGGGGCAGGGGGAGGCGGAAGGCTCCCCAGAGGGGTGACATCTGAACACTACAAGGAAGCTGGAGCTACCTGTCATCAGACAGGTGAAAGGACTTGAGGAAGGGAGGAGGGACTAAAGGAGGTGCTTTCTAAGAAAAGGGAGACAAAGGCTAGGAGCAGAACAGGACATTAGAAAGTTTTCGAGGAATTGCCTGCAGGGTAGCAGGTTGGGCTATAAGTGGAAGCGTGTGAGAGATGAGCTTGGAAGGGTAGATAAGCTGGCTCAGATACAGATAAAGAAGGGCATGCATGCTCTCTGAGGAATTTGGACTTGATCCTGGTGGATAGGGTGAAACCCTGAGGAGTCACATGTTTCCATTTACAGCCTAAGAAGATCTCAGAATTATTTAGAGTAGCTCAAGATGGAAGGTCCACAAGGCTGCCTGATAAATCTGTAGAAACACCTCTCACACCTCCCGGTTCTCATTCCTTCATTCGCTAACTGAGGCTTCCACCTAAATCATATGGAACTATTTATTTCAGCAGAAATGAGCACTTTGTTTCTGATGTCAGGTTCTACTGTCCCCAAAAGCCATAGCTGTTAGAATTGTTGTTCACTCACCTAGTAGTGAAAGCCACAAACCTGGGAGCTGTCTTCAGTTCCCTCCTCTGCTTTGCCTTCCACAACAAGGCTCAGCAGCCTGTCAATTTCCCTTTTCCGATACTGATCAAATCCTGTGCCCCCTCTGCCTCCCACTGCCCCTGAAGTTCATACCTTCTTCATCTCTCACTTCAATGCTTTGTAATGGTCTCCAAACCATTTCACTGCTGGTTACATCTGGATTCCTCCATGTAGGTAGCGACGAGATCTTAAGCAAATTCCTTAATCTTATAGGTCTCTGTTTCTTCATCTGTCACATGGGGATGATGTATTCATATACCTATCTGTCTCACAGGGTTGCTGTGAGGATTATGTAAGCTACTGAGTGTCAAGCATTTTCTATACTGCATGGTACACAGAAGTTCAATACGGATTTAGCATTATTCTTACATCCCTCTCCCATTCTGTAATCTATAGCTGCCTTAAAAACCCAAACGTTATACATGAATAAATTGGCCTTCTGGTGTTAGTCACCAGCCTCCTGGATAGGGTCCATGGAGTCCCTGAGACTCATAGCTGCTCTCTGTGTGCAGATGACCAAGCCCTGCAAAGATCAACTGGGACGAGGCTGGGGTGAGGCGAGAGAAGCACCTGGGGTGCAAAATTGAAGGAGACGCTAACTCTCAGGGTCGTGCAAATGCTCCCTTAAATTCTGTGCCCGGGCTTCCCTGGTGACACAGTTGTTGAGAGTCCGCCTGCCGATGCAGCGGACACGGGTTCGTGCCCCGGTCCGGGAAGATCCCACATGCCGTGGAGCGGCTGGGCCCGTGAGCCATGGCCACTGAGCCTGCGCGTCAAGAGCCTGTGCTCTGCAACGGGAGAGGCCACAACAGTGAGAGGCCTGCAAAAAACCCCAAAAAACAAAAAACACAAACAAAAAACCAAAAAATTCTGTGCCTTAGTTCGAAAGGTGGGTTTACAACTTGCTTTGTTTTCCTCTAGTTGAGTGATCCTCTACAGGTAGAACCACACTCTCCAGCCACAGGTAAAACGCAAGCAAGCTCCAGTGCAGGTACTCTGAGACCCGAGGGGGTAGAAGGAAGAGGGAGAGCCCAGGGGAGGCTTAGGGCTACAGTGACAGCGGTGAGGGCAGTCCCAGGAGGAGATGAGTGTCTGTGTCCCAGGCACACAGGCTGCCCAGGGATAGGATTTTCCATCAACCCGGAGCAGCCACAGGCTGCCTAGCAGGCTGGTACTTTTCATTATTAAAGTGTGGATCTGTAGTTTCTCCCACCCCCAGCTCAGCGAGGGAGCAATGCCCCTGCCTCCCTCTTCGTTGGTCCTGGTCCTAAGCAACTAAAGCGGGTGCTGATTAGCTGAGGTCAGTTTTATATTGCTGATTCTCCAGGCAACTCTGGATCCGTTGGGGTGTTGGTGCGGAGTGGGGCGGGGCTGAGGGCAGGGACGGGACATCATCCTGTGAAGAGGTGATCCGGGCAGACACGTCTGTCTTGACTCCGCACACCCAGCACGAGCAGAAGCTGCCAGGTGATGCGGTGGGCGTGGAGTAGGGGCGAGGTGGAAGTAGAGGGCAGGGAGAGGTCTCAGATTTCCCATGCATCTGTCCTGCCCAATATTTTAGAACTGCTTTCAAATCAGCAAGTGAACGTAGCGAGGTGAGACCACATCACGCTGGTCCCAGTCTGGTGCTTGCAATTAATGCATCGTGAAAGGAATCGAGGATGTTGCCAAGGCCAATTAGAAAGTCAGTGGTGCTGGGAATACCAGTCGGCAGGGTGTGCATCCCACTGCCCCTCCCCCCACACCCCACCCCAAGAGGGTTTCCCCTTTGCCCTGTGGTTCTTTCTTCCTCTTCCTCCTTCACACGGGTCCCCCTCCAACTGGCTTGGCCCAGAAGGAAGCTTATACATTTGGGTAAATGCCAGACTGCGTTTGAATTCTGGATCTACCATTGACCATTGGTGAGGTATTGGTCAAGTTATTTAATCTCTTTGAGCCTCAGTTTCCCTAGCTGCTGTATACCGACCCAGAAGATGGAAGGATGATTGTGGTAGTGTTTGCAAAGTACCTGACAGTAGTTTCCACTGATGCTAGTTAACACTCAGGTTAGTTCTGTCCCACTTTTTTTTCAAATGCAGAGCTGTTGATTTTTTATAATCTTAACAGGAATGAAGGAAGAAATTTTTGTGTTAGGACTTTTGAGGAAGCTTTCTAGTGGGTTCCTTAAGCAAGAATTATTAATAATGATGATAGAAAACATGTATGGAGGGCTTCCCTGGTGGCGCAGTGGTTGAGAGTCCACCTGCTGATGCAGGGGACACGGGTTCGTACCCCGGTCCGGGAGGATCCCACATGCCGCGGAGCAGCTGGGCCCGTGAGCCATGGCCGCTGAGCCTGCGCATCCGGAGCCTGTGCTCCGCAACGGGAGAGGCCACAGCAGTGAGAGGCCCGTGTACCGCAAAAACAAAACAAAACAAAACAAACATGTATGGAGTATTTCCCATGCTCACGGCTCTGTTCTCAGTACTTTACAAGGACTAACTCATTAATTCCCCCACCAGCTCTGTGAAGCAGGAGCTACTGTCATCCTTATTTTATAGACCAAGAGAAATACCCTCGTCCCCTAGAGAGTGAGCTCACCTATCTACTCCGGCTGGATTGTTTGTTTGATGAAGAATGGCTTTGGACTTCTCATGATTTTAAAAAAATAATAATTTATTGAGGCAAAATTCCTATAACACAAAATTAACCATTTTAAAATGAACAAATCAGTGGCATTTAGTACATTCAGAATGTTGTGCACCCACTACCTCTGTCTAGTTCCAAAACATTTCCATCACTCCAAAGTAAAACGCCTTATCCCTCCCCCAGTCCCTGGCTACCATCTATCTGTGTTCTGTCTCTGTAGATTTATCTATTCTGGATTATTTCATATAAATGGATCATATAATATGGGACTTTGTTGTTTCTGACTTCTTTTCACAAAGCATAATGCTTTCATAGTTCATCCTCATTGTAGCAGGTATCAGTACCTTTTTATGGCTGAATAATTCTCCATTTTATATACCACAATTTATATGCCACATTTTATATACCACAATTTGGTTATCCACTCATTTCTTTTTTTTTTAAATAAATGTATTTATTTATTTTTGTCTGTGTTGGGTCTTCGTTTCTGTGCAAGGGCTTTCTCTAGTTAGGGACCACTCCTCATCGCGGTGCGCGGGCCTCTCACTGCTGCGGCCTCTCCCGTTGCGGAGCACAGGCTCCAGACGTGCAGTCTCAGTAGTTGTGGCTCACGGGTCCAGCCGCTCCGCGGCATGTGGGATCCTCCTGGACCGGGGCACGAACCCGTGTCCGCTGCATTGGCAGGCGGACTCCCAACCACTGCGCCACCAGGGAAGACCCCTCCACTCATTTCTTGATGAACATTTGGACTGGTTCCACTTATTGATTATTGTAAGTCCTGCTGCTATGAACATGATTGTACAATTAATCATTTGAGTCCCTGCTTTCAATTTTTCAGGATATATACTAATGGGTGGAATTGTGGGATCATACGCTGATTCTATGTTTAAATTTTGAGGAACTATCAAACTGTTCTCTACAGCAGCTGAACTATTTTACATTCCCACCAACAATGTGTGAGGGTTCCAGTTCTTCCACATCCTCATCTACATGTGTTATTTTCCATTTTTTTAAAATTCTAGTGAGTGTAAAGTGGTAACTCATTGTGCCTTCAATTTGCATTTCCGTAACGACTAAGTACATCTTTTGATGTGTTTTGTGCACTCTTTGTATATCTTCTTTGGAAAAATGTCTGTTCAAGGCCTTTGCCCATTTTTTAAATTGAGCTGTTTGTCTTTTTGCTGAGTTGTAAGTGTTCTTTATATAATCTGGATACAAAAACTTATCAGATGTATGATTTGCAAATATTTTCTCCCATTCATATACTGTCTTTTCATTTTCTGATGATGGCCTTGGATGCACAAAAGTTTTTAATTTTGATGAAGTCCAATTTATCTATTTTTGTTGTTGTTTTTGCTCTTGGCTTGGCATCACATCTAAAAATCTATTGCCAAATCTATATTTATGAAGACTTACTCCAGTTTTCTACTCAGAGTTTTACAGTTTTAGCTGTTACATTTAGGTCATGTACCCATTTTGAGTTAGATTTTCCATATAATGTGAGGTAAGAGTTGAGCTTAATTCCTTTGTGCGTAGAAATTCAGTTGCTCCAGTACCAACTGTTGAAGAGACTATTCTTTCCCCATTGAATGGTTTTCCCCTTGTGATTTTAATCTCTGTGGAACAGGCATGAAGACAGTTAAAGAAGAGCAGGCATCTCAAGCCCTGGTCTGGGAACAAGGGGAGCTATTGGTACAGGTTGCTTAGCATGTCAAACAAAGGATTGGGAAGAACCTTTCTAGAACTATAGCCTTGCATGTAAGTGGGGGGACTTCTCACTGTTTATGATTTCATCAAACATGAGTTGACTGACTTTTCAAATTGATTTGATTTATCCAATGCAATGGAAAGAAAAAATGATGCAAACCATTGAGGTTACATCCAAACCCCCAATTCAGAACTCAGTGCAGCTGACATACCAACACACCAGGCTAACCTTTGTAGGGGGAGGCCATGTGATTTCCATCACTTGAGTAATTTACTCCCTCCGCTCGCTTTTCTAATACTCCTGAATGTGAAGAACATTATCCAAGCTGGTAATTACAGTACAGTATTTTACAGTTTTCAAAATGTGTTCATATTCTATTTCAGTGAATTATTAACTGAAATAAGATCTCACTGTAATCTGAGAGAGTCAGTGAACTTGAACTTGTAAATAAAACACTTAGGAAGGACTCCACATTTATAATACAGAAACCACAACGGACTTGCTGTTGAACTAAGAGAACGGGAAAAGAGGATTAATGTCTTCTAAGTTTTTACTATATGTTAGACACTCAGACAGATGCACAGTCTTTTTTTTTCTCATTTAATCCTTGCCACAGCCTGAGAAGCAGATATTCTGATTCTCATTTTACAGATGTGAAAACTGAGGCACAAAGAAGTTAAGTCTCTTGCCCCAGGCAGATCTCTAAGAAGCGTAAAAGTTAGATTTTAGCTCAGATCACGTGGTCTCAACGTCTACCCACTCTCTTTTAAAGACTGAAAAATCATTGGGAACAAAGTTTAGTTCAATTGTAATAAAAAAATAAAAAATAAAAAGCCAAAAAAGACCCAAGTAATCCAACTGAAGCTTCTCTTGTTTATGTACATTTAAGATGATTGAACTGGGATATCACATTGGCCTCCCATACACTTGACCAGAAGTTTCTAGGAAGCCAGCACCTGTTTGAGAATCATTTGACTCCTTTATTTAAAATCGACAATTTCAAGAAGCAGTTTCATCTTTCTCTTTCCCTCAAACAGTTCCCCAAGAGATCTTCTGAGCTGGTTCTAACCTGGACTTGTCAGTTCTTCCTGAAGGTTCTAGCAGTTCTAGATTTTAGTTAGTTCTGGGTTCTGAACCTCTAGAGGTCACAGGACAAGAGAAACATGTACAGGAGTGTCTGGTTACCGAGAGTTACAGAACCGCAGGCCAGCAGGGCAAGCCAGCTGCTGAGCCCTCAAATGTAGCTTTGCTCCTGGAGGCCACAGCTGCTGAGAATCCTGCTGGAAACCCAAGCACCTTAAGCTGAATGGTCAAGCCAGCCCCAACGTGAGGTGCCGAAAACAGCCAGCCACATACAACAAGTCTTAAACTGTAATTCTTTATTTATTTATTTATTTTGGCTGTATGCGGACCTCTCACCGTTGTGGCCTCTCCCGTTGCGGAGCACAGGCTCCGGACGCGCAGGCTCAGCGGCCATGGCTTACGGGCCCAGCCGCTCCGTGGTATGTGGGATCTTCCCGGACCGGGGCACAAACCCATGTCCCCTGCATCGGCAGGCGGACTCTCAACTACTGCGCCGCCAGGGAAGCCCTGTAATTCTTTTTGATCCCACAACTCCACTTCTGTTGATTTATCCCAAGGGAATTAATATGAAAACTACAGATTTGGCTACAAGGTATTTTTCCCCCCTCAGCATTTATTGTAATAAATCAAATATAATATAAATATCTTGCATGTGGGGATTGGATAAACCAAACAAATATATCCATTTAATGAAATACAGTTCAGCTATTTAAAGTATGACAAAGAAAAACTAACTTTTTGACATAGAAAGTTGTTAAGTGAAAACAAGAGCTAAGTCAAAAAGATTACAAAGCAGTATCGTCTGTCGATCTATTAGCTCTAGCTCCAAAACCTGAAAATATAAACCCTACTAGCAGCAGGAGAACTCAGCTATAGGAATTATGGACATTTTTGTGCTTTTCCATATTCTCCAGATTTTTCTGTGATTTACTTGTTACTTTTGTAATTGGTAAAAAATATTATTTAGGCAAAAATTAAAACAGAGCCAGAATCTTGTAGCTCTGTTTGGAGAAGAACATAAAATTTCAGCACTTCAATAGAATTTGCTTTCCAAAGGATGAGATTTGCAATTTTAAACACGTATTTAGTCCATCTCACTGACCAACCTGGATAGCTGAGAGCAGATTATGTCATGGTTGTCATAGTCTGGGGATTGTCTTTCCGTTTTACCTAGGACCACTGAATCCCATGGGATCAGACCCCTGTGATTGGCACATCCCTGAGTAGCTACAGAGCAGGTACTAACCAGCCTAAGAAGTATGGGAAGGACCTAGTGCCTTGCACACTATTTCTATTCGTTATGTGTTTGTTAGTTGATTGACAGAGCTCCTTGACTCCCTTCAGAGGTCCCTCCAAGAGCCAGGAGGGAATTCTAACTATAATCTCCACACTCCTTATTAACTTCCTCAAATAATGCATTGCAATAGGTGCAAGAAAAGCATTTGACAAAATTCGACATCCATTTATGATAAAAAAAAAATCTCAACAAAGTTGGTATGGTGGGAACATACCTCAACATAATAAAGGCAATATATGACAAGCCCAGAGCTAGCATTCATACTGAATGGTGAAAAGCTAAAAACTTTTCCTCTAAGGTCAGAAACAAGACAAGGATGCCCACTCTTGCCATTTTTATTCAACATAGTATTGAAAAGCCTAGCCACAGCAGTCAGACAAGAAAAAAGAAATAAAAGGCATGCAAATTGGAAAGGAAGAAGTAAAACTGTCACTATTTGCAAGTGACATGATATTATATATAGAAAACCCTAATGACTTCATAAAAAAACTCTTAGAACTAATAAACATTCAGTAAAGTTTAAGAATACAAAATCAATATACAAAAATCTGTTTTGTTTCTATACACTAATAATAAACTATTAGAAAGAACAATTAAGAAAAACCATTTACAATTGCTTCAAAAATAATAAAATACCTAGGAGTACATTTAACCGAGGAGGTGAAAGATCTGTACTCTGAAAACTATAAAACATTGCTAAAAGAAATTGAAGACAACACAAATAAATGGAAAGATATTCCATACTCATGTTAAAATGTTTATACTACCCAAAGCAATCTACAGATTCAGTGCAATCCCTATCAAAATACCCATGGCATTTCCACAGAAATAAAGTCTCTTCAATAAATGGTGCTGGAAAAACTGGACAGCCATATATAAAAGAATACCATATACAAAAATAATTCTTATACCATAAACAAAAATAAACTCAAAATAGACTAAAGACTTAATGTAAGACCTGAAACCAAGAAATGTTTAGTAGGAAACATAGGCAGTAAGCTCTTTGACATTGGTCTCAGCAATATGTTTTTGGAGCTGTCTCCTCAGGCAAATACTTTTTCTTGTGAAAACTGTAACACATTGATAAAAGAAATTGAAGACGACACAGAAATAAATGGAAAGATATTCCATGCTCAGGATTGGAAGAATTAATATTGTTAAAATGTCTATACTACCCAAAGCAATCTACAGAGTCAATGCAATTCCATCAAAATTCCAATGGCATTTTTCACAGAAATAGAATAGTCCTAAAATGCATATGGAACTACAGTAGACCCTCAATAGCCAAAGCAATCTTGAGAACAAAGAACAAAGGTGGAGACATCAAACTCCCTGATTTCAATTGATGAAGAGAAGAAATTGTGGTATATATTGATATATACAGTGGAATGCTATTCATCCATAAAAAAGAATGAAATCTGGTCACTTACAACAACATGGATCGACCTTGAGAGCATTGTGCTGAAATAAGTGAAATAAGTCAGGTGGAGAAAGACAAATACCATGTGATCTCACTTACATGTGGAACCTAAGAAACAAACAAAAACCAAGGTCATAGATAAAGAGAACAGATTGATGGTTTCCGGAATCAGGAAATAGGAGTTATGTGAAATGGGTTAAGGAGGTCAAAAAGTACAAAATTACAATTGTAAAATAAGTAAGTCAAAGGGATGTAATGTGCAGCATGGTGACAATAGTTAATAAGACTGTACTGAATTTTTGAAAGCTGCTGAGAGAGTAGATCTTAAAATTTCTTGTCACAAGAAAAAACATTTTGTTTAATTTAGTTTTAATTATGCATGGGCATGATTGTTAATTAGACTCATTGCGGTGATCATTTGGCAATATACACCAATATCAAATCATGAAAAAAATTTAGAAGAGAATTAAGTACAACAGCAGTTAAAAAAAAATAAAGATGAGGCATTTTCTTTTTTATGCTATTTGTATTCATACTTGGCATTCTAGGGCTGGTGGTGTTGGTTTGGGGTTACTAAGCCTCATACTCCTGAAAAGTCATGCAAGAGAGTGACTCTACCAGCTCTGGAGTATGTGAGAACAGCAACCACACAACACAGGGTTTGGAGGTGGGCGGGCGGGCACACACTCACATCACACTCCACATCCAGCCTGCAAAGTAATCTTGGGCAAATCACTCATCTATCCGAGTCTTGGTTTTCTGCATTTTAAAAACAGGAATAATAATCCTCACTTGGCAGGATTGCTGTGAGCCCTAAATCAGATTGAAAATACGTGACCCAATCTGTGTCACAAAGCATGTGTTCTGTAAGTGTCTCCTTCCCTCCTGGCCTTTATTTGAGTTTTCAGCATAAATAAGTGTGTGGTATTTTAAGATTTTTAAAATTCATTCTCCAAAGCTAGACTGATGGGGTGTGAATCCCAGCTCTGCCGTCTACCAACTGGATGACGTTGGGCAAGTTAATTTCTCAGTGCCTCTGTTTCTTTATCTATAAAATGGGAATAGGGACTTCCCTGGTGGTCCAGTGGTTAAGACTTCGTCTTCCAATGCAAGGGCTACAGGTTTGATCCCTGGTCAGGGAACTAAAATCCCACATGCCTCGCAGCCAAAAAACCAAAATACGAAACAGAAACAATATTGTAACAAATTCAATAAAGACTTTAAAAATAGTCCACATCGGGCTTCCCTGGTGGCGCAGTGGTTGAGAGTCCGCCTGCCAATGCAGGGGACACAGGTTCGTGCCCCAGTCTGGGACGATCCCACATTCCGCGGAGCGCCTGGGCCCGTGGGCCATGGCCTCTGAGCCTGCGCGTCCGGAGCCTGTGCTCCGCAACGGGAGAGGCCACAGCAGTGAGAGGCCCGCGTACCGCAAAAAAAAAAAAAAAAAAAAAAAATCTTTAGAAAAAAATGGGAATAAACCAACCTAATAGGGCTTTTCTGACAAGCAAATGAGTTAAAATATGTAACATCCTTAGAATAGAGCTTAGCTATATAACTGGTAACTATAAGGTTGGCCAAAAAGTTCGTTCGGGATTTTCTGTAAGATGGTACAGAAAAACTGGAATGAACTTTTTGGCCAACCCAATATTATTACATTATCATTACTGTTATTATTATTTTTATCATTTATGTTCTCCTCACTCTTTATGCAAGAGAAAAAAGGCACAGTTTACACACAGTATCCACAAAACAATAACATGTCAAAGAAAAGATGTAACAAAAGATTTGTTAAACCTTTAGGATAAAAATGATAAAACTTCATTGAGAGCCTTAAAAGAAGATGATGATGAATAAATGATGTATACCACGTTCGTGGATTGGAAGACTCAATATCATAAATACCTCAAGTCTCCAATAATTAATCTGTACATAAACCTGACTTTAAAATTCTTTTAGAAGAGCAAAGGGACAAAAAGGAGTTAAGGCAATTTTGAAGAAAAACAAAGAGGAGTGACTTGCCTTACCAGTTAAACACCAAGATTTATTATTGAGTATAGAAATAAAGCAGTTTGGTATTAAGGCAAATAGACGTGATTCTCTTCCATTGTGTTAAAAAAAAATGCACTGAGATATTTATCCTGTCAGTTCTTGGGGTGGTTAGGTGAGGCCTGGGGCAGCCTTTTCCAACTACTCCAATGTGCTGTATGAAGATGATCATTTTCTTTGTGTTCATGAAGTGAAAAGGTTACAAAGCACTGGAATAGACCAGTGGACTAGAAAAGAGTACTCAAAGAGATTCTCATATACATGGAAATTTTATCATGTCCAAAAGTAGTGTCATTACTAATCTCTTAGGACTGAAAAGATTATTCAAGAAATGGTACAGCTAGTTTTATATATATATTTCATATATATGTATATATATGAAAATTTTTTAAATTGTTTTTCTACCTTCACACCATAAGCAATAACCAATTTCACATGAACTGAAGATCAAAATATAAAAAAAAAAGTACTACAAAGTTTTGGAAGAAAATTTAGGGGAATATTTTGATACCATGAGATCAGAGAAGAACTTAGCAAAAGCAGAGAAAGCTCAAACTATAAAATAAAGTACTAATAAATTTGACTATAGACATGACCAGAACCACCAGGAGTATAATCAGATGACCAATGAACCATCTGGAAAAAAATTTACAACTTACATCACAAAGAGCTAACGTCACTAATAAATAAAAAACCCTCTTGCAAATTAATAAAGTAACAATAATTTCATATGAACAGATAGATCACAGAAAAGTATACGTAAGTGGTCTTTTAAAAACCTAAAAATACTTTATTTCTGTGCCAGAAGTTCAACTTCACTAATAGTAGCAGAAATGCAAATTAAATCCACATTAAGATACTACTTTTTACCTGTTAGGATGGTAAAAGTCCAGAAGTCTGATTTATGGTAACATCCATGGTGTAGGAAACACACCCTCTTACAACACTGTGGGGTATAAATTTTTACAACCCCTAAGGAGGGAATTTGGCACTATCTATTAATTACAGTCTCATTTATCCTTTGATCATGCATTTCCATATCTAGGAATTTGTCCCTTAGACATTTGCACATATGTGTGTAATGATAAAAGAACAAGGTTACTCAGGGCAACATTGTTTGGAAGAGCAAAAGATGGGAAACAACCCAATATTAATCAGTAACTGATTAAATGTAAATTACAGTACATTCATGCTACTGAATATTATGGAGCTGTAGAATGAGAAAAATCTATAGTATAGTACTAATACAGAATAATCTCCAAGATATACAGTAAAGGAGAAAAACCCCTCAAGATGTGTAATAGTATATACAGTATGTTAATATTTGGGTTGGGGACTTCCCTGGTGATCCAGTGGTTAAGACTCCAGGCTTCCACTACAGGGAGCGTGGGTTCGATCCCTGGTTGGAGAACCAAGATCCCCACTTGCCACATGGTGCAGCCAAAAAAAACCCAGAAAAACAATATTTGGGTTAAAAGGTAAAAGAGACAATTTATCTTTTGCTTTTTTATGTACATAAAATAATTTTGTAAGTATATTGAAGGAAATTGGGTGACTAAGAAAGGAAGAGCCAGAGAAGAGAGACATCACTATATGTTCTTCTGTACCTCTTGAATTTTGAGCAATGTGCATGAAATGAAAGGTTAGTTTATTTATTTGTTTGTTTGTTTATTTATTTACTTACTTATTTAGGCCGTACTGAACAACTTGCAGGATCTTAGTTCCCTGACCAGGGCTTGAACCCGGGCTATCGCAGTGAAAGCACTGTCCTAACCACTGGACCACCAGGGAATTCCCATATTTAAATTTAGCAAATTAACTATTAATACATTGAAATTTAAAAATTTTATACAATTAAAGACATCATAAATATATGAAGAGGTAAATCACATACTAGGAGGCTGTATTTTCAACAGATGTTACTAACAAAAGATTAGTACCCAGAGTTCGTTCAATAAGAAAAAGACAAACAAGTCAATATTAAAATGGACAGAAAATAAGATGAAAACATTCACAGAAAAAGAAACATGACTGGTCAATTAACATCTTTAAAAGACATGTATTCTAACAATTAGAAAACTGTAAATTAAAATAAATTGCCATTTACTGCCATGAGATTGGAAAATATTAAAAATTCCGACCATCCCAAATGTTGGTGAGGATACAGGATATGTAGAACTCTCAGGCCTGCTGGTGGGAGTGTAAATGGGTGTTAACACATTAGACAGCTACACAGCTATAAAGTAGAAAATATGCATACCGTTTGACACAGTAATTGAACCTTTTGGTACGTATCATAGAAAACTTCTAGTACTTGTGCATGAAGAGACACATGCAGAAAATAGTCATTGACATACTGTTGGTACTAAAAAAACAACAGGACAATGGATAACTAATAGTATAGTTACAAAATGAAATATTACATACCAATATTCCAGTTCTAATATTCCTATATATATTTATATATGTACATATTTAGATATACATACATATATATCAACATGGATAAATCTCAAACACACGAGGTGGAATGAAAAGCCAATTTTAGAAGGATACTATTTAAATAAAGTTTTAAAACATTCCAAATGATTCTATATAATGTTTGTCCTTATTTACATATACAGCAAGTCTTAAAAGTACACTGGAATTAGAAATTCTAAATTCAAATAGTGGTTCCCCCTGGGCATAGGGGGAGGGCATAGGAGGAGGGAGGGGTACCTGTGGGATGGTTTCCATGTCTGCCATATTTTGGTTTTTTTTTAAAGTCTATCACTGAAAGAAAAAAAAGAAAAAGGTAACATTTTATAAAACTGGTTGGTTGTACCTGACTATTATTTTCTGTACATTTTAATGTCTGAAATAGTTCATTAAAATAAAAAAGAACACAGAGATTTAGCATAGAGCACTAAAGAGCACAGATTTTTCTGGTTAGGGTTGATGTCCCATCTCTATCATTTGTAAGCACTGTGACCTGGAAAGTCTCATAATCTCTTTAAATCTCATTTTCTCCAGCTGCAAAATGGGGATAATTATAACAGTTATAAGATGGGGTAAGATAAAGATTGAACAAGGTTATGAATGAATAATCCTGGTACATAGTAGGTGCTTAGTAAATATTAACCAGTATTACCATCGTCTCTGTTTGACTAAGGGAAGGGCATTCTTGAATCACTCTGACTCTTCATTTCTTAACTCTAGAAAGTGAGATTTTGTGCATTAGATCCCCAGAACTTATTCCTCTTCTAACTGCCAGTTTGTACCCTTTGACCCGCATCCCCCCAATTCCCATACCTGCAGCCCCTGGTAACCACACCTCTACTCTCTGTTTCTATGAGTTTGGCTTTTTTAGATTCCACATGTAAGTGAGATCATACGGTATTTGTTTTTCTCTGTCCGACTTATTTAGCATAATGCCCTCAAGTTCCATCCAATAAAAATGGCCAGATTTCCTTCTTTCTCATGGCTGAAAAATATTCCATTATATATTTATACCATGTCTTCTTTAATTCATCCATTGATGGATGCTTAGGTTGTTTCCATATGTTGGTTATTGTAAATAAAGTGACAATAAACATGAGAGTGCAGACATCTTTTCGAGATCTTGCTTTCATTTCCTTTGGATGAATAACCAGAAATGGGATTTCTGGGTCATATGGTAGTTCTATTTTAAATTTTTAACAATACTGTATTATACACTTGAAAGTGACTTAAATGTTCGCACACAAAAAAGAAATGATAATTATGTGATGTGATGGAAGTGTTAGCTAACTCTATGGTAGTAATCATATAGCAACATATAACTGTATCAAATCAACATGCTGTACACCTTAAACTTCACAATGTTATATATATCAATTATAGCTCAACTTAAAAGAAAAAAGGAAGTGAGATTTTGGTTTGTTGTCTGGATGAAACATAACTGAAAATAAGGAGATAAGCTTGGAACAATTTTTTTTAAGTCTGCTTTTAACAGAAAGCTTAAGTTTTGACAAAAGCTGCTAATCAAGTCTGCAAAGAGGATACAGTGCTGATTAAGTCAGCTGTACCTGCT
Source organism: Mesoplodon mirus (assembly GCF_964341445.2). NCBI lineage: Eukaryota > Metazoa > Chordata > Mammalia > Artiodactyla > Ziphiidae > Mesoplodon > Mesoplodon mirus. The sequence continues at coordinate 176,071,995 of NC_138977.1, forward strand.
AGTGGAAGATCCTCCGAAATAAATGAAGAGATATCAAATTCTTCCAGCACTGTGGGGCTGCAGTTACATGATCAGCTCTTTTGGGCTTGTTCTCATGTAATCTGCCAGGATACCCATAGTGGCACTTACTGCAGACTTCTTGGTAGGAAAATAGGGAAAAAATACCTGAGCAGTCCTTCTATGATTATTCACTGTGCTCCTTCTCAGTACCATCATTGTACAGGGGCTAGGAGTGACCCTGAAGTGCCCCTGCTTTAATAACTGAATCATCTTACGGGGGAAACAAAGCAAATACCAAAGCACAAACGCCTGAACAATGCGACAAAAGTATGTGATTGATTGCTTCATTGAGTGGTAAGCACAACAAGCCTGGGGAATTCACAGAAGGGGGCAGTGGATGAAGGCTGCAAGAAACAGCTCCAGCTTTGGTGTCAGACAAATGGAAGTTGAAAGCAAGTCCCCTCCCACCTCCACAGGAGGCGTACTCTTCCTTACCTTCATGGTTACCCATATGACTTGCATTAGCTAATGGGATGTTAGCGGAGGTGATGTGAATGAAGGCTTCAAAATGCTTGCCCAGTTGGGTTTTGAGCCTCTTGTCATGAGATTGTTGGGGAGGATAAACTTCTCCTCTACCCTCTTCAGTTCTGTGTATGGGGGCCTGCAGATTAAAACAATAAAAGACAAAAAGAGAAAAGGCACACACTTTTTTATTAATATTTTACACATTTGAGAATTTACAGAAAAAGAGAAACACAAAGAAGTGGTTAGACTCAGAAGCTCAATCATATACCATTTTAACAAAGGAAAGGGGGTTTGAGATTTGAGGGATGATGTTTTGTGGGAAGTAACTAAGAAATATATGGGGAAACTAATGGAACATAAGAGTTATTTTAGAAAGATTTTTTAATGCAGATTCATCTCAGTGCTGATTCTCCATCTCCAGTGAAAAGAGTTGCTCTCCTCTTCCTGGTATGAGAGAGGAGAGGACACCTTCACAAAGGGAAATTTATGCCCTAATTTTGGGCAGAAAACAAAAGGGCAGAGAACTCTTCCTGCATCTTCTGATTCTCAATAACACTTATGCCAAAGTGGTATATTTTGGGGTTGCATATCCTGATCTCATTCAACATGCCCAGTTACCTACTTACCCCAGATGAATAAGAGACACATGGAGCATGGTTGGACCCACCCTACAGCCTGGAACCAAGCCCAGACTAGATCAGCTGAACCACAGCCAACCTACAGGTGTCTGAACGAGAAATAAATGCTTATGGCTATGTGCCACTGAGATTTTACAGTTACTTGTTCCTCAGTATGATTGCAACAGTAGTTTATTCATCTGTAAAATGGGGGAAATGTGTATCTTATTTGCAGTGGTATCATGAGAATTAAGTGAAATACGAACCTAATATCTCACCCTGAGGATACAAATGAGGTCATGTTAATATTGATACCTGACCTGCTCATGAGGACATTCCCTTCCTGGAAGTGGGTCCATAAGTAGATCTTATGTTTCTCAATGTTGGGGTGTGCCCCTTCACTCACCAGCCCCTGGTCCCCAAAATTCTACCAGGGTACCACTCTAAGCTCGGGTTCTTCATTATTTATTGGTTCGGGCTGGTCATTTGGTGGAACTGCCGTGGAGACTCACCAACAGAGGATTTGAACTTCATGATGCAGGACGGCTTTGTTCATTTATTTACTTAACAAACGTCTATAGAGTACTGAGCGACATATTTCATCAGCACAGTAAGCCGGATTCATGACTTAGGGTAATGGTGCTGATGAGAAGAATGAGGATAGAAAATACTCTCTCCCTCATACTGGGATTGACATATATACACTATTGATACTATGCATAAAATAGATAACTCATGAGAACCTACGGTATAGCTCAGGGAAGTCTACTGAATGCTCTGTGGTGACCTAAATGGGAAGGAAATCTAAAAAAGAGGGGATATATGTATATGTATAGCTGATTCATTTTGCTGTACAGTAGAAACTAACACAACATTGTAAATCAACTAGATTCCAAAAAAATTTAATTAAAAAAAAAAAAGAAGAGAAAATACTCTCTCCCTCACTTAGTATAAGTCCATTAGTGGACTCCACAGCCTGCTAGGGCCCCAGAGAGTCAGAACTGAAACAGCTCTTTCAAATGTGAAATATTTCCAGAATGGCAGAGTTGAGAAGAGATTATTTGTAAACCCAATCTAGTTCTCCCCAGTAGCCCTGAGGGCCTGTTGCCTAGTCTGGATCCCTAGGGTCAATTTCCTCCCTGGCTTCTATAAGGACTTTCCAAGCCATGGCCCTCAATTCTGTTAGGCATGTCTGAGCCCCAGACATGAACCACAAATCAAGACATATTCCCAGAAGACATTCCAGGCTCCATGCAAATCTGAGTTTGCAAATGGTTTCTTGAGAGAGTGGATATCCTGTGACTACTCCCAGTGGATAGATGGGATCCTACTTGGACCTCTGCTTATAGAAATAATGTCTGGAAAATACTAGGTGAATGGTAGGTAGACAAGAAGTGTTGGTTCTCTTCTACTTCCTGGAAGAGAGGAAATTCGAGCTGGATTATGGAGCAGCTGGAATAAAAAAGAGAGGGGCCAGAAGTCTCCACGCCCACTGTGAGGAAAAAAGTCCAATCATTGTATATCAGACCCTGAAGATAGCTCAGAGATGACAGCTAGACCAGTAAAGTGGACCCAAATGGCCTGCTGTTTGCTCAGGGCTACATAGCAAGTAGTTCAAGCCAGTTGTCCCTGCTCTGGGCGATTGCAGACCTGTGGACCCAGAAGACATCCTTTTGGGGATGAAACTATTTTAAGGTCTCCCAGAATCCCCAAATTTCCTAAAGTCCTAATGAGTACTACTTTTCTTACATTTGTGACTCTTCTTCAAATGTTAACATTATTCATTTAAAACTATTACTGATCTCTGTTAGCTTTAAAAAAAATTATTGAGACTATTTTTTTAGATCAGTTTCAGTTTCATGGCAAAATTGTAGGGAAGATACAGAGATTTCCCATAACTCCCAGCACCCCACACATGCACAGATTTTCCTATCATCAACATCCCACACCAGAGCGGTATATTTGTTATAATTGACGAACCTACATTGACACATCATAATCACCCAAAGTCCAGAGTTTACATTACAGTTTTTTTTTTTTTTTTTTTTTGAGGTATGCGGGCCTCTCACTGCTGTGGCCTCTCCCGTTGCGGAGCACAGGCTCCAGACGCGCAGCCTCAGTGGCCATGGCTCATGAGCCCAGCCACTCTGCGGCATGTGGGATCTTCCCGGACCGGGGCACGAGCCCATGTCCCCTGTATCGGCAGGCGGACTCTCAAACACTGTGCCACTAGGGAAGCCCTACATTACAGTTTAATCCTAGTGTTGTACATTTGACGAGTTTGGGCAAATGTATAATGACATGTGTCCATCATTATGGTATCATACAGAGGATTTTCACTACCCTAAAAGCCTCTGTGCTCCTCCTATTCATCCCTCCCCACCCCTCTCTGATCTTTTTTACTGTCTCCATAGTTTTGCCTTCTCCAGAATGCCATATAGTTGGAATCATACAATACGTAGCCTTTTCAGATTGGCTTCTTTCACTTAGTAATATGCATTTAAGTTTCTTCCACATCTGTTTTTGGCTTTCTAGCTTGTTTATTTTTAGCTCTGAATAATATTCTATTATCTGGATGGACCACAGTTTATTTATACATTCACCTGCTGAGGGGCATCTTGGTTGTTTCCCAGTTTGGGCAGTTATGAAAAAAGTTGCTATAAATATCTGTATGCAAGTTTTTGTATGGACCAAAGTTTTCAGTTCATTTGGGTGGATACCAAGGAGTGCCATTGCTGTATTATAAGTTAAGAGTATGTTCCATTTTGTAAGAAACCGCCACACTGTCTTCCAAAGTGGTGAACCCTTTTGCATTCCCACCAGCAATGAATGAGAGTGACTGCTTCTCCCATAGAACCAGCACCCTTTCCTGTTCCGTGACCTCTCGGCAAGGAGTTCTGCCTGGCTGAATGGCTTGGCCACAGGAGGTGGCAAGAAAGGTGAGCCAGGTCATTTCGAACAGACTGACCCAGTACATTTTCTTCCTGGAGTGAATAGAAACTAGAAAATAAGAGCTCTCCTTGCAGTGTACCAGCTAGCCTTTGTTCCGAGTCCCCGGTTTCTTTAAGATGACCTACTAGGAGAACGACCCTTGGTGTTTCTAGTGCCTTAGACATACCCTCTAAAGAATCATCTCAATCTGTCTCAGTGACATGTCGAAGATGTCTGCTACCCTGCAGCTTCTTGGTCTATTGAGGGGCCAGCTAACATTCTCTGGCTTTCTTTTTGAAAAGTCTCTAGAAGGCATGTCCAGGTCTGTTCAGAGCCTGCCTTTTCTGAGCTTACTCATTGCTGAATTCCCAGGTTGCATTCACCAACAGGGGCACCACAGCCCAGCAGGAGCTCTCTGTTCCATGTGCCCACCCTCACTTCCAGGCCCTTGCTCACGAGGTTCTCCTCACCTGACATGTCCCCTTCCATCTGCTTGGCCCCAATTCTGCCCATCCCGCAAGAGTCAACCCCACCTCTGAGACTATCTGGCATTTACTGGCTACCACTATTGCCCTTGAGCATCGAATGCCTTGAAACATCCCTTGTCTTATCTTGGTAATGGTTTACAAATTTATTACGCTCATGTGTGTTGGAAATATATTTTTTTATTTTGTCTATAATCTAGCCTTCCTTCTGAGTGTGTGTCCTCTGGGTATTGGTGGGTGGCAGGGTAGAGGAGTAGAATCAGGAAACTATTTATTCCAATGTAATAAACTAATGTTGTGCCATTGGGTAGTTTAGTTTCTTTAGGTAAAATGCCTGCTCTCTCAGAAGCCCCCTCCCCCTACACATAGACACTCTATTCCTCTGTAAGATGGTATCAATGTTGGAATTTGTGGTGTCAAAAAAATAACTCAGGAGGCTGCAAATAAGAAGAGTTTATTTAGGGTCTTAAGAATTACAATTCAGGAGGCACAGATTTGGGTAACCTGAAACAGTGTTTTGAGGAAGAGAAAGAAGCACTTATAAAAACAAAAAGCCACGAAGTTTTTAGAAGTTGCCTGGTAAGAATTGTGACTGACTCTGACGCTGAGTCAGAAAATATTTGTCCTTAAGGAATCACAAAATTGATTTAGGGTAGGGGTAAGAAACATATATAGACTGTCACGAGTTATTTTAGGGTAAAGATTCAATAAGCATCTTGAGTTTCTGGCAGTTTTTCTGGGTCACTTCATCAGGTCAAAAGGTCAGATTCCATCCAGGCTGATGTGCCTAAGTCACACTTCCTTAATGACCTCCCAGCTCCATTTTAGAGAGCTCCTTAGCAATACTGACTCCGTTTTGATTTTCCTTTCACAGTGGGATGCTTGTGGTGATGTGTACAATGTCTTCATACTGTCTAGTCATAGGGCCAGCCTCTGAAGCTAATACCTGCTTCAGGAAACTTGTGGTCGTTTCCCTCATCTTAGGCATTGCTTCCAGACATCCCCTCCAGCTTCCTCTTACTGATGGGCTCCACTTCCAGCTTTCATTGGTATTTAAAGATTCCCCCCCCCGCCCCAAAAAAGTTTGTAGGGCTTCCCTGGTGGCACAATGGTTGAGAGTCCGCCTGCCGATGCAGGGGACACGGGTTCGTGCCCCAGTCCGGGAAGATCCCACATGCTGCGGAGCGGCTGGACTCGTGAGCCATGGCCGCTGAGCCTGCGCGTCCGGAGCCTGTGCTCCGCAACGGGAGAGGCCACAACAGTGAGAGGCCCGCGTACCGCAAAAAAAAAAAAAAAAAAAAAAAAAAAAATTCCCATAGCTGCAGTCCCTGCTAGAGTCCTGACAGCCAGCACCCTCAGCGACTTTCCACATCTTCCCCCTGGGGCACATAAAACTTTCTGGACACCTTTTTTTTTTTTTTTTAATGTTACCTTTTATTTGAAAATGCTTCCTGTGTAATATAATATACCAAATATGCATCATTAAGTATCTCTCTTTGAGATGTTTCAGGACAATATCACTTCATTTTCCCTTAATAAAATCCATTTCCTTTCTTCATAACTTTGTTTACTAGAAACACGCATCTTAGTTTTCTTCTATACTGAAATGTTTCCCTTATTATTTCTAGTAGTTTAATTACATCCACATAATAATTTTTAACCCTTAGAAACCTTAATCTCTAGCAAAAACCAGGAAGGAAGTAACGGTGAACTGTTTGTCATATTAGCATTTCCTGATTGGCAAGCTTATAAACATATTCCACAACCTCTACAAATACACATTTTCTCATTGCATAATTTCGTTTCTCACTGTGGTATAAGGTGTTTGTCTGGACACTTTCTAACCACACAGAAAGCTGGCAAGACTCAGGGAAGCCAAACTCAGGCTCTTCCCCTTGGCTACAGCAAACAGAGGCACTGGTTGAGCCCCAGGTATGGTCAGGGGTCATGGCGCCTTCCAATGGAAGCAGGACAGATCTCTCTATGCCCCAGGATTCCCCTGGGTTTAAGTTTGAGGGTCAGTCCTCCTGGGGGCTTGAGAGGATATAAAAAAGGAGGACTATGGCATCTGTCTTCCTCCTCTAGACTCTGTTTTTCTCTTCTTTCTTTTCCCCACCACCCTTCAGGCTGGAAGGAGTGGATCTTTCTCTTACTTCCTTTATTATATTCTTTTAACCATAGTATCTAGTCGTCACAAATGGAAGGGATACTGTCTCTACACTATTGATAGAAAAATCTATGAACTAGTCCTCCAAACCTATCCCTTGATATACTAAAGATTGGAGGAAACTGATCTCTAGCAGGCTTAGTTTGCTAGTCAATTATCCTGTTAATCTGAAATCAAACATCTGCTTTATTCTACCCTCTAGTTGTAAGCTTCAGGGCTCTCTCTGAGGGAGAAGGCTGCAAAGGAACATGAGTTGTAGGGGAAATTAAAATATACTGGTTCAATATTTGCAAATATTAACTCAAATCTCATCTTGTTTAACACTTGTGCTTTTATTTAACTTTTTATATTTGTTGGTCTTGTCTCTACAAGTAAGTTAAATGCTTGTTTTATCCACCAGAGTTTCACACACTGTTATATATAGAGTAAAAGAAAATTAGAAATAAAATTTTACAGCTTCACTGAGATATAGTTGACATACAATATACTGCACACACTTAAAGAATACAACTTGATGAGTTTTGAAATATATATACACAAGTGAAACCATCATCACAATCAAGATAAGGAATATATCTATCACTCTGAGAAGTTCAAAAAGCATCCTTCCCCCTACTTTCATTCCAATCCTTACATGCCCTAGGCAGTCAATGCTCAGCTTTCCATCACTATAGATTAGTTGGCATTGTCTAGAATTTTATTTAAATGGATAATTTTTAAATAATTTGATATGTACTCTTTTTTGGGGGGGTCTGGCTTCTTTCACTAAGCATAATTACTTTGATATTCATCCATGTTTTTTTGTACCAATAGTTCATTCCTTTCTATTACTGGGCAGTAATCCATTTTATAGAAATACCATAATTTGTTTATCTATTCTTTTGCTCATGGACATTTGGGTTGTTTCCGGTTTAGGGCTATTACAAAGAAAGCTATTATGAATGTTTGTGTACAAGTGGACATATATTTTCATTTTATCTTGGGTAAATACCTAGGAATGGAATGGCTGGGTTGTATGGGAAGTGGAGCTGCCAGATTTAGTAAACAAAAATACACAACACCCAATTAAAATTGAATTTTAGATAAACAACAAGTGGGCTTCCCTGGTGACGCAGTGATTAAGGATCCACCTGCCAATTCAGGGGACATGGGTTCAAGCCCTGCTCCAGGAAGATCCCACATGCTGCGGAGCAACTAAGCCCGTGTGTCACAACTACTGAGGCTGCGCACCACAACTACTGAAGTCCGAGTGCGTAGAGCCTGTTTTCTGCAACAAGAGAAGACACCGCAATGAGAAGCCTGCACACCGCAAGGAAGAGTAGCCCCCACTCGCTGCAACTAGAGAAAACCTGTGCGCAGCAACAAAGACCTAATACTGTCAAAAATAAAATAAATAAGTAAAAAAAAAATTTAAAGCCATATAAGTATATAACTTAAAACAGAGATGAACAACAAGTAATTTTTTGAGTATACATATGTCCCATGTGATATTTAGGACATACCTATATTAAAATTTTTTCACCATTTACGTGAAATTCAAATTTAACTTGGTGTCTTTTATTTTATCTGGCAACACTAAATTAGGAAGTGTACTACTAACTTTTTAAGGAGCTCCCAAACTTTGTTTCTGAAGTGATTGTATCATTTTACATTCCCATGAGCAGTAAATGAGAGTTTCATTTGCTTCATGTCCTTGTCAACACTTAGGATAATCAGCCTTTTGAATTTTAGCCATTCTAGTGAATATGCAGTCATATTACAATGTGGTTTTAATTTGCCTTTCTATAATGACTAATGATGTTGAGTATATTTTCAGTGTGCTTATTTGGCATCCCTATAGCCTGCTTGATGAGGAGGTTTTTGTTTTTGTTTTTGTTTTGGTGGTATGCGGGCCTCTCACTGTTGTGGTCTCTCCCCTTGCGGAGCACAGGCTCCGGACGCGCAGGCTCAGTGGCCATGGCTCACGGGCCCAGCCGCTCCGCGGCATGTGGGATCTTCCCAGACCGGGGCACAAACCCGCGTCCCCTGCCTCGGCAGGCGGACTCTCAACCACTGCGCCACCAGGGAAGCCCAGGAGGTTATTTTGTTCAGTTTGTTTCCCCTTTTTTTGTATTGCGTTTCTGGTCTTCTATTATTGAGTTACAAGAGTTCATTACATATGCTATATTCAAGTCCTCTGTTGCAGATATAGTCTCCCAGTTTGTGGCTTGCCTTTTCATTTTTGTAACAGTACCTTTTGAAGAGCAAGAATTTCTCATTTTGATCAAGTCCAATTTACTGATATTTTTAATTTATAATTCATGATTTTGTGTCCTACATAAAAAAATCTTTGCCAAATTCAAGGATATCGGTATTTTCGTCTACAAGTCTTATAATTTTAGTCTGTACATTTGGATCTAGGACCCATTTTGAGCTAATTTTTATATATGGTGTGAGGGAAGGATTAGGTTTTTTAATTTTTTATTTTTTTGCTTTTGTCTATCAAGTTGTTTTATGAAAAGATCTTTTTTTCTCTAAGGCAGATACAGTTTTTGGCAAATTTGTTGAAAATCAATTGACTGTATATATGTGAGAATTTCTGGAATCTCTATTCTTTCCCATTTATTTGTCTATTTTTATGGCAATACCACACTCACTGTCTTAATAACTGTAGCTTTGTAATAAGCCTTAAAATCAAGTAGTGTAATTCCTCCAGTTTTGTTCCTTTTTTTAAAACCCTGCTTTAGCTATTTTAGGTCCTTTGCATTTCCATATAAATTTTAGAATCAGCTTGGCAATTTCTACCAAAATATCCTGCTGAGATTTTGATTGTTATAGCATTAAATCTGTAAGTCAATTTGAAGAGGATCAACATTTTGAAAATATTGTCTTTTGATCCATGAACATGGTATATATCTCCATTTTATTTAGGCTTTGTTTAATTTTTCTCAGTAATGCTCTTAGTTTTCAGAATACAGATCTCATGAATTTTTTGTTAAATTCACCCCTGGGTATTTTATATTATCTGAGACTGTGTGTTGTTTTTCACTCCATCCATCCACCGTATCCATTCTCCAACTGATGGACATCCAGGCTGCTCCATCTCCTTGCTCTCTCAAATAATGCTGTGAGAAATATCCTCCCTCATATTGGACCTGTGCAGTTTGTGGAACCCATACTCAGGATGGCTTGCTGAGTCATAGATACTTAATTTCACCATTACTGTCATATTACTCACCAGTTTGCCCTGCCAGTGGCTAGGCATGGGAGTAACTATTTCCCCATATCCTCAAGGTATTATGTGTCTTTCTCATTTTTGCAAAAATGATGGATATGAAGTTATAACTTTTGATTTTAATTCATATTTCTTTGACTTCAAGCCAGGTTGAGCAGCTCTTTATCTATTTGTAAGTCATTAAATTTTCTCCATTCATGAATTACCTGATCATAGGTCTCTAATATTTTTTCTGCTGGGTATTCTGTTTGCTGTCATGGTTGATTAGCATGCATTCCTAGTACATTTTGGATATTGACCCTTTGTGGTGTTGGATGTTGCAAATGCCTTCTTCCAGTCTGTCACCAATCCACCAAATTTGACTGTGGTAGACTTTTTTTGAATAAAAATCCTTCATTTTTGAAGAGAGGAAATCTATATATTGTTTTAAAAAATCTTTTCTCATTCAAAATGTGTAAAATATTCTCCTACTATTTCCCCTACCAGCCTTGCAGGTCTACTTTTCACAGTTAAATCTTTAATTTCTTTGGGATTTTAAAAATAAAGGACATGAGGTACAGTTTCAGTCTTATTTTTCTGCATATGATTGGCCAATTTCCTAACTCTACTTATTTTTTAATTTACTTATTTATTTTTGGCTGCATTGGGTCTTTGTTGCTGCACACAGGCTTTCTCTAGTTGAGGAGAATGGGGGCTAGTCTTCATTGCAGTGCATGGGCTTCTCATTGTGGTGGCTTCTCTGGCTGTGGAGAGTGGGCTCTAAGTGCGCGGGCTTCAGTAGTTGTGGCACACAGGCTCAGTAGTTGTGGCACACGGGCTTAGTTGCTCCATGACATGTGGAATCTTCCCAGACCAGGGCTCGAACCCGTGTCCCCTGCATTGGCAGGAGGATTCTTAACCATTGCGCCACCAGGGAAGTCCTCTACATACTTCAAATTAAAAAATTTTCTTGGTAAAATCAAGTGAATTCATTGTTAGGTTAATTACTAGACTTTTTATAACTGTATTACTATTGTAAATGAAATAATTTAGTTTACAATATTTACTATTTTATTAAATATTTGTTTTTAACAAATATAATTCCTTAATATTTTATCTTTTAGTTACTTGTTGGTGTAGGAAAATACTATTTTTTCCCTTTTTTTTTTTGGCTGTGCCACGTGGCTTGCAGGATCCTAGTTCCCTGAACAGGGATCAATCCCGTGCCCTTGGCAGTGAAAGCACGGAGTCCTAACCACTGAACCACCAGGGAATTCCTGAAAATACTATTTTTTAATTGACATTTTATCCTGCAACATTTTGGGGCACTTTATTGGGACTTCAAATGACTCACAACTTGGCACTTCCCTCTATCAGAGAGTGGAAAGAAAGACTACCATTTCCCTAGTTCCCAGGGGCTTTACAGTGACTAAGCAGTAGATGAATTTGGGGGTCTCTCTCAAACTTGCCAAAATAAAGTCATTATGAATGAAGACAAGCAAGTCCAAAGCATGGATAATAAATTCAATTACCTACGTGGGCTAAGTTTAAACAGCAGGGAATAGTGGAGACTGGGGCAAAGCAGAAAGCACAAGCTCTGTCTAAACGGAGCAGACCTACTCAGCTTCAGCTAATTCTTACCATGCAGCAATGAAAGCCCAGTTTTTTCACATCTGTATATTTTTCTAGGAAAAGCCTCAAATCATTGATTTTAAGATAACAACTTAATCAAATTTTTAAAAATATTGGCTGGACCAAAGAGATCACATCTGTGTGCTAGCTCTGTTTCACATTTACAGGGCTGCACCCTCTGGTCTAAGAATGTCCCAAGGGGAGGGGACAATAGGGAAGTAACTGAATATCATCTCTGGACCCCATCCTCCCATTCCCTTTTTCCTCCCTCACCCCTTCCCCATTGTCTTCACTGTGCAGGGTTCTATTCCAGCTAGCTTGGACATCAGCCTTGTGGGAACTGAGTTTAGAACTTGAGGAGAGAAGATGGAGGTTGTGGCTGGACCCACATCATACTGCCTGAGAACTCCCAAGAGAACAGGAGCCTAAGCTGGAACAGGACTCGATAGGTGACCTACCAGCTTCACCTGAAGTGGTTTGGCACTGGAACCACACAGCTCTTTCCAGCATCAGCTGGGGTGAGCATGTTTGGGCAATTGTCTCAGATCAAGATGGCTCCCACAAGTCCACATTCTGGACATGAACCAACCTTCCCTGGTGTTTTAGGTTGGTATTATGGGCTGAATTGTGTCCTCCCAAAAGGCATATATTTAAGTCCTAACCCCCAGTACCACAGAATGCAGAATGTGACTGTATTTGGAGGCAGGGCCTTTAAAGAGATCATTAAGGTAAAATGAGGTCACTAGGATGGGCCCTGATCCAATAGGACCGGTGTCATAAGAGGAGGAGATTAGGACCCAGACACACACACAAGGAAAGATTGTATAAAGATACTGGAAGAAGACAGCCATCTACAAGCCAAGGGAGAGGCCTCAGAAGAAACCAGCCCTGCTGACACCTTGATCTTGGACTTCCATTCTCCATACTGCGTGGAAATGAATTCTGTTGTTTAAGCCACCCAGTCTGTGCTATTTTGATATGGCAGCTCTAGCAGACTAATATAGTTGTGTTCTTGTAAACAGATTCTGAGTGCAGGGCTGTGTGTGAAGGTTTACAGGAGCAATGTCAGGAAATCCCGTGCGAAAACAAGGAAGGCAGAATTGGGCAGAGGGAGAAATTGAGCTATAATGAGTGTGCCGCCAAGGTGGTGTTCTGGAGCTGGGATGGCCCTTCAAGGACTGTTCCAAATCGAGGAAAGGGGCCTTTGTTATCCTGCATCAGTCATTGTCAAGGTGAAGGAGGGGTGGTTATTTTGCCCCCGCAAAGAACATTGGGTAATGTCTGGAGACATTTTTGGCCATCACACCAGGGGATTGGGTGTGTGCATGTACACTGGGGGAGCGGGTGCTTGCACTACTGGCATCGAGTGGGTAGAGGCCAGTGATGCTGCTGCCATACATCCTAATGCCCAAGACAGCGCCCCCCCACCCCACCCCGTCACCCCGCAACAAAGAGCCACCTGGCCCTGAATGTCAATAGTGCTGAGGTTGAAAAAGCCTCCTGACATCAGCAAGCGCTGAGCTGCTCTGGCCAGGATTTAACCTTGGGCAGACTCCTGCTGCTGATGGCAGTTCCCAGTGAGGGGTGCAGCTGTGAACTTTCAGCAGCCTCTGCTCCCAGCAGCTGGGGAATGGCTGTGTTTGCCATGAAGAGGATCTAGGCAGACCATAGAGCACTTGATCTGGCCCCTCAGACTTCTCTTTCTAATAACAATAACAACCAACCACGATCAGGGCACTGTCCTGTGACTTTTATATATGTTATCCTCTTAAGCCTCACGAAAAGCCCAAGAGGTGGACTTTATGGCCCCTATTTTGTAAAACAGTAATCCAAGACTCAGAGAGGTTAATCACTCACCCAAGATTACTGAGCTAGTAAGCGACCGAACCAGAATTTGAATCCGGGGCTGTCCGACTCCAAAGTCTGGCTCTTTCGCAAGCAGGAAGGGCAACCTTTCCTAAAACAAGAGCGGTACACATAGCATACATAGGAGAAAGAGGATGGGCCACAGACTTAACCCAGAACTGATAGAAATCCAGCCTTACAACAGCCAGAACCCTGAAACAATGACTGATACTGTGCAAACATTTCAGGGGCCAGACCCTGAGCTCGGGCTTCCTGGAGAGAGGCCTCCTGCCACCTCTCTATCCCAAAACGTTAATGGTTACCAGAATTAATCCCTCTGATGAGGGGACTTTTTTTGCCTCCTTGAGGAAAATGCATGGACCTTAGGACTTTGTGTGATGACAACAGTAACTATGAAAAAGGAAACAGTAACTATGAAAAAGGAAATAAAGACACTTCCCAGGAGACAATGGTATAAAAATAATTTTTATTTGCTACTGTAAATAAAGTAGTGCAAAGAGTAGTTTGGACCCACAGTATTGCAATTTATTTACTACCTTAGCAGCATACAGCATAGACAGTCTGCTCTTCCCCTTCCTCCCTCTCTATCCGTCCCCCCCGAGACACACACACACACACACACACACACACGCCCCTATGCAGACGCAGGCAGGCATAAAGGGTGGGGAATGAGACTATGAGCTAAAGGCTTGTTTCCTGCATATTCCACTGCTGCCAGTCTATTCTAATGGGTAATTCATGGAAAAGACTAGACCTAAATACTAAGAATTTTCTAAATGTTATTTTATGGATTGCAATTGAAAGGTAAATGATATCCAACAGTGTCATTAAATGATTTGGAAGCACTACAACCCTAGAAAAATTCAAGGAGAAAAATGTAAACCCAATTTACAAAGCCATCGCCTTCCCTGTATTTCCAGCCTTAACCCATTTATTTCAAGGTGCCTTAGAATTGCTGGGTCTTGGATGTCACATGGAAATCTGTCCATGGGACTGCGAGGGGTAGGGCAGTGGCAAACACACACACCAAATATTACCTAACTGGTAGAGAAGTCACAATTTTCTGTTTTTTAATAAAAGGGAATGAACAAGGGGCTAAGATTCTTAAAATACATCTCAGTGTATAAGGATTCGGATACGCCACAAGGCACACTGACTCCCCCATACACAGTCATTAGAAATGGACATCTGCAATGACCCACATGTCCCTGTGATCAGGATGCTCCTTGTATTTATTTGATAACCTTTGGTATAACCACTGTCTGCTCTGGGTATTTCTTTGATTTAAAAAAAAAAAAGACACCAAGTGCAAAATTCACATCCAGTTGACAAGACATTTAAGGTGTATAAAGCCCCAGCGCCAGCTATCCAATACCAGCTGTTGAAAGGATTCTCTCTCAGCTGGAGAGACATGGAGTGCACAGTTCACCCACGTGGCTCCGGGTTATTGGTGACGGTGGGCTGGTCCTGAGCAGAGGCGTCTGCAGCTGGAGTCACAGCTGGACTTGCAGTGGGGGCAGTAGGGTCTGGGGGGGCCCGGGCTGGTGTCGGATGGGAACCACTGGCTGCAGAGACACATGTACAACAAGTGCTGAATATTCAAAACAGTATGTGCAGGACACACAACCACACCTAGACCCTTGCAAGCCAGGAGAGATGCTTCTAGACTAGTGGTCCTGGCACTAACTGGATGAGCAACTTTGGACCCATTATCTAGGTTCTTCGGACTTTGGTGTCCCCTCCAATAAAATGGCAGGTTGAAACAGATGTGCAAAGATCTCTGGGATTCTAAGTCCTGCATTTATTCTGTAACTTTACAGGGGTGTGTAAATATTAAGAAAGAAAGAAAGAAAGAAAGAAAGAAAGAAAGAAAGAAAGAAAGAGAAAAGAAAGGCAGGGGAGAGGAAGGGAGGGAGGGAGGGAGTGAGGAAGGAAGGAAGGAAAGAAGAAGGAACTCCTTGGTCTATGTTTCCTATGGTCATATCTCTTTTTTTTCACCTAGTATTGATGCAATGCAAGCTCTGGATTACACCAATCAACCAGAGTGTTGGTTTTATTCACATTCTGATTCCATTTGGATGATATGCCAAATTTGATTTAAACTGAATTATTTAAGTAAATGTGTATACATGTTGGAAAACATAATTACTAGGTTTAATTGTTTTCCAACCTACCTTTAGTAAGGAGGTTGAACCACAGTAAAGGTTAGGGAAGCTTATAAAGTTTTATACTTTATGTCAATAGTTTTCAAGTGGGGATAATTTTGACTCCCAGGGGACAGTTGGCAATGTCGGTAGACATTTTTGGTTGTCACAGCTGGAAGATGGGGTGCTACTGGAATTTAGTGGGTAGAAGCCAGGGATGCTACTAAGCATCCTAAAATGCCTGGGCCAGCCCCCCTCCCGAACAAAGAATGATCCAGCTCCAAATATCACTAGTGCTGAGGCCCACACACCTGCTTTATGTACTAAGGCTGCGAAGTATCCTGTCCATAAGATTGTGGGCTCTGGGATCCGGCTGCTCTGCCCTTTATCAGTTATGTGACCTTGGACAAGTTACCTAATCTCCTTCTGCCTCTAAAAAATGGAGAAAATAAGAATATCTGTACCTTATTTTGCTCTTATAAGGATTAGATGAGTTAATGTATATATGGTTCTTAGAACAGTGTCTGGCTTGCCTAGGTACTCAACAGATGTTAGCTCTTACTACTAGTGACCTGGTTTACCATGGAAATGTGTTGATTTATCAATTTCTGGGCCCTCGCTTGCAGGACTGATGAAAGAGTGGGGGCGTTTGTTTCTGGGATGCTTATAGTCCACTTTTAGACCCCAGTAGCCTATGAAAATAGCCAAAACTTCGAAGCCAGAAAGCCCAGAGTCACATGGTCCTTACAGTTACCAGCTGAGTGATCTTGAGCAAGTTACTTAACCTCTCTGAGCTTCAGTTTCTCTAGCTGTAAAATGGCGGTACCAGTTTGCAGGGGTGTGTGACACACAGCTAGCACAGTGGCCATGGTTTGTGCGAACAATTGCCACTTTGCCTTTAAGCAGTGCTCTTAAGCTCAGCAGTCCTTGAGTCTCATACAATTTTCAGTAGATGGGACTATTTTTAAAGGTTCCCAAATGTCCATCCTGAAATGTATCGACTTATAGAAGATGTCATCACTTGTTGACCATCTGACTTCTAGATAAGCTCTTCAAGATTTCCACCTGCAAGAGGCTATAGTAGGAAATTCCGGAATGGGCTCCAAAGCCTCTGACCTTTTTGAATATGTAAAGGAATTCTCCAAAGAACCCCTTCCAATAGCTACAGAAAACCTTGTGAATCCAGAGACTGTTCTGAAAGAACAGGACAGTGGTAGCGGTGCAGAGGGGACCCAGGTGTTGCATAATGATGTGACGCTTCTAGGTCAAAGCCATCACTCTGGCAGGTGATCTAACCGTGGCAGGGACCATGAGACCCAGTGACGCGGTACAAAGACCATTTGCTGGAGTCAGGAGACCTGTTCTGGGCAAGTCTCATTTATCTACCACTAATAGGTGACTTTGGGGTAGATACAGAATGGCAGACATTTCAGTCCTAAAATGCTTGAATCTCATATGCTTTGGCTTCCTCATCTGTGAATTGAGGGGCTTGGATTAAATGGTGTCCAAGACTTCTTGGGCCCTAACAGTTATCTTTCTGATGATTCTCTGAGGAAGTTAATGAAGTACTAAGGCACATATTTTTCCTTTTCAAGCTCAGGGAAATGTTTAAATCACCATGGTAACAAGATAAATCAGCAATCAGTTTTCTGATTAAAACAAAAAAAGTGCCACTGTGTAAATGTAGAAGGAATGCATAATTAGCATCTCCACCACTGAAATCTTCTTGTCAGAGCATAACAAAAATGCTCGATGTTTTGGCAGTAAGTTTGTTATTATCCATGTGAGAACTCTCCCATTTCCAGCAGCAGTTTGCAATCACTGGACAAACCCCCCAACAGCCCGTCATAATTTTAAAGTGGCCTCTTTGTCTCCGATCACCTGGAATCTGTCCTAATCTGATTACCGGATTAGAATCAAGGTAATGAGGAAAATCAGTGTGCTGCTTAAAAAATTACAGAGTCTATTCCTGAGTCAAAAGCGATTTTTGGATTATTTGCTGCTTGAGGGACCATTTTCTGTACATTAGTGAGAATAATAAAGAGCTGGCCCTGAGCTGGCAGACTGCAGCCCATGGGCCTCAGGTGGCTCGCTGCCTGTTTCTGTATGGCTTGCAATCTAAGCATGGTTTTTGCATTTTGAAATGGTTGAATAAAAATCAAGAGAAGAGTACTATTTCGTGACATGTGAGAAACATATGAGATTCAAATCTTCATGTCCATGGTAACGTTTTATTGGAGACCAGCCATATCATTTGTTTTCCTGTATTGTCAATGGCTGCTTTTGCACTATAGTGAAAGTAGTTGTGACAGAGATGGCCCTCAAAGCCCCAAATGTCTATTATCTGGCCCTTTACAGAAAAAATTGGCCAACCTCTGTTGTGGACCACTGCAGGAGAAATATCTGCTTGTCAGTTGACCAGATGGGAGCATAAAGCAAAGGCGAATAGGAGAGAATATATTGGGTGAATCCAGAGATAATAGACTATTTACAAAGATGAGGGGCGGGGTGGGTAAGGAGGGAAGCTCTGGAAATCATATACTATGAATAAGATCTAATCTACTTCATTTGGGCCTCTGGATCCAGCAGGGACCAGTCCATGTATAAGATCCATGTCATTTAAACATTTCTTATGAGTAAAGATACCGGGAGGGCAGCAAGGGTAATGAGATAGGAGAAAAGTAAAATCTCACCATTAAATCACTCTGACTTTAAGGCTGCTGCTTTTTGCATGAGTACCACTTTGTGACATTTTACTGTAATTTTAGTACCTCATTAACTGGAAATGTAGAGGACAGGAAAAGAGTAGGAAAAGGTTTAATTGATCTTGTTCATATCATCTTACTCTTTTTAAAAGACCACTTGGCTAACCACTTAGGCAAAAAGGATGAGTTGGCTTAAATTATGAATGTTTTGAATAGGCTGACATTGGTTTAAAAGGTGACACGTCATGCCCAGAGCTGGTACCTCTGCAGATCTTGCTCTATACTCTGTATTCTATTTAGACATAAAGTTTACACTAACACGAGGAAGGCAGGACTCTCTCTCTGAAGCGGTCTTTTACATTTTCTCTCTCTATTCTTCCCTTTACCTTCCGCCAGCCAGCCAGGCTCCATGCCTTTTCAGTCTCAGGGGAGATTTATGGCGGGGACAGAAATGGAGATGGTTCTAGACATACTTTACTTTGGGATTTTTTGTTTTTCCAAAAGCCTGGGTCCATTAAAGCAATTATGCTTGGCATCCTTGACAGGGAGGGGGAGAGGAGGGTGCTTTAGAGATGCAATGAGGCAGGGAAAGGAGGTTTCTGGAGTGTGGGAAAGTGGCTGAGCCTGGCTGTGGGTGTACCCCAGCGGAGCCCTCACCTTGCCCTTCAGCAATCTGAGAAAGGAAGACTTGGCAGAAAAAAAAAGGCTAAGGTGCTCAGCTTTGGCAAAGACAATGGGACTTGTAGGTGACCCAGAAGCTGTGAAGCCAATGGACCTGAAAGGATGGCGTAGGCCCAGGGCAATGTGTATTCTGCTATCAGACTGGTGACCATCTGAGTGGTTAGTGCTACCAGAAACCCAGGGACCTTTGCACGTCCCTGGGAGGCATCAGCTTCAAGAAAGACTGAGCTGCTTGGTAGTATGCAAGCTAGGAATCAAAAACAAGTTCCCTCAAAGGAAATAAAAGAGATTTTTTTGCGTACGTAACATTTTTTGTGGACTTGTTTTGGGACGCTGGCTACACTAGTCAGTATTTTTGTTTAGCTGTTTTTTAAAAAAGAGTTTTATGTTTTAGAAAGAGTCTAATAGCATAGCAAAGCATGCTAGGCTCTGGTAGTGGTGTCTGCTACTTACTGAGGTAAACCAAGCTCTTTAAGCGTAGGCGCTACCTGGTGTCAGCGTGCTTTAATTGCAAGTAAAATGCCCTAGAGGGCATTACTCCTTAGGAGCTACCGGGCTAACGTTTCTTGAGTTCTAAATACTTTACTCAGTGTTCTCTCATTGGGTTCTCTCAACTACAATACAACATTATTCTACTAATTCTGCTGTTTTAGAGAACAGGAAACTAAGGCACAGAGAAGGTCTCTCCCTCGCCCAAGGTCACACAGCTAGTGACAGGCCAGCATCTTAGCGGTCTGTGCTGTTAGCTACTGTCCCACACCGCTAGCCTTCTGAACGCAGGACAGTTTACTGTGGCAAGTGTGGTGAAGTGTTGACTATATATCACAAAGCATATAAACTCAGGAGGAAAATGAAGGTAGTTGGAGCTGAACGCAAAATGGATGGACAGCTCAATTTAAAGGTTTGGCCATAAATCATTAGTTTTTAAAAACAACTGACTGGAAAAATTGCAAATCACAAAATGACAGAGATCCCTAGCTTAGAGCACACTCCTCCTACCCAGCACCTTAAGGGAGGCTCTTAACTCTCAAATCCTGTCCCTCTCTACTCTGGCAGTCAGCACCTAGGCTGCGTTCCTGTGCTGGCTTAACTGAGGCCAGGGATGCCACCAACATCTACGACATCCGTCACCTTCCCACGGGGTGGCTCATGGACCTCGGGCACCAGCTCCTCGGAGAGACGCCCGCCCGTGGTAGAAACTCTGCCTGCTGAGGGACCCCTGCAGTGCTTCTCTCCTGCTTTTCTATGCTTCCATCCCCCTTGCCCCATTGTCCAATCACTGATGGAGTACCCTCTTATTTCAAAGTCATTGACAAATTTGCACTTATATGGAGGACTTTAAAAATGCGAAAATAATTTACTACATATTTTAATTCAACACTAGTCCTAACAGGGCTGGTATGTACCACTGTAGGGGCACGTTTTGGAAATATGTGGAGACTCCTTTTTTTTTTTTTAACTTCTATGCCCTTAAGACTCTAAGTGTGTGGAAAAGCATCGTGAATGTAACCTGAAACCTTGTGAGAAATGCAGGGTCTCAGAGGCTGCCCACAGACTGACTGACTTAGAATCTGCATTTAACCAGATCCCTGTGTGATTCCTGTGCACACTGAAATTAAGAAGTGCGGGGCTAGAATTTACATATTGAAATACATATTATTTTATTATAATTACTTTCTTTTTATTTCTCCTTTATATTGCTGTTTAGGGCATTATTTTTAAAACTAAGTGTGTAGGCAGATTACTTGTCATTCATTTCAAGGTACCAAAAAATGTGTTAAAAAATACATCTTATGTAAGGGGACAGAGGCAGATGGTAGCCACTGTTTTAGAGCATCAGAAGTGTGAAAAAGTTCAGAAGTCTGCTGCCCTACATCCTTTCACGGACTCTATTTTGTGATTTGGGGCAGACCACAGCATTCCTTTAGCCCCATTTCTTCATCTGTAAAATGAAGGGCGTAGAATTAAATTATTTTTAAGATCCTATCCAGACTTCTCCTTCCACTGAAGGGAAGAGGTATGTACAGGAAGAAGCAAGTGAAAGGGTTTGAAAAAAATGAAAAACAAATGAGTGAAAGAGCAAAGGATACATAGGAAGGGAAAGTATATCAAAAGGCAGGAGGGGGGCTTCCCTGGTGGCGCAGTGGTTGAAGAGTCCGCCTGCCGATGCAGGGGACACGGGTTCGTGCCCCGGTCCGGGAGGATCCCACATGGTGTGGAGCTGCTGGGCCCGTGAGCCATGGCCGCTGAGCCTGCGCGTCCGGAGCCTGCACTCCACAATGGGAGAGGCCACAACAGTGAGAGGCCTGTGTACCGTAAAAAAAAAAAAAAAAAAGGCAGGAGGGACAGGGAGATGGGAATGTGGAAGGACTGATAATGAAGCTATGGAAAAAGGAAAAAAAGACGACTTCTGATAAAAGCCATTCCACCAGCCCATGAATTTTCATGGTTACCAGCTGGCATAAAATCATAAAGACAATTTTCAGCTCCTCTAATGCATTTGTAATAATCATAACAATATTTCTAAAGAGGAAAGAAGACAAAGATAATTTGAAATGGAAAACACTGACAAGATGCAAAATAAATACGCTATACCTGGGAACAAATTTAGGAATGGGACAGAATTTGCAATGAGGAAAACTGATCAGCCAGCGTGCTACAGGGCATCAACCCAGGAAGGGCTTTTTTTTTTTTTGCGGTACGTGGGCCTCTCACTGTTGTGGCCTCTCCCATTGCGGAGCACAGGCTCCGGACGCCCAGGCTCAGCGGCCATGGCTCACGGGCCCAGCCGCTCCGCGGCATGTGGGATCTTCCCGGACCGGGGCACGAACCCGCATCCCCTGCATCGGCAGGCGGACTCTCAACCACTGCGCCACCAGGGAAGCCCTGGAACGGTTTTTGATGGGTCCTTGTTAACCTCCTCAGGTAAGTGGAGGAAAATGACTCCGTATTAGCCTCTCAGAACAGTGGCTTCTGTCTCACCATCAAATCTGTGCTGAAATGCACTTCTTTTGCTTTTCATTATCTGCTACACAAATAACGGCTGTGCCAATGCTCAAATGCCATGTCCAGCCCTAATGTATCCATTTGTAAATGTCCCTGTTGGTCTTCGTGAGTGATTCTGTCCTTTTGTAGCTTCCAAGATGGTTGGGAATTGGAATTCTCCCCTGAGAGATGTTTGCAAATTTGAGTACCTACTAAGTGTGAGATCATAAATGATGGGACCAAGGCCTTCCTCTCACTCAGCTTATGGTCTCATAGGGAAGATAAACATGACAGTTAACATTATTGAGAGGGTTATATATGCCAAATAAATACAACAGCTAACACTGAACTACAGTAGTCATTTTGCTGTCATGTGTATTTTTTTCACTGAACCCTCCTAACAGCCCTGAGAAGTAGCTACTATTATAACTTTATTTTACTGATGAGAAATTGGGGGATCAGGAAAGTGAAGTAACTGGCCATAAGTCACACAGCTAATGAAGAGCTAAGCCTGGACTCTAAACCTAGCTAGAAAGGACTGGGGTGCCTATCTCCTTAACTACTGCCCTACACTAGCTCAGAAAAGAAATAGTGACTAGTGGAATCCTCACTAGACTAACTGCTGGCTCTATTGTCGCCCTCGGACCCTCCCTCTGAATCTAATTGGTTGGGTATTTTTACTCATCACAAGTGCTTGTTTATCATCCTACACATTTGATTCCTCCACTGGGATAAATAGGAAGACTTCGTGCTGGAGGGGGTCTCAGAACTGGGTTTTAAGACACACAAGGTATAGTTTAGATAGCAGATGTATTTTGAATTGGAGAGGACATTTTTGTTCAATTTCTTAAGCACCTTATTTTTAAAAATCCTTGCTTACTTTGAAAAATGTAACAATAATTGGATCCTTCCATCAGCCAGAGATTATGAGACAGCCCTAGGGGTAAACACCATGTGAATGATCCTCCTAACGAAAGGAAGTAGAATGGCTAAGGAGGGAGAGTGTCATTTTTCTAGTAAGGAAAAAGAATCCCTATATTTTTTTTTTAAGATTTTTAAAAATTTATTTATTTATTTATTTATTTTTGGCTGCATTGGGTGTTCGTTGCTGCACGCGGGCTTTCTCTAGTTATGAAGAGCAGGGGCTACTCTTTTTTGTGGTGTGTGGGCTTCTCACTGCAGTGGCTTCTCTTGCTGCAGAGCACGGGCTCTAGGCGCACGGGCTTCAGCAGTTGCAGCATGCGGACTCAGTAGTTGTGGTGCACGGGCTTAGTTGCTACGTAGCATGTAGGATCTTCCCAGACCAGGGCTCGAACCCGTATCCCCTGCATTGGCAGGCGGATTCTTAACCACTACGCCACCAGGGAAGTCCCTCCTACAGTTTTTTATATTGCCCTGGCTTTTTATAAATCTTTACCTGAGATAGACTGGCAATACTGCACGGTCCAGGCGATCAATGCAGACAGCAGGAAGGTTCCCAGAAAGTAGATCTGCAAACATCCAAAGCACGTGTCAGATGACTGACAAAGGGTAGGGACCATGAGATCAGGGCTGAGGGGAGACAGTTCCTACCAGGGCAGAGTGCAGGGCAGCACCCCAGATAAGCCGGAGGTTAAGGTAAAGCCAGGCCAGGGAGCAGGGGCTGAAGGACTCCTCGCTGCTGTGGCTCCAGCACCTGCAGACAAAAAGCACAGTGTTGCCAAACTTTGGTAGCACTACTTACGACCGATATTTGCAGATCCTCAAACCCACATCCTTCTGCTTTGGGTCAAATGTAAAATGACAGAAAAAAGAAAAAAAAAAACAGTTCTGAGGGGTGTGAGCCTGCGCTGAAATTCTGGGATCCTGGCAAAAATCTCAGAAAAAGGTCAGTCTTGTCCTTCATAAAAAGACAGGTCGAGGAGGACCTTGTAGCATAGGAGCTGCCAAGTAACAGTTTTATCTGAGTGTCTGTGTCCAAAGTCCAGACACTGGGATGCCTCCCTATCTTGCAGAAAAGCATCATCTTATTGGACACTTTATTTTTTCCACTCTCGTGGAAAAACTTAGTCAGCATTTTAACTTCAAATCAAGCACATCCTATATCTTAATCCTCAGATACTAGAAAAGGGAATTAAGTTTGGGTCCAGCTGAGTGTTCTCTAATCAAAACAAATCCTGAGCCCTTTATAACCACTGACATTAGAAAATAAGACCAAGGCTAACTTTAACCAAGAAGCAAACACCACCCACTTGGGTTCCTCCAGCTGCTACAGTATTAAAGAGGCTCTGAACTCACCTTTCGTACAGTTCTTGGAGGATGGAGATGTGATTAGAATGGATAGTTGGGTCAATTTCCAAGAAATCCAAAATATGATGTGGAATTATAGCACCTTCCTCAATTAGCAGGGCCAGGTTAAAAAATCCCTGAAAACAAGCCACAAGCCAAGCTCATTCACTCCTTATAATAAAGCCTAGATGGACACCCTTCATCAGAATGTAAACTTTTACAACCTCTAGATTTCTTTTTTTCAGTCCCTAGAGCCAGATGGTTTTGTCATCTTCACTGATGAATTGTTTCCCTAAATATATGCATCTGAGAAACTTATTTGCAGGAGAACCAGGAGGCTTTCAGAGGATGCTGTGTCCCATCTGCTCTGAAGCCAGTCAACCGGGGGAATCTGTCCTTTCCTGCTCATTCTCTCAAAACAGAACTCACTGGAAAACGTGCCCTTGTATCATCAACAAACCCAGAATATCAACTCAAAGGCAGTGTCTGTCACTTACAGACTATACCCTGGGTCACCATCGGTATGTCAGAATTCTAACAAATGTGGCTGTGGGTGTGCTCGGGGCTGACATTCTAAGAGGAGAGGGCCTCTGATGTGCACAGTAACGTGCAGGTGTGTGTCCGGTCTTTCCTAGGGCAGCGAGGAAAACATCCTCACCTGATTCCTCTTGGTACAGACCCTCCACTCTGGTATGCTTCCCCACCTCCTGCTCATTATATATCTTGTTCTTGACCCACAGAGGTAGGAGCTGCCTTACTGGGCTGTGCAGGTCCAGTAAAATAACACAGTTAAGAGGCTGATGGTTGAAGTGCTTCATAGAGAATGGAAACTATTATAGGACCTGGAGGAGATGTACTGGGCATCATGAGCTGAGCATGTGGCCAGACCAAGAAATAAACAAAACATGATGTGTCACTTCTTATTACGGCTTTACAAATTCCACTGAATTGTTGCCCTTCAAAGAATTCATAGTCATGCTTTAATGACTTATATCCTCCCTTTCCTTTCATTTAGTTGATTCTAAATAAAAATCACCATCCCCCAGGTTGTAAAATTGCAGGAGTCTCACAAGCAGGCTATGTGATGATCGTGATAAAAATAACAGCAGCTGGCATTTTCTGAGTGATGCTATATATGAGGCTTTGTTCTGTTTTATATATATATTCACTTAATCCTCACAACAACAAATTGAGATAGATTCTGTTATCCTCTATACTATTATTGCTAGGAAGTTGAGGCACAGAGAAGGTAAGGAATTTGCCCTAGGTCATACAGTTGGAAAGGGGATTCAAATGTAAGCAGACAGGATTCAGAGCCTCAAATCTTAAGTTCCACCTTGCTGCTAAATAACCTCTAAATAGATACAAGTATTAGTTGTCTTAAAATTTCACACACGCACACAAGCAGAAAATAGACTGTTTCTCCACTTTTTGAAAGAAAGGTTCTCTTAAAATTCGAGGTATTAGAAGAAAAGAAGAAAATGACTTTATAAAATTTTAAAGTCTCTGAACAATGGAAAAATAACAAGATTAAAATAAATGCGAAAATGGACTAGGGGAATATTTGTATGCAATGTAATAGCTTAAGGTTCATTATCTACTGGGCAAATGTATAAAGAACTAATTATAATCTAAATTTTAAAATATCAAAACTCCAATAGATAAGCAGACAAAGAGTAAGAATAGAGAATTCACGTAAGAAAATATAAAGGGTAAATTATCATAGATGAGTATATGTAAAAGTGTCCATCCCCAGTAGTAGTCAAATACATACAATTTGAAACAATAAGGATCAACTTATAATCATTCAATTAGCAAAATTAAGTCACGAAAACATCCAGTGCTGACAAGATTTCAGTGATCCTTTTATACTAAGCACTGCTTGGTGATACATTAATTGGGAAACAGTTTCAGAAAGCAAATCAGCAATATACTATTATTATGTAACCATGAAACCATTTAGACTGTTTGACTTAGCAATGCCATCCCTCAGATTATAAAGAGATTATTCAAACGGAGGTAAAAGATGGAAATATGAGAATGTTCATTGTAGCACTTGCTATAATTGCAACACAATGGGAAATGACCTTCACGTCTTCCTTAACGGACTATAAATCCCATGAAGGCAAAAATATTGTCTATCTTTTAATCTTGTGTCCCCACCATTAAGCAGTGTCTAAGACATGGCAGGACTACATAAACATGTGTCAAATCAATCAATACATTAGCAAACAAGACAATAAATGTCCATCAAAAGATAAAACTTAATAAATTACAGTCTATCAGCTCAGCAGGATATGGGGCAGCAGTTAAGAGTAATAATTACAGAGACCATGCAATAGAATGCACCCATTCCTACAATGCGTGAGAAGCAGATTTTTCAAGTGGCCCGTGTGCTCTAGTTACCATTAAAGAGACCCACTGGCCTGTGGCTGGGACTAGAAAGGGACATGAAGACTGAAGGAATTAAAAAAAAAAAAAAAGAAAACACAAAGGAATAAAGCCCCTGACATGGAATTGTGGGGGCATTCTTTGATTTGTTTTCTCTTGAAAAATTATTCTTGGGCTTCCCTGGTGGTGCAGTGGTTAAGAATCCACCTGTCCATGCAGGGGACATGGGTTCGAGCCCTGGTCTGGGAAGATCCCACATGCCGCAGAGCAACTAAGCCCGTGTGTCACAACTACTGAGCCTGTGCTCTAGAGCCCGCGAGGCACAACTACTGAGCCCGCGTGCTGCAACTACTGAAGCCTGCGTGCCTAGAGCCTGTGCTCCGCAACAAGAGAAGCCACCACAATGAGAAGCCCGCACACCACAATGAAGAGTAGCCCCCGCTTGTCGCAATTAGAGAAAGCCCATGCACAGCAACAAAGACCCAACACAGTCAAAAATAAATAAATAAAATAAATAAGTTTATTTAAAAAAATTATTCTTTAACGTTTTTATAACATCGTCTTGTGAAAAAATAAAAAATCAGAACTGAAAAAAAAAAAATTAGGTCCAGGCCTAATTTTGAGTAACAACATATATCATCTAGGGGAGTTTGGCTCACCAGCAAATCCTTTTAGTACCAACTTCTATTTCATTCCAGGAGAAATAATAATAAAAGGATAGATCATATCCACTAAGCATACTCAGTCCTGGGCTTGGTGGTTTACGTCCAGCATCTCATTGAATCCTTGTAACCTATGAGGTGGATGTTATTATTATCCCCAGTTCACAAATGAGAAAACAAAGAGTCAGTGATTGAGTGACTTGCCATATACAAATAGCTGTGAAGGCACAAAGACGTGGGGTAAAAGTAAAAGTAGTACCTCCTTTAAAAAAAAGACTAAGATAGGGATGAGTTTCCAACTTTTGCTTTGTGATCAGATCACAAATCACACAAGAAACCTGTGGCATAAGAGGGTAACAACTATTCCAGCTTCCATCATGAAATAGCCCTGCGATCCTCACAAGAGAAGTCCAATTAGCAAATGTAGAAGGAAGGAGAGAAACAGAAAATCATTATTGGCACACTACAGTTAGTTGTTGCAGGCAAGATTTACTGAAGGATACTGAAATCAGTGGGCAGAAGTTGGAGGAGAAATCAAATATTTGCATCATTGTAAATTATCTCCCCAAGATATCTATAAATTAGAAAGAGAAAAATATTAACCTTACATGGGAGAAACCTAGTAGAAACCTCCTTCACCGAGTGATTGAGATCAGCCTCACCAGTAATAAGACATACTGACACTATGTATGCCACATATGATACACTGAGAAGGACATATAACATCTGGGCTATCCTTGCCCCAAATGCATAATCTCAGTCTATTCACGAGAAAACAGAAGACAGACCGAAATCGAGGGACATTCTACAAAATATCTGACCAGTATTCTTCAAAGGTATCAACGTCATGAAAGACAAGCAAAGACAGAAACTGTCCCAGATTGAAGAGGACTAAAGAAATACGACAACTAAATGCAATGTGGGATCCTGGAACAGAAAAATAATGTTAGTGGAAAAACTAGTGAAATCCAAATAAAGTCTGAAACGTAGTTAATGGTACTGAACCAACACTGATTTCTTAGTTTGATAATGATACTGTGGCTATGCAACTTTTCTATAACTCTACAAATATTCCAAAATAAGAAGTCTCCCCCACCCCCCCCAAAAAAAGGTCACTGAGAGCGAAGTCCTATCACTAAAGTATTGGCTCTGCTATGCAAGCAAACTACTTCCCATTTTGACCACTTCCAATTTCTTGAGTGCCTACCTGGTGAGCTAGTTTGATGGAATCTGGTAGAAAGACTCCTGGGTTTGAAGCCAGGAGACCTGGGTTTAGGCTCTGGCTGCTTCACCTACTACTTGCTTGTTTGGCCTTGAGCAACTTATCACCTTGTCACAATCTTGATATTCTTTACTATAAAATAGGTCTAATTATCCCCACTCCCACGAGATTGCTGTGAGAATGGCAGGGGAAACGTAGTAAGTGCTCAATAAAGGTTCGCCATTCTGGTTAGTGTCTTCAGAGAGGTTTTGTGAGGGGCTCGTGAACACGGGTGAGAAGTGACTTTGCAACCTCACAAAGAAGCATCACCAGGGGCTCATTTCTGTTGCCGTTTACCTGTGAGTCTCCATCCAGCGCTGCTTGGGCATACATCTGCACAGACAACTCAAGGTCTTGTGATTGGTTTTGGTGGCCATAGTAGTAAAGGTCTCCCATTTTCAAATACGCTGCAGGACAAGAAGGACAAGTAATTTTATTTCAGACGGACCTTTTAAATGATTGGCTCATTTGCATGACTGCGAGTTTTTCCCACCAGAATCTGGATACGGATACATCTTTAGGCATCCTTGACGTGGGGAGGGAAAAAAATATTTTTGCACTGAGCACTCCCATTTCTAGACACATTTTCTTGCTTCGCTGGGTAGTTCTCCTAAATGGGTCTGTTTGTGAGAATCATAGTCTGCAACATCACAGCCCCAACAGCCAAGGTTGTTTGGGGCACCGAGATTTTGCTGCCCGGGTTTGATGACTGATGCGTATTTCTTTACTCTGTTTAAGCCATATATGTTATCTTTCCTCTGAGGAAAATGTTTTGTTTGAGTGTATGTATCACTCAATGTCCAATCAGAAGAATAGAATCCTCTTCAGGTAGTTCAAAAAAGGGATTTTAACACTGGGAACTGGTTACCAGGGTGTTGGAAGAGTTGAAAGGGAAAATGGGGAACAGTAGGCAACCCAGAGATTAGCAATGCAGGAAGCCACTACCTTCCTAGGCCTGGGGGCCAGCTGAGACCACAGAGGATGGACGGCCAGGCAGGAGTTGGAACCATGGAAATGCAGCCATTGCCAGAGACACAGCCCAAAGCAGAAAGAGAAGGGGAGAAGTACTTGCGCTTCTCACCTCCTCCCACCCTGCAATTTCCTGCCAGCGCCTCCCATTGGCTGAAAATAATCAGATGTCACTGGGCAAAGGGGTCTGGGAACTGTAGTTACTGAGGGTCAGCCCTCTATCACACAGGGCAGAGCCAGGAAGACAGGGAATCCATCTGAGGGCAAAAAGGCAAAAGGCTGGCCCAGAGAATCTCTCCCGAATAGCTTCTTTTGAATTCTCTCTGATTCCTTAGAAATGGTGGGTCCAAGCATTTGATAGACAATGGATGAAGAGAAATGTATTGCTTGAGATTGAGAGCAGAGTTTAGGGAAGATCTTAATAGCCGAGATTTTTCACTCTGTTTCTTAATTGTTTAGACATGCTACACTTCACACAAAGCTGTTAGATGTTCCCTGTTACTAAAGATTAAAAGCCTCCAATGCTTCAAGTTAGCACCCATTTCTCTATACATACCAAATGAAGGAGCATCGATTTGGAAAACAGAGAAATTATAGTATCTCCAAACACAATTAACATCCAAGTACCTCTTGGCCAGGTCCTAAGGGGATGAAGGGGGAGAAAGTTAACTCATTACTATTTCCGCCAAGTGATTAATTTTGCCTCCATAAAACCCAATTCATTATCCTTAACCTTAGAGCTTCTAGTCTGAGGAGAATACATTTACTTACTGGCCTCTCCTCACAGATGTGAGCTAAATTTGTCTGTGACACTTCAATTCCAGTTTCTGCTGCTAAAACATAATACAGCAAAGCTTCGTGCCTAAAAATAGATGATTAATAATAAATTTCATAGAGTGGCTCTTACTAATACTCACAGAGAGCTTTATATTCACACGTAAGAGGGCACAAAATAAGCAGTTTTTTTAAAACCACAAAATCATGAGGTTTTTTTTTTTAAATAAATACTGTTGTTAAAAATACTGCATGCACTGATTTATTTTCTCTCTTAAAAGGCTGAACTCACAGATAAGGTTGGGGAGCTAGTTGATACAACAGCTACCTCTACTGGCCAAATGGTACGTCGCGTGCTGGCTGGGGAGCTGTCTATTAGCTTTGGGTCCTTGAAATCCTTCCATCCTCCATCCTTGCTTAGAGGAGATAAGCGGTATTAAGAAAAAGCTCTGCACTTTTGGGTCTTGTTTTGTGAAGGGCTTTATGGGGCTTATGACTCTGAACAAGCTTAATTAAAGCTGAGCTTCTGTGGTACATTAGAAGTTTGGCAAAGGAGAGGCAGTTTGCAAGGGGCTTGATACCAATGGCCAAAAACACATCTGAAAAAAGTAAATATTCAACACCCCTGGTAATTGAATAACTGCGAAACAATGAGACCACTTGTCATTTGTTGAGACTGGCACCTGCTTCATAATACAGATAACGGCAAGAGCTTGGGGAAAAATGGACCTATTCCTACAACCACTGTTAGTGGGAAGCCAATTAATGTGATAGTTAAATGTGAGGACTCTTACAAATGTACATACCACCTGGCCCAACAGTTCTGCCTCATGAGGGTTTATTCTAAGAAACAATTAGAAACATGTGCAAAGATTTTGTGGCAACAGAGGTCATGGCAGAGCTGTTTCTATGAATTGGGGAAAAAAAAGAAACAAATATCTGAAAATCAGTGACTAGTTCAATTAACCCATGGTACAGCCACTTTCAGATGAGGCCATTAAAAATGATGTTGAAGAAGAGTATTCAAAGACGTAGAAAAACTTTGTCTATGCCAAAGTTTCCACTGTGCACACACAAAAAAGGATAAAAAACAGTGCAATTTCATTTTCGTAAAACAAAAATAAAACTGAATCCACTCATGTACACACACACGCGAATACATATATGCAGGAGAAAAAAAAAAGATCTACCAAAATGCTAACGGTACTTATCTCTAGGTGGTGAGAATGCAAGTGATTTTTATTTTCTTTTTACTTATCTGATTTCCTCCATTTAAACCATAAATTGTTGTTTCTAAAGCTTATTTTCATTTTCCGTAGCTAATATTAAGAGCTATTTCTTAATTTTAGCTCCATCTAGGAAATGGTTTAAGAAAGGGTGGGGGGAGGTTGGGTCGGGGGAATAAGTAAGCAGACCCAGAAGTCATCTTTTCTACATGGCTGAAGCATCTCCTGGCAGGCCATCCCGTGGGGACAGAGGGAGGTGACTGGGGGGTCAAATTAGGACAGGCAGACCTTCCATCAGACATACTGCAGGTCACGGCCATGTGGCTGCTGAGCGTGCTGCTTCCTGGCCTCCGAGATACCCAAGGCAGCCGACCAATTAGGCATGACTCATGCTAAAGAGACAAGGCTGGCTAAGCAGCTTCCCCTGCGAGGACAAGCCACATGAGAGAACCACAACTGTAACTGCAACAACACAAAAGACCCCCAGGCATTTTCTTACATAGTGTCATGTTTGGTGACAAGAATCCTCGGAGCGGACCCCAAATGGGGGAACTAAATTTGAGGGAAGTTCAGCAGAAAGACACCATCATTCTACAATTAGGTCCCGTTCCAAAGGTCTTATAATCTCAAACACTCAGGTTTGCCCCAGTGCCTCAGTTTCCCCCACTGGATGGATGAGGGAAGGAGATGGTGAAGACTTGCCGGCCCAAGGTCAAATATCAGGTCAGCTCTCTCTGCTGCCATAACTGGATGAAATGGGGTTCATATAAGTGCAATGTAATAAAATGAGGTTTTCTTAGATAGCAGCTGGGCAGACTTAGAATTTTGGAGTGGAGGACACAAGGTTGACACTTCCTGTAAGAACAGTCACTACGATAAACTTTATAAAGGCAATACCTTGCCTCTAAAGTTACTTGGAAGATGGGGGAGGGAAGGGAGGAACACATTTTATAGGAAGACTTCAATTGACCAATTATTGTATAACCTGGGAGGAAATTTCACAGAATTCTCAAGTATTTCCTTTGAGGAAGCACTGAAATCACCAAAGAGATGTCTAAAAATATTGATGTCAATAGAAGCACTGAACAGAAATCCACCTCTGTCTTCCATCTTGCAGAAGCCATCAGCAAAGGCCGTAGACTCCAAAACCACCACCATCTGTTTTCATATATTTAAGTGTGAACTCTAGGCAAGGGTCAGAACACTGAAGAACAGACTTTCTCACCTTAAGACTTCGGAGACATGACACTTCTGCAGAAACCCTATCTGCACTTAGCCTCCTAGCACTTTGCTCTTACTTGTGTCTCAACTGAGTCTGCCTGAAAATATTAATTACAGATATTTCTATCCTTATATTCATGGAATAAACATTTGCTCAGTATGTTCTCTGCGCAGGAGGACCAAAGCCACAAAGCTGTACTGTCCTTCTGTGAATTTCCTCAAGGTTTAGGAAGCGACCGGAGGTTAGCTTTATTTCTGATGCACTGAAGTGAAATAGTCCCCAGTCAGTCATTCTGATGGGGGGTGGGGGGCTGGGCAGGGATGCAGAGAGGAGGGGATTTAGAGTAAAGGATGTGTGTAGGGGCACACTTGCTACTCTCCCACTTCAGACTCAGCACACCCATTTATAGAACTTTTATAATGATACTTCTTAATAATCAATCCTTTGGCTACTTTCTGTGAATTGTGAATTTGAGTAACTCTGAGCAGTTTCTCAAACAATTCTATTGTTTTCTCTGGGTTCTTTTCTGCCAATGTCTAAAGCAGCCCAAACTGGAAGGATAAAAAAAGAATCCTGGGGTCTCAGTGGAATTTAGGACCCTGCTCTAAGGCAAAAAGATGAATCTCTTTCAAGTGGAATCTTGCATGCCTGCTTGTCTTGCCTCAAACTTACTAGAATCTGGCTAACCTCCTGGGTTAATTAAGTATTTGGGGTATATCTAAGACAAAGGACAGTAAAACACTTAGCTCACAGATGAAACACACAGAGGGGTAAGACAGACAGAAATGAAACACGACAGGCACCTCTCCTTATCGGACTTCTCCTGGTGTCCGAGGATAGCCTCGGGCATGACAACATTGTCTTCAGTATTTTGCCTAAACAGCAAAATGCCCTTTTTTTCATTCAGGCTCCTCTTTCAAACTATCCCATATAAATCTTGGGACAACACAGAAAAACACAAGCTCATCAAACTGACACATGTAATTTGAAAATAACGTCCAGAATAAATTCACTCACAGAAAATGAAAAAAGGGGATGGACTTGGGACATTGATGGATGACTTAGTTCTATTATAACAAAATAGATGGGGCCCAAAAAATTCCACGTAGCGGTGTGGGGAAGCCAACGCTCATATATTTCCAATTTAACCCCTGAGGCATTTGGAGGCACCGAGAGAAGGCAGAGAGAAAAGCACTTTGTCTCAAATATATTTTGACAAAGATAGTCCCACTATAATGGATACTAAGTGTTTCTTCCTGTTGATAGGAAATGGTCTCAATTCCAGATTAAGACATATCTTTAACAATACTTAGCATCAGCATCAAAATTGGCAAGGATATGAAGAAACAGATATTTATATGTGGTTGATAGGACCGTAATTTGGTAAAACATTTTGGAAAACAGTTGGCATTATCTTGTAAAGTTGAACATATGGTTAGCCTGTGACCCCACTCCTAAGTTCATATTTTATAGAAACTTTTCCTATTTGTGGCAGGATATGCATAAAAAATGTTCATGGCCACATTGTTCTTAAAAAAGATGGGAAACAACCCAAATGCAAGTTAATATGAGAATTGGTAAATAAATTGTGGTATATGACAGCAGTGAAAATGAATGACCTACAGGTATATGTATCAAAAGATATGAATCTCAGAAACATCAGGTGAAGTAAACAATAACAAAAAAAGCAGTGAGGAATTATGTATAATATGATTCTAATGATATGAAGCTCAGAAACAAGTCAAATCTATTGCTTAGGAATATATCCATATGTAGCAAAACTATAAAGAAAGCAAGGGGCAGAGCAAAGATAAGATTCAGGACAGTGGTTAGTTCTGGATATTGGGGCCACGGGTGGGTTTAATATGGGAGGAACATGCAGGGGGCTTCAACAGTTCATTTTCTTAAATAGGGTGGTAGGGCTATAGGTGTTCATTTTATTGTTCATTTATGCTCTGGAACTTACATACATATCACCTACTATTTGGTATGTATCAATTACTGTGTGATAAAAGAAGCGAAAACAACTTACCTGGCTCAGGTCACAGCTCCAGCTCAAAAGCTCAGCTCCTTTAACCTGGATTCTGAACTAGCTCCCCCTTTCAGGTTCTCCCTTCTCTTCACCATCATTCACAGATGTTTGGTTAGGAATCTCAGAACCCAGCTCTGTCATGTCACTACCCTCTCCCAAAACCATCAAGGGCTCCCCACTGCTCCACAAGCTGAGTAAAAAGTATATGACCTGCTATTTAAATTTCCATAATGCAGCACTTCTTTGGTCTTGTCATATAGCACTCCCTTTTACAAATTTTACCCTCCAGGTAAACTGGTGGCTTAAAAATTTCTAGACATACCCTGAATTTTCCTATTTCTTTGTTTTTGTTCCTGCGATTCCCTTCACTAGAAGTGTTGTTCTCTGCATGACTGAGTGGAAATTCCACCCATCCCCCAAGGCCATATCATCTATTACCTCCATTGTAAAGGCTGACCTAAGTTCCCCAAACCAGGTAGCATCTTTCCTTCCTCCAAATCCCTGATGCTCTTTACATACTGCTCATGGCTCTTGAGTTACAGTTGTTCCATCTATTTGCCTTAATTCATTCTCTCAGTAGTTTTTGAGTACTTCCCAGTTGCCATTAAGTGCTGGGCACTGGGATACACATCACAGGGCAATCAACAAGTAAACAGCCATCATGACCCATCCAAGGACAAAAGGGAGTAAGGAGTTAAGCAGGATTTCTGGGCAGAGGGAACAGCAAGTGCAAAGGCCCAGAGGTCAGAGAGACTATCAGCCATCTGAGAAACTGCAGGTAGTTTAGTACCAGGAAGGGATGAGGCAGCAGGCTTCCCCAGCCCTGCTTGTGGCGTCCCCTGCAGCTCTGGCAAGGCACCTTGCATGTAAATGGACCCACTAAAATCTGCCGAACTCAACCCAGACTCACCAGCAGTGTAGAACACATGTAATCCCTAGCTCCCCTCCCCCAAAATCAGTCATGTGATGTGGCTGAATATTCTAAGAAAGATAGCAGGCCATGAAATCTTAACTCCTCTTGACCTTCACAGCAAATGTTTAAATGCACTCCCTGAAGTGCTTTGTGATGTTAAATTCAAAAGTCGGCAAGAAAGATAAGCTATTAGCAGATACTCTCTTTGTGGGAAAGTGTCAGACATCTTGGGGTGTGTGTGTGTGTGTGTGTGTGTGTGTGTATGTTGGGGGGTGTTTACAGATATGCTCTCCCTTTGGGAAAACCCCACATATAAACATTTTGATATTTGAATGCTTAGTTTCCCCTAAGAAGTTGTGGGGAGTAAAGGGTGGGAAATTTGGAGGGTGAAAAGTAGAAACAGGCAAAAGTCAAATTTGGGAGTTTCATGAACTGAAGCTTCCTTGGGAAACAAATAAAACAGTCCACAAATTGTAAGCTGTATCAACTGGAAAATGATCATTTCATTAAAAAATTTCTTTCTGATTATGCAAAGTAAGGCTACAGATGATAAACTTTTAAAGGATGATAATAATAAACATTGTTATTCAGTGCTGTTTTCCCTGGGCTCATTTTCCCTGAATTCCCTAATTTGAGATTCTCATTCACTGAGGTGCTATCTGTTGATTACGTGGACACCCATGGACCAAAGAAGAAAATGGCATTCTCTTGGACTTATATTTTAATTTTTAATTAAGGTTCAGATCCGAGTATGATCAGTGGTAGATCTGCTCTAATGTCTTTGAGGCAGTGGTCTGATGGGCTATGTGCTGATTTGCATAGCCTTTTTAGTTATTATGGAAATACCCAGATCATTTAGGCAATAAATGGGCCAAGAAAATATGGCCCAAGGAAAAGTAAGACAGAATTCGAGGGCTGACAGAAGAAAACAGAAAGATGGACTCAGGTAGAGCTTGGAGAAGTGTGTCCTTATTTGTAAAATCAAGTAACTGCAAATAGGGGGCATTTACAAGTCCTCATGTGCGGGGTCTCATCCCATTCAGCACAGGATGAAATTTGCTAACTCCATCAGAAGAAGCTTAGAAAGAGTGAGTCTGTTTGGCTGTGACACTGGAGGTCTGGTGAGTGACTTCCAGAAATCCTAGGGAAGATGCGATAAAATATCTACCGGAAGATGTAGCCTGAGCCCTAAACACACTGCTTTCGCTCTTTCCCACAAACAAGGTGGAAATCCTGGACTTTCTGTGGCCTGCCAGTGAGAGGCAGAGGGTCAGCTAGGATCCCCTGTGCTGTCTCCAGACTCTGAGAGCAAGAAGAGCAAGCTTGAAGGGAAGAGAAGTCAACGTATTCATGTGTCTCTCAATTTGATGAATGCGGATGCTCCCTCTAGAGAACTAATTTTTGTGTATAATTAAACATGGAAATGCTGTGTTTTCTAATCAACAGCCAATCATTCGGTGATACTCTGAATATCATTACCGGGAGGCTGTGATTTCCCTGAAAATTGCTTTTTCGGTTTCATTTTAAGACTCCATCTCATAAGACTACACTGACAGATTGAAAGGTAAGGACTAAGAAAGTTTAATCTAACTTACCACGAGCCCTCCAGGTAGGCGTTGAGGCCTTTGCGAATGACGTGGCCCAAGTAGCCATTTTTCTCGGCTACATGCTTTGTCCATCTGAAAAGGAAACAGAAGAGAAAATATACAAACTATGGCAAATTAAATAATTGCTTTTTACTTCATATGATTTCAATAAATCCCACTTGGGGAATATTTTGCTTCTTAGAATTTTTATGGAGCAACAAACCAGAACTGAATGTTAAGAAGATAAAGAAAGATACACTTTGAGAGCCTTGCATTCAATGCCCTTTCTAATGAATGCTTAGGAGTTGTCATTTTGGGGGAAAAAAGATGTGAAAAGTACCTAATGAAAAATGTCTACGAACATGGAAAAAGATAATCTTTATTAAGAGTTCTAGCAAGTTGATTTCAGAAGGACAGCTCTTCCTAAACAAAGACTCCAACAGAGACATTGCCAAAAAGATTAAATCAGTAGAGTACCTGATGGGTGTAGACATACCAAGAGGAGATTTAGACGATGGAAGGAGAATGTGGAGATTGAGTACATAGAAATGATAAATACACAGAGAGAGCTAAGCAGATAAATAACAATAAAAAATAATTATTATTCCATAGAAAACAAAAAGTTATGCAAGAAAGAAAGAGTAGTCACAGTATACTACATGGATCAGCTGTGAATAGCGTTAAATTGTCATAATAATGTAAACCCTGATACCAATCCAACCAAACCAGCGATATATTTATGGGGAAGATGGGAGAGGGCAGGAAGCATGAACATGCAGGGTAGCAAGAGGTGGCAGAGTGAAAAAACTATATCTCTTTATCTTTCCCAGTGAGACTTCATTAGACAATGCCTATAATGAGTATAACAAGAAATAGTGGTTTAAGCATGTTATTTAGACATAGAGGCAAATAAAAAAGAAATAATTAAAAGATGAAAAGTGATTTATTCCAGGGAGCAGGAAATGGAGTGTGTGGGAGGGAGGCAGAGATTTCCTGTTTTTTCTTGTCAAAGTAATAATTTGATTTAATAATTTAATTAATTAAATTTT
Organism: Mesoplodon mirus; assembly: GCF_964341445.2. Classification (NCBI taxonomy): domain Eukaryota; kingdom Metazoa; phylum Chordata; class Mammalia; order Artiodactyla; family Ziphiidae; genus Mesoplodon; species Mesoplodon mirus. The sequence goes on from NC_138977.1 coordinate 176,110,279, forward strand.
TTTTTTTTTTTTTTTTTTTCTCAGTACACGGGCCTCTCACTGTTGTGGCCTCTCCTGTTGTGGAGCACAGGCTCCGGACGCGCAGGCTCAGCGGCCATGGCTCATGGGCCCAGCCGCTCCATGGCATGTGGGATCTTCCCGGACCGGGGCACGAACCAGTGTCCCCTGCATCGGCAGGCGGACTCTCAACCACTGCACCACTAGGGAAGCCCCTAAATTTTTGTTTTTAATTTTTGTCTTTTCAAATGACTTGGCTTTTTATGTGCATGTGTAACTGATTAAAATAAAGATGAATTTTTTAAAATGCAAGAAAGGGCTTCCCTGCTGGTGCAGTGGTTAAGAATCCGCCTGCCAATGCAGGGGACACGGGTTCGAGCCCTGGTCAAGGAAGATCCCACATGCCGTGGAGCAACTAAGCCTGTGCGCCACAACTGCTGAGCCCACGTGCCACAACTACTGAAGCCCACCCACTCTAGGGCCTGCATGCTGCAACTACTGAGCCCGCATGCCACAACTACTGAGCCCGCGTGCCGCAACTACTGAAGCCCGCGCGCCTAGAGCTCGTGCTCCGCAACAAGAGAAGCCACCGCAATGAGAAGCCTGCGCACCGCAACGAAGAGTAGCCCTCGCTTGCTGCAAATAGAGAAAGCCCGTGCGCAGCAATGAAAACAGCGCAGCCTAAAATAAAAAAAATGTTTTTTTAATGTGGAAAAAAAGAATAAAAGAAAACTTTATTTTCTCAGGCATGGTGAATATAGTATTGAATATATGGCTTTCCCTTCATACGCAATATCTGGCGGGTTCTTACACAACAGCCTTCTCGGGATCTCGAGGGAATGTCTCCAGGTTGCCTGTGATATAGTAGAGAGAACACCACAAGGTTCCTTCTATGTGTCCGCCTTGTGCAGCCTTATGGAAATATTCACCAGCTAACGTCTGTAAAGAGATGAGCAAACGTCAGTCTCATTAGTGAGAAGTCCTTCTGGGCTGGTTTCATCAGAGCCAAGGTCCTGAGGCACTTAACGTCTGATATCATCACAGGTTTATAACTTCTAACATCTTTAAGAAAACCAAGTCAAGTTCCAGGAAGACAGCCAATCACAGAAGCTGGCCCCACTACATGATAACCTTGACCACAGCTATTCTGTTAAGTTTACCCAATAAATAAGATAACAAGACACTACGAATATCATTATCACCTTATCAGATCCTCACATAACCCCTGCCAGCCAGACAGAAGACAGCATCGAAAGTCACACCAGGTGAAACTTCAGGCATTTGCTTCCCTAACCTTGCTTAATACCTTTTTTCAAACTCAGACACAAAAACTTCATTTCCAGTAGGAAGGTGAGAATTAGAATATGACAATAAAAAAATCCATTCTGGCAGATGTGTGGGAGGGCTAAAAGACATTTGCAATGCATAAAAATATACAGCTTCCTAGTAGTCAGAGAGAGGTGGAGGGAAAAAAGAAAACAAACGCTTAGACGGGTATACATTCCACTGATTCCTATTATTTTTCCCAGGCAGTTAACTGCCATTTTTAAGTATGGGCTTTGGAGTCAGACAGGCCTGGGTTCAAATCCCAACTCTGCTCCTTACTAGCTGCGTGACCTTGGGCATGTTAGTTAATCTCTCCAGCTAAGAGAATGACTCAATTTCTGCAACTGAAAAATGTGGCTTCTGATAGTAGCTAGCATGAAAGTATGGTGTGAGGATTAAATGAGATAACATGTATTGGAGGCTTGGCATGGCGCTTCACAGAACATATTTTTTTTCTGATTCCCGACCCCCAACTCTGCTGCTAGAGCTAGCCCATCCCATTAAATGCTACCTTTTCTTCCAATCTCAATAAATGCCAAACACTCAGGAGTCATCCTGACTCCTCTCCCTGACTCACACCTCACATCCAATCATCGTCAAATCCTGATGCCTTGACCTTCAAAATATACCCAGAATCTAGTCACATCTCAGCACCTCTTCTGATATTGCCCATCCTTTCTCACTTGGATTCAATGCATTAACCCCCTTGCTCTTGCTCTGGTCTCCTTCAAGCCCAGTCTCCACCAGGATCCAGGAGGAATCTGTGAAAACACAGTGTCTCCCCGCCCTGTTCAGAGCCGTCCCATCTTGCTCAGCGTAGCTGCCTCCTTGACCTGATTTTCCACCTCCTCGCGCCTTCCTTGCTCTCTGATCCTGCCAGTTTAGCCTCCCTGCTATCCCTCAAGCACACCAAACCTGCTTTCCTCTCTGGGCTTTTGCCCTGGCTGTTCCCTCTTTCTGGGCTGTTCTCCCAGACATTCACAAGACTCCTTTAGGAGTTTGTACAGTGTCACATTATCAGAGAGACCTTCTCTGATCTCCCTTATAAAATAGCATCCCCCAATCTCTACCCTCTCGGTCCTCCTTATCCTGCTTTATTTCTCCCTATAACACTTATCCCACCTGCCCTCATACTATATATTTGTTTGTTTATTATCTTTCTGCTCCACTGGAATGTAAACTTCCCCAAAGCAGAGACTGTTTTGTCTGCTGCTGTATCCCCACTGCCTGGGAAGAGTGCCTGGCATAGGGTGGGCATTCAATTAATGTGTTGAATGTAATGGTGCTCAGATTATTATTACTATCATCAATATTATTATTAATAATAACAAGGGGTTTCCATTTCACATGGGGACCAGGTCTTGACTCCACTTAAGTGTATGACTCTAAGTTATGAAACCTTTCAGAGCCTCAGTTGCTTACTCTGTTAAATGGTTGTAATAACAGTAACTATCCCAGAGGGTAGTTAGGATGACATGGGATGGCACACAGAAAGTGTCTGTGAGTGTCTGGCCTAGAGGAAGTGTTCGGCAAACACTGAAGATTGTTACTGTTATTTACATTACCATTAAATCTGGTCTCATACCAGGCAACCCTATTTGGACCCAGTTTTCTTTGCTTCCAGTAAGATCAGTCATCAGTCTCTGCACCATCTCTCTCTCATTGTCACCTTGCATCATCTCCCTCTCCTCTCCCCAGCTTAGGCTTCCTCCTCCATGAAGCCTTTCTGACTGCTTTGGCCTTCACTCTTTCCCCTTTCCAGAACTGTTTGGGTCACAGCAATTAGCACACACTTGGCGTTTGGCTAATGCCAGCCTTTGCTCTTCACCATCTTGTCTTCCTAACTGTGCACTTGAGTTCCTCAAGATCACGGTCTGCGTCTTGGGTGGTGTCTGCACCACCCATGGGGCCTTGTCTGGGCTGGGCATACAGTACACCTGCTTCATGACTAAGTGACTGACCAGCTGCACAGCTGGTCTCAAGTCTTACTCACTTGATTCCTTCCAGGAACTCCTGGGAAAATGCCATCCAAGTACAGGACTCCAAGATTGTATGATGCATCTGGGTTCCCCATTTCTTCTGCTTTTAACCAGTACTTAGCCGCTTTGGCATAATTTTTCTTGAACTTGTGGTAATACCATCCCAGGCCGTTGACTGCCTGATGCAATCCCTGGATTTTAGAACAAGAAAGGAATTCCTTTTTAAAAAAAAAAAACAAAAACAAAAACAAAAACAAACCCAGAGAGAATCAACTGTTGTGAAAGTATTCTGCCTGAGTCTGAAAAAAACCTTTCCTGTCTCTTTTTTGGGGGCAGATGGCATTAAAGAAAAGTTAAGTGCTGGAAAACATGAGGCTGCCTTAGCGTCTTCCCAGGAGGATTTCACCGAGCTGCTGCTGGGATTTCTGCCTTCCAGCTCAGCAGTGATGCTGGCCCCCAAATCATCTCTCAGCCCCTATGGGCTCTTATGCAATGCCCTCATCTACAGAAGGCCTCTTACTGCCCTGCAGTATCAACAATGCCCTTGAAATTCATGACCGCTCAACTGTGACAGGAGGCTGGAAACCTGCCCTGGCTGGGATGATTTCTAGGTGACCTGCCTGCCTATCTTTTGATTACTCTGCCCTGAACACCAACAAACCCTCTGTGGGAAGCAGCCGCAATGGCCTACTTGTAAAGCACAGGTGCCGTGGGACTGCTTGGCATCCCAGCCCCGACAGGTAGGGTCTGGTTGGGGCTGAGGCAGAGGGGAGGGGGGTGGTCTCAGAACTGTGTCTAAATTGGGACTGTACCACAGAAGGCCTGGTTCATGTGAGTCTAGTCTTAAGCCTCCTTGTTCTTGCTGATTCATGCTCTCAGGGGCCTGCCTCTGCTCTCCCCAGATGCTCCCACCTGCTCCAGTCTGGTTGACGAAGGCTCAGGAGCCCTGCAGGGGTGTAAGTGTGCAAACCTGGGCATTCGGTGCTCTCATTCCCCCTTTCCTGCCAGATCCACAAGACCATGGACAAGCAGGGGAGAAAAGGACTGGAGAAGCAAACAGTGAGTGCCCTTGCATCTGTGAGACAGGTTAAGTTAGGGTCCAAGTGTGGAACCACATCTCTTTTGCCTCCCCTTTCAGAAGTGAAGGACAGGTATCCCTCAATAATGGATGCCAAGATACCAGCCTGCAGCCTTTTCAATCTGCAACGACTCCTAAAATGCTCTACCTCCTACTTTTCACGTTGGACTCCAGGTGCCAGGAAGACCAGGAGAAAGAAACTGACAAGGCCCATTAGAACAGATGCTCCACGAGGGCAGGGATCTTTGTTTTGTATTCCAAGCACCTATGTTAGTACTTGGCATACAGTAAGTGCTCAATAAATACTTGACCAATGAATGAAAGCCATCTTTTGAATGCCTATGACACACAAAACAGAATCCAAATCCTACACCCTGAGGATCAAGAGTAGGGTTCAGATTCGTAGGCCCTCAAGATAGTCAACACTTGGGATGGTGTCAGGGCCGAGGATCAGTCATAGAGGCATTCTTCTTGAGCCTTGCACGGTACCAGATGCAAGGCGGCCTCCTGAGAATTTGCAGGATGAATGCATTTCCGTGAAGGAATAGACCACATCATATATAGTGGCAATAACCAGCTTTGGAATAAGTGTACGGAATACATATCAAAATGGCTTGTGCAATGCTCACCTCCAGACACACTGGTTTATTCAAAGGTACCTGTCATCACTCAAAACATTCCCAGAATGTCCTTTAGAAATTGTATTTGGACCCAGATCAGGAGCACCACAAGAAATCTTGTTTTATTTCTTAACGCTTACACCTTATTCCGGACATTTCCACCTGTGTCCAAGTGACTTTTAGCTAATTCCAAAAATCAAACTCTGTGCTTCACCAAGTGCCTGACAAAGAGGAAGGGCTTAATAACTCCCTGCAGAATGAATGGGTGAGAATCATATAATGCTTTTAAGAATGCGAGTATTCCAGGCCATAAAACTGCATTTCCTCCAATATTCATCTCAGCTCTGCCAAAACTACATTCAGAATAAAGCACCTTAGAAAACAATTCACCACTAGCATGCTAAAGAGATGCAAATTTCACACCTGCCAGGAATCCCCATTACTTCCCCATTTTAGGATGCTCTGGAACCATGCCCTCAATGACCACCATTAAGCTGCTTTTCTATTTCTGCTCTATAGTCTGTGTCAGGGTCAGGAGCTGGCATGAGCTTCAGTGGTTCCCTTCTCCTGGGTCACATGTCCTCTAGAAACCACACAGGTGGAGGAAAAAGCCTCTTGGCATTCTTACTCCATGCTCCAACTTCCTGTTCTACAGAAAAAAAGACACTCTGAGCTCCCTAAAGAAAGGGAATTGAGGAAGAAAAAACGGCATGGTTACTTCAGGAGTCTTTGTTGATAGGGCAAATATTATCAGCCTTGGGGAGGGAGGCACATTCAAGAGCCTGAAGGGCTATAAAGGGCCCTGTCAAGGTTGTAAAATTACGGTTTCTACCAATCCGTTTATTTGCAAATCTGTATGCAAGCACATGTGAGTGTGCACGTGTGGATGTGCATGCATTGGGGGTTTGCACGCAGGGATATGTATGCATGCATGCCTGTGTGCATGCGTGTGCGTGTGTGTGCGTGTGTCCCCTCATAGGTGATATTATAACCTCCATTCTGTAGTGCAATATTTAAACTAGTTGGCTTGAAGACAACTTTGAAGAGTAAATAGTGACAAAAGGAAAATAATTCCTAAACTCGGCAATAAACTTGATAAACAGCCCCTTTGTTAAAGCACGGAGAAGCAAATGAGCATTGGACACAACAGGGTTAAACTTAGAGGATTCAGGCTTTAGGTTTTCCTAATTCAATGGCATTTATACCCATTCAGTTTCAAAGAGCCCCCCTGCTGCTGCTTGTTATTAGGGCAGCCCTTGATTATAATTTTAGCCTTCAAATAAAATCGGTCTGAATTCTATTGACTGGAAAGTGAGTTTGGCTTTCGAATTTTGCCGTCCTCACTGTGCAGGTTTCTGTATATGTTGTAGCTCAAAAATGACTAGTCACTGCAATGCCAGCGACCCCTCCCTCCCCACTGCATTTCTACCTTCTTCAGAAGGCTGGCCATTCACTCTCCTCGACTTAAGAGTATGGGTGTGTGTGACGGAAATGTTTCCCTCTGACAATATGCACAAGTGTTACCTTGGAAGCTGCTTTCTTCATCAGCTGTAAGGCAAGCCGTCTGTTCTTTTTTACTCCTTGACCCTAAACAATGATAAACAGCAATGATCACGAAGAAAATAAACGCAGAGTTGCACGCAAAACCATCACACCCATCTGTCAGTGTTCAATAGAAGATACTAAAGCCCAAGCCTTCTCAATTAAAAATCTAATCTTGAAGATTTCTATATACAGAGCTGTTACATCATCATCATCATCATCATTATTTTGCATAGATTTGTAGAAGAGAGGCAATAAACCTCACCCTCCCAGCTTAGCATCCATAAAAATCCCCCATTGATGGTCAGGGAATCACATTCCCGTCAATCCGCAGGTGCTGTTGGGAGAAGCCATGAATAAGGTTAAATGAGTCTGGTCATCCTGGTTGTGTTTCTCTGGGGATTGCCTAATATGCGAGCAGACAGACAACTTTATCTGCATCAGACAGTCAAGAGTTATTAGCCTGTCATTTGCAACCTTCCAGCGTCCTCGTGGGAGTCCCCATGGTGGAGCACTGTGGCTTCAGAAACAGCTCGAGAGCCAGTGGTGAGGGAGACAGGACCCCTTAGAATCTGTTCCCTCAGACGCTACCAAACTGACAAGCTTCCTCTAGCAAAATCAAGTTTTTCCAGCAGAGGTGGTTTGTGCATCACAGAGAGAGATGTGGCCTTGGAGTTCTTGTTACAAGAGCAGAACTCCGTGGAAACATGCTGGGGTGTCTGCAGGACCACGTGGGAAAATGGTGGGTGTGAGGGTGGAGCGGGGTGGGGGTTGTGACCCTGAGGGCTCTGTCAACATAGCGCTGACCATGCACATGGCAAGTGAGAAGAGCCGGATGAAAACCCTGATGCTTCCAAGCTCACTTAGAGTCTGTTATTGACCGACACAGCCCATGGAGTCCTCCTGGTCTCAGACTCAGCGCTTGACAGGGTCACATGTGATATAATGTTAGAGGGCTTTGCAATGAATACAGCTATTAACTCTATTTAAATTCTTAGCTCTACAGTAAATGAAGAGAGCATTAGCAAACATTCCGGTGTTAATTAACGTGGGCCAAGAACTCTCCTGCCATATCAAATCCTCCCAACCCCAGCCGGGGTGCTGCTATCTTTCTCATCAGAGAAACTTGCCCAGAATCACACAGTGAGCAAGGAGTAGAGGCAGGATGTGAACCCAGGCTCCAGAGTCCAAGTTTATAACTGCCATGCTGTATTTTCTCCTATGTATTTTAATTCCCATGCTGAGAAAGTATAATGATCCGTAACCTCCTTACAGGATACAGAAAACATGCTGCAGAATCTGTCTTTGTAGTTTTCCAGGACCCAAAATAAAACTGTGAATCCAAATAAAGGTTAAATTACATACAATGAGTTTCTACTCGATTTTAACTTACCTATTTCACAAAACCGATGAGCTGAAGCAAAGTGGAAGATGAAAATATTTTTCAGAAGTGCACCATTACTTCGTTTAATTACAGAGAGAGAGGAAAGACAAAAGGACATGAAGGCTGTTTGCAGTAACTGGATGGAAGCAATGAGACAAGCTTTTTGGATTTCGGGGAAAGCAATGGAACGACCAGGATGACGAAATGTTAGAACCTGGTTGCACTCAAAGTTTTTCTCCAACTTCTTTGTTTTCAAGGAATAAAACTGGGGCCCAGAGGGGTTGACTTACCCAAAACCTCACAGTTAGATCTGCAACCAGAACTCAGATACTCTGAGTTCTAGGCCAGGGATTTTCCAGTGTAATTATATAATCAGAAGTGGGGTGAGTTCTTGCACAAAGACTACACACTATGCACAAGTCTGAGTAGTACTGGAAGTTGTAAAGTGAGAGAAGTATAAAGTCGTGATGCATAGCAAGTGCTCAATAACTTCATCCACTGAATGAATCCATGGAGGACAGTTGCTGCAGTAAAAGTCCAAGCTCCATCCTCATGTGGATGTGAAATGGGATGTATCTGACCATCTTGGACAAACTATAGCTGTCATCATGGCGCTATCTTTGAATACAATAAGCCGAATATCCACACAAGACAACAAGCCGAGAGCATGTTGCCATTCTTCATGTTTGGAAAGTTCATTTTTTTGTATGGGTTTTTTTTTTACATTGAAAATACTTAAAGACACCTTTGGCCAGAGGTAAAAATCTGCCTTGAGATGTAGATAAAGGGCTTCCTTCCTCCCTCTCAGAGATAACTTAGAATGCAGGAAAACCAAAAAACCTTTAAGGTTTGGGAAATCAGACCCTGAAGAAACATCCTGTCACCTCCCGTATCATTTATTTATATCTTTTGCTTTCCCTCTAGATTTCAAGCTCCTGGTGGGCAGAAGTAATGTCTGAGTCATGCCTTTTCTTCTCTGTACTTTGGGCAGTGGCCAGCCCCAACTCTGGTGGACTGGCGCCTCTCCTCTGTGCCTGTCTCAGTCCTCTGTCTTGCCCACGAGTATCTGAGACCCCTGAGGTCAAGGATGAGGCTCATGCATCCATATGTCCCTCCATCTAGCACAGAGTCTGGCATTTTGTCAACCCAGAATGGGTGTTTATTATATAAATATACGAATGCATTGGCATATAGCTAAGAGTCAAACCATTTCTATGTTGATTTAACGACTACAAAGAAAAAGTCTGGGCTCTAAACTTGGAAACCGTAACAACCAATAGGTTTTTAAGACTTGGAGGGCCAGAAAGGTAGCAAGAGTCATGGTTGTTAATTAGTGAGCGGCCACAGCTGTGGTTCTGGAGATGAGCCCAGCCACGTGTATCCACGTCCTTGTTTGAAGACACTCGCTCTTTGTGGGCAGCTGCCTCCATTGGGTCTGGACATAAGGACCAAGGGTTTCCTTACTAGAGCCAACAGCTTTCCCAAGATTGGTGAATTGATGTCTCTGCATTCAGGGATGAAGAGCATCCCAGTCCCAGGTCTGAAACACACCAGTTGTTCAACCTTGGGCAAGTTACAAACCCTTTCTGAGCCTCTGTCTCCACACATATAAACAGCTATCATAATACACCATGATACCTACCTTGCAAAGTTGTCTCGAGGATTGAATGTGTTAATACATGTACATCAGGTAATAAGCACTGCATCAATCAATGTGAAATATTATTATTTTGTAAAGCATTTTACAGTTCTTGGAGCCCCTTCCTTAGGTTATTTCACTCCATCTGTAGTCATTACCAGTGTCTCATGAGATCGGATAAGTCCAAGGATGCAGCTAATCGTTGCAGAGGAGAGATTTGAACTCCATCCTCTATCTCCTGGGCTAATGCACTTCCCATCCGTCCCACTGCTCTCCTGTTGGCTTAAAACCAAGATCTTTGTATCGATCAATGGGACTGTTGGGATCCAGCCCAAACATGCACTTGGTCTTAGCTATAATTCAATGATAACTCTGCCTGATAGAGAACTTGCAGCACCTTTGGGGCTGCTGGCCGTGTACCAATCTGTAAAATATGGGTGCCTGCTCCAGAATGTCAGTTCTTGCAAAAGCAGAGAGAATCCAGGTGTCAAACCTAAGACAAATGATTAAAAACGAGACCAGGGAACTGCTTCTGACTTTGCCTTTTCAGCAAATACCCCTTTCCATCCAGACTGACAGAAGCATGTCCTAAGGTTCTTCAGTTACAGGCTCCCTGATTCACTGCATGCCTACAGGAAACCACTTGGGAAGTCTGATAGAAACTGTGCAATTTCGGCACAAATTGAGTGATTCTTACCTTAAATAACACGATGGCGTAGTCGTATATTAACGCGGGGTCCTCAGTCTCCAGGGCACCCTTGGCGTACCACTCAATAGCCGCTTCCGGGTTCTTGGCCACGCCTTGCTGGCCCCAGAACAGCATCTGGGCCAACCGTTGCTTCAAGACAATAGCAATTTAGAATAATGACTTTCCTGTGTTATGCTTAATAAACAAGACTTTAAAAAGGGGGGGGCTTCCCTGGTGGCGCAGTGGTTGAGAGTCCGCCTGCCGATGCAGGGCACCCGGGTTCGCGCCCCGGTCCGGGAAGATCCCACATGCCGCGGAGCGGCTGGGCCCGTGAGCCATGGCTGCTGAGCCTGCGCGTCCGGAGCCTGTGCTCCGCAACGGGAGAGGCCACAGCAGTGAGAGGCCCGCATACTGCAAAAAAAAAAAAAAAAAAAAAAAAAAGGGGGGAAGGCAAACCTAGTTTAAAATGTTTTTATATTGAGAACCAAGATTTAAGTAGACATGTTATCTTCCTCCTGGGTACAAGAGCACTAAAGATGAACTGGTGTAAATACAAGTCATTAACACAAGTTGGAAATTGTGTGTGTGTATGTGGACAGGGTGTGTGTGTGGGGGGGTGGGGGTGGGTGTGTATGTGTGTGGTGTGTGTGGTATATGTGTGTGTGGTGTGTGTGTATGTGTGTGGAGTGTGTGTGTATGTGTGTGTATGTGGGGTGTGTTTGTGTATGTGTATGTGTGTGGGGTGTGTGTGGGGTGTGGGGGGGGCGTGTGTGTGTATGTGTGTGTGTATGTGTGTGGGGTATGTGTGTGGGGGGGTGTGGGTGGTGTCTGTGTATGTGGGTGGTGTGTGCATGTGTGTATGTGTGTGGGGTATGTGTGTGGGGGGGGGGGCGTGTATGTGGGGGGGGTGTGGGGGTAGGGGTGGGTAGTGTGTGTGGGGTGCGTATGTATGTGTGTGGTGTGTGTGTGTGTTTATGTGGGTGGGGGGGTGTATCTTTGTGGGGTGTGTATGTGTGTGGCATGTACGTGTGTGGGGGGTGGTGTGTGCATGTGTGTGTGGGGGGTGTGTGTGTGTGTGTATGTGAAGGAATCTATTGCGCCCAGGCCAGAGCTGATGGATCAACAACCACACTGTTTCCTCTCGTGAAATGCCCTCTCCTTGGGAGGTACTGTGCGTCCTCTTGGCCCAGTGAACAGCATGGAGGCCTGTGCAAATCCATATCAGGGCATCTCGCTACAGCACTATCCCAGCATCTGTCTACATGGCTGGCTCCACCATTAGACTCAATCGAAGCTGGGGGTCTTTGGTGGTAGGAATCTCAAGACGTTATTTGTCTGCCCTTGTGCCCCCAGCTCCCACCCAGCAGAACTCAACAGAAACTCATAGAAGCAACGCAACAAAGATTTGCTGAATGAAGGAGGGAAGAAGTGTCTTTGTTAGGAATGTTCACACAAGCTCTGGAGCACCCATGAAATCTGGCAGCAGCATTTCCTGAACTATGCACTGGAATTCCTTCCTGAACTAGAAAGACTGCAGGCAGGGACAGAGCCCAAGACGGAGGCACAGGCAACATTGCTATCATTCTGGCCCCTTGTGGGCCTTGATTTTCTTTCCTTCTTTCTACTTCTCCTCTCATCTCCTTCTCTTCCATCCTCCACCCCCCAAAAGAAAACCTTATAACTTCCAGGAAAGCATCTTCTGAGATGCTAGGAAGACCTCTAAGGAGGGATGGGAGACCCGTTACTACAGGGTCTCTGAAGTGTTTGTTTGTCAATGCGTTCTTTGGTTTTCTTTCTCTTTCCCACCTCTGGTCTTCTGCCTGCTTGGCAGACCCAGAGCAGAGGCTCTTCCTGACACTGTGCTCACTGGGAACACAAAGCAAAAGCTAAATCCATCCTTAGGGAAGGAGGTTTCCTTCCTCCAGTGCAATCAGACTTAGCTGGCTCCCACAAGGACTTTTCTTCATAGTGAAATCAGGGCAAGAAGTCAGATGGGGTCGGAGGTGGGGGGTCCTCCCAGCCCTCTGCCCTTTCTTGTACCTCTTACAGGTCTATCGAAAAGACAAAACATGTTCAAGAGACAAGGTCGATCCTTTTGGTCTTACATGCAACACAGAGTTTCTATTATTCTCCGAGCTGATTCTGTGGCCTTCTCGATGCCCACCTAATCTCTCCTGCACTCCAAGATGCTTCTTTTTATTTCTATCTGATGCATTAAAATGTCTGATGGTAGTCTTAGGACTGATCATAAATATCATGGCTCTCTCTCCTCTGGGTCCGGTTGGACTACATTTCCGGCTCACTCAAGTCAAGAGTGACCAGCTGACTTCCTTTGGCCAATGAAATGTGAGAAATGACTCGTGCCCCTTCTGAGCAGAAGCGTTAAGACTCAGCCTGTGATGTGTCGCAGCGTCATCCTGCGGCAATGGCTTTGGAAGCATGTTTTGGTGAAGCCTCTGTTAGCTTGGGCTCCTAGGGGACTATGAGGGCACAGCCCATGCCACCCCCATTGGACATGTAGTGAGAACAGCAGAGAACAACAGTACATTGGTGTTGTGTTAAGCCACTAGGTTTGGGATACTTTACTATCATGGTGTAACCTGGTCTGTCGTGGCTGAGAGACTTTCCAAAACTGTGGAACGCATTTTTACCTGAGCCGCCGCATTGCCTCGAGTAGCTTCATGCTTCAGCCACATGAAGACGTCTCCATCTTCTTTGGTTTGTACCTTGAGAACTTCATCATCTTTTAGTCTAATTGTCTCAACGTATGCCTAAAAGGGAAGGAAGGAAGAAAAGAAGGAGGGAAGGAAGGGAGGGAGGGAAGGAGGGGAGGAGAAGGGAGAATGAAAATATCTAAATGATATGGGCATGCAAAAGGCATGACATTGTTCTTAAAGCAGCAACTGCTCAAGTAAAAACCATATGAATAATTGAAATATGAGGTGTGTCCACAGAGCCACGAGATCAAATTCTTTTTTAAATGAATGGATCACATGTCCTATATCTAAATGGGTATTTTTGTTCCTATCAAAGTGTTTTCCTTCGGAGGACAGAATTTATTCCACTTCCTCTTCCATCTCTCAAGCTGGTTCAGAAGTCCACCTCTGTGCTGCTGATTGCAGAGTCAGATTACACGGCATCAAAAAAAAGTAAATCAATATTTTCTAAGTATAACCTTATTATTTTTTTATCCCAAAGTGTCAGTATCCTGCATGACTCAACCCTTTTTATTTAGCAGGCTCGGCCTCCGATATCTTTCGGCTATTTCAAAATGAAATCTACACTGAAAAGAGGAGGGCATATTAACTCTGAGGATGTGAGCAAAAATGTGCCAGAGGCTCTAAAGAGGAATCCAAGGGAAAGTTCACAAAATGTTTTGAATTTGCACACAGCCTCCCAGGTATCTGCCTCCTTTGAAGAAAATAAGACTCATTTTTTTTTTTTTTTTTTTTTGCGCTACGCAGGCCTCTCACTGTTGTGGCCTCTCCCGTTGTGGAGCACAGCCTCCAGACACGCAGGCCCAGCGGCCATGGTTCATGGGCCCAGCTGCTCCGCGGCATGTGGGATCCTCCCGGAACGGGGCACGAACCCGTCCGTGTACCCTGCATCGGCAGGCGGACTCTCAACCACTGCGCCACCAGGGAAGCCCCAAGACTCATTTTTATGTATAAATTTTGGCTGTTTATCCAAAAAATGGCCTTGTTGTTTGACAGTCTCCCCTTATACATGATGAACGGTATCTAACAGTACCAGGAGCGCCTGGGAAGGGCTTCAAGGCCACAAGCAGATGGTGAAAAAATTGAATCTGCATGCATTTGGGAAGAAGCCTTAGAGAACAAGGAGCCAGGCCTGATTTCCCTTCTGACCCTTTCTGTTTGTCAGTGAAGAAAATGACTTGGATTCACAAGCACTAGCCTGTAGCCCATTCCTGAGAGGGTCACCCAGCTGTGGCCATGTGGAGCCAAAGGTCCCTCTCAGGGGCAGTAGCGGACAGACTTGGGGACAGAGCTAGGAACCCAGTGGTATCAATTCCTGCTGGATGTCTAACCTTGAGACGCCCCCCAGCAAACAGCAACAATTGGAATAATGATGCCCACCACCTTTGACTGAAACCAAGTATGTGCGGGGTGTTTAACAAATGTTTTTCTCATTTAATCCTCACAGCAGGGCTGTGGCCCAAATATCAGTGTCCTCAATTTATATGTAAAGAAACTGAAGCTCAGAAGGTGAAACCATGAACTCAAGGTCACACTGTAGAGCTAGCCCTGGAAGCCAGGTTGGTCTGACTACAAAGACAGGCTCTGACGGGCTCCCCCATGATGTCGCCCTCTAGCGGGAAGGCTCTGGAATCCTGGGCTGAAGCTCAGGCTGCTAGAACAATAGAATTCTCAGCTAGAAGTTTTTCGTTCAACTGGAGAGTTTGGGTGTTTTGATTTGGGGTTAATTTCCTTCTTTTCCTTATTTTGTTTCTTCTTCCTTAACTTTGTCATGGGACTTGAATGAAACACAGAACACGTGAAACCAGAGTTTCTATCCTGCAAGGATTTATACTCTTAGGTGTTTCTGCTACTCTCTGGCAGTGGTAAGATCATAATCACCAGCGAGAACTGTGTGCGGCGACCAACTGCTTGGCCCAGAATGACTCACTGAATCTTTGCAACCTTACAAGACATTCACCATCAATATCCCCATTTCACAGATGTGGAAACTGAGGCCCAGAAAGGTTAAGTAACTTACCTATGTTCTTCAAACTTTGGAATCAAACCCAGGCTGGCTGGCTGTGGGGTCCATAGTCCTCACCTAGCTGCACCACCCTGTGAATGACTCATACATCTGGGAGAAGCAGATGGGGGCTGTTTCATTGTCTCCCCTTATACATAATGAACTCCATCTAACAGTGTCGTGAGAGGGGTCTTGGCAAAGGCCACGTTTGCAGGGCACCTGGGCAACCATGCATCACTCTGAAGAAGGAACTCTTTTGTCTTTTATCTCACTGTCTCCTGACCTAGCCCCTTTCTGCTTCCCTGGGTAGTACCATTGAGCTTTGCAGTAGGGCAGGGCCATTAAGAGCACAACTTTTTGCATCAGACCCAGTGGACATGAATTCTAACTCACCACTAACTACCTGTGGGCCTTGGGCCACTGACTTTATTTATTTGAGCCTTAGTTTCTATATCCATAAAAATGAAGCTTAGAATGGTATCTGCTACATCAAAATTACTCCACCTATTAGCCATTATTTTTTATAGTGTGAAGAGTTAGTAACATCCAGGTTCAAATCTAGGCTGCATTACTCATTTGCTGTGCGACTTTGGGCAAGTTCTTTGGCTACCCTGAGTCTCAGTTGCCCCATCTGTACAATGGGAACAATACTTGTACTGACCTCACAGAGTTGCATGAGCATTAAATGAGATTGTTTGTGAAGATCTTAGCAGAGCATCTGGCATATGGGAAGCTCTCAGGAATGGTAACTCATCATTTTTTAGGTCTTTAGTTCATTCTATCATGTAAAGAGCTGAAAGCAGTTTAGAATGTTAGCCCTCTCATTGGTATTTGCAGTTTTGTACAGCTCAAAGCCTTACACTGGGGGGATGAAGATCTATCTAAGAGAATTCGGTGCTTTTGAAGATGGAAGGGACAGATTTGAGGAGGGAGTGCTGGGGCTGGAAACATTTGAGAGCATCCACATTGTGTGCCGAGGTCCACTCAACACACATCATACGATTAATTTATACATGCTATAAGCTATGTGAGGTGCAGACAGTCATGGCAGTGTTTACAGGTGAAAAAGCTGTGCAGAGACAGAAAAGTGAGTGCGATTATCCAAGATTTTACACCCGGTGAATGCAGATCTAGGACCTGAGCCAGGCAAACTGGCCCTGGAGCCACACCACAGCTGCCTGCCACACCTGGGCCGGTGGTTGTGTCTTCATAGCTCTGGGGTCCCCAGAGTGGCATCCAGCACCAGTCAGAGCCACATGTCCAAGGCCTTCCATGAAAGCCAACCATCTACGAAGACATCTGATGAAGGAACAACCCCTAAAAGGGAGCGGTGTTGGGTTGCTCATCATCAAACATTTTGAGACCAGGGAATGATGCCTCAGATGGGAATGTGACCAATCCCAGAAGAAGCTTTAGTGTGGAGAAGGAACGGTGGGGACCATGGTGGGGGGCAGAGCTGGGGAGAAGCTGACAGGGACCCAGATTCCCAGACTGACCAGTTCTGGAATCTTCTGTGCCTTCCCGGGGAGGTGGATTGCTTTTGTTGCTGTGTTGTAAAATCAACGTCTCCAGAATGAGCAGTTCATAGCCTATACCGTAGGGTTAAAACCGGCTGACCAGGTTAGAGGAGGTCCAATGTCCAGAGACTCTACAGTCCTCAGATGCCCCTGGACCCAGTGTCAGAGAAGGCATCACACTGTCCCACAGACACTGACTCTTCATACGCTTTACTTCCTTTCTCTCTGCTCAGCCTATAGGCTTCAAGGGCAGTGTTCACATCATATCAGCTGTCTGCAATGAATCACAGGAAAGGCAGGACGGAGCGCAGAGCCGGGAGGGAGTAGGGAGGGCGAAGGATGTGGTGGAATTTGGACCTGGAGAGAAAAATCTCTCAGCGGCCCCCCATTTTCTGTAGCATCTGCATTCTCTCAAGTCGTGAACTATAACGCTCCAGCCAGTGCTCCTGGGAACTCAGGAGCAGGGCAATTTCAGAGCCTACACTTAAACCACTCCTTCCTTCAGGGCCTGTAGACACCACCATGAGGAACCTGCCTCTTAGGGTGTTTAAAATCAGCTATAGGGCTTCCCTGGTGGCGCAGTGGTTGAGAGTCCACCTGCCGATGCAGGGGACACGGGTTCGTGCCCCGGTCCGGGAAGATCCCACATGCCACAGAGTGGCTGGGCCCGTGAGCCGTGGCCACTGAGCTTGCACGTCCGGAGCCTGTGCTCCGCAATGGGAGAGACCACAACAGTGAGAGGCCCACGTACCGCAACAACAACAACAAAAATCAGCTATAATGTTGGGCTTCCAATGGGGGGGGTAAGTTTTCTTTGTTGAAATTTAACATTTTAGGGATTTTAAAGTAAGAATGGAGGAATATCAGGTGTAATGATGGAGAGACAGGGAAGCAAGTACCCAAGATTCCCCAAACGGGGTGTTCCTCATACAAAGGCGGTGCTGAATGCAAGAGGGGCAGAGTTGAAAGCCAAGTGCCTGGGAGCTTGCCCTCAACAATGAACACTGGTTGCATCAAAAAGCACCAGAGAATCAAGGAGACGTGATCGCTTTGTGTTCATCACTGGATACTCAGTACTCTCATGCTGTCCACCATCCCATCAGTAAACAGTGAGTGCCAACTACATGTCAAACACAGGGCTGGGCACTGGGGTCACCGACGTGAACAGACAAGGTGCCTGTCTCAGGGAGCTCACAGTCTACTGGGAGAGCTGGCTCCGAGACCTGTACACAGCACCCATCATAGAGCAATGGCGGGGATGTGCCCGGGTGCCATGGCGGTGCAGCAAAGGGAAGATCCAAGGAGGTGGTGGTGTCTGAGCCCAGCATCCTAGTAGGAGCGGGGGTCAGGAGGCAGGAAAAGGGGGTGGGAGTGGAGAAAGCAAACCAGGCAGAGGAGACTGAGCAGGGCCAGGAATTGTGGACAGCATGGTGTGACCAAAAGCTTGGCATTACCAGGGTGGGCAGGCCAAACA
Organism: Mesoplodon mirus; assembly: GCF_964341445.2. NCBI lineage: Eukaryota > Metazoa > Chordata > Mammalia > Artiodactyla > Ziphiidae > Mesoplodon > Mesoplodon mirus. The sequence goes on from NC_138977.1 coordinate 176,128,245, forward strand.
TGGAATCACTGAGAGCTGAGGTTGGGGAAGCAGAGAGAAACCAGATCAAGGAACATCTCCTATGCCAAGTGATGAGCTGGACTTAGTGCTTCCGGCTCAGTACTTCTCAACGCTGACTGCACATTACGCCCATCTGAAGAGCTATTTAAATACACATATGCACATAGACATATATACGCCTATTACATGCCTGGACCCTCCCTCTGTCACTTCAATAAGACTGTGGGGTGGAGCCTGTGCAGAGGTATTCTTTGAGTCCCCACGTGATTCTGATGTGCAGTCAGGTTGAGAACCTCCACTGTTGACTGCCCTCTTTGGCCTCCGTGGGAAGAAAATGGGAAGGGACAAGACTGGCAACAGAAAGGCCAGTTAGGAGGTGAATTCATTTGCCAGGACTGCCATAACAAAACGCCACAGACTGCGTGGCTTAAACCACAGAAATTAATTTTCTCACGCTTCTGGAGGCTGGGAGTCCAAGATCAAGATGGTGGCAGGTTTAGTTTCTTCTGAGGCCCCTCTCCTTAGCTGTGTCCTCACATGGCTGTCCCCCTGTTTCATCTACGTCCCAATCTCCTCTTCTTGTAAGAACACCAGTCATACTGGAGTAGGGCCACTAATGACTCCATTTAACTTAATCCTCTCTTCAAAGGTCCTAGCTCCAAATGCAGTGTCCCATTCTGAGGTACTGGGGGTGAGGGCTTCAACATATGAATTTAGGGTCAATTCATTCCATAACTCAGAGTAGAACAGGAGGCTGTCAGAGTCACTCAGGGGAGAGATGATGAAGGAGAGCTGCATGTAACGCTGTTGGGGATTAGAGCTGGTAGGCTGATGGGGGGATCAAAGGTGACTCCCCCGTTGCTGGCATGGACAATGGTGCCATTGGTTGAGGTGTCTGTGGGGAATAGAGAGGAGGAGGTGGTGTGTTCCCTTTGTGGTATGTTACGATTGCAGACGGGGGTTTTAAGAAAGACCTCAGCCTGAGAATAAGATGTGCATGTCATCCGTATGTGGAGGGCAGTTGAAACCAGGGATGTTGATGAGACCACCTGCCCTCTAGAAGGTGTAGACAGAGAAGGCTGAGGACCAAACCTTTCAGAAGAGCAAATTCTGAGGTGTGAAGAGAATGAAAGGAATCCATTTGTGATTAAGCCACAAAAACAAACCAAAAATCAAAAAAAACCCTACCATCTTCTTTCTCTTTAACCTGAAGCAGAGTCCCCCTGAATCATAAAGAAGTGACATGAAGCAAGATTATGAATAAAGAAGATGAAGTTGATGGGAACCACGAGTTACATAAAAGAGAAAATGAAACAAGAATCAAGAAAGAAGTTACTGATGGATCCTTGGTTTGTTAATTAGGGGTCTGGCTTTCCATATCTCCTCATTTGTTATGGGCTGCTGGTGAATTAATAGATCTCTCAACAAAAGGACATTTAAATCAATGTATGGCACCTGCTTAAATTCTCAAGAAACCATTAATTACACATTCTTAAGAAAATGAGCTATGATACAACTCTTCTAACTGTATAATTCCTATCTATGACTCTTAATCACACGACTTTCCAGCTGCAAGATGGATCTTCTCTATTCATCTTCTCTGGTTCTGACCAATTAAACATTTTCTTTCATAATCATAACACTTCATGGGCCAAATCTTCAAAAGAAAAGGAGCTTGTTAGCAACAAACCGTCTCCCCTTGCTAAATTATGCTGAATTAGAATTCCTAAAAGTATAATATATACATACAGGGCTTTATTAACACATTCAGGCTTAGCAGAACAATGGAAATATTATTTTGTGGCTTGATTTTGTTTGAATGTGTTTTCAGAAGAATTCTTTAAAAAAAAACTTTAACAATTAATAAATAAATTCCTGTCAAACTGAGGTCAGATTTTGCACATAGCCTATATACTCTGAGAGAATACAGATGACCATGATAAGAGTGTGTAAGTTTATTCAGAAGAAATCATTATTTTCTAAAAGAATTAGAATGTCTATACAGACAGCCTTTGGGCATTTTATAGCTTGATTCATGTTTAATGTTCACTGACAACATGTATCATAACTGTACAGTGGCCACTGTAGATTTCTTTTCCAGAAACCATTCATTTCCAATGATCAAAGCACAAGTTTCCTCCACTGGGGTTTTCTGAGTGCAATACAGGAGCAGCACAAGGAAGAGTGAATGGTCTGGTTCCCAGTTAGCTGCTCTGCCTAAGATTCCACAATCCTGCTATCAATCCAGACTCACCAAGCATAAGGGGGAAAATTAAGGATTTATGGCCTAAACCAGGGCCAAATCTGACCATGCAGTAACCTCCTGTCTATGGCTGCACAAACCCAGGCACCCCATTGGTTTATATATTGTCTTTGGCAGAGTTGAGTAGTTGCAATAGTGACTGTAAAAGCAGAGCCTAAAATATTTACTATCTGGTCTTTTGCAGAAAAAAAATTGCCATCTCCTGGTACAGACTACTTGCACTTAACTCAACTACCTCAAGTGCTGTGACCATCGAAACATCTTAAAACCATTCTGAAGAAAGAGATACAGAAAAATACATGCCAAGAAGCCAACCACGTCATAATCTACTCCTGCTCGATGCAAATCTACATCATCTAAAGGTAGCTTTCTTTTTATTCTTACACTATCACCTTTATACACGCTTTTATTCATGGTCCCCCAAACAAACCATCAGTTGGTCCAATGTAACATGTTGTTTTTAGGGCAGATGTGAACCACTGATTTCTTTGCCTAATGAGTCAATAAGACATGGGAACCTGCAAAATTAGGGGCTGGAGTTAGTGCCCTTCATCCAGTCCTTAATCCAGGATGGGGTAGGGTCTTCAAACATCGCCTGTTGTCCATCACTTGTGAGCACTGAGGCTCATGCGACGGGCAGACACTTCTCAAGGTGTCCGGCAGCGGGAACACAGCTAGGGATGGAGCTTCTTCGTTATGTAGACCTCGCTTGCTTGTGACGTATTGAGGAGCCCTTGGCTTACTGCCCTCGCTTAATTTGACTAATATCGCCAGACCCCACCACTTTCACATGGTTTTGGAACAAAGACAAAATGCCTATGTTTCTGGTACACATTTTTTTTTCAAAATCAAAATCTGTCCAGGGCCGTTATCTACCCTCCCCATACCGGTCCTCTCACTCATGAAAAGCTTTTCACACATAGATGTAGGATGGTCCTTGCATTCAGCCTGAGAACACACTGAGAAAATATGAATTGGAGAATGCAAGAAAGCTTTTCTCTCCATTGGATTATGCCTGTACTCTAAAGGCCAGCAAATAAACCAGCCATAGGTGCAGACGCTTAATAAAACCATTCAGGAAGCTCTAGTAAGCAGGGCCATAACCGTTTCCACCCACTTCTGTCTCGTACCTGATCTCCTTGTAGTGTGTGCTGGTCAAGAGGTGTCTTGGTGGCAATGTTGCTGTAGTAGGCGTAGGACAACTCCCAGTCCAGGGGGTAGTGATCAATACCCTGGTAGTGTTTGTACCCAAGGTTCATCGAAGACAGCCTCTCACTGCCCTGGCCTCCAACCAAACTATACAACATGCCCTGTTAAGAAGAAATGGACAGTGTTCACAAGATTATAGAAAAGGGTCATAAAATCCTAAACATAGAAAGGTCATCTGGCCTCACCTCTACATATGAGCCTAGTCATTCCAGAAACAAGTTAACATGCCTTTTTTAAAAACGTTAGAAAAGAAGACACAAGAGCTTTCTAATGGCTATCTGTCCTTCTCAATGTCTAACAGCTGAAAATTCCTTTGTCCTTTTCTCAGTGAAGATTGGGAGTCCTCCCCTGACTTACCTCATAGCATCTCTTTGTGTATCTGACGACTGTTCTAAGGATCTCGGTCCACTTCAGCTATGTCACCTACGGTCAGATGATCTGAATAGTGGGCCACGTCCCAACCTCACACTCTCAGAACGTTAGTGTTGGGAAGGGTCTTTAGAGATCAACTGGTCCAACCATCTCATTTCAGAGTCGAGGAAATAGAGGCTCAGAAAGTTGAAGTCCTATGTCCTTGGTCAACCAGCCATTTTGTGACAGAGACGGGGCTAGAATCTTCTACCCTATTCCACCTTGGTGGGGACTGCCTCAGGGACTTGGGAAAGCATGCCATCAGTCATGAGCTTCTACAGCCAGAGACACACACAAAGAAGTCAAGTGAAAGGAACACAGAGCCACCTGGGAAGGTCTAACAGTCTGAGCCTCTTCAAATCCAGGATGAACAATCCCATGTACACAAACAAAAACTAAAGGTGATCAGGGACCATTTAGCAGCACTTATAAAAATGCGATTCCAAATGTTAGGCAAGTTGCATAATAAATTTGGATTCAATACCACAAAACCATCTAGTATGACATTTATTTTAATGACAGGAGGCTGGATGTGACAATACTTTGCTTAGAGATCCAAATGATTTCACTTAGCTAAAATGTCATATGGGATGCTGGACCCACAGCCAGAATAGTTACGGGCCCAGCCGCTCCGCGGCATGTGGGATCTTCCCGGACCGGGGCACGAACCCGTGTCTCCTGCATCGGCAGGCGGACTCTCAACCACTGCGCCACCAGGGAAGCGCGAGTGTAAAGTTTTTAAAGGACTCCAGGGAAAATGAACATGTCCAGTTCCACCCGGGGCATGAGAGCCTTACTCTGCAAATATAAGGCAGGTAACTGATGTTCCTGGAGCCTGTGATATACTCTACCTGCAGCTGATCCCGAGGTACATTTAATCCAGTTTCATAAAAGACTGCGAGGTAGTAGGATGCTTTATGGTATCCACAGCAGCTGGCATCCATCAGAAAGGGGACGACAGAGCTAATTTGGTGAAGACCATCAACAAAGGAAAGTCTCTTTACAGCCTTCTCGAATATCCGCCCACCAATTTCTAATATGGATTCACTTTGGTTCCTCAGCACTGTAAATAACACAATTCACAGAACACACAATTAACTACCATGGGGTCGACAAAATAAGTGGGAACAGCCAACTAAATCACCTGAGTTATTAATATGGTTGGTCCTGCAGTGACTTGATATATACCAGCTTCTGGGGAGGTAAATCAAACCCGTTGGGGGTGTCATTCTGTAAACAGCTTTTCCTTTGGCACTAAATGACAGCCTAGTATCCTGGAGAAAAGGATGTGCCTTCTATAGCTGAGAGAGCGCCTCAAGAGAGTAATTTACTCAGTGTAACTCACCACCAAGTCAGGACCACTAAAACTGCCAGAGAGATTTTTTTTTTCCCTCTAAGACTCTGAAGGAGGGTGTGTTTTATCTCAGAAATAGTTCCTAGGTGCTGCTGTAAAAAGTTGAGCACAAGAACCTTATTCTGAGATGCTTTCTTATCATCTTTTGCTTCCAGTTTTCCTTGTGGGTTTCTAAATACAATAAAAAGAATGAGTCAACTTTTATTGAGGGCCTATAAAATGCCAAATACTGGGTTGAGTGTCTTATGCAAATTATGTCACGTAATCCAAACATATTTTAAGAGGTAAGTACTATTATTAGCGTCCTCATTTTTCAGATGAGGAGACTGAAGCCTGGAGAAGTCGACTAACTTGTCCAAAGTTACCAAAGCTGGCAAATGGCTGAGCCAAGCTTAGAATCCAGCTTGGTAGGTCACAAAAGCAAGATTCCTACTCACTCTGCTTCACCTACCTCCTGACTAATGGGCAGCCAGTTGCCACCATGAGTAGAGACCACTTTACGCAACTGCTTTAAGCTATGATACTTCCTTTTACCTAGTTCTCCCATAAATTGTTAAACTCTTAAGTCCAAATGGGCAAGTTATACGGCCCTATAATCTGCTACAGTCTTTTAAAGTCCATCTACATTATTCATCTCTCGTTTTATTAATTCAGCCAATGAACGTTTACAATTCTATTCTGTGCATCTACTAGATGCTATGTTACAAACAGCTATATAGGATTGCGTAGGTACAATTTCCATTTAAAGAGATGTGGTCAATTTATTTAAAACTAAAATTTTCTCCCCCTAAGAATTATACCCAACATTTTTCTTTGATTTTCTTCATTCCATCCCAAATTAAAATGTTGTTAACTAACAACTTCCAGGAGGCAACAAGAGACTCACTCTATCAGCGCTCCATCAAGGAATGAACAGAGATGAGTTTCCAATGCGGGAAAACTCTCAATGAGAGGATTTGAGATTGGATTTAAGGGCAATTCCTCGGCAGAGGTTGATACCTCTTCCAAGGCATCAACACAGAAGCCAGTAGGATCCACGGATGAAACTGTGAAACCCAAACCATGGATTATGAGCTAATGCCTATCCCTTTGGGCACACAGGCAGGCTGGCTGCCCCTGGTAGGGGGGCACATGCCTTCACTTGCTGAGCTGTGGAAAAGGAGCCCACCTACCCCCTCACCCAGCGCTAAGGCAGTCCCATCTCCTGGCTCCTGGAACCCCTCACCTCCGCCCTCTCCAGGTTTCTGAGAGGCAGCAGCTTGGATCTGCTTTTACTTACTCTCCATCCCAAGAGGTAGGTGCTAAAAACAACACCTTAACTAAACACATGGAGTTTGCTCCTCTGTTTTGTTTTTAATCCCTAAAGAAATAGCTGCCTGTTGTTAAAAAAAAAAAAAATCAAATAATATAGATTTGTATAAAACAAAAACAGAAGTCCTCTCTCTCCCAAATCTTCTTTAATAGTGAAGATAAACTGTTGAAAGCTTGGTGTATATACTTCCAGACTTTTCCTTGGCATAGACAATAATTCATTACACATCTCTCTGCTTATATACATATACATTTTCTTTCTAAAAAGCCCCTATAGGTTTGGACTCTCAACTTTTTTTCCCTTATGAGTGTAATTTTTTATCAAACTATATTTGATTTACAATACTGTGTTAGTTTCAGGTGTAGAGCAAAATGACTCATATATACAGATTCTTTTTCAGATTCTTTTCCGTTATAGGTTATTACAAGATATTGAGTATAGTTCCCTATGCTAGACAATAAATCGTTGTTTATCTGTCAACTTTCTTTTTTAAATTAACCACATACCATGAATACCTGTCCACAGCAGTCAGAAGCTCATTCTTCCTAAAGTTTCAATAGTATTGCATTCTATAGCAGTGCCGTTCTTCCAACCGGTTCTCTATTTTTAGACTCTTGGGTTTCTTCCACTGCTTTTGCTATAACCAGCAACACAGCAATGAACATCCTCGAGCATTTCCCTCTGCTCATCTGTTGGGATGTATCTGAATAATAACCCTCTTTTCCACCAGGAGGCCGGGGATCTCCTTTTGGATTCTCCCTTTGCATAGCTGAGAGGAAAATTCCATCCTACCCAACCATTAGACAGGATAAGAACTTTCTCCGCTAGATTTGGTATGTACTGCAGTACTCAGATGGAGTTGCAAAGTAAATCCTACTCCTACTTATTCATATATTTACTTTTAAATATATACTCATCTCCGATACCCCTCTGTGCACACTCTGAGCAAAGCAACATTAACAATTTGTTAACGATTCATTCCAGCCTTACCTGCTCTGCCAGATTCATCTTGCTGTGCAGTAGAAGCTAACACAACATTGTAAAGCAACTATACTACAATAAAAATTAATTTAAAAAAAAGCCATTTCACACAAAAAATAAAATAAAATAGGCATTAAAAAATATCTAATATGATGAGTTTTGCCTGAGTACCCAAAGACATGGGCTTTGGGGGCTCAGAGGAGAAAAGAGACTCCAAGCCAAATGCACGTCCAAATGAAACACTTGCCCTGCTGACCTCTGGCACAGAATCCAAGCAATTATTACTGTGATCGCCCAGATAGCTGGGACTGCAGGAGAATAAGGATCAGGAGGGCGATCCTTCACAAAGTTCAAATCCTTAGCAAACACACAAAAAAACTTTGCAGACTGAAACGGAGGCAGGTTGAAAAACCTTCATTATTTCTTTTACCTATTAAAATTCTTAACTCCCCCCAGACATTACCAATCAGTATTTTCTCTGCAAAAGAATCTAGACAATTTTCTGCACTAGTGAGTATAATAATAAAATAATAATACTTCTAAAGGAAAACCACTCGTTTTGCACATTCTTTAAAGTTTGAATTCCAAATGTGGCACAAAATCAAAGCTCTGATGTCACTGGTGGTATTGTAAAACTGGCAATTGAAAAATCCATGTAATGAAACTGTTAATTTCGCCCAACAGGTTTAGCATATGCATTTTTTCTAGTAGATCTATAACTAAAAAACATGCCTTATTTATGGAGATTAATGGAGTAATGAAAAACAAACAAACAAAATAGAAGTAGGAGCCATTTTCCCATTTTTCTTTCTTCCTACACCAGAAGCTAAGGAAACAAAGGCACCACCACCATTAACTCTTAATCCCCGAGTAGCACAGCGTCGTTTATTTTGCTCTTTTTTCCTTTTTCCAGCAATATCACAAGGTCACCATTTGTGCGCTCATCATTGGTTTGTTTTGTTTTGTTTTGTTTAATTTTTGGCTGCATTGGGTTTTCGTCGCTGAGAGCGGGCTTTCTCTAGTTGCGGCGAGCAGTGGCTACTCTTGGTTGTGGTGTGCGAACTTCTCATTGTGGTGGCTTCTTTTGTTGCGGAGCACAGGCGCTAGGCACACTGGCTTCAGTAGTCGTGGCATGCAGGCTCAGTAGTTGTGGTGCACGGGCTTAGTTGCTCTGCCGCATGTGGGATCTTCCCGGACCAGGGCTCAAACCTGTGTCCCCTGCATTGGCAGGCGGATTCTTAACCACTGCGCCACCAGGGAAGCCCACACTCATCATTAAAAGAGGCAAAAAGCAGAAAATGAGAAGGTAGTCACCTACTGAAGGAACCAGAGCTGCCTCTGATGGAGAATTTGGGAGAAGAAAGGCAGACTTATTCCTTATGAGGGGAACGAGACAACAACAGGAAAGTTATTTTTAGTTTCAAGCTTCCAAAAGGTGTAATGCATCCAGGGAAGAAGTTTGAAAAGGGAAAAAAATGTGAAAGGAGAAAATATCATTTACCCAGAAAAGGAAAGATCTTCACCAAGTTTACTGATTTAAAAAAACACAGCACATCCTTCATTTGCATTCTCATTTGATGAGCTCCACTGGGCTCCCGAGACTCAAAGAAGTGGCCTATTTCTCTCTCAAAAGTAAACTACTTGTACTTTTCTGTCCTGTGCACATTGTCTGGTTTTATACATGTAACTTCTCTCCCTCCCTCCTCCTCGCCCCCTCCCTCCTTCCCTTTCCCTCTTTCTCTCTCTCCGTGGATTTTTTTTTAAACTATAAAGATGCTTTCTTAAATTAAAAAAAAATAAGATAAAGGTCCTTTAATGAACAACAGTGAACATAGCTCTTAAAGGACACAGGATCCTGGCGTTACTAAATAACCCCATTGTGTTTCTACCATTTCCATGCTCTGAGTTTTAGTCTCCAAATAAACACTGCAATTGTTGGCAAAAATAAGAAGAGTTAGAAACAAGCTAGAGGGACGATAGTGCAGCCAGCACCTGTCTGCATATTGTGTAGAGGAACCTCGTCCCCTGCACTCTGCTCTCTGAAGCCTGGGGCAGGAGTCAGGCTGTGGCCCTGAAGGAACAATGCAGATGGTGTCAGCCCTGGGAGGGGAGCCCAGCCTCAGACCTGGCTTCCTCCCGAGAACCATTTGCTGGCAGACCTTGGACTTTCTGTAGCCACAGTCATCAGCTACCATGGGCTCAGAGGTGCCCAGTCCAGCATGAAAGGAAGAAAGGAAATAAACAGTTCTGGCCTCAGGGCAAATGTCTGGAGGGTGTGCTGGTCCACCCACCTGTCACGCTTCCCTGGGGCTCCCTGCCTTCGAGACCCCCTGCACGTGGGCCATTGTGTCCTTCCTTGCTCCTTCCTGCCATACCAGCTCTCTGGCCTGGAGCCCCACCTAGCTCTGCCATTCCTGCCACCTCTTACCAGCTGGTTCTCACCGTTTCTCTTCCCTGATGCCAGAGCCCCATTCAGAGGGTTTTTGAATTCAAAGCATTCCATTTTGTCAAGAAAGGTGTGAGAGGAGAGTAAAAAGAAACAGCCAGTATACTTCTTAAAGGATGAAAAGGCGTGAATACTAAAATACTACCAGCCTAGCATTAGAAAAAGCCCCAATGCAAATAGGGCAATTTCTATGCTCTGACAAGAGCCATTTTCCTAAAGAACTAGAGTTTCCCCAGGAAACAACACAGAGGTTGACCAAGCAGAATGGTCCCCCTGAAGTCTTTTTTTTTTTTTTTACGTATTTATTGGAGTATAATTGCTTAACAATGGTGTGTTAGTTTCTGCTTTATAACATAATGAATCAGTTATACATATACATATGTTTCCATATCCCCTCCCTCTTGCATCTCCCTCCCACCCTCCCCCCCCCGAAGTCTTGAACATGGGGTCTTGTGTCAGATGCCCCCCAGAGCCTGGACAGCGGTGAACTTCAGGACAGAGCATCACAGGAGCATTCCTGGGCCACTCGAGGAAATCAGGATGCAGAGCCGTGGCAGGAAGGGTTGGCTGCTACATCTGTGTGCGCTGCAGTTGGGTGCCCCAAGAGCACTGATGTCTTTACTTATTTATTTATTTTTATAAATTTATTTATCTTATTTATTTATTTTTGGCTGAGTTTGGGTCTTTGTTGGTGCACGCGGGCTTTCTCTAGTTGCGGCGAGCGGGGGCTACTCTTCGTTGCCGTTACGGCGCGTGGGCTTCTCACTGTGGTGGCTTCTCTTGTTGCGGAGCACGGGCTCTAGGCACGCGGGCTCAGTAGTTGTGGCTCACGGCTCTAGAGCTCAGGCTCAGTAGTTGTGGCGCACGGGCTTAGTTGCTCCGCGGCATGTGGGATCTTCCCAGGCCAGGGCTCGAACCCTTGTCCCTTGCATTGGCAGGCAGATTCTTAACCACTGTGCCACCAGGGAAGCCCCTGGCCCACTTTTGTTGTCAGGGGAGAGTTGAGAGACAGCATCCTGGCTGACCTGGCAAACAGGACTGTACTTGCAAAGGCGTCTTCAGAGCCAGGACAGCAGCTTCTGAGGGAGAAGCAGGCTAAGGAAGCGTGAGAGAAGTGAAAAAAAATGTGGAGGAAAGGAAAATAAGCCCACAGACTCCATCGGTCTGGATTGGTGCTATGGCTTAGCTAGTGCAGACCTTGAATTTGTATCTCCTGGAAGTTAAACTCCTTGTTCCTTCACTGATTCACAGACCCAAAAAGATGTTTTGAGTATTTCCAATGAGATAACTTATTCATCTGGAGTGTGTTCAGTGGCTCAACAAATACTTATTTCAGGTCTTCAAAGAAAACCTAGATTCTGTTGCTGTCTTTGAAGACGTCTGAGCTCCACTGTGGAATCAGACAGGCAAATCAATATTGTAATGTGGTAAGATAGGTACTGATAAGGGGACACCTACAAAATGGCAAGGGGGGCAGGGGAGATGGAACTGACTGCCTGGGGGGACAGGAAAGACGATGTGAGCAGGCAGTGTTTGAGCTGGGACTTGAAGGCTGCTTGCAAGGCAGGCAAATTGAAGAGCATGGGTGGCTGAGGTGTGTTCTTTGAGGGGAGGGGGGCATAAATGCACTGTATAGGGTCATATGGAAGAAGGATTGATAACTAAGCAGCTAACGTATGCCCAGCACCGTTGCAGACACTGTGAAGGAATAGGAAGCATAGTGGGATACTTATACCTCTCGCATTACCCTCAACAAGCTTGCAGTCAAGCGAGTAATGGACACACCCATAGGATCAAAGCACTGTAAGTCAAGGCAGATGAGATGAGCCCTATCCGGGCGACTCTATCTCTCATATCCATAGGGTACCTTTCTGTCTGTGAAGCTCTTTCGTAGACACTGTCACTTTATGAGAGCATTACATTCTTCATTCCTATGAAACCAGACTTTCCCCGGTATATAAGTTACAAACATAAATTACCTGTCATACCCATAAGGATAGCTATTATCAAAAACCCAGAAAATCACAAGTGTTGGTGAGAATGTGGAGAAATTGGAACACTTGTATGCTGTTGACGGGAATGTAAGATGGCGCAGCCCCTATGGAAAACAGGATAATGGTTCCTCAAAAGATTAAACATAGAATTACTGTATGATCCAGCAAGCCCACCTCTGAGTATACAGCCAAAAGAACTGAAAGCCGAGTCCTAAAGAGATACTTGTACACCACGTTCAAACCAGCACTATTCACAGTAGCCAAGAGGGGGAAGCAATCCAAGTGTCCATCAACAGATGAATGAATAAACAAAATGTGGTATGGACACACAATGGAATATTATTCAGCCTTAAAGCAGAAGGAGATTCTGACAGATGCTATAACATGGATGAACCTTGAGGACCTTATGCTAAGCGAGATAAGCCAGTCATGCAAAGACAAATACTGTATGATTGCACTCATATCAGGTATCTAGAAGAGTCAAGTTCATAGACACAGAAAGTAGAATGGTGGTCACTAGGGACTGGGGGTGGGGGCAGGGGCAGGGCGGGGAGTTGTGGTTTAATGAGTACAGAGTTTCAGTTTTGCACGATAAGAAAGTTCTAGAATCTGTTGTGCAACAATGTGAACGTACTTAATGCTACTGAAGGGTACATCTAAAAATGGTGATGATGGAGAATTTTAAATTATGTGTATTTTACCACAAATTTTTAAAAAAATTACAGTCCTTAAAGAGGGAGGGTGTAAATATTTGGGGATTCTCTTTTGCAGTAGAAAAATAGAGCTCAGTCTTTTGGCAACAACTAGAAGGTGGTGACCACTCCTGACCTCACTGGGCGGAATGCAGAGGACACTCCTACTGGTTGAAAGCTTCCGACTCTGCACTCCCTGCACCGTTCTCATGGCTCCTTTGAAGTACATCGTTGGCTCAGAGGGAGAGCAGATGATCCATCTAAAATCACACAGTGTCGGGGGAAAACGCTGCCGTCTGAAGCGTGCACGTGCAGCAGCCTGGCAGTAGAGTTGGCTGTATATGTGAGGAGAGGCTGCCAAGAAAAGGGTGAGTCTGTCGCAAAGAACCCGAAATTACAGGCCATTGTCTCATGCTGTCGTATATATTTTTTTAATGCCAGGAAAAAAATAATTCCACCAATTAATTCCCTTTGTGGGAGCTATGGGAGCATTTTTCCTAATGCTTTGCATTTAACCTAAGTCACTCTCATTCAAAACATGGCCTCATCTTTGTCCTATCCTGGGCCACTTGGTCAATACTTGTCTAGTGAATGAATGAATGGAAGGTTGTGATACGAGTGACTTAAGCTACTCACACGGTTTCATTCCTTATCTTTGTTACTGCACCTACTCAGTTCCTACAGCAAGAATTCTAAGCAGCCAACATCTGATCCTTGAGTCTGTTCTTGTAGCTTATCTCAGATACAAGAAATGTAACATGATGAGGATGTTCTAGTAAAGTCTACTGGTCAACAGGACCAAACAGCTCAGGCCAGCAGCAGAAAACATGATGCAAACATAGTTCCTATTGACTAGAGTTGTCCAAAGCACTGCAAAGCCAGCTAGACACTCACAGCAGGATAAACTTGGATCAAAAGTTATGTGAGGAACCAGGAATAGATACATAGTCACACCAGTCAGACTACTCTTCTTTTTATAGGAGACCAGAGTAAAGTTATGTAAATAATGTAATTTTTTTCCCCTCAATTTACAAAATCAAATTTTCTGCACTTCCCTCAGGATTGTTAGAAACTGGGCACAATGTCTGACACCAATCTCTCTCCAGGGTTAACCACAGAGATTATCTAGTTAACTATGATGGCCCCAAGCAAGGGCAGTGTGCCAGGTAGAGATGAATTTAAATGGGTGTAAGCCCTACCCCTGCAGGAGGCCCCCAGTCCCTATGGATGGGACAACGTGAACTAGAAAAATAGGGGGTGAAGGCAGAATGGGAGCCTGAGGTTGGTTCTGGAGATTTGCCTACCCTGACTACCCTCCCTCCCCACCTGTTTCTGGGCCCCAGGAAATGGCAGGGAGAGGCGGGATGCAGGTGGCTGCATTCCCAGGCAGATAGGGGCCCCTCCATGTATGCTCCCTGGCGCTGATCTAAGCCGACTTGGCACCAGAAGGACCTGACCGGCTCCTTGGGCACCAGCAGTGGGCCCTAAAGTGGCAAATCCGGCTTTGTGTCCCCCTCCCCCCAGGCATGGGGCCCCGGAAGCCTGACCGAGGGCAGCTGGACGCGTGTCTATGCTGCAGTGTGACAACTCCCCAGCACTGCAGCCCATCAAGTCTCAAGGTTTGGGGGTTCATGATCTGGGTTAATTAGCTCCCTTTCTAGGCCTCCACAGAGAATAAAATCATTCTGCATTTTTTTTTTGCGGTACGTGGGCCTCTCACTGCCCGCCCCCCCCGCCGCGGAGCACAGGCTCCGGACGCGCAGGCCCAGCGGCCATGGCCCACAGGCCCAGGTGCTCCGCGGCATGCGGGATCCTGCCGGACCGGGGCACAAACCCGTGTCCCCTGCATCGGCAGGCGGACTCCCAACCACTGCGCCACCAGGGAAGCCCCATTCTGCATTCTTTAAAAGAAACTCCTGAGCAGTAAAAATAACACAAAAACATTCTTTACTGAGAGTATTTGCTTGAAAAAGAATGTTTTGTGAAAATGATTCACTCCTGTTCCTAATCAGTAAAACTATATTTAAATATACCTGAATCTCATAAAGCCAGTTTTGAGGTGATGTGGTCTTTGCCCGTTTAGCCTACACTTTCCAACATGCATCACCCTCTTCCATTCACCTGTCTCAGGGGGCAGTTCAACCACCTCCCAGAAGGCCCACGAAAACCCAGCAATTGTCTCTGCCTGGTAGTAATAGTGTAACACTTACACAGCAGTGATCCTCCACCGGGGGCGATTTGACCTCCCTGGGGACACTTGACAATATCTGGAGACATTTTTAGTTGTCACCCTTGGGTGGAGGTTTATGGGAGGGGACAGAGTCCTGCTGGTATCTAGTGGGTAGAGACCAGAAATGCAGCTAAACATCCTATGATACACAGGACAGATCCTTCACAGCAACGAATTATACAAAATGTCAGTAGTGCTAAGATTGAGAAACGCTGTTTACATAGAGTTTACTAAGTGCCCATACTCTTCTAAGTGTCAATTCCTTAACCCAACACTAGAAGAGAGGGACTATTGTCATCCCCATTTTGCAGATGAGGAAACTGAGGCTCAGTGAAATGAAGTGGCTTGCCCAAGATCACACAGCTAGTAAGTGCTAAGTTAATATCAGAATCAGGTCACTTGGCTGCAGAGGCTATGCTGACACCTGACTCCACATGGCCTCCCTTTCCCAGATCCAGGCAGTGATGAAGTCCCTCAGAGCCAACCCCTTATATCCTTTGGCTCCATCTACATCACTCTGCCCCATTCAGGCCTCCATCCTCTCCTCCCCGGGCCATGCAGTGGCCCCCCTGCTTCCAGCTCCACAGCACTCTAGTTTACCTCCCTCAGTCTCCCACTGCTGACAAGAGTGACCTCAAAAACCCAGATCTGATCACGCCTCTAGCCCCTGCTTGAAACCCTTCAACAGGTCCCCGTCACCTACAAGGTAAAGCTCCAACTTGTTAGGATGGAGTCTAAGCTCTAGTAAGGAGCCCTCCCATGTTGTTGGTGGGAATGTAAATTGGTGCAGCCACTATGAGAACAGTATGGAGGGTCCTTAAGAACTAAAAATAGAACTACCATATGGTCCTGCAACCCCACTCCTGGGCATATATCTGGAGAAAACCATAATTCAAAAAGATACATGCACCCCAATGTTCACTGCAGCACTATTTACAATAGCCAAGACATGGAAGCAACCTAAATGTCCATCGACAGATGAATGGATAAAGAAGATGTGGTATCTATACACACTGGAATACTACTCAGCCATAAAAAAAGAAAAAAAATAATGCCGTTTGCAGCAACATGGATGGACCTAGAGATTCTCATACTAAGTGAAGTAAGCCAGACAGAGAAAGACAAATATATGATATCACTTATATGTGGAATCTTTAAAAAAAAGATAGAAATGAACTTATTTACAAAACAGAAATAGACCCACAGACACAGAAAATAAACTTAGGGTTATCAAAGGGGAAAGAAAGGGGTGGGATAAATTAGGAGTTTGGGATTAACATATACACACTACTATAAGTAAAATAGATAACCAACAAGGACCTACTATATAGCACAGGAAACTATATTCAATATCTTGAAATAACCTATAACAGAAAAGAATCTGAAATATATATATATATATATATATATATATATATATATATATATATATATATATATAACTGAATCACTGTGCTGTATACCTGAAACTAACACAACATTGTAGATCAATTTTACTCCAATAAACAAATAATTTTTAAAAAAAGAATAATCACTCTCCAGGCCTTCTCCTGCTTCCCAAATTCCTTGCACGTCATTAAAAGTGACATGCTGTTCCCATCTCTCTGCCTCTACTCTGCCTGCAATACCTATCCCCACCTTGCTTATCTGGCAAACATCAATTGACCCTTCAAGAATCAATCCCAGTGTCACCTCCTCCAGGAAGCCTTCCTGGAGCACCCTAGACTTCCAAGTAGAACTGACCACTCCCTTCTTTGTGCCTTTGCCAATTACTCCCATAGCTTTTATTTTTAAAAATACATTACCATTTTTCTTTGCTTTCAAGTCGGTCCCTCAAGGGCAGAGAGAGACCTTGTACTATTTTACTTACCTCTGAAGTCCAGCCAAGTAACTGAGCAGTCACTCAGCAAATATCAAATGAACCAAAGAGGAAATATCTTGTATGGTTTGAATTCTTTCAAGATGGGGTGAGGGTGAATCACTATCTGCAAAGAGAGTCTATCCCACTGGACACTGCCATTTTTAGGAAGTTCTTATATGCAGCAGCAGTCAGTTTCTGCATTGCCTTGACCCAAGGGTTTGGTCATATGCCCAGGAATACCATGGGCTGCTGCTGACCGCTAAGATAGTTCTCATTACCCTCCTTCTCATTCCCTTCCCCAGGCTGAACACCTCCAGCTTCTCTTCTCTTCCTAACAGACACTGTTTCAAGATTCCTTGTAGTCTTACAGTATGTACTTCATTACTACGCAAACGTAAATCACAATGGACTTAAGCTGGACACATTTGCAAAATATACACAGATTCCTGAGATGCTGCTTAAAATGTACTTCAAATCAAAGGTCTCAAGTTCAAGGGCCCGAGGGCCCGAGCAGGTAAGATCCATGACTGAAGTCAGCAGGAGGTGCTCAACCAGAGGCAGGAAGGGCTGTGGATGGACAGAGCCTGCCTGTCCCAACCACACACCTCTGGGATTGCTGCCACTCAGGAACGGAGGCCTGGCATCGCCAGATCTTTGGATCTTCTGAGAAAAGCTAGAAATTTGCATTTTCATGGAAGTTTTTAGATCCCTGTAACTAATTTTTTTTTAATTGACAACAATGTGTATGCCAAAGCAATCACATTTGGGGGTCAGCTCTGGTTGTCAGCTGCTTGTTTGTGGCCTTGGCTTTAAATAAAGAATTGCTCAAGTGATTCCTAAATTTAAGTTTTTGTATTTAGGGTTGAAAATGTGCACAGATACATTGAGTGGTGGACACATTAAGGGCAGAATTTAAATTTGAAATTAAGCTAGAACACTAGGGTTAAAAATAACTTCAAGGCATAAATCACTAAAGAGGGTGAGGGAAAGCAGAAAAACAGGGACCTTCCTAACCAGCGTCCAAAGGCGAGCGAGGCACAGACTCAATTACCTGTCACCAGACCCATCTCCAGCAAGGCCTGGAACAAGCTTTGGTGCTTGGCTTTCAGCTCCTTCTCCCAGAGGAGGGCTCTGCACATCGAGGGCCGCCCGTACCTGAGCTTCAAGTCCAGGTAGGAATTCTGGAGGTCGCCTACAGGAAAGGGAAGCACAGGATACCATTAGAGGGAAGCCTTGCCTCTCTAACTCCCTTCCTCTATGGGGAACTAGAAATAAGAGGTCAGACTTAGCATTACTGGATGTTGGTTTGGGTGCATCCGGGATTTGAAATTGGCTACAATGCCTCTGCCTCGAGGTCACAAATTCAAAGCCAAGTCCAAGGGAAATGTGCCAAAGTTGCTGAAGGCTGTTGAATAATTCTACAGAATGAGCAGATGGCCTCGGACTGGTCCCCAGGAGGACAATATCTAGGCCATTTTGTTGGCAGTGTGAGTCAACAAAGCACAGGGACCTCCCCAGGGAGGAAAGGCAGTAGAAGATGTTAGGAGAATCTTCCCAATGCCCCCAAACAGATCAGCATGCAAGACCAGCCTTCTGACTCTGGGTATCTCTCCTGAAATTACATCAGCTTTCAAAATCAGTTTCTTTCCTGTTTGGGACATTACTATTCCTATATATCTTCCCCTCTTCTGACTGCATCATATTTTCTGGATGATTCAGTGATGAGAGCAGCAGCTGGGAGACTAGTATAGCCTATTCTTAAATTAAATTGCGGAAGTGCTGCCTTTCTACACATACCTATCACCATCTCTAATCACTTCCTATGACCATTTTATGTGAACCCTATCAGAATGGGGTATGTTCAACATGCATCCATTCCTCCATGGTCTGAAATGGGAAGCTCATCTCTGGAGATGTTGAGATTACTTAGGCAGGACTGAAATACTCAATTTACTTTTGCTGATGGCAAAGGCCCCACAGGAATTTCTCTTCCAGAAAGAACATATGTGACTAACTCTAGTGCCACCATATCATGCAAGAAGATCTATAGCTAGAGAAATTTATAAGTGCTGGAACATTGGAAGACAAGACGGGATGAGTTTTATAACAGATACACACTCCGTATGAATGAAAGGATGTCTGCAAATACGGGCAGGCACGGAAGCAGTCTATTTGAAATTCATTCCTTCTGTTGAAAAGTTACCAATGTCTTCCAGAATGAGTCAATTTCAAAGATTTGAAAAATAAAACCCAGCCCCAAACAACAAAGCCATTGTTCAACATTTCCGAAGGCTAATATTCAGATATTAATGGTCCAAGACAAAAGTGCACCGACAGGGAAACATTTTTAATGATTAATTTATCTTCCAATTCATTTTTATTTTCTTAGACTGGCCTAAGATCCCATTATGGATGGGAATAATGCAATTTGAGGCTCAAAACACTCTCATTTATGTTCTTAAACTAAATTACAGCTAGTTGAAGCCACGAGGCAGGTTTGGGTTTTGCTGGCTATTGGTCTTGGTGGGATCTAGGTGGAAGGCACACTATCATTTGCATCCATCTGGGGAGGCCATACTTGCCCCCATTGGTCAAGTCACATATGTTCTATTCCAACCCCTTAGTGAAAGAAGCCAAGCATGCTGCTACAAATGCCTGGAGCTAAAAATCACTCTCCTGAAGTTCAATACTTACATGCTTCTTGTCTCCTGTCCCCCTGCTGTACCGTGGATGTGTACACAGATACTATTTCTTGAACCTCTGCACACCTTTCATAATATAACTTGATATGTTCAGCAAGTTGCTTCTCAAGTAGGGGATTGAAAATCTACAAGAGGGCAAGAAAACGGAATGAACAACAATTGTCATCAAACACCCATGGGTACCCATGAGGCTACGTTCAGGTGGATTTCCTTCTCCCACTGATAGCACCAGGTGGCTTGTCTGTACACAGATCATCTGCTTTGGATTCTCAAAGGAAGGGTGTTACTAGTAATTCAAGGACACGCCAGCTCTGACTGCTTCCCTCTAGCTTCTTTTTGTGGCATCTTCTCCACTGCAGAGCTTCTTAAGTGTTAGGATTTCCCAGAGACCAGGCCTTCATCCTCTTCCCTTCCCCGCCGCTATGTGCTATCCCCAGAAAATGACATTTATCTCCCCTGAGTTCCCAAAGGACCCCAAGTCTACCAGTGCTGCACCTGCTGCCTGGAAGCCTCCTCTCCTTTTCTTCTGTTTAGAAGGCTCCTACTCAACCTCCAAGAGCCAGATCCAAGGTCATCCCTTCAGGGCAGCCTCCCTAACAGCCTATCCCACCCTCATACATGTACCGATGCAGAGGACCGCACCTCGGCACTGCCAGACACAGTGCTCACATCTTTATTAAAGCATGTACCCCATTCTTTCATGACTTATCTGTTTAAGACCCAGGCAAGGAGCTCCTCAAGATCAGAGACCTGATCTCGATTCAGTGGTTTTCAAAATACGGGTTATGACCCATTGGAGGGTTGTGAAATTATTTCAGTGGTTTGTAACCAGCAGTGATTTTGTTTTTTATAGAGCAGAACACAGAACATCAGAGTACACTGAACATAGCAAGAATCTATATCGTTAGTAAAATTCTTATTTCAGTTTTGTGTTTTATATATATATATATATATATATATATATGTATATATTATGTGTATATGTATGTACATGTGTATTATATATGCTTATGTACGTACTGCCCATGCTATTAAATAGAGTTCTTACTGTGGACCACCTTCAAAAAAAAGTTTGAAAGCCACCACCTTAATTCATCTTGGACACCTCAGCATCTTGCACAGAGCCTGGCACATCGTAGGTGCTTAATAAGTATTGGCTGCACACATGAATAAAAGAATTTCATTTTTTTCCTCTTATAGAGGTATCTCAACAGGGGTTCTAAGATGACCTATGGGTGACAAGGTGCCCCATTTTTCCGAATTGACTTTGCCTAGTGACTCCTGCTTTTCCCAGAACAAATCCCACAAGGTCACAGGAATGAAAGAACGTTCCTTTTTTAGGTGTCCGGTGATCTCCTTACCAAGGCACGAACAGCAACCAGGGTGAAGGTTCCCTCATGGGGCAGCCCCCCTCTAATACCCGCCAGCTCTGCTGGAGCTGGCCTGGAGACTCCGACAATTCCATTCATTTGTGGGTGGATTTTGGACTTGAGAATTCAGTGCTGACTACAAAGCCCTCTATGATCTCCACCACTGCAGCCCACCCACCCAGTGTGAGCCAAAGGCCCACGTTTCTGGAGAGAGCAGTAAGCAGAACCAAGAGTCCTATTTGCTGGACTGTCTCCTCTCTGATACTTTAAATAATAGCATATAAAAGAAGCTTTACCAAATAGCTAAGACTCTCTCCTTTCATTAGCTTAATCACTGGATAGGCAACAGCCTGATAAAAATCGACTCTATAATTAAGCTACTAGTTATTAAAACGGAGGAAGTAAACGGTTTCCATTTTATGAGTACTAAATGAACCAAACCTTAACAAAAATCTATTATCACGTTTGCAGGGTGGAGGGGGAAGCCTCAATATTACTTATCTTTGGTGACAGAGCCGATGCGAGGTCCGGCTTAGATAAATCTTTTGTTTACACTGGAGTGGTTCCACAGTCCTGACCCACATGCCCATTACCCATAAGCATTCGAAAACTCCTTGGTCCCCTGGGCTCACCTGTGCAGGGTGCAGAGCATGGAGGCGATAGTACTTCAGGGGTCCAAAAAACCCTTCAATGCCGGCCACATACCTGCTCCCTCCAATAATGAAGTACCCAGCAGTGTCATTATAATGGAAATCCTCTCGGAAGCTAGAGAAGAACAAAGGGTTAAAAGAGTTCTGGGTTTGAACAGATTTTTTTTTTAAAGACTCTTTCTCCTTGACTTAGAACTCCAAATTTCCGCAAACCCTTCACTCTAGTTCTAGAAGATGAGACCATGGTGGGGTCAGGCAGACTTGGGCTAGGATCCCAACCCTGCTATTTACCAGCTGTGTAACCTTGGACCAGTTGCTTAACCTCTCTGAGACTGAGTCTTCTTATTAGTAAAATGAGAATTCCTCTCTTACTGGATTGATAAGAGGATTAAGTAAAGAAGTACAGCATCTAGCAGCACCTGGCCCACCATAAGTACCTTTTTTTCCTTTTTATTTATTTTTTATTTGACTTTTTATTTTATATTGGAGTATAGTTGATTAACAATATTGTGTTCGTTTCAGGTGTACAACAAAGTGATTCAGTTATACATATACATGTATCTATTCTTTTTCAAATTCTTCTCCTGGTTGTTACAGAATATTGAGCAGAGGTCCCTGTGTTACATAGTAGGTCCTTGTTGGTTATCCATTTTAAAGATAGCAGTGTGTACATGTCAATCCCAAACTCCCTAACTACCTTCCTACCCTTCCCCTCTGGTAATCCTAAATTCCACCATAAGTACTTAATACGTGCCGCCTATTGATATTGGTGAAATTGTTTAGCATCATTGGAATTATTTGGAATTGCTGATCTTAATTGGAAGTATTTTGCTCTAAAAGGAAAAAAAGAAAACTTGTTGAGTAGATAGAAGGTGGATGTGGAGGAAAATAAAAACATACCCTATTAGATAAGAACTGAGGTCAAATTCAGAGTTAGGAGAAGGAGGCCACAGCAAGGTCAAAGGGCTTGGCCAAAGATAAGCGGTCAGCACAGGTGATTTGTTGGAAGTCCACTTTGTCCTGAAAGACTTAAAGGATCAGGAAGGAAAATGGAGGGAAAAAAATGGGTCAGCATGAATAAAATGCACAAGTTGCTCCTGGCAGCATTATTTACATCCACCAAAGACTGAAAAAGTTTAGGTGTCTGTCAGTGAGGACTGGTACCCACATCCATCCAATGGGCCCTGGACATCTACACAGCTTAAAAAAGGACAAAGGGCTCTGTGTACTGACCTGGAATAATCTCTAAAATACATTGTTCAGTGAAAAAATAAAAATGAACGAGCAGAACAATAAATATATTTTTATCCAAGAGAGAGGAGAATGGATTTTTTTTTTGTATTTGCATTAAAAAAGACTCTGGGGGCCTCCCTGGTGGCGCAGTGGTTGAGAGTCCGCCTGCCGATGCAGGGGATACGGGTTCGTGCCCCGGTCTGGGAGGATCCCATATGCCGCGGAGCGGCTGGGCCCGTGAGCCATGGCCGCTGGGCCTGCGCATCCGGAGCCTGTGCTCCGCAACGGGAGAGGCCACAACAGTGAGAGGCCTGCATACCGCAAAAAGGAAAAAAAAAAAAAAAAAAAAAAAGACTCTGGAGGTATATATAAGAAACTAATAAAAGTCTTTCCACGTGGCATGGAGGTTAGGGGATTGAGTGGATGGAGGCAGAGCTGGAAGCAAGACATCTAACTGTAGACCTTTTCACATTGTTTTGGTTGTTTATACCATGTGCATTTATTACCTATTTAGAAAGTAAAATAGGAATGGGTGGACAAGGTGCCATCAGAGCATATGTGAACAGCAAGGAGGGATCAAGATAGGCATCGAGTGAGAAGTCAGGCAAAGACAAAAAGAGCCAGGGAGCACAGGGGGCAGATGGCAGCAGAAGGGAAGAACACAGCATGTCAGGCAGGCCACCAGGAGCCCGGCAGCCTCAAGAGCCATGGACCAGGGTGACACGGACGGGACAGAGCAGCCACCAGTGGTTGGGTCAGAGAAGCCAGGCAACCGGGGGTCATCCCAGGAGAGAGGATGGGCTGTTAGGCAGAAACCCAACCCTGGGCAGGTGCTCCCAGCTGGAAGGAAGACAAAAAGGTGAAGAAATGGGCACTCTGACAACATTAACCGATGGTGGCAAGAGGGAACACTTAGAAATCAGCTTTCTACAAAGGCAACTAACATGGAAAATAAATGCTTTATTTCCTGCTATTTCTTTCTCTGGAATCTCAGGCTTGAAGGGCACTAAGAAGTTGATGGTCTCTTCTCTTTTTTTTTAACGTGGGACCACAAAGTTATTATCTCTGAGAGCTGTGAATTGATTAAATTTTTCAAGACCTTCGAAAGATGTGAACATTCCAACTACTCTCATGAGGTATTACCCAGCACTCAGGGGACACAATGCAATGCTTCTGCCATAGAAGCTCTCATAATAGAACTCTGCTCAATCAACTCACCAGCTCACCTCACGGCTCATCCCTACAACACGCTGGATGCTTGCCAGCTGGAGGTTCCTCTCTGGAGGCTTCTTCTTATTTTTTTTTTTAATTTGAAAAAAATGTTTTTTTATTTTTTGGCTGCACCATATGGCTTGTGGGATCTTAGTTCCTCGACCAGGGATCGAACCCGGGCCCCTTGCAGTGGCAGCACACAGTCTTAACCACTGGACCAACAGGGAATTCCCTGTCTTCTCATTTTTAAATGGAGATAAAAATAGTACCTATCTACAGGGTTGTTGGGAAAATTTATTTAATATTTAAACAAAGCATTTAGAACAGTGCCTGGCACATGGTAGGCACCATAGCAGTTAACTACAGTTATTATTATTGACCTAGTCCAACTTGGACTTTTGCTGCCACTTTTTAAAATTAAATTTATTTATTTATTTTTGGCTGCATTGGGTATTCGTTGCAGCATGTGGGCTTCTCATTGTGGTGGCTTCTCTTGTTGCTGAGCATGGGCTCTAGGCACGTGGGCTTCAGTAGTTGTGGCACAAGGGCTTAGTTGCTGTGTGGCATGTGGGATCTTCCTGGACCAGGGATCGAACCTGTGTCCCCTGTATTGGCAGGCGGATTCTTAACCACTGCGCCACCAGAGAAGTCCCTGCTGCCATGTTTTGAGTTGCATGCTGACGGAAGATGTGTTTGCTCCCAAACCTGTCAATTGCCAACTGTATGGTCATTGTAACCATACAATGTAATTCAATCTTATGTGATCCAATAAAATAGGGATGGAGAAGAAAGAGATGTTCATTCTTTAAAAATTAAGTTGAATATTTTCGGTAGACTCAGTAAAGAATGGTTACTAAAAAAATTGTTGTGGAATTAGGACAGCTGGAAAAAGAAACTGAAGAAATCTAGATGGATTTTGGGCTCTGATAGTTTCACAAGTGTCTTTGTTTTCTTTTCATTTGGGAGAAACAGAAATTGGGTACCATTTATGCAAGAAAGATCACAGGGAACTCCAATCAGTAGACCCATACTCAAAGGCAAGGCTCTAGCTAGAAAGACTGGCAAATTAATGTACATTTCCATATTTTAAATTAAAATATTTACACACTTCTTTTTATGGATCTTTGCTTTAACTGAATTCTCAACTAATCAATAAATTACTTGGTCCCTATGGTACTAGATTGCAATTTTTTACCGTCATTATAATACAACTAACAGATCTCTCCAGCTCAGTCTCCCTCCACGTCGGTGCCTCCACATTTTTCTCCTCTAAAATTCACAGTGGCTGCACCAAGACTGCAAGAGATTCCTTGCACTGTGCGTTGTTTGATGGTCATCAATTTTGCTGACATAAAAGCTGAGCTAGACAGTTCAAAAGCCCAAGCTGGTCCTTCCCGCAAGCCTCAGACAAGCTGGCAAACTATCTTTATTCTTATCTGGATGTGGGAGAGTGCCCCGGTTTATTACTGTGGAGGACCCAGCAGCGGGGAAGGATTGCCTGCCTCTGTCTTTAACTAGGCCTCACTCAGAATTGGGGAACAGTTTTGGCTCATGGGTTCTTTTTTTTTGGCCACAACACATGGCAGGGACATGTGGGATCTTAGTTCCCTGACCAGGAGCCAAACCCGGGCCCCCTGCAGTGGAAGCGCGGAGTCTTAACCCCTGGACGGCCAGCAAAGTCCCTGCTCATGGGTTCTTTAGCAGGGGAATTTAAAGCCTCAAAATAGCTGTCCCTCCCACCCCTTAAAGTAATTATCATCTTAAGTGTCACTTCCTCAGGGCCTGGTCTAAATTCTGGCTCCTTTGGGATCCTCTCAAGCCAACCTATTTATTTCCTTCCCTGCATTCATCACAATCCGTAATTTTAAATTTATTTGTGAATGTATTTGTTTAAGATCTGTCTTCCCCCCACTAGACTTTTTAGTTCCATGAAGGCAGGGATGGACTGTATTCTTGTTTTTCATCGTTTTATTCCCAGAGTCCAGCACGTTGTCAAGCATGTGGTAAATGTGTAGGGTGAATGAATATATATATACTGGATGGATGGATGGATGGATGGACAGATGAATGAATTCGACACTAGACAAGTCTGCAGTTGTTACTGCAGGCTTTCATGCGGTGCAGCACTGAACTTCTGAGCACTTAATCACTGATCTTCGTACACCACTTTTGCGGGATAACAGCTATCATTATGTTTACTTTACAAGAACAAATAAAAAGGAGGATTAAGAGGCTTTCCTTGGAACACCTATAACCATCTACAATATTTGATGTTTAGGGCTTCCCTGGTGGCGCAGTGGTTGCGAGTCCACCTGCCGATGCAGGGGATACGGGTTCGTGCCCCAGTCCAGGAGGATCCCACATGCCGCGGAGTGGCTGGGCCCGTGAGCCATGGTTGCTGAGCCTGCGCGTCCGGAGCCTGTGCTCCGCAACGGGAGAGCGGGAGAGGCCACAACAGTGAGAGGCCCGCGTACCGCAAAAAAAAAAAAAAAAAAAAAAAAAAAAAATTGATGTTTAGTTTACTACCTGGACCATTCTGAAATCTCTCTGGTGAATGAGATTCCTAATACCTAACCACTGGAATCCCAGGTGGGCCCAACATTAATTCTTTAGTTGTTCTATTGATGGAGGGGGTCCCAGGAGTAGGGGAAGGGCAGCTGAGACAGTGGTAAGGGGACGTCTTGGGCCTGGGGACTGCTCGTATTACCAGGTAAGGAATCATTTCAAAGCTTTCACCAGGATGTTGAATTGGTATGTACCTGAAAATCAGTCCTGAATTCTGGAATCTTATATGATCATACTGACTCCGTCTTTACTTAAAATTTTGTAATTTTGTTCATCATGGATTCTTTACATTAATCTTGATTTTTAAAAATACTGTATTAAATGTTATTTATCATGACTATCATTATGAGCTGAATTGTGTCCCCCACAAAATTCATATGTTTAAGTCTGAGCCCCCAGTACAGCAGAATGTGACCTTATTTGGATATAGGGTCATTGCAGATATAATTAGTTAAGATGAGATCATACTGGAATAGGGTGGGCCCTTAATCCAATATGACTAGTATCCTTATAAAAAAGGGAAATTTGGACAAAGACAGACACTCACACAGGGAAAATGCCACGTGAAGTTTGGCATTATGCTGCCACAAGCCAAGGAACTATTAGAAGCTGGAGAGAAGCTTAGAACAGATCTTTCCCTAGAGCCGTCAGAGGGAGCATAGCTCTGCTGACACCTTGCTCTAGGACCTCTAGCCTCTAGAACTGCGAGGCAATACATTTCTGTTGTTTAAGTCGCTCAGTTTGTGGTACTGTGTTCCAGCAGCCTTGGCAAACTAATATAATTACTAAGTTTTGTTGGTGTCTCCTTACATTTTATGTGGAAGATGCCTCCCTTGCCTCACCTATATGCCCTGGATCTTACTGTGATTCACTCCGCTTGTGTCAGCACCTACATTTCTGGGATTTAAGAGGAAAGGAAACCCTGACATAGAAAATGAAAAAAAGCTTATGAAATTCAATCGGTTGTCAAAAGTGTCTGAGGTTGCATGTGGGTGTCAGGGGAGAAAGGGCAGGTATTATTTTAGACCTCACATCCTGAAATGCAAACCCTTAATTTCTGGGGCAGAACAGGGCACTCGAAGAGATTTCTAAAGGGGCCACACATCAGCTGTTTCTCCAAAGCAAACTCTCAGGCCTTTCCTATTCTCAAACTCTTCATAGCAGATCCCATGGCCGCTGGTTATATAGCAAAACACATATCTGTTGAATTCTTCCTCACTGGTCTAAATCCACCTGGTGCACTTAAGGCTTCTGCTCTGTTCTAAGGCCTCAGTCTCTATGCTTCAATATAGCTATCAAGTCACTCCCTGACTTTCTCTTTGCAGGCTAAGGAATAACACTGCTTTAGCCTTTCGCTATAACTCTAATCCTTTAATCCAGTCATGAAAATAAGAATTGTTCTACGTGCCCAGAGCCTAAAAGAAATTGTTTGACTTAAATGTAAACAGAAATGGTGGGGGAAAAAAAAGTAGAGTGTATGTCCCCTACTCTGCTGTCATCACCCCTCTTTGCTTTCTTTTCTTTAATAATTGGTTTCCAAGAAAATTTGGATTGTGTGGAGACTGAGTGAATGTAGCCTGTTTGGAGAGATGGTTTTTGGCTGAGCGTAGTGAAATGACTAAAGGATGAAGGAATGAACCTCCCCCCATCCCCCAGCCAAAGTCCCCAACAGTCCTGATACATTTTTTTTTTTATACTTTTTTGTTTTTGGCCGCACCGTGCAGCATGCGGGGTCTTAGTTCCCCGACCAGGAATTGACCCCGTGCCCTCTGCACTGGATGTGTGGAGTCCTAACCACTGGACTGCCAGGGAAGTTCCCTGATATATATTTTTTTAATTATACATATGAAGCTGCTAATTTTTGTTTCTGTTCTTTACTTATTCTTAAGCATTTGAATTTACACATATACATATACATTATATATATTGATATATATATATATAAAATCTAGCTGTGATGAGATATCCCGAGTTCCTAAAGAAGAGCTCATGCCCCACGTTTCTGACTCTATATGACCCACTCTTAAACAGGGATGTAGAAGCAAATTAAAAATATATGACAAATGAGGAAAAAGACCCAATTCTCAGTTTCTGTAACTCTTGTAGAGAATCGTTATATAAGATTGAAAAGTTATCCCAATATCAATAGTTGCATACGTTTCAAATTTACATTATAAACATAAATATGAAGGCTGTCTGCTTTTATGTTTTATACTAGGCCAAACTTACCAAACCCTCTCAATAAGCAACATTAATACTTTTATTTTTCCGAATCCTTTGTAGAAGACAATTTTCAAAGAAAACAAATTATAAAGTGTCATGAAAGGAAGAATTTACAGTGAGATCTGGAGAAAGAACTAGTTTCTCTTGCTTGGAAAAAAAAAAAAAGGTTGTGGGGAAAACATGGAGAGTTTTTGTACATTTAAAAAAGAAAAAAAATAGTACAAAGATTAGCTACAGGGCAGACTAGCCACAGTCCATGCTTGAAAAAACTGAATCAGATAGGGTGGGAATAACTTCAGGGTTGAGGGCTAACATATGAAGGTTCCTTAACCCTCATCCAGCAAATTTTGAATCAAAAGAAAAATCACACTTACCTAATGGTCTGATTATGGTAGTCTTTCAAATCCTGTCCAGTGCTGGTGGTTACTACTATCTATGTTGGGAGAGATACACAAGGATCAGTTATGCCTCAAGACCCCACATCATAAATACAGTCCTGGATATGAGTTATTCGTAAAATAGGCTTCATAGTCTTTCACCTGATCAGTTTCTGCAAATAATAAAAGGAGCGGTTTACTAGCCCTGTGTATATTTTGAGACTTAAGACACTTAATTTCTCCAAATGACTTTTTAAAAAATAAATTTATTTATTTATTTTGGGCTGAATTGGGTCTTCATTGCTGAGTAGGCTTTATCTAGTCACGGCGAACAGTGGTTTCTCTTGTTGTGGAGCACGGGCTCTAGGCGTGCGGGCTTCAATAGTTGTGGCACGGGGACTCAGTAGTTGTGGCACGTGGGCTCTAGAACGCAGGCTCAGTAGTTGTGGCACACGGGCTTAGTTGCTCTGCGGCTTGTGGGATCTTCCCGGACCAGGGCTCGAACCCGTGTCTCCAGCATTGGCAGGAGGATTCTTAACCACTGCATCACAAGGGAAGTCCTGACTTTTTTTTAAAGAAGTATTTCGGTCATTTTATTTTTATTTATTTATTAAAAAAAATTTTTTTGGCCACACTGTACAGCATGTGGAATCTTAGCTCCCGACCAGGGATCGAACCCATGCCCCCTGCAGTGGAAGCTCTGAGTCTTAACCACTGGACTGCCAGGAAAGTCCCTCCAAATGACTTAATGTGATAAAAACGTCTATAGTGCAGTTTCCCCCAGTGGGTTGTAGACACTTCCACACTACCAGCCAAAGGTTCATTTGGTGTATTCGTGCTTGAAAACTTGTTGCATAAAAAGACAAGGAAATGTGTAAGATATTACAAGGAGTTCTTGGAATTTGTCTTTGATTCCAGGAGAGCCTTGGGGGAAAAACAAGACAGGGGATGAATGTTCTTCACGCACTGTGGCTTCCCAACCTCTCTCCCTCAGCACTGAGAATTGTCGCTGTCATTTCAATGGTGACAATGTCTTCATCACAAATGTTGTTAGCTGTCGTGTATTCTTCTCGTGTCTGGGACTACAACATAAGCCTCTGGGGTTAAGGGACTACTCCCTTTATTCCCTCCAGTGCTAGCGCAGAACCAGTGTTCAGAAAACACATTCTGGCTTAACTAGATTGTCAAAGATGTGGCTCCAACACCATGTCTATGAAAGAAAAGCTAACCCATAAAATCCAACCCAATTCAGCCATATAGAACATGTTGGTTCAGCGAAGAAAATGACTCAGACCAGTTGTTTCTCTAAACCAACCATTTACTTTAAGCCAATGTGTCCATTTAGTCAAAGCAATGAATATAGTAGTCTCACCACAGAGCTAGATTTTGTGTAGAAAAACAATAAGTACTATTTTGGAACCTATGTGATCAGAGAGACCAGATGGGATGGAAAGACGAAAGGGCAAATGGCAAAAGTTTACTAAAAAAGATCTACTTCTTTTTTCTTTCCACTGCATCTGGTCTTCCTAATTCTTCTCTCCTGTTGTACTTGATCATGTACTCTGCCATTAAATTCGTCTCTTTAATTAAAGAACTACTTTGATTTACTCTTCTGCTCTGAAAGCTTCGATGACGTTGTGCTGCCTTGCAACTAGAAATTTAAATTCC
The DNA here is from genome assembly GCF_964341445.2 of Mesoplodon mirus. Lineage (NCBI taxonomy): Eukaryota > Metazoa > Chordata > Mammalia > Artiodactyla > Ziphiidae > Mesoplodon > Mesoplodon mirus. The sequence goes on from NC_138977.1 coordinate 176,158,998, forward strand.
ATGATATTCAAGATTCGCACATTCTAGCCCTAAAGACATTTTTTTTTCTATTAGCATTCTATAGGCAGCGAATTTCTACTCCAAACTGGTTTAACTGCCAACCTCCAATGATGTGCTAAAGTAACTCCTCCTTGCTTCTCCATTTAAACTCTGCCCATTCGTAGGAACCCTCTTTACGAAACCTCCCCTGAGTGGTGAAGTGCTGTCTCTCTTCTGTGAATCAATACGAATCATTTGGCAATTAAGCTCGCCTTATGACACCCCTTCACCTGCTTAATGTGACTTCTATAAATAGTCTGTAAGCTCCTTGAGCATAGTGCCTTGCATACAGCTAGTGCAAAATAAGATCTGTTGTTTGCTCTCATGATTTGATACCTAAGTGACACATGGTACTGAGCTGACCTTAAGAGAAAGCAGCAACCAAGCTATGCCACCAATATCCTCATGCAAATGAGAAGCTAAAACATGGACCACAGCAACGTCACCTAACAGAATTAAGGAAACAAACATACAAAAACTGCCAGCTAACATCTTACAGACTCTCCTCAGGAAAGCTACAAGAACTGACTTGATTTCTTTTCTCTTCAGAAAAAGGAAATGTGATAGACCTAACCGCCAAGGGAAGTCTGTGTATTATCTAATACACAAGACAAGCAAAATGTCTTTTCCAGTTTTATTATCAGAAAGTTACAAATCAATAAGAAAAGCTGATGAGAAAATAAAGTAACCAGAAAGGAGTAGCATACTGACATCGTATATTTGAAGAAATGGAAATTATCTTCAATTATAGCAATGTCACTATGTCACTAATTAACAATGATCACAGAACATGTGTCATACCAGAGAGTTTTTTTATCATACACAATGCATTAGTGGCTGCAGGAATCTTCCTCCAAGATTTACCGTCAGAAGGCAAGCTGACAAACATCCACACTGCTGGTGCCATAATCCATAAAATCTGTGTTATGAAAGCTTGAAACTATTATGTGCAGTGTTTTATAGTACGAAGTAGTTAAAGAACCTCCATCTCACCAGAATTATCACTTAGGTTTGTTGGTTATTTGTCGGTTTAATGCCAAGCATAAGCAATTGTTTTAACTGCCCAAAATAGTCAAACCATTTCTTGGCTGAACTAACAAATAAATTTCCTGTAAAAAGTTGTAGATTTGATAACACTATATAAATATGGCCAAGGCTGTCTTAACATTTATCTCCCCAAAGCCTATCTCGCTAGGAGAAAAGGCTTCAATTGCTCAGATAATTGTGGTTATGTAGCTGGCTATATTATTTACTCATTCACAATAGAGTTGAAAGAAGCACTTTAAAAGTTAATTAAATGGGATAGAATTCTTATGATTTAAATTTCCAACTATAAAAATTTGATTAAAAAAGTGTTATGGTTGTAAAAGTTTATCAGATACCACAAATTTGTTTTTGCAGATTTCCTAGCTCCCTGACTTTACAGCAATGTTTAAAGCTAAGTGATGATGCTGATATGAATCACGGTGGAGCGAGCTTTCAGTACCTGGCCACCATTAAAAGAGATATCCAGGCGAAACCACTCCTTCAAGGGTATGGTGAATTTCGTTTTTACAGCAAGGTCTTCTCCTTTGACAAGATGCATTTGAATATGCAAGTGGCCTAAAAGGAAAATGAAAGCTTGTGAAAATGACAGAAAATCCTCAGGAGTGAATGAAGTGGCTATATCTTTTCGGCGACTGTCCTAAACAGCTATAAGACTAGATCACATTCCTTCTTCCTTTAAATAAAAGCAAAGCAAAGCAAAACAAACAAAACACATATGTGCATTCATCTGTATATGTTTGTTTTAAGCTTCCAGAAAAAAGTTTAACTTGAATCCCATATTTGGAAACCATCATTCTCATTGAATTGCCACGTTGACAACATTCCTTATTCTAGACAGACGTATCTGCCAGTAGACAGAGCATAAGAAAACTACACTATCATTCTAAAGGTTCTGTTTCATACTCACCCTCTTCAGTAAGAAATACAGAAGGCGTGCCGTACATCTCATTAGAATCAACAAAATACAGAATCCCACAGAGATTGGCCTTGCAATAATGGAGTAAATAAAGCCACAGTGAAACAGTAAACCTATAAGAGTGAGGAGAAAAAAAATTCTGCAGATTGATATCATCCAAGAGCAGGTAATTACAGTTAACAATGACGGAGTAAATTGCTTTCTTTCCAATGAAGGGATGAATTTGCCTTCGTGTTCATCATGGGAGATCAGCTTGCAAAGCTTGATTTTTGAGACAAAGGAGGTAGTTATAGTAACTGCAAAAGACGGGAGTTAACTAAGCGTCGCTGTACAAAACTAGCAGACATTGTACCTTGCACCAAAAACTCTTCCTGTGCCTTTTCTGAGCTTCACACAGGCCCACCATTTGAATCCTTGATTAAGGCTTATAAAGCCAGACACAGAATAAAAATCTGGATTTTAATAAGAGGTGACTTGATAAGAAGCTGTTCTAATTTCAATGATTTAAAAAAAAAAACACATAATTAGGGCTTTTTGAGCAATTTTGTTTCTTTCAAAGATAAAAGCCCTAAGGCAGAAAAAAATGCCATAATTTGCAAATGGCATCACTATATGCTAATCAGGACACACAGATACAATTTTAATGCCCATATTAGGTTATTCAGTATCACAGTTCTGGCTGACCAATGTGGAACAACTACTCTAATTGTTCCATTTCTGGGCTAGGGTTATTTTAGTTGAAAAAATATTATCCATCTGTGATTTGTGGAGTGAGGATAAAATAACAATGGTCAACTTAACTAGGACACATTTAGCCAAGCTATGTGATCCACCAATCATTCAGCAAATATTTGCTGTTAGAACATTTGCTTGATGCCACACATTGGGCTAGTGACCAGTAGTTCAAAGATAAGCTGGGAGTCGTGCATTTTGCATGTGAAACATGAATCAAGGTCAAAACCTGTACAGAGAATGTTCTCCATTACCCCAGTAACCAATTCACAGTTTGGGTTAAAGTGGCAGCGGCCCCAGGTTCTTTGGGGACTCAACCCAACAAGACCTTTAGAATATTCTGGGCTTTATAAACTGGCCTTCAAATCGGTGGTAAGATATGCAAACAGATGGTACCACACAGCTCCCTCCTGACCCACCCAGCTGAGCAAGCTCATGAAGATAAGTTATTACAAGGAAGCTTAGCAAGAACATACGCTTAGTAAAGTGACTCAAGATCTTTCTACAGCCAGCAGCATGGGAAGAATTAAATCACTCTGCTAAATCCATCCAGTCTGAGGTAAACCACGAACAATTTTCAGCATCTTCAATTCAGCAGAAGGAAAAAAATATATCTGGGTTTTGCTGAAATCAGTGGAGGAGATCAGAAGTTGTGAGATTTCAAGCAGCTCATCCAATCTTCCAAGACAGAAAAGGCAAAGTGAAGGCTGCAATCTGGCAGGGCTGTGGCTGGCTGCACCTGACACCTTGCAAAGCCTCAGGCTCCAACACCTGACTCACCTACTTGGGTCATTCCCAGGACCAACATACAAGGTCAAGCGAGGATTGATTGCTAAATGCAAGAATAATTTCAGAATTCTTTGAGGTTCTCAGGTCCACAAATTCTACCTAAGCTATGTAGATCTCACCATTTTTCCAAAGCATATTACAAAGGTAGGTCTACCTAACTGGCTCCACTAGCCTGCTCTGGTCCTCAGATAAAAAGAGCACTACCGCCCCACCGGCCCCCATCACCGGCCTCTTCTTACACTGGGTAATCTATCCGCTGGCGTCGGGTGGCCTCTAGCTCTCGATTCCGAAATCTCGGGAACTTCTTCACAATGCCTGTGTTTTCTCCACTGGAGGCAAAGAGAAAGCCCAGGAGGGTGACCACATCTGTAAACAGCAAGATGGCTGCCTTTTAATTATTTCCAGAAAAACACTGCTTCCAACATCACATTCTTCCTGGAACCCACTGCCTAGCTCCCATCAAACATTTAAATGAAGAGTCTGAAAATATTAGCAAACATTTATTGCACACTGAATATATGCCAGCCAGCTGAGAAGCACTTTACAGAGCTATCTCAATTTGTGTTCATAGCAACGCTATAAAGGAGATTCTTTCTTAGTCCCATTCTACAGATGAAAAGCCCGAGGTATAGAGAGGTAAAATAACTTGCCTAAGGTAACAGACCTAATAAGTAGTAGAGCGAAATTTCAAGTTTCCAGCTCAGGGTCTATGTGCTTAACCATTTTACATCCTGCCCTTCTAATGCAAAGAAAAGCATTTTGAATTTATGTAATAATAATAACAGTTAACACTTCAGTAGCAATCACTATGGTCCACACTACTGTATAAAAATATATGTATATATATTTATATATAAATTCATTTAATCCTCATTATTATCCCCCGTCTATAGATGAGGAAATAGATGCACAGCTGCTAAAATACTAACATCTATTTAACACTTAGAATATGCCAGGCAACATGCTAAGCACATTTCAGCAATAATCTTGCTTAATTTCACAATTTATGAGATAGATTCTATTATTGTCCCCCTTTAAACTGAGCCTTAGAGAAGGTTGAATAATAAGAGGTGGAGCTCGGATTCAAACTCGAGCAGTCTGGTTTCAGAATCTATGCACTTAAAATTACAGTTTTTTTTTTTCGTCCGTGCAGACTTTCCACATAACCTCAACATGTTACCCTATGCAAATATTACTAACCATACTCCTTAAAACTAGGGAGGCTTCCACTTTATTTTGCAAATGTGTGAGAATTCTGTGGTTCTAGAAAAGAGGAGCATCCGTAACAAATCTGAAAGGGAAAACTGAGTTATTTCATCTATATTTAATGCCTACAAGGCTAATACGGATTTTTTTATTTCCAATACCCCACCCCCCTTCAAAGAAAAAAATTCAACAATACAACCTAGAAATAAAGATCACCTTTCTCTTTCTTAAAATGTTCCTTGGTTTAATTATCCATAATTAAATGGTGGAAATAATCTATTTTCCTGGGCTTCCTAGAGTTGACTTCTGCGCAAATTACCGAATGCCAATATTGGAAGAAATTACAGGAGCCTCAGCCTGGGATACTGGACACCCCAGCTCTCATTCCTCAATGGGGAAAAATGTTTTATTATATAAAGAGGTACCTCTGGTTCATTACAACTTGGAAATCATAAGAGCAATGTTTTCAAAGTCTCAGAGGTGCATTTGGAAACCCAAAAGGGTGGAGTTATCAATTCCAACAAAAATACTTCAAACCTTATTTCTTTGCAATTTGCGCACACTGGACTTGCTGGTTAGTTACGGGAGTGGAGAGAGGGGATTAGAAATGGAAATACTACAAGGGTGTCTTCAGAATCCAAGGAAAAAAATTCACCAAGAGGTTGATATCAGCCAACCTTGGTTGGCTTCCACCATGTTGAGTGGAACGTAAGAGACCAGACGGTCATGTTAGCCCCCTGGGAAGCCTTCTGCTAGTGATTGCTGTTGAGTTATCTAGTGTATAGTAGAAACATTTATCAAAATGAACAGGATTTGATTCTGTCCAACCTGACTCCAGTAAAAGGAGGCTTCATAAAGGAGTTTTCCAAAGTGAAGGGAGTTAAAAGTGAACGTTGATGAGCCATTCCTTTATCCAGTGATCAAAGAAAAGCTAGCTGAATAGGAGAACTTGCAGCAAAAGACTGTGGAGGGAAAATCTAAGACACAAAGATCTAAAATAATTTTTATAAACACATATCTTTTGTATCTAACCAAACCAAAGTGATGGTGGTTCTCTTGTAAAATCAGTAGCTTTAATAGTTCTTTGATTTGGAGTTCCATTACAATTTTCCCTCAGTATAATACTGTCTTTCCTTTTCATTAGAAATAACTAATAGGAATGAAATTTTGGTGCAGGGAAGGACTTCAGAATTCATCTAGCCCAGGATAACAATTTCTAGTAACTGATTGGCTGCTTGGAGTGCTATAACTGATTAGTGATGGCTGTCATAGGCACCAGAATGGGAAGTAACAGTACCAGTGCCATGCCCCATTAAAGAACTTACAGGTAGGGGCTTCCCTGGTGGCGCAGTGGTTGAGAGCCCGCCTGTCGATGCAGGGGACACAGGTTCGTGCCCCGGTCCGGGAAGATCCCACGTGCCGTGGAGCGGCTGGGCCCGTGAGCTATGGCCGCTGAGCCTGCACGTCCGAAGCCTGTGTTCCGCAATGGGAGAGGCCACAACAGTGAGAGGCCCGCGTACCGCAAAAAAAAAAAAAAAAAAACTTAAAGAATTTACAGGTAGGAACACTTAAGTCCAGAACTTGGGCCCAAACAGGTTAAATGGCTCACTTACATAGAATGTAAGCTCCAAGAGAGCATGCACTTTACTTCATTCATTATTCCATCCTCCGCCAGAATAGTGGCCAACACTTGATAGAGGCTCCATAAATATTTAGGGAGTGAATGAATGAATGGATGAATGATCCAATGAACATAGTTGCGGCCAAGTCAGAGTTTGAACCTGTCTTTCACCCAACACGTTCCATAATTTTATAATGTGCCCCATGCTGCCCAAGCCAAAAATTAAGTCTCTCTTTTTTCAGGTCCTTCCCCCAGATCCATTTCTCTGGCTAATCTTGAACGAGGAAGTTAAGTAGGGAAAAGGCATCATTATGACATAAACACAACATGTCAGGAAAACAGTTCAGGTTTGAAACCTACCCCCTTGGTCATTTTGCTTCTTTTATTTCCTCAGATTCTAGAGCAAAAAGAGGCATTAGATATAACATGGTGCAAACTCCTTCATTTGGCGACAAGAAAAGGGTTAGTGTCTTGTTGAAGGTTGTATAACTAATAAGAGACCCAGGTACGACTCAAACCTGGTCTGCCACTGCAAAACAATGAGCTTTTTATTAAACCACATCACATCTCGCAAGTCCTCACAGGGAGAGCTAGGACTGGTGTTCAGCTGGCATGCCCCTGAGCGGCTGTACTAGTTGTTAAAGCACTGAAACATGTCAGTGTATCGGTTAGATGATTGGTGTTGCCTTGAACCTCCAAAGCCCCCACCCACTACCCACCCACGCTGGCTTCTCCTTCAGAGTAGAACCTGGCTCAGCAAGGGTCTCCAGCACCATCCTGTTTCAGCACCAGGGCCAGCGCCCGGGGGAGCCTGACTGGGGCCCCCAGCTCATACTATTTGTTAAGTATTTTGAGTATCATCCTGAGTGGAGTGGTTGGTGGGGTGTGCTTACATAGCCCATTCTCCAGTTCAGCATAGTGATCAGAGCCCTGACAGGACACCTGCTCTGGGGAAGGGCCCGTTTCTACATAACAAAGCCCTATTCAGGATGAGCTTCAAAGACATCACAATGATGCAGCTGAGACCCTCAGTCCCTTTGTGGGGAAGTTAGAGATAGTCTTGAGGCAAGGAATAACTGTGGCTAAAAGTTTGTAAGGGGAACCTGGAGGAAAAGAAGCTAAGATTTTCCCACCCAGAGAAGTAAAGTTAGAATGTCGATAACTCAATCTGCTTTCCAAATGCAGGACACTTAACAGGCAGCGGCGATCTGGAGTTTTATTTTCCTCAAAGCCAAAGCCTGAGAGCAAAAACTCTACCTTCTAGCAGGTATGATTTAGGTCAGAACTTCCACCCCAAAGGATACTGCGCAGTGAAGTGAGTGACTAAGGAAGTCTGTAACATACTCAATACTAGGAGTCTTAAGAATAAATAAATTCCACTCCCAGTAATTTATCCTCCAAAAATATTTATTTGTGTGTACAAAGATGCATGTACAAGGATGCTTGGAGAAACCTTGTTGTTAATGGTAAAAGACTAGAAATGACCTGCATGACCATCAGCAGGGGACAGGGTAAATAAATTATGAAGCGTCAGGCAACACAATGCTAAGAAGCTATTGAAAAGAATGGGGTCGTGTAGCAAGTACTGACACAGAAAAATCTCTGCCGTATTGTTAACGAGCGCAGGGCCGAGTCTATAGTATCCTCCAACGTGTGTATGAAGAGAAGGGGCTATCAACCTAATGCTTATATGGGCAGAGAACATTTCTGGAAGGAGACACAGAAACTAGTGTTATTGAGTTTGCTTCTAGAAATAGGACCAAAAGAATAGGGTGGGTGGGAATTTACTCTTCCCCAAAACCCTTTTATGCTCTCTGAACTTTCCTCCAGGTACATGTATTACTTTTTTGGCTACAAGGGAAGAGAACAACATCTCTGAGCATTTCCGTGCAAGCGGGTAGGAGCCAGCCACATGCAGAGGTCTCCCCGCGCTGGGCGCTGTGGTGGTTCAATCCACTTCAAAGAGGCAAAGTCCAGTGGGTGAGGAATACAGGGTGATCCATGTCAGTGAAAATTCAACTTATAAAAAAGTGTATTCCTTCCCATTTAGAAGCTGGGTTAGGACTGTATTAGCATATTTCAGAGAGGTGGCTTAGCAAAGTTGAAAGAATCAAGAACTGGGACTCCATTAACAAATTCCCTGAGCCTCAGTGTTCCCCTCTGTAAGGAGAGAATGAGAATACTGTCCTTCCCTGGGGCTACTAAGGGTTAAATGAGACATTCTGCATAGGAAAAGTGGTTCAAAAATCATAAAGGGCAATGCAGATGCTAGGTACTCATAAGCACTATTACTGAAAAATCCAGTCTACAGTGATTAACTGGGGGAAGTAAAGAACTGTGTCTTTTTTTTCCAGAAGTATCAAATGGGTAGTTCTTATAGTTACAGAAAGTATTATCATGTCATTAACTTGAATTGTCTCACTGAATAAGCTGATATTTTCACAGAGACATGTAAAGTCTGTCTCCAAAATTTGACTTGGTCTTCTATGATTTTGTTGTAAAGGAATCTTGTTATAAGAAATTCCACTTCCAATCTATTGGACCTGAAAATGAGAATGAATTGTTAGTGAAAAGAGAGTGGAGAAGAAGGAAACTTCCAGGTTCCCCAGTTTCTGACTCAAGAGGGAAGGTCAGAAAATGTTCATATAAGTAGGACAGAATGCTTACTGCACCTGACCCTGGCATTTCAGCACTTCCAAAGTGTGGCCCCAACCTGCCTTCCCAGTCTTATTTCCTGAATTGCTTATCTCACACTTGAGACTCTTACCTGAACAAATAATAGCTCAAGGGCTGCTACTCCACACTTCACCTGTGGCAGACATCGGTAATCAATCCACATGGCACTCTTTCTCACTAAGCACAGACTCGGCCTCAGAATCCCTCTCAGCACTGTGCTCTAGGTAGCCACCCCATCGCTCTGAGCTGGCGTGCAAGATGAAACTCATTTGCCATCCCTCACACCAAGGGATGTAGGCTCGTCCCCACTCCCCCATCAGTCTGCGTTGCCTCCTCTTTTTTTCTCTTCTGCCTGGATGCCTTTCCTTTATCCCTTTTCTGACAGTGAAAACTCTATTCCTCCTTCAAGTTTCTGTTCAAATGGCACTTCCTCTGTGAAGAACCCTAGCAAAGTGCCTAACACGCAGACTGCTCAGTAACTTTTTTCAATGAATAAGTGACTTAAATAAGTAAATAGCTTCATGATGTCATCTAGCAGTGTAGCTTAATGGTTAAGCATGGTGTTTGGGAACCAAACGACCTGGGTTCAAGTCCTAGCTCCATTATTAGCTGTGTGACCTTAGACAAATTACTCTACCTCTCTGAGTCAGTTTCCTCCTCTGTAAATAACGACAGTAGAGCACTGGGTGGATTAAATTAGACACTCGCACAAAGCACTTAGCCCAGTTCCTGGCACATAGCGAGTGCTCAGTAAGGGAAAGTAGCTGTTATGATTGGTAGCTGTGTTTACTTCCTGTAAAACCACCTTGAAGAGAGGGACTGTGTCTGCATCTTTGAGGCTCCAGACTTAGTAAAGAAATTGGTACGTGATAGGTGTTCAATCTTTATTGAACTGAACATGATACACATCATAAGGAGGTGGTGGGTACCCACAGAGAACTAGGGGAGGCTGGAGGGTAGAAAGTTAATTTCTGATGTAGGAATCAAAAGAAAAGAAAAGTGCTTTGGGGGAAGGAGGGGAAATTTGAGCTGGCTACTGAAATATGAGTATAATTTTGCCAGGAAGACATGAAAGATGGCACTGGGGGTGGGAGAGTGTTGGGGGGCAGCCAGGGACGGCAGCTGCCTGTAAAAGAAGCTTCTTTAGCCTAGGCATAGGGGTGGGAGATCACAGACTCAAACTAGAGGGCGTGTGCAGGGTGCAGGTGAGCTCATGTGTGGTTGCAAAGGAGAATCACTGCAGCTTTAACCAGCTCAGCCCAAATGGGCTCCACCCGGGAAGCCTCAGAGCGTGCTGGCCCTAGGGAAGGCTCGGGGCTGCCGTCCATCGCCACATGCTCCCTACGATAGCCGTGTGAGGGTGCTGTCACAGCGTGATGGTCACACATCCGCTCAGAGAGAAAGGGTCCTTGCCCCTTGGCTGACAGCATTCATCACTCAATCAACAAACAGTCACCGCGAGCCTGCTGTGTGCAGGGCGTCGCGCTGGGCACTGGAACCAGACAAAGCGGGACTTATGGAGCCTGTGTTCTAGTATGGAGACACTCAACAGGCAAATAAGCCATTACATATATTTAATTACAAGGTCCGGCGGTGCCAAGGCTGTGAAGGAAATAAAAGGTGGATATCGATGGGACGGGAGTAGCAGGGGTGGGGCTGCCGCCTTAGATAAGGTGGTCAAGGAAGCTGTCCCGGATGAGATGACATTTGTGCAGAGGTAGGAATGAGATAAGAGAGCAAGCCACGTAGTGATCCGGGGAAGCAGCATCTTAGGCGGAGGGGACAGTAATGCAGATGTCCGAAAATGGGAGCGAACTTGGTACATCAAGGGAGAAGCAAGCAGGTCTGCGTGGCTGGGACGGGTGGGCAAGGGTGAGCGTGGCAGGAGATGAGGCCAGCAAGGGGACAGGGACAGATTCCACAGGCCACGCTAAGGGACATGGCTGACCCTTCCTGATGTGATGGGAGGAGCCGCCTGCAGGGGGTGCGGTGCGCTGCTTGCACCGGCTGCCCTGTGAGGACCGAGGGCAAGTGGGGAGGCCATTTGCAGCTTATGGACGGAGTCCAGACAGGGACAGTGGTGGCTTAGACTAGGATGACAGCAAACACTGGTGAGAAGCTACTGAATCTGCAGTGACGGGCCGAAGATAAAGGCAGCAGGGCTAGCTGACCTGTCAGACTAGGACGTCAAGTGCAGGTGCGCCCCTAGAGCTACCGGCCTGTGTGGCTGATTTCTTTCTCTGCGTGAGTCAGGCACACGTGGGGCTGGTGAGGGGCAGCAGCTAATGGCCGGTGCCCTCCCCCAAGGGAACGGACAATAAGTGGCCGCAGGCAGGGTGGACCTCGCCGCCAATGGCCCACACGCCCAGGATGCAGCAGGAACAGGTGCGTCAGAAGGGCACGTGGCCGAGCCTTGGCACGAACGTGTCCTGAAAGGCTGCCGGCTTCTGATCTGGGGTAGGCTTACTCAGCGGGGCGGGACAGAAGCCGCTGCACCTCCACCAACAATCAGCCCACGGGCCCGGCCTGGCACAGTCCCAGCCCAGGAGGTAAGCGGCAGAGTGTCTGGGCACACACAGCTCAGGCCCTGGGAGCCGAAGCTAAGGCTTTGATGGAGGGGCACTGCAAACACACTCACAGAACATCGGTGCGTGGGGACTGGGCTCTCTCTTTATAAAGAAAAAAAGAAAAGGCAAGCGAGTCAGGGGGTACTTAGTTCAGACGGAGACCTCTTGTATGACATCAGGCACTTGACACAGAAAATGTCTCCCTCCACCCCACACCAGGGCTGGCTGCAGACTGTGACGAGGCCAGGCCTGAAAGCTCCCCCGTGGCGCCCTGATGCCACCTTGTTGTTCCCACTAGACTCTTGTTCTTCAAGAGCCGAATAAAGAAGCCCCTGCTGGGAACAAGACAGAGGCCTGGCCCCCTTCCATCGTGCAGACAATATCAAGAGCAAAGGTCGTGGACACTTTGACAGGGCTGCTGCAGACACTCTTTGATTTGTCTTTTTAAGAGAGGGAGGGGAAGTGCTCCCCTTTTCTTAGCCATACAAACAGTTGGTTTTGAGGGTGGATGAAGCTCCCCACGCCTATTTCCAGTGACTTTGACTCTTAGAAAAGGTTCTCCTCTGCATTATTAGACTGGTTCTCACCCCAAAAGTAATGGTCTGAAGGAGGCTGGGAGAAAAAAATCCCTCTGTGCTGTTCCTGAGCCCTGTGAATAGGGGAAGGAACATCAAAAGAAAAGAAAAGACGTTTCACAGTTTAAGGGTATGTTCAGGAGCCCTAAGTACTCAACCGGTTCATAAATGACTTCATTTGAAAACTTCCAGTTTATAATTCAGTCATTCTTCAATGAGAAATATGTGATTTGCCAAACATGAAATGGAATCATTAAGCCCTGACAAAATCAATCGGAGGCAAAGCAAAACTGTGGCTGCGTGTGCCCCATGCTTCCTTCTCCTTAACAAATTAGATATCCCTGCGGAAGGCATTCCAGATGGATACTAGCGTGGGGTTCTGCCTGGAAGAGGGATGCACACTGATCTTCAAAACGCATGCAGCTCGACGATTTCAGAGGCTTAACTGCCCACCCCACCCTACCCGCAATGTGCAGACACACACACAGAAAGGGAATTTGTCTTCTTCTTCTAGATATTTCTGTATTTAAAGCACTGCACAAACATAAGCCAGACACAGAAGAGAGCTATTAAAATAAAATGTAGGATGAAATTGTCTAGAACTACGCACACACAAAAATGCACGTAAAAACCAGTGTAAGCTGAATAAGGTCTGCAGTCTAGTTAAGAGTATTAGATCAACGTCCGTTTCCTGGTTTTGACATTGTACTATAGTTATGGAAGATGTCACAATTAGGGGAAGCTGGCGGAAGGATACAGGAGACTCTCTCCCATTTTTACAACTTCTTACAAATCTCGAATTATTTCAAAATAAAGAGGTTTTTTTTTGGTTGTTGTTGTTTTGTTTTGTTGTTTTTAATGCCAAATGTGTTGGTTCTACAGCAAGGGGGCTCTGGCCCTTTCAGTTTTCATTAGATGCAGGGGTGTTTGGGGGCAGCCCCAGGAAATACTCACTGCCAGTGTTCTCACTGTGTCCTTAAGTCGCCTTGCTCCAAACCAGTCCTCTTGGAGACTAAGAGGTGTCAGGCACGTCCCTGGGTCTGCTGTCCCAGGCCTGTGGATTTCCTCCACCCACCAAGCCTGCCTGGGGGTCCAGCCACTGCAACTCAAAGTCCCACCAGCTCTATCCCTGCTCTAGAGGTTCTCAAGCTTTAAGGTGCATCAGTCATGGGAATGTATTTAAAATGTGGATTCTAGGGCCCTGCGCCCCACAGATCCTGGCTGAGCAGGAAATAGATGAGGACTGGAAATCTGCATTTGCAACAAGAGCCCTGGTGATTCTGTTGCAGGTGGTCTTAGGCTCCCACTTTAGGAAACACTGCCCGACTCCAGGCGGGTGCCTGGGAGCATGCCGGGATAGGCTTTCCGTTGCAGGATATGGAGAGGAGCTGGCAGGCGCTCAGCATCCATACAGCAAGGTGCCTGTGCAACAATGGAGAGAACTTCAGCCCCCTTCTTCTAAATGCACGCAGCCAGAGAGCTCCAACCCCAGTGCTTAAAAGAGGCTGAGAAAGGGCACAGGAGCCTCTTCTATTGATCCTTCAGTGGCTGTGACCCTGTGACATTTAGGATAAAATACAGAGTTTGCATTCTATCATCACTATGGCTACTATTTTTTACTGAGTGCTGATTATTGTGCTGAGCACATTTCATTTAATTCTCACAACACTGCCCTGAGGGAATTGTTATTTATTACCCCCATTTTACAGATGAGAAAACTGAGACTCTGTAAGTTACACTGGCAGAAAGTGGCAAAGCCAGGAGTTGAACCCAGGTAGGCTTGGCTGAAAAGCCAATGCTGCACAAAAACTGACACATGTGGGATTTTTGAGGGAGACGGGGAGGAAGATTCTCCTGATCCTCATTTCAGTGGCACTAAAGCTCCTTTCCAATGTAAAGCAGATCCAAGCCTCTCCAGGTTCCCCTTTCCATGGTTCTTTGTCCCTCTCTCAACTCCCTGTTCAATCCTATTCTCTGCTACTCTGTCTCAACACCTTTTCACTTTTCCTCTTTTGTCCCCAAAGTCCAAAATTATAGATTCCATTTGCTTTGTCCCCCACCACTAATACAAGAATTTTCCCCTGCCCTCCTCTTATGATCCAAGCCGTCTGAAAAAAAATGAGAATTAGGTTCCTAGCAAGGCAAACGACCTACCATTCTCGAGAGGACACTGGGGAATCTTGTTTGCTCGAAGGTTCCAAATATAACCCATGTTCCACTCAAGGCACACCTGATGATCTTTGAAAGGGCGTTCAAAAGGTGGGATGGTCTTCAGCAGGGTATAATTCTTTGCTACAGCATGTAGCAAGTTTTCCTCCCATTTAACATTCAAGTCTCCACCGCTATATCGGTGAGTAATCCAGGCGCGTAGTATCACCACAGATACCGAAATGGAGTGTCTGATGAAATAATCATCTCTATAAACCATGATGCTTGGAAATTTCACATGTACTATTTGTGTCCTGCTGGTGTGAAGATGTTTCTCATTCTTCCACCTTTTTTTGTACACGGGAATGCTACTTCTGAACTCAGATGAAACCACTGCTTCCAAATTGACAACACAAGGCTGAGAGCATAAATACTCCACCGAGACTTCAGAAACGTTGCGAACATTTCCTTCAAAGACAGTGAAATAAATAAAGTCTTTGTAAGCCACGCTCTGCTCAGCTCTGGGTATCACTGACGTCGTCAGGGAAGTCTGCCTACCCAAAGATGGTACAAAATTCTGAAAAGAAAAAAAAAATAGAGAAAGCTTAAAAATGATCATATTAACAGATAGGTGAATCATTATTTTCCTGGAAGAAAAAAATATCCATTTACATAATGCACTGAAAGTGGAAGATAAAAGATGTCGAAAGTACTACCGAATAATTGGAGAAAAACCAACATACACACAAATGAAGATTAGGCCACATTAAACTCTCTCTCCAGACTCAGTAGCATCTGCTCATCAAGATGGGACTTTCAAATCTACGTGGCAAACATTCCAGAGTTGGTTTCCAAATGATGGAGCTAGTTCACAACAAATCCAGGAGCAGTGAACGTGCCTTAAAGTGAAAAAGAGGCAATCCAGCTCCAGACATTTCCAAACTATTGTCCTGACTTCAAATGGTGGTCAAATGCACCCAAATCAAAGGATGGGAGAAGAGTTCAAAGTGCACCGGAGAGAACACATATCAGGGATGCCAGCTGGGGCGCTTTTTCTCCATAAGTTCTGAGCTAGGACAAGCATGCATGATGAATGGGCCAGCAAGAGGTTTCTATTGCTCCAAATCACACACAGGCAGGCTTGGACCACAAACTGTGCTGTCTGATTCTTTCACCATGGATGGCGCCACAGGTGCCAAGAGAGATTTTAGCTGCAGGTTTATTTATCTAGTTCTTCATTTTTTAATTTTTATTTTATATTGAAGTATAGTTGATTTACAATGTTGTGTTAGTTATCTAGTTCTTTAGATGATGAAGCGCTCTCAAGTGTGGACTTTCCTTCCAGAAGAAATCTGGAAAGTTTGGTCCTGAAATTAAGGCAATGTTTTGATCATGAGGCATGGATGGATGGATGCTAAGAGCTGTTCTAAATGTGACTTTGAGATTTAGACATCCATAACACAATAGCAAAAATGTTACTTTGGACCAATTTACACCCATTAGAATGGCTACTATTTTTTTAAAAAAAGAAAACCACAAGTGTTCGAGAGGATGCAGAGAAATTTGGAACCCTTGTGTATCGCTGGTGGGAATGTAAAACGGTGCAGCCACTGTGGAAGGCAGTACTGCAGTTCCTAAAAAATTAAGCACAAAATTGTCATATGACCCAGCAATTCCACTTCTGGGTCTATATCTAAGTTGAAAGCAGGGCTTGGAAGAGATATGTTCATAGACATACACCAGGTTCACAGCAGCATTATTCATAATAGTTAAAAGGTGGAAACAACACAACTGTTCACTGATGGATGAATAGATAAACAAAATGTGGTATATACACACAATGGAATATTATTCAGCCTTAAAAAGGAAGGAAATTCTGACACATGCTATAATATGAATGAACTTTGAGGACATTATGCTAAGTGAAATGAAAGTCACAAAAGAAAGAATACTGTCTGATTCCACGTATATGAGGTTCCAAGAGTAGTCAGATTCATAGACAGAAAGTAGAATGGTGGTTACCAGGGCTTGGGGGGGGTGGGGAATGGGGAGCTGTGGTTTAATGAGAACAGTTTCAGTTCCACAAGGTGAAAAGAGTTCTGGTGATGGAGGCACAACCCTGTGAAAGTACTTACCTGCACCGAACTATAAATTTAAAAATAGCTAAAGTGGTAAATGTTATGCTATGAATATTTTAACCACAAGTTTAAAGAAAACGGTCACTGTGGTCTTCTCCAAAGAAGGAAGAAATAGGGACCTCTTTCTTCAATTCTGGCTTAGGGCTGTAGGAGGGGCAAAGGTGAGTAACATGCGAAGTCTGGAATCAGAGAATCATGTTTACAGATAGCAGACACATGGCAGAACATGGCCTGAACTCCAGTCAAACTAAATGCAAACCCTAAGGGAACACAGCACCAAATGACAGTAATTCTGACTGGGGGCTCTGGGAGAGGCTTTATGGAGGAAATGGCATTTCAGTTGGGCTTCAATGGATGAAGAGAAGCTCTTTAGGTAGTGAGGCAAAGGGAGGTCACTGCAAGTGGTGTGAACAGCTTAAGTAGAGACATGAAAGGAGGGACAGGTGGCTGTCCTGGGGGTCTAGCAAGCAGCCGGGTTTGGCCAGGGGACAGAAGGGGGGTAAATAAAGACACAAAAGGACATGGGAATATGAGGGTCACAAGCCCTTGGTGATAAGCCAGCCCACCCCGGTTTTCAGATGAGGACATGGCAACCCCGAGGGTGTGTTCTCCGACATCCCGCAGCTGCAGGTTTAGCAGAGGCCGGCCCGGAAGCCTGGCTCCTTTTCCTCATGCCCACTCTGACATTCTCCACCCCACAGCACACACCATGAAACCAAAGATTTGCCGTTCCATGGCTGCCTGGGAACTCCAGGCTGATTCTGCTTTCATATGAAGAGAGATACAGCCAGCATTTGTCCACAAGCAATGGTTTATTCATTTGGCCAGATGTGCCGAGACGTGGCCGCCTCCTCAAGATTCAAATCGAGCTATTAAGCCCATAGCAGCGTTTAGCCGAAGCCAGAGACTGCTGGTGCTGATGGGAGCTGGACCAGAGTGGTGCCCATGGGTGACCTGCGCTCCTCAGTCCAAAAGCCCCCAAGGCTTCCCTTTCTCAGCTCCCCGGAAGGAGACATTTGCTTATTTAGTGAGACAATAGGGAACAGGGTCCAGGATGTGCTGTGGTATATTAAATATCACATTGTGTCCCTTCTCAAAGAATGACTTAAAACCTCTTCCTCGTTCTTTTCATGTATACCTTAATACCTCACCCAGGCCCTGTTCTCCTACTTCAATTTTTTTAAATCACGTTTTTTTTTGCTGATGCTAGGAACTCCAGTGAAAACCTCTCTTAAACAGAGCTGTTTGATTTCCTTAAATTTCATTGGAAAGTGCAGTTAATTCATTTACATCTTATTGCTAAAAATGGCCCAGCCCACTTTTCCACGTTAATAAGCACAGCATCATGCTAAATATAGTCTCACTTTTGCTTGGTGACCCACAGATTTCCAGACTCCAGGCTCATCATTGTGGAGATGGGTGGTGACAGATGAGAATGAAGAAGGTATGGGACACCTGACAGTGTATTCTCTCCAGGACCTTCTCTTGAAATTCTGTTTTTAAGGAAATCTCCATATACTCATATGAAGATCATTTTGTTTTCACGGGCTTCAGAGTCTCAAGTGAAGTAAAAGTAAATTCCAGGTTGACAGGTCCTAGATGTATGCTATCTGATATGGTGGCCACAAGTCATACTAAGCACTTGAACCGAGATGTGCTCTGAGTGTAAAAGATACAATGGATTTCAAAGACTGAACACAAAAAAGGATAAAAAAAATCTCTAATAATTTTTATACTGATTACATGTTGAAATGATAAGATTAAGATACAGTGAGTTCAATAAAATGCATTACTAAAATTAATTTTACCTGTTTCTGTTTACTTGTTTAGTGTGGCTACTAGAAAATGTGAAATTACATATGTGGCTCGAATTTGTGGCTCACATATTTCTATCCAATGGTGCTATTCTAGATCTGAGGTCAGATACTTTTCCTGTAAGAAAGGGCCATATGGTAATTATTTTGGGTTTTTCAGCTGCTTGATGTCCATCTACTGTGGTATCAAGAAAGCAGACATTGACAACACACAAGCCAGTGAGCATGGCTGTGGTCCAGTGCAACCTTGTTTACAGAAAAATGTAGCTGGCTGGATTGGCCCGGGGGCCATAGTTTGCAGATCACTGTTACAGACTATCAAGCTTTTATTCTAGATAGAGTTATTGTATTATTAGATATTATTTATTTTGTCATTTTTATGAAAATGTGTTCTCGTCATTATTTTGGATTACAGCCATTTGGAAAGATGACAAGATCATACAATAATCAGCTGAATTAGAAGACCACTTAAAGTGCTATAGAGTTTTAAAGAACACAGAGTGACAAAAGATATACTTTTTAAAGGAATAATCACATAGGAGAAATAAGATGAATAACCCAATCAGGCATCATTTCCTATACATGTGGTTGATGGGGCTTGATTTTCTATTTTGCCAAGGGTCCCTCATGGGTATGTTGACACCTTGCTAATGTTTCTTTCAATAAAGATCTAAGTAGGATGAGAAGTTGGAGCTAGGCTAGGAAAAGAGGTAGAATTTCATGGTCTGACGGGTCTTCCCTGGTGGTCCAGTGGTTAAGACTCTGCGCTTCCACTGCAGGGAGCACAGATTCCATCCCTGGTGGGGGAACTAAGATCCTGCAAGCCACTTGGCGCAGACAAAAACAACAGCAACAACAACGAGAATTTCATGGACTGAAATAGATGTTTAAAGAAGTGAGAGAAACATTAGTGACAGCTGGGGAACAAGAGAAGAGCAACTTCAGGGATAGGGTGATGTTCTTATATGATGGGGGTATGCCAGCCCCAAAGAGGACCTCAGAGTTACTGTATGTGATTTGAGGATCCTGGTCTAAATCCCTCAGGAAGGTTTTGCAATCTTCCTTCTCGTGGGCACCTATGTAACATAGGAAGCTGGCATCTCGTTGATTGGAACAGACCCAGCGGGCAGCTGCTACACCATGAATCGTGGCTACCTCTGTTATGTACAGAACCAACACCGATTAGAGACACATCACATTCTAAATATTGATTAAGCTGAAGCTGATTTCCTGGCTCAAGTTATGTGTGTGTTATGAGCTATTTCCTGCCAGGAAAATAAGGCAATTAACTTGAAGAGTTTCAGCTACGGGCATGACACGTGTCCAACCTTCATAGGCATTTTCACATGCCAGGTTGCATTAACATAAGCTAAAAATTTCCCAAACGTTCCTTTGTTTAGAAATTATAAAGTCAGAGTCCATGTCTTGTTCACTGTTATGTCCCCGGCTTATAAGATAGAGCTTGGCACATTGTAGAGTTTGGCTAAGGGTTTTTTGCTGAAATAAGTACCAGGTGTGGACATTTCTACCAGGTGCCTCGGTGGTCCAACTCAGATCAACTGCCCCACAGCGCTGGGGGCACCTGCATATAAACCAAAGCCCTCGATCCAATCTTAAGTCCCCACCAAACTTTCCTGACATTCACAAGTTCTTTGGGGCGGGTGGGGGGATGGGGGTTGGCACTCCTCTGTTTTTCATCCAGCCTCATTAATCTCCTTCCAAAGAACATTTCACTGGGCCCATGGGGGTCAGAGTTGACCCAGGGGACTGTGAGGTCAGAGAAGGTGGCACTCGCACCCACCTTGTCCCTTTAGGGTGGACTTCTCCCTTTCAGACAACAGCCCTACATTCTAGAACTTTTCCATTTCCCCACACCAAAAAATATAAAATAAAAAATTTAAATTTCCTGCTCCTCCACCCCGCTGGACTCGTGCTCATCTGGCGAGTTCACCCATGTTAATGTGATAATGAAAAACACTGTGGTAATGTCACATATCTGCATTTCTAGGCCAGCCTGATGGAGATAATGCCTTAAAAAAAAAGGCCAAATGTACTGCAGCTGTAAGCAAGATAGTTGCAGTGTAAAGGGCACCTCTGTGCCCCTCAAATTATGCCATTTAGGCAACCACATAGATGTTTCACCTCGGAAGCTGCTGGTCCACTCTGCACACAGTGGAGCTGGGCTCTGAAAGATGCCTGAGCCCTCAAACATCTGTTTATACCAGAATGAAGCCCTAATCAAAGTCAAATTTGACAACATCCCACACAGTCACAAAACATAGATTCCTTTGCCTTTGTGTAATTGTGTATGTTTTGTCATTTTTTTAAAAAAACAAGACAGAAATGGGTCATTTCGTGTGTGTTCCTGATAAAAGACCCAAAATTGGAACTCTAAATGCATTCCGTTCAGCCTGGGAATCAAGAAACAGATGAACTTAATGTATCTTCTGGATGGAAAAAATAATCTATCAAAACCACCTGAACTTTTTTTAGGATGAGACCATCTCATTCCTTTAAAAATCAGTAAGAGGAAACGCTTTTCAAATAACCTTCCCTTGTTCCAAAGATGTGAGAAAACTTGGCTCTTTTCTCTATATGATCCACTTATTTAAGGAAACAGAGACATCAGAAAATCTTAACTCACGTCACTTGTCTATGGGAAGTCCATTTACACTTACATGTGCATGTGGGTATGTCTGATTGCAAACAATAATTGACTATTTTTCTCATCCTTGTCCATTCTGCCATGCCACAGTCACCTAAGAAAACCTTGGCTTTTGAGCACCCTCTCTCCAAACTGGCTGGATCAAACTTTCCATAGGTCAAAAGGTAATTGTACTGGCTTAAGAGGCCTACGTTTCCGATTTCTGCCAACTAGAAATAAGTAAAAATTCTGTTTATGTCAACAAAGCATGCAATTAAGCAGAATGAGTGATGACATCAATATGGACTTCGAGGTCAAGATGAGCCTTGGGAAACATTTCCCAGCCGACCCGTGTGCCTTCCCAAACCTGAGAGCTGTCTAGAGAAACACCATTGCAATAATGATCAACACTCTTTGCTGTGTTGGATCCTCTCCCCCTTTTAATACTGTTTGATATGCTATTTCTTGCTAACACAAATTATGAGAGGGTAACCAAGTTTGGTGCAGTTTAATTTCATTGAGTACCTACTATGTGCTAGGCACGGGGACAAACGCAGTAAGTCTTCTCATTCACTTCTAACCTCATCCTCTCACACTGAATTTCATAGAACTTCTCCCCTCTAACCACACAACAGCTCTCTGAGGGACACAGCATTCCAGTTAACAGCTGAGGAAATGAAATGGATTCAGAGAGGGTGAGTAACTTGCGCAAGATCAACCAGCTACTAAAAAAGCAGAACCAAAATTCAAATCCATAGCTGCTGACTCCACAGCTGGTGATGGTGTGCCTGCTGCCTTCCAGAAACACCCAAAATGATGCCCTCAACTCATCCACTTCTACACCCGTCACTACCTTCTGGTTACAGGTGGGGAAATCTTGGGACTTTGTTCACTCCCGTCTTGAAAGTGTGGGGTGAGGGGCTAAAATCACATCAGATCACCATGCATTACGTCTCGGGAGGGTAGATGTTATCTTACAAACACACACGCTGCACTGAGCCGGCTCCCCAGCTTGGTTCAGCCCTTCTTCGGGTGAGGCTGGGGGGCAAATGACAAGCCACCAAAGCAGAAGCTCCTCAGCAATTCCTCACATCCCGCACGCCCTCGTGCCCCTCCCTTCCTTTCTCCGGGGAATGGGATGAGCCAATAAACAGGGTAACTGAATTCACTTCAGGCTATTTATGGTCTACTCCAGTCTATCCAACTTCTCCGTGAATTGCCTGGCCTCTTTACGCCTTCTCTTCTACCTGCCTTCCAGCTGCCCCGTTCAGCCAATTGATGGCTCCCACACTTTTGCCAACAGGCAGCTGGAAGGAAGAGAAGGCAAGAGGCAAACACCGCCAGTTGGGAGATTTTAGGGACTCTGGTTGGAATGAATGTGGAAGCTATTGGCTGATGTGAAGTTAGAGGTTGGGTCTCTGTATTTCAAATATCCATAATCATTCTTGCACAAACTGGATAATTGAATATCTCTATACCTCGTTTTGAAGTTCCTAGGTCCTGTGTTACACAAAGCAAGGAGTTAATGAACACTTCTGGACGGATAACTGATGGTCTGTGGTCGCTTACAGAGAATTCTGTACAACTCTGTCACAGCCACTGTCTGCCAATGAGCCCCACACACATCTGTGCCGCTAATGCCCTCTTGTTTCTTTGTCTTCTGGTTGTCTCACAAGTGCAAATGTCCACTCGGAATATTTCAGCTCTACAGCTGACACCAATACCAGCCATTGTGAGATTTATTTTCTCATTTTAGGAAAAAATTATACTTCAAGACCAGAGTTCGGAAGAGACAGAATTGCCTTCTCCAAGTGCCATTGTCACAAATGGGGCTGGGCAGTCTCAGGCTGTTCTAGCCAAGTCTGGTGGAAGGTAAGAGTTAACGATGGACGAGAATGGCTAGGGGGTCTCTGAAGCAGAGAAAGACCAGCATGGACCCCACCACTCAGCACCCATAACTTCAGTGGAAGCGGTTTCCGTGACCTTTTGCTTTCAAGGCCCCATCCTCTCTGAGGAGGCTCTCTGCATCTTGACCTTTGGTGACTTCAGAATTTGGGGGGCAGCTGCTGGAACCAGGGATCATCTTTTCAGAAATCTGCTTGGCATCGTTCCGTGACTTATCTTTCAGGCCTCGTCACAATTATTCATGCTTTGGCAGTATCCTAGCTACAGTCACAGAGCTGTTCTTGGGCTGCTACTGAAGGTTATTCTGTCCCAGCCAATGGAGCAGGAATGTGCCATCACCTAAGGACCCTGTTCTCCATCAGGGTGGCAGGGGCTTAAAGGCGTCTGTCTAGAAGGCCTCTCTCAACCTCCAGCCCTTGTGAACCAGCAAATAGGTAGGGATAACACAAAACAGGAGTCAATCCCCAAATCACAGACAATTTGTCTTTGTAATACATTCCAAGGCACACTTGGCTATACTCTTGGACACATGCTCACACAAACTCAAGTGCTAAACTCTGCCAGCTGCCTCTGGATTATACAAGGACCCCATCCTTTACCTCTCCATTGTGATGGCAAATATCTTCTGGCTTTACTTATTTTTTTTTTCCCCCTCTTTAACATCCTGCTTCTACTCTGTGGCCTGGGCTTCCTGCTCTGTATATTTTAGGCTACTTTAGACATGACCTCACATCCTGGTCAATTTCACAGAAGCTGCTAATTTTGAGAACTTTGCTAATGGCCCATACATCTATGAATAAGGGGAATGGGTTACAAGCAGCAAAATCCAGAAGGCAATGAATGGCTAGAACTGGGGCTCTGGAAGGAGACAGAATTGGGTTTCAAACCTGGACTACCTGTGTGGCCTA
This sequence comes from Mesoplodon mirus, assembly GCF_964341445.2. NCBI lineage: Eukaryota > Metazoa > Chordata > Mammalia > Artiodactyla > Ziphiidae > Mesoplodon > Mesoplodon mirus. Next base: position 176,182,723 of record NC_138977.1, read on the forward strand.
GTACAACTAACTTAACCTCTCTGAGCCTCAGTTAATTCATGTGAATGGGGATCATACTAGCTCCTACCTCACAAGGTTATGGTTAAGATTAATATTGGGGGCTTCCCTGGTGGCGCAGTGGTTGAGAGTCCGCCTGCCGATGCAGGGGACACGGGCTCGTGCCCCGGTCCGGGAAGATCCCACATGCCGTGGAGCGGCTGGGCCCGTGAGCCATGGTCGCTGAGCCTGCGCGTCCGGAGCCTGTGCTCCGCAGCAGGAGGAGCCGCAACAGTGAGAGGCCCGCCTACCGCAAAAAAAAAAAAAAAAAAAAAAAAAAAAATATATATATATATATATATATATATAGGATAATGCATATAAATAACCTAGCACAATGCAAAGTATTATTACTACTACTACTATTATTTAGGTTTCCAAATTATGGGATAGCTTTCTTCCTCTAGTGTCTACCTGTTCCTGAGGTCCTGCTTAGCTATTCTGCTCGACTTCTACCCTCCATCTGTCCACCCCCCTGCCCTGACCAAGCACTTTCTCTAGGAAGTATTCCTTGATGTACAAGACACACACTTATGCATTTTTCTCAGTAGTTTATGTTTTTCATGTGTTCATGCAGCTGTTTTACATTTTCCCCAATTTGCAACTGAATTTCTCCAAGGTCAAGAAGGCTTACCTTTCAGCAGTTTCTCTGGTAGCACATACCTCTCAAGCAAAATCCCTACCAATGGCTAGACCTTTAGAACAAAAGGTGAAGCCCACCTTCCAAGTCACAGTTTTGCTTCCCTCGGTTTTGCAAAACTTTCTCATTCAGTTGAAAAATGGTTTTCTTGTTTATTCAAATTGTTGTTTTTTGTTTTTTGTTTTTTTAACAGTAACATATCCGAAGCCCATCTGAAGGAAACACACATACTCAGGAAGCACTGACATTTCCCTCTCCATGGTAGTTCCAAAATCCACCCCTTCCTTGTCTGCCAAGACATTCATCCATGCTCTAGTTATTTTCCACATTACAGTATTTTCTATAATCTTTCTTTTTGGAGCCCTACCTCACCACTAACTCACCGTAGTCTGTCCATAGCATCATTTTTCTCCTCTCTGTGATCTGTTGTCTCAAATCCCCCTTGGTCCATACAGAAATTTTATAAATTTATTTTTTTTAAATTTTATTTATTTTACTTTTGACTGTGTTGGGTCCTCATTGCTGCACGCAGGCTCTCTCCAGTTGCGGTGAGCGGGAGCTACTTTTCGCTGCAGTGCACGGGCTTCTCATTGCGGTGGCTTCTCTTGTTGCGGAGCATGGGCTCTAGGTGCGCGGGCTTCAGTAGTTGTGGCACGTGGGCTCTAGAGCGCAGGCTCAGCAGCTGTGGCTCACCGGCCCAGTTGCTCCGCGGCATGTGGGATCCTCCCAGACTAGGGCTCAAATGGCAGGCGGATTCTTAACCACTGCACCACCAGGGAAACCCCATACAGCACTTTCATACTTTCTCCATCATCTGTCTTTGCTCCTGTGGACCACTTAGGCCTTTATTGCTCTTGTTTCTCTGATTTCTTGTAACTGTCAAGAAGCAGTCTCTGCTTGCCAGGTCTTGGTATTTCCACGTGGAACTTTCCTGACCACTTGCACATTAATGTTTCATACACTGCTCTACTACATCATTTCTGCCTCTGTGGGTAACCAGTGCCTTGTGGATGGGAATCATCTGTTTAAACTGCAACCCTGTCATCTGTTATGGCAGTTTTATTTATGAGCCTGTGTGCTGTAACCCTGTGGCATAAATATTAAATAATAATATCTCCTGGGTGAAAAAAACCATTCATGTTAACTGACAACTTCTTACAAAAATATGAACTAAAGCCAACCACAAAATCTGATACTGGCTTATTTTACAATATGAGGAAAAGCACGGATTGCTCAACAGGTAGATGAAAAGGCAGAATTACAATTTGCATTTTTACATCCTCTTGCTTCAAGAAATGAAACATTCAACAAGTAAAGGGTATCAAAAGAAACTTGGGCTGAGTGGCAACTTTCTTTGGAATCAAATTCTAAATCCTGCCAGTGTCTCCTAAGCAGTTATTTGCCTCCAAGAAGAAAGTCTCCAAATAATGGCAATGCCACATAAATGAAAAGAATTCTGGACAATGACACTACTCAATTTTTTTCTTTTCTTTTTTTCAGCATTCTGTGAATTTCCTATTACATCAGTTTCATGATTCAGCATTTTCCATTTCATTTATTTACAGTAATATATGGCGAGATAACCCAAGGTTTCTTCAGGATCCTGGAACATAAGGTAGGCTGGACAGAAAGGGTGTCAACTCCTGTAAATTTACTGTTGTTTAGGAGAATTCAAAGCAGAAGAGAGCAAGCCAGCAAAGGAACTGGGGAATATTCCCCCACCTTGTTCCGAGGGTCTAAATTAGTCTGGTATTTTAAATGAGTTGGTTTTGAAAAATAGGTTACTGCCATTTAGTTGATGACTAAAACAAAAGCCAGGAAGTGTGCAAATTGTAAACGGACACGCATGAGCCAAACGCGTTCTCTGAAATGACAATGTTCAAGACGCAGCTAAAGTCCCCACTCCGGCGGTAAGCGTGTTACAAAGAACTAGATTTCTTTCTGGCAGCCGCAACTTGGCTGGAGGGACCATGGAGGAGTTGAAGAGCGCTGCAAATACGAGGTTCATCGCCGGGTGCGTCCGCACAAAACGGTCCGGGCCATGAGGACCGGGTGGAAACTAAGAGGAGGGGCGAGGCGGGTGGCATTCGCAGAGAGAAAGAGGCGAAGTTGGGCACGGGAAGGAAAGGAACCTCGAGAAGATTGTGAGGGACGCCCAGGACCGGCAGGGAGGGAGCTGGAGAGCTGTGCGCAGCGGGGAGGGAGAAAACGCGGGGTGGCGAGGCTCCCAGGTGGAGTGGGGAACAGGACTGGGTGTCGAGGGGAACCTGACCCGGGTCTGGAGCGGGTCTCGGAGGGAGAGGAAGGGACCCCGGCGAGAGCGCAGCGCCGCAACTCCGGTCCACGCACCGCTCTCCGCGCCCCGGGTACCCGTCCCAGGTGCCGGGAGCGCCCAGGGTGCGGCGGCGAGGAAGAGACAAAACTAGCCGTGCCGCACCTGCCCGCAAGGTGGAGGTCCCCGGCCGCCCCCACCCGCGTCCCCGGGGCCCCGCGCGGAGGGGAGGACCCGGGCAGGGTCCGGCGCTCACCAGGTAGCAGAGCAGGAGCAGCGCGCAGGCAGGGCGCCCGCCGAGGCCCGGGGGGACGCCGCCGCTCGGGGGGGCCATGGCTGCGGCCCGGGGGCCGGCCGCGAGCGGCAGGGGTTGTTGCTGCTGCTGCCGCCGTGGACACCCGAGCCCGGCGCCTCGCCGCTGCATGGCGAGGCCGCCCGGATCCGGGCCGGAACAGGTCACCTGGTGCAGAGACCGGCCCCCGCCCAAGGCGCCACCTTCCCGCCCGCCCCCGGCCGGGCCGGCCGCTGCGCGCGGGGCCACCTGCAGCCGCCGCCGCCTCCACTGCCGCTCCCGCCGTCGCCGCCCCCGCAGCCCCAGCCGAGCGCCAGCTCCTCCCAGCCTCCCAGTCCCCGTCCCCTCCCTCCCCTCCGCTCCCGGCCCAGCCCGCCTCCCGGCCGCTCCCTCCGGCCTCCAGGCTTCCACCCCGGCGGGCAGCAGGCGCCCACGCAGGTGGGGACTGACCCGGGCCCCGCCCCCTGGCCGCCGCCCCCCACCCCCGCTCCCGGACAGACCCCTTTTCCCTTTCTTTCCTTTCCTCTTCCTTCCCCACCCCCCTTCCGCGCTCTTTCTCTCCGCGATCCCTCTCCCCGCCCTCCGCTTCCCTTTTTTCCTTCTCTACAATTCTCACTCTCACCTCTCTCTTCCTAACCCCCTCTTTTTTCTTTTTTCACTTGCTTCCTTCTCTCTCAATCCGTTTCCTCTCTCCACTCCCTCCTCTTCTCATTCTATTCCTCTCTTGCGCATCCTCTCTCTCCCACCCACTCCTTTGGCGGGTCCTACAGCCTAGTTCCCGCCCGTGCAATGGGTTTTTGTTTGGTTGCTTTTTTGGCGAGGGCGCCATTCCCGTCGGGCGCAGTGCGAGTGTGCCCCCGTGGAGTCGCGCTACGCAGTGGCCCAGCTTCCAGTCTTTAAGGGTGGATTTTGACCCCTACCGACCTCCACCTGTCCACCTGCAGGCGCGGGGCCTCCTTCCTGCGGGCACCGTTTTAGCCCGAGGTGCGCTGCACCCTGCCGGCTGGTTCGCGGCACGTTCTGGATGCTTCCCAAGGGTTTTGTGCCGGGCCGGCGCCACTGCCGCCGAGCTCTTTGTTTTAATTGTCCAGAGTATCGGCGCCCAAATCGCGTTTGTATTTGATTTGCATCCCTGTGTCCTGGCTTCCACTTTGGACCGAAAAGAAAATGAATTAATTAGGCCAATCCAGTTGTGCTCAAGCCCCAAGTGAAAGGGGCGAGGCTCTTGAAGTGTACAAACAGCTTTAAAAAAAAAAAGAAAGAAAGAAAAGAAAATTCAGGCACAGGTTGGGACTGGCTGCTCGGCGACCCGGATTCTGCCGCCAGGCCGAGTGGCCCGGCTGGACAGAGGGATTCCCAGCTCGTGCCAGCCCTGGCACTCTGGAAAGAGAGTAGCTGTGTCTAGCGACTCAGATAATTGCTTGGGCCCGCGGCTGCTCTGAAACAGTTAACCCACCTTCGAAAGTTCTCAGAAGCTTCCCTTTGGCACTGGTGGATTTGTGCGGATTGGAACTAATAAAAGATTGGGAGTCTGAGAGGATACAGCCCTTTCCCAGTGGAGGTGCCACCATAGCAGGTCAAGTCCCGACAGGCGTCAGGAGAGGCTGGTGGTGAAGATAGGATGCCCAGGGTGGGGTTAGAACAGCTTTGGAATCGCCTGTGCCTGGATATGCCCTCAGCCATCTCAGTACAGCCCTGGCTACACTCAGCACCTCAGCTGAGTCATCCCTTACTTTTTCTAGGTCACCTAAGGACTGTGGCCCTGGGTCAGGCTCCTGGCTGCAAATTCATGACTTATGTCAACTGTTCTCAAACTTCAGCGTGCATCCCAGTCACCAGGAGGGCTTGTTAAAACACACATTGCTGGGCTAGAATTGCAGCTTCAGTTGGTCCTGGGTGGGGCTTGAGAATCTGCCTTGCTAACAAGCTGGGAGGTGATGCTGCTGCCAGTCCAGAGACCCCATTTCCAGAACCACTGGCTGATAAGAAAGGGTCACTCTGCTCCTCTCTCATCCACAGGCCACCACATTAAAGAATTTGAGGGTTTCTTTGACAATGCCTTGTCCCACTTCCACAGACCCAAAGCTCTTAAAATTCTCCTGTGTGATGTAGAAAACCATTCCATTTATTTTACTGAGTGTCCAAGGGGATAAAAGATTTGGTGGCTTTGTCCTAGATCATGTCCATATTTTTTCTATCAGTATGGTAGACTATACTTTTTAATGTGTGTGGAAGGAAAACTGTTCCAGAGAGAACAGGACTTCACAGTGTTTCTGGGGTTTCCACCTGTCTTCCTGGGCCTTCCTCTGGATTTTCTCTCCTCCTTCACTGCACCCGGTTTGGGCTGGTCTTCAGAGAACTGAGTCCCTCAGGTTGTTTGTATTCAGGATTTACGGAATTGGAGTTTTCAAGCCTGTGAGCTTTAAGGGTTTGAATTCACCTAACTATAGTCAATGTGGAGGTACCCACTAGGGGCTTGGGCTATTTTTAACCTGGTATAGCCAATGTCTCACTTATTCGTCTTCTACTGTGTTCCTACTGTGCATCTGGCACCACCCCAGACCCTGAGAATCCTGAGGAGCATCAGTCATGCAGAAAACTCACCAAAACACAATTCCATCCTTTAAAAGTTACTTTCACCTTGCTCTGTGGCCCAGGGCAGGGGGTGATGGGATTGACTAATTCTGTATTGCAGAAGGGTAGAGGAAAAGAAGGTCAGAATTTCTACTCACAGTGGAGTGTGAAATTTTGATCCAGAAGACAGAATCCGTTATCGCCCTTGCCTTCTCTCTAGATGTTTGTGTCGGTAATTTGAAGGGTGTGGTCTGATTTCAGAGGGCCTTTATTTAAAAACAGCCCCCTTTTCCATTGTCCTGTGGAAGGGCTTAAAATTCCACTGTTACAATTCATTGGTTTGAATTAAGCTTTAATACTCCACTGAAATGTGAAGGCCCCTGGGGAGAGTATATTGCTCATTACTGCTGAAGTATAAGTCAGTTCATCACGTCCCCTCTAAAGAGACAGTGAAAGGTAAATGATGCCACACCTGAACACGGGAAAGGACAAAGGCAATGGAGTCTGGAAGGAGGATGGCAGCCTCGCTTATCTAAGCTCCGTGGAGGAGCACCCAGGGACCTGGAGGGAAAGGGGCTGAGGAGAAGCTGCTTGCCTGGCTGGGCACTGAATAACATCCGAGGCCAGGAGTTCTCAGACTCTGAAATGGTTGGAGATGAGAAAAATCTCAGGGACCAATGCAGTTGGCCAACTATTAACTTGCCAAGTAAAAATATTTAAGCCAAACCAACCAACAAAAAACAACCCCCCAATACACAATCTTCTATCAACATTATTTCATTAAAAAGGGCATTTTTACCAGCAAAAAGTTAGGAAAGACCTAACATCATAATAAAAGACAGTCCTTTAAATTGAATATCATTTGCTTGTGAAAAACTCCTAACTTGTCTTGGTCTTATTTTGCTGTGGACGAGTAGCAACTTACCTTCAGATCAGTGCTGCCCGTTGCTGGGCACTTGGAAACCACATTTCTAAATATTAAGGATGTGTCGGGTCAAGAGATCTGCTCTTACAGAGAGAGCTGACCTAGGGGTTACAGAGCTGGCGGAGAGGCCCTGCAGGAGGCCTTGCACAAACCTAGGGCCCCCAGCTCCAGGGAGCTCCCCTCATGACCTCAATTACAAACTTCAATATCTTGTAATAATCTTTAATGAAAAATAATCTGAAAAAATATATATATATACAATGGAATCACTTTGCTGTATACCTGAAACGAACACAATACTGTAAATCAACTATACTTCAATTTTAAAAAGCCACTAAATAAAACTATATACATATGAAAAAGAAAAACTCAATTGGTCATTTCTCTCTGCCCCACCAAGCATTGCCTGTAGCCATCTAATCCTGCTTTATTTATTTTGTAGCTGGTTTGCTGGCCAGTTCTCCTCCTCAGATAGACTATAAGCTCCTTACAAACAGGGATTGTTTCTTAGTCAGCTCTGTGTAATGCCTTCATGCCTTGTATAGAAAGTTCCTAGACAAATTCGCTAAATAAAATTGAACCCCTCATCTTCCTTTTTCAATTTTTCTTCCATCCTCCCTCTCCTGTCCCTTTTTATCTTCCTTCCTCCTTTTCCTTTCTTATTCATTACTCTTCCCCCGATCTTCTTCCAATAGAACACAGTTTTTCCCCACAATCAGGGGTCTCTGGAATCCTGCAGCCTCTCCTCTCTTCCATCCCCAACTTCCTTCCTGCAATTTCTGATATTCAGAATATAGACTGAACTGTGACATTTGCCTTTTACATCAAGATAGAAGAGAAGAAAATAGAAGGCGACATACTCACCGCAAGACACGTGGGATCTTAATTCCTCAACCAGGAGTTGAACCCGCACCCCCTGCATTGGAAGGTGGAGTCTTAACCACTGGACTGCCGGGGAAGTCCACTGCACACTGTTCTTAATGTTCAGTACTACTGTTTTTCTCATAACACCTATTCTTTACCTTCCCTACATCCCTTTTCTATCTCTGTTCTTCCTGTTTTGCAATCTCCATATTGATCAATTACTTCCTACCTTAGAACATTCCACCAGATAGCATCCTCACGTCTTGGTCTCCAGACCTTGTCTTTCGAGCCTCAGGTCTTTGACTCCGCAGATTCTCTTCCTATGGGCCCCGGAGCCCTCACTCTGAGAAGCTGTAGTGAAGAGGGGATGGTATTTTGTGTGTCACCTCAGAATTTTTCTGTGGGAATTTGAAGGTGTATTTCTATGGGGATGGTGAAGGTCTTGGAATCACTCGGTCTGTAGCTCTGAAATGAGCTCTATTTCTGGGCCTGTCAGATGAAATGCTGTTGCTCCTAGTTATTTTTGGCTCTTTGCCCTTCTGAATAGGTGCATATTCAGCTCAATGTTCCCCCAACCCTGAGCTAGGAAAAACAGGCAGCTTCCCTTAGCCAAGCCTCCTCCCTCCTGGGTCGGGAACACTTGTCCCCTTAAGCAGCAGCTGTCGTCTACTCGCTGGACTGCGCCCAGGATGTCTGTGCAGTGTCCAGGTGGGCAGTAGGGAAATCCACTCTCTGGCCACTGATGAAGAGCTGTGTGGGCCAAACATCCCTGGACAGGTGCAGCCAAGTGTCCAGAGCTTCCTCGCTCATACATAGGTCTGCATCCTGCCCTGCGTGGCATGGCTGCAAATCCTCTCCAGCATATCCCTGGGGGGACCTGGGATGGAGGGGACATTTCAGGCTCAGTGAGCACAGAAATATTTGTACACTGGGGGTCTGAGGAAGGAAGGTGCCCTGGGATGCAGAAGGTCCATAGGTGCAAGGATGTCTTTGGCTGAGTGTGTTGAGAAGAACATGTGTGTGGAAAGCAGCAGAGTGGAGAGAAGCTGGGTGTGAATGTGCAGATCTGCTTGGGGTGGAGAGTGAGAGGAGAGAGCCACTGGGCACCAAAGGAGAGAATGTCAGTGTAAATAACTGCAGAGGGAAAGTGAGTGCACACTAATGCTTGGGGAAAACAGCTTGTGTCGACAAGTCCTGACAATATTTTATAACTACATCTTGCAGCTGAAATCGTGACACTCAGTCAGGCAATAACATTGACTTAGGGCTTTTAGTCTATCTGATAATATGCGATATCCAGCAAAGTAAAATGTCAATATCAGCTGGGGCGCTTAGTATGGTCCATATAAAATCAAGAAAAGCATAAAGAAGAGAAAACTAGACCAGAGTCTTCTTAATAGCTACTTATCTCTACAGTTTTTCACTGAGAGATTTCTTTTTAAAGTTCTTATCAAGTATGACTTTGATGCATTAATTCATTTAATCCTCATGACAGCCCTGAGAGGGAATAAGCACCAGCATCATCAACAACCTCATTTTACAGATGAAGAAGCTGAGTCGTCTGAAAGATCCCAGCTCCACAGCTAGGAAGCAGCAGAGCCAGTTTGGATTCAGTTTTGCTCAGGGACTCATGCTCGCACCACTGCACTAAATTCCTGCTGGGAATGGGTGACAGAGAGGCAAGCAGGTGTTGTGCAGCGTGTTGGGGAGTCACACCTGAGTTTTAGGCTTAGGGCTCTGTCTTGGCTTCACCCAGTGCTTGAGGACATAGATTGACATCTCAGACACCACTGTCCAACTGTGCTGTCCCACCACTTCCAGCTGTGTGATGTTGGGCAAATCACTAATCCTTTTTGAAACCATCTCCACGTCTGTAAAAATAAGGATAAAGTCACTGGATCTGCCCATTTACATGGTGTCATGAAGGCCAGGTAATGTAGCACAGGTGGGTGCATTGTCAATTATCAAGCCCTAGACCAGAGTAAAGCATCATATAGATATTATTCATGCTTGCCTACTTCAAAAAAAAAAAAAAAAAGCTCACAAAGAAAGGTACATCCCTGATAAGACCATGAAAAATAATAAAAGGTTAATAAATAGCTGTGGTAACATGTCTCCAAAGATGACCCCACCCAGGGACCACATCTCCCATTATAACCTTGCAGGGGAGGAATAAATCCCCCCAGTATGACCTCTGGGGGAAGCCAGTGGCCATGTGTGAACTGCGACCACTGGCATGATGTGAGAAAGCCCAAGCTAGCCATCTGGAGGGAGAGAGACAGCCAGCCTCCAGTCATTCCGGCCCCCTCAGCCCAAGTGACACACCTGTGAATGAGCAAACTGTCTTGCATGCTTACCCCAGTTGAGCTTTTAGATAACTCCAACTCCAGCCACCATCAGGCTGAAACTGCATAAGCATCTCCAAGCAAGAGCTGCCCAGCTGAGTCCTGTCAACTCACTGAACCATGAAAGATAAAAATAGTTTTGAGTCACTAAGTTTGGGGGTTGTTTGTTCACAGCAATAGATAACTAAAACAGTGCCCTAGGCTAATTTTAATGTTTTAACTGAACAGTATAGTTGGCTTTGAGCTTCCTGGCATTCAAAGCAAAAAGGGAGCAGGGTGGATTATACGCACTTCTTATTGTCTTGAGGTACTATGATTTACTTGAATGGATAGTTCATCTGACCCATCTCCTTGCAGTCAAATCATAATGAAAATTAAACTATCTTCCTTACATGAGAATCTCTCCTACCTGTACCAAAATTACAGTTGCGCAAATTCTATGATCTGCCTTGCTAGAGCAGACAGAAGAATTGCAGTTGTCATTAACGAAAAAATGTCCCTTGCATCTGGCCCAAATCTTTCAGAATGGAACTCAAACCCATTTTCTCCTGTTTGATTCTCAGTTCATCTACTGCCTCCTGCCTCATCCCCATCCCAAATTCAGTCACAAACGGGCTCGGTGACTCCGGGGTCCTAAGCAGCCAAAATTAATGATTAAAATAGAAATGCTGAAAATAGTTGAAACTGAAGAAGATTAGATGATTTATTCAGACCTTCAGGAAAAATTACTATTCAGCCCAGAATTGAAATTTAGACTTGTGGTTCCTAATCAGCTAGAATGCAGTGCTTCCCTGGTGCTAACCCTCCAAAAAGGGAAGGAAAAAAAAAACCGTAAAATATATACATGTGCTTGTGCCTTGTGTCCTTTAGAACCTGTGCTCTGGAAGGTCAGGAACCATATCTATCTTCTGAATAGTGCAATGTTTAATGCCTTACTCGTGCTTATTAAAGCTTTTCTTCATTAAGTGACCTTCCAAGTCTATGATAATAAAAGACTTGAGATGAGTGTGAATCAGTGATTTCCATTCTCTCCAGTGTGGACTTGACAAATGGGACCAGCAGGCAATCAACGCCCGGAACATTCTGGGAAGTCTGGGTTAGCAGGTGGGGTATTTGAAGTGACCTCACTCACTTGGGACCTGAACTAGGCCCAGGCAGCCCTGTAAGGTAGCGAATCTTGTCTTTTGGGCCCTTGACCTCGTCTTCTATACTCTTCCCCTTCGTTTGTCTTCACAGTTGGATTTCAGTGTCCTTATGCTGAAACTCTTTGTGGATAGCCTAATGGTTGGGAGAAGGCGCCAGACTCAAATCACAGCTGAGTTCCTTATCCTACATTTGCATAAACACTTTCTAATCATTAATACATTTCATACATGTGTTTCAGTTCATTGTGTCAACAGTCCTGTGGAGTAAGTGGTTATGGGTTGAACTGTGTCCTCTGAAAAGATAGGCTGGAGTCCTAATCCCTGGTACTTGCCGATATGACTTTATTTGAAAATAAGGTCTTTGCAGATATAATCAAGTTAAGGTGAGATCATAGGATGGGCCCTAATCCAACATGACAGCTGTCTTTATAAGAAGATGGAAATTTGGACGTAGGCATGCACAGAGGGATGGCAACGTGAAGACACAGAGGGAAGATGGCCATGTGAAGACAGAGGTAGAGATTGGAGTTTTTCTGCCATGAGCCAAGGAAGGACTGGGACTACCAGAAACTGGAAGAGGCAAGGAAAGACCCTTGTCTAGAGGCTTCAGAGGGAGCATGGCTTTGCCAGTACGCTGATTTTGGACTTCTACCTTCTGGAACAGTAAGACAATAAATATCTGTTGTTGAAAGCCCAGAGTTAAACCCACGGACATATGGTCAGCTTATCTTTGATAAAGGAGGCAGGAATGTACAGTGGAGAAAGGACAGTCTCTTCAATAAGTGGTGCTGGGAAAACTGGATAGGGACATGTAAAAGTATGAGATTAGATCATTCCCTAACACCATACACAAAAATAAGCTCAAAATGGATTAAAGACCTAAATGTAAGGCCAGACACTATCAAACTCTTAGAGGAAAACATAGGCAGAACACTCTATGACATAAATCACAGCAAGATCCTTTTTGACCCACCTCCTAGAGAAATGGAAATAAAGACAAAAATAAACACATGGGACCTAATGAAACTTCAAAGCTTTTGCACAGCAAAGGAAACCATAAACAAGACCAAAAGACAACCCTCAGAATGGGAGAAAATATTTGCAAATGAAGCAACTGACAAAGGATTAATCTCCAAAATTTATAAGCAGCTCATGCAGCTCAATAACAAAAAAACAAACAACCCAATCCAAAAATGGGCAGAAGACCTAAATAGACATTTCTCCACAGAAGATATACAGACTGCCAACAAACACATGAAAGGATGCTCAACATCTTTACACATTAGAGAAATGCAAATCAAAACTACAATGAGATATCATCTCACACCAGTCAGAATGGCCATCATCAAAAAATCTAGAAACAATAAATGCTGGAGAGGGTGTGGAAAAAAGGGAACACTCTTGCACTGCTGGTGGGAATGTGAATTGGTACAGCCGCTATGGAGAACGGTATGGAGGTTCCTTAAAAAACTACAAATAGACCTACCATATGACCCAGCAATCCCACTACTGGGCATATACCCTGAGAAAACCATAATTCAAAAAGAGACATGTACCAAAATGTTCATAGCAGCCCTATTTACAATAGCCCGGAGATGGAAACAACCTAAGTGTCCATCATCGGATGAATGGATAAAGAAGATGTGGCACATATATACAATGGAATATTACTCAGCCATAAAAAGAAATGAAATTGAGCTATTTGTAATGAGGTGGATAGACCTAGAGTCTGTCATACAGAGTGAAGTAAGTCAGAAAGAGAAAGACAAATACTGTATGCTAACACATATATATGGAATTTAAGAAAAAAAAATGTCATGAAGAACATAGGGGTAAGACAGGAATAAAGACACAGACCTACTAGAGAATGGACTTGAGGATGTGGGGAGGGGGAAGGGTAAGCTGTGACAAAGTGAAAGAGCGGCATGGACATATATACACTACCAAACGTGAGGTAGATAGCTAGTGGGAAGCAGCCGCATAGCACAGGGAGATCAGCTCGGTGCTTTGTGACCGCCTGGAGGGGTGGGATAGGGAGGGTGGGAGGGAGACGCAAAAGGGAGGGGATATGGAAACATATGTATATGTATAACTGATTATATTTGTTATAAAGCAAAAAAATAAAATTAAATTTAAAAATAAATAAATAAATAAATAAATATCTGTTGTTTCAAGCCACCCAGTTTGTGACACGTTCCAGCAGCCCTAGAAAACTAACATACAGGTGTTATCATTTTTCTTATTTTTTTAATCCAATGTCATTGGGTCCCTACTGTGTACCAGGCTCTGTGCTGAGCTCTGGAACCCAGACACAAGGCTATAGGTTAATACAGAGCCAATCAGAGCCCTCAAGACGTCTGATGAATTCCCATGCGCGTTCCCATGTGTCTCATGCTCTCTCAGCCACCCCCCACCCACCTGGTGTGTGCCTGTTCCCACAGCTGGCTGAGAGGTAGACAGTGCTGGCACTGGAAGTGACTTGGGAGATCTCCTGATCCATCTTCCTGGTTTTCCAGCTGTGCCCACTAAGGTTCAGAGGGGTCTTGCCACCAGCAGAAAGGCAGCCTTGGACTCCACCGCATCTTTGCACTCCCTGACTCTGACTAATTCATGTTATGAATAACTTCAACAAACAACTGTTTGTCGAATGAACACTAAATTATTAATGACTGGTAAAGAGAATGCATTATACTTCCCAGAGGTATTTGAATGTGGAGCAATGCCTTCACCCAGAGAAGGGAATTTCTGAGCGTGAAATGTGGGATGGGGGCGGTGTAGGCCAAGCAGGGCAGGGAGATCTGAAGGCAAGGGCAGAGTCCAAGGACAATCTTTTCCCGATCCTTTATCTTATATCCCTAAAGCAACTTCTGTGTCTGCTCAGGATAAGGCTGGCTGCCTTGGAGAGTTCTGGAAGTGGGCTGAGGAAGAGCTGGGTCTCCTCCGTACTTTGAGAGGTCGTGCAGCGCTGTGACCAGTGCCCTCCTGGATGCAGAAGGAAGCACCGGCCTCATTACACGCATGTACCAAGACTGCTGTTTTAAACTCCAGTACTGCTGAACAATTCAGAAATAGATCCATTATGGGTCTGTTTTAGCCCCAGGGCTTTAACACAGGTTACTAGAAAATCCAAGATTGCACAGTAATTCAAACTGTCGAGAGGGATAGAAAAAAATTCTCTTCAGCACTTCCTCTCCCACCTCCCCGCAGCATAACAGAGAGTGCCTCTTCATTTCTGTAGTGCTTTGGAATAAATAGCTCTTACATTGAACTTGAAATCTAAATTTTTCTTCAGCTATTAATTGATAAGAGATCTCATTTTACCTCTCGTGCTCTGAAGTAAGATTACAGTGTAAATAAACTGGGTCAGGTTTAGCAGAATGCACGTGAACTCTTCCCTAATTCCTTTTAATCTCTGGTAAAAGAATAACTAGGATTTAGACGTCAACATTCAATAAGCAATGATGTCGCCCCTTCAGACCCCATCTAAATTAGTCCATTGTTCCCTCAAAGAGAATCCAACGAACCGCCAAACTGTGCTCTTAAATTGCAATCTCCTCGTTTTGTTTTAGTCCCTGAGAGGAGCAGAGGCTGTAGGAGGGATTTGATTTGATTTCTATTAATTTTTAGAGTATCAGGGATCTCGTTTTACTTGAAACGGATCAGGGAAAGGGGGTCAGTAAACAAGGTTTTCTCGACTACTGATCGCCACGCCGTGCACAGCACCTCAGGAGGCTGGTTTCTCATTTTCACAGTGCCTTAGAATCATTATCTAATTATTAATCTCACCCTAGAGTTCTGAGGAGCTTATGACTCCCGTTGAAGTTAATGAAGGCTTTTACCTATAGATCAGGCGCTAAATCATTGTGATTGACTGAGTGGCCGCAAAATCTGGTAGGCACTGATAGAACTGGCAGAAGGGAAAAAGAATTAAACAGAAGGAAATTAAGAAGAGGAGAAAGAGAAGGTGCCGTGAAGGAGGAGGGTCAAGAAACCAAACCCAGACTGGAAATTCAAAATACCTCATTAGAAAAATGGGGCAGGTAAGGAAGAACTCACCAAGTAATCTGCTTAAACTTTAGTTAATTATTCATTTATATATATTTATGTGGCACACTTTCTCTAGGGAACCCAAAGTGCTTTGCAAACACATTAAATAATTAACTCTCTCAAATCTGAGTGAAGTGGAGAGACAATAAAATTACTCCAGGAAAGGCCAAGCGGGTTGGTGAGTGATGGCCAGATGTCTCGCTTTGAAAAGGCAAATCCACGTGGTACTCAGCAGAGGCCACAGAGCACAAGACTTCTTCTGGGGGCTGATACTCCGGTGGTCTGTCCTAGCACCTTCCAGATTAAGCAGTTTTTGTTTATGTAGATCAATGATGCTAGAAGGGCAGACAGACAGGCAGACACATAAATAGACATAAATTACTATAGAAATCCTGTATATTTGGGGAGAGGCTGTTATTAGAAGAAAGTCAAATGGAGAACATTAAAAAAAATACTGCTTTCAAAACGAAAATAAAAGTAAATATTTCAAATCAAGAACATCGAATATGGCATTAAATAAAATGAAACTGCAAAGGCCAAACACCAAATGATGAGCCATAACATTTACTAGGTTGTGTTTAAGCATAGTTTGAGTTCCTAAAATTGTATCCTCACTCTACTGTTGACTGGACACACATTAAAAAATATACCTCTAGGGCTTCCCTGGTGGTGCAGTGGTTGAGAGTCCTCCTGCCGATGCAGGGGACACGGGTTCGTGCCCCGGTCCGGGAAGATCCCACATGCCGTGGAGCGGCTGGGCCCAGTGAGCCATGGCTGCTGAGCCTGCGTGTCTGGAGCCTGTGCTCCGCAACGGGAGAGACCACAACAGTGAGAGGCCCGTGTACTGCAAAAAAAAAAAAAAACAACAACAACAAGGACAACCATCCTCTTGATCCCCAACCCCACCTGGAATCCTGACTGCTTTCAATTTTTATTTTATTTTACCTTTTTTAAAAAGGGGATTTGTTTTCCTTGGTGTGTGGGATAGAATTTGTTCTCCACCAATTCCCGGTCAAGGACATTTGAGCAAGTCCCTTCGCCCTTCTGAGCAGGCTTTATCCATTGAAAATGATGCCAGGCGCTCTCAGGATTGTTCTGAGGGGTAAATGAAATGGTGGCTGAGAAGTGCTTTGCAAACTACACAAATGTGGGGTCATTTGTATCATTTTGGACAGAGATGAAGTCTACTGTTCAGGGCACACACTTCTGAGCGTCAGGAATAAACACCTCACAGGTCTCTCCCTCCCACCCTCTTCCTTAGACAAACATCCCATGCTGCTGCCCCTGGCATGTTCCAACATCATGCTCCGGTTGCAAAGATGTTGGTCTCACTGTTTTTGTTTTTAAGAATTTTATTTTATTATTTATTTACTTATTTTTGGCTACGTTGGGACTTCATTGCTGCGCATGGGCTTTCTCTAGTTGCGGCGAGCAGGGGCTACTCTTTGTTGCGGTACGCGGCCTTCTCACTGCAGTGGCTTCTCTTGTTGTGGAGCACCAGCCCTAGGCACACGGGCTTCAGTGGTTGTGGCACATGGGCTCAATAGTTGTGGCTCGCGGGCTTTAGAGCGCAGGCTCAGTAGCTGTGGAGCACGGGCTTAGTTGCTCCACGGTATGTGGGATCTTCCCGGACCAGGGCTCGAACCCGTGTGCCCTGCGTTGGCAGGCGGATTCTTAACCACTGTGCCACCAGAGAAGTCCCAATGTTGGTCTCACTTTTATTACTTGCTTTCCCCCTGGACTCACCCTAGTTTATGTGGTGAATTTCAACCTCAGGGAGCAGTCTTCAGCCTTTACATAAATGGACCAACATCTTCCTGCCTAACCCTCCTCCTTCCAGAAGCACAGACCACAGAACCAAACCAAACAAGCCCTGTCTCTGTATTCTTTCAGGAGCTGTAGATAAATTCTTCTTCCCCAAGATAAACATGAAGCCTGCCTGGGGTGACTTTTGTCTAGGGCTTTCTGATATTCAGACCAGCTAAATTTTACTAACTCTAGTCACATTTTCAGTAGATATAGCTTATAACTTCTAATCTAAAGTACCAAAAGCCTTTTCAAATCATGTAAGCCATTAAGGTATTATTAAGGCATTATTAATATTTTAGGTAATATTTTATTATCATTTACACTAAGAATCTATTCAAGGATATTTGCTATATACATAATACAGTTTGAATCTATTTTGTATATTACATATAGAAAGCAAACAACTATATATTAGAGACAAATTTAAACTTCTTTTGTATATATGTTTATATAATCTATGTATTTTATAAATACATGAAACAAGTTTATATTTGTCTATATCTAATCTCAACTCACCAGATTTAAATTTAGGGTGGTTGACAGGTACTTCCATGACATTTCTAAATCCTGCATCTCCAGTTATATAAAAGAAACATCTGCCTACCTAACCAATTTAACAAAAATAGGCAAAATAAGGGGAAAGCCCCGGCAGCATCAAGGTGGGAAGTAACATTCCTTAAATGATAATGCCAGATCCCCCAACTGTAATATTAAAGCTCACAACACTGGGATGAGAAATTCAGTCACTGCTTTTATTTTTATTCTCGGAAAAAGGACAGTGGAGATCCAAGGAGATTTAACCAATTTTCAAGGTCACTCACGTACAGCACAGTAAAGAGGCTGAAAGCCAAACATCTTCAATCTTCCTGGTTGAGGCAGTCCCATCTGGACAGTGATGTCTGTTCCAGCAAAGGACAGGGAGCACTGGACCCCTGTCAGGGCACTTCACTCTCTTGGGAAATTTTACAACGCTTTTCCAGTTCCTCCAGACTATGGGTAAGCATCCAAATGATGGTATCACAGCTTTTAATATTCTCCCATCTCCCACCAAAACTGAGATGGGGAGAAATATTTAAAGTTTCAAGAGCACAGAAAGTGAACAACTGGTTCTTTTTTGTTGCTGTTTTTCCTCTACAAAGGAAGAAATGGCACAGGTGTTTTTGTACTCCCGACTTAAAATTAAAAAGTGGACTTACAGAATCAAAAGCTCAACTTCCCTCAATGAATGGAAAGGCGTTTGCCCCTTAGCTGGGAGTTTCAAGTACAGTCATTTTCATATACATGCTATATGTCTAAATTGTTTGAGAAGTAAAACTGATTTCACATTGAAAATCTTTTGGGCACAGTCTATAGAAAAGTGTAAACATTGTTAGATGAAAAAATCTTCAGATTATTGGCAATGAGTATTCTTATCTCACAAAAGCCTCTATACCAATGTATTAATTATGGGTCCTCTAGTAGAGTGGTTCAGAAGTGGGGACGGGGCTTCCCTGGTGGCGCAGTGGTTGAGAGTCCTCCTGCCGATGCAGGGGACACGGGTTCGTGCCCCGGTCTGGGAAGATCCCACATGCCGTGGAGTGGCTGGGTCCGTGAGCCATGGCCGCTGGGCCTGCGCGTCCGGAGCCTGTGCTCCGCAACGGGAGAGGCCACAACAGTGAGAGGCCCGCGTACCGCAAAAAAAAAAAAAAAAAAGTGGGGACGGTGGGTGGACTTTACCCCCCAGGGGACATATGGCAGTGTCTGGAGACAGCTTAGCTTATCACAACCCGGAACGGGGGATGTTTTGCTGTTGGCATCTAGTGGGTGGAGGCCAGGGATGCTAGCAAACATGTGACAGTGCACAGGACAGCCCCACAGCAAAGTGTGATCCAGCCCCAAATGTCAACAGCGCCGAGGTTGAGAAACTCTGCTTTTTGACAATCACAGTCAACACTCAGGAAGTAGGTGCCCCTCCCCTTTCTTCCCCCGCCCAGAATTCTGCCTGAATTCTTATTGTTATTATTGTGTCTTAGCATGCTCTGCTTTAGAATACTTTTCCAGATCCTTTGCATCTCCAAATGTTGAATACTGGAGTCTGAAAATGCCATTTATGATGTAAATTATGATTAGCATTATAAATGGGGTCAAGAACGGTTATATTTTGAATTTGTCTACATTTAATCTCAGTTGTAAATGGAAGCTTCAGCACACAAAGGCCACACATTACCTTTCAGGGGAGAGATTATGTCAGTTGGTTGGGTGCCTTGTGTTCTATTCAAGTTGAAACTGGGCTTCCCTGTCAGACTGTTACAGCTCAACGGGTTCCGATCTTCCAGCAGTAAGCACACGCTTCCTGCCCAAATGGCTCCTTGTGTGTAGAGGGAGCAGATCCGGACCACTGGAGCATGTCCCTCCACCACCCCTGATCATCCTCCCTATTATCCGCTCAGACCTGGGAGACCAGGCTGCCTGACAGCTAACAGCTGTCAGGGGACACCTGCAATTGAGTCAAGTTGATGCCCAAGGACTGTGTAAGGCAAGAACAAGAAGTTCAAAAACCCTCTTCCTCACATGCCTCTGAGTCCCACAACTCACACTGTGAAATCGAATCTCTTCCTGTCTTCCGCCTATTCTTCTCCATGTGTCAACTTTGCTCTTAAGATAAGGACAAAGGGGACTTCCCTGTTAGCGCAGTGGTTAAGAATCCTCCTGCCAATGCAGGGGACATGGGTTCGAGCCCTGGTCCGGGAAGATCCCACATGCTGTGGAGCAACAAAGCCCGCGAGCCACAACTACTGAGCCCGCATGGCACAACTACTGAAGCCCATGCGCCTAGAGCCGGTGCTCCGCAACAAGAGAAACCACCGCCATGAGAACTCTGTGCACCGCAACAAAGAATAGCCCCTGCTTGCCGCAACTAGAGAAAGCCCGCGCACAGCAACGAAGACCCAACGCAGACAAAAATTAATTAATTAATTAATTAACTAATTTTTTTTAAAAGATAAGGACAAAACTCCTTTAGAGCCCACAAGGTCCTACCCACTCCGTTTGCTCTCTCCACTCCTGCCACACTGGCCTTCATTCTAATCCTCACGTAAGGCATACTGTCCCACCACAGGGCCTTTGCACAAGGTGTTCTCATTTCCTCAAGCTCCCCTCCACTCCCCCCTCTTTACTTAGTTAATTTACTTGCTCATTTAACCAACATCAGCTCAACCTATCACTTCTGTAAGAACTCTTCCCAGACCTCCGTAAGTCAAATCCCTCTAACACACATTTCCACTGTACCTTGCTCTTCCTTCAGAGCGCTCACTGTTGCAGTTTTACAGCTCTTTGTGTAATTATTTGACTAATGTCTGGCTAGGACACATCATTGTACTCTGAGCACCAAGCACAACACTTGGCATATCATAGATACTGGGGAAGTATTTGTTGCTTGACTATTTAATTAAACAAATGGACAAATGAATGAAACAACAAATGAATGAATGAATGAAACTATCCTAAAATGTACAATCAGCAGCAAAGCCATAGGTGTGAAACTGTGTGTGTGCTTAGGTCCAGGTAACCATCTGGATTGTCAGTATTTGGTATTTAGATTATTGCAAGGAGCAGAAGAGAAAACTTGCCTACAAAACAACTGAGAAAAAATTGTATACCTCACTTAGAGCGTCATTGAGTTAGAGAACAACTCCCACACTGTGCTTTAAAATGAAGCCAACATCCAGATTCTCATTGCAAAGTTGGCTCCCCTAGAATTCTCCTCTTCTCTTCCCTGATCCTGCTGCTTCCTAAAAGTGAAATATCCATAGCTGCACCATTCCTTTACTTTTTTCTTTTTTTTTTTGCTTTGTTAACCTTCCTTCTTCAGTTGTATGTTGTGCAATACCCAAGAGGCCAACAGTACCATGTGAGATATTTAAATACAACTTTGAGAAATGAGCCTGTCTTAGATATAAAAGCCTACAGTCACCATGATGAACATGACTGCAATGTTTAAAATCCCTAAATAAAGAGATGCAGAACTTTCTGCATATTCATTGCTGAAATGAATATTATATATGATTCCTGATTTTGTAAGCATTCAAACAAGGCAGGAGAAGGGAATGTGGATTTACTTATTTTTATCAATGAAAACAAACGGCACTTGACCAAAGAAAGAATTGTTTCCTCTAGGATAAAGAGTGAGGTGTACGTGGAAGGCAGTTCTGTGTATTAGTCTCTGAGCAAAGCTTTATTTTTAAATTATTGTGTCATTTTATGCACAGTCCCCAAATGCCTTGTCAGTGACAGCCACTCATTAAATCACTTAAACTACCTTATTTAAGCTACACTGAGCCAGGCAGTCCATTAGCAAATCCTGACTGCTCCCCATGGGGTCCCAAGAATTCTTGCAGGTAATGGAGGTATATATTAAGGAAGTATATGGTCCGTTTCCTTGAAAGGACTTAGAGGCGAATCTAAGTGACAAATAGATGAACGTGTGATCAAAATAAGATTATTCAGATAAGTACTGTCTTGGAAAAATAAACTAAAGATCAGCAGTGGATCCTCTTCACTGACAAAGGAGGGAAGCTCGTCCCTGAATATGAAACAGTTTGGTGAAAGGCTAGAAGATCATGACTCTGGATAAAGAATCTCCAAGAGGTCAGTTTGGTTGAGCTTCTTCACTTTGGGACAGGTGAAGCCACAGAATTAACTTGGTACATCTTCCGGAAGGGTCATCTTCCCTTTTTGGCAAAAAAGGTATAACATTTTTCAACATGGAAACAAACATGGCTATATCATGAGGAATAATTTTTTTTTAAAAACCTATGAAAATGTGGAGTCACAAGAACTCTCACAGACTGAAGGTGGGCGTACAGATGGGTTCAGTCACTCTGGAAAACTGTTTGGGAGTATTGACTAAGTTGAAATATGCAAAACTCACCATCCAGAAGTCCATTTCTAGATATATGCAATCCCAAATTCGTGCTCAGGTGCACCAACAGATATTTACAAGAATATTCACGGAAATATTAGTCATAATAACCAACCTATCAATGATGACATATACAAATACATTGTGGAATACCCACATAATGTACACATGGCAATGAAAGTGCGTGAACTAGAACTACACAAAGCATCGTAGATGAATCTCACGTTGAGTGAAAAAGCCACATACAAAGGAATAAATAGTGTTCGATTCCATTTACATAAAATCCCCAAATAGGCAAAACCAACAATAGTAGTTGGTTTCCTTTAGGGTGAAGATAGTGAGGCACAAAGGGGTAGGGGGTCTTCTGGGGGCATTTGTTTACCTGGTGGTCATACCCCTTGTGATAACTCATTAAGCTGTCTATTTATGTTTTGTGTACTTTCTGAAATGTATGTTATACATATTTAATTTAATCATATTCCCACGATTAAGACTTTTTTCTTAAAACATGTGACCCTTTGAAAATAAAAACACTAGCTTTCAGAGAAATATATTGCTTGTGGGTGGGACTACCTCCCATCCCCAGGGCCTCCAATTTGCTGAAGTATGTGTTCATCCTTTGTGATTAAGTTCAAGAGGTATTGGCAAGGGAGAGGGGTTATCGTAGAAGACCTGGGAGCTGGAAGGTAGGTGGGAGTTGGCCAGTTCTGTTTCCTAGACTTAGGGGGAAGTCCATCAGGGACACTGTCACCTGGGGACTGCCAAATGTAAGCACTAGACCAGGGTTACCTGAAGAGACTGGAAACAGATTAATCCACAACGCAAGAAGAATTGGGTTTAAGTATAGAAGTCAGAGGGTAGAGCCAGATAAATGGCACCAAATGACAGCTATAACAAACGAGACAGTAAAGAGGAAACAACTGGAGAGAAGTTGCTGAGGAGTTTAAGTGAGATCAGAAAATAGAAAGGTGGGTTAAGAGCTGGGACCTGGGGGACTAGGGCTGGCTCTCCCATGCTGCCATGATTCCAGCATTAAGACTCTGAGGACTCAGAGAATCTGAATTTGAATCTAGGCTTCTAGGTGGTGTTAAGGTAGGAAGATAGAACATATTTTGTCTAGAAGCTTGTTAGACTGATTTATAACTTCTAAATATTTGGATATATGGTATGCTGGTCTTCATTTGTACTCTCACCCCAGGGCCCTGGAATGTTAGGGGTGGACCCTTAGGAGCCTCACATTTCTCCCTTAGGGAAGCACATTTTGGTCACTGCTCTAGCTTATCAAGAATTTTTTGGAACAGTGATGCCAACATATCGATGCCAGTTATTAGCTGTTCCCCATCCCCCAGCTATGGGCAAGCTTCACATTGATAACATGGCTTCTGATTTATTCGTGCCAGTAAAAATGCTAAGCAGGACAGGAGTTGGGTCCGAAGTCTTGTGTGTACTTGTTAGAGATCTCCACGATTGATGTTAGCCTTTTCATCTGTGTGTTTTGGGCCATTGTTTGACCATCAACATAACCACCTAATCAGTTCTGCCCTATCTATAAGGACGTGGTGGGAGGTTTTTGAACTCTGATTCAAACAATATACTTAGCAGGCTGCTGACTCATACTCAGGGACTCCTGATGAGAAGACATGGAGTGGTTTGACCAGACTTGCCTGGCTCCTGGTGCTCAGTGTTTTGCTGCCTCTTTTGTATGTGACTCTCCACTCTGTTTCCTGCTACTGACTTGAAGAGCACAGTCAAACTTGGCCACTTGATAAAGGCGGAGGTAAGCAGTACACAAGGTAATGAGGCAAACCTTCATGGTGATCTCTGAAGTTTCTGGTCTGATGGGAAATTTGGCAAAGTCTTTGGAGAACCAAAGGACAGGGGTCAGCACACTTTTTCTGTAAAGCACCAAATCATGAATATTTCAGACCTTGCAAATCATACAGTCTCTGTTGCAACTACTCAACTCTGCTTTGAAATCAACCATAGTGGGAAAACAGCCATAGAGAGCACTGAATGAAATGACGAGGCTGTGTTCTAATAAAACTTTATTTACAAAAACAGGTGGTGGGCCAGATATGGCTGGTGGGCCATAGTTTGTAGACCCCTGTTCTAGGGTATAAACACCCCCCTGGGAATAAACAAAGAACTTTAGGAAGTGGATTAATTTTCTGAATCAGTGAATAAAACAACACCGTATATCACCTTAAGGCGGATCTCACTGAGAGGCTCTGCTCTGCAGATCAAAGGCCATCAGAAGAAACCATCTAAAACACCCATCTGTGCCTTTCTCAGCCTGAAAATCTTCAGGGCTCATATTCACATGGAGCCTGGCCCAGCCACCCTGCCTTCTTTTCCAGCTTCATCCTTCATCATTTTCACATACACCACACTGTCCAGCCATGCAGACCTTTTTCCTGATCCCTCATTAGCTGGGCAGAGTCACATCCCCCAACCTTTGCCCATGCTGTTACTCTGCGGAGAAGACTCCCCGTGCCATTTGCAAACTCTTATTCATCCTTCAAGACACCGTTCAAATGTCTCTGTCTTGACATTTCCCCAGTTCCCCTAGGTTGGGTTAATTTCCACCACTTCTATGTTCCCAGCACACTCTATACATAATCTATTCTTCAGTGCAACTTCAGAGTGATCCCTTCTAATTGATTTCTAATGGTTTAACCCTGTCTTGTATAGTATTTTTAAAATCTGTTTGCTTCTTCCCCACTCGGTTGTGAACACTTTCAGACACGGTGTTGCCTTGTGAAACTTCCTTCACCTGGAGTTAGGAGTGGATCTGCCATGCAAAGGATGAGTTCATGTTTGCACAACTGTTTAACTCAGTGCAGAATCCAGTCTGGCCCACCAGGGGTTCGTGAAATGATTCACAGTTTAGATTGTCTGTATTTTTATACTTTCAGTGGCTTAATAAGCAACTCTTTTTGACAAGGCACTTGGGAACTGTTCATAAATGACAGAATGACATGAAAATCAAGTCAGGTTCGGAGGTAAATATACGAATCTCTCCTCCACCTACATTATACACTCCCTTCAAATCAGGAAAGATGATTGTTTGAGTTTATACAGCTGTTGTGTGTTTCTGCACAGGCATTTTTCTCTTTGAAAGACATCTCATGAAAATCTCATTCTCGTATTAGATATGGGACCATGTTGCATTTTTTCTTCTTTTTTTAATTTTTATTTATTTATTTTTTTGCGGTACGCGGGGCTCTCACTGTTGTGGCCTCTCCCGTCGCGGAGCACAGGCTCCGGACGCGCAGGCTCAGCGGCCACAGCTCACGGGCCCAGACGCTCCGCGGCATGTGGGATCCTCCCGGACCGGGGCACGAACCCGTGTCCCTTACATCGGCAGGCGGACTCTCAACCACTGCGCCACCAGGGAAGCCCCCATTTTTTCTTCTTTTAATGGATTTTGTTGATTTGTTTATCTTGTTGATTTGCTAGATCTTGTTGATTTGCTCTCCAGTTCCATTTAGAACACTAAAATGATCATTTATTCAGGGGAATCCTAGCAGCTCAAAGTGTGGCTGCAATTTCTCAAAGTGCCTCCTGGATGATCCCTCATAGGGTTAAATCCAGGGGAGAAGAGAGCCCATAAAATGCCAGGTGTCCCCAGGCCTACTGTTACATTATTTTTCCAAGGGAAAGACAAATCGGTATTTGAGATGGACACGCATTAAGTACTTAGTTGAACCCTGCCATGTCATCAGGTTTTCTGCAGCACCCACTTTCCAGATGCTGCTTTTTCTGCAAATTAATGAATAGGGCACACAGGACTGGGGGTGCAGGTAGGGCAGTTGTACAGGTGTGTTCTGCCCCCAGGCTCATCCAAGAGGGCAAGTGGGAGGCTATTCACGCTGCCCTGACATTAGTCCTAGCCTTGGGCTGCCCAGGGTGGGGGGCCAGGGGCAGGGGGTCATCTTTTCATAACTTACACACAGGCACCTTATGGACCAGGACTGGCCCCAAGGAAAACCAAGGCAAAAATTCGGAAGACTGAGCACACCCCACACCTCAATAAACCCTCACTTCCTGTAAAACTTCAGACAGCCTCACATTTTTCCCCTTATTTGCCCCAAAAATTCTTAGGGAAACAGTAGGTCTATGAGAATCCCCGCACCTGACCAGGTTGACTTGGTCCTGCCCCCAGTTAGGCGATGGCATCCTCACCTCTCTCCCTTCATCCCAGTCTCTCCCTCACCAGCCGCTCTGGCTGCAGTGAAGAATCCACCCTGCCTGGAGCGCCACGGCAGCCTGAAGCCCGCGCAGGCGAGCTCTGCAAGGTTAGAGAGGCCACGAAACGAGAGAGAGGAAAAGGAAAAGTGGTGGAAATCAGTTTCTTTTCGGCTTGCCTGATTTCCTCTGGGCCCTGAGTTTGGCAGAGCATAAATAGATGATCAAAATTTTTACTTTCCCAAGTTGGAATTATGTAATCAGAGGCTGCTACTCTTTTTGTTTTTCTGAAACTTCACTGGAAGGAAATTCCCCTTGCGTTCTCAATCACACTGGGCATTTCCCCTCTGCTTTTACTTGGACATCTTCAAGTCAACAGCCTCTGAAGCAATCAGATAATTCTGTGTAAATTAATGCACATACTGGAGTTTTAAAAATATATCCTTTATGATCCTTTGGAGTGTGTGTGTGTGTGTGTGTGTGTGAGAGAGAGAGAGAGAGAGAAGAGATATCATATACCGACATGGATAACCCATTTCAAAAATAGCCTTGGACTTCCCTGGTGGTGCAGTGGTTGAGAATCTGCCTGCTAATGCAGGGGACACGGGTTCGAGCCCTGGTCTGGGAGGATCCCACATGGCACGGAGCAACTAGGCCCGTGAGCCACAACTACTGAGCCTGCGCTTCTGGAGCCTGTGCTCTGCAGCAAGAGAGGCCGCGATAGTCAGAGGCCCGCGCACCTCGATGAAGAGTGGCCCCCGCTTGCCACAACTAGAGAAAGCCTTCGCACAGAAACGAAGACCCAACACAGCAAAAGTAAATAAATAAATTAATAAACTCCTACCCACAACATCTTCTTTAAAAAAAAAAAAAAAAAAAAAAGCCTTGATTCCTTTTCCCAGATCCCCTGAACCCAGGAACTTGGCCACACCCCCCTCCACCCCAGAGCTTCAAAGATGCGTAAATGCTCTCTCCCCGCTCCCATTCTGAGAACCTTTTAACTCCTTTTGACAGAAGAAATAATTTCTTCCCTTAATGCACGGATTCTGACTCTCCGAGGCTTCAGCCTCCATTGCTAGTGACTCCCAACTCTACCTTTGGCTCCTGAGACCCACCCTCCTCCTGGACATCTCCACATATTTATCCCCAGCCATCTCCAGCTCCACCTGTGTGTCCCACCATCAGCCCACCAGACCTGCACTTCCTCTGGCATTTCCTGCAGCGTTGGGAGTATGCCCAGTCATCCAAGCAGGAAATGCGATGCCCCTGGCCAGGAATTCTTTTCTGGTAAACAAGCCTTACTCCTATTGTGTCCCAGCCCTGAGCCCAGGTCCATATGCATCAGGATAGCCAGGGGAGTCTCCTCCTTCCTGCTTGTCTCCGCATCCAGGCAGTTTTAGCCTCTCCATTCCTTCTCCCCTTGCTCTGGCTCGGGTCCTTTGCTTCTTCCCCAGACCTCCTTAAGTTAGAATGATGCCCCGTGGGCATTTGGAAAGACAGGGGTTGGCAGGCTTTTCCCATAAAGGGCTCAGGTAGTATTTCCGGTTTTGTAGGTGAAGATGCAAAATTAAGGCTACAATATAGGTACTTATATAACTAGAGAGAGAATAAATTTCCACAACATATTCTACTGACAAAATTCAAAATATAATAATAATTGAGGACTTTTTAAAATAATATAGATCTGCTATTTTAATAATACGGAGAACAATGGAATTCTATTGGGGGGGAAAGATAGTATTTTGCTTAATTAGGTTCAGAGTTAGGGTTCCCTGTCATCAAAATCTTTTGCAAATGTTCATCTGTGAAAACGCATGCTTAGCTCGTGGGCTAAAAAAAAAAACAGGTGGTGGACTAGATTTGGCCCATAGTTCTAAATACTTCAGGGAAAGAATAAGAGATAGTGCAAAGTACTTAACACACTATGAGTATTCAAAGGATGTCGGCTATTGTAATTACTTCTTATCTTCCTATCCACATTCACCCTTGGCTTCAGCCATGTAAATACTTGGGGTTCCTTGAGCTGTTTCATCCCTCTGAGCCTTTGCTCATACTGTGCCATAAGCCTTCACCTCCTTAGGAATCCTTTCCTGTTCCTCTCCCTGCTTCCATGTCTTTCCATCCCTCTCCCCCGTCAAGGTCCTGCTCAGAGGCACCCTTTACAGATCCCCCTCCTTGCCGTTGTAGCACTTGATGGTGTACTTCCTCCTATTTAAACTGTGAATAGAAACCATGCATTACTCAAGAGATCCCCAGCTCTGGGCCCAGTCATATTATGTGTTCAACAAATATTGGCTGAATAAATAAATGAACCTCTTCCATGCAAATGCGGGACTCAGTAGAAACCTTCCTTGACTGCCCCAGTTCCCAGGGAGCTCTTCGTTCTCTGCATACCTAAAGCCCTCATGGATTTTCTTATAGGGACCCTTGGCTCTGGGTACAAATCCCACCTCCATCACTTCCTAGCTTTGTAGCTTTGTACAAGTCACTTAACTTCTCTGAGCCTCCACTTCCTTGTTGGTAAAACGGGGATAACAATGGTACTCATCTCACATGCTGTTTGCAGATTAGATGAGATAGAGCATAAAAAGCTCAGCACACTGAATACTCTACAAATGTCTGTTGCTTTGCTCACATTTATTGAGTAATGATCATGGTTTAAGTCCTTTTGTTAATATGTTTATTCCTCACAAGGACCCTGCGAGGTAGGTATTATTGTTATCCCCATCTTACAGATGAGAAAACTGAGGCTTTAGAGGTTGTATAACTTGCCTAAGGTCACACAGCCCATGTGGCAGAGCCAGGATTCAAAACCAAGTTGTGTGCCTCCAAAGCTGTGCTGCTAACCCTGGCTGGTAGAGATGTACACCTTCTGCAAAACTGTAGGCTCTTTGAGGGTCAGGATTGTGTTCCAGAATTCTTTGTATCTTTCCTAGCTACCAGCACAGCACCCTGCATGAGGTGAAGCTCCATAGACACCTGCTCATTCATTTACCCATCCCTCCTCCACCCTGATCCAGAGGAGGGTGCTGAAGTGTTCTAGAGACATTTCCTCTTATCCAGGCTTGACCACCAATGAGCACCTTTGTGTCTCAGAGATGGCGATAGGAAGGGAAACAGAAAATAATAAACTAAGGAAGGAGTGCAGATGGGGTCTGGGGAGAATTTTGCCTGCTCAGAAGGTGACAGTGGGCTCTCAGCTTATCTCACAGAACTCACACTCCCCTTGGGAGCACCAACCCCACCATCAGTAAGTGGCTCTAAGGACACTGACCAACGCAGGCTGACTCCACTGATTGTCTGTAACGTGACTGTTCCTCTTAATCAAAGTGATGTCCTCCTTTGATTTCAGAAAGTGAAGGAGAGCAAAATTAATGATGGCTCCAGTGGGCTTCTGATGGCCACAGCCGGCGAGGGGTCATAGGGCTTCGGAGCCTACTGCATTTCAATGACGCGCACAGGGATTTCATCGTTAACAAGGGTGCTGTAAGTCTTAATTACCCAGAACCGAAGCCTCACCTTGCTGCCTGTCCCCCCCGGGAGCTCCCTGTGAAGTCAACGGGAGCTTTGCTTTAGGTTCAGCCTGTTGAAAACTTGCCTGTAAATGTTTGCAAATTACCTTGAGCACCTCGGATAGAAACGGGAGAGAATTAATTATTTTTAGAATGTTGGCATAGCCCCATCACTGCCTTGCCCTACACGTACTGCAATGCTACTCAAATCCCACTCCACTTACCTCTGATTAATTCTGGACTGTGGGTCTCTTTTCTTCCTGGTTGATGATACACTTCTTTGGTCTTGCTCTTAGACAAAACACTGGTAATCTCTCACTGTTCTCACCCCTCGCTTAGCAGCTCCTTCTAGAAAGCCTAATGCATTTTCCATTAGAGGAACCAATTTGCCCTTTCCTTTCCAGCAACGACAAGCTGAAATCTACCCCCTTGGAAGAAGTCAAGACCCCCTCTCTGGCTCTTCCTTCCCTCTGGAGTAGATGCTCTTGGTACCCGACCCCTGTCCCCCGACCGGGAGCTGCTAATAGCTCACAGCTGCTCCCTTCTCCTGAGACTTGCCCTGGGAGAAAAGCACCAGGCATTTTCACCTGGAAATGCCTGGGAGGTTTTGTCTCCCCTCTGGGGACAGCCCACAGCCAGGACGGCCTGATAACGGAGCACAAGGCCTTAACGTCCCAGAGCTCCCCATGGGATCAGGCTGGGGCTAGACCACATCTCCACCTGCCCTATTCGTGCTTCCCGCACATCTTGTCGTGTTTCACCTGAAAGCACTCCCCCCAAGAAGCTGCTTGCCCAGAAAGCCAGTGTCAGGCTCAGCTCTTTGGCATCCCAACCTAGGACATCTCTCTATGCCACCCTCCCCACTGCAAGCAGACTAGTCTTCAGAACCTCAGCCTGATCTCGTCACTTCTTTTCTTAGAACTGTCCATGCCGGGCTTCCCTGGTGGCGCAGTGGTTGAGAGTCTGCCTACCGATGCAGGGGACACGGGTTCGTGCCCCGGTCCAGGAAGATCCCACATGCCGCGGAGTGGCTGGGCCCGTGAGCCATGGCCACTGAGCCTGCGCGTCCGGAGCCTGTGCTCCACAACGGGAGAGGCCACAACAGTGAGAGGCCCGCGTACCGCAAAAAAAAAAAAAAACCCAACAACAACAACAAAAAAAAACTGTCCATGCCTCCCATTGGCCAAACTCCGTTGCTTGGGTCTAAATCCCACAGACCTGGTGCTGTTGATCCCTCCTGCCTCACTTCTCATCACACCTTCTGCCTCACCTGAGAGGTCACTTCCTCCAGATGGACCCACCCAGACCCACCTCTATCGGGCCTGAGACATCTGTGTGTGTCTACACAGCCCTCTGGGCTGACCCCTCCCATAAATCCCCTCATACTGGAACTGCTTGCCTGCTTGTCTTTCTCCTCCTCTAGAACGCAAACCCCTCCAGTATTCCCAGAGCCCACCATGCATCTGGCCCACATGAGACTTTCAATAACTATTTGTTGATTGACTAAATGAACCGATGCATGATTGAACTAGATAGTTCATAAAAGTTTACTAGTGAGAGCCAAATTCCCATTTCAAGTTGATATGTCAACATTGCCTACTTGTGGTTTACCTAAAGTTTTCCTAGATAGAAGAATTCACTGGAAATGTATTAAAAGGATGCAATGTCTTCAATGCACACACACATATGCAGTCTGGTTAGGGTGTCTAATATAATCAAGGGATGACTAGGCCCAGATATTTCAGAAGGTTTCCATTTCTTTTGGACCCTGAGCTTGACAATCAAAGATTTCCCAGTCCCACCGGTCTCTAACTCTCAGTGGTCTTCTGCTGAATTTTAAATCCTCTTGCCTTCCCTGTCTGCCCCCAACAACAACAAAAACAAACAAATAAGAAAAGAAAGCCAAAAAAGTGTGCAATTCCAAGTGCCAGAATAGCTCTGCTCATCTGAGGAAGAAACCCTTGAACATCAATGAACCATGATTTTAAACTGCCATTTCACGGCCGACTTTTCAGAAAAGCAACACCCTGCGAAGAAGTTGCTCTTGAATGCAAACCTTGTGACTGCCAGGATTGTCCAAGGTTCTGACGTGCCTCATTCTCTCTTTGGAACTGGGTGTATTAGTCAGTAGGGGTGCATTAATTCTCGGCATGACCGCAGACGAAACACAAGCAGCATTAACAAATTACCAGTGATGGAGAGGCAAATGGAGAAAGGAAGAATATTCAGACAGCCCTAGTGCTCTGTGCTGCCACCTCGTCTTGTCCAAAATGCACAGAAATATTAATCGTCTTGGAATGCTTAGCAATGCATATACAGTAACATTCCTGAGGAAGCTAATAATTATCTCTTGTTAGCAAGATCAACTTACTGCAGTCTTTCACTGCAGGGACAGAAAAATATTGTGACTTGTTATGCTAAGTGAAACACGGCGACAGGGTAAATTAGGACATTTAAGCTAACAGTAATAAAGACGCACAGCTCTGGTTCCTCTCTACATATAACTGATAAAATTAACGGAAAATAGACACCATGGTAATGGAAGAATGCATTGTGAATGGTTGGTTGAAACACAAAGGGACAAACTTTTTTCATTGCTTACGTTGTTATAGCTAATATTTATTAGGTACTCACTGTGCATGGCACGACTCTTATCAGGGACAAGGATAATAATAAATTACTACCTGTCAGCCATGTGCACCATAACTTCATTATGTGACTAGGCAGCACTCTTATTAAGTCTTTGGAATCTATTAAAAGTCTCATTTTGAAACAATGAACCACGAGGAGCAAATTTGTGGCTCCCTGGTATTAACCCAAAGACTCAGCCTTGGAGAAAGAAAAAAAAATTCTTAAGAAAAAAAATTAATTTCTGCCAAGGAAAATCTAAGAACATACATTAGCTGACCCAACCAGATGCCTCTGGCTGTGCTGTAACAGAGATGAGGCAAATATCTAATTTCACAGGAAAAAAATTTATAGACTAGACTTTGAATCAGGCAGAGTCCAGAAACCTTCCCTGCCGGGTTCTCAATCAAATGGCATAATAAACAGCCATGCCCTCGCATGTCCGAGATGGCCCTCTGATCCCTGGCTCTGATCAGTATCATGCTGTCACCTCCAGAAAGAACTTGCCCTTTACATTCACTAGCTTAATTTGCTCAGTGAACATTGTAGATTGTTTGCAAAATTGGTTGCAATAAATCCTCACATCAGTGCATGCACATCCCTTTGCAATGTCACTTTGAACCATCTCCTATTGAATGGTGGGGTCTATTCCTCCTTGCCCTGAACGTAGGAAGGCTTTGTAACTTGCTTTGACCAAAGGAATACGATGGAAATGATGTTTTGGTGACTCCTGAGCCTAGGCCTTAAAGGGCTTTGCAGCTTCTGCTCTCACCTTCTTAGAGCCCAGGACCACCAGGTAAGGAAGACCCAGCTAGCCATCTTGAAGATGAGAACTTCGATTGTACAGCCAACAGCCAGTACCAATTGTCAGACGTGTGAGTGAGGTCATCTTGGACCATCTAGTCCCAGTGCTATGGAGTTGTGTCCCTCCAAATTCACATGTTGAAGCCATAATCCCCAATGTGATGGTATTTGAAGGTGTGACCTTTGGAAGGTAATTAGGTCATGAGGGTGGAGCCCTCATGAATGGGATTAATAACCGTATAAGAAGATACATGAGAGAGATGGTCTCTGTCTCTAACATGAGAGGACACAGGGAGATGACATCCCCTGCAAACCAGTTAGAGAGTCCTCACCAGGAACTGAATCATCTGGTACCTTAATCTTGGACTTCCTAGACTTCAGAATGGTGAGGAACACACTTCTGTTGTTTAAGCCACAAAGTCTATGACATTTTTGTTACAGCAGCCTGAACGCAGTCGTGCTGCCGGGTGACGGAAGCTGCCTCAGGGACTCCAGATGACCTCCTCATTGAGCCCAGCACAAACTGGTGACCCTCAGAGTCCTGAACAAATAAAAGAGTTACAATTTTAAGCCTCTCAATGGTTTGTTATACAGCAATAGGTCACCAGACCATGAACCATGTAACAGACTTTAACATTTCATGCATTGTTTTAAAAGAGTGATTCTGCTCTAACTCCTTGTACAGAACAGCAGCTTCTAGAACTGTATTAACTTGTGAAGCAAAGGAATTTCTTCTCGCTTCTTCCCCATCATCTCTTTTTTTTTTTTAAAGGACAGTTAGGTTTCACTTTTGTGGATCTCAATTTTTTTTTTTTTTTAGCACCTTTATTGGAGTATAATTGCTTTACAGTGGAGTGGATCACAATCTTTTTTTTTTTTTTTTTTTTTTTTTTTTTTGCGGTATGCGGGGCCTCTCACTGCTGTGGCTTCTCCCACTGCAGAGCACAGGCTCCGGACGCGCAGGCTCAGTGGCCATGGCTCACGGGCCCAGCCGCTCCGCGGCATGCGGGATCTTCCTGGACCGGGGCACGAACCCGTGTCCCCTGCATCAGCAGGCGGACTCTCAACCACTGCGCCACCAGGGAAGCCCTCCCCATCATCTCTTACAGCAATTCACACTGAGACTGAACTGTTCAACCTTCCTTTGTCAAGGGAATAATAAAGATTGAAGGCTCAGAAATGCTTGTTCAGTGGGTGACTGATAGTTTGTTTACAATGAAGTGGGTTGAAAGGCAGCCTCAGGTATTCATCTCTGTCTAGGTGAGGCATTGCCAGCCCTGCCAAGATCCTGAGGCCTAAGGAGGAAGGGGTCTGGGGACGGGGACCCTTGGATGGTGCATTAGTCAGGGCTCTTCGAAGAAAGAAACCATGTATAAATATATTTCTATCTATATCTATATCTATATGGACTGGGTGTGCAAGAGAGAGAGAGAGAGAGAGAGAGAGAATTTGTTTTAAGAAATTCACTCACATGATTGTGGAGGCTCAGCCAGTCCAAAATCTGCAGGGTAGGCTGGAAGGCTGGAGATCCAGGGAAGGATTTCAGCTGGAGTCCAGAGGTGGTCTGCTGGCAGAATACCTTCTTCTTCCAGGGAGATCAGTCTGTTTCTATTAAGGCTTCAGCTGATCAGATGGAGGGTAATCTGCTTTACTCAAAATCTCCTGATTTCAGTGTTAATCTCATCTGGAAAAATAACTTCACAGAAATATCTAGAATAATGTTGGATCAGATATCTGGGTACCGTGGCCTAACCAAGTTGACACACACAATTAACCATCACAGATGGTGTTATGAGTTGAATTGAATCTCCCTCCAAAAAAGATATGCTGAAGTCCTAACCTCCAGTACCCCAGGATGTGACCTTATTTGGAAACAGGGGCTTTACAGAGGTAATTCAGTTAAAATGGGTCTTTGCGGTGGGCCCTGATCCATTAGCACTGATGTCCTTGTAAAAGTGGGAAATTCGGGGCTTCCCTGGTGGCGCAGTGGTTGAGAGTCCGCCTGCCGATGCAGGGGACGCGGGTTCGTGCCCCGGTCCGGGAGGATCCCGCGTGCCGCGGAGCGGCTGGGCCCGTGAGCCGTGGCCGCTGGGCCTGCGCGTCCGGAGCCTGTGCTCCGCAACGGGAGGGGCCGCGACAGTGAGAGGCCCGCGTACTGCAGAAAAAAAAAAAAAAAAAAAAGGGAAATCTGGACACATGGGCAGATATGCACAGAGGAAAGACCACATGAGGACACCCAGGGAGAAGACGTCATGTGACAGAAGTGGTTCATTTACAAGGCAAAGGAGGCCAGGGAGTGCTGGCAAACGGCAGAAGTTCAAAGAGGCGGGAAAGGGTTCTCCCCTGGAGTCATCACCATGGCTCTGCCAGCACCTCAGTGCTGGACTCTAGCCTCCAGAACTGTGAGACAGTAAATTTCTCCTTTAAGCCATCTAGCTTTGGGTACTACGTTACAGCAGTCCTAGGGGATTAATACTGATGGATAACTGGCAACCTTGCTTCCGCATCTGAGAGACCATGGGCACCTGCCCATCTGGGGAGGCAGGGAGCAAAGCAGAACCTTAAAGTGGTCTTCTCTCCTTGAGCTCCTGTCCTTACACCATGGGCCTTTGACAAGCCCTGGGGGAGAGAGAGACCTAAAGGACCCTGGAAAGCTACTATTTCCCTCCAAAGAGGCAAGGACATTCCCTAGATTTCTGGATCATCAACTGGGGTGGGAGGATGGGGGTTCTCGGTCGTGAGTTGATGGGTGGCATACATGCCC
This sequence comes from Mesoplodon mirus, assembly GCF_964341445.2. NCBI lineage: Eukaryota > Metazoa > Chordata > Mammalia > Artiodactyla > Ziphiidae > Mesoplodon > Mesoplodon mirus. The sequence goes on from NC_138977.1 coordinate 176,218,468, forward strand.
AGCCACCTGTGGAAGGGATTTAGCAACAACCAGCGACCAGCGTGGCTCTTACAGCAAGAGGGTGCTGGTCCTCCATCATTATGACTTCCACCCTGTGGTGGAGAACAATCCAGTAGAAGTCATGCTGAGTTCCCAAAATGGGCAACGGTGGGGACTCTGGAGCCAGACAAGCCTGGGTAAGTCCCGGCTCTGTCAGTCACTAGTTAATAATAGTAATAATGGCTGTCATTTTCTTGAATGCTAAGCACTTCAGGTACATATCTCATTGACTCATTCTAACAGCTTATTTAACAGATGAGAGGCTGAAGCTCAGAGAGGTTAACAAACTTTCCCAAAGTCACACAGCCAGCTAGCATTCTAATCCAGGCAGTCTGACTGCCAAGCCCCAAATCCCAAATTCGTAACCACCATACCCGAAAAAAACATACTGGGGATACCATGGCCCAAATTAAATCTCTGTACTTAATCAGGCCTACCAGCAGGCCAGAAGCACCCACTCTGTTAGATGTTCTTTTTTTTTTTTTTTTTTTTTTTTTTTTGCGGTACGCGGGCCTCTCACTGTTGTGGCCTCTCCAGCTGCAGAGCACAGGCTCCGGACACACAGGCTCAGCGGCCATGGCTCACGGGCCCAGCCGCTCCGCGGCATGTGGGATCTTCCCAGACCAGGGCACGAACCTGTGTCCCCTGCATCGGCAGGAGGACTCCCAACCACTGCGTCACCAGGGAAGTCCCCTGTTAGATGTTCTTAAAGATACCAGAAAAAAAGCAAGATGGGGCCTTGGCCTTGAGGTGTTGATGATCTAGTGACAGAACACCCATTTGGGAGTAATTATGACTGCCATCGCCCCCTTCTTCGGGAGTATGGAAAGTTTAAGTTCACCCACAGGGAAAGCTTTAGTTACTAGAAGAGTCACTATTTTTAATGAGTTGGCATTTTGCCCTCCAAACACATCAGCAGCTGAATGCTTTTTTTTTTTTTTTTTTTTTTTTTTTTGCAGTACGCGGGCCTCTCACTGTTGTGGCCTCTCCCGTTGTGAGCACAGGCTCCGGACGCACAGGCTCAGCGGCCATGGCTCACGGGCCCAGCCACTCCGCGGCATGTGGGATCTTCCCCGACCGGGTCACAAACCCGCGTCCCCTGCATCAGCAGGCAGACTTGCAACCACTGCGCCACCAGGGAAGCCCCTGAATGCTTTTTATTAGAAGAGTTCTGTGGGCACTGCGAGGCAGTTGGCAACTCGAGGAAGCTGGGCCATTGCTTAAAATGCTAGGCAAAAGGTCCAAATTGTTGCTCATCTCTACCCTAGGCAAATTGTTGATTAATTCAGACTTCATTTCCCCTTGTCTTGCATCTTCTTCCACATCTGTGCTGCTTACCTGACTTGCAGGAACAGGCGTGGGTGAGGGCTGGTCAGATAAAAGCGCTGCCACGTTTGCCAACCAAAGGCTGTGTGCCTTCACCAAGTTATTAAGACAGTACATAGAGACACGGCTTCAACATTCATCACAAAGGAGAAATCACAAGACTGTATCCTGGAAACGGAACAGTCTTGGAATATAAAGGAAGGGCAACACCCTGGTATTAGCTGTCCGCTGCCTCCAGGCACTTGCCCATCCAGAGCAAACAGTGGGGCCCCAGGCAGCCACTGGGGCCAGAGTGTGTTCAGAGGACAGGGGAGGGAAGAGCTGCCACAAAGGGTGGGTCCTGGAGATGGGCACTGCACGACCTGGTGGCTTCACACACCTGTGGCAAAGAGAGCAGGGAGCTGTGGCTAAGAGGAGCCCACCTGCAAGGTGTGATGGAAGGGCAAGGTGGGACTCCCTGGCTGAAGAGACCTGTCCCTGGTGGTGGGGGGATCTGGGGGGGGCCACAGGCAGAGCAATCTTAGGTGAGATTCAAATAAATGTAAGTTGCTAGGGACAGGACCCTGGGTGACTGTATGTGTTTCCTGGGGCCGCTGTAACAAAGTATCAAAGACTTAAAAACTGAGTGGCTCGAAACGATGGAAAATTCTTGTCTTGCAGTTCTGGAGGCTAGAAGTCCTAAATCAAGGTGTTGGCAAGGTTGGTTCCCTCTGAGAGCTCATAGGGAGAATCTGTTCCACACCTCTCTCGCAGCTTCTGGTGACAGCAGGCAATCTTTATGGTTCCTCGGCTTGGAGATGCATCACTCCAAGGTGGAGGCCTTGAAGAAGGCCTCCATCTTCACGGGGCCTTCTCCCTGTGTGGCTCTGAGTCTAAATTTCCCTCTCTTAAGGACACCAGCCATACCGGATTAGGGCCTGCCCTAATAGTGAGCTCATTTTAACTTGATTACATCTGCACAGACCCTATTCCCAAAGAAGGTCACATTCACAGACACTGGGGTTTAGGGCTTCAAGATTATCTTTTGGGGGGAGACAGTTCAAACCAATGAAGACCCTAATGAAGGTCCCCCAATGGACTGTAAGCAGCTGAAGGATGTGCACTATTTTATTTATTTCATATCCCCAGCGCCTAGGACCACCCAGCAAATACCTAATGTCTGATTAGTGCTGAATGAGTGAATTAGCGATAATCTTGGCCGGATCTGTGTGATATGGCTTATCTGGCCCAAATTCTGAGTGTAAAATCCTGGCTCCATTACCTTCTACCTGAATGGTCTTTGGCAAGTCTCTTAGCTCCCCTGAGCCTCGATTTTTTCCTTTCTAGAATGAGTATAACATGCAGGATGGTGGTGAGAAGCCAAGAGATAGAGTATATGAAACAGCTGGCACGTAGTAAGTGTTCAGTAAATGGGAGACACTATTTTTAAAGGAAATTCCAAACTTAACCCTACATGCTACCCTCTAGTTCACATTTCTTTCCACTACATTCATTCCATCGTATCAATTCTTCAAGATTTTCAAAAAGCCTAATATACATGCTAATCTAACTGTGTTTTTCAGGATGCTTTCAGTGGGAACTGGCAGAAACTCCATTCAAACTCCATTCAAAAAGCAGCACGGAAGGTATTTATTAGCTCACATAATACCCTACTGTTTGGCTTCAGGCAAGGCTTGATCCAGAGTGCAAACAATGCAATCAGGGATCTCCTGTTTCTCCAAGAGGCCCTCGTTCTGTGGCTAGCAGAGCCTCAGACTGAAATCCTCCCAGCCTAACAACCCCAGGGGAAAGACATGGCCTTTCCTGATTGCAGCATCAGAAAAGATCCAAAAAATATCCCAATTTGCTTGATTTGGATCATGTGCCTGTCAGAACCAGTCTAATGACTGGTTAATTATCCAAGAGCGTAGGATACGCGAATTGGGCAGTGTCAGACTCCTTTGAAATGGAGTCCCTACAGACAAAAAGGTTCTGTTACAGAAAGAGATGCTGAAAAAATTTAAATAAGAAATGCCCCTGATCCTTAAAATTGCCCATAGAACGGAAAATTTTAAATGAGGCTAAAAACCATCAGGCTTCTGGAAAAGTACCCGGTGTAGTTTTTGAAAAAAATAAAAACAGAAACCATAGCTTGTATATAATAACTTGCTGCTTCAATATAAAAATACTGCCTTTGTGGTCCTCATAGCACATCAATTACTGCTGGGGATAAGGAGGGCTGCTGGGAGTGACATAGAGTGAGAGGGCCTATCAACGTATCAGCTGTTAACACTAGGATGTCCCTGCTAGGGAGACTGGACCACAGCCAGGTGAGGCAACTCCTTATGAATACACCGAGGTCTCCCCAGGCTGAGGACGTGGGGTGGGGTGAGAATAAGAAGAGGTTCTGTGGCAGGAGTACCGGTGTGCTCAGAAAAGCCCTGCCTGAATCCACCTAGATTTACCTCACAGTGTTTTTTTAACTTATTAGTTTTATACTAGACTTTGCTTTATGCAAAATACCCCATAACTCAGGTTTAATTTCCCTGGGGGAGACAGATTTTGAAATAACACTCAAATCGGTTTTTTTCTCCTCTTTTTGCTGCTCTAAGCAAACTGGGAAATATTTCCCCCTGAGGGACGATAGTCCGGCCACCCATGCAGTAATCATTTAAATGCTATTTGCTTTTCTCTTTTTCTTTTTTTTTTTTAATTTTTCAGCAGTGTTTGCATATAGCCCTCCCATTTTATATTTCTACATTTTTAAAAACTGAGTAAGAGAGACAGCATGTCCATGTTTAGGGTTTCATGAGAAAGTCAACTTAACTTAATGGCCAGGGGTAGATGCAGATGACTCATTGATGAAATTAGCTAGGATTTGTACAGTGCTTTTGACTATTTATCTTGCATTCTTATTTCATCTTCTCACAATCACATTATCCCCATTTTATAGATGAGGAAACTGAGGTCCAGAGATGTAAATTAGCTTGTTAAGGTGTCATACACAGACTTGAACTCAAATAATATCAGCTGACATTTACTATTCTAAACAATTGCATGCAGTGTCTCATTTAACCCTCTTTAAAAAATTGTGTGGTAGGTTATAGTTACCATCCTCATTTGACAGATGAAGAAATTGAAGCTTAGAAGGTTAAATAAAATTGGTAAGATGCAAACCCAGATCTATCTCACTGCAAAGCTGCATCCAAATACAGAACAGGCCAGAGTGGGGAGTGGTCAGATTTACCCCATGCTCCACTGAGAAGCCTTCACCTGCCAAGCCGGGTCTGTGGATGAACTATTTCCAGACCTTGTTCATTCAGAAGTGCTGAGGCAGCCTAGATGGAGGTCCAAACACTGAGACGAAGGTGCCCAAATGACAAAGTGTCAGAGTGAGCTGCTGCCTGCTAGTCTCACCGGCTGAAAACTTGGGAACCCCACATCCACAAGGATGCTGTAGCCAGAAAGAAATGTCTGATCAGCAGAGGTCCCAGCAAGTCCAACCACCCACTGCAGCCAACAATTGTGTGCGTGTCCATCCTCCCACGTGGGGTGTGGACCACGTGAATACGGGGTGGAAGCAGCTAGAACATGCCAATTCCTTCACCAGCAGCTAAGGGAAGCTCTGGCATCTCTCATCAGCCCTAAGCACCCTCCTCCAGACTCCTCTAAATGAAAAGCTCCCACTTACAAGTTAATCAAAATCCTGACCATGAATGAGAAAGAAAAAAAAATACTCCATTAATTAAAATCTCAAAAGATGCCAATGGTAACAGTCTGCAGATGCTTTCTTGCTGTACTAATCCTTTCAGGAAACCAGACACCACCAAGCAGTATAGAGTCACAGTATAATCAAAATCCTGACCATGAATGAGAAAGAAAAAAAAATACTCCATTAATTAAAATCTCAAAAGGTGCCAATGGTAACAGTCTGCAGACGTTTTCTTGCTGTACTAATCCTTTCAGGAGACCAGACACCACCAAGCAGTATAAGGGTCACAGGTGCTATGATTAGGCCTGAGAGCATGTAGCTGTGATAAGTGGAATGGGGGGGGTTAATCTTCCTGAAATCCCAAGCTTTGAAGGTAATTAAATAATTAATGAGAAGCAAAGCTTTCCCTGCCTTCCCAAGAGAGGTTAAATTTCCAACTATCTTCCCTGTACAAGAGTTTTTCTAAAATGCCTGGAGAACATAAGAAAACAGATATCTTCAGTCATTCAACAAATATTTATTGAGCATCTACTATGTGCCAAGTATTCTGGAAGGTACTAGAGACGCAGTGGGGAAGTAGATAATGTTTCTGCACTCATGATGCTTACATTCTAGAGCAAGGGGCGATGGTGAATGTGTCAACAGGTAGGTTGAGGGCGCTGTAGAAAAGAGAGCAAGGAGAAGAATGGAGGGTGAATGGAGGGAGATGAGATTGGAAGAGGTAGGCAGGGGCAAATGATCTAGAACTTTCTAAGGACATGGTAAGATGTTTGGATACTATTCTAAGTGATTGGGAAGACTTGTGGGTATTTTCGCAAGAGGTCATACAATCTGATTTCAATTTGTCAAAATTAGCTCTGGCTTATAGGTGAAGAATGGGTATGGGGGTGACTGGCAGGGATAAAGGGGACAAAAATATCCAATGGGACCAACAGTCCATGTTAGATCATATTGCCTCTGATAGAGCCCAATTTTCTATTGACTTTCCTACACAACTAGTTGGTATTTTCAGGACAAATTTTCTCTGTTGTTTGGCAGAGTTCCATCATTTCAGACTTTCTAGGGTCTTAAGGCAGTATTTTTATAAGCTGACCTAACCTTATATCCTTCTCGGGGCTCAGGGGTGGACCTGGAACAAGGAGAATTGACTATAAAGGATTAAGAATGTCAGCTGACCAGGCTGACCAGTGAAATTCTTTTTCCATTTCCAAGGTACATAGAGGCTGCATGACTGTGTCCTTGAAGTAGTACAGACACGCCTGCATTGTGATGTCCAAGAACTTTCCAAGGCGATGTTCTTCAGGCATGGTGAGCCTGTGGGCAGGGGACCATCAGCGCTATGAATGTGGGAGTGACAGGAGAGAGAGGCTAAAAAAATCTGTCTCTGTTTTCTGCACCGACTGTTCGCATTCTCATTGAGGAATTGCTATGGTCTGAATGTTTGTGTCCTGTTAACATTCATATTTTGAAATCCTAACCCTCAAAGGTGATGGTATTAGGAGGTGGGGCCTTTGGGAGGTGCTTAAGTCATGAGGGTGGAGCCTTCATGAATGGGATTAGTGCCTTAAAAAAAAGAGGGTTCAGGGCTTCCCTGGTGGCGCAGTGGTTGAAAATCTGCCTGCCGATGCAGGGGACGTGGGTCCGTGCCCAGGTCCGGGAAGATCCCGCATGCCGCGGAGCGGCTGGGCCCGTGAGCCATGGCCGCTGAGCCTGCGCGTCCGGAGCCTGTGCTCCGCAATGGGAGAGGCCACAACAGTGAGAGGCCTGCGTACCGCAAAAAAAAAAAAAGAGGGTTCAGAGAGATCCCTCCCCGCTTCCACCACATGAGGACACAGCAAGAAGGACCCAACTTATACAGAATTAGGGCCCATACCAACCATGCTGGCACCATGATCTTGGACTTTCAGTCTCCAGACCTGTGAGAAATAAATGCTTGTTTATAAACTACCCAGTCTATGGTATTTTGTTACAGTAGCCTGAATGCACCAAGACAGGAACTAAGGCTGTTTTTTGGACTTTTGGCCCATCGATGCCCTTATGTTCATAAAGAACAGAGGTGTAAGAGGTGGTTTAATGTAAGAAATATTGAAATTTTATTTGTCATCTCCCTGGATATGAAGTTTCCACTTATTTTTTGTTTCAGTGTCTCTTCTTCCACAGAGGGGGCCTTCTACACATAGATTGATGTCCCCAGGATAAAAGTGGAGTCTTCTAAAACTAGGATCTCATGGAGCACGGAGGTTGTCTTGTTCCTGATGGGAAGTAAATCTAGATTCACTTCTAGCTAGAAGGAAGCAGGCCAGAAATTCAGAATTGTAGGTCCCTGGGCTGGGTGGATATGCTGGAATGGGAACCATAAACCTCCATCACTTATCTGGACAGACCGAAAATTGGGATTTGGGAGGAAACTTTTGCATCAGGTGCTCAGACCGAATAAATTCTCCCGCTTCTTGCTGAGATCCTAAAAGCTCTGCACTCCATCTACCAGGCTGCAAAGGACTCTCAGCACTGGACTCCTGGACCACATATTGACTGGAGCCACCTGGAGCACTTGATGACAATTCCATGCCACCATTCACTTTCTGTATTGCTTCCTTTCTTCTTTCCTTTTGTTCTTCTGCCCAGCGACACTTCTGTAATGCCAACACAGATTGACTCGAGCACATTTCCTTGGTGCCAAAACTGTAAGATGACAATAGAACAGAGAATGAGAACACAGATTCTTCAGTAGGTTCAAATCCTGGCTCTGCCACTTACCAACTATGTGGCTTTGAGCAAGGCTGAATTTCTCCGTGCCTCAGTTTCCCCATCTGTAAAATGGAGATAACGTCTACCATATCTGGGTAGAGATTAGATGAGATTATATCTTTATTTAGATGAGATCAAGTACATAGCAGGCACTTAATATTTGTTATTGCTATTGTGGTTATTATATTGAAAGAATTGGGTTAAATAAGATGTAATCTCTCAGCAGGGACTTAAAATCTAGTATGTGAGGTAAAAGACACTTAAATAATTTTAATATAGGCAAAAGGAAGTAAACATTCTAATCAGTATGTGGGAAAATCACCATGCGAGCTATGGTGGATTAAAAATAACTGCAGGGCTTCCCTGGTGGCGCAGTGGTTGAAAGTCCACCTGCCGATGCAGGGGACACGGATTCGTGCCCAGTCCAGGAAGATCCCACATGCTGCGGAGCAGCTGGGCCCGTGAGCCATGGCCGCTGAACCTGTGCGTCCAGAGCCTGTGCTCTGCAACGGGAGAGGCCACAACAGTGAGAGGCCCGTGTAGAGCAAAAAAAACAAAAAAAAACAAAAAAAAACAAAAAAAACCCCAAAAAACTGCAGAGCTAGGGACTAGCCCCCATCCCATGCCCCACCCCCAATCCCTTAAAACTAGTCCAGCCATGACCTTTGACCAATAGAATGTAGCTGAAATGACTCCAGGTGCCCTCCGAGTCTAAACCATCAGAAGTCTTGTGGCTCCCTCCTGATTTCCTTGGGATGCTCCCTTTTGCAACAGAGCCTCCATCTGAGAAATGCCACCTATGGGTGCTCCCATCGGCCCGGGCTAAGCATCAGCTGTCAGCCATGGGAGTGAGTCATCTTAGATGGTCCAGTCTAGCTAGGCTCCCAGACGACTTCAGCTGTACCAGCGCCCAGCCACACCTGTGATGTGCAAGAACACCTAGCAAAGTCACAGCATTTCAAGAGATAGTAAATTGTTGTTTTAATTCTTAAGCACTAAGTTTTGGGTCATTAGTTATGCAGCCAAAAATAATACCCATGGGAGTTTAGGAGAGAAGAGTCCATTTCCAGTCAAGTGATCTAGAAGGTTTCCTAGAAGACGTGGGATTTGAGAACGTCCTAGGAGAGAAGGAATGCGACAAGAGGCTCTGGAGAGAAAGTCATCCAGAGACAGGGAAGAGTTAAAGCAAAGCTTGGAGGCAGGCAAAGGCGGGCTGCATATAGCACCTGGTAAACAGATCCCCGGCTGAAGTGAGGCCCTGGGACAGATGGGTGAGACAGAGAAAGAGAAACCCAGAGCATCGTTCAGGGTCAAATCATGGGGACGCGCTCACTTTGTTGCCAGGAAGGAAAACTTGTTCCTTCTCTCCTGAGTAAAGGGGCTTTGTGGGAAACAACGGGGCCCCATGGGTAAGGGAGACAGGCGTCTGCGGGAAGAATGCAAACTGCAGAACAGGTGGACTTCCCCCAGAGACCCTGGCACTGGAAGGTTGCTCCGGATCCCCCAGTGGCTCTCTACCGCCCCACCCCCGACCCCAACCGCACGCACAGTGACACCCTGAGCGCTCCACAGCCTCCGAGGTCCCGGGCACGGTGCTCTTGCCCCGGCCGCATCCATGTCCCCTCCACTCACTCAGCTCCAGCCACACCACCTCCTTGCTGCTCTTGGAAGAGCAAAGCACATCTTGGGCTCAGCACTTTTGCACTGGTAGGTCCCTCCACATGGACGGCTCATCCCCCAGATATTCACATGGGCCACTCCTTCCGTTCATTCAGGCGTATGCTGCCTTCTTGGAGAGACCTTCCTTGACACCTAAATAAAAACAGTTGTCCCCCACCTGGCCCCCAGTCCTCTTGCTGGCTCTGCTGTTCTTCCCAGCACTTACTAATCCATTTATTTGTTTATTTATTTATCTATCTTTCTAGGTAGTTAGTTATGATTGTCCCTTTAGTTTCTTTTAATCTGGAGTAACCCCTTCCCACAGTGTTTTGTTACGAAATAGATTTTTTTCCCTCCTCAGAATCCATTTCTTCCTCCTATGGCTCCATGATGCCAGAGCTTACTAAACCTCTTCTACTTTTTGGGGGGTGGGGGAAGAGGACTTTGTTTTTGTATAGACTTTATTTGGTAGAGCAGTTTTAGGTTCCCAGCAAAACTGAGCCGAGAGTACAGGGAGTTCCCATATACCCTCTGCCCCCACATACACATACCCTCCCCCACTCTCAACACCCTCCCCCAGAGTGGAACATGTGTTACAAACCATAAACGTACATTGACACATCGTTATCATCCAAAGTCCATAGTCCAGAGTCATGGTTCACTCTTGGTGTTGCATACTCTGTGGGATGGGACAAATGTATAGTGACAGGAATTCATTATTATGGTATCTTACAAAGTATTTTCCCCGCCCTTAAAATCCTCTGGGTTCTGCCTGTTCATCCCTCTCTGTGCCCTAGCCCCTGGCAAACACTGACCCTTTCACTGTCTCCATAGTTTTGCCTTTTCCAGAAAGTCATGTAGTGTGAATCATATAGTATGTAGACTTCAGATTGGCTTCTTTTTTTTTTTTTTTTTTTTTTTTTTGCGGTAAGCGGGCCTCTCACTGTTGTGGCCTCTCCCGTTGCGGAGCACAGGCTCCGGATGTGCAGGCTCAGCGGCCATGGCTCACGGGCCCAGCAGCTCCACGGCATGTGGGATCCTCCCGGACCGGGACACGAACCCGTGTCCCCTGCATTGGCAGGCGGAGTCTCAACCACTGTGCCACCAGGGAAGCCCTCAGATTGACTTCTTTCACTTAGGCTCCTCCATGTCTTTTCATGTCTTGATAGCTCCTTCTTTTTAGTGCTGAATAATATTCCATTGTCTGGATGTTCCACAGTTTATTTATCCATTCACCTACTGAAGGGCATATTGGTTGCTTCCAAGTTTTAGCAATTTTGAACAAAGCTGCTACAAACATCCATGTGCAGGTTTTTGAGAGGACACTCCTTTGGGATTTTATGGGAAGAGTATGTTTAGTTTTGTAAGAAATTGCCAAACTGTCCCCATTTATTTTTTTAATCTATTTATTATTTACCTCCCCAACTAGAATACAAGCACCATGAAGGCAAGGACTTTGTCTAAAGCTTAGAATAGTGTCTGGCATATAAAAGGTGCTCCATAAAACTGGTAGAAATCAATCAATGAATAAATGAATCCCAGGCAGTACGTGGGCTTAAGGTACCTCGTTACTTCTCAGCAGCAGGGATTTGTGGATCTTGGTTTTCACTCTCCTCCATTGTGCTCCACTTCTTGTTATTTCCAGGCAATTCCTTCTCCATCTACTCAGCCCAGCTTTTCTGTCACAGCTTCTGCTAACTAATCACCATGGCTTACTCACAGTTCCTCTCGTGTTGCTACCGCCTCTGCCTGTGCATCTGTCCAACCTCTGCTCTCTCTGCTGACCTCCCAACTCTCCCTGACCTTCCAGCTGAAATTCCAGAGGCAGAGAGTCTGACTGGGTCAGCCCATTCCCCATTTAGGCAGAGATTTGGGGGCATTTGACTATGTTCTGGGTCTTACATACCTGCTGATTCAATCAGCCATGGCCATGGGCACAGAACATGGCAACCAAGACATAGAGCACTACTTTCATGCAGCAGAAGCCCATGGATGCAGCAGTGGCCTTTAAAATGGCCTGTTGACCAGAGCCTGGGGTCCAGGATGAATAATTCACCCTTTAGAGAGATACTGAAGGCTTCTGAGAAGAGCAGTGATTGACCAGATCTATGGTTTCAGAAAATAACTTCGGCTGCCCTGTAAATGAGACAGTTAGTGACTGAAGAAGATGACGCATGCAAGACAGGTTGGGCCGCCATGGCCAAGTGAGCAGGTGCAGCCTCAAACCAAGCCAGTGACCTTGAAAATGAGGAGGAGGGAGCAGAAGCATGTGGGTCTTGGACCTGAAGATGGCCGTCAGGCCCATGAGGCTGGAGTTTAGCAGAAAGGCTGCATCTAGACACCTGGAAATCATAAAGATACCAGTTAAAACTGTAGGGTGGATGGTGTGGCAAGAGATAAGCCAACATGGACATTTGGGGAGATCTCTTAGCTGTAAAAAACAGATCAAAGAAGAAAAACTTGACAAGTAATCTAAATTGGAAATATTTATACAGATGGGTAGGGACTCAGAGAGTCACAGAGCCCAAGAAAAATAGGGAAGCATTTCCCCAGCTTACTCTCATATTCTCAAAAGCACAGGTCCAGAGGGTCCTGTATTAGATCTCGCCCCACTCCAAACGCCAAGCGTCTAGTCTGTTTTCCCGCAGAAGGTAATGATGCTTCTTGGGAATCCACAATAGTCTAAAAATACAGCAGCTGGGCTGCAGTGCCACAATTAGTGGAGCTGCTGTCCCAGGAAACCCTCATCGCATTTTGCTTAGATCAAAGAGCAGATTAACTTTGAGGTCTGTCTGAACTCTGCAAGACACCACTGGTGGTCTGCTTCCTGCAAGCATTCAATCTTCACATCCAAGGGAAGAAGGAGGAAGTGGTGGATAGGAGCCCAAAGCAATTTTTCTCTCAGTGACTGAGATGAAAATATGCACCCTAGGACTCCTGACATATTTGATTTGCATCCTATCTCCCTACGTCCCTTGAGCTCTCTCTCCCTTTACATGAATACCTTCCCCAGACCCGAACCTCCTTCGGCATTCACAAACATTAGCACAGTTATGAAGCCCCAAGCCCTTCATCTATGTCATGTGTTGGAAATAAATGTGGGAATTTCTTTACCTATTAGGGCTCCTAATGGCATGCAACTGAAACTGACTCTGACTACCTGAAATCCAAAGGGAGTTTACTGGAAGCGTACGGGGTGACCTGCAGAAAGAATACAACGAACAATCGAGAATCAGGCTGCAAGGCGGGAAAACAAGGGAAGCTCCAGGACCCCAGGCAAGCGGGAGATATGCATTAATCTTACCAGAACATTAGCAATGGAAGAAATCCACTACAACAGTGCTGTCTGTCCTTGTGTCACCGTCCTCATGATTCTTATTTCTGGGAGAAAGAGAAGAATTGGACCCGGTCGGAATTGAACCCATACTCAGACAACATGAACTCACTAACTTTGCAAGGCAGTTTAGACTGATGGTGAGAGCGGGTCTCTGGTGCCTCATGGATTTGAATCCAGGCTCTACCACTTACTAGCCATGTGACCTTGAGGTAGTCCTTTTTGCAATGATCCAGCTTCCCTCTCTGTAAACAGGGATGCCTATCCTTGGGGATTGGTGAGTACTAACTGGGTAAACCTGTGAGAGTGACTGGCACAAAGGAAGTGTTCTACAGCTTTGATGTTAATACTTCTAGGAACGCACAGGGTCCCTGGATTTACAGTCCAACCAAGAATGACAAGATAAGAGGTCATTCTCTGAAAGGAACCAGGAGCTATTATTAGGGGAGGCTGAGTGTCCACAAAGCAATTACTATCCACAGCCAATATCTTATCCCTCTGCCAGACTGTAGCCACCATGAGGACAGCAGACTCTCTTCTTAATTCACCGTTGCATCCACCAGCACCTGAGAAGTGCCTGGCTCAGTGAACCTTTGTCAAATACGCAAATGTTGACTGCTTCTTTTTTGTGCTCCTGATCAGCCAGCACAGTGCTTTGCCTGCACACAATAAGTATTTGCTGATCGAATCTATAGGTCAGTGGGATTCTTAGAAAGGGGAAGAACATTGGGATCAAAGAGATGAACTTGTATTTAATAGGACTCAGTGGCAGGCAAGTGATGGTATAATGATGCTAATAAGCTATAGATGGACTATATTGTTTGTATAGATTAGTGTATTTGTATAGATTATAGGCTGGCTGCTGGCCAGTCTAAAACCTCTAGATCAGCATGAGGGGACAGAGAAACCACCAGGTACTTCCCTCATCACCTTGGAGAGGGGGTGGCTCATCTGTCCCACATTGGCCCTGAACCTGCCTTGGAGGCACTGCTGGTACCTCAGGAGGACACACTGGCACCCTCCACACTGGCTTTCAGAGGCTCTGAGGATAGGGCTCAGCCAGCCATCTGCCAAGCTTGCTCGCAAAGACAGTAGGATGTCATGGGGGAGCATATTCGATTAGGAATCCTGAGAGCTCAGTCCTGGTCCTGGCTCAGCCAATGGTGTGAGGTCTCTTGCTCTCAGTGACCTGATCTAAATCATAGAGTAATCCTTGACTTGGAGCTCATGGAGATGTCGAGCAAATGAAATCACACCTGTGGTGATTTCATCTGGAACTCCTTCTGTTTTAAAAGAGTCATGCACCACAATGTTCATTGCAGCACTATTTACAATAGTCAGGACATGGAACCAACCTAAATGTCCATCGACAGATGAATGGATAAAGAAGATGTGGCACACATATACAATGGAATATCACTCAGCCATAAAAAGAAACGAAATTGAGTTATTTGTAGTGAGGTGGATGGACCTAGAGTCTGTCATACAGAGTGAAGTAAGTCAGAAAGAGAAAAACAAATACCATATGCTAACGCATATATATGGAATCTAAAAAAAAATGGTATTGATGAACTTAGTTGCAGGGCAGGAATAAAGAGGTAGACACAGAGAATGGACTTGAGGACATGGCGTGGGAGGGCGAAGCTGGGGCGAAGTGAGAGTAGCATTGCCATATATACACTACTGAATGTAAAATAGTTGGCTGGTGGGAAGCAGCCGCATAGCACAGGGAGATCGGCTCGGTGCTTTTCGATGACCTAGAGGGGTGGGATAGGGAGGGTGGGAGGGAGGCTCAAGAGGGAAGGGATATGGGGGCATGTGTGTGCATATGGCTGATTTGCCTTGTTGTGCAACAGAAACTAACCCGGTATTGTGAAACAGTTATACTCTAATAAAGATCTATTAAAAAAAAAAGAACCCAACTCAAACTGGCTTCAGTGAAGAGGAGACTTTACTGGTTCATGTTATTGAGAAATCCAGTTTGGGGCACAGTTGGCTTCAGGGGCTCAAACATAGTGTCAGCGTCTGATTTCTCTCCATCTCTCAGCTCTCCTCCTGCTATAATGTCCTCATTCTCAGTCTCTAAACCATGGTCCCCAGCAGTTCCAGAGTCTCATCCCTTCAAGTTCAAATCCAGCCTCCCAGCAGCTGGGATAGACTATGGTTGGCTCAACATGGGTAATGTGGCCAGGCTGGACAATCTGGATGCAGCCACACTGGACAATCAGGCCTGGGTCCAGTGCCCATCATCCCCATGATGAGTGAGGGAGCTTGGTCAGGCCTGGTTATATGCATAACATTCAGACCTGGGAAAGAATAAGGATTGGGGTTGGGGGGAGAAGCCCCAGTTTACCTCACAAATCGGGAGACGAGTGGTTTGCCAAAAGATGTTTGGGGTACTATTAACAGAAAGAGAAGTGGATGCTGGGTGGCTAAAACAACAAATGTGCCCTACACCTGGGATTTTTATATCACGTGATATAAAGCATGCATTGCAGCTTCCCTCTTTGCTATGAAGTCTTTTGTCTTCCCCCTAACAAGCTCCTGCAAGCGCCTGAGGAGCGGCTGTCTCACCCTACAGTCATCTGTCTTCCTCCTCTGAACTTGGTAGCCCACAGGACCGTATCACTCACCAGCAACAGGTGGCATCGGGTCATTAGTTATCTTTGTATGTACATGTCCTGTCTCTTCATCCATACAGCAGGATCCTGGAGAACTAGGGTCATGTCTTATTCATCTTTGTGTCACCCAAAGCACTTTGCCTGATGTTTGGGGCATAGCAGACAGTCCCTAAATCTGCTGACAGATCAAACACCTGGTTTATATGCTTCTGGAACTATGGAAGTAAATAGCTTGACTCAACTACAAAACTACAAAGAAAGAGGAAACCTGTGTCCTCTACACCATTTCTGAAAGATCGTAGATTTTTTCTGGACTAACTAATGATGCTGGGGTCAAGATGTGCTGGGGTCTTTTTTCCTCTGCAGCCCCCAGCCACTGGTATCATTCTTTTTAATAAAGGACTGAATGAAGGCCCAAGGAATCTTAGTCTCAGCGGACCAGTACCCTTGCATGGGTCGTATGCCGGCACAGCCCACCTGGTAGCACGGAGGATGGCAATCTCAGGAAAAGGAAGCAGATGTCTGTTCTCAGTGGTTCCCACCTCAGGCCACAAGGCAGAGCCCCAAGGTCCCATCAGTGGGACTGGCTGCTGGCTCCCCGCCCTGTGCTGATCTCTACTCCCCACCCTCATTCCTAACCCTGACGTCCAGCAAAGGGAAGAACGAGAGAAGAGGGCATGGAAAATCAGAGTCCGATGTAGCTTGGATGTTGAAACCGTCCTCCCAGGTGGTTCATAAGCCCCTGTGGCTCCGATTTCAGAATCCCCTGCGGGCCATCCTGGGCCAGGCGATTTGCACCTTTGTCTCTAATCCCCTCAAACCGCCCTTTAGGCCAAGTGACTTATCCAGATCCGCGCAGCCAAGCCAGGATTCCCTCACCTGTAAAAAATACAAGGATTAAATCAACGAGCCATAGAGAGCATCCACCTCCTGGCATAGTCACAAAAATCAAATCAATGGGGGAAGAACGAAAAAACGTGGTTGGTAAAGGAGGGAGTGGTAAACGAGGTCAGAAGATCGGTGGGTGGAGCGGCTGAGAGAAAAACCAGGCTGGGGGGTCGGGGGCAGAACAGGGAATCAATTAAAGCTCCAGTCTTTAGCCGCGGCTCGCGCTCGCCCCGCGCTACGAGCTGTCAGGGAGAGCCCGGGAGGCGGTGCGCCGGGTCCCTGGCCCCGCCCCTCCCTAGCTCCACCCAGTCCTAGGCCCCGCCTTTGGCCCTACCCCTGCCCCAACCCCACCCCGGCCCCGGCCCCGGCCCGCCTCCTAGCCCCGCCCCCAAGGCCCGGAAGCGAAAGCAACTCCTCCTCTTCCGAGCGGGGTCAAGATACCGCCGGCGGGATCCGGGTTTCCGAGAGTGAGGGCTGCTCGGCGGGTTAGGGTGGCCACCGGCTGGAGCCATGACCTCGAACCTGCGCACCGCGCTCATTTTCGGCGGCTTCATCTCCCTGATCGGCGCCGCCTTCTACCCCATCTACTTCCGGCCCCTAATGCGGCTGGAGGAATACCGTGAGTGACCTCTGACCCCACGCGGTGGCCAGGGCCCAGTAACTGAGAGTGACCTCTGACCCCACGCGGTGGCCTGGCCTCAGTAACTCCCCTCCCTTCCCCACGTGGGGCCATGGTCAGAGCTTGGTTCGCCAGTCAGGGAGACCCGGGTTCGAATCGCTGTGTGCAGCTTTGTGACAGTGAACAAATGACTCAATCTCTCAGAATCTCAGCAACCCCTTTAGTAGTTATCTGTTTGTATAATAAAATCATCTAGCCTCCGGTGAGACTCAAAGGTGGTAATGAAAGCAATCTGCACATAGTAGGTCGACACTAAATAGTAGTTCATAGTTACAGTCACTGAAGTCTTTATGTATCTCATTAGGCACACATTGGACCATTTAATTTACACAACCTCACTTTGAGGTAGGTATTATTATCTGTTTTACAGATGGGGAAGCTGAGGCTCAGCGAGGTTGTTCAACATGCCCCAGGACACACAGCTAGTAAGTGGCAAGACAAGTATTCCTACTCCCGCCTCTGTTTCCAGACCTTCCAGACACTGAAGCTGGGAATGATGATGTTGAGGGGAGGGAGATAGACCCTGATTATCCTGAGCTTGAAGGTGTTTTTATTGCACTTCATTTCCACTCCCAAAGATGTCTTTGAGTGGAAATGTTTCAGACCTAAACTGTTAACCTGGGTTTTTGAGTTTTTTCTCTCCTTTCTCCTCAAATATTTTTTCAGATTCTGCTGTCTTCATTTTAAGCTGGTTGCTCACATGACAGTGGTCAGTATCCTGCGAGTAATTTTCTTCCTTAATCATTCAAGTCCTATCATCATTCTAAAAGCCAAGCTCTCCTTCCTTGAGACCTATACCCCAGCAAGGATTAGCACTTTGATACGTCTGAAACCATCTGTCAGAGAGAAAATATTAGGCATTAGAGGCTCATTTTGTTCTCCAGGAAACCTGAACCGTCTTGAAGATGGAAGAGGGCCAACTGTGCCCCTTGACAATATTAGCGAAGGCTGAAGGCTTGGCAATTTGAAGGCGAAAGCTCTGTGTAAATGCTCTGCCCATTACAAATGCTACAACATTTGGTTTCTGAGTTAGAGTGTTTTAAGTACACAGATTTCCTTGTGGCTTCTTTTCATCAGCCAAGATTGAAATGACCTCTACATTCTGCCTTCCAGGCTGTCTCCATGCACCATGCATGAGGGTGAACATGGGGCTGTGTGAAGCCCTGCATAATCTATCTGCATTATCCGTCCTTACTGCATCCTTGCCCCACCCTGTTTTATGACAGCCTCTAGAGTTGAACTTGGGACAAGGGGGTCTGCTTTGGATCCCACTAGAAAAGTTTCAGTCACGAAGACTAGAGCAGTGGTTTTCAACTGGGGATGGTTTTTGTCCCCCTAGGGACAATTGGTTCTATCTGGAGACATTTTTGCTTGTCACAAAATGGGCGGCATAGGGTGGGGTGGTGTGAGTGTGCTACCGGCATCTAGTGCATAGAGGCCAGGGGTGCTGCTAAACTTTGTGCAATGCACAGGACAGCCACCCCTGACAAAGAATTATCCAGCCCAAAATGCGAATGGTGCCAAGGCTGAGAAACCTTCCTCTGGGTCAGATGCTCAGGGTGTCGGTTTGCACTGTGTCTCCCAACAACAGTCTTATAGGAGTAGTCCGGAGTCTATGGTTGTCTGAGTCGCCTTGAGACAAACAGATTAGGCCTTTTAAGTGAACATTTAGTGCGTGTGGCTACAATATCTGCATTTTTAACTGTAAGGCAGTCAACACCTGCCCACTTTTCTGGTTCAGTTTTAATTAATTTGGACACTCTTATCTGAGAGTCATAACTGATTCCTTAAACAGGTAATGATACTAAATAGCTAATATTTATTGAAAGCTTATTATATGTCTGACACTCTTCTAAACACTTCTTATATATCAATCCATTTGGTGCTCATAACAGCCCTTCATTGTAGCTGCTGTGTGATCATCATCCCCATTTTATATGTGGACAGACTGAGGTATGGAACAGTTAACTTGTACAAGGACCCACAACCGATGAGTCCCAGATCTGGAATTTGCACCAGTGCCCTTAATCGTGACACCAGGGCACCATACTGCCTCTCTAAGAGGGTAAGAGAAGTAAGTCAGATGCGGGTCTAAATCCCTTACTAGAAGAGGACCTTAAGGTGCGTTACTTAACCTCTCTGAGCCTGGCCTGTTTCCTCATCTATAACAGTGGAATTTGCAGGACTGAATTTACATGTTCTGGGGTGAATTAAATAACAGGTGTAGAAACACATAGTATATTTTTACACTAGGCATCCCATAAAAACATTTCAAACATAAGGAACCACAAGGGCAGGGAAGTGAGACAAGGAGATTTAAGCAGGTGGACGGACCCAGGTGAGGCATTCGTGACCGGGTCATGGGGACCCCCTGTGGGGACGGAGCTTCAGTTCATTTCAGCGCATTCAGCTAGCATTTAGTTAGCTTCCTTTTCGTTTTTTTTAAACCTGGATTTTAGCAATTACTGTGTGTCTGGCACTGTGTTAGGTGCCGAATGTATGTGACCGGACAAGACGGTCAGAGCTCTTCTCTCATGTCACTGTCCTCACACGTGCCTAGTCCCCCACCCACTCCCTGCACTCTGAGCTGGTCTCCCTGCTCTGCTGGTCCCCAGGACCACCCATTCTTTACCCAGCAGCCACTGTGGTCTTTCTGGTTAGTGTGTTGCTGCTGATCTACCTTCTTTGCATTTGTGGTCAAAGAACTCAGACTATATGATTTTGATTTTTTGATAGGTCAAGATTTGCTTTGTGGCTTGGTACAAGTCAGTTTTTGCAAATGTTCACTGCGTGCTGGGAATGATGTATATTCTCTTGTTTGGGAATACAGAGTTCTGTATATGATGGTTCCAGATCATTCTTAATTCTGTTACTTAGATATCTTGAGGCCATATTATTCTGTGCACACAATCTAGAATATTCTGGGGGGTGGTTGAATTATTATTATATGAGTCCTCTTTACCCCTAACATTTCTCCCGAACTCTGTTTTATCTGGTATTATCATAGTTACCAGCTTTCTTTTGGTTAGTGTTTTCCTGGTGTGTGTGTGTGTGTGTGTGTGTGTGTGTATCTATATGTATGTGTATATATATATAGATATAGATATGCTCTTATATTTAGCCTTTATTTGTCCTTAAGTCTTATAACCAGCCTAAACTGGGATTTTTAAAAAATCCAATCTGATAATCTTTTTAAACTGTTGGATTGAGATCATTTTCACTTATGTTTACTGATATATTTACATTTATTTTTCCTATCTTATGTTTTCTATTTATTCTTCTGTTTCTCTACTTCCCTTTTTTCTCCTTTTCTGCCTCCAAGGCTTCTTTATTTAATTCTCTTCCCTTCTACTAGTTTGAAAGTTTTACATTCTCTTTTTCTTTTGTGGTGACAGTTTAAAGTTAGTCAATAGGGCCTCCCTGGTGGCGCAGTGGTTGAGAGTCCGCCTGCCGATGCAGGGGATACGGGTTCGTGCCCCGGTCTGGGAGGATCCCATATGCCGCAGAGCGGCTGGGCCCGTGAGCCATGGCCGCTGAGCCTGTGCGTCCGGAGCCTGTGCTCCGCAACGGGAGAGGCCACAACAGTGAGAGGCCCGCGTACAGCAAAAAAAAATAAAAAATAAAAAATAAATAAATAAATAAAAATAAAAATAAAGTTAGTCAATATCTTTACCTCCTATGAAATATACAAAGACCTTAGAATGCCTTAGCTCCTGTCCCAGACACCCCACCTGTCCTGGCTTGTGTTTATTACTCCCCAGATCACTTAGTACCATCAGTGTTTTATACAGTCACTGATTGTTTCTCTTTACCCTCATTCTTTACTCACTGGTCCTTCTTTCATCTCACACCTTTCTAGTTTCAGTTTTCTTCATTCTGAAATACATCTTTGTGTTTCTTTGGTGAGAATTTGTAACTGGGAGTATCCATTCTTGTGTGTCAGAGAATGATGTATAGAACTCCAGGTCTTCCATTGTGGCTGTCGAAAAGTCTATTGTGCTCTTTGCTCTTTCTCACTTGCTTAGTCAGAATACTTCAGTAACCCTCTGCTGTCCTCAGAGTCCAGCCGGTGGAAAAGCATTGAAGAATTTGAATCTGGAGTGCAAGGTGATCAGATTCACTCTTTGCAGGAATCTCTGACTGTGTGTGACAGAGGGGCTGGGAGGGTCAAGGTTTTAGGTAAGAAGGCCAAGTACGGGAAGGCTGTGCTTCCTGTGACCTCAGGGAGAGGTGACTGTAGCCTTAACCAGAGTGGTGGTGGTTATGGGACTGGGGAGAAGGACTGAATTCCGGAGCCAGATTTAAGAAATAAATCCTCTACAGGGATTTGTGACTGATTAGCTCAGGGGTGAGGGAAGCAGAGGAAAGAGATTGACACCCAGCTTTCTGGGTCCAGCAGCTGAGGAGATATGGTACTAGGCATTATGAAATACAGGAAGTCTGTTTGGGGGACGAGAGGACATGCTAGTTCGGCTTGGGGTGTATTGAGTTTCAGGTACCTGGATGTGCTCCTGGAGATTTCCTTATAGGCGATGGGAGCTGAGCCACAGGATCTGAGCTGGAGCTAGAGATGGCACGTCACTGGCATTTGATGGGAAGCAGAGTCATTGCAGTAGGTGGGGCTCCCGGGCAGCATTCAGAGATTGAAAAAGACAAGCTGGTCCAAGGCAGAATGCAGGTGAACACTAGCATTTGAGGGTCTGAAGAGCAAGTGGTCAGAGGAGGAAGGGTCCTCAAAGGAGTGGCCAGAGCACGAGGATTAAAACCAGAAGAGGCTGCAGTCTCAAGCCCCAAGAAGATAGCTCTTCGTGAAAAGGGTGTGGTCAGCAGGGCTAGGCTGCTTGAAGACGGTAAGAAAGAAAAAACGTGAAAATATCCATTGGATTTAGCAAAATGAAGGTAAAGCTCATTGTTTTGTTAGAAGTGCTTGCAATGGTTTGATGGCAGAAAGCAGATAGCAGTGGATTGAAGAGTAAATCATATATTAGGTTGACTGTTTAAAGATGTTGGGCTGTATGGAGAGGGGAATGACGAATTATTTTGCAGCTGATCAAGGGGGCTGTTGTGTTTTCGTTTTGGCTGGGAGCAGTGGGAGAGCTAAGAGAGCCTCTGGACAAAGAAGACTGCTGAAGAGAGAAGACAATCCATAGAGTGGGAGGTGGCATGGGATCTTGAGATCAGATGGAGGAGGGAGACTTGGACCAAAGGCAGGACACCTCTTCCAGCAACTGAGGAGGAAGGGCAGGTGTGGATACCGCTAGACATAGCTGTGATGTCGGGAGGTTGTAGATGCTTCCTGTTTGTTGTGGCTTCTGTTCTCTTTGTGACGCAGGAGGTCAGGTGACTATGCGTGAGAGGCACAAGCCCCAGCCAGACTCTCCCTCCTTGAGACACTCTCTTCCCTGGGCTTCGTGACTGCCCCTCCGCCAGTACTCCTGGCTTTGCCCTTTTGCTCCTGCCTTTCATCCACTCCTTAGCCTCTCTTGTTGGCTGTTTCTCGTCTGAGCGTCCTTCATACATTTATGGTCCCCAGAGTTCTGGGCAGACCGAGGAGAAGCCCACAGTCCTTGGAAGGGCCGGGCAGACACCCAGTCCTTGAGAAGGGGAGCCAGAGGCTAGCCAAGGAGCCCAGGCCATGTAGGGCCCAAGTGTCGAGACACTGCTGACCCTTCATCTGGGCCAGCCTGACTGATGCTGGCCGGCCTGGGTATGGGGACAGGTAGGCTCTAGGGCCCCTGCTGGAATAAGCCTCAAGGCAGTAGAAAAGAGGCACAAGGCTGCTTAGGTAAAATAAAGCCAAGGAGATCTTATATGATTTAAAAGCAGACAGGCCATTATCACAAGACTGCTGTGTTGAATTTCATTTTGACATTCAGTGTGATCTCTAGCTCTTTCACTAATTCAGCCAGACTTTACCAAGTATTTACCACTAACTCAGCCAGACTCTACCAAGTATTAGGGGGAATACAGGGTCAGTTCCACACGTGATACCTGAGTGCTGAAATGAGCACTGGGGAGATGGCAGTTGGCATTGGCAGTTGTCAGTCCCACACCAGAAGTATGGGGACAGTTCTGTTGTGCTTCTGGAGGGAATCCAGATGTTGCTTATTAGCTTTCAGCCTATCGGCACAGCATGGTTCTTAGGAAGAGCCCACATTCAAGGAAGCATACTTGAAGCTATACATAAAGCGCACATTCAGGTGCTATAACTTGAAGCCTGGTCTGCCTTTTGCCTCTGCATCCTGGAACCAGACAGTGATCCTGAATGTGGCTTTAAAAAATAACAGCATTTCAGGGCATCTTGTGAAATGAGACAGAATAAGATCATTTTCTGTGATCCTGTTCATTTTTAACTTTAGTTAGATGTGTAGAAGCACAAAGGGTTTTGCCAGAAATCTTGTGTTCATTCAGTCCCCTCATTTAGGTGACTTGTCCAAGGTCACTTAGCACATTTATTCCTGGATAGACACTAGACCCTAACTCCCCAGCCTTGTCTGCTGCTTAATGATGCCCTGTTTCACCTGCTTTTAGGACAGGGGAGAGTGTCTGCCAGTAAAGCCAAAGGTTACGTGGGAGAGCTGTGATACCTCACTTCTCCTGTTCCCCTTCCGCCCCCAACCTCAAGTGTGTGGTACAAAGTCAGAGCAAGCCTGCGAGAAATCACTTGACTCAGAAATGCCTCTTACCTTGGAAGGGCATTTTCCCGATTATATGGCAAGTGCTCAGAATATGCCTTTTATTCCTTTCACCTTAGAGTCAAATGAAATGCGCAGACTAAAGTCTTATTTTCTAACAGGCCTTACAAAGCTGCCTGGATTCTACCACACACCCTGGTGAGAAACTAAAGTGTTCATGGTATTGGAAGGAGTCCATGCTTCCGATGGCCCTTTGGTCCCCTCAGCCACTGGCTCACACTCACCCCCAATACACACATCTAGTTCTTGATCACCCCGAAGTCAGACTGCAGCAAAGTGGGAGCACTAGAAAAGTATTATTTTATTTTATTTTTGCTATTTTTAAAAGAGACTTTCAATTAATCATCATGGAATAGTCACAGTGCTGTTGGACTTCCTTATACTTGTTTTGCAGTTGTGTATTTTTGTTGTTAAAAAAAAAAAATCCAAACCGACAGAGAAGATCTAAGAATAGTACAATAAATCCCTTTATGTCCTTCACCTAGATTTACCAGTTGTTAACATTTTGCCACATTTGCATTCTCTCGCTATATATATGTTACACATCTATACATACATACATACGGACACGCATATGTTCATATATAATTACATTACATATATCATCGTTACTGCTATTTTGCTGAACCATTTGAGAGTGAGTTGAAGACCTTGTGAGCTTTGATGCCTAAACACTTCAGCATGTATTTTCTGAGCACAAGGACATTCTCTTACATAATCACAATTGTCCAATCCAGGAAATTTAATATTGACACAATGTTATTATGTAATATACAGTCCATATTCAAATGTTGACATTTGTCCAATTACCTCAGGTTGTGAGTTGCTTTTATTTTAACTGTTCATTGGCAGGAGGAGATGGAGGGGTGTTCCCGAGGCGATGGTTTCACTGTGGAGGCCCCCCGAGGTCAGATTCTGCACCTGCTTTTAGGTTTTTATCTGCTGGTCCTCCCCAAGAGCACCCTCAACTAGTCAGTAACAAGACCACTGAGGGGGCTGGCGTTTGGGCATGCTGTATCAATTTGCTGTGAATGTTAAATAAAGTAGCAAGTCACACAGATTTCACAGTGTGGACATTTAACATAAGGATAGGTTTCATGTTCAAAGACTTAAACTTTACGAGGTAGATTCTTCTGCTACCATACAAAAGTGAGCCCGTCTGCATGTATTACTAAGTTTTAAATAATCTACCTTGGCCCTTTGAGTAGAGCTAAGGCTCCTCAATTAAAACTGCAAATCAGCTCACTGCCTTAGCACCAGGGGGCAGAGTCGGGCTTGCTGAGACACTGGAGAGGGAACTTCTAACAGGCATCGCAAAGCTCCAGGCCCCATGCTGCATATTTGCGGTTCAATCATTTTGTTCCTGATAGAAGCATGCTCAATACTAAAAGGTCAGTAATTAGCTTACCCTGATTTGCCCACATAGTTAAACCCCTGACTTCTGTGTTGCCCTTTTTTCCAGAGGTTGAGAGACATTTGCTGTTTCTCTAATGATAGCAAAACAGAAACCTACTGTCAACCTCATCAAGATGTGCTTGCTGAGTCCCAAGGGACCAGTTTGTTTTCCCTTTAGCATATCTTGCATTCACAAATAAAGTGTCTTTGTGTCATATCATGAATTTATATAAGACTGCTTTGGCCTTAGAGTATTTATAAAACATTAATGGATTAAAGAACCAGGGGATGTAGATAGGATGCTAATACCGGTTATCACTTGGTAGGAACTCCTGCAAATCGGTTTAAATTGCCCATCCAAGCCAAAAAAAGAGGGGGTTGCATAAGGATAAGGATTATAAAGAGATTATGGTCTATTTAAAATAAATCCTCAGCCTCTCTCCAACCCCATTAGCAATTAGCAAGGAAGTGTGAAGACAGGGATTCTTTTCACTTGGTTCTCCATTTCATTGTAAGAGGTGAGAACACAATTAGGCATTCCTTTGCCACCAGAAGTCAACTTCCTTTGATGCTTGGCAGCCTGCCAGCTTCTTTGGCTTTGCAGGACCTGCCTCTTGTAGAATGTGTTCCGTTCACCAGGTTGTCTGATTCTCTCAAACCTGGACATCTAGAATGCTTTCTGGCAATCAAGCATGTGTTAAAAATTCATCTCTTCCTTCTTCCATGAAGCTGGAGAATGGACCTTTTAGGTGTGAAAAATGATATCTGTTTTTGTTCCTGGCACGATCGATGACTGTAGTCTTTTACTAGTTGGCATTTTCTAAGAGCATGTTTGAGACACATCCATACTTGGAGCCTTACATGGTGCCAGCATGGCAGGGCTCACTCCTACAGGAATTTAACTTCTTAGGAAATGAGATCGCCTTTTGTGTTATTTTAGGAAGTCTGACACCTCAGAGATCCCATTGTCACCCACTCTTTTGGCATCTCTTGGTCCACAGGGTCTTGGTTGTTGTTTACCTGCTACTTTTCAGAGAGGCCCAGTGGAGCCATCAGACCATTCTGTATAAGCAGCTTCCTTGTGCTGTGTCTTCTCTGTCTTGCTTAGAATTGGATGTCAAGATTCAGATAATCCCTGTTGCCCGGTATTTTATTTGCCAAAGCAAAACTTAACATTGATAAAACTCTCAGACAGGTCACTTAGGATTGACTTTCCGTCACATCACCGGAGAAGCAAGTTCAGTGAATATTTGATTTGGAAAAGCCCTGTTTCCTATACCTTTATGCTTGTGTACCTTTATGAGAATAAAGAAAACTGCCTAATATTAAATAAGAGCTAAACGTGGATTTAAAGAAACACTGTCAGCCTGATTAAAACAAAGGTTTGATTACAACACTTAATTACTATAATACAGTAGTAAACATCCTTTGGCTGCAAGTCTTTCTGCTGAAAAGCCACAATTTGTTTTTCAAGATACTTAAAAAGTCTTTGTTTTCACAGGCCTTAGGTTTATTCGACACCACTTAGAAAGATGTGTGAGGGCTTGAAGCCCACAGACGTAAAATGCCCAGTTTCTCTTGGCCTTCGCCTGTGGGACATCTCCAAAGAGACTGGCTAAGCTGCTGTCGCTAAAACGCGCTTACTAATTGGCGTAGCACCTGCAGTCAATTAGGGAAGCTTCAATTATCCAAACCAAAGCCACCCACCCAAAGATTAATTTTCTGCTCTATTTCCTATCAAAAACATAGCATATTTAGCTCTGGGTCTAGGCCCTCAGTGGAGTACATTTTAGACACCTAAACTGCATCGTTTTCTCGTGAATTGTACTTGTTCCTGCAATTCAGCAGCCTTGCTCTCCTCGTATCACACCCACCACCACCACCAGCTCTTTCAAAATTATTCTTTCGCTGTTGTTTCTGTTGCCTTTCCAAACTGCTGAGATCACCGGGAAAAGATGGTCGTTAGGAGCTTTTCTTCTGAAGTGCAGCTTGCTTTCTTTCACTGAAAATATCCAGTCTTTTTGCTTGATAGGATCTAACTTCTGTAAGCTAAAAGCTTTGGGCAATGGCAGCTCTGAATTTAACAGCACTCAGATATATTGTTTCCTAATTGTCCCGTGTCATTGTTCCACATAGATACAGAGATTTCCACTGCCCTGCCCCACAGTCCCCTCTCTAATGAGTAATTTTTCTGTTGTGTTTCTCAGAGAAGGAACAAGCCATAAATCGAGCTGGTATTGTCCAAGAAGACGTGCAGCCACCAGGTAAACGTAAAAATCAAAACAGAGTCTCATGCGTACTAGTGTGTTGTCCTTGGGAGTGGTGCTTTGCAGCAGGAGAAATCTTCGCTTCGAGGCCAGATTGTTAACTGTGCTGTTATTTTCCAGCAGTTGCCATTTTAGAGGTTGCCACCCCAAGACTTCCTCTTAATATGTCACTCCAGAAGAGTTTTTGCAAGTTTGCACGTTTCTCCTCTGCATTTGATAAGTGGGCATAAATGTGTAACAAGTGTGCAATTAATTATGAAGCATAAGTAGATGTTTTGCAGACATATTTACCAAGCACCTATTTAAACACCACCCTCATGGGAAAATACTGTTTACTTATGAGCTATTTTAATCGATGTGGGATTCTGCTTTATACAGAAGCTCAAAAGTTCCCTGTATGGCTGAATGGTCAGTTACTTTGAGACGATCCAAGTTGGCTAAGAATGAGAGGTTTCTAGTTTATTAGCCAAAACTCTTGTAATCTGTGGCAGCGGTCTTTTTTTTATTCATTTATTTTTTAACTAGGCCAAATACATATCTCCCTGCTGTGGGGCAATTTCTGAGCCATTTAAAAGTCTCTTGTCAGCTGCCACGGCTTCCCAGCCATCCTGTTCCGGGGTTCCGGCAGCTCGCCCGCACTAACTCCAACTACATGGAAATTGCACAACTTCATTCTGATGTCATCTTATTTGTTTGGAGTTGAGGGAAGTGGTAGGAAATTTAAAAATGAATCCTGTTTTTATTCGTGTTTCTTTCTATAGGGTTAAAAGTGTGGTCGGATCCATTTGGCAGGAAATGAAAAGGCTATCACCACCTCTGATTATGAAAGTAGACAGTCTTCATGCTTTCAGTTCTGCAGCAAGTACAATAAATCACCTGGCTAAAGAACAATGTCTGGAGAAGAAAACTCTAGAAGGCTGTAAAGAAGAGTAGTGTGCACCAGGATTAATTCCCTTCTTCAGTATCAAAAGAACCCTGAAACAAATCACACCATTACGAAGGTTTTCATGATTTGGTTTCCTTTCTAAAAATGAAGCTTTCTCACCCAGCTGCATTTGGAGGTGATCTGCTTATTATTCAATCTCTACCTCTTACCCACCTGAGCTGTGATATGAATACAAGCAACCAGTAGACTTGGGAAGATCCTAGTCTGTTTTGCCATCTTCCAAATAAGAAGTTTCAGTGAAAAACCACCATATTGAGCAGCCTCATAGGGCTCTCTGAAAATGTTAAAGTGGATTAAACTCTGAGGACAAGGTACATTGTACTCTTTAAGAATAAAGAATTCAACTCAACTGTCTCATTGGGAGGGTTGCTGCATTTTGAAAAATAAGTAACTATGAAGCAAATCAAACTAAATGGGTATGCATGCCTAGTAGAAATCATGTTGAATTAACTGAGTGAAAATATGTATATTAAAATGATTTTCTTTTTACTTCACAATGGTGTAAGATTTTTTGTAAATCCTTTTTTGTAAGCGCATTAAATGATACCCAGAAGTATTATTTGACTACATTATATTTGACTAGGTATTTGACTATTTGGTGTTTGTCAGATTGTATACAAGTACAAATCTTAAAGGTAAATAGCAAATGTGTTGAGACAAATATTTACTGAATGCGATTCTCTACCAGATACCTCACCAGGTGCTGCAAAGATGAACATGAGAATACAAATTTCTTTCTCTAGTGCTCTCTCTGGCCCCTTACTAGATGATGTGCTTTTGAAAGACACATCTTTTTCATTTTTACATTTCCCAGAGTGCCTTGCACATTACTGTATGCTGTCGCTTTTTAGACGAGCTGCCTGATGACATAATTTTATTATTGTGAACTGGGAGATGGCTTAACAGACAACTGGCATAATTATGTTAATTACTGTCCAAAAAAATTGATAGTTCCAAAACCAAAGTCATCATTTTTGGTAGGCATTCCCTAACATTCAATTGACTTACAGTTAACAACCGGATAAAAGAACTGACTCATCTGGGGTACGTTTGACCACTCTTTTCCTTGGAGGGGGAACCAAAAGGTTGTGTGACTTAGAGTCAAGCCTCTTGTGGGTGCTTAATTGAGATTCCTCTGTGACTGAGGCCAGTGCCTATACATCTGCTTTGGAAGATATCCAGGCTGAAATGACTGTGTCTGCGTGTCATAGACAAGAACTTTGGGGCCTCAATGGCCTGTTTGTCAGCTGGAACAGACTCAGTTTAGTCTCCTGAGTGGGACCTATGTCCTGGCCTTGACCCTACCCTTGATCTACCTCTTTGCAGAGATAAAGAGGCTTTCTGTCCTGCTCAGCTGCCTTGATGCTTATAAAAGGATTGCTCTTGATGTCCTCAGAGCTGTAGTGTCAGTCTGTGCTGCCCACACTTGACAAAAGCCAGGTTGTAAGAGATGCTACCTGTGAGGTCTGACTGAGGGCCCGGTGGTTCAGCCACACTCCTCCCAGGTGTGTCTCCAGGATGATGAGGAAAGCACTCAAAAGAGGGGATCTTAGTCAAATACAGTTAGGAAACATAAGAGTTCAAGTTAATTAGGTTTATTTGCTTCTAATTTGACAATTTCCAAGAGAGACATAGCATTTCCCAAGTGTATTTGATCACAGAACATTTTTTTTACCGATTACCTTCTGGGCCTAGTGACCAACAACATCCTTTTGGGAACATTCTCCAAATAGTCTCAGGACCCTTTAACACTCAAAAATTTTTGAGAACTCCAAAGTGTTTCTTCTTAGGTAGGTTATATCTATAGATGCTTACTGTATTAGAAATTAAAACAAATTTTTCATTTAAGAATATCAATAATAAACCCATAGGTTACTATGACATATTTTTGTGTGAAAAATTTATTTACCAAGATGAAAGCATAATTTGCAAATTTCTTTAATGTCTGGCTTAGTAGAAGATGCTAGATTCTCATATCTACTTCTGCATTTGATCTGTTACTATATCACATGTCATGCGGCCTCCGGAAAACTACTGTACACCCTCATAAGAAGAGAGTAAAAATAGGCAAAAAGCCTTTGATAGTACAGTATTATAAAAATACTTTTGATCATGCAACCCCCCTAAAAAGATTCCAGAGACCCCTCCAGTTACCTCCAGGTACCACAGTTCGAGTCTAATCTGTTTGCATTAGTTCCCTCAGAGTTGCCTGTTGAGGGAAATTACAAGAGGAGGGGAGAAACAGACAAAATTTCCTGTCCTTACTGCCAAAACAAAGTTGTTGGATCCTTTATTTTCAAGGTCCTCTTTAGGAAGACTCTGGTTGACTTTATTTTAATCTCAGCACCAGAAATAGCCACACTGCTGAACAGTTGGTACATTTATCCCGTGAACATTGATTTGCGTAACTTGTTTCCTTCTTTGTATTGGCTGATAGGAAGCTCAACCACATTTGTGGTCCAGATTTTTAAAAAGTACCTTGTGGAATGAATTTGGGCCATTACATTACCTTCATTCTTTTTTTCCCATGACCTTATTTTCCTTTCTGCTTTCTCACTTCCGTTTCCTGTCTTATCTTGTATGTTAGACCCATCATTTAAAAATAAGCCAGGGCACAGACAGTGTTCATTCAATTGAAAAACCACTTATAATCTTGTAAGGGAAATGATGTACATTCACAGATAAGATTAAAATAATGTGGAATATTAGAAGGACCTTTAAGGAGGTTCGGAGTGTCTACTGACACTGGGCACATGCAAACCCTGTGTCCCTGCAGTTCTACTAGTTATTTATGCAGCAGAAATGCATCCATAAATCCACCAAAAGACATGGACTAGAATGTTCCCAGCAGCTCTGGAAACTCCCCAAGTGCCCATCAACAGTACAATGACTAAATAAACTGTGATATATTCACACAATAGAATACAATATGATGATGAAAATGGACAACAATGCAATGAATCTCACAAACAATACAGAATGAACAAAAGCAAGTTGCAAGAGTACTTTTAGATTCCATTTAGAGAAAGAATAAAAATGGTAAATTAAGCCATAGAGTTTGGAAGTCAGGATAGTGACCACTCTTAGGAAGAGGCATTGCTGTAGCTACTGGCAAGGGATACGGGGGGTCTTCAAGGCGCTGATATGCTACTTTTTGATCCGGGAGCAGGGTACACAGGTGTATTGAGTTTTTGAGTGCTTCTTTGAGCTGCACAAGTTCACATACTTTTCTAAGTGTATGTTGTACTTCAGTAAAATTTTTTTAAAAAGATGCAAAGATTGTGGAATCAGGAAACTTTCCAGAGAAGCACATTGTCTGGTGGGAGGAACGTGGGTTTCAGGAGGGATGATAAAACGTACCCCTGAGGGTTGTTGGGGAAATTAGGAATACTGTATGTGAGATGCCTAGCAAATACCTGGACCTGGCAGAGGTCAGATTAATGATAGCTATTATCATTGATGGAGTAGCTGACATTTAAACAGAGCTATGAAAAAACGCCTGGGACTCAGACACGTGGTGAGAGACACAGGTGCAGAGGCAGCAAAGCTAAGCATTTGAGGGATGGCTTGGCTGGGATGTGGCGGTGTGTGGGGAGACCACTGACCCAGGGGCATTGCCCGTCCTGTGCACCACCGGCCCGGGCTTGACATACAGCAGACACTCGTCAGTATTTGGATGGATCAAATGAGTAATTGAAAAAAAGACTGAGGGAACAAATGAAGGGAATGGTGTTTAAGACCACGTGGCGGTCACCCTTAAATGTCAAGCTGACAAGCTTTACTTAATTTACAGACATGGAGTACTGGAAGCAGGCAGTGGTCTGAAAACTTTCCAACAAAGCCAGAGTTCTCTCCCCGGAGCAGTGCAAGACTGTTACCTGTCCGCGTGAGGAAGGTACAGAAACAAAGAATAAGTAGTGAGAAACATCAATAGCAGTTGGACAGAGTAGTTTTTATCTTTTGAATCTGATGTTTAAAAATGGGGCTTTCCTTAACAAGGATTTACTGTATAGCACAGGGAATTATATTCAATATCTTGTCATAACCTATAATGGAAAACAATAAAAAAAAAGAACATAGATACATCCATGTATCTGTATAACCGAATCACTTTGCTGCATACCTGAAACTAACACAATATTGTAAATCAACTATACTTCAATTTTTTAAAAAATCGGGCTTTCCTTTTGTACTTTTTTGCTTTTTAAAATTTTCTAATAAAATTAATTTTACTGTATTTTATAGGTCTTCAGTAGATTGGTGGTTAGAAGCAAACAACTGGACTTCACCCCAGGTAGTTTGAAAAGCACTGACCTGGAGGGCGGATCTAAGAGGGTGTTCACGGGTCGGGCCCCGAGGTTCAGAAGCCTGTGTGCTCAGCTGGTGAAAGAACCCCCTGCCTGCTGGCGGCTCTGGGTTCTGAGGCATCAGCAGATGAAACACCCTGGTTTCTTAGCCCAGGGCCGGCCTCCACGGACAAGTGATTTCACTCTCCCAGACTTCACTAGCACCTGCTGAGTGTGGGAGGCCTCCTGCAGTTTATTCTAGCCTGTTGGTAACAAAATACACGGTTCACTGGCAACCCATGTGCCTGGGAAGGTAGCAGGAGCACTGGGGGGCCTGCTGCTCCACTGAATGTGGCCTGAAGAGGGACATTAACTCCGCCACCGTCTTCCCTGGAGCAGGACAGCCAGGCAGTGGCAGTAGGTCACCCTCCCTGAGGATCCCCCAGCTGACTGGAAGCAGCAGGGTGCCTTTCACTCTTCACTTCTGCTAAGTGGTATTTCCCAGACTCCGATCATCTGAACACGACGGGGAGAAACGAGGAGTCACTGCTTCTTATAAGAGTCAAGCAACGGTGTGCTGCAGTCTGCCTGGGGTTCTGTGTGTCACCTTATGTGATTAAAGTAAATGCCAAAAAAAATGGGATGCTTTGTCCAGACCTTTTTGGTTGCGAGTGACAGAAAACCAAGCTCCAAATAGTGCAAAAAGAGAATTCAGTCATGTAATTGAAAACTCCAGGGTCACAATTATTTTCTATTGTCACGATCATTTCTTAAACTGTAAAGGTCATTAAGTCACAATCATTTGTGAATGTAAAATGCAGTTATATCCAGCGCCCTCAAGAAAGAATCATGCTGGATATCTTCAGTAGTTACAGGTTTTCTCTTCTGGTTGACATTAGCTGCTCTCTCTGTCCAACATCTTACTCCCTCTCTCATGGGGACATTTACTCCCAACTCTAAGTTTTGTTCATCTTCCTCCCACTCTGTCTCCCTGTTTTGGGTGGAGCTGACTTCACCCCATGCACCAGGAACAGGCGTCTGGTCCAAGTTTGGCCAATCAGAACACTGGGCAAACTCCTGGCCGCAGAGATTGGATCTGAGATGAACATGGGGCCCAAACCAAGCTAGTCAGCTTAATCAAGCTAGTAGAGTTAATCTTGCCTGTTGGCTTGTGTGGTCAAACTAGAGGAGGGTCTCTCTTTCACCACATTTGGAGCTATTGACAGCCACCTTGCCACCATGAGGGCTGATTTGAGACTAACAACACCATCGTAGAAGGAAACAAGAGGAGATGGAAACCAGGTCTTAATGATGTTGTTCATACCTCCCGAGTTCATTTGTGTCTGAAGCAAGGATATCTCTGGATTAATAAATAATGTTAGTAAATTCCCTTTCTGCACCAGTTTAGATTGGGTTTTGTCACATGCAACCAGGAGAATCTTGACAAGGCATCTCAACCTCATATTTTAATCATTTTTTTTCTAAAATGTATTCCACATGTCATTTCCACCTTAAATAAAGCATGTTGAACATAAGTCAGCTTCCCTTTATGACTTGGGCTTATTATTATTATACAGTTGTCCCTAAGGGGCTATTGGGGTGGGTCAGACATTTACCTGCTGTGCTTGTGAGATTTCTGGCTTTTCTGTTTTTCTTATCTCTGCCTTGCCTCACAGCTATAAGGAGCAGACTCTGGCTTCACCTTGAATTTGCTGCTTGTAGTCTGTAGTGAGATTGGAAAGCATTAGCCAAAATTCAGGAATCTGGCATCAAATGAAAGTAAATGCCTTTAATGTGGATTTAGAGGCTCTGGTAAGGATAATGGCAGGGCCTTGTGACATTTTGGCTGCCCTGAGGTGTTTTTTTCTTTTTCTTTCTTCCTTCCTTTCTTTCTTTCTTTCTTTCTTTCTTTCTTTCTTTCTTTCTTTCTTTCTTTCTTTCTTTCTTTCTTCTCTCTCTCTCTTTAATGGTATTTGCTTTCTGTTTCTGCATTGTTCTGAGTGGATAAGGTTTCTTGATGTTTCTGTTGGTTGAGAATTTTCCCATAACAAAATTATTACACTAAAGGATTGTGCCATGTGAGCAAATGAATTAGGGTTGAAATGTCTTATAACTTAGCAAAGTTACTTAGTTTCTTTGAAGAGGGAACAGTAATACACAGCAATATTATGAATCTCAGGCTGACTTTTAACTTGTTTTTCTTCTTTTCTAAAATAGCCTCCTTATTTTCAACCTCTAATAGCATACACTGACTTGCAAGGGGAGGAAAAAAAAAACAAGCATGTTTGTATCAGAAGGAGCAGGTTTACTTAAAGCAGATGTGGAATCAATTTGGGCAAATGTGAGTTGCCAGCCTCTGAACTTTGCTGGTAAGTACATGCGCCCTGGAATACATCAGAGTCACTTAAGCCTCATAAATGTGGTGCTGGAATACAGCGTAAACGTGTAGGGGGCACACAGCTCGCTGCCCTTGCAAAGTTGAGTGAAAACCCCAAGGGGCACACTCCTTCTGAGAAGTTCAAATGAAGACAATTGTGTTTGGAAAAAAATATAACCAATGTCTGGTTTTGAAATTACTAGGAAAATGGCAGCTCTGGTGATTTATCTTGCGGAATAAGCAAAATCTGCTTTCTAAAATGGCTATTTTTATTTTTATTTGTGCTGCCACTTGATGTGGACTCACATTACAGACATAAAATACCGAAGCACAAAACCATTATTTGGTTTCTGTAACGAAGAGAGCAGGACTTAATTTTTGCCAGTCCCTGCCTTTTGAACATTCAGTCTGCGGCTTTGGAGAACAAGTTAGGCAGCAGACTGAGACTCCAGAAGGGCGACTCCTGTTCTTCACTAACTGAACACATGACTCCTCAGCCCGTTGGGGCTCCCCATTAACGTTTGCACCAGCTCTTGCGAAACACAGTAGTTTTCAGTGATGATGAGAGTGATTGCAGTGAGCGAGTGTCAGAGAACACGGGACAGCCAGTCCCCAAGGCCCTGGCCTCCTGGATGTGTTTCCAGTAAAGGGATGGGAAGACAAGGACGATGGTTGCTTCTCTAGTCTCTAGATGCCTAACACGATTACACGGACTAGTAGGTATGATGGGCTCAATTGCATCCCCTCAAAATTCGTAGGTTGAAGTCATAACCCCCAGCACCTTAGGAAGTGACTGTGTATGGAGATGGGGTCTTTAGAGAGATGATTAAAAAAAATGAGGTCAGGGCCTCCCTGGTGGTGCAGTGGTTGAGGGCCCGCCTGCCAAAGCAGGGGACATGGGTTCATGCCCTGGTCCAGGAGGATCCCACATGCTGCAGAGTGGCTGGGCCCGTGAGCCATGGCCACTGAGCCTGAGCGTCCGGAACCTGTGCTCCGCAACGGGAGAGGCCACAACAGTGAGAGGCCCGCGTACTGCAAAAAAGTAAAAAATAAAATAAAATGAGGTCATATTGTGGGCCCTGACCCAATATGACTGGCATCCTAATAAGAAGAGATTAAGACATAGACCCACACAGAGGCAGGACCATGTGAGGACGCAGGGAGAAGACAGCCATCTACAAGCCAAGGAGAGAGGCCTCAGAAGAAACAAACCCTGCAATAATCTTGATCTTGGACTTCCAGCCTCTAGAACTTCAAGGAAATAAATTTCTGCTGTTTGAGCCAGCCAGTCTCTGGTACTTTGTTATGGCCGCCCCAGGAAACTAATACAGTAGTTGGCCAGTAAACACTTGTTGGATGTTGTTTTATCATCTCTTGTGAATAGTTCTCTAGAATAAAATCTCTTTGTCCTACAGAATCATAGCCCTAGTTTGAGGCTGAATTTCCTCCAAGGTTTACACTGCCTCCCTTCCCATATTGCTCACCCACGGGACCCTCCAGTTTAGCCCCCCTAATCTATTCATGACCCTCAAAATACCATTAGTGCCCTCCTGCCCCCTCCACCCCTCTGCTCACCTTAAGTCCTTGTGGAACACCCTCCTCCCTTCTCTTCACGCATCTAAACACCGCAGTTGTTTCCAGACCTATTTTAAATTTGTCCCCACCCCCAAGGCTTCCCTGACATTACCAGTCTGGAGAGACTACTTTCTCCTTTGTCTTATTGGTTCACACCGTTCATTCAGCATAAAGTGGCATGGCTACCTTGGGCTGTGATTTTATTACCAGCAGATGGCAACTCCCTCCCACCTTCAGCTCAGGATAAAATCCTTGGCATCGCATCGTCCTTGCCTACTCTCTTTCTCTCACAGTCAGTTGGACAAGAAACCAATGGACTCACCCATCCAAAACCTCCCAACTCTAAACTGTCTCATCCCCTCCACTGTTACATCACCAATGTCTAAGCCACCATCTGCTCTTGCCTGGATTATTGTAACTGCCTCCTAAGAGCACCCTCAGCTTCTATCCTTGTCCCCTGTGGTAGGCAGAATTCTACGCTGGGCCTGCATACTCCCCTCCCCTGAGTACAGGTGGGACTTGTAGATGTGATGGATGTCGGGCTGTGATTAGGTTACTGATCAGTTGACTTTGAGGGATATCTTGGTTGGTCCTTACCTAGACAGGTGAGCCCTTTGGGGGCTGGGTTCTTCCTGAAGGAAGAGATTTGAAACGTAAGAGAGATTCCCCTCTGGCCTTGAAGAAGCAAACAGCTATGTTGTTAACTGTCTGCAGAAGGGACCACATGGCAAGAACTTGAGAATGGCCTCTAAGAGCCACCCCCAGCCAACAGCTGGCAAGAAAATGGGATTTCAGTCCTGCAACCACAAGGATGTAAATTCTGCCAACAACCAGTGAGCTTGGGAGAGGACACTGAGCTCAGGATCCTGAGATCATAGCCCCAGCTGACACCTTGATTTCAGCCTGGCGAGACGGTTAGCAGAGGACCCAGCTGACCCAAAACTGGACTACTGCTGACCCAGGAAACAGAGACTATAAATCTGTGTTGTTTTAAGCTGCTAAGTGCGTGGTCATTACTTATGCAGAATGGATAACTGATACACCCCACTTCAGTCTATTCTCCCTGCACTGGTCAGAGTGAGGGATCCTCTTGGGACACACAGCAAAGCGTGTCCCTCTTTCTCTCCGGAGCCTCCAATGTCTCCTATTGCCCTTCAAATAAAAGCCACAGGACACCCTCCATGATCTGGCCTCTCCCCACCTCCGACCTTATGTCTCCTTATTTTCTCTCATCTTCTCTCTGCTCCAGGCACAACAGCCTCCTCACTACTCGGGGAGCACACCGGGCCTGCTCATGCTTCCACCTTAATGGGTCTGTTCTCTCCACCTCAAATTCTCTCCCTCCAGATTTCCCCATGGCTCCTCCCATGACCTCCTTCAAACCTTGTCTCAGAGAGGGTCTCCTCGTCCCCACAGTTAAAACTGTAACCTCTCCTCACAGAACCCAGCACTCCCAATCCCTCCCACCCTCCACTGGCACTGTATACTTTACAGTATACAACATGTGAATATTATTCTGTAATACTCTGCATATAATTCACTTACTTATCACGTACAGTATGTGTTTTCTTCTTCTCCTTTTGGAATATACACTCCACACAAGCAGAGATCCACGTCACTTTTGTTCACTGATATATCCATGTGCCTAAAACAGCATCTAACATCAATCAATACTTTTCAATCAATACTTATTGAAAGAATGGATGGATATTGTTGTGACTTTTAGCAGTGGGATGCTTTCTGTTTAGTCTCCCTGGGAAAGCTGTTGATGGCCCACTGTTGATGGTCCTCTGCCCACCCTAGAGGTCACCTACGGATAGTTCCCAGCAAGCAGATGCATCCTGAGTCATGGGGCAAGTCAGAATTGTCAGGGAGCTGACCCCAAGGAGCACCCCCAGTAGAAGGGGGTGGCAGTTTGTGGAGAAACACCCCAGAGTTCTTATCCCACCATGGGACTGAGCCCCAGATGTACATAGCAGCAGTCCACTCACTGACACCACTTAACTGGCATCCTTCTTTTCCCTGTTCCATCTCTCTCTTCTTACATCACCTTCCAAATAAATGGCACGTCTTTAAACCCTTATTTCAGCATCTGCCTTTAGCCTAAAGGAACCTAAACCAGTTTCCTGGTTTGAAGTATTAAGGTTGCAAGCCATCTTCTTAAAAACAAGCTTTGAGCTTGACCAGTAGATGAAAACTCAAATACTAACCCCTGAGGAAGATCACAGTATTCACCCCTGTAATAATTTTAGAACCAGAGGACTAAAGAATGTTTTAACCCAGTGGATCCCAAGACTTCTTGGGATGGGTTAGAGATGGAGTTCCATCAAGGTAGGAGGGAAGATCTACAAACTGCCCTCAACATTCTGATAGCCTGAGAGAAATCATCCATTTACCAATGACCAAACCATGCGGGTAAACGCTTACATTCACTATTGGGGTCTGGAGGCCTCTCTCCTTCTTATGGCATACAGTATTATGCTGATCAAAAGTGATTACAATAATGGATCTGTGATTAATTTCTACAAAGAGGGGAAACACCTTATTACTTCATCAAGGGCATTGGTGTTTGAAGGAATCTTTCTAAGCAGAGGCTTTTGGTGTGAGCACAGTTGGAAACCACTAAATTAACCCAAACCCCATGTTCTACACAGGAGGCATCTGAGGCCAGGGGAGACCAAGGGGCTTAGCCAAGGTCACTCAGCTCAAGATGAAGGGCCAGGGCTACAAGTGGGCCTCTAGACTCCTATTTTCACACTGCTCACTTCACACAGGAAGAGAATGGTGTACTGTGGAGAATCTGGGATTGTTGTTCCATCTGGAGAATATTTTGACAGAGCTAAAATTTTCCTTAAAAAGCACAGTAAATGAATTTTACCCACTGGGAGATAAATTAGACACAATGACAAAATGCTGAATATTTACGACAGCAAATGAGCTTCTCTGTGGGAAACAGCTGCATGGCATCCGAAGACTAGTACTAAAAACACATTCACTCATTCCAGAAGCAGTGTGGTGTAATTACATGCCTGGCACGTACCTGGAACGTACCTGGCACATAGTAGGCAATTAGTGCTTAACTCTTTGACCTTGGACAAGTGACATGACCCCCTCCAGACCTCTTTCTCCTAACGCAGAAAATGGGGAGGGGGAGTTCATGATATAGTGGGAAGACCTGGTTTCCAGTCTTAACTTTGTCATGAGATCCTGGGTGAATCACGCCATCCATCTGAGCCTCAATCTCCACATCTGCATAGAGAGAATCGATTATAAGCTCTCTAACATGTCTTTTAGCTCAAAAATTCTGAGTCTGATGGCCTCAATGTCCTCACACATCCCTTTCCAACTCTCACAATCTCTGATTGTATTGGATTTAGAATTGATTTGTTTCTGAGATTGATTTTTTTTTTAGCCTGAGTAAAAATGAAATGACACCTCCCCTTCAGTCAGGCTAATCCCAAGTAAGCAGCTCAGAGATGAGCAAAGAAGTGTCAAGTAGACAAATGGAAGTGAGGGCAATCACAGCAGGGGTGTTCTGAA
Organism: Mesoplodon mirus; assembly: GCF_964341445.2. Lineage (NCBI taxonomy): Eukaryota > Metazoa > Chordata > Mammalia > Artiodactyla > Ziphiidae > Mesoplodon > Mesoplodon mirus. Next base: position 176,258,534 of record NC_138977.1, read on the forward strand.
ACCTGTCTCCTTTCAGCCAAAGGTGATCGTTGGGCAATTACTTACTCTCACCAGTGTGCTAGCTGGTAGGAAAGGAAGACCAGAGGCCTTGCTCTGATAAAGCCCAGGCAAGCTTATGAGCTAGAGGGTTGCTAAAATATGGATTTCCTCAAAGCCTTGTTTTTAGATTCCTTTTTGAAGACAGCAGACTGCTTCAGGGGTGTCTTGTTTCTGATCATGACCTTCCCAGAACTCTTAGCAGGATTTCATGTCTCTACCCCAACCCGACGTCTCTCATGGTGGGGTGGTGGGTGCTCCAGGGGCAGAAACATAGGTTTTTTTGTTCGTTTGCTTCAATTTTTAAAAAAATTATTTATTTATTTATTTATTGGGCTGCATCATGTCTTAGTTGCGGCACGCGGGATCTTCCTTGTCGCATATGGGATATTTTGTTGCGGTGCGTGGGCTTCTCTCTAGGTGTGGCGTGGGCTCCAGACCATGCAGGCTCAGTAGTTGTGGCATGCTGGCTTAGTTGCCCCGTGGCAAGTCGGATCTTATTTCCCCGACCAGGGGTGGAACTTGCCTCCCCTGCATTGGAAGGTGGATTCTTAACCACTGGACCACCAGGGAAGTCCCAGAAACATAGGTTTTTGAAAAAAAAAACACTGCATAAAATAAATTTTGCATTAGGATTTAATTCCTGATCCGTTTGCAATATTTGTGTGTGTGTGTGTGTGTGCATGCATGAGTGTGCATGAGGGTGTGGTAGTTAAGTAATGTGACTGATTTCTGTTTTAAAGAGAACTTTTAGAAGTTATATGCCCAAAAAATCAGGCACCTTGAACAGCCATGTACTTATCCTAACGATGCCACCCCTGGGGAAACAATTTTGACAATTCCCTTTTCATTCTTGCTCTCTGAGTCGAAGTCACAGTCTCTGGAATTTCCTCAATGGTAGAGAAACAAAGTATTTTAGGAGTGATTTTGAGTCTAAATAGCCTTATGTAATTCAGAGCAAGACTTGTGGGTAAAGTGGATTCTCCAGCTCTTTAAAAACAGGCAGAATTCTGCCTGATGAATGTGGAAGGCATGAGAGACTTAGAAAATCATCATTTTGTAACTCCTAGGGAAATCATTGATTCAGACAGTGGTCATCAATGCATGAACTCGTTAGATGAAAGATTGGTGGGAAAGTTGACCACAGAGGGATCAGCCTGTCACTTCCTGAACCAATGATTAATCTTAGTATCACTAAAAGGAGGACATTGTGTGTTTCTCAATGTGATGTGATATGTAGCATGCGGCGTCACCAGAAGGGGTTCCTGCCACAAATGCCAGTTGTGCCCCTAGAGCTCGTTTCCATTTACAGGACTTATGGAGGATTAGAACAAGTAAGATGACTTAAATGACACTACAAGAAGACAAAAAACAAATCCAGAATGTGGGTCATTTTTTAGGACAACTGGCCCAATTACTACAAGTTAGTGGTGGGACCTAAAGATGGTGGCGGGAATATTTAAGGTTAAAAGAGAACGGGGGGAAAAAAAGATTAAAAGAGTGAAGAGACATAAGAACTAAATGTATGAATCATTTTGAACAAACCAACTATAAAGGGGACAGGTTTACAACAATTGGGGAAATTTGCTTATGGACCGCATATAAGGCCATATCAGAGAATTATTGTTAATTTTGTTCAGTGCAGTCATAACTTTGTGAAACGGTGTTGACATGTTTTAGAGCTGCACAGTGAAGAACACAGGGGTGAAATGATCCGATGCCAGCTTTGCTTTGGACTACATCAACCGAGAACAAAAGACAAAGTGAACTTTTAAATGGATAAAGTAAATGTCACAGAATTTTAATAATGATTGCATCTGAGTGATGGGTGTATGGGGCTCCATTGTACTAGTTTCCTTACTTTTGTTGAAAATTTTAAAAAGTAAACACTGGGAGGAGGAAGTGGGGGTGACTTTCAAAAGCTTGTCTTCCTAAGTGTGGGGATCAGACCACAGGCTGTCTGTGGTCTCTTCCATGTCAATTAATTAAACATATTTCTTTACAAGGGAAAGAGGAGAAGAAAAGGAGGAGGGAGGGGCAAGGAGAAGAAAGAGGCATATCTGCGTATACAGGATATAATGATCGCCAGGATATATTTTTAGTGATAAAGCAAGAGATAGAATAATGGGCAGAATGCTACCATTTGAGTTAAAAAAGGGGGGGGGACCTTGGTGGCGGGGTGTAAATCTACCTTCCTCTGGAAGGACACAAAGAAAATCAATGGTTGTTGCTTCCAAGAAGAGAAGCTGGTTGGGCTAGGGGAGAAAGAAAATTTACTTGTATACAATGTACCTTCTGTACTTTTTGGATTTTGTACAGCATGCATGTATTACTCATTCAAAACTACAATTGAAAAGAAAAACAACCAAAAAAGAGCATTGCTTTTATCCCTCTATTTTAAGCAGGGCATTTCTAGTCTAGAGCAGGTCTTAACCTTTGAGGGATTTTAGGTTTGGGGAGTTATCTGCTTCATTTATGCCTGTCTTCTTCAAGAAACTCCTCCCCCAGAATGTGCTGAAGGAATGGCTTGGGCTACACCGTTTACAAGGCAGCTGCAGCTCACTGACCACAGCTGAACAGGAACTCCCCCACACCCCAAACCCGGCCTTGCGATCGCACATGTGTGCTCGCTCTTGCTCTTGCTCTCGCTCTGTCTCATCAGTTTTATTTCTCCTCCTCCTCCTCCTCCACCTCCACCTTCTTCTTCTTCTCCTTCTTCTTCTTCCTTTTCTTCTTCCTCTTCTTCTTCTTCTCCTTCCTCTCCTCCTCCTCCTCCTCCTTCTTCTTTTTTTTCCTCTTCTTCTTCCTTTTCTTCTTCCTCTTCTTCTTCTTCTCCTTCCTCTCCTCCTCCTCCTGCTCCTCCTCCTCCTCCTTCTTCTTCTTCTTCTTCTTCTACTTCTTCTTCTTCTCCTTCTTTTTCTTTTTCTTCCTCTTCTCTTTCCCCTTCCCCTTCTCCTCCTTCTCTTTCCTCTTTTAATTAAAAAAATTTTAATTACTTTTGGTAAAATGTACATAATATAAAATTTACTGTCTTAACCATTTTTAAGTGTAGAATTCAGTAGTTAGCACATCCACATTATTGTGCAACCAAACGCTTCATTTTGCAAAACTGGAACTGTAGGTTTTGAGGGAAGAGCTTAGCCCAACCACTTCTACCATATCTAACCTGAGGCTGGAATATTCCACTAGCCATTTTAGGGAAGTACATTCTTGTATACTAAGATTTGCATAGATACCATATACATTTATACAAAATAAAAGTTACATGTGTGATTGGTTCAAGATAGCAGAGTATAAGGATGTGCTCTCACTCCCTCTTGTGAGAGCACTGGAATCACGACTAACTGCTGCACAGTCACCAACAGGAAGACACTAGCACTCACCCAAAAAGATACCCCACACCCAAGACAAAGAGAAGCCACAATGAAACGGTAGGAGGGGCGCAATCACAATAAAATCCAATCCCATAACTGTTGGGTGGGTGACTCACAAACTGGAGAACACTTATACCACAGAAACCCACCCACTAGAATGAAGGTTCTGAGCCCCACGTCAGGCTTCCCAACATGCGGGTCCTGCAACAGGAGAAGGAATTCCTAGAGAATCAGACTTTGAAGGCAAGCAGGATTTGATTGCAGGACTTCAAGAGGACTGGGGTAAACAGAGACCCTACTCTTGGAGGACACACACAAAGTAGTGTGCGCATTGGGACCCAGGGTAAGGAGCAGTGACCCCATAGAGACTGAACCAGACCTACCTGCTACAGGTGGAGGGTCTCCTGCAGAGGCGGGGGGGTGGCTATGTTTCACTGTGAGGACAAGGACACTGGCAGCAGAAGTTCTGGGAAGTATTCCTTGGCATGAGCCCTCCCAGAGTCTACTATTAGCCCCACCAAAGAGCCTGGGGTAGGCTCCAGTGTTGGGTCACCTCAGGCCAAACAACCAACAGGGAGGGAACCAAGCCCCACCCATCAGCAGACAAGAGGATTAAAGTTTTACTGATATCTGCCCACCAGAGCAACAGCCAGCTCTACCCACCACCAGTCCCTCCCATCAGGAAACTTCCAAAAGCCTCTTACATAGCCTCATCCACAAGAGGGCAGACAGCAGAAGCAAGAAGAACTACAATCCTGCAGCCTGTGGAACAAAAACCACATTCACAGAAAGATAGAAAAGACAAAAAGGCAGAGGGCTATGTACCAGATGAAGGAACAAGATAAAACCCCTAAAAAACAACTAAATGAAGTGGAGATAGGCAAGCTTCCAGAAAAAGTATTCGGAATAGTGATGGTGAAGATGATCTAGGGCCTCAGAAAAAGAAAGGAGGCAAAGATCGAGAAGATGCAAGAAATGTTTAACAAAGACCTAGAAGAATTAAAGAACAAACAAACAGAGATGAATAACACAATAACTGAAATGAAAAATACACTAGAAGGAATCAATAGCAGAATAACTGAGGCAAAAGAACCGATAAGTGACCTGGAAGACAAAATGGTGGAATTCACTGCCACGGAACAGAATAAAGAAAAAAGAATGAAAAGAAATGAAGACTGTCTAAGAGACCTCTGGGACAAAATTAAACACAACAACATTCTCATTATAGGGGTCTCAGAAGGAGAAGAGAGAGAGAAAGGATCCCAGAAAATATTTGAAGAGATTATAGTTGAAAATTTCCCTAACATGGGAAAGGAAATAGCCACCCAAGTCCAGGAAGCACAGAGAGACCCATACAGGATACACCCAAGGAGAAACACGCCAAACACATAGTAATCAAACTGGCAAAAATTAAAGACAAAGAAAAATTATTGAAAGCAGCAATGAAAAAAAGATAAATAACATACAAGGGAACTCCCATAATGTTCACAGCTGATTTCTCAGCAGAAACTCTACAAGCCAGAAGGGAGTGGCATGACATATTTAAAGTGATGAAAACGAAGAACCTACAACCAAGATTACTCTACCCGGCAAGGATCTCATTCAGATTCAATGGAGAAATCAAAAGCTTTACACAGAAGCAAAAGCTAAGAGAATTTGGCACCACCAAACCAGCCTCTACAACAAATGCTAAAGGAAGTTCTCTAACTGGGAAACACAAGAGAAGGAAAAGACCTGCAAAAACAAACCCAAAACAATTAAGAAAATGGTCATAGGAACATACATATTGATAATTACCTTAAATGTGAATGGATTAAATGTTCCAACCAAAAGACACAAGATCACCGAATGTATACAAAAACAAGACCCATCTATATGCTGTCTAAAATAGACCCACTTCAGACCTATGGACACATACAGACTGAAAGTGAGGGGATAGAAAAAGATATTCCATGCAAATGGAAATCAAAAGAAAGCTGGAGTAGCAATACTCATATCAGATAAAATAGACTTTAAAATAAAGAATGTTACAAGAGAAAGGGAAGGACACTACATAATGATCAAGTCTTCACTCTAAGAGGAAGATATAACAATTATAAACATATATGCACCCAACATAAGAGCACCTCAATACATAAGGCAACTGCTAACAGGTATAAAAGAGGAAATCGACAATACACAATTATAGTGGGAGACTTTAAAACCTCAGTTAAACCAATGGAGAGATCATCCAAACAGAAAATTAATAAGGAAACACAAGCTTTAAATGACAGAATAGACCACATAGATTTAATTGACATTTATAGGACATTCCATCCAAAAAAAGCAGATTACACTTTCTTCTCAACTGTACATGAAACATTCTCCAGGATAGATCACATCTTGGGTCACAAAAGAAGCCTCAGTAAATTTAAGAAAATTGAAATCATATCAAGCATCTTTTCTGACCACAATGCTATGAGATTAGAAATCAATTACAGGAATTAAAAAAATCATAAAAAAACACAAACACATGGAGGTTAAACAACATGTTACTAAATAACTAAGAGATCACTGAAGAAATGAAAGAGGAAATTAAAAAATACCTAGAGACAAATGACAATGAAAACACGACGATCCAAAACCTATCAGATGCAGTAAAAGCGGTTCTAAGAGGGAAGTTTATAACAATACAATCCTACCTCAAAAAACAAGAAAAATCTCAAATAAACAATCTAAACTTACACCAAAAGGAACTAGAGAAAGAAGAACAAACAAAACCCAAAATTAGCAGAAGGAAAAAAATCATAAAGATCAGAGCAGAAATAAAAGAAATAGAAACAAAGAAAACAATAGCAAAGATCAAGAAAACTAAAAGCTGGTTCTTTGAGAAGATAAACAAAATGGATAAACCAGTGTCCAGACTCATCAAGAAAAAGAAGGAGAGGACTCAAATCAATGAAATTAGAAATGAAAAAGGAGAAGTTACAACAGACATCACAGAAATACAAAGCATCCTAAGAGAACACTACAAGCAACTCTATGCCAATAAAATGTGCAGCCTGGAAGAAATGGACAAATTCCCAGAAAGGTATAACCTTCCAAGACTGAACCAGGAAGAAATAGAAAATATGAACCGACCAATCACAAGTAATGAAATTGAAACTGTGATTAAAAATCTTCCAACAAACAAAAGTCCAGGACGAGACGGCTTCACAGGTGAATTCTATCAAACATTTAGAGAAGAGCTAACACCCATCATTTTCAAACTCTTCCAAAAAATTGTAGAGGAAGGAACATTCCCAAACTCATTCTATGAGGCCACCATCGCCCTGATATCAAAACCAGACAAAGATACTACACAAAAAGAAAATTACAGACCAATATTACTCATGAATATAGATGCAAAAATCCTCAACAAAATACTAGCAGACAGAATCCAATAACACACTAAAAGGATCATATACCATGATCAAGTGGGATTTATCCCAGGGATGCACAGATTCTTCAATATATGCAAATAAACCAATGTGATACACCGTATTAACAAATTGAAGAATAAAAATGATGTGATCATCTCAATAGATGCAAAAAAAAGCTTTTGACAATATTCAACACCAATTTATGATAAACACTCTCCAGTAAATGAGCACAGAGGGAACCTACCTCAACATAATAAAGGCCATATATGACAAACCCACAGCAAACATCATTCTCAATGGTGAAACACTGAAAGCATTTCCTCTAAAATCAGGAACAAGGCAAGGATGTCCACTCTCACCACTATTATTCAACATAGTTTTGGAAGTCCTAGCCACAGCAATAAGAAAAGAAAAAGAAATAAAAGGAATAAATATTGGAAAAGAAGAAGTAAAACTGTCACTGTTTGCAGATGACACAATACTACCATAGAGAATCCTAAAGATGCCACCAGAAAACTACTAGAGCTAATCAATGAATTTGGTAAACTTGCAGGATACAAAATTAATGCACAGAAATCTCTTGCATTCCTATACACTAAGGATGAAAAATCTGAAAGAGAAATTAAGGAAACACTCCCATTTACAATTACAACAAAAAGAATAAAATACCTAGGAATAAAAGTACCTAGAGAGACAAAAGAGGTGTATGCAGAAAACTATGAAAGAAATTCATAGAGAGAAATTCATTCACTGATGAAAGAAATTAAAGATGAATCAAAGAAATGGAGAGATATACCATGTTCTTGGATTGGAAGAATCAATATTGTGAAAATGACTATACTACCCAAAGCAATCTACAGATTCAATGCAATCCCTATCAAATTACCAATGGCATTTTTTACAGAACTAGAACAAAAATCTTAAAATTTGTGTGGAGACACAAAAGACCCCGAATAGCGAAAGCAGTCTTGAGGGAAAAAAACAGAGATGGAGGAATCAGACTCCCTGACTTCAGAATATGCTACAAATCTACAATAATCAAGACAATATGGTACTGGCACAAAAACAGAAACATAGATCAATGGAACAAGATAGAAAGCCCAGAGGTAAACCCACGCACCTATGGTCAACTAATCTATGACAAAGGAGTCAAGGATATACAGTGGAGAAAAGACAGTCTTTTCAATAACTGGTCCTGGGAAAACTGGACAGCTACATGTAAAAGAATGAAAATAGAACACTCCCTAACACCATACACAAAAATAAACTCAAAATAGATTAGAGACCTAAATGTAAAACTGGACACTATAAAATTCTTAGAGGAAAACATACGAAGAACGCTCTTTGACACAAATCACAGCAAGATCTTTTTTTTTTTTTTTTTTTTTTTTGCAGTATGTGGGCCTCTCCCATTGCAGAGCACAGGCTCCGGACGTGCAGGATCAATGGCCATGGCTCACGGGCCCAGCTGCTCCATCTGATGCCCATTCTAACTGGTGTGAGGTGATAACTCATTGTAGTTTTGATTTGCATTTCTCTAATAATTAGTGATGTTGAGCAGCTTTTCATGTGCTTCTCGGCCATCTGTATCTCTTCTTTGGAGAAATGTCTATTTAGGTCTTCTGCCCAATTTTGGATTCGGTTGTTTGTTATCTTTTATATTGAGCTGCATGAGCTGTTTATATATTTTGGAGATTAATCCTTTGTCTGTTGATTCATTTGCAAATATTTTCTCCCATTCTGAGGGTTGTCTTTTCATCTTGTTTGTAGTTTCCTTTGCTGTGCAAAAACTTTTAAGTTTCATTAGGTCCCATTTGTTTATTTTTGTTTTTATTTCCATTACTCTAGTAGGTGGATCAAAAAAGATCTTGCTGTGACTTATGTCAGAGAGTGTTCTTCCTATGTTTTCCTCTAAGAGTTTTATAGTATCTGGTGTTACATTTAGGTCTCTGATACATTTGGAGTTTATTTTTGTGTATGTTGTTAGGGAGTGTTCTAATTTCATTCTTTTACATGTAGCTGTCCAGTTTTCTCAAGACCATTTATTGAAAAGACTGTCTTTTCTCCATTGTATATCCTTGCCTCCTTTGTCATAGATTAGTTGACCATAAGTGTGTGGGTTTATCTCTGGGCTTTCTATCTTGTTCCATTGATCTATGTTTCTGTTTTTGTGCCAGTACCATATTGTCTTGATTACTGTAGCTTTGTAGTATAGTCTGAAGTTAGGTAGTCTGATTCCTCCAGCTCCGTTTTTTTCCCTCAAGACTGCTTTGGCTATTCAGTGTCTTTTGTGTCTCCATACAAATTTTAAGATTTTTTGTTCTAGTTCTGTAAAAAATGCCATTGGTAATTTGATAGGGATTGCATTGAATCTGTAGATTGTTTTGGGTAGTATAGTCATTTTCACAATATTGATTCTTCCAATCCAAGAACATGATATATCTCTCCATCTGTTGGTTTCATCTTTAATTTCTTTCATCAGTGTCTTATAGTTTTCTGCATACAGGTCTTTTGTCTCCCTAGGTACTTTTATTCCTAGGTATTTTATTCTTTTTGTTGCAATTGTAAATGGGAGTGTTTCCTTAATTTCTCTTTCAGATTTTTCATCCTTAGTGTATAGGAATGCAAGAGATTTCTGTGCATTAATTTTGTATCCTGCAAGTTTACCAAATTCATTGATTAGCTCTAGTAGTTTTCTGGTGGCATCTTTAGGATTCTCTATGTATAGTATCATGTCATCTGCAAACAGGGACAGTTTTACCTCTTCTTTTCCAATTTGTATTCCTTTTATTTCTTTTTCTTCTCTGATTGCCGTGGCTAGGACTTCCAAAACTATTTTGAATAATAGGTGAGAGTGGACATCCTTGCCTTGTTCCTGATTTTAGAGGAAATGTTTTCAGTGTTTCACCATTGAGAATGAAGTTTGCTGTGGGTTTGTCATATACGGCCTTTATTATGTTGAGGTAGGTTCTCTCTATGTCCACTTTCTGGAAGTTTTTATCATAACTCAGTGTTGAATTTTGTCAAAAGCTGTTTCTGCATCTACTGAAATGATCATATGGTTTTTATACCTCAGTTTGTTACCATGGTGTATAACATTGACTGATTTGCATATATTAATGAATCCTTGCATCCCTGGGATAAATCCCACTTGATCATGGTGTATGATCCTTTTAATGTGTTGTTGGATTCTGTTTGCTAGTATTTTGTTGAGGATTTTTGCATCTATATTCATCAGTGATATTGGTCTGTAATTTTCTTTTATTGTAGTATGTTTCTGGTTTTGGTATCAGGGTGATGGTGGCCTCATAGAATGAGTTTGGGAGTATTACTTCCTCTGCAATTTTTTGGAAAAGTTTGAAAATGATGGGTGTTAGCTCTTCTCTAAATGTTTGATAGAATTCACCTGTGAAGCCATCTCGTCCTGGACTTTTGTTTGTTGGAAGATTTTTAATCACAGTTTCAATTTCATTACTTGTGATTGGTCGGTTCATATTTTCTATTTCTTCCTGGTTCAGTCTTGGAAGGTTATATCTTTCTAAGAATTTGTGCATGTCTTCCAGGTTGTCCATTTTATTGGCATAGAGTTGCTTGTAGTAGTCTCTTAGGATGCTTTGTATTTCTGTGATGTCTGTTGTAACTTCTTTTTCATTTCTCATTTTATTGATTTGAGTCCTCTCCCTCTTTTTCTTGATGAGTCTGGACACTGGTTTATCCATTTTGTTTATCTTCTCAAAGAACCAGCTTTTAGTTTTCTTGATCTTTGCTATCGTTTTCTTTGTTCCTACTTCTTTCATTTCTGCTCTGATCTTTATGATTTTTTTCCTTCTGCTAACTTTGAGTTTTGTTTGGTCTTCTTTCTCTAGTTCCATTAGGTGTAAGGTTAGATTTTTTATTTGAGATTTTTCTTGTTTTTTGAGGTAAGCCTGTAAAGCTATAAACTTCCCTCTTAGAACTGCTTTTCCTGCATCCCATAGGTTTTGGATCATTGTGTTTTCATATTCATTTTTCCTTATGTATTTTTTGATTTCCTCTTGCATTTCTTCAGTGATATCTTGGTTATTTAGTAATGTACTGTTTAGCCTCCATATGACCGTGTTTTTTACATATTTTTCCCTGTAATTGATTTCTAATCTCATAGCGTTGTGGTCAGAAAAGATGCTTGATATGATTTCAATTTTCTTAAATTTACTGAGGCTTCATTTGTGACCCAAGATGTGATCTATCCTGGAGAATGTTCCATGCACACTTGAGAAGAAAGTGTAATCTGCTGTTTTTGGATGGAATGTCCTATAAATATCCATTAAATTTGTCTGGTCTATTGTGTCATTTACAACTTCTGTTTCTTTATTTATTTTCATTTTGGATGATCTGTCCATTGGTGTAAGTGAGGTGTTAAAGTCGTCCACTATTATTGTGTTACTGTCGATTTCCTCTTTTATACCTGTTAGCAGTTGCCTTATGTATTGAAGTGCTCTTATTTTGGGTGCATATATATTTATAATTGTTATATCTTCCTCTTGGAGTGAACACTTGATCAATATGTAGTGTCCTTCCTTTTCTCTTGTAACATTCTTTATTTTAAAGTCTATTTTATCTGATATGAGTATTGCTACTCCAGCTTTCTTTTGATTTCCATTTGCATGGAATATCTTTTTCCATCCCCTCACTTTCAGTCTCTATGTGTCCATAGGTCTGAAGTGGGTCTCTTTTAGATAGCATACAGATGGGTCTTGCTTTTGTATCCATTCGGTGATCCTGTGTCTTTTGGTTGGAGCATTTAATCCACTCACATTTAAGGTAATTATCAATATGTATGTTCCTATGACCATTTTCTTAATTGTTTTGGTTTTGTTTTTTTTTTTTTTTTTGTAGGTTCTTTCCTTCTCTTTGTTTCCCACTTAGAGAACTTCCTTTAGCATTTGTTGTAGAGCTGGTTTGGTGATGCTGAATTCTTTTGGCTTTTGCTTGTCTGTAAAGCTTTTGATTTCTCCATCGACTCTGAATGAGATCCTTGCCCGGTAGAGTAATCTTGGTTGTAGGTTCTTCCCTTTCATCACTTCAAATATGTCATGCTACTCCCTTCTGGCTTGTAGAGTTTCTGCTGAGAAATCAACTGTTAACCTTATGGGAGTTCCCTTGTATGTTATTTGTCATTTTTCCCTTGCTGCTTTCAATAATTTTTCTTTGTCTTTAATTTTTGCCAGTTTGATTACTATATGTTCGACATGTTTCTCCTTGGTTATATCCTGTATGGGACTCTCTGCGCTTCTTGGACTTGGGTGGCTATTTCCTTTTCTATGTTAGGGAAGTTTCCGACTATAATGTCTTCATATATTTTCCTGGGTCTTTTTTCTCTCTCTTCTCCTTCTGGGACCCCTATATTGTGAATGTTGTTGTGTTTAATGTAGTCCCAGAGATCTCTTAGGCAGTCTTCATTTCTTTTCATTCTTTTTTCTTTATTCTGTTCCATAGCAGTGAATTCCACCATTCTGTCTTCCAGGTCACGTATCAGTTCTTTTGCCTCAGTTATTCTGCTATTGATTCCTTCTAGTGTATTTTTCATTTCAGTTATTGTGTTATTCATCTCTGTTTGTTTGTTCTTTAATTCTTCTAGTTCTTTGTTAAACATATCTTGCATCTTCTCGAGGTTTGCCTCCATTCTTTTTCCGAGGTCCTGGATCATCTTCACTATTATTATTCTGAATTCTTTTTCTGGAAGGTTGTCTATCTCCATTTCATTTGTTTTTTTTTCTGGGGTTTTATCTTGTTCCTTCATCTGGTACATAACCCTCTGCCTTTTCATCTTTTCTATCTTTCTGTGAATGTGGTTTTTGTTCCACAGGCTGCAGGACTGTAGTTCTACTTGTTTTTGCTGTCTGCCCTCTTGTGGATGAGGCTATGTAAGAGGCTTGTGCAAGTTTTCTGATGGGAGGGACTGGTGCTGGGTATAGCTGACTGTTGCTCTGGTCGGCAGAGCTCAGTAAAACTTTAATCCACTTGACTGCTGATGGGTGGGGCTTGGTTCCCTCCCTGTTGGTTGTTTGGCCTGAGGCAACCCAACATTGGATCCTACCTGCGCTCCTTGGTGGGGCTAATGGGGGACTCTGGGAGGGCTCACGCCAAGGAGTACTTCCCAGAACTTCTGTTGCCAGTATTCTTGTCCCCATGGTGAACCACAGCCACCCCCCGCCTCTGCAGGAGACCCTCCAACACTAGCCGGTAGGTTTGGTTCAGTCTCCCCTGGGGTCACTGTTCTTTCCCCTGGGTCCCGATGCACACACTACTTTGTGTGTGCCCTCCAAGTTTGGAGTCTCTGTTTCCCCAGTCCTGTCAAAGTCCTGCAATCAAATCCCACTAGACTTCAAAGTCTGATTCTTTAGGAATTCCTCCTCCCATTGCCAGACCCCCATGTTGGGAAGCTTGACGTGGGGCTCAGAACTTTCACTCCAGTGAGTGGAATTCTGTGGTATAAGTGTTCTCCAGTCTGTGGGTCACCCACCCAGCAGTTATGGTGTTTGATTTTACTGTGATTGCACCCCTCCTACCATCTCACTGTGGCTTCTCCTTTGTCTTTGGATGTAGGGTGTCTTTTCTGGTGAGTTCCAGTGTCTTCCTGTCGATGAGTGTCCAGCAGCTAGTTGTGATTCTGGTGGTCTTGCAAGAGGGAGTGAGAGCACGTGCTTCTACTCTGCCGTCTCGGTTCTGGGTCCTGTGTACATTTTTTAAATTTATTTTTTATTGAAGTAGAGTTAATTTACAATGTTGTGTTATATATATTATGTTCATATTCTTTTCAATTATGTTTTTTTTTTTTTTTTTTTTTTTTTTTTTTTTTTTGCGGTACGCGGGCCTCTCACTGTTGTGGCCTCTCCCGTTGCGGAGCACAGGCTCCGGATGCGCAGGCCCAGCGGCCATGGCTCACGGGCCCAGCCGCTCTGCGGCATATGGGATCCTCCCAGACCGGGGCACGAACCCGTATCCCCTGCATCGGCAGGCGGACTCTCAACCACTGCGCCACCAGGGAGGCCCTCAATTATGTTTTATCACAGGATATTGAATATAGTTCTCTGTGCTATACAGTAGGACAATTTTATCTGTTCTATATATACTAGTTTACATCCACTAATCCTGGACTCCCAATCCATCCTTCCCCCACCCCCTTGGCAACCACAAGTCTGTTTTCTATGTCTGTGAATCTGTTTCTGTTTCATTAATAAGTTCATTTGTGTCATATTTTAGATTCCACATATAAGCATTATCATATTTGTCTTTCTCTTCTGACTTAATTCACTTAGTATGATAATCTCTAATTTCAACCATGTTGCTGCAACTGGCATTATTTTGTTCTTTTGTATGGCTGAATAGTATTCCATTCTATATATACACCACATCTTCTTTATCCATTCATCTGTCGATGGACATTTAGGTTGCTTTCAGGTCTTGGCTATTGTGAATAGTGCTGCTATGAACATAGGGATACATGTATCTTTTTGAATTATAGCCTCGTCTAGATATATGTCCAGGAGTGAGGTTGCTAGATCATATGGCAACTCTGTTTTTTTAGTTTTTTGAGGAACCTCCATACTGTTCTCCATAGTGGCTGCATCAATTTACATTCCCACCATGAAACTGAGTACATTAAACAGTAACTCCCCATTCCCTCCTTTCCAGAGCCCCTGGAAGCCACCATTCTACTTTCTGTCTTCAATAATTTGACTTCTCTAGGTAGCTTCTATAAGTAGAATCGTAGAGTATTTGTCTTTTTGTGACTGGCTTATTTTACTTAGCATAATGTCTTCAAGATTCACCCATGCTTATGTCAGAAGTTCATTCCTATTTAAAGTTGATATTCCATTGTGTGTCTATACCACATTTTGTTTTCCCATTCATCTGTTGATGGACCATTGGGTTGCTTTTAGCTATTGCAAATAATGCTGCTTATGAACATGGGTGTGCAAATATCTCCTCAAGACCCTCTTTAAATTCTTTTTGGTATATACCCAGAAGTAGAATTGCTGAATTTTATGGTAATTCTATGTTTAAGGTTTCGAGGAACGGGCATACCATTTTTCATAGCAGCAACACCATCTTACATTCTTACAAGCAGTGCACCAGTGTTCCAGTTTCTTCACATACCTGCCAGTACTTGTCATTGGCTATTTATCTGTAGCAGCCATACTCATGGGTGCGAGGTGGTTTCCTTGTGCATTTCCCTGATGTCAGTTTCTTTTTCTTGACTTGATCCTTTGTCTTCAATCCTACTCTGTTGCTATAGTCCTTAACAAGTCTGTCAGTTTCTTGAAGGTTTTTGTTTTCCAAATGTACCAAGGCATTTATTATTTGTGTCTGTACAGATTTCAGAGGCCAAAGACTTTTCTGACAGACATGTTGTAAAGTTTCCATTTAGAGAGTCAGTTTCTGACATGAAGCAGTAGAATAGTTGATTCAGAAGAGCGAAGGTGGGAAAGTTGATTCAATTTAGCTCTAGAATGTCTGCTCCTCAGAGATATCTTTGCAATAGGTTTGCGTTCTTTTAGTGAATATTTTTTGAGATTTTAGGTATTGCTTTTTATAGTATTGGCAGATTTTTGTATTTTCCAAGAGGCTCCAAGTGCCTGAAGTGTTGGTGGTTGTCTTTAAAACTTTCCACCTCCTAAGAATGTTTTATGAAGGAAGGCATCCTAAGAATGTTTTATGAAGGAAGGTGTCCTGTGAACATCTGAGGTAAATCACTCCAGGAGGAGAGCATAGTGAGTGCAAAGACTCTAAGGCAGGAAATTGCCTGGAGTCTCCTGACCACAGCAAGGAGGCCAGTGGGGCTGGAGCACTGCTGAGAGAGAGGACAGTGGTGTGAGATGGGGACAGAGGCAGTAACTGTGGTGGTAAAATGTGTATTCCTTTACTAAGGTCACCATAACAAAGTACCACAAACTGGGTAGCTTCAAACAGCATAGATTTGTTGTCTTATAGTTCTGGAGGTTAGATGACCAACATCAAGGGGTTGGCAAGGTCATTTCCTTCTGGAGGCTGTGAGGGAGAATCCATCCCAGGCTTCTCACCTAGCTTCTGGTGGTTGTGGGCAATCCTCAGCATTCCCTGGCTTGTAGATACACTGCTCCAGTGTCTGCCTCTGTCTCTACATGGCATCCTCCCTATGTGTGTCTGTGCCCAAACTTCCCTCTTCTTATAAAGACACTAGTCATATTGGGTTAAGGGCCCTCCTTACTCCAGTATGACCTCATCTTAAGTAATTATATCTGTAGCCACCCCATGTCCAAATAAGGGCACATTCTGAGGTATGGGGGGTGGGACTTCAACTAATCTTTTTGGGGGGCACAGTTCAGTTCATAACAAAGGGCAATACTTTGCTGAACTGGGGAGCTGAAACAAAATGCATTATTTAACCATAAGATAGCAGAGGCCTCACACTAGATAGAGGCCCAGAGACCATACAACTGCAGCCTCCCTGCAGCCTAGAAGTTTAAGGGTCTGGGAGCCAGAGTAATCAATGAAACCAGGGGATGGAGGCCACAGGAACACTTGGCAAGGCCACAGGGGATGGAGGAGGTACATTGGGGCCACATGATCCCACCTATATGGGTGAGATCCACTGTTCCAACATGTACTAGAGCCTATTCTTTAATCTGTGGATTGAAGTGTGGGATAGGAGGGTAGGTGTTAGGAGCAAGGAATATTTAGGTTCAAATTCAAGTGCTGTGTAATCTTAGGCAAGTTACTTATCCTCTCTGTTTCTTGGTTTCCTTATCCAAAAATTGAGGAGAAAAATATAAGCTATCTCAAAAGGTTATCATGAGGATTATACCTGTCTATCCAGAAGAAGAGCTCAGAATGGTGCCTGGGTAGGGCTGGGAAAGATGATCCTTTCCAAGTGGAGAGGAGGTTAATTCAAATGGAAGTTGAGAAGAGGTTAATGAAGACAAAGATGCTATATTTTCAGAGGCTTAGGTGGAGTTAAGGGAGCCAAGAAAGGATGATGAAGCATCCAGGGACCAGCAACAGCAGGATGTCAGGAAGAGCAAGGGGAGTTAGTGGAATCCGATGAGCATTGTCATAGGGACTGAGGCTGCCTTACAGGCTCTGTAGCTGTGGGGAGAAGCAGCGTTGCCAAAGCAAGGCTGGCAGGGAAGAAGTGGGAGGAACAGTGCCTTCTGCCTTCCCCCTCCTCCAGCTTCCCGATTTCCTGCTGGTAACTTCCCATTCCTGCTGGTGATTTCCCAGCACTAATTTTCCCCTGGCTGAACCCACCTGGAAGTCAGAGGACAGAGGAATCCAGCAGATTCCAGGGCCTAGAAGGACAAAGGATGGATCTAGAAAGGTAAATGCAGAATCCACAGCCCCCTGCCCCCCAAAGACTGTTTCGTACTGGGGAATCTAGGGCAACATATTGAAAGCGGTGTATATTCCCCGAGTCACACCGACTGGGAGAGAGGATGTAGCAGCCGGTGCTCACCCCAAATTCCATGTGTGTCCTACGGTCAGCTCAGGGCCACACCACTACTTTGGGCCAATGGTCTGGGAGCAGAGGTGATATGTGTCACGTACTGGCCCAAGCGGTTAGGAGCCAGTGTACCTCCTCCATCCCTCTCTTGCTGTCACACAGTGAAACTGTGGAGGCCACAGTTTCAAGACAGCGCAGCTTCAAGGTGGAAGAGGAAAGCCCAGCTTATATCAGATTTAGCCTAAGTGAGAAGAAACCCCAGGAGTGGGGTAAGCCTCTGAGATTTGGGGATGGAGCATAACCTATCACATCCTCACTGACACGGAAGGAGATGACCCAGGCCAGGAGGTGCCCTAGGCAGTGGAGAAGAAGTCCCTGCTGAGACTTGGAAATATGTTGGAAAATAGTTTAAAAGAAAAAAATCACCCCACCCCCCTCCATCCCAGAAGGTGGCTGGAAGTTGACTGGTTCCTAGGGTCCTAACTGTGTCCTCTTAGTGAGCGGGTCTCCAGAAGGAGAGCTTGGGGGCAGGGAGTGGGGAGATGAGACTGAAGGTGCAGTGCTTGCTGGGGTGTGGACCAGGGTCTGAGGCTCCTGGGTGTGGAGGATTGAGGCAGGAGGTGGGAGGGGCACTTCCCCTGAGTCCTCAGCCTGGCTGAGGCTCTAATTAGAAATGAAGTGTTTCAACAATAAAGCATTTTTTTCTTTTAAGGAGCTGAGGTGCTGAGGTAAATATTATACCCTTTGCAGGTCGGTTTGTACCAGGACCATCAAAGGGTAAGGAGGGTCGCCTTCTGAAAGTTAAATGTAAGGCTTTACGGGCTTCCCTGGTGGCGCAATGGTTGAGAGTCCGCCTGCCGAAGCATGGGACACGGGTTCGTGCCCCGGTCTGGGAAGATCCCACATGCCGTGGAGCGGCTAGGCCCGTGAGCCATGGTCGCTGAGCCTGTACGTCTGGAGCCTGTGCTCCACAACGGGAGAGGCCACAACAGTGAGAGGCCTGCGTACCGCAAAAAAAAAAAAAAAAAAAAAAAAGTAAGGCTTTACCTGTCTTGCTGCTGTTTTTCTTTTTCTTTCTTTTTTAAAAATATTTATTTATTATTTATTTGGTTACATTTGGTCTTAGATGTGGCACATGGGATCTTCATTGTGGCACACGGGCTTCTCTCTAGTTGTGGCATGTGGGCTCCAAGCACGGGGGCTTAGTTGCCTCGCAGCATGTGGGATCTTAGTTTCCTGACCAGGGATTGAAGCCGCATCCCCTGCATTGGAAGGCAGATTCTTAACCACTGGACCACAGGGAAGTCCCTTGTTGCTGTTTTAAATTAATGCCTAGAACATCACAGGCTTCACAAAGGAAGCAGAAGCCCTGATGCATGAGCTGGGCCCAAAGGGAGCAGGCCCCGGGGCAAGTCCAGGGGGCAAGCGCCCAGCCGGGCCCAGTGATAGGAGAGCTCGGCCCACGTCAGGTCAGAGCCCAGAGTCCAGGGGGTACCCGGTGGTCAGTGGTGGGGTTCCTGGCCCTGGAAGCTCAACACAAGAGAGATTCAAACCCAGAGACAGAAGCCTGTCAGCAGGACCTGCCACCTCAGTCAGCCTTGGCCTGGGTCTCGGGGCCCCGGACTTGGGTGGCGACCTCACAGGACCCAGACATGGGCAGTGGGAGATGCCAATGTGGAGAAATGGAGGCGAGGCTAGGTGAAGGCACCAGGAGAGGAAAATTTTCAACGGAGTGTGGGAGCTGGACCATATCCTCCCCGGGAAGACTCGAGGCTAAGCTGGCAGAGCCCCCAGTCTCCTAACCAAGACGTCGTGTGCACGGCCACTGCCCCCCTCACAGCCAGAGAGCCAGGGATCCCCAGCGCTGCACACGCAGAAAAGGTGGGGAGCATTAAAAGATGTGGTGCCTAGGCCACACCCCAAACCACTTGAATCAGAATGGCAGCGAGGGTGTGTATAGCGCTCCCCGGTGAGTCTTGCGTGCGGGCAGGCCCGAGCGCTGCCACGTGACACCAGTGGTTCTCAGAGTGTGGCCCCCTTGCCAGCAGCAGTACCTGGGAACTTGGTGGGAATGCAGATTCGCAGGCCCTGTCCTGCCCTATTGCACCAGAAACTCTGGGGGTGGGACCTGATGAACTGTTTCGACAAGTCCTCCAGGTGATTCTCACACACACCAAAGTGCGAGAACCACTGCATTTTGGTGGCAGAAAAGACCACCCGTCTGTCTGCTTCTCTTCTGCGCAGAATGGCCCTCCCTCTGGAGCAATAATCATAGTAGCAGGAGCTGGGTTCTGACTGCAGAGAACTCCGATGGTCCCAGCCACTCTCTGAGGTTACTTCCCTCTAACAATCTGGAAACACCCCCGCAAGTGAGGATGCAAGGAGAGGAGGGGATGGAACGGTTGTGCATTGGTAGGTTCTGTCTTCTCCTCAAGCCCTTGTAGTCTTTAAAGAGCAGCATCACTCGGGGAGGCTCTGGGCAGGTTGTTAAGAAAGGCTAAACTGTTCCGCTTCTTCCCAATGGGAAGAGGGCCAGCTGTTCCATTTCATCTCAGCCACAATTTCCCTCCCAGCCCTGTAGCTTCCCTGAATTATTTGGAGCAGGCGTTCTGAGAGCCACAGACTGCACTCCCTCGTGGGGTTCAGGGCCCCCTTTGCCCTCTGGATGGTCTTAGCACCATGATATGAGAAATACAGAAGGAAGCACCTAGGAGCGCAGGGAGGCCTGGGAAGCTGCCTGCCACTTTCTCCGCACACCAAATGCACAGTGAGGCAAGGCAAGGGGTGGCTAAGTAGGAGGTAGTATGAATCCATTCTCTCCAAAAACTTCAATTGGCATTGTATTGTCAGGGCCCTCCCGAGAAACAGAACCAAGAGGAGATTTTACATGTATGAAATAAGTTGGTCTGAGAGAATGAGACACAGGAACAGAGGAAAGTGAAGAAGAGAAATAAACAGCGTTCCAAAAACATTGGAATTCCTGGTTCCAGGAACGCCTAAGCCCTCTCCTCCTCTGATTTTATTATATGAGCCAATCAATTCCAGCATTTTGCTTGATATGAGTATATTAGATTTCTGTTGCCTACATCAAGAGAGGCCCGGGCTTCCCTGGTGGCACAGTGGTTGAGAGTCCGCCTGCTGATGCAGGGGACACGGGTTCATGCCCCGGTCCGGGAAGATCCCACATGCCGCGGAGCGGCTGGGCCCATGAGCCATGGCTGCTGAGCCTGCGCGTCCGGAGCCTGTGCTCCACAACGGGAGAGGCCACAACAGTGAGAGGCCCGCGTACCACAAAAAAAAAAAAAAAAGAGAGGCCTGAGCTATATAAGGAGGGAGGGACACAGCGCAGGGCTGGGGTGAGTGAGCGAGGCACCCCGGCCCACAGCGCAACGAGGCCTTGCTCTGGCTCCTGAAATTGCACAGCTGGCATCTTGTGCGAGCCCCTTCTTAAATTTGGTGCCCCTGGCACTTCTTTTTCCTCACTCTTCCTGGCCCTGGGTAGAAATCCCAGTATTTGGCCACAAATGGAAGTCTTGACTTTGGGGCACTCAAAAATATAATTGTCCACTGACTCCTTTGTTTGTTCATTTATTAAACAAACAGTGATTGGGTGCCTACTGGGTGCCCAGTGTTGTGGTTGGCACTGGAAGGGGCAGCAGATGAAGTTTGGTCCCTGTGGGGCTGACAGTCTGGCCAGGAAGACAAATGTTGAGGAAATAGTAACTTGAGCGATGAGTCTTAGAGAAGCGCAGGTATGGGTGTGGGCACTGTAACTGGAGGACCTGGAGTGGAGACTCTACCTGAAGACTGAAGGATGAATACAATTTAGATTGTGGGAGGTGGGTGAGAGCGAGAACCTGTGTATATTGGAGAAGGGAACATCATCCCAGGTAGAGAGGCAGCACATGCTCAGATACTCTCCATATCCATTCAATAAACACTTGTTCAAAGTCTATTAGGAACCAGGCATGGGTTAGCCTTCAGGGATTATGGAGATAAAATCATTATCCTACCCTCAAGGAATTGACCCTAACAGGGAAGGAACCAGACATGTTAGGGGGCCTTGACCACGCAGAGCAACGCATTTGCTGGGGTACAGGATAGGATGTTCAATTCAACCAGAGTGGATAAAAGAAGGCTTCCAAGAGGGGTAATGCCTTCCTGAGCTGGATTTTGAAAGATGAGTAGATATTAGCCAGTCAAAAAAGTATTCAGGGCAAGCCAAGAAGAGAGACCAGCCAGGGAAAGGCAGAAAGGTGAGAGATTGCAGGATGATGCTTTAAATGATGATTAGGTGCCCAGGCTAGCCCATGCAATTTAATATGGACCTGAAATACTATACATTTATGAAGAATAACAGTAGCAATAATACTATAGTAGAATTGCATCCACGGCATCTTTCAGTGAGTCCCACACACCAGTTTTTCTTCCAGCGTGAGAACAGATAGCTATTTCTTTAGCGGAACACAAGATGAAACATTTGGCTTGCATCTGAGGATTTGTGCTGCATGAAAAAAATACACATCTTTAAACTAGAATGGAATTCAGTGCACCAAGATGTTTGCACCATTAGCCTAAGAAGCTAGAAGGAATTGAGATGGACCAAGGGATCTCCAGATTTATGTCTCACGGGTATCACACTCTCTCTGAGGCATGGCTAATTGAGAAGAATGGCAGGCAATTGTCTACACATTTAAATTGTTATTCTCTCTTTCTTTCTCTCTCTCTGATCACATAGATATGAAAATTTACATATGATGCAATTTTACTATTTGCAAGGAACATAGCCTCTTAGGAGAACACATGCTGGAACCGGAATGCCTGGTCTGAATCCCAGCTCCACTTTCTGTGTATCCTTGACCAAGTTACTTCTCTTTGCCTCAGTCTCCTCATCCATAAAGTAGGAATAATAGTACCCTTAGGAGAAATAAATGAGTTGACATACATAAAGTGCTTAGGTGAATGATTGCACACAGGAAGTACTCTTTTAAATAGGAGTCCTCATCATTGTTCTTATCAGTCTGTTATTTTAAATAATCTTAGAGCAGCAGTGTCACCACCTTTCAGACTATTTCTGTGGGAAAGGCAGGAGGGAGCTTGTTTCCTGCCCACAGGAGCCCTTGTTGAAGGGCTGATGGGGTAGGGAAGATAGGAGACCAAGCTTGGGTTGGGGTTTGAGAGTTGGGGGGGGCAGATTTGAGGGGTATGGAATGCCACACTGAGAACTTGCCCCCATGCCATGCCCTGGATCAGTACAGATCAAGTATGTGTCATTCTTTGGTGCAGGCAGTAAAGGGTGGGTGAAGCCAGCTGGCCAGGGTACTCCCAGCATCTTTTCATTTGGCCCTTATCCGGGGCAGCTTAGCCCGGAACAAAACACTTTGTCAGGCCTGGCCAGAGGTAACCCCATGGGAGGTGGGTTCATCTTTGATGTGTATCCCCCCAATCCCTGCACCGATATCCAGCTTGTCTGGTCTTTAGCCCCACAAGCCTAGGGTCTTAGTCCCATGAACTCAGCCGTGGCTGCCTCAAACCTGTTCCTTCCTCTCCCAAACCATCAAGTCCCCAGGCCAAGTCCTTCCTCCCCACTTAGACCCCTTCAGCCTGCAGCGTTTTCACTCAAAGTGTGGTCAGCAGCCTTGGCACCTCCTGAAAGCCTGTTAGAAATGCAGAATCCTATTGAACAGAACTTGCATTTTAATAAGATCCCCCAGGTAACTTACTTGCCTGTTGCAGTTTGAGAGACACTGACCTACATGACTGATTCCTCTTCTGATTGCTCTCCCATGGTCCTTACCAACCATCTGAAACTGCCTTCACCATTGTGCCCAGAGAATGGCCCTCCTATTATTGTGCTTTTGGGGCAGGGGATTGGAGTTCATCTCGCACTTTCAACCTCTGCCTCATCTGTCCTCTTTCTGCTCTACCATTCTTGAGAGCATACCCTCTTCCTTGAATTTCCCATGGCAGCACATATAGCCTTTACTGAAGGGCTGGGCTATTACATGGCAGAACAGAAAAAAAAAATTATACTTTAAATTATATATATATATATTAATTATATATATAATTATTATATTAATATATATATTAAATTATATATATAATTATATATAAATATATATATATTTTTTGGTTGCGCCACACGCCTTGCAAGATCTTAGTTCCCCAACCAGGGATTGAACCTGGGCCGCTGCAAAAGCACCGAGTCCTAACCACTGGACTGCCAGGGAATTCCCTAAATTATATTTTTAATCGAAGTATCACATCAGAGTTCAAAAAGTCAATGAAGACTAAAAAGTACAAAAACAAAACTAAAAAACAGTAAAGCCCTGTTCACCTCCATCCCCACTTCCCTCTGGAAAGTCAAACATTCTTCTAGGTTTTTCTTCAGGTGGAAACCTCCATATACCACCATTTCTTAATTCAATCATTTAAAACTTTTTCTCTTGGCTTCCTATTTTGATACATGAGGATTTAGCTCTTTAAAAATCTATTCCTTTGTCCATTTTCCAAATATAGTTTTATCCCAGTTTTCGGTCAAACCAATTATTTGGTGTTTTCAATACTCAAGTTATCCCTGCAATCAAGAATATGCATTTCTGTTTGGGCAAATTTTCTCATATTATTTCTTTAATAATTTCATCCTCTGTACTGAATTCTCTATTTCTTCCATCTCTGGAGTGTTTGTTCACTCATCTTATTATTTTTGTATTAATCTTACCCACTGCAGAGACATCCAGTGTCCCACATTACATATTCACTTTTGTGTAAATTTTAATTTTTCTGTAGTTAATAATTGCATCATTTGATCACTTTTCTTTGAACCTATGATTAACTTTCCTGCATCCTATCACAGCTGTGTACAAAATGTCTTTCCACACAATCTTCCACTTGGTTATAGCAGTCAGATAATTTATTGTTGTCATTTTCCACCAGTCTTAGCTGGTTTGGACTGCTATAACAAATTACCATAGACTGGATGTCTTAAACAACAAATATTTATTTATCACAGCTCTGGAGGCTGGGAAGTACACGATCAAGGTGCCAGCAGATCTGGGTCTGGTGAGATCCTGCTTCCTGGTTTGCAGATGGCTGTCTTCTCATTGTATCCTCACATGGCAGAAAACAGAGATAATGAAAGCAAGCTCTCATGTATGCTTGTAAGGGCACTAATCCCATTCATGGGGGCTTCACCCTCATGACTTAATTACATCACATTGGGGGTTAGGATTCCAACGGATGAATTTTGGTAGGACAAACATTGGGTCCATAACACCACACCTCTCCCCTCAGATATCCTCTATTTTCCAACTGCCCAAATATAAATCTGGGATCTTTCTTCACTGTTCTCCCAGGGATTCCTTTTAACTCTGTCCTGTGAATCTCATTTCCTGACTTTCCTCTTTTTTGTTTACTTCCTAATTTTGACTAAGAAATATATTCCAGTAGTTTCCTGATAACTTTTTTGAGATTTTGGATGTCTGAAAATGTCTTTATGTATGTATGTATGTTTATACTTGACAGTTTGGCTGGGTATAGAATTCTAGGTTGCAAATTCTTTTTTTAACTCACAATTCTGAAGACGTATCCATACTACGTGTTTAAGTTCCTAGTGTTGCTGTCAGATGCCTTTGTTAGTCCTTATATTTAATGTATGACTTTTCCCCCCCTCCATCTCTCAGGAAGCTTTTAGTGTCTTGGGGTGTTTTGCCATTTCACAAAGATGTATTTATTTTTATTCATTTTGTTGGGCATTCCATGGGTCCTTTTAATCAGGAAGCTTATTAGTTTAGGGAATGCACTTCAGTTTGGGGACATTTTCTTGTATAATTGCTTTAGTGATTGTCACTGTACTGTATTCACTATTTCCTCTTTATCTGGAATTCTGGGTGAGTTTCCTAATTTTTAAATTTTTTTCTTCTATTTATCATGTTGCCTTTTCTCTACTTTCTGATAAACATATTTGACTTTCTCTTACAATTTTAAAACTTAATTTTATATTTTGGCTCTCATCGTTTTAATTTCCTAGAGCTCCTTTTTCTTTCCTCTGAATGTTCTGATGACTTTGACTACCTGTTTTTACTTAAGATTGAGAATCTCAAAGCTGATTGGAAGCTCAATGCTGATTAGAATTTCTGAAATGAGGCAAGGGCACTTGTCTATTTGTGGGTTCAGCTCATGGGTAATTTAAGGGGCTAGCTGATTATTTCCTGGAGAATCCCTAATGTCAGTAACTGTAGACCTGTTCTGAAACTGAGCAAGAAAAGGGGCTGAGGATATCACCATTCAACAGATTTTCACTTTCTCCCTGGTTTTAGTTCAGCATCTCAGCCCCACCCTCTATGCCTGGTGTCCTTGAATCCAGGGCTTCACTGATTAATTTTTTCTAGAATTTATATCTCATGTCTACACTTCAGGTGGGGCTGGGGGTGGTTTCCTGGGCCTCTCTGATTAATTTTTTCTAGAATTTATATCTCATTTATATGCTGGAGGGGGGACTGGATTTGTTTGCCTGACAGGTCAGGCAGAAGTGGGGACCTGGAAGTTCTAACTGCTCCTTATTCTGGCTTTCAAAGGTGTCTCCCACTTTAACCCACAGTCACACCCTCCCTTCCTGCATCCAACGACTTTCACCTCAGAGTGGGCAAATGGATGGGATCCTTTTCAGTGTCCCCGTCTCAGACACTCAGGTTTACCCTCCCTGGTTCTGCCAAGTGGTTGGTCATTCCTCCTTCTATTTCCTTCATCTGTTTTTCATTTTCACATATTATAGTTTAAGGTTACAAAGGTGAACCACAAATGTATCTGTTTTCACCTTCCTTGTTGTTTGAGGTTGATTTGGGTACAAGAAGAGATTGAATCTGTCACTTATTCTGCCACCCTAAAATCTAGCAAACACATTAAGCATGCTTTTCTCAAAGCCCCTTTGCCATCTCTGCCAGTGGGAATTCCACATTTGCCATGTCTTCCCCTCATATGCTGCTTTCTGCTGGCCTCTTCCCCCCCGGATTCCTTATCTCCCCCCACACCACCTCTCCACTTTTCCTATTTTCCTTTCCTCCTGCGGAGAAGTTCAGGTTTCTCTTTATTCATCCCTCTTCTTTCCGACTTTGTCCAAGAATCTTTCTTCATTCAAATGGTGTATTAGTTCCTAGAGCTGCTGTAACAAATTCCACAAACTGGGTGACTTAAAGCAACAGATTTTTATTCTCTCACAGTTCTGGAGACTCAAAGTCCAAAATCCAGGTGTTGGTAGGGCTGTACTCTCTCTGAAGAATGGGGAAGACTCTCTCGTTGCCTATTCCCAGCTTCCAGTGGTGGCTGGCAATCCTGTCACTCCTTGGCCGTCAGCTGCATCATTCCAGTCTCTGCTTCCAGCATCACATGGCCCTGTTCCCTCTGTATGCATCTGTGTATTTCCAAATCTCCCTCTCCTGATAAGGACACCAGTCATGTTGGACTTAGGACCTGCCCTAACCCAGTATGACTTCGTCTTTTCTTGATTAGTGGACAGGAACTTTCGGGAGACACTATTCAACCCAGTACAAATGGTTTTTAAGGGGTTTTTTGCTGAGCAAAGACTAGTTCTTTCCCTAAAAGGAACTCCTCTTTTCGCTCTAAAAATAATATATTTTTTCTCCTCACTACCATAATTCTTTAGTTTCTTAGGGCTACCAGTTTTGTTTCCCCAATTATTCTGAAGTGACATTTCACCTGGGATTGTATATGATGACCCTGTACGTTCCCACAGTCCCTAGCTCAGTGCCATGCCCATAGTAGGTACTAATTGTTAAAAACAAGACAACAGGCCCACAATAGAGTTGCCTATGCTAAGCCCCACATCACTAAACTGAGCTCTCCCAGTCAATCAGGAATCACTTGACCAGCACTAATTAGGTCATCTGCCTGATAGACCCCTGCCATTATCTAAAGGAAAGTAACTTTGCAATAACCAAATCCCTTGTTTGCCTAGTGTAACTTTATTGTTCCTACTCCCTTCTGCCTATAAAAGTCTTTCATTTTGTACAGCTCCTCAGAGCTCCTTTCTATCTATGAGATAGGATGTTCCCCAATTCAAATTGATTTTTGCTCAAATAAACTGTAAACATTTTTAATATGCTTCAGTTTATCTTTTAACATTAATAAGTATTAAGAAATAAACTTGGCTCTCACATTTGCCCAGTGCCCTGGTTTATCTGGCTCTTCAGTGGGAAAGTGATCTGATGATTATTACCCTCCCAGAGCTTCTGCGTTTTAATAGTTCCCATGGACAACCTTCTGTGGGTCCCTAGTGTTTGCTGAATAAAATCAAAACTCAGCCTGACATGTAAGCGCTTCACAATCAGTCTGGGGGCCTTTCTAGTCTTTTCTCCCATTTATCCTTTGCCGTCTCCATTCTCCAAACCAACCGGGCTCTTCCCTAGCTCAGTGCTTTTGCTTGGCCACACTCCCTGCCTGAATTGGTCTCCCTTCCCTACCTCCCAGTGAACTTCTACTCACCCCTCAAAACCCAGTCCAAAAACCCCTTTCTCTGTGAAGTCTCTTTTAATTCCCATAAGCAGAATTCATCTCTTCTGCCTGGTGATCCCCACCATTGTGAGCACAGCTCCATTTTAACACTTGCCACATTGTGAGGGAATTTGGAGTGTCTGTGTCCACCCTGAGCTACACTGTGAGGTCCTGTCATGTCTACTAAGTACAGTGTCTGGCAAACAGTAGACATCATTATGTTTGTCCAATGAGGTCATGATGGTGGCATTGACAGCAAACAGGCATAGAAGCCTTTTAAGGCTTCTCAACCCATACCTGAGGAACTTCTGCATAATTTCTCATAATTTCTCAGCATGGTGATTGGGAATTAGAGGAGGGAATGGGGGTTTATGTAAGTAATCCAAACTCTATTACTTAAAAATCAATCCAAGGCAACTTAATTTTTTATGGCTTCTAAACCTTAGGCAATATAGGACAGTCCTTTCCTTAGAGGAAGCTGGGGAGGGTGTGGAGTCCTGGAGAAGGGAAGTGACTCCTTCTATTTTCCCCTTCAGTGTCTTAGGCTCACTCCAGGCAGCTCAGATCTCAGGGGCTTATTGTAATGAAGCTCAATAACCAGGCAGTTATAAAAAATGCAGAGCTCAAGGGGCTGACTCTTCCCTCATCATCTCTCTTACACAGGCTGCAGCGTCCATCTGTCTGTCTGTCGCTTCTCTCTTGGTGAAGTAGACATGCCCAGGGCCCTGCCCAGAGCCCTCAGACCTTGCAATGTGCCTCTGATCATTCCAAATGCCAGTATGTGCATCTCTGTGCCTACGGAATGTTATTCTGGAGCCATGGAAGGCAGCTTCTTCCACAAGCAGCAGGTCGGAATGCTAGAAAATCAACCTCTCTGGGTACAGCCCTCAACCAGTGACTCCCAGGAGTTGCTGTATAGGTGCCCCAACCTCCTCCCCTCTTGGCTGGGGATAAATTTGAGGTGTGCATATTCCAGTTTCCCCTCGGATGAAGCTCCCGTCGCCCACATCCGTGCACAATTTACTGACTACCTTTCCTCACCCTTATCCCTTCCCAACTCCTCTTCTGGAATTTCCTGGGACTACTGCCCAAATATTTTGAGTGCAAATTTGTGCTCAAATTTTTGTCTCAGAGTCTGCTTCTGAGGAAACCCAAACTAAGAAACATGGCAACTCTGTTCTCTGGAACTTTTGCTCTGTTCTCTTGTTACCATTTGACTTATCCTTTCTTCTAATCTCTGGAACTTTTTTTTTTTTTTAGGGAATTCCTTTATTTTTTATGTATTTTTGGCTGTGTTGGGTCTTCGTTTCTGTGCAAGGGCTTTCTCTAGTTGCGGCAAGCGGGGGCCACTCTTCATCGCGGTGCGCGGACCTCTCACTATCGCGGCCTCTCTTGCTGCGGAGCACAGGCTCCAGACGCGCAGGCTCAGTGATTGTGGCTCACGGGCCTAATTGCTCCGCGGCATGTGGGATCCTCCCAGACCAAGTCTTGAACCCGTGTCCCGTGCATTGGCAGGCAGACTCTCAACCACTGCGCCACCAGGGAAGCCCTCTGGAACCTTTTTTAAAAACTTCATAGCTCTGCTCTTTCATGTCTTTTGCTTATACATTTTAATAATTATTTCTACTTTCTCATAACTTGCACCATCTGCACCTCATGGCCCTCGCTTTATCACGTGCTATGTCTCCTTACATCTCCTTTCATTTACTATTCCCACTGCTAACTGCCTCACTCTTCTAACTTCTCAGTTCAAATCCCACAAAGAGGGAATTTGATGGCCCAGCTCATCTTTGTTGCATAGGGCACTAGCTGACCCATGGATTGGCTGCGCTCAGCTCAGCTGATCACAGCTGGTCCAATCAGCAGTGCCGGAGGAGGGAGATGGCACAGGAATCTTTTATATGGACAATTGATGCTTTCTCAATTCTATTATACTCTTTTCTTACCTTTTCTTTCTTTCTTTCTTTCTTTTTTTTTTTTTTTTTTTTTTTTTGGGGCTGTGCAGCCCCATCATGCAGGATCTTAGCTCCCCAACCAAGGATTGATCCCATGCCCCCTGCAGTGGAAGCACAGTGTCCTAACCACTGTACCACCAGAGAATTCCCTCTCAATTTTATTTAAAATGTAACTTCAACTTCTCCTTCCCAATCAGAGTGTCCCACTAGGTCACTCCAGTGCTGAAATTCTGAAGCCACCGTGGGTTTGTATAAATTAAGACATGGCCTAGGAACTGACCCTCAGCCAGGCTGTGGGCAGGACCTTTTCTGGGAAAAAGCTGTGTACGTGAGGCCAACGTATTTGACAGGGTTAGTAGCTTCAGCTCTCTGTGGAAAAAAAATTTGTTTTAATGGTTACAAAAGAGCTTGGAAAATACAGAAAAGCACAAAGGAAGAAAATAAAAGCTACAGGAAATCCCAGCACTGAGATAATCACTCCTTGCATTTTAGGGCCTTTCCTTCTGTGTGTGTCTCTACATTTAGAAGGAAATATTTCTTCCCATAATAAGAACACTGTCCTACATATGCTGCTTTTTATAACCTGCTTTTTTCACCTTATCACTGAACATTTTTCCGTGCCATTAAACATGCTCGTACGGCCTCATTTTAGGTCAGCTGGCCTTCAGACACCGCGCTTCCTGCCCTGAATGAGATGAATTCTCAGCCCTCCCTTCCCCAGGACACTCAGCTGTGAAAGGCACTGATTTACACAGGTAAATCTAATGAGCTCATCTTTCTTCCTGCTACAAAATTTAAGCTAAACCTATGTGGATAGCTGCCCTATGGGGCCTGGTCTGTCTACTGTGGTGGGAGCTTCCCCAAGGGCCCCAGACTCACCAGGGAAATCAGCAGTCAGCCTTCTACAGCTTCCTCATTCCCCACATGCTCTCTGCAAAGCCAGCTCAGGGCTCTGTAAACTCAAATCATCAAAAACTCATAGCTGGAAGCTCCCTTAGGAGACTGCTCCAGTCTCCTAAATTAGAAACAAGGAACCAGGCCGAAAGAGGGGAAGTGACATGCCCACACTCGGCCAGGGAGCAGGGGGCAAGGTGAGGACTCAAGCTGTGTCCCTGTGGCCAAGCCCAGTCTCTCCTTGCTGTGACCCCAATGTCTGTCGGGAGTTGAGGTTCTCCTCTTGGGCCCATCCGCCCTGCAGGCCGAGGTCTCATGTCATTCCCAAACCTGGGATGGAGTTTGCAAACATAAATCCCCAGCCCAAGGATCAACCTTGGGGGATGTGGCTGCCCCCCCACCCCACCCCACCCCAGCCTCCTTCTGGATCAAGCCCTGGTTTCACATCCCTGGGTGTGGTGTGGTTGGAACAGCTGCTTTTCTGGCTGTCTGCGGTGGCCATGCCTTGGGGCTGAGTAAACATTCCAGCAGCAACAGGCCTTCCTGTCTCTAGGGCCTATGCTAGGGAAGTGTCTGGGCTCTGGAGAAGCAACAGAGAAGGAACCAGCAGCTTTGCAGACTGTCACTAAGCCACAAAGACCTGCTCCAGGCCTCCAAGCTCTCTGAGTCACGGAGCAGATTGCAGTGGTTGGAGCAGGCCCCAGGAGTCCAGGACAGCCCTGCACTTCTAGCTGCATTGTCATTTGGAGATGCCCTCAGGGCCGACCCCAGCCCATGTAGGGCGTCTCTGGTTACCAGAGGAATCTGGGGGAGGCTTTGCCCCTGTGTGATGAGAGAGTTTGTCTCAGGGAGCGGTTCTTCCAGCTGAAAGCCAGCTCACTCAGTATGAAATGAGAGAGGAATTATCCCAGCGCCCCATTTGCCATCCTGAGGAGTCCTGGGCTCCTGCCTGATTACAGAGCCTTGGGGCCTAATATTTAAGCAGCATGAATGGAATTCCGAGGCCTTATTTTCCCCCTTTACTGAGCCAGGGACCCAGCCTCGGGGACACCCCAGGGCCCAGGCCTAAGGCAGAGGCAGGGCACCCACTCTCATCCTGGCAGCCAGGTGTTTCCTTCCCTCCCATAGCTCTGCCTTAGACACCAGGCTGCTTTACCCCATTGTCTAGCTGATGTCTTTCTTCCAGGGGGAAACATTTGGTGAATGTGAGCCTTCTCCAAGTGTAGACCCCTTTAGCTCTTTTTCTGCGTCTTAAAGCACACGTCGCCCTGTTTCATCTTCGATCCACTTGCTTCCCCTGCAGATTTTCTTATGTGGCAAACAAGACCGAAGAACTCCTGCTGGCTGCCGTGTTTGCCGAAAACCAACCCAGTTTTCTTACCGTCTTAGAAACCAGATAAGTAAGACAGTGACTGACCCTGGGGAAATGACGGGTGGACAGACTCTCCTGTTTAATAACAATAATAGATCATTAATAATTTCCTTGATTGGGAGCAAAGCCCGGTGCCTACCAATCCTTCACTCGAGCATCCTTGCTGTCAGGAACTCTTTGCTAACTCTCACACCCCACCTCCAGGCTAGGAAACCAGAATTCTTACTCGATAATCTCTTTGGATTTAGAAAGTTCACCGTGATTTCCACTCTGCCAAAGACAGTATCCACTTTCACCACGGCAAGCCCACAAATGTCGAGTGCTTCTACCTACCATCGCTGCGGGGAAAGGAGAGAGACGCCTCTGGAGGGGCCAATAGCTCTGAGCTTGGTTGCCAAGCAGAAGCAGGGAGAGTTGGAGGGGAGGGTGGAGACCAAGGGACAGGGAGAGGAGAGGTGAATGAAGAGAGAAGAGAGGAGGTGTGCTGGACACCCAAGCCCCAAACTCGCCAATCCTGCTGCATTCAGTGGCCAACAGCGCCACAGAGAGAACCAAGCTCGACTGAGGGCAGCCCTGCCTGGCTCGGCTTATGCATGAAGCCAAGAAGCCAGCGGGGCCAGTTTTCCAGGCAGGACCAGCTACGTAATTTGTGGGGCTTGGTGCAAAATAAAATTGTGGGACCCCTTGTTCAAAAATTAAGAACTTCAAGATGGTGACTGCAGAGCTGAAAACCAAGTGTGAGGTCCCGCGCGAGCGAGTCCAGTGCTGAGACTGGGGTTTTGATGGGTCACTGGGCTGATGGAGATGTCGTTGATTAAGATTAAAAACAAATTGGGGGAGGGACATGATAGGTTAAGCTGAGGGATGGAAGTTACATCAATAACAGCTCATTATTGTGCACCTGCTATATCTCAGGCCCTTTTCTAACTAAGTGCCTTCTGTATGTTATCCAATTTAATCTTAGGACAACTGTAGGGTAGAGGCACTATCATCATCATCAACATCATCAACATCATCATCAACATCATCATCAACATCATCATCATCAGCATCATCATCAGCATCATCATCATCAGCATCATCATCATCATCATCATCAACATCATCATTAGCAGCAGCAGCAGCATCTTCCAGATGAGAAAGCCAAGGTACTGAAATGAATATAAAACTATTATGTAACCAAAATAGAAATGGTTACTTGACCACTGTGACCATGAGTTAACTTACGGGTTGAGTAATTTGCTCAAGGGCATAAAGCTCTTAAGTGGGAGAGGTGGGATTAGAATGTGGCCCAGGGCCCATGCCCCTAACCATCTGACAACACTGCCTATCTGTAAACACGGAGCACAGCTCAGCCAAGTGGACCTTCCTTACAAGGAACTCTCCTAGTGTAAAAAGAAGCTTCCGACAGAGGTGTTCAGAGAGGCGTGGGCTGGAGACATTTGAAGGCAGGAGGGCCCTTTATCAAGGGGACCCTGACCTCCCCTCACTGGGGAGTTGGATTAAATAACAGCAATTCTAATAACAAGGGTTAGCACTCTCTCAGTAGTTGTGATGAGTCAGGCACTGCGCCAAGTGTTCTACAAACATCTTTAAAGCCCAGATGTTGGCACCTGGTCCCCATGTTATAGAAGGAAAGAAGCCCAAGGGTCACAGAGCTTGGAGCTGTCACTACCCAGTGTCAAGGAGGTGGACTCTAACCCAAACCTGCCTGCCTCGAAAGGCCTTGCTTCCAACAGCTGTATAATACAGCCTGACTTTTAAGGTCCCTCCCACCCCCAAGACGCTGTAATTCTAAATCTCCACTGGGAAATTATTCTGCATCCGCCCATGAGATTTCATTTTAGCCTGTGTTGATATTTTTACTGAGAGTTTTGAGACTGCTGGGGGCCCAGGAATCTGTTCCCTGTCTTGAATCAGTCCTCTGGAATGTTGGCCCAAACCCTGGCCAGATCATTCTGATTCTTTCTCCTTTGCATTTTACAATCTGGGTTTCCAGTAAGCTCCGGTGAAGGCCGGTGCTTCCGATTTCATCCTTATTTAAACTGACAGCTTCGTGAGTTCTGTCATACTGTCCAAAAAAGCTAGAGAACTCTTCCTCTGAGCCAGGAAGTGTGTGGCAGCCCCTGTTCTCAGCCTCTGTACTCAGAGCTAAAGGCCCAGATTGAAGGGCTCTGGTTTAGGATTAAACTAGAGCTTTCCCCAGTTTTCTCTCTCCATTTCCAAAGCAGCCCCCAAGGATTCCGTCATCTGGTCCCAGAACTGCAGGCACCAGCACATCTCTAAGGATCTGATCCAAAAAAACAGGTCCCAGGACACAGATCTCTGGTTCCCGTCTAGATACTCAGCTCTTCCAAAGACCGGTTGTGTCACCTGTATTAGTTTCCTGTGGCTGGTGTAGCAAAGTCCCACAAGCTTGGTGGCTTAAAATAACAGAAATGGATCCTGTTGCAGTTCTGGAGGCCAGACGTCCAAAATCAAGGTGTCAGCAAGGCTGTGCTCTCTCTGAAGGCTCTGGGGGAGTATCTGCTCCATGGCTTCCTCTTAGGTTCTGGTGGCCAGCAATCCTTGTTGTCCCTTGACTTGTAGACATATCACTTCAATCTCTGCCTTGTGATCACATGGGTTCATGCTGTTTGTCTCTGTCTGTACGCCTCTTCTTCTATGGACATTAGTCATCTTGGATTAGGTCCACCCCTCATCTTAACTTTATTACGTCTGCAAAGACCTTATTTCCAAATCAGGTCACATATACAGGTACCAGAGTTAGCACTTCAGCATATGTTTTTTTTTTTTTTTCTTGTGGTACACGGGCCTCTCACTGTTGCGGCCTCTCCCGTCGCGGAACACAGGCTCCGGACGTGCAGGCTCAGCGGCCATGGCTCACGGGCCCAGCCGCTCCGCGGCATGTGGGATCTTCCCGGACCAGGGCACGAACCCGTGTCCCCTGCATCGGCAGGCGGACTCTCAACCACTGCACCACCAGGGAAGCCCCAGCATATGTTTTGGGAGGGACACAATTCAACCCACAACATCACCCAAAACTCAGTCAGTGAGTGTTCTGCTGGGGACCCTTAGACGGCATTTCCTGTGTGCCAACTCACT
The DNA here is from genome assembly GCF_964341445.2 of Mesoplodon mirus. Classification (NCBI taxonomy): domain Eukaryota; kingdom Metazoa; phylum Chordata; class Mammalia; order Artiodactyla; family Ziphiidae; genus Mesoplodon; species Mesoplodon mirus. The sequence goes on from NC_138977.1 coordinate 176,293,645, forward strand.
CCCTGTGTAAGCCTCACCAGGACTTACACAGTGAAGCAGGTTCTATTATTATCTCCACCTTACAGATGAGGAAGCAGGGGGCCAGAGAGGTTAAGCAGCTTGTCCAAAGTCACACGCAGCTACCAAGAGCAGCCCTGAGACCACAGCAGGGGACGGAGCTCGGCATTTCACCAGGACTCTGAACAGCACCATTCTCAGCTTACGACGAGCTGGGAAAGGAAGGCTAAGCCCCGTCGTGTTAAGAACTTTGGACCTGTTGAGACCGAGGCTTCCCTAACAAGGGAAGCACTGGCTCCATGTTGTATGCCCTGGCTTCACACTCCTTTCCTTCGTGTCAGATCATTTCTCTGAAGCCCAGTTTCTCCATCCATAAGACAAGATCACAGATGCTGCCTGACCCATCTCAGAGAATGGCTAGGAGGATCAATAACAAGGCTTGCGCCGGCTTCTTGGAAGCCCCATAGATATGCGCTATGATCACCCATGCCCTTGCTTCCTGCAGGTTTTTGCTTCCTTCAGGTCTTTGCTCAAATGCCACTACCTCTTGGAGCTTCCCCAACCACTGTATCTAAACTAGCGCCATCCACCGTACCATCCCCATTTATCTCTTCGCCTAAATTTCTGACTATCTGACATACTTATTTGTTTACGGTCTGTCTTACCTGTTTTAGAATGTAAACTCTGAGGGGGCAAGAGCTTTGTCTATTTTGTTCCCCACTGCAGCCCCAGTGCCTACAACAGTGCCTGGCACATAGCAGGACTCCATAATATTTGTTGATTGAAAAAATGAATAGCTTAACGTAAAGTGGCAGCTCCTTCTCAATTACGCGATTGGAGTAGAAGAAGGACAGTTTTTCCACTAGAACCTAAGCTCCACGAGAGCAGGAAACCATGGCCGTATGATTCATTGCTAGAGTCCCAGTGCCTGGAACAAAAAACAAGGTACTTGATCAATATCTGTGAGATGAATGGATGAGGAAAAAGGCTGCCAGCCAGACAGAAACCATGCTGTTCTGGCCTCTGGGGAGTGAGAAGCTAGGGAAGGCTGCGGCTGGGACAGAGCTGGACCTTCAAGGATTCTGGAAGGTGGGGGAAAGGAAGAGGCGCCTTCTAGCTCAGAGGGGCAGAAAGGACGGTGGGACGGTGAAGGGACAGTGTTCGAGCTGGTGGGTGGCAATGGGCAAGGCTCGTCTGCAAAGTCAGGAGACCGGATGAGAACACGGTTGGCCTGGAAGGTAGAGAGGCAGAGTGGTTGCGTCTGATCATGAATCACCCAAATGCTGGGTGAAGTGAAACGTATATTTTCTCCCAGCACTATGCATCAGGGGCTTCACAAGAAACGATCAGAAGTGTGGAATGATGACGGCTATGTCGCTAGGCTTCTCCCTCTCTACCCCCTCCAGTCTCACCGATGATCTCAGTCTCAGCAAAGGCCAGGGCGAGTTTAGAAGTAACTGCTTCTCAGGCAATTAAACTACCTCCAATTTTATGTCTGAATATGTCAAAGGATCCTGTTACCTCCATCTTTGGGCCCAGAGGCCATATTCTCATCAAACCTAACTGGCTTGTAAGAAGAGCCGACATCTGGGTGATAAAGCAGACTGGTTGTCTCCCTGCTCCTGTCTGATTACTGGTTGCTGAGCAACCTCAGCCGGCCCCTCAGGGGGTCCTGGGGTTTAAGGGAGGGGGGACGCTCCCCCCACCCCACGCCCCGCTCCAGCACTGGGATGCCAGGAATTCCCTTAACGCAGGTCGCAGGTCCATGCTTTCCATCTCACTTTAGAAGAGCAAGGCCTAAAATTCAGACCGCCCACGAGAAGCAACAGGCTGGTTTAGACGAATGCCAAAGGGCAAATGACTAAGCGCAGACCTTTGGTCCCTCAAGGGCAGATTTTAAAAAACAATGAGAGGAGACGTGGGGTTGTGAGAAAGGGTGGACTTCGTGCAAGCCCAGTTCTTCTGCTTACTACCCGAGGGACTTAGAAAAAATTCTTTTTCCTCTCATCTGTAAAAACACCAGCTCTCTGCCGCGGCCAGACCTAGCTGCCTGCGGCTCCCATCGCATGCCAGGCAGTCCCCAGCCCTAACTCTGGGCATTTCTTTGGCCTGGAAACTTCCTCTTCCCTTTTCCACCTGACTCCTCATCTTTCTGACTCCCTGGACGTCTTCCCAGGGTTGGATGGTCAACAAACACTGTGTTCACATAGTAAAGTCAAGCCCACTCTCCTTCCTGCCCACCACACACACGCCAGACAGGAAGAACCTAGAGGGCAGCGGTCATTTCTTGTCCTCCTCCAGGTGCCCATGAAAGAATCAGCAAATATCTCCTCAATAATTGAGAATTACCTCTAAGAAAAATTTTCCAAAACGTGGAAATAAAGCAAGAAAGTGACTGCATACCCTTTCAATGGCATGCTGAAGCAGCCAGGTTCACCAAGGGTTATTTAATTGTCTAGGAGAACCTACCTGTGTTTGACTATATTGTTTATTATTGAATAGAGCCCCCGGCACTGAATATTACATGTTAACTTGCTGATTTTGCCCTATAAAGATGGAGATGATTTCTTCCTGGTAGAAAAGACAACCTGTGACTTTATTGCCATGTAGAATATTAACCAATTTCACACCTAGCCTGTGGATCTTATTCTAGCATTCTTTTTTTTTTTTCTTCCCCTTGCCTATCAGTACTTCAAATAGTCTATTAATCAGCTTTGCCCTCCTACTGGTTCCCTCACTATTTAACAAGTCTTCAATAAGACTTTGACTTGTATCTATTTTATATTTTATAAGGGCCATTTTTTTTAAACAGCCGTGTTTTTAGCTTTTTAAAAATTATATTTTGACATCTTGCAGGAATTTTGAGAGGCCTAAATAATACCATTCCCCAACTGCTGTGTTTTCTTAAGGGCTAAGCATTGTGCTAAATGCTTTAATCCATCCTCTCATTGAATCCTTGTCACGACCTTATAAAGCAGATCTTTATTTTATTGATGAGGGGTCTAAGGCTCAGAGAGGCTTAGCAGCTTAGCAAAGCCAGGGATACATATCCTGTGCCGGGAACTTTACCCACCCTCTTGTTTAATCCTCCAGACAACCCTATCCATTTTGTTTATTAGAAAAGGGAGAATTAGTTACTTGTCCAAGGTATCACTGTTTGTACATGGCTAAGTAAGGATTAGAAGCCCCGCACTTACCTACCAGCTCAGTGACCGAGTGACTTAGCTTATGGCAAAGTCAATCATGCCCCACACGTTACAGAAAATACTAATTTCTCTTCCATTGGACAGTTTAGTGGTGAGGAGGTGTGGTTGAGATTGGTAGGTAACCCCATGAAATTGCATCCATTTCCCTTCTTCCATAAAAATAGATCCCACAGTTTTTAAGTGGGCCCTGATCATCCCTAATAAAGATTACATTTCCCAGTCTGCTTTGCAGCTGCACGTGGCCATATGATTAAATTTTGGCCAATGGGAAATAAGCAGAATTGTCATGTGGCTCTTTTAGGAACTTCCCTTAAAAGGTAGTTGAGCACTTTTTTCTCTATGCCTTCCTCCACCCACCCACCCACCAGGAACACGGGTGTGACGTCTGGAGCTCTAGCTGCCATCCTGTACTATGGGGATGATCCTGGCCCTGGGGAAGTTAGAGGAATGAGCTGGAAGGAGCTTGAGTCCCTGGCGGCTTGGCCAAGTACTACACCAGCCCTAGACTTCTGACTTCCCAGATTTTGTGTGAGGGAGAAATAAACAGCTGTCTTATGTAAGCCAATTTTTTTTTTGATCTCTATTGCTTGCAACCAAAAGTAATCCTGATACAGCACAAAGAAAGTGGAGAGGTAGCCTCAGAGGCAATGTTGGCCTTCTTCACAGAAGTGTCCAGGGATGGCCTTGATTCTTAGAACCAACCAGAAGGGCCCTGGAGAGCCCGGCAGTTGGAGCTGTCAGGGAGATAGATATTGAATTAGTTCTGCCAACCACCACTCGCCCTGACTTGCCCCTGGGTCTTCTGCCAGTCCTGCCTGCCCATCCATTTTACGGCATCCTTTGCAGTTGCCTGCAAAGACATGATGGCTTCACACAGGCACCCATGGTCTCTCCTCCTCTAGGTGGAGAGAAACAGCACATCACCAGACTGCAATGAGGAAATCTCTGAAACCCTGGATTCTCATCTCAGCAACTGTGAAGAGGAAACACCTTCTGTTCTGCTCCTCTGGGCTTTGCCCCCTCAGCCGTGCAAGAATAAAACACGTCTGATCTCTTCAACAGAGACTGACAAGGCAGAGCACAGAGTCTCTGAACCTGCTAGAAATTTAAAATTCAGCTTTGCTTCCTCCTGGGCTTCTGGAGGAGAAGACTGGATTCCTCTGCAGATGCCGAGCGGGCTGGGGAGCCCTGGGAGTGGCACCGTCTAGCAGAGGCTGTGAGACCACTTGCATGAGGGCACCGACAGAGGTGGTGTTTCCTGCCAGGATGGTGTCGGCCTCAGCTGCCGGGGGCCCACTCCTGGGGCCACTCCCAGGCCCAGCTGTCCTGGGTAATGTCCTGGCTTGACCACGTACTCGGCACTTGGACACTATGTTCATAGGGCTTAGGTCCTCGCCTGTAAAATGGAAATTATGACGGTTCTGGTCTCCAAGGGCAGCTCTGAAGACTAAATGAAACGTTCCAGGTAAAGCTTTTAGATGCCTGGCACATAGCAAGTGCCCAGCAATTGCTGCTTGTTATCCTTGTTGGAGAATAATAACAATACAAGATAACACTCAGAACTCTTCCTATGTGTAGGTGCTGTACCGAGTACTCTTCATATATAAACCCTTTTATCCTCACAACTCTACGAGGACACTGTAATTATGCCCCCCCCATTTTATTGATAAGGAAACTGAGGCCCATTTGGGGCACAATCCCAGCCTGCTGCACCCCTGTCTATGCCCTTAAAAAAGGAGGAAGGGGCTTCCCTGGTGGCGCAGTGGTTGGGAGTCCGCCTGCCGATGCAGGGGACGCAGGTTCGTGCCCCGGCCTGGGAGGATCCCGCATGCCGTGGAGCAGCTGGGCCCGTGGGCCATGGCCTCTGGGCCTGCGCGTCCGGAGCCTGTGCTCCGCAACGGGAGAGGCCGCGGCAGTGAGAGGCCCGTGTACCGCAAAAAAAAAAAAAGGAGGAAGGAGGGGATCCTGACTCCTTACCGACTGCTGGCCTCTTGTTTCCCCAGCTTCCTGGCTCCTTCCCACCACAGGCTTTTTAAAAAAATTTGTTATTGAAATATAGTTGCTTTACAATGTTGTGTTAGTTTCAGGTGTACAGCAAAGTGAGTCAGTTATACATATATATATATATATATGTATGTATATATATGTATATATTCTTTTAAGATTCTTTTCCATTTAAGTTATTACAAGATATTGAGTAGAGTTCCCTGTGCTATCCAGTAGGTCTTTGTTGATTATCTATTTTATATATAGTAGTGTATATATTTTAATCCCAAACTCCTAATATATCTCCCTCTTATCTCCTGCCACTTTCTCCTTTGGTAACCATAAATTGGTTTTCTATGTCTGTGAGTCTATTTCTGTCTTGTAAGTAAGTTCATTTGTATCTTTCTTTTAGATTCCACCTCAGGCTTTTAAAATGCTGTTGCTGGCGCCTGCTTGCTCTCCCCAGGTCCACCTCAGCTTGTTCTGGGTCCCCTTTCAGCCCGGCGCTGGACCCCTAAATATCATGCTACTGTTTTTGCTCTGGTCCCTGTGGTGAGGATTTATTTCTCCACGGTTCCTTTCTCTCCCTCGTTCTGCAGATCAGACTGTGAGGCCGCCTTCCTCATGAAGGCAGGAGAACACCTGCTTCGCCTCTGGCTGTGTTGCACCCACCCCCAGCGATGCCTGGCAACGTGGCCTGCTGTCGGTACCGAAAGTGCCATGGGGTCTGAGGACAAGTAAGAGACGGGGTCCCCTTCAGATGTGACAACTCTCCCTGAGCCCTGTGTGCACCAGGCCCTTTCCTAGGAGGAGCACGTGTGGAACCCTTGCTGCCTGCCTGGCCCTCTTCAAAGCACCCGATGTGCATCAATCATTTCATTTAATCCTCACAACCCCTTCTGGGGTATCTGAATCTGCAGGGTCTGCCATGACAAAGTATCACGGACTGGTACTATAAACAGCAGAAATGTATTTTCTCACAATTCAGGAGGCTGGAAGTCCAAGATCAAGATGTCGTCAGGGCGGGTTTCCGCTGCAGTCTCTCTCCTTAGCTTGTAGATGGTCACCTTCTCCTTGTGTCCTCACATGGTCTTCCCTCTGTGTGTCTGTGTCCTCGTGTCGTCTTCTTATAAGGACACCAGTCACATTGGACAAGGGCTTACCCCAATGACCTCATTTTACCTTAATTACCTCTTTAAAGACCCCATCTCCAAATACAGTCACATTCTGATGTATGGGGGGTTAGGACTTAATGAATTGTTAGGACTTAAATGGATTTGGGGGAACACCAACGACAGGGTAAGAGCTACTATTATCATCCCAATTTCTAGTTGAGGAAACTGAGGCACAGAGAGACTGGGTAACTCATCCAGGTCCACAGCTAACAGAGGGCAGAATCTGAGCCATAATAGCTTGACTCTGACGCCTCACATGGAACCACAGCCCAGACACTGCCATGGCCCTCAGAGGTAGATCTCAAGCCATCAGGCTTTTTCTAAAACCAAGGACATGGAAGCAACCTAAATGCCCATCAACAGAGGAATGGATAAAGAAGACGTGGTACATATATACAACGGAATATTACTCAGCCATAGGAAGGAACGAAACTGTGAGATGGACCTAGAGACATGGATGGACCTAGAGACTGTCATACAGAGTGAAGTAAGTCAGAGAAAGATAAATATTGTATATTAATGCATATATGTGGAATCTAGAAAACTGGTACAGATGAACTTATTTGCAAAGCAGAAATGGAGACACAGACATAGAGAACAAACATATGGACACCAAGCGGGGAAAGGGGGGCACGTGGGATGAATTTGGAGATTGGGATTGACATATATACACTACTATTTTTAAAGTAGATAACTAATGAGAACCTACTGTATAGCACAGGGAACTCTACTCAATGCTCTGCGGTGACCTAAATGGCAAGGAAACCCAAAAAAGAGGGGATATATGTATACGTACGGATGATTCACTTTGCTGTACAGCAGAAACTGACACAGCAGTGTAAAGTAACTATAGTCCAATAAAAATTTAAAAAGTAAACAACCAAAATCACATATGTGATATGTGACTAAATATGGATATAAACTTAAATTTAAAAAAAAAATAGCCAGGCTTCCCTGGTGGCACAGTGGTTGAGAGTCCGCCTGCCGATGCAGGGGACACGGGTTCGTGCCCCGGTCCGGGAAGATCCCACATGCCGCGGAGTGGCTGGGCCCGTGAGCCATGGCCGCTGAGCCTGCGCATCTGGAGCCTGTGCTCTGCATCGGGGGAGGCCACAACAGTGAGAGGCCCACGTACCACAAAAAAAAAATGAGCCAAGGAAATCAGGACTCAGAGGAGAAACCTTGTGCCCCAGGCCGCTTAGCTGACAGGTGGCACGGTGAGAACTCCAATCCGGTATGCTGGCTCCGAGCCCAACTTCTTTAAACTACCCCACCCCTACCTCCTTAAATCTGCTCCCTCCATAGGAAAAGGGCATAGCAATTGGTCCCAAGAGAAGAGTTTGGGAATAGAAAGCCACTTTGACTCTGGTGTTACAGGGAGATTAATGAACATGTGTTTTCCTCTAGCGCCTCTGACACGCGGTTTCCAGGAAGGGCACCTGTGGTCCAGAACTGCCCCCAGCCAAGCTGGGAAGAGGGCAGCAGAGTTCACCGCCCTCTCCTTGCCTCCTGCAGCCCCTCCCCTTGCAACAGCAATAGCTACCCCAATATTACTAGCACTTTCCAGGCGATCACTGTGTGCTAGGCACCATCCTAAGTTTTTTTATTCATTGATTTATTTGTTTCTCTCAACAACTCTACAGGGCAGGGAGTGGCATTATTATTATCTCTATTTTCTACCTGAAGAAGTGAAGGCACAGCCATTGGCCCAGAGTCCCCAAAGGAGTAATTGGTGGAGGTTGGATGTAAACCCAAGTAGCTGGTGGCCAGCCCAGCTCTGGACCACTCCTGGCCACTGTGGGGTGGATGGTGGACAGGGAGCTAATGAGTTAACTCTCCTAGCTACTCTTTCTTTTTTTTTTTCTTAATTTTTTTTTTTTAATCTGAGGAGGTTAATTGTTTACCGTCAGTTGGCCTGCTCTTTTTTTTTTTTTTTTTGGCTGCATCGGGGCTTAGCTGCGGCATGCAGGATCTTTTGTTGCGGTAGGCAGGGTCTTCTTCGTTGTGGTGCGCTGGCTTCTCTCAAGTTGTGGTGTGCAGGTTTTTCTCTAGTAGAGACGCGCGGGCTCAGTAGTTGTGGCACAGGGGCCTAGTTGCCCTGAGGCATATAGGATCTTACTTCCCCAACCAGGGATTGAACCCGCATCCCCTGCATTGGAAGGCAGATTCTTTACCACTGGACCACCAGGGAAGTCCCACTCCCCCAGCTACTCCTGCTCACCCATCCACCTACTCTTCTTGCTCTGACTGAGGCCCAGCACTGGGTTCCTCCCACTAGGACCTTCAGGCTTGGAGGGCAGGAGGCCCCTTAAAGGGACGGCATTGACCCTGTATAACAGGAGTGTGTCCATGATGCAAAGAGGGGAATTCACAGTCAGAGGAAGGAAAGGAAGGCTGGTGAGGGGCAGTGATGGGCACACTGGGTCTTAAAGGGTGGGTAGGAGTTTGCCGGGCAGAGGCAGGGATGTTGCCACAAGAACTCTAGGGCTGGTGTGTGTGGAGATGGGGGTGGGGTGGGGGAGGAGGAGGTCCCCATGCGAAGGAGGGGGTCTTGACCTAGAGGTCATGGCATTTTAAGGCCCCCGTGGGACTTGAAGCAACATGGTCCTCAAGCTCGGAAGTCACTTCCTATCCTACTTAGATTAAAATCCCAAGTCCCTACCATGGCCTAGACAGCATTGCATGATGTGGCCTCCTGGCCAGGCTCCACTTCTAGACTCATCACCACCCCTCTGTGCCTCCCTATCTGCCTCCAACTCTACCTGCCTTCCTGCTCTTCCCAGAACAGGCCAAGCAAACGGCCTAGACACGGGACTTGCCTCTTTCTCTGCCCGGATCACTCGTCCCCTCCAGCACAGTTCTGTATAATTGGCTAATTACTTCCAGCCAAGCTTCACACAGCTCTCAATAAATACTTGTTAAATGGATAAATGAGCTCTACTTTATTATTGTCCGATTCACTGAAAGTAAGTATACAGACAGCTCTCAGCCTTCCAATTCTGCCGGATAATTAACCAGGACACACTGTCCCTCTTCAGGCTGCCCCCCTTCAGGCTGCCCCCATTGCCTGTTAACTCTGGGCTGTACCTGAGTTGCCGACACAACCTCCAGAGTGGCTCTGGGCTGCCAGTAAAGCCAAGCTGCACAGCAGTTGAGCTGCTCCTCAGCCGAGGATGCATCTAACAGCCCCGCTGCCACAAACTCATCTCAGCGGCAGTAAAGAAGCCATGAAATTGCCTGAATTGACAAGCTGATGGCAAAGTAAAAGGGGCCTGTCAAATTCCAACCTAAACCGAAAGACAAAAGTCAATTCCTTCCAGCACCTTCGGCATGAGCCTGATGCTGGAAAAGAGGAGACGGACGTCTCCCCACTTCTGTCCTACCTGCACCTTCCTTTGCCTGGGGGAGGGGGAGGGGGAGGGGGGTGTGGAGAGCCTCGGGAGCTGCTGAGTGACCATGGCCTTGGGTCAAAATGAAAACACTGGCCAGGTTGTTGGGGAAAGATGTTCCTGACAAATTTTGGGTGGTTGTAATAGCAATAAAGTCTTTGATGAAAAAGACCCTCCCAAATCCTATTTCTTTCCCTGGAAGCACAGTGTCAAAATAAGTTGTTTTGATATTTATGAATTCATTCCAGTCCACACTGGGAGCTTGTTTTCTTCCCCGCCTATTTCAGAACAACAATAACAAAGAAGAACAACTGTGGGTTCCTAAATCTGGCACCCTAACTCAGGACTCAAGTTTATTTCTTGTGTTATTATTATTCTTTCCTTTTGAATGGCAACATTAGCTGATTATAAATAAATCAAGGCCCTTTTCCAGCAATTGCAGCTGAAAATTCGTTTTTCAAGATTGGGTCTGATTGCAGAGTGTCTTAACAAAAAGGGGGTGGAACAGCTAAACCATTTACGCCTAGAATCCTGATGAAGAAATTAGGGTTTAATGAACCCTGAAACAGCTACCTTCTTCTCCCCTCTAAGGAGAAAAGAACATGTGGCTCTAAATTTTAAATGTGAACCAACAACTGTTTTTGAAATTGTTATTTGGAGATAGCGGTGGTGGGGAGCTCTGGAAAGCCGATGTCCTCACATCTCAGGGGAGAGATTTTTCTCTTAGGAACAGCTCAGGTAGCCCCTGAGAGATGCTGAGGATAAAATCTGGATGCCACGTTTCCTGTGATTCTGTGCATGTGGATGGTGGGTTTTAAATGTCCAAAATGTCCAATTTGCCAGCAGCTCCTTGGGGCTCAGGTAATTGGCAGCCTTCACGGGCTCTACCGGCAATGGGCTCAGGAGGTTTACTCCTTGAAGATTTCAAGGCACAGTGATTTCCCAATATTTGCTAATTGGCAAGCTGTGAAGTCTTTGAAAAGGCAGATGGGGTTTGGAAAGCCCAGAGCCCCGGTGGCTTGAAATCCCGGCTCAGAGGTGCGTGCTGAGCCGGTTCTCCATTTGGGCACTAGATGGCGCCAGCAGCCTTCCCGGTCTGGGCTGCCTCCCCCGGCGCGGCCAGGTCAGAAAGAGCAGGCTCCCGGTTCTCAGCAGGAGGTCCACGAAGAAGTGACCACCGTGAATACAAACCCGGAACCGCTTGACCTGGCTTCGGGACCAGGATGTGTAAGGTGATCGGTTATGTGTCTAGTCCTGCGTGGTAGCACGTGGGCTGGTCAAATGGTTAAGAACCACTGCTTTGCAAGGTCATGCGTCGCTTTCCAGTTGTTTCTTTAGACACAGGACGGTTGGTTCCCTCATTGAAACTCTTTCATCTTGCCTTTCTCTTTTCAGCAGCACAGTCTATCTCCTCCAGCCACCAGAGATCTTCCCTAAAAGATGTTACTCCTCTGTTTTGGGAGAAACTGCTTGTTGTCCCCTAATATTTGTTTTTTCTTCTTCCCCACTTGATTAGAGGGCTCTGAGCAGCCAGGGGTCACACAGCACATGGAAGTCGCCACCCACAGGATGGGGAGAGGCGAAGAGAGGCTCAAATGAGGGAGTTTGCCCACCTCCCAGTTTCGTGCATCGTACCCATGGTGTGAATGCTGTGTCTGAGGTCAGACACAATTCTCTCAAACTTGGGAGGTGTCTCCATGTACAAAGGGATGTGAATAATTAGTTGTTCGAGACCTCCCTCATGTTTGGATAGTAGTTATGTCATGTTAATGTTCTTGGTCAGTATCAGGACTTGATGTTTCTCTGTTTACCTTTTTTCATCCTCCTTCTCCATTCCAAGGGCACCTACCATGTATTTTTCATAGAAATCCTTGAATTCACATTATCCATGGGAAAAAAAAAACGTATTCTTGGACATGTATACACATATATATGCATTTGTGTAGGAATGTACTTACATACACACACACCTCTAATCCAACACCAACACTGTGAATTTCAATCCAAAGCCCAAGGAGAATAGACAAAGAGCTCAAGGTTTCACATCGTGTTGGGGGCAGAACTTGGATTCCATCCCAGCCATCTTGACTCACAGCCCAGTCCTTTTACCAGAGCATGCATGTATTTTTAATTCACATAAATGATTTATTAGTTAGGATCTAGCAAGAAAATCAGAAACCACTCTAGGACTTTCAAACAAAGGGAATTTAATATAGGGGATTGGTTAGACAAGTGATGGGATCTTGGAGAAGACAGACATAATGATGAGATTACCCACCAAAGGAGACCACCACCACCCCTAGGGCTGAGACAATGGGAAGAGTGATGCCACCAGAGTCCACAGCTAGGGCTTGTGGCTGGGGCTCCAAGGTGGGGACTGACTGGTGGGATGTGAACAATTGGGGAAGGAGCTATCCAGAAGGAACCAGAGCCACAGAAAAGGTACAGAGGCTGTGGAAGATACCACAGGAAACACAGAAGGAGAAACACTCTGACTCTCCTGTCCTCCGACCCCCCAGTCTTCTACCAGAGCTTCTGATTGCCTCAACCGACCCGGAAGCTGGAAGCAAGGGAACCTGGGAATTGTAGTTCCCTGTGGTACAGCGACCAGCAGAAGGATGGAGATGGACTGAGAATACACTGGCAGTTTATGGGCAGAATTGGGGGGGGGGGGGTGGCGCGGTAAAAGACCTTGCCATTGTGCGTGTGTAATTAGGACAGTTTAAGGTGAAACATGTAGGCTACCTAGTTCAAATCTTAGCTCCTCCATTTACTAGCTATATAACATGGACAAGTTACTGAACTTCTCTGTGTCTCTGTTTCTTCCTCTGTACACTGGGGATGATAATGATGTATATATACCTCAGGGGATTTGTGAGAACTAAATGAGTTCATCTGTGTCAAGTACTTAGATGGTGCCTGGCACAAGCATTCAGTCTTATCTACCATGTTTTTTTTTTTTGTTTTTTAAAGATCTGTAAATGTTACATGTATGTGCATCTAGTTTGTGGCTTCTAACCACTGCACACATCCCCATGGTGTATGTCCACCACATTTTATCCAAGGAAGCACAAGACAACTCCAATCCTCTGTCTATTTGCATTGGGATGACTGGACTCGTAGGTATGTGTTGAATTCAAGAACAAAATTAGATGGCTGCATGTAAGTGCTGTGAGAGTGTACTGAAACCCAGGATGGCACCTTTAGGGTTAGCCTAAAAGTGAGGATACGTTGAAGCATTTGTCAATGAGATTTGGACTAAAGGCACTTGAAAAAATTCACTTGACTGAATTATAACTTTCCATAAGCGAAAGGAAGTTGTCTGTGTTCTTCTGTTACAGTGTAAGCTCCATAAGGGTGGAGTCCATGCCTTACTTCACTAATTGAACCCCTCCTCTGACTCCCGCAGCTGCCCTGAGAGTTAGGCATTGTCATCAGCCGAGGAAACTGAGGTTCAGAGGAATTAAGGAATTTTCAGTGGCTGAGCTAGGACTGAACCTAAGCCTGGGCTTTGTCATTCCTCCAAACTGCCCCTCTTAAGGCAGTAGCAGGGAGCCCGGCCCATGGAGTTGGAAGTCACTTTTTACTTACGGCAGGGAGCTTGGGCTAATACTATGTGCCTGAAACGGGTGAGAAGGGCCAGAATTTGTTGTCAAAGGGCCACAGGCCAAACCTGAGATGGAGTCAGAGCCAAGAGCATATGAGAAGTGACCCCAGGTCTGAAACCATCCAAGGGGACACTGGGAATCTTTGCCTAAAGGCAGGAATGGTGTGTAGGCTCAAAGGACCAAGGTCGTGGTGGGAGGACAGATAATTGGCAGCTTTATATGATTTCACTGAGTGATTACTGGGATGTCCCATTGTGTCATTGTTAAATGATTGCATTTGTAATTGAAATCTCTGAGACTTCTCCAACTGGGAGATTTGCACTAATCATGGCTCAGTCACTGCAGAGTGTGGCTCATTTGGACAGTTGCTTGCACTTCCAAGGATGGATGTGGCCCATTTATCTATGCCCTGTTGTCCCAGCAGGTCTGGAGTCAATGTTAATAACAGAACCATTTCCCTAAAGCACCTTTTCTATCATGTTCCTCCTGGATTAAAACCCTGTGGTGACAGCCATTACCTCCAGGGAAAAGGCCAAATGCCACATGTGGAATGGTATCGGTGTCCTCCACAGCCCCTCCAAGTTCATGTGTTGAAATCCTAAGGCCCGATGCGATGGTGTCAGGAGGTGCGTCCTTCGGAAAGTGCTTAGGTCACGAGGGTGGAACCCTCATAAATGGGACCCCACAGAGCTCCCTCACTTCTTCTTCCACGTGAGATTATAACAAGAAATTATCAGCCTGCAACCAAGAAGGCCTTCACCAAAACCTGACAGTGCTGGCACCCTGATCTTGGACTTCCAGCCTCCGAACTGAGAAATAGATTTCTGTTGTTTGTAAGCCACTCGGTCTCTGGTAGTTTTGTTATAGTAGCCTAGATGGACTTAGACAGGCTGCAAATAAAAAACAATTGAACAATGTATGTTAGTTTCCTGTGGCTGCCATGACAAACTTGGTGGATGAAAACAACAGAAATTTATTCTCTCATAGTTCTGGAAGTCACAAGTCTGACATCAAGTTGACAGCAGAGTTGGTGTCTTCCGGAGGCTCTGAGGGAGAATGCTTCTCGTGCCCTTCTCCTAGCTTCTGGGAGCTGCTGGCAATCGTTGGCGTTCTTTGGCCTGTGGATGGATCACTCCAATCTCCACCTCTGTCTTCATGTCACCTTCTCTTGTGTGTCTTCTCTCCTTCTTTTATTGGGACCCTTGTCCCTATTGGATTTAGGGCCCACCTTAATCCAGGATGATCTTATCTCGAGACCCTTAACTTAATTACATCTTAATTACATTTCCCAAATAACGTTACATTCATAGGCTCCTGGGCAGGGACATATCTTTGGAGGGACACCATTCAACTCACTGCACCGTGTTTTAACTAAAAAGGACTTCACTCTTTTCACCAGACAAGAAGTCTGGAGGCCTGAAGCTGCCAGCCATGGTTTATGTGGTCACCTCTCTGTGGTTCCCTCACAACGCAAGACAGCCACCTCGGCTCCTGCGTCATCTCTGCACGGGGGTGGCAGCACCAGTCACATCTATCCCTGTTGTCACAAGCTTTCTCAGAACCCCCCTCAGCAGACATCTCCTCTGGAAGAAAGGCTGAGCATATGAGACGTGAGCTTTTCCTGCCTCTGAGGTGGAGGCAGGCAAGGCAGCAGAGGAGTAACTGTGGGTGCTGGGTTAACTGGCCAACAGTGTCTGTCATGGGTAGGGGCACGCGGTGACCAGCGCACAGTCCCTGCCCTCAGGAGCTAAGCAGTACTACCTTATTCAACCCTCACGGCAACCTTGTCTTAAAGTTTGGCCATAAGAAATGGACCCTGTGATGCACTGCCCAGAGCCCCCTTCAGGAAGGACCTGCTGCTCCAGCTGCGGGCCACTGTCGGCAGATTGTCTTCAACTGTCAGACCCCTTAGGGACTGACTCAGCAGCAGTGGCTTTGCCCAAGGTCATGCCCTTCCCAGAGAGCCCCCCAGCCAGTGATGATCTGTAGAGACCTGGCCATTTGGGCCCAACAGGAACAATTTTGAAGGGTCCTTCTAACTCCAGAGCTTCCCACAGTTTTATGGCCAAGTTGTGGCCCCCCTGCCACATTCATATGTTGAAGGCCTAACACCCAGGACCTCAGAATGTCCAGATAGGGCCTTTAAAGAGGACTTTAGGGTGGGCCCTTATCCAGTATACTAGGTGTCCTTATAAAAAGAGGAGATTAGGACATATACACACACAGAAAGAAGACGGTCATCTACAAGTGAAAGAGAGGCCTCAGAAGAAACCAACTCTGATGACACTTCTGGTCTCCAGAATTGTGAAGAAATAATTTCTGTAGTATAAGCCACCCAGTGTGTTCTGTTACGGCAGCCCCGCAAACTAGTCCACATGGGTTGGCTGAGGCCGTGGGCCTGCGCCCCAGCTTGGCCTCCTCCTCGGCCCACGCCTGCTTCCTTCTCTTCCTGTCCACGGTGTCCATCCCCAGGGCCGTCCCTGGGGAGCATGGCGCCCACTCACCTCCATCTCAGCGTCAGCTTCCGAGGGCCCACCCTGGGCCTGCACTCACTCTAGCTGATATAACGGGGAGATTGTAGGAGGGCACAGGGGAGGGAGCTCAGACACTCCAGGGCAGGGAGTGCACGGGCCTCCTGCAGGACAGAAACTGGAAGTGGAAGCTGGGAGGGAACAGCCTCTCTCTACCTGCCTGACCATGTGTCTGTGTCTCTCTCCACCTTCTCTTACCTTAGCTCCTCTCTGAGCCACGACTTCATGCTGCAGGTTCTCCCTGAAGACCTACCCTCTCCATGGGCTCCTCTCTGCAGGAGGCTTCAGTAGGACCAGCCCCACCCCAGCCTGAGTCTCATCAGGTCACTCCTGACATTACCTCTCTCTTGGTTCCCTTGTTCCATTTCTCAGAGAATCTGAGCGCCCCCCGCTGCTGCCCATGCGGTCAGGGTGGAGCATCCAGGCCCCTAGGTGGTGCAGTGGGGAAGCAAGGAAATGGGGTGGGGTAGGTGAGGCCACAGTCTCCCTGACAGCTCTTTGGAATTTTACTGAAGAAGGAACCGAGCCCTCAGATGCCCTGCTCGCTCTCCTTTACCATCAAGAGACACTTCTCCTGTGCTGCCTTATGTTGCCCCAATTTGAGGAGAATGAGAAGAGCCTTGGAAGCCGGTGGCTGTGATTAGACTTCTGTGCACTCTTCCTTTCTCCCCTATACCCAGACCATGGCCCTCAGCCAGGCCCAGCTCAGAGCTGGTGCTTAATAAACATTTGTGGATTCGAGGATGCAGGCCAGGATTTCAGATCAGTTAAATTCATTTTCTTTCATGATCATAGCCCGTCATTTGCACTGTGGCAGCCATCTCCAAGAGGCAGCTGGAGGCTGTGCTTCCAGAGAGTATGAAATTACCTAACAGCTCTTCTTTTTTTTGAAGTTGTGGTAAAATATACATAACACATTTACTATTTTAACCACTTTTAAATCTACAGTTCAGTGACATTAAGTACATTCACATTGTGCAACCATCACCAGCATCCAGCTCCAGAACTTTTTCATCTCCTCAAAATGAAACTGTACGCTAACTCCCTATTCCTACCTTCCCCCAGCCCCTGTCAACTACCATCTACTCTCTGTCTCCATGACTTTGACTACTCCTGGTACCTCACGTAAGACCAATTGTTCCATATTTGTCTTTTGTGACTGGCTTATTTCACCTAGCATAATGTCTTCAAGGTTCATTCATGTAGCCTGAGTCAAAATTTCCTTCCTTTTTAGGGCTGAAGAATATTCCATTGTATGTATATACCATGCTTTGTTTATCTAGTCGTCTATCAATAGACACTTGGGTTGCTTCCATCAACAGCCATTTTTAAGAAAAAATATTAATTTAGCAGTCACTATATACTAGGCATTGTACCCAGTTTCTAACATGCATTATTCAATTAATCTTCCCAATAACTTTAAGAGTTGAGTATCATTATCTTCTTTTAAGGTGAAAAAACTGAGGCTTGGAAAAATTTCGAAATTTGCCACCAGTTGCCCACAGGTAAATTTCAGGGTCAGATTCCCTCCCAGGGCTGTGTGATTCCAGAGCCTATGAGCTTCCCACTCCATGTAAAGTGGCATCTCAGTAATGCAATCAGCAAGATGCTGAATGGGAAAACTATAGGACAAATGACCCCATTCTTTCAACATATAAAATGAAAGATAAAAAAAAAAAAAAAGGAACACAGCCTAGAGTTGAAAAGAGATTTAACAGACAATCAACCAAATTAAATGATGGGGCTTCTTTGGATTCTGATTTGAGAAAAAAAAAAAACTGTTGAGAAAAGTGAACAGGGGCTTCCCTGGTGGTTCAGTGGTTAAGAATCTGCCTGCCAATGCAAGGGACACGGGTTCGAGCCCTGCTCTGGGAAGATCCCACATGCTGCGGAGCAGCTAAGCCCCTGTGCCACAACTACTAAGCCTGTGCTCTAGAGCCCGCAAGCCACAACTACTGAGCCCACGTGCCACAACTACTGAAGCCTGCAGCCTAGAGCCTGTGCTCCACAACAAGAGAAGACCACAATGAGAAACCCGTGCACTGCAACTAAGAGTAGCCCCCGCTCGCCACAACTAGAGAAAGGCCGCGCACAGCAACAAAAACCCAACACAGCCAAAAACAAAAACAAACAAATAAATAAATTTATATATTAAAAAAAAGTGAACAATTGAGGAAGTTTGAACAATGTCTGGATAATCTTTGGTGATATTAAAGTATTATTATTATTATTTTGGTGTACTAATGGTATTGTGGTTGTGTTTCAGAGATGGAGTAAGAGTCTTAGAGATACAAACTGAAATAATTAGAGATGAAATTTATGATGTTGGTGTCTAGAATTTCCTTCAAAAAATTCTAGAAAGAGGGATGGACAAGGGATAGAGGGGAGATACACACGAAATAAGATTGATTTTGTGTTGATAATTGTTGGAACTTAGAGATTAAACAAGACTTAAGAGACATATCAACTCGGTGCAATGTATAGACCTTGCTCTGATCCTAAATCAAGAGTGGAAAACGATCCAGGTGACAGTAAGAGAAATTTGAACTCCAAATTTTGATTGACATTAAGGAAATATTGTTAGTATTTTTAGGTGTGATGAAGCTATAGTGGTTATGTTTAAGAAAAAAAATAATTTCTTTTTTTTTAAATTTATTTTTATTTTATTTATTTTATTTTTGGCTCTGTTGGGTCTTCATTGCTGTGTGCAGGCTTTCTCTAGTTGCAGTGACTAGGGGCTACTCTTTGTTGCAGTACACAGGCTTCTCATTGTGGTGGCTTCTCTTGTTGTGGAGCACAGACTCTAGGCACACAGGCTTCAGTAGTTGTGGCACACGGGCTCCGCTGTTGTGGCTCGCGGGCTCTAGAACGCAGACTCAGTAGTTGTGGCACACAGGCTTAGCTGCTCCGCGGCATGTGGGACTTACAGGAGCAGGGCTTGAGCCCATGTCCCCTGCATTGGCAGGAGGATTCTTAACCACTGTGCCACCAGGGAAACCCAATAATTCCTATTTTTTAGAGATACATACTGAAACATTTATGAATGAAATGTGATATCTGGGATTTGCTTCAAAAATATTCTGGGAATATTTCCCAATGGGGAAAATAAGTGGGAGATATAGATCAAAAAATATCAGCCATGTGTTGATAATTATTGAAGCTGGGTGATGGGTACTTGGGGATTCATTTTACTATTGTGTCTACTTTTGAATATGCCTGGAATTTCTGCAATGAAGAACTCAACCACAAACATTTGTGAAAAAAATGGTATCTCATTTCTACAGGTAGGGAAACTGAGGCTTTGAGAGGTTAAGTAACAGACCCAAGTTTCAGGCATTCAACGTTTCAGCAGACGGTTGGGGGCAGGAGTGAAATATGGTCATCAGTTTCAACTCAGGAGACAAGGGGTTAACCCCTGGACCACCTGCTCTTCCTGCCAGTCCACAGCCCACTTTTTTCTTCTGTTAATAGTGCCTTGATTTTTCTTGGGAGACCAAATCCCCCTATTCTTAGCCATGTGAGCGGGAGGCTGATCCTAAGTCTGTCTCCAACTCCAGGGCTGGGTACATAACCCAGGTCTGAACAATCAGATTGTTCTACTCTTTGCTCATGGTGGTTGCCTCAAAGAAGGGGATTTGAGTTGATCCAATGAGATTCCATCCTTGGAGTTTTCTAGAGGTAGAAGGAGAAACTCCTTTTCCTCTGGAATTGCTAAAGAATAATAGCAGCAATGAGAAGACTAGATATTGAAAGCTTACTATGTGCTGGACAGTGTGCTAAGCCCTTTACACATATTTACTAATATGTTAATTATTATTATCTATTATTAATAAGTCCCCCTTTTACAGATGAGAACACTGAGGCACAGAGAGGTTAAGAGACCTGGTGAGGATCTCAAGCTGCTGGAGGCCACTAGATGAAGACAATCTGCCTGAGGTAAAGTCAACATTGAAGGGTAAAAAATTAGCTACCAGGAGACCAAGTCCCGCTGATGTCACTTGAGTCCCCGGATTTGAGCCCCTGGAGTCAGCTTTACCTTGGACTTTTTTCTTTCTTGAGCCAGTACTTTTTCTTTATTAGTACAAGCCAATTTAAGTTGAATATCAGCATTTTGCAGCTCAAAGAGACTTGACCCATAAAGTGATGGAGGACATTGAATACCAGGGGCAGACGAAGGGAGAGAATGAAGGAGAACCGATATAAATTGCCTATCATAAGGCAGACATTGAGCTGGAAGCTTTGCATACACTATCTTACTTAAGCTTTACAAGAACCTGTTAGATGAGTAGTGTCCTCATTTTATAAATTAGGAAAATGAGGTTATGAAGTGTTAAGTCCATTGGTTCATTAAATAAATATTTCATTCTGGACCAGGTACTCTGATAGGTACTGCAAATTCAAAGATAACAGCAGTAATAATCACTATAGCTCACATTTACTGAGTGCTTACTGTGTGCCAGATGGTGTTCTAAGCAACTGACATGCATCATCTCATGTAATCCACTGAACAAACTTGTGAAGTAAGTTTTATCATCATCCCCATTTTATGGATGAGGAAACTGAGGCACAGAGAAGTTAAATCATGTGCTCAAGGGCATGTAGCTGAGAGATGGAGGTGAGGTGACTTCAGAAGCCAGGACCCAACATGACACCACACTGCCAACCTTTCCTGCAAGAAGTTCAAGGTAACTTGCCCACAGGTCACACAACTGGAGGTAGTCCACACTGGTCTGCTTGCCCGAAAGCTCAAGGTTTTTCCTTGGCATCCTAGTGCCATTGCACATTAGAGTGGAGTCGGAGCTGGGCTTTGCAGGAAATCAGGAGACATGAGATGGTTTGGGGGGAAAATGATGTTCTCATTAAAATTGTTCCATCTTTCAAAGAAGGTCTGAATTTACACTGACCACAAGGCAGAAACATATCCCTATATGTACCCCCCAGGGGCCACACCTTAGTGTGGTTTACACTTGTGCCATGACGCACAGAAGTGAGTTTCAATTCTGTTTTTAGGGAGAGAACTTCCTGTTTGTCCCAGCCCTGACCCCTTGCAGCAGGACACACTGCTGGCCAGCCTACAGGACTTAGCACTCGCCCGTCTTTTCTTTCAAACTGCCCTTGGCCCTTACCCACCTACTCTGGTAATAGTTTTCCTCTTTCCTTTGCCAGCTGACCTTCCTCCAACCCACATGGGTCTGTTGGGTCTACTGTTCACAGGAGCCACTTACCCAGAGGGTAGCTAACCCTGGGCTGTCGTGATGGGTTCATGGAGCACGAATGCCACCCTAAGAGGATCAGTCAGACTCCTGAGATTTTACGTCTGGCGCTAGGAGAGAGGAGCTTACTTTTTACCGAGATTGGATGATGTAAACCTGAACCTGTCTCTGATCATACTCACCCTCTCCCCTCGACACCCCCGAAAGCCATGTGAAGGCAGCTCATCTTCTGCAATATGCATGAGTCCAATATCCCGAGAAAAGCAGGGCTGAGAAATGGACGCAAAGACACACAGAGAGGGAATATTACTGAGTCTCTGCATCCAGTCATTCCTGAGATCAACTCCATTCCAGGAACTCCCAGTTTATGGCATCAATAAATATTCCTTCTGCTGAAATTGGCTTGACTTGAGTTTCTACTGCTTGCAATCCAAAGAGTTCTGGCTAAGACTTGCTTCATTACCCAGAGGCTTCCTTAGTCATGGCTTGTTCTTCTGGCTTTTCTCACTTTTAACTTTCACAAATGGCAGTAAGTCAGAATGTGTGTGAAGATCTAACAACAAGGGGACTGACAGCAGAATTATTTATTATGGTAAAAATTTTGGAAAAAACTTAGATGGCCCATTATAAGGGATTGTTCACCTGTACAGCCACCTCAGGTTCCTAGGTCTCATAAGTTTGTGGGTAAAAAGTGACGTCTAGTCACTTTGTGACTAGATGTAAATGCCCTGAATATGATACCCACACAGTGGTCCAGCCCCACCCAGAGTTCCCCATGGTTATATCTGGGGGTCCCCATGGTGCTATCTCACATAAGTTCAAGCACAGGCTCACTTGTATTTTTCATCTCTGGTTTCCTCCTTGAGACATTTCACCACTGCCCGGGCCTCTCTGGGAAAACACTGCTCCTCTGTGTGAAGCCATCCTTTGGGGTGGCCGCCCCTGAACTCCAGGCATCAGAGCTGGGCTAGGTCCATGGGAGAGGGAGAAGCAGGGAAGGGAATCACCCTGGTGTTCAACAAGCCTCACCATTTCCTTTTTTCTGAGAATAGGTCCCATGAGCCAGGCCTGGCCAGTCAGAGCTCCCTCTCCCCCTGGCAACAGTGGGTGGTGAAGTAACACGGAACCCAAACAGAACCCTTGGTATTGATCCCTGGGACAGGGGCAGAAAGATATTCATTCTCTCTCTAGATAGATAGATAGATAGATAGATAGATGATAGATAATCAGTTTATTATAAAAGGATAGAACTCTGGAAGAGTCAGGGGGAAGAGATGAATAGAGTAAGGTGTGCAGGGAGCATGTAGACTATCCACACCCTCTTCCAGAGCTTTCCTCTCCCCAAATCTCCATGTGTTCACCAACTCAGAAGCTCCGTACTCTCTTTTTTCACTGTGGTTTCTAAGCAAGAGGTCATGGGGCTATACCTATAATAAGAAAATCCAGGAGCTATTGGATGGCCTGTGTGTTACCTTGTAGATGGAGGTACAGAGAAAGCTGGTTTGCAGGGACCAGGGGTGGAGCAGATGTACAGAAAGGAGCAGAGAGAAGACACGGTCTTGGCAGCCTCCCATCTAGTTCCTGGTTCTAGGTCTTTCCTGAGGTTCTGCTGCATCCCTGACCTTGGACTTCAGAGGACACGCTGGAATTACCCAGCAACTCCCAATTTTTGCTGATGCTCACTTTAATTGGCCTTCGCTTTTTGGTAACCCAAAGGGTCCTAATGTATGAACTGTTTTGCTTTCTTCTTCAGACACCTGTGCATAAAACTCCTCCCTTCTCCCTTAGTTGCATAAAAACAACTGACTTAAGTAAACCAGCACATGCAAACCCACTTGGGTCACCAGCCCCAAGCCTGGCATCATACCTGGCCAAATGAAATCCCTTGAAACACAACCTAGAACCCACAATTCCTCCTACATTAAATCTAAATAAAATAAATAAATAAAATAAATAACAGTCACTAATGCTAACTTGCTCAAGTTTGTCAAATATGGAAGAACTAGGAGAGCCAGTACTGAAACCCACGTCCAGAAAGGCACCCAGAAAGGCATTTAACCCTTTTCTGTATTTGCATATCAATCTCTTTTAGCTCAAAGAAGTCATCTGTGAAATGCTTATGGTTTTGGAGGTAAAGAGCTGAACAGGGGCGGCCCCTGGGTTCAACCCAGGCAGCCAGCACCTCTGGTTGACCAGCCCTCACTTCCATCTGCTAGGCCAGGCCGGGGGGACCAGGTGCCCCGCCGTGGCCCCCTTCAAGGTCGCAGCAGAGCACAGAGGCTCAGACACCCACCAGCTGAGCTTCAAGGCCTCGCCAGACACAAGGATAAGTGAAGACAACCCTGAGGTTGGTGTGAGACCCGGGAGATAAGCCTGCCCTGAGTGTCGTCGGCGAAGGGGGATGGCCACACCTAGAGAAAAGGGACTCTCTCAGCTGGCTGCTCCCTAGCTGAGGGCTGCCTCAGGGTTAAAGCAGCCAGGAGTCAGGGAGTAAGTGCCCTCAAGTTGCTCACAGAGGCTGGAATCTCCCCACCCACCAACCCCTCCCAGGGGAAGTTGTCTCTGGGTAACTTTCTGGGTCATTTATGACCCTCCAAATTCAAACCAAGGGATTGGAACTCTGATTCCAGATTCCACAGGCCCGGGATTCCTGAGGCCTGAATATTGCCAGTGAGGTCTCTCTGGCCTTTGCCAGATGCTTCCAGCTCAAGAACTCTGGGGTCCTGTGAGTCCTTGGATGTATAACCTTGGGGGCGGTACTGGCTCTTCACCCCTCAGCTTGTGTGTTATTAAAAGCAACCTATTGACAACCTTCCCGGGTTGCATATGGGGGAAACAGCTGGGAAATAAATATCGTGTATACGACAAGGATAACTGCAGTGGTCATCCCTCAGTAGGAATCCTCTCTCTAACTCTCCTTCTGTAGGAATAGGCAGGCATTTGAGAAAACTCTACCAAGAAGGTAGTGCCCCGCCTCCACGCTCCTGTCCACACTCTCAATGCGTGCTCACAGATATGTAGCTCTCTCCACTTGGAGACCAACCGTGATTTAGTGGGCTGTTCTCTCCTCCCATGCCAGGCCCCCCTCCCTGTTCCATGGGTGGCACATCACAGATGGTGGTCGGTGACATCAGCAGGGCTTCCCTGATTCCAGGGAGCTTCCTGAGCACCAGCGTCCCCTGGTTTCCCACCATCCTTTACCCGCCACCTCCCCGCAGGCCCCAGATGTGATGTCACTCTCTACTTCCCAGAGTGAACAGCCCTCAGAGGGAACACCCCTACTCTGCCCCCGCCCCTCGCTTCCCCTCCATCCCAGAGTTCCATTTAAGGAGGTCCTCCTCCTGTCTAGGGCACTAACGCTCTGACTCCTCGGGAAAACCAGCTGCTATTTATGATTCTCCCCCTTCTCCCTCCTATACCTTCCGTATCAGTCAGGGAAACAGAACCACCAATAGGATGTGTGTCTATATCTATACTTATATCTGTATCTGTAGGTATATCTATATCTATATCTGTAATGAAGTTTGTACTAAGGAATTGGCTCACATGATCGTGAGGGCTGCAAATCTGAACTCTGCAGGGTGGGCAGGTTGGTGGAGGCCCAGGGAAGACTTGATGTTGCAGCTTAAGTCTGAAGGCATCTCTTCGTTGGGGGACCTCAGTCTTTTTTGCTGAAGGCCTTCAGCTGATTGGATGAGGCCCACACATGTTATGAAGAGTAATCTTTGCTCAAAGTCGACCATCTCAAATACTAATCTCATGGGAAAAGTATCTTCACAGCACCATCTGGACTGATGTTTGACCAAATGTCTGGGTACCATGGCCTGGCCAAGTTGACACACAAAAAATGAACCATCATATCATTAGTCATAACCATGGTCAACAGTTATTGTGTGTTTACTCAGTGTACTGTACTAAGCTCACCACATGCAATATCTTATTTAATCCCCTCAATAATGCCGGGAGGTAGATCCTGTTGTTATTCTCATTTTACAGAATGAGGACATCAAGTTCACAGTGAGTGGCAGACTCTGATTCAAACCCAAGTCTGACGAACTCAGGAGATTATGCTTTTACTCTCTAAACTACACAACCTCCCAACTGCACTCCTGATTCCCTACTTTTGTTCTATGATTGAAATCTCTCTGATTAAACTAAACAAAAATGTCCCATTATTTCTTTCCTCTCATTCCCAGGGAAATGCCTTTAAAAAGGTTGCCCACTCTTGGTGTTTCCAGTTCTTACCCTTCCTCACCCCATGGCCTCCCCCGCAGACTCCAGAACGAGGAAACCGTATTGACCAAGGTCATGGATGATGTCCATATTATGAAAGCCAGTGGACGTGGCCTTCCAACTATGTATTTATCATAACATAGTAGCAATTGTTCATTGTTAAAAAAAAATACTAGGAAAGCACTTCTGGTGAAGATGGTGTTGGTGTAAATAAACATTTGTGGCACCCGTTCTGCTATTAACACATAACAGTTACAGTATAAATAATACTTTGAAAAACTGAAGATATAAAAAGGTATAACTGAGCTCACAGAGAAGAGAATCATCTTTGAAGACCAGAAAGAGAATTAAAACACACAGCAGTGAGTGAGGCTAAGCCCTGGGCCTGCTGGCTCTGGGGCAGAAGCAGGCAGAGATGAGCAGGCTCTGGCTCCTGTATGTAACTAAGCTAGACTGGCTCCCAGGAAACAGGGACTAAACATGTTCCAGGTGAGGCAGGGGCCAGGGTCGAACTTAAGGCTGAAAGTAGGACTAATGGTTTCTCTGCTTAGGATGAGAGACTGATAAGCCTTCTCCTAACCGGTGCTCAAGGCTATAGCTTATGTAAAGCCGAATGTCTAGGTGGGAGGTGACCAGGACAACACAGGAGCCAGAACCTGAACTGAGCAATCTGCTCACCGAGTGAGCCACACCCAGTGTCCATTAGCAAGAGCTACAATCATCAATCTAAGGTTCAGTTAGAGGGAGGGCTGATCAAGGAAGCTGTGAAACTAGACAAGGAAAGGAGAAGAGTGGAGAGAAAAAGAAGAAAAGAGAGAAAGGGCTCAAGCTTAAAACGACTCGGCAAACCAAAAATCCAAAAGACAAAAAGAAATCTGTCTTTTCAGATAATAACCAACAAATCAATATTGATAAATTGTTCACTTCGGGTGAAACTAAGATAATAGAACAGTCTGCAAAAGAATTTTAAATAAATGTGTTTAAGGCTTTTAAAAAGAAAGTGGGGCTTCCCTGGTGGCGCAGTGGTCGAGAGTCCGCCTGCCGATGCAGGGGACACGGGTTCGTGCCCCAGTCCAGGAAGATCCCACATGCCGCAGAGCGGCTGGGCCCGTGAGCCATGGCCGCTGAGCCTGCGCATCCGGAGCTTGTGCTCCGCAACGGGAGAGGCCACAACAGTGAGAGGCCCACGTACCGAAAACAAAACAGAACAAAACAAAAACCAAAAAAAAAAAAAAAAGAAAGTGAATGAATAATATGAGATGCGTAAGATTTAAAATTGTAAAACAAAAATAGCCAGAAAGGAACTTTTTTTAATTTTTTATTTATTTATTTATTTGGCTGTGTCAGGTCTTAGTTGCGGCACACAGGATCTTTGTTGCAGCATGCGGGATCCTTTGTTGCGGTGTGCAGGCTTCTCTCTAGTTGCAGCGTGGACTCTAGAGTGCGTGGACTCAGTAGTTGTGGCACACAGGCTTTGTTGCCCCCCGGCAAGTGGGATCTTAGTTCCCCAACCAAAGATTGAACCCACGTCCCTTGCATTAGAAGGCAGATTCTTAACCACTGGACCACCAGGGAAGTCCCACTCCCCCAGCTACTCCCAGTTTCTTCTGGATCCTTCCATAGATATTCAAAAACATATACAAGCATATACATATAGGCTTAGGAAGGTGCATAACAATGTGTGTAGTATGCTACCCTTGGCATAAAAAAGTTATAAGGAACATATAAAGTTTCAATTAATAATATATGTTGAAGATTTTCCTTCCTTTTTTTTTTTAATGGCTGCTTGGTATTAATTGTGAAACTTTAGAAGCATTCCATTAAAATCAGGAACAAGACAAGAATGCCCACTTCCAACCAACTAACTATTCAATATTTTACTGGAGCTCCTTGCCGAAACAATGAGCGGTATAATAATTGGAAGGGAAAAGACAAAACTCTTTTTATTTGCAGGTAGAACAATCATCTGTGTAGAAACCCCAAGAAAAACCCCAAGAAAATCCACTGTCAAATTATTACAATGTATAAATGAGTTTAACAAGGTTGCTTCATGCAATCATTTTAAAAAGGATTGTTTTTATAAAGACCAATAACTAATTCAAAATTTTAATTCGAAAACAAAATCTCATTCATAGCGCCCTGGGTCAGATCACCATGAAAAATAAAGAGAAAAGAATATGGTGCTGGCAGGCTCCAATTGGGAAAATGCCAATAAAAGATTTTTTATCGGGTTTCTTCATGTGCCCGTGCCTTGGCCAGTGATGCTGGTGGTGGGGCGACTGGGGGAAGATGGGGTCTGTGATTGACAGTCTATGGTATATTACACATGGCTGAGGCAAGCAAGAAGCAATTCTCTCAAAATGGATGGGAAGCTTCAGTACCAAAAGCATTTTTTATCTGCCACACGTCTGTCTCCCCAGCAATCACTGAGCTCCTTAATGGCAAAGGAAATGTTTTATTGTTCCTACAGTTCCTGAGCTTAGTGCTGTGCCTTACATGTCACAGAGCCTCAGTAAATGACCAAAGAATGAGTGAGTGAGTGAGTGAGTGGAAGCCAGGACCAGCCAGCCTGGAGCATCCTCTCCTCTCCCCAAGGCCACTTGGAATCCCACAGTTTGAGACAGAAGTCCTTCCCCAACCAGACCCCAAATGAGTGAATGGGAAAGGAGAGAAGTAGCAATTGACTACTTTCCTCATCGATGGGACCCCTTTGGAGGACAAATGTGACCATCACCTAAAGCACCTTGCAGGGGGATCACTGCTCAGAACTCTATTCCCATTGAGCTTGGCTGCCTCCAGCAAGGCTACTGGCTTCTGGGAGTGTAGGGCCCTGTGCTCTTGGGAAATAAGGACAATCTTTCATCCTGCCCAGCAATTTTGGGGGAGAGAGGGGGAACTGATTCTCTTTCATTTTGTGGCCTGGGGGAATAAGTGATCCAGCTTTTTAGTGCCCCTCAGTCCTGTGCTCTTTTTTTTTATTTTTTTTTTATTGGAGTAGAGTTGATTAGCAATGTTGTGTTAGTTTCAAGTGTACAGCAAAGTGATTCAGTTATACATGTACATGTCTCTGTTCTTTTTCAAATTCTTTTCCTATTTAGCTTGTTACAGAGTATTGAGCAGAGTCCCCTGTGTTGGTATGTCAGCTATCACTAGGTAGACACACATGAAGAAGAAAGAAAGAAGAAAGAAAGAAAGAAAGAAAGAAAAGAAAGAAAGAGAAAAGGAGACAAAAATTAACATTTGAATATGCCAAATTGGAGGAATCTTTTTGGAGCAGGGAATGCTAACGTGTTTGCCCCAGCCATCCCTCTGCCTTAACACCTCATTGTCTTCTTCCAATGCCTGTGCTCCCTGGAGAAGCCTTCCAAGACTATCCGCTCTAGACTCTGAACTCCTATAGCACTGTCATGAATATCTGATTCTTTTTTTCTGCCCCACATTTTTTCCTTTTGGGGACTTTCCTTCCTTCCAGCACTTTGGGATTCTGATGCACTGTCAAAGGAGGGCCAGGATTCCCCCACCACATGAATGGACATAAAACTCAGGCTGACCAATCAGAGTGCCCTGTTCATGGGACACAGTGATTGGTCCAGAGGTGGGCAAAGGACCAATATGGGTCCTAGGAGAGAGAGGGTCTCCCTCCTTCTGAAGGACCTTGGCTGGAGCTGATGGACATCCCCTTTTCTAGGACATGGAAAAACAGTGCCAGAAAATGAGGCCACACAGAAGAAAACAAATCTGAGAGCTGCCCAGAGAAAGTCCTGATGAATCCAAGAGTGCCCTGGATTCAGCCGTACCTGAAGGCAAATGACTACATGACTCTAGCACTTGGGCCAGTAAATTTCCCTTTTGCTTGGACTACTTTGAATTTGGGTTCCTGTCACTTAAACCAAGGGTCCAACCAACTCAGCCTCTAATTTTCAGGACAAGTCGTGTGGCACATATCAGGGCAACCAGCAAGGCTGGTTCCTGTGAATGTCCCACATCTTCTCTAGAAAGCCTTGGTTCATGTCTGTTCTGTGTCGGGGCAATCAGGCCAGGACCCTGGTTTCTTTCAGCATAAGCCTCTCTTTTTTGGCACTTTTTTTCTTCCATATAGTCAATCGGGCTTTGATGCTAAAATAATTTAAAGGCACATCAAATTGCTGAAGGTCGCTTATGCAGAATTTCCAGCGTTTGCTGGCTTTGTCTGTAGCCTTTCGCTATATTGATATACATTTGTCAACACTGTCTCCTTCCTCACCTCTCCATCTAGGCCACAGGTGTGCACAGCCTCACCACCTCATTCCCTGAATGCCTCCCTCTCAACCTGAGGCCTCATGTGAAGACAGCTCTTGCAGCTTCAGGAGTCCTGCTTGCAAACTCTGTGTAAGGCCCCAGGGGCCCCCAGATTTAAGGCACCACTGGGTGTTCTCTGAAGCTGGAGGTGTTACCTCTTGTCTGCGGTCATAGTTCAAGGAGTTGGGGAACAGGGGTCTCCACCTTACTTAATCACCCCTTTTATCATGCGAGCACTCACTCCAGAGCCTGCCATGTTTCCCTAGTGCTACCCATAGAAACTGCCCCACTTAGGCTAACTTCCTTCCTGCATATTCTCTCTCCACACTCCAGACCGGTTGGCTGGCCCACTCCCTGCCTCGTAAAAATGCCAAACTCATTCTCCTCTTAAGGCTTCTGTACTTGATGCTCTCCCTGTCTAAAATACCCTTCTTTCTTCTTTCTCCCACCTCCAATCCTAGAAAGCCCACTTTAAGTTCCACCTCTTCCATACAGCCCTCCCTGATTCTTTCTGAGTCTCCTTACCTACAATTTATCCTTTTTCTGTATAATAGTTGTTCCATAATCAGAACTACACAGCTATCATCTAATTGTGGCACATTGTGGGATTTGACTCCATCCATCCTGCCTCCTAACTGGATTATATGCTCCCTGATGGTAAGGACCATCACTTGCCCATCTTTTATTTCCCTCCCTCCATCTCAGCATCTGGCAGGAGATAGTTTCTTTTTTTTTTTTTTTTTTTTTTCTTTTTGCGGTACGCGGGCCTCTCACTGCTGTGGCCTCTCCCGTTGCAGAGCACAGGCTCCGGACACGCAGGCTCAGCGGCCATGGCTCACGGGCCCAGCCGCTCCGTGGCATGTGGGATCTTCCCGGACCGGGGCACGAACCCGTGTCCCCTGCATCGGCAGGCAGACTCTCAACCACTGCGCCACCAGGGAAGCCCAGGAGATAGTTTCTTATACTTACCTGATCATAAGCATCACTTTAGGAATCTGTTTTAGAAATACAGATATCATGACTTGTCTCCCCGAGACTCTGACTTAGTAGGCTTGGGGTAAGATGCTGGGACCTGGATTTTCAAAAGTACCATGATATAAGCTTTTATTGAGGCAAGTTTCAAAAACAAGGCATTAGAGTGAGCATATTGCCAACACCCAGATTAAGACATATCTGACAAACTCAAGTGTTTTTATGAAAACAAAGTACAAGATATTTGAAATGTATGAGGGTTTGGAGATCCCAGGGCGTGAGGTTCTCCTGCACGTGGTGATGTCACCCCACTTTGGAGGTTATACAGTGTGCTGGCTGAGAGAATGGGCTTGGCGGTGACAAAGGTTTGAATCTGCCTCAGCCACTCATAATGAGACTTTGGACAATATATCTAACCTCTCTGAGTCTGTTTCCTCATCTGTTGATTGAAAAGAACAATGAGAGCCACTTCCCAGGATTTCTGTGAGAATGAAACAAGGTCTTATGCAAAAAGCACTCAACTCCATGCCTGGCACAGAGTAAGTATTTGTTACGTATTTGTAGCAAGTACAAGTACTGAAGCTGGGACACCTGCCAGGCTGGAGGCGGTTGCAGAAAACACTTTGTTGGTGGGGCACGTTCTCCACTCCTTCTTTTGTTTGTTTCCATGGGGGAACTCTTAGTCCTAATACCAGTGCTTTACCCCCTACTAGAGGGGGTACAGGGAGCCACAACAGCATGAAGTGACTGAAAGGAAGACTGAGAAGTTGTACTCTATTTATTTTGCAACAGTAACATACATTCACAATAGTAATATGCTCCCAGCTTTGTATCCTTGCTGAGTTAGAGAACCTTTTCCTTCCTCGATCCATATTTATGCAGCATCACAACTGGAAATAATTGCTTGTCTTTGGGCACTGTGTGTCCCCTTGGCCTACCTTTGATCACAAAAGATTAGGAGGCAGCTATGGCTAGAGGACAGAAGGCCTGATCTTCTCTGCTCCTGATGCCAGAGGAAAAACTATGACCAAGACCTGGCCCGGGCCAGGCTAGTCAGGCTACCCGGTGGTATCATTTAAGACAGAAAAACTCAGGCTGTGAAAATGTACTGACTGTGTCTTATACGAGGCAGGGGGACAAGACTGCAGCCCAGTGTGTAGGATGGGGTTTCTCTTCCAAGCAATAGGTTAATTGGTCAATGGATCCATGAGTCAATGAATCAATGGGCTTTTTCCTACAAGCAATAGTTTACCGATCATTTTGGGCCAGGAAAAGGACACAGTCTTAGTCTAGAGAGCAGGAAACTTTCCTCTTCTCTTAGGGACCAAAGGGCAGTTAGACATACAGTGATGGGAGACAACACCTGGGAAGTGACATTCTGAGGGAAGTTCATGGCGCCATTTTGGGAACAGGAGTGCCATGGTCCCATGTCACCTGGAGTTCTGCCAAGGAGGTGGGGATGCCGAGCTCAGGCAGTAGTCATAAAGCCCTCTCTGGTTTATGACTCTGTTGCCCTAAAGCTCAACAAAACTTTACAAGAAGAATTTGCTGGTGGGAAAAATTTAGCAGAGAATTATCCCCTCTTATTCTAGGGGTCTTAGCAGCAGCCACCAACAGAGAAGCTGGTGGGGGGAACCAAAGAGGCCTTCCTGGAGGAGGTGGTACTGGGCTGGCTTGTCAATCAGCTTATGTCACTGAGCCAAATGCTTGTAATTGGCTTCGGAGCTCACCATTGACCCCACAGTCCATCTCATGATCCTCAGAATTGACCTCCGACTGCCTCACCAGGATAATTTCAGGGTCCAGAAATTCTGACTCCCAACCCCCTCACATCTGCTGTCGACTGGATCTTCCTCCCCTCCTCATGCAGGGCCATTTCCCTGGCCTTGGCTTCCCCTTTGGCAAAACTGCATTCTCCCTCCACAAGCCCTGACACATGCTCAGAAAAGACAGGGTTCTTGTGGGTCCAGCCTGCCAGGGGCAAGGTTTGCCAGAGCTATACTGGAGCCAAGCGGGTGACCTGTGAGTGAGCAATGGGACTGCACTGGACCCAGTTCCAGGCTGGAAGGTGAGGCAGCCTCCCAGCGATTTCCTCTAACCTCAGGAGCGAGTCAGTAGCTGGCAGTTCACATGAGGTCCCCCTGACATCTCCGGTCAGGAATGCAGCTTGCTGGGGATTCTGAAGCAAAGAGCAGGGGGGAAAGTGATTAGCAGGCAGGACCATCAGCGTGCACCCAGGGACCTCGGTCTGCCTTAGCGAGTGAAGGCTCTGCCCTCGGCCGGCTCTCAGCTGAGCATCCTGGGGCTCATGTGCGGTGGACATGGGCCTTCCAGGACCCTTTGACCACCTGAGTCCTGGCAGAGCGAGACTCTGGCACCCCAGCTTTGTTTTCAACTTCGTAAATCCTTGAATCTGACAATAGGGGGAGGAAATGGTGGCTGAAAGCAGATCCATACTTGCAGTTTTGCTGGCTGTGCCAACATTTACAGTTTGCAAACATTTGGTAAAAGGATCCAAGGATGGCATAGGGGAGGGGTGGCTTGGCTCAGTTTGCATGGGTGCTCTGGATTTTGATCATGTACTGGTTGGGAATATATTCATCCCGCTGGGGGCTTGAGGGCACAAGAACAGTACTTCTTAAACTTTAATGTGCCTAGGAATTACCAGGGCTCTTGTTAAAATGCGATTGTGTTTCAGTGTTTGGGTGGATCCCAAGTTTCTGCATTTCCAGGAAGCCCCCAGCATCAGTGGGACCTCACACTGAGAAGGAAAGGGCCAGAAGGCTCTGCAGCTATTGCTATGGGGTCAGGACTTGGAATTTCCAGGAACAGGGCTCCCAATAGCACCCTCATTATAATGAGCAGCTGACTCTCTGCCTGGGCCACTTAGCCCCCACCAGCAGACCCCCTACCCAAGCTTGGGAACCCAATCCCTTGAGAGATACATAAGATGATAAATGTTAGGATGGGGTTTTCGGGGTCATTATTCCCCTTTACCCACTCTGATTTGTCCTCTAAGTGTTAGATTCTCCTCTGCAGCTTCCAGGGCTGACCAATCGTCCTGGAATGCCCAGTTCATTGACTGCAGCACTAATGAATAGAGAACTCCTCCCTACTCCTCCAGACTCAGCAGTGTCACCTTTTCTGGGACCGAACTGAAAAGAGTAATTGCCTCTTCTAGGCCACTACTCTGACCTAGATTGTATAAGCATGATACGTGTCACAGTGTGATTGCGATGATGCATCTATGTAACTGTCACTTCTGCAATCCTTGAGGGTGGGAATAATAATGCAGTGTCTGGTGCATATCATATATTTGTTGAATCAGTTATGCATTATTCCCAATCTCTCTTTCTCAGGAGGCCCCAACCTCACTTCCTCGGAGACATCTCTAGGTTAAATAGCACCAATTTTCTCCAACCTCCACCCTCCCTGTTCAGGGGAGTTAAAGACATTGACTATCAACCTTGGCTCTGTTTTAGAATTAATGCAGGTGTTTTAAAAATACTGACTCTGGGGCTTCCCTGGTGGCACAGTGGTTAAGAATCCACCTGCCAATGCAGGGGACACAGGTTCGAGCCCTGGTCCGGGAAGATCTCACATGCCGCAGAGCAACTAAGCCTGTGGAGCCAAAACTACTGAGCCTGCGCTCTAGAGCCTGCGTGCTGCAACTACTGAAGCCCACGCACCTAGAGCCCGTGCTCCGCAACAAGAGAAGCCACTGTAATGAGAAGCCTGTGCACCTCAACGAAGAGTATCCCCCGCTCGCCGCAACCAGAGAGAGCCCACACACAGGAACAAAGACCCAATGCAGGCAAAATTTAATTAATTAATTAATTTTTTAAAAATACTGACTTTAATCCTCAGAGAGTCTGACTTATTTGATCTGGGGTGTGGCCTGGGCTTCAGGATTTTTAAAAACTCCTCTATGATTCTCACATGTGGACAAGTTTGGAAACCACCGGAGGCAGGAATTGTAGGTTAACACCCAGCACTTCAGCCTCAGGTGAACACTGCCATCAGGCCCCTTCTAATCATGGGTCCCCCAGTGCTGGAGAGCAGGCTCTTTCTTACCTTGGGCTTGAAACTAAGCTCCTTCTGATGAAGGGAGGCCTTAGGACTACATAGATCAGGAACTAGTGGCTGGCATAAGACCGACCTGGGTTCAAATCCCAGCTCCACCATTTAACTAGAGGTTTGACTTGAGGCCATTTTCTCAGTCTCTCTGAGCCTTGGTTTCCTAACCAATAAAATGGGATAATGGTCTATTAGTTTCTACTGGGCAATAAACCATCCCCAAAACTTAGTTGCTGAAAGCACAACATTTAAGCTTTCTCGAAACTCTGTGGGATGGCTGGTCTCTCTTCTGGTCTGGACTGGCTCTGCCAGGGCTGGATGGCCTAGGATAGCCACCCCAGATGTCTGGCAGTTGGCTTGATGTCAGCTGGGGTGATAGAGGTGACTTGGCTGGTGTGTGCATCCCCCATCATCCAGCAGGCTAGCCCAGGCTGGTTCACATGATGGCGGTCATGGGGTTCTGGAAGCTGCAAGGGAAGGAACCAAAATGTACTTTTCATGCCTCTGTTTGCTAATGTTCCGTTGGTCAAGGCTAGACAAGGCCAGTCCAGAGTCAGTGTGGGAGAAATACCAACATAGCTCACCTTGCTATACCTATGTACATAAAATAAATAAAATGAAATTAAATATAAAATAAAATAAAAACCCCATTGGTGCTCCGGCCCCAGCAACTAGGACCTTCCTGGTCTTTTCCTTAGTACTCATGTGCTCATAATGATAATAAAGGTCACAGTATTTGAGCCCCAGGAGTTAAGTCACTGACAAAAATTTCTTTGATGCTCAGGCCATAATTTTTGTGGCAAATGTTTCCTTGCAGGTTAGGTCATTAATTCATCTCAGTGAAAATTTTAAAATGAGTGCAAATGCCTCCCACCTTTCTTCCCAGGAGCTTTATCATCCACTGGGAGAGGCATGCAGATAAACGGAACCCAAAGTCCACTTGAACTTCAGATTTATGTCTGTCTGCACGTGTTTTCTCTGCTTTTGCCTGTGTCAACCTGCGCACAGAAATCCTTCCCCTTCAAAGTTCCACATCTGACAAATGTGTTTGTGAGCAATGGCGATTTTACTGGAGGCTTCACTGAGGAAACCAAAAAAGGGGCACCTGGTACCCATCATAGTCATCAGCTTAAACAGCCCATCTAGATGTTTCTGTTCTTCAAAGCTTCTCTTTTGCTCACTTCCAGGAGAGTTTTACCCTCTTACCTTCCTGACACTTCCCTGGAGCAACCTGCAGCCTCACTAGCTCCCTTCCCCTCTTCCCAGGTTTTCTTGCAGAACTGCCATTCCTCTTTGTCATGCAAAGCAACACAGCTCTCTCTCAGCTCTCGCACATCAAAATATTTCTTCTTCTTCTATTTGCAAAATTAGACCCACCCACCTTAGAAGTCAGGATAGGAACCATCCTGTGCACTTCCAGATCTTATCCCTTACCTCATCCCAAAGGACTTACTGAATGATTTATTCTGGTGTTTTCCCCAAGGAGACTTTCATGAGTAAAACTTTTCTCCATCTTCTTACAACCACTTCTAATATCAAGCATTTTGAATTTTGTGCAAGAGCAACAGGAAAGAGTGACACTTTCTAATGAAAGCATGAAGGAAGGCTTCCTGGAGGAGGTGACATTTGAACCAAGCTCTAAATGAAACTCCTTCGAGAAAGATAGTTAGTACTTTTAAAACTAATTTAAAACTAATGATTTTAAAATGTGTTCATCCTTCTGATCACTTAGTCTAATTCCTCAGGCCCCTGTTACACCCCTTCATGCAATCCCCCACCCCATCCTGATATTCACTCTTAATTAGAGACTGGACTAAAGGAGTTAACATGAGTTCCTTTTTTAGATAGTTATCAGGAGGGGAAAAGAGGCCCAAGTTCTCCCTATTCATGTCATACGAAACATGGAAAAGAATCTTGGCCCTATAGTTTCAATTGCTCCCCTCAAATTGTCTGTGTGTCATGGTTACTTTGGTTTTTGTTTGGCAGGGATTTATTGTTGTTTTTCACATGCTTTGGATCTAGACTAATCTTGGCACTTAGATGTCCCCCTGGCCTCACAGAATAAGATGCCTGGAATTGGTCATCAGAACAAGCCAAGGACTGCAAAGAAATTCCTCAGTAATTACTACATTATTTGATTCTTTGCGTCAAAAATGAGTTAGGTGAAAGAATTCATTCATCTCTTACTACACTGAGAGACAGAGGCAATTTTCCTCATAGGACTCAGGGCTAAAATAGATTGTCTCCTAGACTCCCCTGCCACATTTAGCTGAAACTGAAATTCAGGGGGAAAAGATCTTCCTTTTAAGAATATCATCTCCTGAAACAAAAACATGAGTTTAACAGTCCACTTGGAAGATGCAAAACATTAATTTCACAAGGCATTTTGAAAGGTGTGTGTGCACGCGTGTGTTTTTAGGCTTCTTTCAGTTGCAAGATAAAACAACCCAACTGAAAATGGGGGTTTCAGTTGTTCACATAACAGAAAAGTCCATGGTAGATCAGCCTTCAGTCATGGCTAGATCCAGATGACGTTGTGTGAGTTTTTTTCCCTCTCAGTCACTCAGCTCTACTCTTCTTGTCAGACAAGCTCTTCCCACACGGTGTCATTATGACCACCAGCAGCTTCAGACTTAATCCTGCCAGCTTCAAAACCCTGGAGAAATAGATGTGCTTCGTTCCCAATAGTCTTTGCAAAAGTCTCAGGCTTCTGTCTTGATAACCTAAAGGGATATGTCCATCCCTACACCAATTTTGGTGACTCTGATTGGTCAGGCCTTGATCACACACTCCTGAAGCAAGGTGAGTGAGGCAAACCCCAACCAAACTACAGGGACTAAACTTTGGGGGAGGACTGATTCTCCAAAGAAGAAGTAGATGATATTCCCAGAAAGGACAATGATTGGGCAAAACCAAGAGATGTCCATTACAATAAAATGCCTACTTAATGGTGAAATAACTAGAATGGGGAAAAAAGGAAGGCAGCTGGTAGGGTGCAGGCAAAGAGCCATGGATAGGTCTGTACTAAGCAAATTTAGGTTGGCAGGCCTGATTTTCAAACCAGTTGCATTGACTATTAGTAAAAATGATAATGTCTCAACACCTAGACATTTCTTTCTAAATTTCATCTGAGTGTCCACTAATGGCTGACGTTTATGAATGTCACTGTCAACCGGGGTTGCTGGTCGATGACAGGCAGGCAGCCTGGTGAGCAGGCAGCTGTCCATCAAGACTGAAGGAAAGAGATTCAAAAGCCAAGGCGGAGAGAAATAGGGAACTTGGCCTGTGCAGTGCACCATGAGGGAAGGAGGGGAGGGGAGAAACCTCGGCAATTTGTTTTTAATATTTTGCTTGTTCTGGATACCGGGAAAGCTGCATATATTGGCTTCTGACTTATGAAAACAGAGGGGAGCCAGGCTGGAAACCTGGCCGTGTTTCCATGCACAATTAGGTTTGTTTGTTTAGGTCTCTTTTTATTTGTTTTCAGATGACTCAGATAGGAATACTGCAGGCCTTTCAAAGCAAAGTGTTCTTATATGTATTTTGGGTCTAGGGTTTCGCCAAGTGCAGAAAGCCTTGGCTTCCTGAGGTTATTTTCCTATCCAAGGGTTTTTCAAACTTTCAAGTGGAGCTGGAAGAAGGCCGTTGCAAACCAGGTTATTTTTCTTAGCAGACCCCAGCCTGGGGTTTCAGGGGGGACAGGGATCGCAAACATATAAACACAAATCTCCCCAAACAGCATACAGGGCACCCATTGTGTGGATCTCCGGCACGGCCTCTGCTGACAGCTTTACCATCTGCACACTTAGTCCTCTCTGGAAACCTCTTTGTGAGTCTGCCGCCTTCTCTCCAGACATAGCGATGGACTCTCCCTTGAAATCTTTATCTGCCTATAAACCGTTCAGCTTTCAAGCCTTCCCACTTTCATTGCCGCGGGTTGGGGTCTGACACCTCCGGTGAAATACAGAGATATTTACCATCTGGGAAGCTGCCGAGCGCCTGGCTGAGTTCCTCTGCCTAAGGGGAGCGACTCCGCAGAGATGGATTGCTCCTGGTCAGTTGAACCCACATCCAAGGCATTGGG
The DNA here is from genome assembly GCF_964341445.2 of Mesoplodon mirus. Classification (NCBI taxonomy): domain Eukaryota; kingdom Metazoa; phylum Chordata; class Mammalia; order Artiodactyla; family Ziphiidae; genus Mesoplodon; species Mesoplodon mirus. The sequence continues at coordinate 176,332,394 of NC_138977.1, forward strand.
AAGAGCCTTTGGAGGCGCTGGGCAGTGGCCTTTCCCCTCCCCTTTGAGCAAAATGCAAACCAGACGACGGCGAGGACCACTCCGGGGTCCCTTCTTGGAGGCTTCTTCCCAGTAGCCCTGCCTCTGTGGGATAAGTCAGAGGACAGAGACAGCCCAAGGAGTCCTGGTTGTTTTCAAATACTAAGAGTTTATGTAGGTGGCAGAAGCAGGTTTCCTAAACTCCTTGGAAGCTAGATCCCAGCCTAAGAATCTGAGTCAGTCTCCCCTGCTCGGCTTGTCCATGTTAAATGGAGGAGACCGGCCGGCGTGCTGGCCAGAGAAGCACTTTATACTGAGTCACTGCAGCAAAAGTTTTGTTAACCACGATTTGGTTTTTCAATGCTCCGCTCCCTCTGAATGAGTCTGTAAACTCTTCTGCTTTTAAGACTCTCCTCCTTCAGTGTTTGAAGTTTGAAACCTCCCGAAGCTTTTAGGAGAAAGATTTGTTCTATCGAAATTTACACGTCTCAGGAATTTCTTTCCAAACCACTGTCTTCTAGAGCTATATCCCGGGGCCAAATGAAATTCTGCCCCATCTCCTGCACCCGCTACTGCTCCACTGCTGGGCCATGACAGGCGGCGCTGGGACAATGGCCCTGTGTCCTAGAAGCTGGGGGTGCAAGTAGTTTAGCAGAGAGGTGAGCCCAGGAAGCATGTGAGGGAGAGAGGAGGTGGCTCTGGGCCGCTGGAGCTCAGTCCTGCCGGGCACCCTGTGACAGACTGCGTGCAATATGACTCCGATCGGCCCACCGACGCGCAAGGAAGCTGCCCCTGGTGTTGGGGTCTGCTCCTGGCGTGCTAGCTCCCTGGAGCACAGTGCAAGCCACTCTTGCAGCCAGAGGATGTCCTCAGGAGGAGAGAGCCCCAGGCCAGCATGGAACTCTCCGGAGACCACTTCCGGGGTAGGGTGAGGGTCTATGGAAGGGGCACCAGCCGTGTCTACAGCATCTGCTGTACCCTAAGGTGACATAAGGAAGGGCACAGTTATCAGAAAGAGACAGGATTATTCTCCCTGGACTGTGTTTACTAAGGCAGGGAAGTGGGCGAATATGAATACCTGTTAACACTAGGCGAAACAGCAAGGGCTGAAAAGCAAAAGGCTTCGGTTCCACTCTCAGTTTGCTGTTTATCCATTTACTTAGCAGATATTTACAGCTGGCCCACCTGCGTCAGGCTGTGTGCTTGGTGCTGGGGTTCAGTGGGGGGCAAGCCAAGCTCTGTCTCTGCCTTGGAAGACGGCAGTCTAGTGGCGGGTGCAGACAAGCAAGTAGTTAATGCAAGTGAGTATGGCAGCAGGCCGGAGGGCCCCCTCATCTAGGCTGGTAGGGTCAGGTGTCTCTTCCTTGAGAAGGGAGGGGAAGAGTATTCCAGCGAGAAGGAGCAGAATGTGAGAATGCCTGGAGGCACCAGTGCACGTGTACAGAGTCGGGGCTGTTCTCTAGTAGGTGGTGAGTGGGAGTGAGGCGCGATAAAGATGGACGCCAACAAAGACCAGATCGTACAAGACCTTGGCGGCCACTTCACAGCGTTTATGCTGTGTACCAGCGCAATGGGGAATGGCCTGGTATTATTGCTATTGTTATTCTTTAATTAACATTTATCAATACTTATCTGTTTCATTGCCTCTTGAATCCCACCTCTTCCTTCTGAGTTCAATTCCTTTCTTCCTGAAGACCGTCTTTTAGTAGCTCTTCACTGATGGCTGTGAGTGATGAACTCGCTCAGTCAAGGGTGGATCCAGTTTTCTTGGAGCCTGCAGCTTATGGAATTTGGGGGCCTTCTTTAAGAGAAACAATGCCAACTATAAATACACGACTAAGAATGAAAGTAAATATTGATGTGGTGGAGGGTTAATTTGGGAGATTGGGACAGACACATACACACCACTATATATAGAATAGATGACTAATAAGAACCTACTGAGGGGCTTCCCTGGTGGCACAGTGGTTAAGAATCCGCCTGCTAATGCAGGGGACACGGGTTCAAGCCATGGTCCAGGAAGATCCCACATGCCGCGGAGCAACTAAGCCCGTGCGCCACAGCTACTGAGCCTGCGCTCTAGAGCCCGCGAGCCACAACTACTGAGCCTGCGTGCTACAACTACTGAAGCCCGTGCACCTAGAGCCCGTGCTCTGCAACAAGAGAAGCCACCGCAATGAGAAGCCCGTGTGCTGCAACAAAGAGTAGCCCCCGCTCACCACAACTAGAGAAAGTCTGCGTGCAGCAGCGAAGACCCAATGCAGCCAAAAATAAAAATTAATTAATAAAAACAAAAAAAGAAAGAAAAGAACCTACTGAATAGCACAGGGAACTCTATTCAGTACTCTGTAATGACCTATATGGGAATAGAATCTAAAAGAGTGGAAATATGTGTATGTATAACTGACTCACTTTGCTGTACAGCAGAAACTAACACAACATTGTAAATCAACTATACTCCAATAAAAAAAAAAATTTTTAAAGCACACTTAAAAAAAAGAAAGTAAATATTGACAAGAAAAGAAATCTCAACAGAGTTTAGAAAGCTGACAAATAAGACAAACAGCATAAAACCAGAAAAATAACTTTTTTATTAATTACCTATAATATTTTCTAACTTCTCCTCATGATGGTGGCATTGGAAAGACCATAGGCCTTTTGGGGTTTGAGTAGGAGGATGATGAGTTTGCCTACATTTATTTTGGGTTTCATGGGATATGTTAGGTGGTTTTCAGTCATTTCCGTGTATAATTTAGTTATTACGGGGCATACAGATTTTGGAATGTCTTCCAGAAATACTCCTACCATCCAAATGTTGCCTTGCCTGGCACACAGTGTCAGAGGTTGGATGGAGATGCAAAAAATCCTACAATGCCTGGCACCAAAAATATGTGGATGGCTGAGAAACAAGGTTTAAGATGTATAGAGCCATATATAATATTCTAGTCTGTGGAAAATTCTCCTAATATCAGAAATGTAGATGATTCATTCTTATTCAATATCTAATCAAAATGGAAGTTTTCTTCCATTAAGAATATATTTGATAATACAGTGTATACAATTATAAATATACTACATATTTACATGCGTATGTGAAAGAAATTCTGTAGAGTTTTTCCCAAAGTTGACAACAATACTAAATATTTACGTGACACTACCAAAAAAAGAGTTGTAAAACTGAAAGAAAAAAAATTTAAATTATCAATAATGGAAAACAAATTTGGTTAATCATGTTAGAGGGGAAAATGTATTGTCTTTCTGGTCTATATATAGAAAATGATATTACAAAATCACACATGAAGAGGTGATTAAAGACTATGTAGCTAAAAATGGAATAAGTCTACATGCAATATGGTATCCTGGATTGGATCCTGGAAAAGAGAAAGGACATAAATAGAAAAACTGGTGAAGTAGGTGAGTAAATGGGTGGATACAATCATATGATTATTGATGATCTACAAATTCAAGGATGCCCAGATGCCAATGAAGCAGGTATTTGAATATTTGGATTTCCAAGGGCCAAAGCTAAAGCCAGAGCTGAAGAGCAGATATTAGCCAAATATGGAGGCCAAAGTTGCACTTTGTTGCATCTCTTGATAAAAGCCAGCCCTTTACCAAGAGGGTCCATTCAAGGTCAAATGATCACTCCCAGGACAGCCATAGCATCAATGCATGTGCCAACCACATGCACTAACCACTCATGTGCTAGCTGCCTTCGTTTTCAGTGTCACTTTTTGGTTTGGACAGGAGGACATTTATCTTTCTTTCTTATAAACTCAGTTATGTATTTAAATTCCTAGTATATTCCATATACATTACATATGTATATGGATTTCCAAGTTAGTTTAGCCCCTCAGTTTGCTGGGCTGATTTTCAGCAGGAGAGTGGCACAGTGAACTGGATGATTTATCAGTAGAAGGTAGTTCTGGCTACAGTGTGGAGAATGGATTTCAGATTTCAGGTGTGGGGTAAAACAAAGACAGAAAGAGCTGATTTAATTCCATTGCAGAGATGATAAATGGCAATTTGAATAAGAGGAATCAGAGCAGAGAAGGAGAGAAGTGGATGTATTGAGACATTTAGAGGTAAAGGAACAGAACATGGTGGTAAAGTAGCTTTGAAGATGGCGGGGGAAGGATGGGGAGTCTAAGATGCGCCCGGTGTGTGGGGAGGGGGGAGCAGCTGGGTGGATGGTGCTGCTGTTTCTTGAAATAGAAACAGAAGAGGAGGAGGAGGAGAAGCCCTGTGAGGAAGACAAGGAGTTCAACGGTGAACGTGCCAAGTTTTAGATGCCTGTGTAGCATCCAAGTGGACATCACCAATTCGCAGAACGGAATACAGGTCGGAAGCTCAGGAGAGAGATCTGATCGACCTGGACGTGTGGTTTTGGGACTTGCAGTGGACGTTAACTGCATATAAAGTGTTTAGAAGGTAGCCTGGAACACAGTAAGCACTGTGTGAGGCTGACCTGTCACTAACGGTCACTGGAGTAGAGGAGACAGGCGTCGGTGAAACCAGTACAAACGTACAACTGTGCTGAGCTGATGCAGAGAAATACACGATGTCAGGAAGCCGGTAACGGGGGAACCTGACATAATCAGGAGAGTCGGGGAGGGCTTCCCTGAGGAAGTGGCACTTGACCAGAGACCTGAAGGATGAATAGAAGACATTAGGTAACAAGGGGAAGAACGAACCTTCCAGGCTGAGGGAAGAGCATGTGCAAAGCTCTGTGGAGAAGGGATTGCAGGCACATGTAAGAAGTTAACTCTTATTATGGCTGAGGAACACCAGGGAAGCCTGTGCCTCAGGAAAGGCCTGTCACCTCTCTGGGAGAATAGACTAAGCAGTTTACAAGGTCCTCCTTTTACATAGTCTCACATTCTGGAGTTTGGTGATCCTCTTTTTTTTTAATTTTCAAGATAATACTGGTGGTAACATGTTCAGAGAAACTTCTCTAATAATAAACTGTAGAAATGATCCCTGAAAATACAGTCTTTGTGACCTTTTTAACTTCTCATTTTTGTAAAAAGAATTCTGTAGAAAAATTGCAAGAATAGAATAATGAACTCCTATAAATTTCCACTAGGATTCACCAATTATTAAAATTTTGCCATATTTGCTTTCTCTATCATCCACCTACCTATTAATCAATACATTGTATATACATATATAATATCTATATCTAATTATAATACATATTATTGCCGAACCATTTAAGAGTAAGTTACAGACAACACAACCTTCATCCTTAAACACTTCAGCACGCACTTCCTAAGAATGAGAGCATTCTCTTTCATGACCATAGTACAGTGATCAAATTCAGGACTGGGTCTGCAATCCAGAGTCCTATGCTCTCCTTAAGTGTCAAAAGCCTTCAACAGCAAACCTATACTGAGCACCTGTTGTGTGCAAGATGCCATCCTCTGTACTGAGTGTTCAGACTGGTATGAGAAGCAAATCAATAGGCAGATATCTACACTGAAACTTGGAAAGAGCACTGGCAGATGCAAGCAGGAGTGCCACGGGAATGTAGAGAAAGGAAATCTGGGCAGAGACATCTAGCTGTCTATCCCATATCCAGCTTCCTCTTCTTCCTCACTAACTGGGCCTTTGTACTACTAGGGTTTCCAATGTACCCAACTCAAAAACTACATTCTCCAATTCCTCTTTTGAGAGACCAAATATGTATAAGCAGAAGTCATTGGTTAGAGCTTCTGGGAAAACTTACTAAAACAGCCTAGCCACCTGGGGGGCACACACTTTGGCTCTTGACCTTTCTTCCTTCCTGCTGCTAGGAATATCATTGTGATAACTAGAGCTGCAGCAGCCATCTTGCAGCCATGAGGAGGTATTAAATAGGGAAGTGAATGTTAGGAATGATGGAGCAGAAAGACAAAAGGATCCTGGGTCGTTGGTGATAAAGTGGAGCCACCGTACCAACCCTGAATTGCCTACTCCAAACTCTTTAAGAGGGAGGAATTAACTACCTCATTTAAGCCATTAATTGGGGTGTCTGTTACATATTATAGCTGCATGTAGTCCTAACTAATAAATCACCTGATACACTCTTGGAGATCCAGGGACAATATGCTGCAGATTATGAAGAATAAGTAGGAAAGAATTGGGTAAAAGGGTAGGAGGAGGCTCCAGAGTACAGATTTTAGCTTAAGAGTAGCAGAGGCCACTGAAAAAATTTGAGGAGAGTCTCGGTATTGAATTTTAGTTTTCGGAAGCAATTTAGGTTTAATTTAAGTATAGCAATTTAGCTACACTTAAAGGAGGGGAAAGAATGAAGTCAGGGAAACTAGTAAGAGAGTTGATGTGACAATCTCTGCAAGGAATGAAATGATCCTGAAATAATGCAGTACAACAGTGCAAAAAAAAAAAAAAAAAAAGCAAGTTCTCTACACTCAGCAAGACTTGGGGTCCCATCTGGGCTTTGCTACTTATTAGCTATATGACCCTGAGCAAATGACTTCTTAATGCCTCAGTCCCTTCCTATCTCCATGAGATTGTTAAGAGAATTCAATGAGGCCATGCATGCACAATGCTTAGAGCAGTACCTGGCACCCACTAATTCGTTGCTGAGTCTGTGGCAGTGAAAGACAGATTCTAGGCAATAATGTAGAATAAGATGGAATCAGCAGAATGCTGACACCAGTTGGATGGTAGGAGGGGTGAGTAAGAGAGAGAAAGGAATTAAAAAGACTTCTGTGGAAGAACCAATCTGGGGAGAAAGACAATGATTCCCGTTTCAGATCGGCAGAGTTGGTGCTCTCTCTGGCTGTCCACATGGAGATGACCAGTGTTCACCTGCGTGGGTAGGTGTGGAGCCAGGCAAGGATCTGAGCTGGAGCCGGGATGGGGGATGAGATCACAGCCCACAAGTGAGTGGGTAGAATGAAAAGAGAAGAAGGCCAAGACGGAGGAGCCCTGTGGCTGGTGCTGGTGGACAAAAAGGAGTCATCAAGGAAACTGAAGAGGACTGGGTTCAATGTTACGGGAAAAGCAGAGGGAGTGTCCCAGAAAATTCAAGGGAGAGAAAATTTGCAGAAAGAAGCGTCAGTAGTCCTAAGTGTGGCAGAGCTATCAAATAAGGTGTGAGAATTGGGCTTGGGGTTGAGCAGCAAAGAAGTCACTGGGGCCCCAGGGTTGTTAACTGAGGGTCCGCGGGGCCATCAGGACTCAGGGTGATGATGGGGCTGGAAGGCAGAGTGTGGTCAGTGGAGCTGTAAAGGAGAGTTAACGATCGGGGAGAGGGTTTGCGTGAAGGTGAGGAAAAGAGTTATGCTGCAGGAGGAACTAATAAAGAGAAGAAAATGCAAGGAAAGTAAGATGCTAGAAAGAGCCTTAGGAAGATGAGAAGTGCGGGCTTGATGTCCGTGAGAGGACCCAAAGCTGGGCCAGGGTCTTTGCCCCACACCCGGAGGGTGGAAAATGGCCCACCGCGGGGCTGGGAAGTCGGAGTGCCCTGCAGGGATGGGCTGGGAGATTGTGGGGAGAATCTCCAGTCTGAGCTTCTGTGGACAGAGGAGGGCAGAGAGAGAGGGATGCAGGGAGACAGAGAAGAAGGTGGACACTAGTCACCTGAACTTCCCCTGTGGGAGGACCGGTGCCACCAGCCCCTTGACAAGCATCCTTCCTGGGACCCTGTTCCACCCCGGGAGCACCTAAGATTCAGGGACTCAAGGACGGCCTGGGGCCCGGACGCCCGTGTGAGCCCACGGTGGCACCTTCATCACCGAGCTCCACCGTGCGAGGGACAAGACAGTGGAGCTGCCAGAGAAGACACGGGGGTGCGGCCCGAGACGGAGGATGGACTGAAGTGATTTCCAAGGCAGATGCGTTAGAGGGGCCGGGCTTGAGCAGCGGAGTCGGGCTCCGGGGAGGGAATCGCCGCGGGAAGCGGCCCACAGGCCCCGCCCCAGCCCTGAGGTTCCCGGCGGCGAAGCAGCTCCCGCGGCGCCCAGGGCCTGCGAGCGCACCCGGGAGGGGGCAGCAGCGCCCCGCGAAAGCCGAGCTCCCAGGCCGGCGGGCTGGGGAGGAAAGCCGCTGCTCCCCGCAGGTGGACGGGGGAAACCGTGGACCGGGCCAGGCCGGGGCAGCGCCCCCTCGGCACCCCCAGACGCCCCCCGCCGGCCGGCCCGCTGCCTTTGCTGCGCCCGCATGGGCCTGAGCATTCCTCCTGGGCCTCTGCCCCTTGAGGGCAGCCTCCCAAAGCTGTGCCCCTGACTGTGTGCAGAGCGCTCAGTAATCAGGGTCACTAGTGTCCACCTTCTTCTGCATCTCTCCCCCAGCTCTCTCTGCCCCGCTCTGTCCACGGAAGCTCAGACTGGAGATTCTCCCCACAATCTCCCAGCCCATCCCTGCAGGGCACTCCGACTTCCCAGCCCCGCGGTGGGCCATTTTCCACCCTCCAGGCGTGGGGCAAAGACCCTGGCCCAGTTTTGGGTCCTCTCATGGACATCAAGTCTGCACTTCTCATCTTCCTAAGGCTCCTTCCTGCATCTTACTTCCCTTCTGTTTTCTTCTCCTTATTAGTGCCCACTACTGTATAGCTCCCTCCTCCCCTCCCGCGGGGCCAGCCCCAGTCCTGGTTCCCACCTCATGAAGCAGAGACCCCACCTCTTGCTTGGGCCACTGTCCACCAGGCCCTGCTGTTCTGTGTGATGTGAGCCAGGTGGCCTGCAGCTCTGCCAGGAAAGCCCATGCAGAGCCCACCTTGTAAGAGGGGCCTGGGCTGGTCCTCGCAGGCTCGCTGGCTACTTGCCAGGCCCGGGAGCCCAGACTAGCCCTGATGTCCTGAGACTCAGAGTGGCCAGTTGCACAAATATAACTCACACCACATATTGGATGTGAAGGGAAAACAGAGTAGCATTATTTTGCTTAGAACTAATCTGGTCTTTTTCCTCTGAGCCACACCCACTAGTTAGTGGGATGGGGAGGAAAAACTAAATGTCAATCCAGTTAAACTTTGAGCTGATATTTTAAACCCTTCGGATAATGTTTGGCCTTTAGGAAAAACACTCTGTCTTTGATAGCCCCGGCTCCCTCTGTCTCCCCACACTAGAGGCCCCAGAGTATGGAGCGAGGGGGGCTTTCTCCCCTCATGGCACCAGGGGCAGTGAGTTCTTTGTTCTCATGAAGGCCCCTGGATGTGTGCTGTCCATTGGTCTTCGGGGAGACTTTTTTTTTTTTGGTTGGGTCATATTTGGCCTCCTGGCCCCCAGTACTCAAGGTGTGACCCGTTCTTCCAGCCTAGGTAGTACTCCCAGTGACGATTTGTTGTCTCGGTCTCAGTTGGGCTGCAGGCCCAGCTCTTTCCATGGGCCCTCCACTCTGTTAGCTGAGAGGTCACCTTGTCTCCAAACAGAAGGCCCCCTCGGTGGGCCCATTGGCTCCCAGCTCTGCATCTGCCCCCCATGAGACTGAGGGTGGTCCAGGGAAGCTGAACTTCAGGCCTCACTCATGCTGACCATGCAGAGCTCCTTTTCTGTGGCTGTTCCCTGGGTTCTAATGGGGTGGCATATGCAGTGGCTTCCTCCCAAAGTCCCAAGGGTGACACTAACTTCTCTAACACCCTCCCTCTGCAGACCCAGAGGTGGGGACAGGCAAGGCGTTTCTGCCGATGGCCTGGCTCTTCTCGATCTGTTTACTGTTTACTTCCTCCTCTTCTTTAAGATTCTCAGGTAGAGAGAAAGGGTGGGCTCTTCTAATACTTTTGCCCCCTCCTTTCTGACTCCCACGCAGCCTAAATGACTGGCGTTGGCATCTTACTGTGTATATGGGAGAACTCCAAGCTTCAGGCTTGCTTTCTTTTTTTTTTTTTTCTTTCAGCTATACATATACATATCTTCATTCTTTTTTAGATCATTTTCTCCTGTAGGTTATCACAGAATACTGCATAGAATCCCCTGTGCTATACAGGAGGTCCTTGGTGGTTATCTGTCTTATCAGGCTTTCTCCTGATGTACTAAGAGAGGAGGAAGAAGAATCTGGAAAATCCCTTCTTGCGATAATGGTCTGGTTCCTAAGCCTGGAACTTTCTGCATAATCCTATTCTGAATGACCAAAGACCCAGTACCTGGGTCTCTCTCTGGAATTCCTTCTGTAATCAGTAAGAATCTGCACACAGATTTCCCTCCCCACCCCTCCGTCCTCTCCCCCCTCCCCCTCCCCCTCCCCCCTCCTTACTGCACACACAGTCCTCCCTCCTCCTATAAGCAAATGGATATCCAGGGTGAACCCGGGAGAGTGGGAAACCGAAGAGAAATGCCATGTTAGTGCCTTAAAATGGTATCCCTCTTCCCCTCTCTTGTAGCCTAAAGAACTCTGCTCTCATTAGGTCGCAGTTACTTAGCTTTTCTCTTGCTCTTACTGTCCTGTTAAACCCCCGGGTCTCTGTCCCTTCTGCTCACTTCCCCAAAGGGACTTGTCAGCAGCAGCCCACCTCCCAGATACCAGCTGGAGATGCTTTAGTTTCCTATCTGCCCTCATCACCCAGAAGCATGCCCCGGTTCCCCCTGCAGCCTCACCTACCATCCTGCACCTGTAGGTAAAGCCCAGAGCTTGGCAGACTTACCATTTGCATGTTACCATTCCTTGGATACACAGGATGCACTTTCCCACCTCCGTGCCATTGCACGTGCTGGGCCCCCTGCCCTAGCTGTCCATCATCTAGCCCTTTGCCAAGGCTCATCTCAATATCATTTCCTGTGTGAAGTCTTTCCTGACTCTGCTAAGTCAGTGCGAGAGTTCTGCCTCCTCTGAGGGCCTGAACCGCTTCGAACCCCTCGTGTCCTGCCCTGTATTTATAGCTAAGTTTATATTTCTCTCCCAACTACACTGAAATGTCTCTGAAGGCAGGAACTGTCTGTCACTCAGTCTTCCACGGGGCTCTGGGTTAAATTAAATGGAACATGATTATTGACAGGAATAGCCCTAGACCAAATTTTAAAGTCGGTCCAAAGCGTATCAACTCACACAGATAATTTAATTTCTTTAATCTCAGTTTCCTCGTGTGTTAAATAATTGAGTTGGTTTCCATGATGTCTTAAATCATTTTCGTCTCCGACAAGCTGTAATTCTGCCCATGCTCTCCTGTGACCTCTGTGTGCGTGTAAGGGTGCTCGTGGCGGGGGTGGGGGGTGGGCAGGGATCACTACCCGGGGAGGCCAGGTGGAGCACTGGAAGAGCACAGGTTTTAGATTAGGACAAACCTGGGTCTAAATCCAGGCTCAGGCGCTCGGCTGCTGGGTGACCTCGGGTGGGCTGGCTTCTCTGAGTTCAATGGAAAATGAGAAGGACCACACATCCCCTCAGTGCTGAGTGCCGCGTTGGGTTGGCAGCTGGGAATATGGAGTAAATACAACATATCCCCTCTCTGCAGGAGGCATGAGTCCATTAGAAGGAGCAAACCCTGAAAACAAGTAAACATAATCAAGTGTAGAAGTTCTCTACAGGAAAATGTCCAGGACACAGCAGGGGCACAAAGGAGGGAGAGATAGATAAGCAGATTCCAGGGATGATCAGGCTGGGAGTGGGACAAGGAAGGCTCCCCTGAAGACGTGAGACAGAAGGGAACGCTCCTGGAACTTTTGGGTGGAGAGAGAGAAGCAAGGGGTGCCAGATCTCTTACTGTCATTGTGAGCCTTATCTGACCCAGATTGGTGAGGCCTAGGAAGCTTGGATCCAGAGTGCATTTCCCGAGAGGTGGTCACAGCTGACATTTAGACCGCTAGGCTGGGCCCGGATCCTACTGGTCTCACTCCAAACCCCAGTCCCTTTCTCTGTGGTCGATGAGTCATTCCCAGTACCTGAGGTGACCTCTGAGCCACTGTTTCTCCTCAGTGACCTTTGCCCAGCTAATCTCTTTCAGGGAAGAGCAGTGCCTGAGAAAAGGCAACTAGTTCCATAAGAAGTGACCCCTCCTTCAACTGCCCCCTTTACTGGGTCCAGGGCAGATGCTTTTGGCACAGAATCCACAGGAGTTTCTACCAAGGGACAGTCTGATAAACAGCACTAGCCTGAGGAAGCTGTTCAAATGCCATGCATTTTGACACTTGGCAGGATTAGCAAAGCACCTCTGCCCTCGGAGGGTGGGAAAGTTTCCAGCATTAGTCTGCCTGCAGAAAGGGAGGTCGAGCAAACAGGCATATTGTTTTCTCATAGCTGTCTCTCTTGGTAATGTTGGGTTCGGCCAGCCGTGCATTTTTGGAGTGTTACACAGGCTTACGTTTAGCCTTCATCAGAGAACAATTAGGATGAGTGTGGGGAGAAGCCAAAGGGTCAGGGACAACAGATGGGCCTCCACTTAAGCAGTTTAGAAGTTCGGTTGCCCCAAGGGAAGAAGACCCATTTTAGCTGGAGGAGCTAGGAGTTGGGTAGAAAGAGGCAGAATGGAAAGAAGGCAGAGGGCCTCTCCTTTCTGAAATATCCCTTTGGGACAAGTCTCTGTATCTTAGGCAGTTGATTTAGTTTTCCATAAAGAAGCATCGGCAGCCCTGGCAGAATCAAGAAGCCAGAGGCCTGGTGCCATACTAAAATAGCAGCATTGCTGCGTTTTCCAGCTGAGGGATTACTCCTTGGTGAGCCAGATACATTTGGAACATCATTTGGAAGCAAAACCACATTTTTTTTCCAAAAAGAAAAAATTTAAAGGAAACTTTGCATGCAGTGAAGTCAGAGCTTAACTCTTAAGGGGAAGCAGTGCAGGGATAGCCACTGGATCTTTGCTGATGGAACCAATGCTTCTGGGTGAAGGATGAGTTTCCCTTTGGTGAAAGGTCAGCTGAGGTGCCTGTGAGGGGCAGAGGGCACTACCTTCCAGAAGGAGTGGTTAACAGAATGAAAGTGCTAGTAAGTTGGTAGAAAAGTACAAAAGTAGAAAGAAAATTGTGTGACTTAGCCTTTGCTGAGTAACATTCCATCCCCAAACTCAGTGGTTGAAAACAACCACCATTTTATTTATGCATGGTTCTGAAGGTCAGCAGTTTGGCTAGGCTCAGCAGTGTGGTTCTTCTAGTCATCTCACCTGGGGTCATCTGGCTGCTACCATTTGGCAGCTCATAATGGGGTTGGATAGTCTAAAATGGCCTTCCTCACTTTTCTAGGCATGGATGCTGGCTCTTAGCTGGGCTGTGTGTCTCCAGAAACCAACCTTGGCTTCTTCACCTGCTGCTAGGTTCCAAAAGCAGCAGGAGAGAGGGAAAGACTCAACTCACAATCATTTTCCAGTCTCCGCTTGTGTTACATTTGCTGTCCCATTAGCAAAAGCAAGTCTCATGGCCAAGCTCTGAGTCCATGTGGGAGGAGACGACACCAGGGTGTGGATACAGGGAGGGAGCCCTGGCTCCATTGGGAGCCATTACTGTAACTGTCTACCCACAAGAAGGAAGTAAATCCGAAATGGAACCGAACACCCTAACCTCAGTGGGATGCAAGCCGTGCGAGTCAGAGTCCCGATGAGCTCAAGCTGAGGGAAGAAAGACCAGAGAATGATCTTGTTGGGCTTTTGGAGCAAGGCTGCTCTTTCCTGGGGTTGTTGGAGTAGGGAGACGCTTGTCTTAGTAAGAATCGAATAACTCAAGTGAGGGTCATTTTTAGCATCTCATAAAATTTTATAACATCCTCTTCCTCCATATTTACATATATATCCAAGTAGATACAACTTGAGATTCCTTAGCCTTCCCCAGCCTATGGGAAAGATGGTGGTGTCGCTATAGACTCTAAGCAGGAAAACAGACATGACACTTTTAGTTTCCACAGCGAATGGAATTGGTTATACTCATGATGAAGGAGGAGAGAGCCAAACAAGGGTCAATGAGGCACCCTGGGGATAAGCAACAGCAGGGGGGCTTAGAATCTCATAAAAGTAACTCAGCTTGTGTCTTCCGGAAGCCCCTCCTCAAACTCACATCTCTGGGACCAGGTCACGCAACAATGTCCAAGGCTGACTCTCCCATCCCCACTTAGGAACACCTGACAAAACTGTCCCCTTATTCTCCTTCTACCCAAATATCTTCCCACAAACCCACTCCTGGAAGTTCACCCTCTTCTTTACCAGACACAGCCAATCTTACATGGATGAATTCAGATAGGTTCAGGCTGGGACCACACCCGCACACACACACCTGCACACACATGCACAAGCACTGCTCACTCTGTACTACCCCAGCCTCTGCAAGAGCGCTCAAGGAATAATAAAAGTATCTTTTATTAAGCACCGTTAACGTGTCATATACCCTATACTTCATTTCTTTACTCATGTGACAACCCTGCAAGTAGGCCCGGTTTTCATTTCCAAGTAAGAAAATTGCCGTACACAGAGCTTTTGTCTCTGGACCCAGGTTGCACAGCAATAAGGTCAGGATGGTAAGTCAGGTACATCTAACACCAAAGCCCATGCCCTTCTCCTACCATGTTGCCTCTCAACATATATAAATGATATTTTATTCTTATCTTGGCACCATGTTTTATTTTCCCTAAGAGACTTGAACAAGTGGCTATTTATTTCCAAGGTTCCTAGTCCCTTTGAGGACCAAAGAGTGCCACCTCATGTTGAGTGGTACCGAGATGGCGTTTATCTAAAGGTCATCACAACCAGTGTGCTATTGTATGCTCCTGTATGGTCTTCCAAGGACCGCTGTCGTTGTAAGATGAGTGTACTGGAGGATTGACCCTGGAGGTGATATAGCCCAGGATCTGGAGGCCATTTAGCATTGTGGTTGAGAACACAAACTTTGGCACTGGGCACAGCCTTAGGAAAGGAATTTTCCATGGGTACGCAAAGCTGCGTCGTAGCTGGGAGTTTGGGCGATGTCAACATGAGACTCAGCCCAGGCAGGCCAACCCTATAGAATCTTAGCAGCAATATGGATCTGAAGAGCGGGGGCGGGGGGCAGGCAGGGGTGGACACAAATGTTCAAACTATAGCCCATACTATCACAATGCAGAGTAAAAACCAAAGTCTTCACCATAACCCTCAGCCTTCCACATCTGGCCCCTCACATGGACCTTGTCTCCTGCTTTCTTCCCAGCTTACTCTATGCTTACATTGGCCTTGCTGTCGACTAGCCCTCAAATGCTATGCTTCTACCCCAGGACCTTTGAACTTGCTAATTTCTCTGCTTGGAAAGTTCTTTGCAGAGATATCTGCCCTTTCAACTCTTTCTGGTGTTTGTTCAAATACGAGGCCTTCCCTGACTACCCCAGTGAAAAGTGCAGCCCAGTCCCCTGCACTGCCTGTTTCTCTTGCTTGCCTTATGTTTCTCTGTAAAATCTACTCTATCATTTACCTAATTACTTTTGTACTGTGGGCCTCACCCCATGAGACCCCTGAGGACAGAGATTTTTTTAATCCTTTTTTGTCCACTGCTATCTACCCAGTGCCAAGAACAGTGTCCGACACATAATATTTGTCGAATGAATTCATCTGGGATCTAGTATCTGAGAAACAGTCTCGCCCACATGCCATGAGAAAGCAGAGCATGATGGTGAAGAGCACAGGCCACCTCTGTGCTTCCATTGTTCATCACACAGTAATCCAGCTGTTCCCAGCTGTCACAGGACACAACGGTGAGCTACTTGAGGGTGAAGGCTGCGTTTTATCATTCTCGCACTGTTTTTTCCAGCTTTACCAAGATATGATTGACAAATAAAATTGTAATAGATTTAAAGTGTACAACATGATGACTTTAAACATATACCGCTTCTTACCTCACAGCACAGGGCCTGGAGCCTAGGAGTTGCTCATTAAATATTTGTTGAATTTATTAAAAAGCAAAAAAAAAAAAGCTGAACAAAGAATCTGGAAGCACCCATGACCAGCTTTATCTGTTTCCCAGTTTCGCCTTGGGACAGCTGTATACGAAATTTGTTCACTTATTTACTTAACTCAGTCAACAAATGCAGCTTTGCAAAATCATGGGATTTCTATTATTATAAACAGTGTTCTTGAGAAATGCAAAGGCCGATTCCACTCATGCTTTCCCTAGAAGTGTTTTTCTTCCAAATAGAAACCTCAGTGCCCCCATCCAATCAGCACAGATCTCAAAGGCTCGATGTCTGGCCAAGCACAGGGCATTTCTTGCTCTCCAGTCCCTGCTCCAGAATTTTGGAGAGCATTTCCCTGCCGAAAGCCCTTCCCACCCCTTAAGTGCATTGACGGCCGCTCACCACCATAGCAGATGTGTGGTCACAGGCAATTAAGTGGGTACAGGCTGTTAGCGGAGAGACAGCATAAAGTATGCACGAGTGAGCCAACAAGCAAACAGTGGAAACCAGAGTGGTGAGATGGCTGTGCCTGCCCAGCCACTTGGAGAAGAGGGAACTTGCTTGCTTTCTTCACTTCCCAGCACTTCCTCATTGCAGCGCTAACTGTCATACTGGCCATAATCCTTGTTTGATACGTGAGATTCCAAGAGATGGAGAGATTTGCTCATCCTGCCTGTGGGTCAGGGCACCGGCCCTCACAGTCACTCCTACCGTCTTTTCAGTTGTCCACTCCTGAGTGTGGCTACGTTCTGGGAAGTTCAGTAACGGTAGATATTTTAGGTGAAACCTCCCATTTGGATTGAGAGCAGTTGACTACCATATTTCAAGTCTCTGTCTGGAAGAAAAAATGCTTTCAGAGGAAAATGAAACTTCTATCTCCATACCAGCTCATTCCTCATCCCAGAGAGGCCTATTCCAACCGTGGTTTGGGTCTGTGTTCAGTTCTTTACAGTTCCTTCTGCATGGTCCTATTTTGCACAGACAGTATGTGGTAGTAGTTACAATTATCTAAGTAAAAATGATGGAAACTTACATACAACAACACACGTGATCTCAAATGCATTATTCTAGGTCAGAGGTTCTCAACCAGGGGTGATTTTGACCCCCAGGGGACATCTGGCAATATCTGAAGACATTTTTGATTGTGACAGTCTAGGAGGGAGATGCTGTTGGCATCTAGTGGGTGGAGGCCAGGGATGCTACTAAACATCCTACTGTGCGCAGGACAGCCCCACAGCAAAGTGTGATCTGGCCCCAGCCTCAACAGTGTTAGGTGGAGAAAGCCTGTGCAAAGTGACAGAAGTAGACTCCAAAGGCTCCATACTGTATAATTCCATTTCTATGACATTTTGGAAAAGGCAAAACTGTAGGGAAAAAGAATACATCAGAGACTGCCAGGAGCTGGGGTTGAAGAAAGGGGATTGACTTCTAAGGGGCACAAGGGAATCTGGGGGAGGATGGAAATGCTTTCTATCTTTTTTTTTTTAACAGTTCAGGTCTTTTAATTTTCTTTACACCCATCATGCCATGAATTCATAGGGAATAGGCTCCAACAGTTCAGGCTCCTTTCCATTGGTTCTCATGAGGTGTGCTTCTCTGGGTGGAGCAGGCTGGCGCTTCAGTTGAACCCAGGTACCTTCCTCTTTGGCTTCCTTCTTTTTCTGATCATTTTCCTTCACCCGTTTCAGGAAGCTATCTCAGCTGTCAGAGTGCTTAATATGCTCGATATGCACATTAATACTCTTGGCAAGAATCTTGCCCTTACCCTGTTTGTTTACAATGATGCCAGCAGCATGCTGGGTAACATTGTAGACTCTTCCAGTTTTGCCATGGTAACATTTGTGGGGCATTCCTTTTTGAACAGTGCCCATTCCCTCAATATCTACAATATCATCTTTTTTGTAGATTCACATGTATGTGGCCAAAGGAACAACTCCATGTTTTCTAAAAGGCCTAGAGAACATGTAGCAGGTGCCCCTCCTCTTTCCCTTTGTGTTGGTCATTTTGGTGAATTACGGGAAGATGGCAGTTCTGCCCGAAAGGCTGCTTTCTATCTTGATTGTGGTGGTGCTTATACACATGTATGTGTTTGTCAAAACACACAGGACTGTACACTAAAAAGGGTAAATTTGACCTCTGTAAATTACACCTGAAACAAAAAACTCAGCTCTATTTGAACCAAAGCCATTCTGGAGAAGAAAGTACAGGGGGAAAACTGACTACCAAAAAAAATGAGAAGCAGAGGTCTAAGGGGTAGAAACACGGACAGGTTTTTTGTTTGTCATTTATAACTAAATTATCGACTTCTCAGCAAATGACACCTTATCGAAAGTTACTGACCAAAAATTCTATAAAACAGCTTTATTGTGGTATAATTATCATGCAATGAGCTTTACAAACTTAAAGTATATAATTTTGGTAAGTTTTGACTTTACAAGTTTAAAGTATATAATTTGGTAAGTTTTATATAGTTTGGTAAGTTTATATATATATATATATATATATATATATATATATCAGTTAAACAATTATTACAATCACAGTGAAAATATCCATCATCCCCCATATCTCCTGTTGTCCCTTTATAATCTTTCCCTCCCTGAAAAATCATAACAGTACTTATCTCATAGGGTTATTGGGAAAATTTAAATGAGATCTGAGCATAGAGAGGGCCTGTTGTATACCTTGCTTACTTTCTTTAGTAAGAGGAAGCTATTGTACAGTGGAAAAAACCTAATAGCAGAATAACTGTATTCCATGCCCGGATTTACTGCTTATTCTTGGTATTGGGCCGGAACAGAGGTGAAGATTGAATAAATGAATAATCAGTGCAAATGTGCTCAATAAATGCTTCTTGAATGAATGAATGAACAAATGAATTAATGAATGAATGCACCAGATCTGTGTGCTTAAAAATCTAGCTTTAGAGACAAGAACAGCACAGTGAAAGAAATGGAGACCAAAGACATTACATAATCACATGGCACTAAATAAAAGTGCATTTTAAACTTATACAGGTCTTAAATCAAATGTGTATTCTTCCCCACAAAACATACTCTTCTTCCTGAAATCCTTAAGTTAGTGGTTGTTCCCGCTGTCCACTCAGTCCCCCAAGCCAGAAGGCTCGGATGCATCCTCAGCTTCCCATGATCCCTCAACTTCACACTTAATTCTATAGACATATGTTTCTGTCAATTCAGCTTCATCTCTTGATGCTCCCACCTCCTCTTCATCTCTATGGCAAGTTCCAGCTCTCATCAAATCTGATACAGAGGCTGCTGTAGGAGCCTCTTCCTTAGCCTTTCACCTCTTCAGAGCCTTTTCAGCTTCTGAAAGCTAAAACTTTCCTAAAATACCTTGGTTCTTGCCTGCTTCAAACTTCTGCTAACTTTCCATTACACCTGATGTAAAGTCCCACCTCCTTAGGTACAAAACTTCATTAACTGGACTAAATTTAGCTGGTCGGTCTCTAACCCACACCTAAAGTTTTGGTCATACCTATGCGTTCACCATTCTCCAGAAACATCTCAGTTATCTCTCTCCCCACATCCTTTTTCTTGTTAATTTTTTAAAATTGTGATAAAATAGACATATCATGAAATTTACCATTTTAGCCATTTTTAGGTGTACAGTTTAGTAACATTACGTATATTCATATTGTTGTGCAACCATCACCACCATCCATCTCCAGAACTTTTCCATCATCACAAACTGAAACTCTGAACCTCTTAAACAACAAATCCTCATTCTCCCTTCCTGCAGCCCCTGGCAACCACCATTCTACTTTCTGACTCTATGAATATGACTACTCTAGGTACTTTATATAAATGGAATCCTACAGTATTTGTCTTTTCATGTCTGGCTTTTTTCACTTAGCATAATGGCTTCAAGTTTCATCCATGTTGTAACATGCGTCAGAATTTCATTCCTTCTTAAGGCTGAAAATATTCCGTTGTATGTATATACCACATTCTGTTTATTCATTCATTATCAGTGGACATTGGGTTGTGTCCATCTTTTAGCAATTTTGAGTAATGCTGCTCTGAGCATTGGTGTACAAGTATCTGTTCAAGTCCCTGCTTTCAGTTCTTGTTCTCCCCATGCCTTTTAATATTACATCTTCCTTTGGTCTAGAGAGTCAGCCCAGAGGCATCTTCTGCACCTCTTTCTGGAGAACTCATATTCATCCATCAACACCCATTTCAAAAGTTCCTTTCCTGGTTTAATCAAGAAGAGTTGGCCATGCATTCCTCGGCACTCCCTCAGCCACAGAGACTATACTCTCTTATAGTTCTTCCTTCATTGAATCACAATATTTTTGTGTCATTGTCTTCCTTGTGTTACTAAACTATACTTTAGTAAAAAGGGAGCTTACCTTGCTCACCTTTCTCCTCCATATATCATGCTCAGCCCACTGTCAGAGCTACATAAATATTTAAGAACAAATATTTTAAGGACTGCCTCTGGGTTCTTCAGGCCCAACTTCTGTGGATACTCAAGAAATATTAGTCACTGTTGACTTTTTTTTTTTTTTTTTTTTTGTGGTACGCGGGCCTCTCACTGTTGTGGCCTCTCTCATTGCGGAGCACAGGCTCTGGATGCGCAGGCTCAGCAGCCATGGCTCACGGGCCCAGCCGCTCTGCGGCATGTGGGATCCTCTCAGACCGGAGCACGAACCCGTGTCCCCTGTATCCGCAGGCGGACTCTCAACCACTGCGCCACCAGGGAAGCCCACTGTTGACTTTTATTGTCCATTTGCTCCAGGAAAAGATCCAACATAAAGATCTGACCTTAGAAGGACTTTCTGGCTGCCACAGGGTCCTTACGTCCTTGGGGTCTCTGAGGAGGTGACACACCATGCTTAAACACTCTGAAATGCAACCTCCTTTAACCCTATAACTCATCTACTTACATAGCCCTGATGGGAAGGCTCAAATCAGCTGAACTTTCCTTTATACCTTCAACCTTGCAACTCATACCTTTTCACTTGTGCTCAAGGCTGAGGACCTGAGAAGAGTTGAATGGAGCTCTTAACTTCAGAATTAAAAAGCATTTTCTCAGCTCTTTGAAGAACTACTCTTCTCCCATAAACATAGAATATAGTAGTCGTAGGAGAGCCATGGGAAACCTAAACGACAGCTCTTAGCTCTCCAGCCACCCTCCACTTCCCCTTTTCCTGGCTCTACCCTCTCCCCATCAGCTCTACCTTTCCTTCCCAAATATCCTAGCGTGCACTCTTGGCCTTTTCCTTGCCTGTGATCTTGACTCTCAGAAGGGAGACAGCACCGCACCTATGTCGAGTGACGATGTGTCCAACACGTCACAGTGCAGGGCATTCACTTCTTCATCCGTTCGTTCATTGCCTTAGCCTTTTGTCTCCATGCTGGAGGAATCCACACATCTGCTCACCTGTGAGAAGGGGAGCATAAGGACACACTGCCTCCCTAACCAGGGAAGCACACGCAAACATGTGTGCATCCACCTTGGAAGAAAGTTCATTCACTTCCAAATAAAGTTCAAGGGCTATAGTCCAGCCCACTTCTGGTCCAGAGTGTGTTGAGGAGTTTTGAGTGGGCTCCTTGGATAACTTAACTCCTCTCCATGTCATATTAACATGTAAAATATTGGGGCAACCCCACAGTCACCCTCCAGCCCTCAAAGAGTACCTAAGAAGTTCTTCCTTGGGTCCTATCTCAACTCCTTTTGAGCCCCTTTGCTTTTAGTTTCCTCTTCCTGCCCTTCCCACTCACTCCACTATGTGCCCCTCCTTAGGTGTCAGCTATCCACTTCACCAGCCCAATGTCTTGCCAGGGGGTAGAAGGGACTTGAGGTCTCGCAGGTGGAGGAGGAGGAATAAAATTTTAAGATGGAAGTCTGTTCTGACATTGGGATGCCTTAAAGAACATTCCAGGTGTGTCTCGTAGTATACAAGTAAATTGACTAGCAGAGTCTCAGCACCTATGTGTGGCATAGAGGGTCTCCTTGAGTTGCATTACAGCAGTGTTCAATTCCCTTGGATACAACAACTCCAGAAAGTAGATGGGAAGAGGAGCAAGAGGTGAAGAAAAACCCATACCCTCCACAGTGAAGATGAAGTAGAGGGAGACAGGTCACCTAGGAGACCACTGCAGTAACTGTGAGACCCTGAATTAAGGCAGTGGCTCTTGGCTTCAAGCCTAGATAATTGGGTGGTTGGATAAGAAAAATTAGTGCAGGTCTTAAGAAAAGATAATGACCAGTTTGGGCTATGCTGAGTTTGGGATGGCACCATCAACTCTTACCTGTTCCCTACCTTCCTGTGCATACCCATCTGCTTTTGTTCCTTCAGGCCTGTTTTCTGCATTGTAGTCGGAGTGACTGTCTTGAGGGCAAACTGAAGAGATCTGATCAAGGACTTCTCTGTCCTCTTAGCTATAGTCCAAAGTCCTCAATGTGACCTTCTGTACCTCACATGCATTGCCCCTGCCCACTCTCCAGTCTATTTCTTTATAGTCTATCTTCCCTCATAGATAGTGAGCTCCATGAGGGCAGGGAGTACATGTGCCTTGTTCTTAACTTCATCTGCAACGCCTGTCATGTAGTTGGTTCTAGAGAGACAGCTTAGGAGAGAGAAAGAGAGTGGAAGAATGAATACCATCCAACTGGAGATTCTAGCAGATAGTTTGAGACATAAATTTGGGACCAATAGTGTAAAGAGAGTAGATGGAGAAATGCAAGTAAACAAATTTACACATAATGAGAATAATGGTGGCTGGGAACAAAACCTTGGGGAAACATTGACATTTCAGGTGGCCACATGAATGAGGAAGGATAAGTAACTTGAAAGGAGGCTGGCTGACAAGGAGCTGCCAATGACATAGGCAGGGAACCAGCAGAGAGCTCAAGGCAACAGGAAGGAATGTCAGATGCTATCAAGAGAAATAGCACTAGAAGGACAGAAAAGAGGCCATGTTTCCAGGCGATACAGGGGATAGAAGAACAAGTTAAATGACATGAAGTGGAGATGGCCAGGCCACTGCAGACCATGTGACTCTCAATAAGATGCTCGAGATGGTTTCTTTAAAAAAATCAATATCATTATTTTTAATTGTTGAGGAAGTTCTAGATTAAAAGAGGCTAAAGAGGCTCAACAACAACCATGCATTTGATTGGATCGTAGCTCAGGAAAACTTTTTTAAAAACTCTAAAGTTAACTGTGTGAATATCTGGAATTAGAGTCTTCCAAGGAGAGAAAACAGTCAATGCAAAGGCCCCAGAGAGGACCCCGGCCTGGCCTTTTTTTTTTTACAGTTGTACACTTTACTGAATGCTTGTTATGTACTAGCTACTTTCATGCCTTTTTCTTTTTTTCTTTTTTTCTTTTTTTTGGCTGCATTGGGTCTTAGTAGCAGCATGCAAGGTCTTCGTTGAGGCCTGAGGGATCTTTCGTTGTGGCACGGCTGTTCGTTGTGGTGCAGGGGCTTCTGTCTAGTTGTGGTGCGTGGGCTCCAGGGCACATGGGCTCTGTAGTTTGCGGCACACAGGCTCCCTCGCTGAGGTGCACAAGCTCAGTAGTTGTGGCGCGCGGGCTTAGTTGCCCCATGGCCTGTGGGATCTTAGTTCCCCGACCAGGGATCGAACCCACATCCCCTGCATTGGAAGGCAGATTCTTTACCACTGGACCACCGGGGAAGTCCCCTGCTTGGCCTTTTCGAGGAACAGCAAGGAGCCCAGTGTTGCTAGAGGAAGGTGAAAAAGTCGTAAGAGTGGTAGAATGTGTAGGCTCATTGTAAAGATTTTGGACTTGAATCGATTTTCCACATATTAAGTTTAAACTATCTATTTGATATCCAAGTGGAGATGTTGAGTAGGCAGTTGGGTACACAAGTCTGAAATTCAGGAGAGAAGCTGGGAAAAGGAGATTAAAATGCAGGAGTCATCAGCATATTAGATAATTTCAAAACCAGGAGACTGAATGAGGTCACCAAGGGAATGAGCATAAAGAGAAGGTCCAAGGAGTGCACACCAGGGTGCCCCGATGTAAGAGGGCAGGGAAAAAGGAGGGACCAGCCAAGGCGGCTCTGAAGCACTTTCCAGCGTGGAGGAAAACCCAGAGAAAGTAGTGGGGTGAAGCCAAGTGAGGACAGTGTCTTCTCCAGCAGGAGGTGCTGGACCCCTACTACTGGTGGGTCAAAGACGAGGCCTGAGACCTGGGTTTATCACATACAGACAGAGGGACCACTGACCTTGACCAGTTTTGGCAGAGTGACATAGGCAAACAGCAGACCTGCCGGGGCTCAGGAGAGACTGGGAAGGGAGTGATTGGACACAGCGAGTACAGACAGCTGAACAGGAGGTGGGGTCACAGCCAAAGGGGAAGGGGGTCAAGAGACATTTTTGGCTTTGGGGTTTTTTTTCTGGTTTTGCTTTAAGATTGGCGACAAAGCTGTATGCTGATGGGACTGAGGGAGTGAATGAGCAAGTAAGTGAGCGAGCTGGTGCAGATGCAGGGCCAAGCGAGGGTTCCTGCCATAGGGGAGAGGTCTGAGCAGGCTTAGAAACTGAGTCCTAGGTGATGGGTGACACCCCCGGGAGAGGAGAACACAGAGAGCCTGGGCTGCTGTTCCCCAGCAGCCTCTCTGCCTCTACTGGTCGCGTCCTCCCCTCCCGCTGACACCAGAATCTGGCTTTTCTAACAGCCGCTTTGCCTGGAGCCCAATTAAGGCAAAGATACAAATTCGCTGGCCATGGCCCCATGAAGTCTGGCCTCAGGGCTGCAGCCCATTTGGAAAACGTTTTAATTTCATTTGTGTGTTTTTTCAATTTGATTATTAAGTGCTGCTTGCACATGGACGGGGTGGGGGAAGGCCTGTTTTTATTCCCTGATTCCCCTTCCTCCCTGGCCTGCGTGCTTCCCTCGTGAGTAATGGGGAGGCTGCTTTTCTGGAACGCAAGGGAAAACTTCCAGCAAATTGCAAAAGCATGTTCCTTTCTTGAAAAATCCTTTCACACTTGTTTTTTACTCCGTTTGTGAAGTTCATGAAAAGCCGCCATAAATGTACTTTAAAAGGCCTTAACTTTCTTTGTTCTCCTTGTGGAACTTTCTCTCTTTCTCTTACGGGGGTATGTAATTTAAAGGGATAATAAACAAGACATAAAGCCAGAGGGGTGAGTGATGTGATGAAGGGAATGAAACAAACTTTAGAAATGTCAGGGGTTTGCAGGGAGGGGGAGATTCCGTCTGCATATTCAGGAGGTAACAGCCTAGCACTTCCCCACGACTCCTTAGATTTGTTTCTAAAGTTATTAACATTTAACACAGGACTAGGGCAGCAGGGTAGACAGAAAGAGCAAAGTAATAAAGGCTCAGGAAGAACGACAAATCCTTTTAGACACATGTCAGCGTGCTGAAGTATAAGGGGAGCAGGAGGTGTAAAAATTAAAAAAACAGTGCTGTCAAGAATTTGCAAAGAAGGTTCTCGCCTGAACACTAGAGCTGTGTGGCGTCCAGACAGAGAAATACAGACGGTTCTTAAAGGGGATCGAGGCCATATAAGGAGTTCCCTCTGCAGAGAGAGACATCATTCTGGTTTGGGTCCTTGTCAGCCTGGGAAGCTTTCTGAATATGGGCAGGAGGAGGAAAGGGCAGAAAGGTGGGGCTTCACAAGCCTCAGCGCCTGCCCTGGTGGCCACCCATGGGGCCGGGCGGCGGAAGTGCTGTGGGCGGTTTGGTGCGCAGGACTCAGGGACTGGGGCCTGTGCCTTAGCCAGTTACTGTGCAGCCCCTTGTTGTTGGTCTGTCCCCAGTATCTGAGTTCATCTAGGGCGCCATGTCTGATGTATCTGCCATTAGCCTCTTGGCTCTGAGGTTGGCCAAGTGAAGATGGAGGCCCTCCTCTCCCCACTCCCATTTCTCTCTCTGTAGCACCTGCTTTCCTCCTGGATGCCCTTCACCTCATTTCGCTCTCTCACCCACCAGCTGGACTCCTGAGAAGAGATCAAGAATAAGCAGGAAGCTGCATCGTGATAAAGGCCTGAGATAGAAAAATTCCAGCTCTGGGACAGCGACCCAGCCTCAATTAGCGGTGTCTGCCTGGGGTTCTGGGAGGTGCCAGTGGGGCTGGTGCCCATGGCCATGTAAGTGACAGGCAGCAAAAGCCTTAAATCTCCCCGAGCCTTGGGAGAACCAGCAGTGGCCCTCCCCGCCATCCCTTCCCTCGGTGGCTGGCCCCGTGGCCCCTGCTCCTGGGGAAGCTGTTCTGCAGACCCTCCTGCCCGCCTGGCCGCTGCCCGCCTCTTCTCCCCAGCTGGCCAGTTGCCTCCTGTCTGTTCCGCCTTGTGCTCGCCCCCTCTCTTTCTCTTCCTCTTTCTGCTCCTGTGAACTTCGAATTCCCCCTCTCCTTCCCACTCCCTTTGGCAGAGAACCAGGGAATGGTGGGGACTGGACGTCGGTGGCCTCAAGCTCAGAACTGGTTGCCTGCTAAGCCATGGTTTCCCCAAAGGCCCCTCACCACTCTACACTGGGGGCATTTCCCCCCTGAAACACCCTCATGGGCACTCAGGGGAGGGAGGAACAATGACTGTGCCTTTCTTTGTGCCCCATGTGTAACCCCAGCCTGGAACCCCGCTGTCTCCAAGACCTGCTTTTGTATCCCTATTTCCATTTTGCAAACGGGAAACTAAGGCTCAGAGAGATCTCCAGAGCTTCTGAGGCCATCGCTGTACCTAACTAAGGAAACACTTGCTAAATGTATCTAATTCCACCTTCTTCTTAGGAAAGGTCTGGTCCACAGGGTTGCATCGGGGCTATTAACCTTCAGTTCTCTGATGCGCTCGCCTTCTGCATCCTTTCATGGAGACACCCAGCTTCCTCCTGCTTCCACCACCCCAATTTAGCATAAGGGTCCCTTCCTCCACCCCAATTTAGCATAAGCTTCATGCACGCTGTGGCTCTTTTCATAGTCCAGGCTCCACCAGAACCCAGAACCTATTGAGAGCGAACAAGATTGTGTTTTGACACAGCGCCCGGCTTCCCACGTTTTTCGCCTCCGCCACTCGGATGTTCACAAAGCGTTTGTATGTGCCTGCAACAGAATCGGTTCAGCTTGACAAACGCAAGACCGTCAGCCCCTTTGCAGCGAATCTGCTCCCTTAATTAACCTGGGGGATGGGGAAACTAATAAAGAAGTTTTATTAAATGCAGAGAAAATCATCCCTTTCAAACACCCCCATGGAGAAGTCTGAGCCAGATCCCTGTGATGATTCATCTGCACTAACTGGTCCTTTACTGGGAGATGAGTAAGAGCAGAGTTTGTTCAAGCAGCCAGGAGAAGCCGCCCCCGCTTGGCCCCTAGAAGGCTCTCTTTAGGGCACGCTGGTCTGTACACACGCTGATAGCTGTTTCATATCTGCACTGATGGGCTTAACCGAGCAGTTGCCACACAGCCAGCACGCGCACACAGCGTGGCCGGGAGGGGGTGTTTATGGGGCTTGCCGCTAATGACTCCCATTTATGGAGCATGTGTGGAGCGGCTGAGCGGGCCGGCTAAGACAGGACATCAGTAAGGCCTGGGTTTTGCAGACCGGCTGCATGCACAGGCTTTCCTAAGAAGCCGCGGGGATGGTTCTAGTACGAGCTTCTGGGGGAATCCAAGGCTCCTCGGAATTCAGGCTTTTCAGTGTGAACGATGCCCTGACGAAGATGGTTTTGCTAGGGAAGCTGCTGGCCAGGCTGATTGGACAAGGCCAGTAGTAAAAATTATTGCAGTTATAAGAACAAAAGCTAACATTTATTGTTCACTCGCCTCATGCCAGAGATAGTAGAAAGCACACGTGTATTTTTTTTCTTTCATGTAATCCTCAAACAAACCTATGAGGTTGGTACTACTTTTTTGTTTGTTTGCTTAATTTTCATGGTACAGAGGAAGGAACGGGCCCAGAGAGATGAAGCATCTTGCCCAGAGCTGCAGAGCTGGGATTTTAACCCTGGTGTTCTAACTCCAGAGCCTGGTTACGTAAGCACAGAAAAGTGAATTCTAGAAGTTGAATCAGCGTTTTAAATCACAGTTACGGCAGGATGGCATAGCAGTTAAATATAGGCATTTTCGTATTAGAA
The DNA here is from genome assembly GCF_964341445.2 of Mesoplodon mirus. Lineage (NCBI taxonomy): Eukaryota > Metazoa > Chordata > Mammalia > Artiodactyla > Ziphiidae > Mesoplodon > Mesoplodon mirus. Next base: position 176,360,280 of record NC_138977.1, read on the forward strand.
AGACCTAGATGTGAGCTTCAGTTTTTTCCAGTTACAAGTTACATAAACTATTTAAGCCTCGGTTTCCCCTATAAAGGTGGGAATAGTTGTAACACCTACGAGTAGGATATGGAAAGCCTCAGTGCCCCCGCACAGAATAAGCCTCCAGTGAATATGTAACAACACACACACACCCATGCTCACTGAGGTCAGTGGCACCATGAATCTGAGTGTGGACCCAGAGAGGCTAGAGCATGGCTTCTGTGACATGCCAGCTGTGAGCCCTTAGGGAAGTCACAGCCACCTGAGCCTTCGTTTCCTGCAGTGGAATGGGACAGCGATAGGACCGCTCACAACAGACCTGATTCAATCAGGGTGTCGGGACCACACAGAGTGGGTATGAGGAACCTATTCTGCATCTTCCAAGGCACTGGAAATGCTGCTTGTTGTCTTTGGAAACCCTGGTTGGATTTCTCCCTTTTGAGCACAACGGCCCGCACATCGCACATGGTTATGAGTAGCGAAGGAAACAGAAACCCGACCTTCAAAGTTCTTATGTGCTCCAGGGGGAAGATGGGACCAACAAAAATAAAGCATTCATTAAAAACAAAATGACATGTCCATATACACACATACTTGTAGATAATGACTTGCAGCCGTGCGGAGACCCAGGCAGGGGCTGCGGGATTTTGCTGGAGTGCTTGGGAAGACATCTGGGAAGCTTTCTGGAAGGAGAGGGATTTGGGAAAGAGGAGAGAGGTCCCCCCTTGAGTGGGATCTCAGGTTCATTTCCTTCTCATCTCGTGTTTCCTGCACCCAGCACGCAGTAGGTGCTCAATGCATGCTTGCTAAATGAGAACAGGAAGTGGAGAGAGTGGGTTTCAAGCAGGGGAAGTGAGCACAGAGTGCAGTGGTGAGTCAGAGGGAGGGCAGGCGCTCCACTAACTGCTGAAGGCATGAGTTTAGTTTTCTTTAGTGTTTTCTGCCAGGGCTTGGTCCATGATAAGCCTGGAATCAGAGAGAGGGGGAGAGGAAGAGAGAAAGGAGGCATCCTTCTATTTATGTGGTGTTGGTATAGCCCACATTCACGTGTACTTGACACTCACACCACACCTGATATTGGATCCCAGCATGAAGCAGCTGAAAAATGCCCCTTGGAGCACAGACACTTTTGATTGCCTCCCTCAGAGTTGTTCCCTCTTCTTCTCTGCTTATAACACCTCAATTTTGTTCAAGATCCATTCCTCGGTGGCAGTTACTCTGGTGATTTGTACTGTGTCAGCTGGGCTAGCCTGAAATTGGCTTCCCCCGAGTCCCCCTTCCAGATGGGCCAGGAGAGAGATCTTTGCCTGAGATCTGGAGGCAGATGTCAAGCCCAAATGGCTGGCGGGTGGAAGTGGGGGTCATCGACTCACCTCATTGTCAAAGAGTGGTGGCCAAGCCTGCAGCTGCTTCACCTTTGCCTCATTCCTTCTTTGGCTTCTCCAGTGCCTTGGCCAGATCTCAGCGACAAAGGGCACCAGCTTCTCCTGCAGGGCATCCAGGTCGGGCGCCATGAGAACCCATGACATGGGTTCCAGTCCATCCTTGCGGGATCCAGTTTGTCCTTGCACTCGCCCACAATACATCCGTCTCCCCCCCACCACTTCCTGCCCTGTGGACTTTGAAGCTGCACATCAGATGCAGACTACAGCCCATAGAGATGGGTTGGAGATCTCACAACAGCAGAAGTTCCAATCCCTGCAACAAATTCAATTCCATGTTTACGTGGAACCCCCGAAAGGTGGTTCTAGTGCTTCCAGATCGAACCCTGACTGATATAGATACCGTATCCCCTGCTCCAGAGTGAACTCTAGTTGGTCTGGGCCAATCATAGTGTCCCTAGTCTCCTTGCTGGTAATAAGTTTAGGTGTGGGCAGGTGACCCAGTTCTAGCCTGTGACAGGAACTCCAGTCAGAGGCTTCTGGCAAAGGCTCCCTTGATCTGAAAAAGAGACACACAAAAAAGACGGTGCTCTTCTCCTGCTGGACGTTAACTGGATATCATGGTTGGAATTGAGGCAGCTGTTGTAACCATGTTGGGGCGTTAACCAAAGAACCAAGCTGAGGATCAAGATAGAAAAGATAAAAAGAACCCGTGTCCTTAATGATATAGTTGAGCTGATGAATTAACCTTCCTCGAAGCTGCCTACACCTGGAGTTCCAGATATGTGAGATGATATATTTTCTTATGGTTAAGTCACTTGAGGCAGGGTTTCTCTTTCTTGCAGGCGAAAACAACCTAGTCCAATTCCCACCCCCAAAAGAAGCCCCAGATTTCTTCTTGCAATGGATCCCAAAGTTTCCATCCACCAGGAGCTTTTCCAAAAGGGAGGCGGGCAGCTTGGAGTGAACCTGGTATCTGACCTCTCCATGTTGGGTCTTCTCATCAGAGAAAATGAATAGGAACACATCAGCAATCCACAGAGGATTTAAAAGTAAACTATAGAATTCAGGATTACCAAAATGATTTCCAGATTATAGTCCAAGGAAGAATAGGTTAAGGTTAGAATTATGGGAATCATGATAATCAGGTCTACCAGTAGGATGCAAGTAACAGAAAGCTCAATTCGAATTGGCTGTACCACCATGCCTGCTTTTTACCTTTCTTCTCTCATCCCTTAGCTCACCCTTTTGCTTTGTGATGCTGGAATGGTACCCTGCAATCCACTTTTCACAGACTCTGGTGAGGTTCTGCCAATAGGCCGCACTAGAGGAATACTGGGAGGTGAGAGAAAAGAAGGACTTCATTTCTGTCTTTCAGTTAGTGGTAGTGTCTCTCCAGCAAGAGTAGACAGTGGGCTCCACTTCCCAGCTCCTTTTGACACTCCCAGAGCTCTCTCACCATGTCCCTGTAGAGGGACCAGAGCCTACCAACAGCCATGCCGGGGGAGGGCCTTCCTCATCCACTGGGCCATGAGCTCTGGGGCATCAGGGCAACCCTTCATACCTCCCTGGGATGTGAGCACCTATGCAATCTTTCCCTCTCCTCAGTGGCCTGAGAACTTCAAGGGACTGAGTGTGAGCAATGCAGCTTCCCCCCAGGAGCCAGCACCAGTTTCATGAGACCCCCTTCCAAGGTCCTAAGCTCTGGTAACCACCCTTCCCCCCTTTTTTCCACTGACCTCAGGCGTTATTAATCTCTGGGTTACCTCAGCATCCTCTCTTTAATGTCCCACTTGGGTAACAAATTCTTTTATTAAGTCCCTGTGTTTTGAAATATCTGGTGTGGTTTCTCTTTTCCTGACTAGACCCCAACTGATAGAGTAAATTTATTAGATCATGTAACCCCAAAGTCCAGATTGAGAACAGTCACCAGGCACAATTTGTTCCAGAGGATCTGAATCTTATTAGGGTTCCTTTCTGTTTTCTAACATTTTCTCAGCGCTGATCTCTTCTGTGTGTGGAATGTTTTGAGGATGGCTACCTTCCAGGTAGCAAAAATGGCTGTAGCACCTTCATTCCTCATAGAGATAAGCCATACTGCCTGTGAGGAAAAGAGAATGCCTTTGTCCCCAATTTCTAAATTAGAGCCCTGAACTTCACTTTGCTTGCACTGGCTTTGGCCATTTGCCCAACACTGAACCTATCACTGTGGCCAAGGCCTGGGTCCACTGATTAGCTAGATCACATGTTCTCTTCCTAAAGCCAGGTAGTGTCAACTTCTGTGGAGGTACAGGGCCCACCAATGGAAATCTGGGCTCCTGGGAAGTGATGGACTGATGCTGGTGACATCATCTGACGCCTGTCCCTGGCACCTCATCTCTGATTGTCCAGGACAGCCCCAAATTCATATTTCTACATACTGTATGATTCCAACTTTATGACATTCTGGAAAAGACAAAACTATGGGGGGCTTCCCTGGTGGTGCAGTGGTTGAGAGTCCGCCTGCCGATGCATGGGACGCGGGTTCGTGCCCCAGTCCGGGAAGATCCCACATGCCACGGAGTGGCTGGGCCCGTGAGCCATGGCCGCTGAGCCTGCGCCTCCGGAGCCTGTGCTCCACAACAGGAGAGGCCACAACAGTGAGAGGCCCGCGTACCGCAAAAAAAAAAAAAAAAACTATGGGGACAGTAAAAAAGATGAGTGGTTGCCAGGGATAGGAGGGGAGGGATGAAAAGGTAGAGCACAGAGGATTTTCAGGGCACTGAAAATACTCCTATGATACTGTAATGGTGGGTACATGTTTTCAAACATTTGTCCAAACCCGTAGAATGTATAACACCAAGAGTTAGCCCTAAGGTAAACCATGGAATTTGGACTTTGGACTTTGGGTGACAATGCACCAGTGTAGGTTCATCAGCTGTAACAAGTGTACCATTCTGGTGGGACATGTTGATAATGGAGAAGCCATGCAGGTGTGGGAGCAGGGGGTATACAGAAAATCTCTACCTCCCTCTCAAATTTGCTGTGAACCTAAAACTGCTCTGAAAAATTAGTGTTTAAAATAAGTAAAATAAAATATGTATATCCAAACGTAACTGAGTTCTATTCCTTTTTCAAATATCTTCACAAATGAGAAATAACCCTTGGGTTAGCCTGTGTCTCAATTTAGGTTTCAAAAGTGAAGTTTCGAAGGGCCATGAGGCAAACACAGACCGAGGGGCTCTGAGCCCCAGATACATTGTCTCAGATACGTTGTCTCCACTCCTTTGTGGTCAGAGAAGTGATAAGAAAGATGTTGATCAACCAGAGTTTCCAGGAAATACTTTTCTATTTGTAACTTACACGAATTCACGTTCATTGGAAACATAACCTGAAAGGGCTCATTTCTATCTCATCTACAACAAGCTTACCCCAGGCGCTCAGGAGTTTTAAAGATAGCAAATGAACCACCATCCTCCAGGGTCAGCTTAAAACATTCCCTAACATTGCTTAGACCCTCTGGTCCTCCTTAGGGACCAAGCTGTTCTGTGAAATAAGACTTTATTGTGTTCTTTTCCTTGTTTTCCTTCTCTCTCTCTCTTTTATTTCTGATAAAAGAATTAAGGCCCAGGGAGATCAACTGGTTTACCCAAGATCACACAGCAAGGTCATGACTCTGTCTAACTTCAAACATAAAGTCATTGGCTCCTAATGTCCCAACACAAGGCCATCTTGTTTCCAGATGACCTTCATTCTCTCTGCAGACCCCCAGGAGCTTGGCTAGCCTTTCAAGGACAGCATTTAATCATCACAAAATGCCTTACCAGGGAGTAACATTAACAAACACTTATACAGCGCTTAACATGTGCAGTTTTCTGAGCCTTTTACAGTTGTTACTTCATTTAATCCTCAAATGGCCCTGTGAGGTGGATGCTTTCAGTATCATCATCCAAAGCGTGATGGATGAGGACACCGAGGTGCAGAGAGGCTCAATAACGGGCCCACAATTTCTCCGCCAGAAAGAGTGACTTCTGGGATGGGAACCCCCGGCAGCGGGCTGTGCTCCTGCAAAGCTACATCGTCTCTGAGACATAAAGGGGAGAAAACCACAGTTGTCAGAGGAAAAACAAAGTAAGCTAAGGGAAGGATGGAGGCAGGCGGGGGAGAGGGGGGGAGGGGGGAGGGGGAGGGGGAGGGGGAGAGGAAACCCCCCTCATAGTATTCTTGTCCTTACTGCCTCAGAAGTACATTTTCCACCCAAAAGTTATGCTCCAATAGTCTCATTCCCTCTTAAGTCCTAGACTACTCCTGGCCACTCCTAGGGTAACCAGTCAGAAGGCCCAGGTCACAGGGAAGAGCACAAAAGCAGCCCCCCTGTTTCTCAGTAGAAGATGAAATGTTAGGGAAAATCAGTCACTGAGGGTGGGCCCCCCAGACTCTCATGACCAGCTGGAGTTGTAGCATCTGCGCCGAGCAAGACAAAACCTTCTGGGGTTACAGCCACGGTGAATCTACTTCAGGTGCTGCCGTCATGTCCAGGTAGCAATGAGAGCCCCAGAGCCACAGCATCTACCCCAGGGACACGTTCACTGTGGGCCACCCGTAGGTCCAACTCATCTGTGATGACTGAAGTAAAGAACAACCTTTTCCCTTCCCCTGATCCAATCTCACTCTCAGGGAAGATGCTGGAACACAAAATGCTTCCTTCTACATTCTATGTAACACCATCGATTGAGCTCCTCCTGTGTGCTGCATTGTGGTGAGTAGCAGACCTTCTAAAATGCGTGAAACATGGTCCCTGGCCTTCAGGAACCCGTGCCCTGGAGACAGCCCCCCACCAGTTATAACACAGGTGATACAAGCTGTGATAGAGCAGTGGCTTCTACACTCCTGGATCTTGCGTTTCTATCATTTCACATTTTCCAGCACGTGAGCCAGCCAGGAACACCACACACCCACCTGGCCATCACTCCTCTTCTTGGATGGACCCCCTGACCTGGTGAAAGGGCCTCCACCTCACCAGGTTGTGTGTTCCCCGAGGAGACTAGGTCCTGAACACAGCTTCCAGTGTCCTGCCGCTGTCGACCGCCGCGGGCACTCCCCGTGACTTGCAGCTGCCCCAGGACAAAGCCCTGCTCAGCATGGGTGCCAGGAAGCCCGGCCCTTTGGGCCCCAGAAACCAGATGAGTGTGCCCATTCATGGCTTCTTTCTTCTCGCTTTACCGCGGCTGGGAGGGAGAGCATGGGGTCACAAGCCTGGTCACTCACACGCATTTATTCCACTTGGCTCAGCTGGGCCTGAGCCCTGCTCTCAGGGACGTGTTCCTGGCCTCCATGCACAAGCACAGGCCAGTCCCTGAGCCCCAAAACCTTCCACCTGCTGGACCCGCGTCCTCATCCTGCAGGGTCCGGGCCCAAATATTAGATTCCCCCAAAGCCTCCGTGGCAGCCGCCTTCAACAGAGCACCCTTCAAGAGATGATCAGCTGGGACTTCCCTGGTGACACAGTGGTTAAGAATCCGCCTGCCAATGCAGGGGACATGGGTTCGAGCCCTGGTCCAGGAAGATCCCACATGCTGTGGAGCAACTAAGCCCGTGCACCACAACTACTGAGCCCACGTGCCACAACTACTGAAGCCTGTGTGCCTAGAGCCCGCACTCGGCAACAAGAGAAGCCACCGCAATGAGAAGCTCACACACTGCAACGAAGAGTAGACCCTGAGAAAGCCCATACGCAGCAATGAAGACCCAATGCAGCCATAAATAAATAAGCAAACAAACAAACAAACAAATAAATAAAAGAGATGATCAGCTTTTGTAAGAACATTATCAACAATTTTCAGTGACAATTTATTTCTTGGTAAGGTAAAAACAAATCAAAGTAGCACATTTGTGGGATAGCCTTGATGAATCTTTACAGTTATATTCCAAACATGAAATTTGTTTTTTTTTAAATCACAACAAGATTTTAAATGTCGTTCAGAAAGAACAATTGCTTAAATGCTCAGGCTCATTACCCGATACCAGGCTTCTCTTTGCTGTGAATCCTGGGCTGTTTCAGAGCTCTTTGTGCTTGGCTCCAGAGCTTTCTTCAGCCTGAGCTGGAAGAGGAAGTTTGCCCTGTTGGTCTCAGCTTTGGTGAGAGCTTGTTTTTGGTGAGAGTTCCTGAGGGCGGCAGAGCAGAGGGCTGGAGAGAGCCAGTGCCGGGTCAGCCTCCTGCTTCTTCACTCACTAGGGATGCGACTTTGATTAGGACTGGAAAGACCTTGAGACAAAGATGTGAGGGCACATAATTCATCTGCTTTGGGATGGCACAAAGCACCAGGAAGGGAGGAGAGATGTGAGAAAGGGAAAGGAAGGAAGCCACCCCGGGATGCCTTAAGGAGCAGATTACCTCAGAGACCACCTGGATTAATCCCAGCTGGGTCCCTGGGGAGACTGTGTAGCACTGGCCTCAGAGATGTCCTACCCAAGGGGTGTGGAGCCACCAGCTCCCGTCAGACACAGGTCCCATCAGGCTGCGACCAGAGCCACAACTCCTCAACCTTCCTGGCAAGGCTGCGCTAGTGCCTGTGGCCAACGAAAGCCCTCAGGAAGGGCCCTCCCCAGCGTTTATAATAAGAAGCCATGAGGAAGGCAGTGCCCAGGGCCTAAGGGAGGAGCTAGGACAGTGCCTGCGACAGGCCATTAAAGGAGACAGTAAGAGCAGTCATAAAAACGTGAATGCTGACTTCATTGTCTGCTGGAGAACTCAATGAACTAAGATGTGTGAATGGAAAAGCATCACATTAATGTTCCATTGGATGCTTTTGACAGCGATGATGATGACGAAAACAGTGACTCAGGGCTCGTTCACTTGCTCCATCTCCCTCATAGGAACCTCTGACCAGAGACTGGGTTCCTGCATAGAGTTTAAGTCTTTCCTTGGTAACTTTCCAAGGTATCTGGAAGTGACATTTCCTCAGTGTGGTGGGTGTTCTCTTGGAGTGAAAAATGAAACCCACCCCAAATCTCACAACTTTCAACAAATAGATAGGGGTGTCTTTTATTTTACTGCTAACGTTTTAAAATTCAATCTTTGAACAGGTCCTATATTTGCATGGGGCAAAATTGTGAAAGATAGATCAAGAGGTATACAGTGAAACCATCCCTGGCTCCCATTCACTTTGTTTCCTCCCTCCCATAGACCACCATATAGTTTCCTGTGTGTTTCCTTGCACTCATTTGTCCCTTTTCAGGTAAAGTCACACTAAATGACTGAGAGTGGAAGAAGAATGGTTCTCTGAAGATTTTTTTTTTTTTTTTTTTTTTTTTTTGCAGTACGCGGGCCTCTCACTGTTCTGGCCTCTCCCGTTGTGGAGCACAGGCTCTGGATGCACAGGCTCAACGGCCATGGCTCACGGGCCCAGCGGCATGTGGGATCTTCCCAGACTGGGGCACAAACCCGTGTCCCCTGCATTGGCAGGCAGACTCTCCACCACTGCACCACCAGGGAAGCCCTCTAAAGAATTTTTGCTAGAATTTCAGGGGGAGGAGAAAGTCCTTTCCTCTGTAGTTGCTTAGTGTCAGAATGTAAACCTAGAGATGAGGAAGCCTCTTCACTGGAAGGGCAACTGAGGGTGAAACCAACCCAGAGGAAAACAGAACACAGAGAGCAATTCCAATTGAAACTTTTTGAGCACCTGGATCCAGCTGTGCCTGAAGCAGTTTACACCTGGACTTTTACAGTGCAAGAGGCGCATTAAATTATTATTATTATCTTTTTTGTGGGATATACATAGTGATTGAGAATCAGGTTGCCTAGATTTGAATCTTGGATCTGCCACTTACCAGCTATATAACCTTGGGCAAGACACTTAACCTCTCTGGGCCTCAACATCCTCATCTATAAAATGGGATAATAATAGCATCTATTTCATAGGGTTGATATGTAGATTAAATGAGTTAACATATGAGAAGAATTTAGAACAGTACCGGGTGTATTAGTTGCAATTAAAAAAATTATTTGTATCAGGCAGCATGTTTCAGTAACAAACAGCCCCAAAGTCTTAGTGGCTTAAAACAACAATTTTTCTTTTTTGCACATACTAATATCCACTGTGGATCAGCAAGCACTGTGCTTATTGTACTTAGTCAGGAATACGAGCTAAAAGAGCAGCTGCCAACTCTAATGTTGCTAGCCACCATGTCAGAGGGAAACAACTTAAAATAGGATACCCTGGCTTTTGCCCAGGAGGGGTATATAATGTTCCACTAACGTTTCATTGGCCAAACCAAGTCAAGGGGTCGGACCTAGCTTCAAAGGGGAGGGAAAGGCAGTCCTTCCATGTTCCCAGAAGGGACAGCCCTATTGACCACCACATGACTATTGTTATGTCATAACTGGTTGAGTACTGGATACCTGCAACTGAAAGATTCACAAGTAAATAAGAAATCATAAGTTTCCCTGGTTTTATACTCAGCAGGGGCCAGGGGCCACAACAAAGCCATGCTCTTATTAACCCCCTTCTCCCTAATTCACTCCAACCATTTTGAAGTCTATCGGTCCTGGCCATCCATCTTCCAGGTGTCAGGACCATGTCACTGATATTTTCAGCAATCACTTGCTGGTTAAATCCCAGAAAAGTGGAAAGAATTTGTATGATTGGCCCAGAGTCACAGGTCAACCAAAGAAAGTACTGAGGGAAAAAAGAGGGAAAGGTCTCCCTGGGAGAGGTGGTGTCTTCGGTCAGCTTCACTGGAAGCACAGTTGAGATGAGGTTTCAGGTGCACGTGATTAACCGAGGGAGCCTCTCAGGAGAGAAGGGAAGTGAGGAAAGCTGGACAGGGCAGGGGCAGGAGCTAAGTAAGGATGTGGAGTCAGCCTGATCCCATGGGCAGCTGTGGAGTGTGAGTTCCCCCATAGAGAGGGTCCTGCCTTGAGGCAAGGGACTGGTCTTTTTTAGCTAATTGCAATCAGTACCTGGCAGCAGGCTACCGCAAAAGGGGAGAGTCAACCTTCTGGGCTGGGCAGCTCCTGTTGGGCTTGTCAAGGGTGATTCATAGAGAAGGGGGCAGCTGTGAGCTGCCAGGATGCAACACTCATGGCAGCTGGGGGATGGGTGCAGCAGCCCACTCGAGGTGATTTGGATGGGGCACCAACAGCACCTACCACAGGCCGTCAGGGAAGCACTAATGGGCACCACCTGCCCCTTTCCTCCTACTGGCAAAACTGCACTTCGGAAGCATGGGGAATATTGACATTAGTGGGGTAAGAAGTGGCGTTCAGTAGTTCCCCATTTATCTCCTAGATTAAATGTAAATTTTACCATCAACCCTTATTTCCAGGCTTATGTCCCAAGACTCTCACAAACCTAGCCTATATGGAAATTCGTCTGGAAACTGCTATTTTATGAATAACCTCCATGTCTTTGCTCCGACTCTTTTCCTCTTCTGCCCAGAGTGCCCTCTCCACCCCCAGACCTGTGAAATTCTATCCACAATTCGAGGTCCTCTCGAATACTGACTACTTCATAAAGCCTTTCTTAATCACTCGACAGGATATGAGCTTTTCCTTCTTTGAAACCTCAAAGCCCTTACTTTCAGCAGTGGGTTTCATTCTACGAATTTGAGTCATTTGATAAGTGTTATTCCCCAAATCTCTTATGAACTCTTTAGAAAGAGTTCAGTCTTTTTCTCTTTGCAGCATCTAGCAAACACCCTCAATAATAAAGGCACTTAATTAATATGCATGTAACTGAATATCTACTTCAGTGAGATTAAATGCCCATGCATGATCAAAGCCTTTGTCTTCTGTGCATCACCCAGAGCTGACATTTGCTGAGCACTTGCTATGTGCTGTGCATAAAGTATTTTCTTTGCATTAATTATCTTCACCCCATAGATAAGAAACTGAAGCTCAGAGAGGTCAAGCAACTAACCCAAAGCTACACCAGTGGCAGGTGGCAGATTGGATGGGGTCCTAGGTTTGTCTGAATTCAGAGCCCACACTCTTTTTTTAAAATTGATGTATAGTTGTTTTACAATGTTGTGTTAGTTTCTACTGTACAGCGAAGTAGAGTTCCCTGTGCTATACAGCAGGTTCTCATTAGTTATCTATTTTATACATATTAGTGTATATATGTCAATCCCAATCTCCCAATTCAGCCCAGCCCCCTTTGCCCCCCCCCTTGGCGTCCATATGTTTGTTCTCTACATCTGTGTCTCTATTTCTGCCTTGCAAACCAGTTCATTTGTACCATTTTTCTAGATTCCACACATATGCGTTAATACACGATATTTTTCTTTGACTTACTTCACTCTGTATGACAGTCTCTAGGTCCATCCACATCTCTACAAATGACCCAATTTTTTTTATGGCTGAGTAATATTCCATTGTATATATGTACCACATCTTCTTTATCCATTCGTCTGTCGATGGGCATTTAGGCTGCTTCCATGACCTGGCTATTGTAAATAGTGCTGCAGTGAACAATGGGGTGCATGTGTCTTTTTGAATTATGGTTTATTCTGGGTATATGCCCAGTAGCAGCTGCCATAGGGACAAACACAGACTTGCTATCAGAAGACATGACTTTATGTGCAGGCTCTGTCACTCACCTTGGGCACAACACTGAACAAACCTGGAAAAGACTAGGAAGCTGCTCACCCAACCCATCCCCTTTTCTTCCTGGGCAAAGAGCTAGACCGGTGCTTCTCTGGTTTCAAGGTGCATGCGACTCACCTGGGGCTCACTGAGAAGGGGGAGATAAGCAGAAAACACACACAGACACCCCACGTAACACAATGTGAGAACCTCTATGATAGAAACGTGCCCTCACTGGAAAGAAGAAGGTGAGAACCCAGCAGGGGTGGAGACGAAAGTAAGGAAAAATACCCCAGAAAAGCTTACCCCAGAGTTGAGTCTTAAGGATGAGAGGGCTGGCCAGCTAAAGAAAAGAAAGGGAAGAAAGAGCATTTCAGGTGGTGGGTTCAGCACATGCAAAGTTAAGGTGAGAGGGTCCCAGGGGCATTTGGGGAATGGCCAGTGGCTGAACAGAGCCAGAGAGTAGAGTGAGGGGCCACTGGCAAGAGCTTGGGCTGAAGGTGAAGAGGAGGACAGATCCAAGAGGCATTGGCATTACGTACCAAGGATAAGGGAGACCACTGAGGACCTCAAGGTGAGTGACAGTGTCACCCTACCTCCAGGAGTTTCCCTCCTGCTGCTCTCAGGGAGACTGTATCAGAGGGGGTGGACTCAGGGGCTGTCAGGTCATTTTAGATGAGGAGGCTTCTGGGTCCCAACAAGCCTCACTGCCTGGGACCCCAGAGCAGACGGTTGTCCCTAGGATTCAGATTGTGTATCCAGGGCATTTCCAGAGCACAGAGACACACAGATGTACCAAGCCAACGCCCGTGGGGAAGAACCCCAGGATGTGGAGTAGGGACGTGTGCCAAGACAGTCTCACCCCAACATTGCTCCCCTGGGATCAGTCTTAGTATCTCTTTATGAGACCACCAGTTCTCAATCTTTTTTCCTGATGAGACATACAAGGCACTTGACCTTCACCAGTCAGACCCATGTGCTTGATATACCCAGGGTTCTACACACTTCCTGGAGCCACCGGACCTGCAATTGAAAGTGACATTCACAGAAGGAGAACCACAAAGTCACTCTAATTTACGAAGAGGTAAATCTCACAGAATCCTTGATGCCTTTCCCGTGGCTGGGAGTAGATTACAAGCTTGGATGTCAAGCAATCTCAGGTTCCTGTTCTGACTCCCTCACTTACAGGATGTGTGGCCTTGGGTAATGTACTTAAACTCTTTGAGCCTTAGCTTTCTCATCTGCAGAATGGGTATAATAATAAAATCCTACCACGGAGGGTTTGTCAACAGGACTGTATGTGCCTATGCAATCTAAATGCTTGGCTATGTGCCTGATACATGGTGAATACTCAATAGATAATAACTAGCTTACTATTAATATTTTCTTATTCTTTTAACAATATGCCAGATTGGTATACACCAATGTGTAATGACTGTGCTGCAAATTAATGTATTAGAGAAAGAAAACCCATTTTGTACATATGTCGCCTAATTGACTTAACTTTATTCTTGAAAGTCATCACACTTTTTCTTTCAAAACATACTGTAATTCAAAATTTGAACTAATTCACCACCCTTCCCCTCTGCTCCCAATCAGCAAGACTTTTAAGAACTGGTTTGTTTGACATACATACACTAATATGTATAAAAGAGATAACTAATAAGAACCTGCTGTATAAAAAAATAAATAAAATAAAATTCAAAAAAATAAAAACAAAACAAATGCATTGTGGGGACTTCCCTGGTGGCACAGTGGTTAATAATCCACCTGCCAATGCAAGGGACACGAGTTCGAGCCCTGGTCCAGGAAGATCCCACATGCTGCAGAGCAACTAATCCCGTAAGCCACAACTACTGAGCCTGCATGTCACAACTATTGAAGCCCACGCACCTAGACCCGTGCTCCACAACAAGAGAAGCCACCACAGTGAGAAGCACGGGCACCACAGTGAAGAGGAGCCCCCGCCTGCCGCAACTAGAGAAAAGCCTGCGCGCAGCAACGAAGACCCAACACAACCAAAAATAAATAAATAAAAAATAAATTTATTTAAAAAAAATTTTTTTAAGTTAAAAAAAAACTGGGTTGTTCATAGATTCTCCACTGAAACTCAGTTTTCATTTCCTATTATACACCTATCATTCTCGAGATCTGCTGAGTGAAACCCACGTCAGCGATGAGGCAGAAGGAGCTAGAAATGACTTCTTGAGCATTGCCAGAGGGAGTGTTCAGTCCTGAAACGATCTCTCAGCAGCCCACACACCTGGGGTCCATGTGGCCTGTAGTCTCTGCCTTTCCAAGAATTTGTTTCTCTACGCTACCAGTGTAGTGTAGAGAAATACCCTGATTAGGATCTCTTCTAAAGGTCTCCTCATCTGAAAAATGGGAATGCTGCCCACTCATCCCTCAAAGGATTTAATTAGTTTGGTTGTTGGCAGGTCCACCAAAGATGAAAAGAGCAAGAGATTCCACTGCCCGATCAGAGCCAGTGTCACCTCCAAACAGGACTGAGGCAATAGGCTTCTAACTCATCCCGCTGAGCCCACTCTGATCCTCCATCTTGTTCTCTCTACAACAGAGAGATTGCCATGACAACACAGTCTGGCCCATCACTCCCCAGGTCAAGAATTCTCAATATTGAGTCTTGTGGCTCTCAGGCCAGAATCCTCACCAATCCACAAGGCCAATGTGTCTGACTCCTTCCTGCTGATCATGGCTCTACACAGGACTCTTTCCGTCCTCTGGGCTCAGTCACACCAGCCCGCTGGCGGTCCTTCCAATGTGTGGCTCCCCCCACAACCTTTGCATGTGTTGGCATCTCTGTTGGGGTCTTTCTGTCCCCCTGTCCCACCGTTACTCACCTTCAGCTCTCACTGCTAATGTCACTTCCTCAAGGAGGTCATCTTTGACCCCCAAATAGCTCAGGGCTATTTATATAATATAATCTCAGGGCTCCTTGTTTTATTCCTCTGTCAGCCTTATCACTGCCTCCCCAGTGGAATATCAGCAACATGAGGGCAGGGACTCTGTTTTGCTTCCCTCCCTTTCCCCAGCACCTACTGACTGCAGTCCCTGAGTGACATCTAATAGAGAACCAATAAGCACTTCTTTAAAATACCATTCTTATATTAATATTGGAGATCTCAGATGAAGAGCTCTGTTTTTACCAAGAGAAATAGGGTAGAAGAGTTAGTTATTTCATTGATTTGATTGTTGTAGACTGAATTATTCTAACAAATGCAGATCTCCTTATTCCTTTAAAATATTGTTCTGTTAAGAGTGACTTCCCTTAATCCTAATGTCCCCTTCATGTTTCTCATTCTTCCTTAGGAGCAGCTGTTCATTGTTTCTTCACCAATGAAGTCTCAGGTCTTTCTAGTGGTACTTATGTCACAAAGAGGAATTTTGATCGAAATCAAATGGAACGGAGGCAATCAAGGGAAAGGATTTTCTCTCTCACCTAATTACCATCATACAGCTCTCCTGGGTCTAGGAGTAGGGGTGGGTGTGGGGAAGAGGAGGAGATGCCCTAAATCATGCTACTCAAAATATTACCAGCCCATGTCAAATACAGAAATGTTAAGTACAAAACATTACCAGCTTATATTAAGTCTCGAAACTTTTAGGGTAATTTGATGTTGCCATGACATTCAAGAACATGATCAATGGGCCTGTCTCAGTGAACAGGGCAGTAGGGACCACTTTGGGTGCTGTTGAACTTGGATGGTGGGTCACACACAGTAGGACAACAGATTCTTCCTCAATATTTTGGAAATTTTCAAAAACTGGCCCTTCATGACAGATAGTTTGAAAAACATGTTATAAAAGATGATGTAGCCCTAGTCATGTTGTAAGGAAAAGTCAAGGCTTCAAGAAATACCTAAAAACTAAGAAACATCTAAATGCAGGAATGGAAAATAAAGCAAGAGAATGGTCACTATAGGTTGCAGTGAATCATGGAAAAAGTCCTTGGAGATGAATCTTGAGTTGGGTCTTGAAAGAAATTATTGGCAAATATTGAGGGACAAGGGGTAGGAGTGAATTTCAGGAAAGAAGCACACTAGCTAAGGCATGGAGGCTATGCAGGATATGAGAAGAATATGTAAGCTAAGGCATGGGGGCTATGCAGGACATGAGAAGCACACAAAAACTAAAGCGTAGAGCAGGGGTCCCCAACCCCCTAGCTGGGGACCAGTACTGATCCGCAGCCTGTTAGGAACTAGGCTGCACAGTAAGAGGTGAACAGCAAGCGAGTGACGCTCCATCTGCTGCTCCCCATCACTCCCTATCGCACACATTACTGCCTGAACCATCCCCACACCCGCCACCACCCCATCGCCAGTTAGTGGGAAAATTGTCTTCCATGAAACTGGTCCCTGGTGCCAAAAAGGTTGGGGACCGCTGACCTAGAGGCTACGCAGGACATGAGAAGGACATGTAAACGAAGGCATGGAGGCTATGTAGGACATGAGAAGGACACATAAGCTAAGACATTGAGGTTACGCAGGACATGAGAAAAATATGTAAGCTATGGCATGGAGGCAACACAGGACATGTCCTCATGCATTAAACTGAAATAGTTAAGTCAAGAGACTGGGTTCTGCCATTTGGCAACCATCACAATGATCATCGATTTCTGTGAAAATATCAGGATGGTAAGAATAGTGGGCAAGTTTGAGAAACAGCAGAATATTTATATAGTCTCACAGTGACTGCCCTCCAGATTCTTATGAAAGACAAAGCAAACATTTCAACCCTACAGTGGAGAAACCTAACAGGCACCACCTCAACTAAATGAGCAAGTTTAACATTATAAGTTATGAGAAAAATCGACCTCATGTGCCTCCTGATATGATGCACTGGGAAGAACACAGCATCACATTTGTGTTATTTCCACCAAAAATGTATAACTGAATCTGCTCAGGAGGAAACAGCAGACAAACCCCCATTGAAATCATTCTATAAAATAGCTGAACTGTCTTCTTCAAAATATCAACATCATGAAAGACAAAGACTAAGGAACTGTTGCAAATTCAAGGAGGCTGAAGAGATGTGATCACTGAATGCAATGTATGATCTGGAATTTTCTTTTGCTTTAAAGGATATTGTTGAGACAACTGGTAAAATCTGGATAAGGTCTGTCCATTAGGTAATGATATATGAATGTTAACTTTCTGAATTTGATGATCATACTATGGTTAATAAAGAAAAAGTTCTTATTTTTAGGAAATACACACTGATATATGTAAAGGGGCGTTGCATTTCAAACAGTTCAAAAAATATATAGTAGGTATGAGGGTACAGAGATAAATAGAGATAGAAATAGAAGATAAAGCAAAGTGGTAAAATGTTAACATTTAGGAAATACTGGTGAAAGGTATATGGACATTCTTTGTACTGTTCTTGTAACTTTTCTGTGAGTATGAAATTATATGAAAAAAACCAAAACAAAACAGTTAAAAGGAGAGAAGAGAGCCATTAGGCTTTAGCCTCCACTTGGTCCTGAGTGAGTTGTCTCCCCACCCCTCTGGATTTCTTCCTGCCTCATTCAGCCCTTCCAGTTGGAGGCTTCATGGCTTGGCCTTGGTGGTTCCAGATCCTCCCAGCTAATTTCTGGATTTACGCCTTCTCTCCTTTTCCTGTCTAATGTTTCTTGCAGACTGCACCCTGAGAGCTGCTCTCTTTGGCTGAACGTCTCTTGAGATCTGGGGCAGCATTGCAAGGTGCTGCCTGTGTCCTGTACTTGCTCACTTTGCCAATCCCTGCTTATGCCCCAGACAGATCAAGAAAATTAACATTTATCAAAGGCCTGCTATGTGCCTGGCACTGCACTTCATCATCCTAATAACCTGAAAGGTAACTTCTCCACTGAGTGTAGTTCAGTCTCACCATCATCTCCACCTAAATTTCAGTGGCTCCAAAGCCCTGCTTTCCTGACCATAGGAAGTGCAATATTTAAAGGGTTTCCCTACCCATATAATTCTGGAAAGACTCAGGGCCATTTAGGTGTCCCATGGATCCCACTTGGTTGTCTAACAGAGCTAGAATTTGTGGCCTCAGGTCCTCACTGTTCCATGGAGGAGCCACTCCAAGCTGGCAGTCCCACCTCTGTCTCTACTGCCTGGGTACCATCAGCACTGCAAATACCTGTACCTCAATGCCAGAGACCCTGCACCCCTGAAATAAATAGGAGAAGGTTCCTTTTGTATTACATTCAGTTGTAGTGGGAGTCAGGGGTTCCCACAATCAGCTACTCAAGCTCTAGTGCTATGGCATGTATGCTAAAGATTTTTAATCTCTGGTGGGGCTGAATTCTAATAACGCCCGCAGTACAGTACTGAGGCCACATCTCTTTACCAATTCCCAGGCCTGGTTTCTGGGCCCGTCTCGCTGCATGAGATCAGTTCCCTTAGTGTGAGTTCTTTCCTAGCTCTTGTTGACCCTTCCTACAAACTGAATTTTGTAAATATCTGAGATACAGATCATGCATATAAATGGATATGTGAAGGGTATTGCCTATGGCCACTTGTTGAAACACCTGGGGGCCAGATCCTGCCCCATCAAGACACCCTATTTATGTCTGCAGCTCAGAGAAGTTATTCAGGGTCTAGCACAGGTTCCCACAAGTAGGTGTCAAGATTTGCACCCAGATCTGCAGGACTCATTCTAGTCGGTCACCTTGTCTTCTCTGCAAAGTGGAGCTTAGCCAACAATCTGGTAAATGGAGGTCCTCCTACTAGAGGAACTGTTAGCTAAATGTAGCTTCACTGGATCAACCTAGGTTTCCAGAAGTAGTCTGGGCAACTGTTCAACATGCTGCTGGTGCTGTTGCAGACCCCATGCTTGGCTTATCCAGGCCACTTATATTTCTTTCTTCCTAGTACCTCTTTCCTCACAAGCACTTAATTTACCCAAAAGAAGGTAACATCAAGCATGGCCCATTTTTATGTAGTTCTGGAAAATGCTTGAGGGACGTGGGAGGAAAGGTTGAAACTACTGGCAACGTGGTTTTACAGAAAGAGCGTGGGTCTCAGAACCAGAGAGGCCTGGGTTCAAATCTGCGTTTGTTACTTAGTATTTGAGTAAATGTTAAGAAGTTCAAGGTCCTCGTCTGTAAAACAGAGATAATGCCATTTAACTCACAGGGTTAAATGAGAAAATTTATTTTAAATTGTCAGTCCCAAAGAGGGGCTCAATGCACCGTAGTTTCCCTCTCCTTGACTGACCTTTTTTGGATCATATGAGAATTTTAGCTATCTCTATTTTTCTGTTCATTCCTCTTATGGGCAACCCTAAAGTCGGTTCAGAAGTAGGTCTTGTTTCCATGGAGATGTGTGTAAGGTAAACAAATTTGAAAAGGGGAAGCACAGACACCCATCCCCTACGCCTACTCACAACCAATGCACAGCCTCAGCAGAAATGTTTCCAACGAAGTGTTTCACAAAACTTTCGGGGAAGGCACCAAGTCCTGTCTCAAAGTTTACATGCTTTTTCGTTGTGTGGCTCTTGAACAATAATTTGAAACAGATAATAATGAACTTTACACAGCAATAGATCAAAAGTGGAATTATTGAGCTCATCATTGTCTAATATAATTAGGCTGACATGCTTTTGACTCTAAATGGATGGGTTTTTTCTCTCTTTTTTATGTGCACATTTATTTATTAAATATGACAAGATTTCTGGACCCCACGTGGCTTCAGTTCTAATCCAAACAGCTTACTTTCTTCTGAAACTCTGATTTTCCTTTCTTTTTTTCTTTTGGGGTAACGTTATTTTGTAACTTTCAAAGGCGAATTGCTTCCCTGACTGTGCATGGAAATATAAGCACATAAATCACACACTAAATTTACTTAACACGGAGGACTAATTCCACTGTCATTTCCCACTGAACAATGCCTTCTTAGGGAAAAACGCTGCAAATCCTTTAGAAGACCAAAGTGCATGCAATCAAATGATTTCTAAAAATTCTGCAAAATAATTTCTCTGTCTGAAATAATAAGCTTAAATAGTTTGGGAAACATAGCAGCTACTAGATAATAGATATTTCTTAATTAGCTCTAACTTTAGATCTCTCTTCAATCATGGCAGAAATCAGACTAGCTTTATAGGGATGTAAACATTCATTTGAAAACCTAATAACAGAGTGGTTTCCTCTACTCTCCCTTTAACACAAGGGCCAGCTTCTGATGAGTGAAAATCAACTCATGTCTTACCCAAAACATCTGTCCTCAAGATGTGACACCTTAAAATGATATGGCAGAAACATGTCACCAAAGGCAACAACTCATAAAATTATGGCTAGCAGTGGTAGACAGTCTTGTTGCCATCAACCACATAAAAGAAAGAGAAAAGGCATCTAATAAAGCCTTTAGTAGTTGCTAGCACTTGTCTTGAATTTTCCAAAGGCTCTAACAGAAGACTTGATGTGGCCCATGGTGTAAAACCACAGGCAGAAGGTTCTGCACTATGGAGAATAAACACAGTGGTAGGGAGAGAGATTAGCAGAACAGTTTTCCCCAAAACAGAACGACTAGATGTCCTAGTGGACGAGTTAAACCACTATCTTCCAGGTGGGCTCTGAGTCTTAAGATAGTGGGCTATAAGGCACTACAGTCACTATGGAGGGGAGAGCCAGCCAGGCCACTGATTATTAGCTTCACTACCTCCATCCTTCAACATGAGATCCAGAGCAGAGAATGAAGAGGGAACTTAGGGAGTCCTTCCCTTTGTCATATAAACAAATATGTTGAATGAGATGTGAGAAGAGTTGAGCAGCCACAAAGCCATAGAATCGCTGAACATTGGAGCTGGAAAACTTGTAGAAGAGGAAACTGCAGCTGACAGTGATGAAATGACTTGCCCAAGGTCACAGAGAAACCACCACCACCCTTTACCACTTGTGACTTGAATGGAAATAGTCTTTTTCTGACATGAAAAAAAAGAAAGAAAGAGTGAGCACGCTATGTGTCAGCAAAAGTTATGCCACATGCAGCTAGATCATTGCCCAACAAAGGAAATGTGGATTCACAGAACTAGCTTCCTACTTCGAACACTATTTTTCCTGTAATTGGGTGAGGCTGGGGGCGAACTTTGGTCAAACACCACAAAGATAAAGAGAAGCTCCATGGTCTTAGATGCATAAACCGTAGGCCCAATTAAGATTTCTCAACCGTTTATCAATCCAGTTTTGCTTGAGTCATACACAATGTGGGCTAGGCATTCTGGAAAATATAGAAAAAAATCATACAACAATGTCTTTTCCCTCAAGAAAAAATTGAACAACTGTAGGAGATCATCAGAGACCAAGTGCAATGATTCTCAACAGGAGTTCAGACATGGGAGAAATCACAGGGTATTGGGCAAACAGTCAAGGATGGCTTGATTGACCTGACTTCCATAGTACCTTGAAGGCTGGGCTGGGTAGGGGAGGGGGAGACAAGTTGGGAGTATCTAAGTGGGAACAAAGTTTCTGAAGTAGAAATTAATGTGGTTCCAGAAAGTCTGGTGAAGAGACCCAGCTAAGTGGCCTAGAAGTTGGGTTTAAGGACACAATGGAAAATAACACTGAATCCAGAGGGGAAAGCATGATAAGCAACTCAACAAATCATCTGACTGGAGCAACACAAAACAAAGCGCCAGAGTCTAGACCCATTTCCTTGGAGACCCTTGTCTCACTGGTGTGTTAAGAAAGATCAAATTTGCAATTTTTAGATTTACATATGCCAGAATCATCAAAAGGTTATATTCTTCATATTGTGATCAACATCTTGACCTCTGCACAGACTACAAAGTTGGTGTGAGACATACGAGGGATCGTTGCTTCTTCACACCACCACTCCCCAAGAGGAAACAGGCCAGATAGTTTTAGAAGTCATTTCTAGACCCACAAGGTACTGACTCAACAAAATAAGGTTTCGCCAACACTATTAAATATCGAAGAAGCTATCCAAATGGCTTTCTGTGACTTTGAACATTCCTTCTCTTTGACCTTAAAGGCTTTCTTAAACTTATCAACTCCTCCATCTGAAGGCCTGCCCGTAGCCTTTCTATTATTACCTCCAATCTCTGGGGTAGGGAGGTAAACTGAGATGCGGAGGAATTATGGAGTCATCCAAAGAGGAGACTATTTCAGTGTTAAAACATGGCACACCCAAATGCCTGCTGTACACAAAGGCTATTTATAATACGTCTGATTTTCAACTTGGATTTACAATGAAATTTGAAACAGAAAGAGCAAAATTCCAGATTGAAGAAAAATTACAGCTGGAAAAATAATTTTAGAATAAAAAAACCAAGAGAGCCTTCCAAGTAGTTACTCAATTTAAGGAAGGTGGAGGTTTGCGTCCAAGAGGAAACTGCTTTGGGGACATAGAGGAATGGAAATTCCTGCCTTAGCCTATTTTTGTAGCCCTGTCTTCAGCCCATACACACGTCTGAATTAGAGAAGGCATTCCTCTCCACTGCTTCCAATAAGGCACACGCCAGCAGAGGCCTCTGGTCACACTATGCAAGAGTGCATCCAAAAGCTTCCAGCGGTGAGAGTCTGTGGGAAGAGAGTTATTAACTTGCCCCTGGCTGTTGACCCCAAGCAAATATGTGCCCTTCCTGCCTGCCTGCTTATGCCTCCAATGTACACAAAGCATGTGGCTCCAGGTCACTCAGGAGTTAAATGTTTGGACGGGGTCTGTGATACAAACGATGGACAGAAATTCTTTCCCTCTTCCCCTCTTCCCTTCTTCCCTTATCTTAAGTGGGAAGAAGCTTTGGGTTCATGGTTAATAGCTGCTCAGCATAGTCATTTGCTGTCTGGAGGTTGCAGAGTTTAACTACAGGATGGCAAACACATGGGATCAATGCTGCCACTCCTTATTCACCTACCTGTGGCAGACATCACTGATCAAGCAGAGCACCCTTTGTTTTCAGCAAAGACTCAACTTCAGAATCCTTCTCAACCCAACAGCCCGGGATGCCATCACCAATTAGAGTTGGCAAGTGGTTCGAAACTGATTTGCTAGCCCCAGAGTAGAGAGAAAGAAAGAGAAATGGAGAGAAGGAAGAAAGGGGAAAGTAACATTTACTAAGCACCACCTGTGTATCAAGTAGGGACACGTTGGAGGGCGGGGAAACCTGCCCCGAGGAGAGGGGTATTTTATCACTGGCATTGTAGAGTGATAATAAAAACCAGACTTTCATTGGCTTTATATTGTGCTTAAGTTCTCCACAATCACCCCTATTGTCTGCACCCTAGTGCTCCCACTGTTTCCCCTTGCCCTCCTCTCTGCACTGCTGGGACCAAGAACCGCCAGTGGCCTTTGCAGACAGCTCGTCTCTGAGAACAACCTAGCGAGGCTGCAAGGAATTGGAGTCAAAAGAGCCATCCTTTCATCCCTGCTCCATGCATAGTTGTGGGCAAACTGCATTTCAGCTTCCTCATTTGTAAAGTGCAGACAACAACGCTGTCCCTTTCTTAGAGCATTGTAACGAGAGTTAGTGCTTATGCAATTGTGAAAGAACACAGAGCCAGCATACAGGAGGAGGTTTTAAATATCAGGGTTTTTTCCTGAAGTATCAGCTGAACTGAACTGCCCTTACCTGAGTTTTAGGTCATTACAGTAATAATTAGAACAATTCATAATATACCAAATAAAGCTGTCAGATTTAGAAAAAAAATACAGGATGCCCTGTTAAATTTGAATTTCAGATAAAAAATGAATATTTTCAGTGTAAGTATTTCCCAAATATTGCATAGGACATGATAACACTAAACAAGTTATTCTCTTTTTAAAATCTGAAATTTAAATTTAACTTGCTGTCCTACATTTTATCTGTCAATGCTAACATCAAATCTGGAGGTGTGGAATGAGTAGAAGAATAACTCTTCCGAGATAAAAAATGTCATACTGGCAGGTGTGTTTCTCAAAAGGGATGATTGTCAAACTTTCTTCAGCTACATTCCACAGTAAGAAATACATTTTGCGTCACAATTCAATGCACACATACATATGTCAATTAACTGAAATAAACATTTCATGAAACTTGTTCTGTGTACAGTGCAGGTTGGCATTTTCTGTCTTCTTCATTCTACCAGAGATTCCATTTCTTTTTTTTAAAAAAAAGTCCTGGGACTTCCCTGGTGGCACAGTGGTCAAGAATCCACCTGCCAATTCAGGGGACATGGGTTCGAGCCCTGGTCCGGGAAGATCCCACATGCCGCAGAGCAACTAAGCCCGTGCACCACAACTACTGAGCCTGCACTCTAGAGCCCGCGAGCCAGAACTACTGAAGCCCGCGCGCCTAGAGCCCATGCTCTGCAACAAGAGAAGCCACCGCAATGAGAAGCCCGCGCACCACAACGAAGAGTAGCCCCCGCTCGCTGCAACTAGAGAAAGCCCGCGAGCAGCAACAAAGAACCAACACAGCCAAAAATAAATAAGTAAATAAATAAATAAATTTATTTTAAAAGTCCTGATCCAACCTCACTTAATTGATTTCCTGACCCCCTAATATGAAGGTCAATGAACTACAGCCTAAGGGCCAGATCCACCCAGCCACCTGTTCTGTATATGACCAGTGAGCAAAGAATGGTTTTTACATTTTTAAATGGCTGGAAAAGATCAAAGAAGAATGATATTTTATGTCATGAAAAATTTTATATGAAATTAAAATTTCAGCATCCATAAATAAAGTTTTATTGGAACCCAACCACGCTCATTCATTTATAAGTTGCCTATGATCGCTTTCACACTATTATAGCAAAGTCAAGAGTTGCATGTTGAGTGTGACCCACAAAGTCTAAAATACTTACTATTTGTCCCTTTACGAAAAGGTTTGCCAGCTCCTGTGTTAACGTCCTAATGGTTTGCAACCTGTAGTTTGAAATGCTCTGCTGTAAACAGTTTTGCCTTGAAAGCATCTATTTCATGTGTGTGAATCTCAGGTCAACCTTATTCTTCTCGGTTCCTCATAAGATAAACCCAGATGAACAGACTCTGGCCAGGAAATTTATTTTTGGCTGCCCTTAGAGTATGGGTTGGATTCGGTCAAGGCCCAGACATAGGAGGAGTTGAGAGGACATTGTTTACCATTATGTCCAGTCACTTGAGGTATTGACTGCTCCCAGAAAAGGAAGGATTATGAAGAGCATGGAAAACAGAACAAGTTCTTTTTTTTTTTTTTTTTTTTGCGGTACACGGGCCTCTCACTGTTGTGGCCTCTCCCCTTGCGGAGCACAGGCTCTGGACGTGCAGGCTCAGCAGCCATGGTTCATGGGCCCAGCCGCTCCGCGGTGAGATCTTCCCGGACCGGGGCATGAACCCGCGTCCCCTGAATTGGCAGGCGGACTCTCAACCACTGCGCCACCAGGGAAGCCCTCCAGAACAAGTTCTTGATGTGAAGCCACATAGCCTCTTGACTCTTATTACAGAGTTTAGAGCTTCCAGTGCAAAGGTTTGTGATTTGCAGAGCTAAATGTGATGGAATCTAAAGGCTAACCCCCTAGAAAGCATGACATAAAGTTTATACTACACACAAGAGAATGGAAAGAGAGGAGAGGATAGTTTCTCTGGCTAGAGAGAGAGGCGAAGGAAGCCTAGAGGCTGACGAATCCCTGAGGGGCCCTTTCCCTTGACTCCTCTCCCATCTTGTGATTTTGGGGGCGGTGAATAATAAATCCCTGAGATAGATTTAGGGGGCACCAAGACCTGAGAGGGTTTGTGCCTTGCTCTCTGGGAGATGCCTGTCATTAGGGGGGGGATAAGCTCAATAAAGTTTTTTTTTTTTTTTTTTTTTTTTTTTTTTTTTTTTTAAAGATTTATTTATTTATTATTTAATTATTTATTTAATTTATTTTTGGCTGCGTTGGGTCTGTTGCAGAACACGGGATCTTCGTTGAGGCATGCAGGATCTTTCGTTGCGGTGTGCAGGCTCTTTGTTGTGGTGCTTGGGCTTCTCTCTAGTTGTGGCGTGCGGGTTTTCTCTTCTCTAGTTGTGGCACGTGGGTTCCAGAGCGCGTCGGCTCTGTAGTTTGCGGCACACAGGCTCTAGCTGAGGCATGTGGGCTTAGTTGCCCTGCAGCATGTGGTATCTTAGTTCCCTGACCAGGGATCGAACCCATGTCCCCTGCATTGTAAGGTGGATTCTTTTTTTTTTTTTTTTTTTTTTTTTTTTTTTTTTTAATTTTATTTTATTTTATTTTTTTGCTTTATAACAAATTTAATCAGTTATACATATACATATGTTTCCATATCCCCTCCCTTTTGCGTCTCCCTCCCACCCTCCCTATCCCACCCCTCCAGGCGGTCACAAAGTACCGAGCTGATCTCCCTGTGCTATGCGGCTGCTTCCCACTAGCTATCGACCTCACGTTTGGTAGTGTATATATGTCCATGCCGCTCTTTCACTTTGTCACAGCTTACCCTTCCCCCTCCCCATATCCTCAAGTCCATTCTCTAGTAGGTCTGTGTCTTTATTCCTGTCTTACCCCTATGTTCTTCATGACATTTTTTTTTCTTAAATTCCATATATATGTGTTAGCATACAGTATTTGTCTTTCTCTTTCTGACTTACTTCACTCCGTATGACAGACTCTAGGTCTATCCACCTCATTACAAATAGCTCAATTTCATTTCTTTTTATGGCTGAGTAATATTCCATTGTATATATGTGCCACATCTTCTTTATCCATTCATCCGATGATGGACACTTAGGTTGTTTCCATCTCCGGGCTATTGTAAATAGGGCTGCTATGAACATTTTGGTACATGTCTCTTTTTGAATTATGGTTTTCTCAGGGTATATGCCCAGTAGTGGGATTGCTGGGTCATATGGTAGTTCTATTTGTAGTTTTTTAAGGAACCTCCATACCGTTCTCCATAGCGGCTGTACCAATTCACATTCCCACCAGCAGTGCAAGAGTGTTCCCTTTTTTCCACACCCTCTCCAGCATTTATTGTTTCTAGATTTTTTGATGATGGCCATTCTGACTGGTGTGAGATGATATCTCATGGTAGTTTTGATTTGCATTTCTCTAATGAGTAAAGAAGTTGAGCATCCTTTCATGTGTTTGTTGGCAGTCTGTATATCTTCTGTGGAGAAATGTCTATTTAGGTCTTCTGCCCATTTTTGGATTGGGTTGTTTGTTTTTTTGTTATTGAGCTGCATGAGCTGCTTATAAATTTTGGAGATTAATCCTTTGTCAGTTGCTTCATTTGCAAATATTTTCTCCCATTCTGAGGGTTGTCTTTTGGTCTTGTTTATGGTTTCCTTTGCTGTGCAAAAGCTTTTAAGTTTCATTAGGTCCCATGTGTTTATTTTTGTCTTTATTTCCATTTCTCTAGGAGGTGGGTCAAAAAGGATCTTGCTGTGATTTATGTCATAGAGTGTTCTGCCTATGTTTTCCTCTAAGAGTTTGATAGTGTCTGGCCTTACATTTAGGTCTTTAATCCATTTTGAGCTTATTTTTGTGTATGGTGTTAGGGAATGATCTAATCTCATACTTCTACATGTCCCTATCCAGTTTTCCCAGCACCACTTATTGAAGAGACTGTCCTTTCTCCACTGTACATTCCTGCCTCCTTTATCAAAGATAAGGTGACCATATGTCCGTGGGTTTAACTCTGGGCTTTCTATCCTGTTCCATTGATCTATCTTTCTGTTTTTGTGCCAGTACCATACTGTCTTGATTACTGTAGCTTTGTAGTATAGTCTGAAGTCAGGGAGCCTGATTCCTCCAGCTCCATTTTTCGTTCTCAAGATTGTTTTGGCTATTCGGGGTCTTTTGTGTTTCCATACAAATTGTGAATTTTTTTGTTCTAGTTCTGTGAAAAATGCCAATGGTAGTTTGATAGGGATTGCATTGAATCTGTAGATTGCTTTGGGTAGTAGAGTCATTTTCACAATGTTGATTCTTCCAATCCAAGAACATGGTACATCTCTCCATCTATTTGTATCATCTTTAATTTCTTTCATCAGTGTCTTATAATTTTCTGCATACAGGTCTTTTGTCTCCTTAGGTAGGTTTATTCCAAGATATTTTATTCTTTTTGTTGCAATGGTAAATGGGAGTGTTTCCTTGATTTCACTTTCAGATTTTTCATCATCAGTATATAGGAATGCCAGAGATTTCTGTGCATTAATTTTGTATCCTGCAACTTTACCAAAGTCATTGATTAACTCTAGTAGTTTTCTGGTAGCATCTTTAGGATTCTCTATGTATAGTATCATGTCATCTGCAAACAGTGACAGCTTTACTTCTTCTTTTCCAATTTGGATTCCTTTTATTTCCTTTTCTTCTCTGATTGCTGTGGCTAAAACTTCCAAAACTAGGTTGAATAAGAGTGGTGAAAGTGGGCAACCTTGTCTAGTTCCTGATCTTAGTGGAAATGGTTTCAGTTTTTCACCATTGAGGACGATGCTGGCTGTGGGTTTGTCATATATGGCCTTTATTATGTTGAGGAAAGTTCCCTCTATGCCTACTTTCTGCAGGGTTTTTATCATAAATGGGTGTTGAATTTTGTCGAAAGCTTTCTCTGCATCTATTGAGATGATCATATGGTTTTTCTCCTTCAGTTTGTTAATATGGTGTATCACGTTGATTGATTTGCGTATATTGAAGAATCCTTGCATTCCTGGAATAAACCCCACTTGATCATGGTGTATGATCCTTTTAATGTGCTGTTGGATTCTGTTTGCTAGTATTTTGTTGAGGATTTTTGCATCTATGTTCATCAGTGATATTGGCCTGTAGTTTTCTTTCTTTGTGACATCCTTGCCTGGTTTTGGTATCAAGGTGATGGTGGCCTCGTAGAATGAGTTTGGGAGTGTTCCTCCCTCTGCTATATTTTGGAAGAGTTTCAGAAGGATAGGTGTTAGCTCTTCTCTAAATGCTTGATAGAATTCGCCTGTGAAGCCATCTGGTCCTGGGCTTTTGTTTGTTGGAAGATTTTTTATCACAGTTTCAATTTCAGTGCTTGTGATTGGTCTGTTCATATTTTCTATTTCTTCCTGATTCAGTCTTGGCAGGTTGTGCATTTCTAAGAATTTGTCCATTTCTTCCAGGTTGTCCATTTTATTGGCATAGAGTTGCTTATAGTAATCTCTCATGATCTTTTGTATTTCTGCAGTGTCAGTTGTTACTTCTCCTTTTTCATTTCTAATTCTATTGATTTGAGTCTTCTCCCTTTTTTTCTTGATGAGTCTGGCTAATGGTTTATCAATTTTGTTTATCTTCTCAAAGAACCAGCTTTTAGTTTTATTGATCTTTGCTATCGTTTCCTTCATTTCTTTTTCATTTATTTCTGATCTGATTTTTATGATTTCTTTCCTTCTGCTAACTTTGGGATGTTTTTGTTCTTCTTTCTCTAATTGCTTTAGGTGCAAGGTTAGGTTGTTTATTCGAGATGTTTCCTGTTTCTTAAGGTGGGATTGTATTGCTATAAACTTCCCTCTTAGAACTGCTTTTGCTGCATCCCATAGGTTTTGGGTCGTCGTGTCTCCATTGTCATTTGTTTCTAGGTATTTTTTAATTTCCTCTTTGATTTCTTCAGTGATCACTTCGTTATTAAGTAGTGTATTGTTTAGCCTCCATGTGTTTGTATTTTTTACAGCTCTTTTCCTGTAATTGATATCTAGTCTCATAGCATTGTGGTCGGAAAAGATACTTGATACAATTTCAATTTTCTTAAATTTACCAAGGCTTGATTTGTGACCCAAGATATGATCTATCCTGGAGAATGTTCCATGAGCACTTGAGAAAAATGTGTATTCTGTTGTTTTTGGATGGAATGTCCTATAAATATCAATTAAGTCCATCTTGTTTAATGTATCATTTAAAGCTTGTGTTTCCTTATTTATTTTCATTTTGGATGATCTGTCCATTGGTGAAAGTGGGGTGTTAAAGTCCCCTACTATGAGTGTGTTACTGTCGATTTCTCCTTTTATGGCTGTTAGTATTTGCCTTATGTATTGAGGTGCTCCTATGTTGGGTGCATAAATATTTACAATTGTTATATCTTCTTCTTGGATCGATCCCTTGATCATTATGTAGTGTCCTTCTTTGTCTCTTCTAGTAGTCCTTATTTTAAAGTCTATTTTGTCTGATATGAGAATTGCTACTCCAGCTTTCTTTTGGTTTCCATTTGCATGGAATATCTTTTTCCATCCCCTTACTTTCAGTCTGTATGTGTCTCTAGGTCTGAAGTGGGTCTCTTGTAGACAGCATATAGATGGGTCTTGTTTTTGTATCCATTCAGCCACTCTGTGTCTTTTGGTGGGAGCATTTAGTCCATTTACGTTTAAGGTAATTATCGATATGTATGTTCCTATTCCCATTTTCTTAATTGTTTTGGGTTCATTATTGTAGGTCTTTTACTTCTGTTGTGTTTCTTGCCTAGAGAAGTTCCTTTAGCATTTGTTGTAAAGCTGGTTTGGTGGTGCTGAACTCTCTCAGCTTTTGCTTGTCTGTAAACGTTTTAATTTCTCCATCAAATCTGAATGAGATCCTTGCTGGGTAGAGTAATCTTGGTTGCAGGTTTTTCTCCTTCATCACTTTAAGTATGTCCTGCCACTCCCTTCTGGCTTGTAGAGTTTCTGCTGAGAGATCAGCTGTTAACCTGATGGGGATTCCCTTGTGTGTTATTTGTTGTTTTTGCCTTGCTGCTTTTAATATGATTTCTTTGTGTTTAATTTTTGACAGTTTGATTAATATGTGTCTTGGCGTATTTCTCCTTGGATTTATTCTGTATGGGACTCTCTGTGCCTCCTGGACTTGATTAACTATTTCCTTTCCCATATTAGGGAAGTTTTCAACTATAATCTCTTCAAATATTTTCTCAGTCCCTTTCTTTTTCTCTTCTTCTTCTGGAACCCCTATAATTCGAATGTTGGTGCGTTTAATGTTGTCCCAGAGGTCTCTGAGACTGTCCTCTGTTCTTTTCATTCTTTTTTCTTTATTTTGCTCTGCAGCAGTTATTTCCACTATTTTATCTTCCACCTCACTTATCCGTTCTTCTGCCTCAGTTATTCTGCTATTGATCCCATCTAGAGTATTTTTTATTTCATGTATTGTGTTTTTAATCGATGCTTGATTCATCTTTAGTTCTTCTAGGTCCTTGTTAACTGTTTCTTGCATTTTGTCTATTCTATTTCCAAGATTTTGTATCTGGGAAATAGAATCTTGGATCATCTTTACCATCATTATTCTGAATTCTTTTTCAGGTAGAGTGCCTATTACCTCTTCATTTGTTAGGTCTGGTGGGTTTTTATCTTGCTCCTTCTCCTGCTGTGTGTTTTTCTGTCTTCTCATTTTGCTTATGTTACTGTGTTTGGGGTCTCCTTTTTGCAGGCTGCAGGTTCGTAGTTCCTGTTATTTTTGGTGTCTGTCCCCAGTGGCTAAGGTTGGTTTAGTGGGTTGTGTAGGCTTCCTGGTGGAGGGGACTAGTGCCTGTGTTCTGGTGGATGAGGCTGGATCTTGTCTTTCTGGTGGGCAGGTCCACGTCTGGTGGTGTGTTTTGGGGTGTCTGTGGACTTTTTATGATTTTAGGCCACCTCTCTGCTAATGGGTGGCGTTGTGTTCCTGTCTTGCTAGTTGTTTGGCTTAGGGTGTCCAGCACTGTAGCCTGCTGGTCGTTGAGTGAAGCTGGGTGCTGGTGTTGAGATGGAGATCTCTGGAAGATTTTCGCCGTTTGATATTATGTGGAGCTGGGAGGTCTCTTGTGGACCAGTGTCCTGAAGTTGGCTCTCCCACCTCAGAGGCACAGCACTGACTCCGGGCTCCTCAATTTGGGATGATGTGTTGTCTATTCATGTATTCCACAGATGCAGGGTACATCAAGTTGATTGTGGAGCTTTAATCCGCTGCTTCTGAGGCTGCTGGGAGAGGTTTCCCTTTCTCTTCTTTGTTCTCACAGCTCCTAGGTCTCAGCTTTGGATTTGGCCCCGCCTCTGCATGTAGGTCGCCGGAGGGCGTCTGTTCTTCGCTCAGATAGGACAGGGTTAAAGGAGCAGCCTCTTCGGGGACTCTGGCTCACTCAGGCCGGGAGGGAGGGAGGGGCACGGAGTGCGGGGCGAGCCTGCAGCGGCAGAGGTCGGCGTGACGTTGCACCAGCCCGAGGCGCGCTGTGCGTTCTCCCAGGGAAGCCGCCCCTGGATCCCGGGACCCCGGCAGTGGCGGGCTGCACAGGCTCCCGGAAGGGCGGTGTGGGCAGTGACCTGCGCTCGCACACAGGCTTCTTGGCGGCGGCAGCAGCAGCCCCAGCGTCCCACGCCTGTCACTGGGCTCCGCGCTTTCAGTCGCGACTCGTGCCCGTCCGTGGAGCCCCTTTAAGCAGCGCTCTTAATCCCCTCTCCTCGCGCACCAGGAAACCAAGAGGGAAGAAAAAGTCTCTTGCCTCTTCGGCAGCTCCAGAGTTTTCCCGGACTCCCTCCCGGCTAGCTGTGGCACATTAGCCCCCTTCAGGCTGAGTTCTCGCCACCAGCCCCAGTCCTCTCCCTGCGCTCTGACCGAAGCCCGAGCCTCAGCTTCCATCGCTGCGTGCCCCGGCGGGCGAGCAGACAAGCCTCTCGGGCTGGTGAGTGCCGCTCGGCACCGATCCTCTGTGTGCGGATCTCTCCGCTTTGCCCTACCCAGGTATGTGGGGAGTTTCTTGCCTTTTGGGATGTCTGGGGTCTTCTGCCAGCGTTCAGTAGGTGTTCTGTAGGAGTTGTTCCACGTGTAGCTGTATTTCTCTCAATAAAGTTTTATTGACACAGAGCCATGCTCACTCATTCACAAAGTGTCTGTGGCTGCTTTTGTGTGACAACGGCAGAGTTGTGTGAGGACTTGCCTAAAATGTTTACCACCTGGTCTTTACAGGACATAGTTTGCCAACCCATGTTCTATATGCTACAAAATAATAGAGAAGACAGAGCAACAGGGCCACACAGGCAGAGGGGCCCTGAGAAAGTCCTCTGATTGTCCCACAACCAGAAATATGTAGGAGCATCTAAAAGTTTCCCTTGCTCCCCACCCTCCCCCAAATGGGCACAAAATGGCTAACAGGATCAGCAGGCCTGAGCAGGGCTTGGAGTTGGGATGAGGGGGATACATTTGACATGGAAGACTTTTTAACAACCGAACCCAGGATACCAAGGATGGTCGTTGGGTGCCAGTATGAATAGATGCCAATGGCCAAAGACCAGGTCTGCAACAGACTAAAGATGCCCATGGACTGACAACCCCCATCCCTTCCTCACCCACCCCAGCACCAAGTTTCTACACCTGAACAATCCTAAGCTTCCAGGATCTTAGCTGCAACCCCAAGAAGAGGGAAAGGGAATGAAATGTTGAATTAAGCCACTCAAACCAGAAAAAAGTGAGTAAACACCAAAGTGAGAGATTTTACTCTGGAATTCCCTAGATATTAAGTTTCTGCCACTAGCAGAACCGGGCTTAAACTAGAGATTAGGTTACAGAAAAATGAAGACAGTCACCCTCTGTATACACAATAGGAAGAACAGGAAACTGTGCCGCTTCAGGAAACTGGAACTTCATTCACAGCAATTCAGGAGACCGCAGCAGTTCGAGTCCGATGGCTCATGACTCAGTGACTCCATACTGAATTCTTTTTCTTTCTACTTCTTCCTAGAATAAAACAATTTAAAACGGTCCAATTCTCCCAGTGATTTCCCGCATTCTACCTTCAACTTTAGAGAACACTCCCGTGCAAGCTTATATTTTCACCAGTAGGTGGCGCTAACATAGAGAGTGCTGGTCTTCATTTTCTGGTGATGGATTAGCGAGACACTAATTAACGTTCCCTTCAATGACTCTTTCCTCTACCACACATTCGCTCTGGTCTAACTGAACCTTGTTATTAAGTAGGCCCTGAGTGGTTTCACACCAGCCTAGCTCTCCCTCTCCGGAGTGCTATTATGGGAAGAATTCCAGAGTCAGGAAACACCGGACATGAATTTTGGCTGTCCCACTAATTAGATGAATTGGCCAAGTCACTTAATCTTTCTAAATCTTAGGATCTTCGTCTTTAAAATACATGAGTTGGACTTGAGTTGAATCCTTGTTTTCCAGGTCTGAAAATCAATTCGACAACCACAGTGAGACAGAAGCATTTTTCACCCATCAAATTAATAGATTTTAAGAAAAACTCAAGATTTCAAGAAAAAGGCACTTTGACACAGTGCTGTGGGGAATGTAAATTGGTACAGACTTTCTGGAGGGCAATTCAGGGGCATGTAAAAGTCCTAAAAATGTACATACGCTTTGTCCACCAGTTCCACATCTAGGAATTAATCTTAAATAATTACTTGACAGGTGCAAAGACATACCTAAAAGGATGTTCAATAAAGCAGGGCATTTTTGCTTCTCCTGGGGCTTAGTGTATCTTTGTTAACTAGTTTTTTCAGTTGTTTTTTTTTTTCCTTTGGGTCCATCAGGCATGTGGGATCTTAGTTCCCCAACCAGGGATGGAACCCCTGCCCTCTGCATTGGAAGTGTGGAGTCTTAACCACTGGACCACCAAGGAATTCCCTTGTTAACTAGTTTCTGAAACTTTATATCATCCTTAGCACTATATTACAATAAACGTGTAAGACAAAAAAAAGCAAACCATTGCTTAATCATATAAAGAGAGGGAGAAGTAGAGCCTAGGGTTTCTTGAATATTTTTTCATGTGCCGGTTACCATGCTAAAAAGTTTTCTTAAGTTCTTTCTTTAAGTCTTCTTAACAATAACCCTGTGCAAAAGGTATTATTAATCCTATTTTACAGATAGAGAGTCTGAGGCTCAGACAAGTTAATCTTCTTCCAAGCCACGCAGTGCTGGTACATGGAAGAAAGAAGAAGAAATGTCCCTTCCACTTCATAAAGACCAAGTTCCCTGTGGGCTGGAGGAAAAGGAAGGGGAATTCAGTACACATGTGGACTTTAATTCTGTCTGAGAATTTGATCTAGGCTCTGAAGAGCCTTTAAGGAAGGATTGTAATTTCGAAGCTTCTGCCAGTTCTTTGTGCTGCTAAAAATGGAAACCCAAATTGGTCTGTGAGGGCCAAGGCTTTCTTGTAGGGAAAAAGCCCTTAATTGGGCTTTTATCTGTACAAAAGGAAATTCCATTCTGGACCGGGAAAGCCTAGACAAGGAGACTCAAGTTCTGTGTATACCAAAGGAAAAGGAATTGTTCTGATATGAATGGATTTGGGGCTTCCTCTTGTGGGATGGAGGGAAGAGGATATTGGGGCTCACGATTGGGGATGAAAGACACAGTCAAAGTGAGCCCCTGTGTGGAGGTGAGGCAGGAACAGGGCTGTACTCAGCAGTATGTTGGGAGCCTAAAGGTCAGGGAAGTCCAGTAGGGACTGCACAGCATAGGATATGGCCCAGGATCTTGGGTGTAGTGATGGCCAGTTCTGAGCTTAAATGTCCCTTCTGTGCACTGAAATTCCTTCAAACTTTAAGTCAAGCCAGAAAGCAATGCCTTGGGGATAAAGGAAGGCACTGCATATATTTTGGGGTCAGGGACACCATTCAGATGGAGAATAAGTAACCACTAAGACTACATCCACAGTCCTTGGAAGAGCCCTGGATTTCCTGGAGTCTTACGGTTTGGAAGCTGGAGTTATTTTATTTGCTTTTTTTTTTTTTAAAGGATGACCCTGGAGGTTGTAATAACCTCAGGGACGCATGAGTTCTATGTAGTTATTATGTTTCAGGGAATGAGACTTAGGCTGGTCTACAGGACAGCTGAAACCATGTAGCAGGATGCCTTTTAACAGGGTTCACCTGTTGTGAGGCCTCAGCCTGACCACAAGCACTTGGCTGCCGGCTGCAGACTAGGTGATTACAGCATTAGATCATGCTCATAATGGGAAAAAGGTTTCTCCTCTCCGGCTGACTAATCAGCTTGCCATTTTTATTGCATGATCAGTATATAGAGACAGCGATTCTGAACTCCGTCAGTGTCTCGGGTGTACACTGGCATGACAGAAAGAAGAGCTATATTAGCAAAGAGAACAGGTGGAGGATTTGCAAACTTGCTAAGAAGGTCAAGACAGCTTGGTCTCTGGAGGTACAGGAAAAGGCTGCTGGCTCCCATTTAAACAAGAATAGCTACTAGAAGAGAGTTCCCATATGCCAAGTCCTCTATAGGAGCTGTGCATTTGCCTTTTTCGTCTTATTTTAACGTCAAAATTACTTCATGCTCATTATCAATCTGTATTATTTTCTTAGGGCTGCCATACAAATTATTCCAAATTTGGTGGCTCAGAACAGCAGAATATTATTCCCTCATTGTTCTGGAGGTCAAACGACCAAAATCAAGGGGTCAGCAGGGCTGTGCTCCCTCTGGAGACTCTCGGGAAGAACTCTTCCTTACCTCTTCCAGTTCCTGTGACTCCAAGGAAATCCTTGGTGTTCCTTGGCTTGTAGCTGCATCACTCCAATCACTGTCTCCACCTTCACATGGCCTTCTGCTCTTCTTCCTCTGTGTCTCACATAAGGACACCTGTCATTGGATTTAGGGCCCACCTGCACAATCCAAGATGCTCACATCTTGAGATCCTTTACTTAATTACATCTGCGATTACCCTTTTACAGATAAGGTCACATTCAAAGGTACCAGGGATTAGGGTGCAGACATATCTTTTGGGGGGGGCACCATTCAATCCACTACAATTATTAATAAAAGAATTCCAAATGGATATAAAGAAGGGATACTGTTTAGGAAAATCTTGCCAATGTATTTTCCACTTTTGATGGTCTCCTTTCTCTTCCTGCAGCCCTTCCTCATTTTTTGCCTCAGGAAAAGGAGGGCAAATAACATAAAGCAGAAGAAAAGGAGGATAAAGGGGTAACGGGATAAAAGCAGGACAGAAGGACAGAAAGGCAAGAGAGAGAGCTCTCCCACTCCCAGGAGAGGTAAGAAGGAATGAAAGGAGGAAGAAGGCCAGAGGACAGATGGGGGGCTCTGTCTGGATCCCCACCTTAAGGTAGAAACCTAGGTGGAGAGGAAGTGCGAGGAGTTAGAAAACCCAGACCTACTGGGAACTCCAAGTGTGAGGGGCCTGTTGCTCATCCCTCAGGCTACAGCTCAAGACGGCTGGAAATCTCATGAGGAAGCCCCGTGTTTTTCACGGTGCCCAAGCGAAAGGTGCTGCCCAGGTGATGGTTTAAAGAAGGCTGACAGAAGTGGATACATGCACAGATGGAGGAAGCACCCAGTTCCCACAGCTTGCTGCATTGCAGTTTCTGTGTGACTTCATGGAGGGGATGTGGCTATACAGACAGACCAGAAGAGGCCTGGAGATATCGGCACCAGAAGGCCTCTGAGTGCAGGAATCTCAATAATGAGGGAAGACAGAGGCCCGTGGACTTCTGCAGTGGGAAGTCCCCAAATCAAGAAACGAGATGATTGAGCTACATCCCAACAAGCATTTGTGCCAGATGCCCAGGGATGGGATAGGACCAGGAAAGACCACCCCATTCCGTCCCACCTGGAGGTCACCAGGGGAAAGAAGGAGGGCAGAGGAAGCTCCTGAGAGGGGAGAAAAAGGACAACAATGAGCTTACACTCTGGACTGATGGAGTTTTAAGAAAAGGCTTCTTTTAAATAAAAGAAGCTGTTACATTTGACTGCCAAGATATAGGACTGTAGACTGGGGAGCAAAGTGGCATGAAAAAGCAATGGGATAATTAAGATAATGAACAAAACTAGCTTTGCGTGTATATGTGTGTGGAGGTTGGAGGAGTGGTATATGCGCCCCACTACGGATGTTCTCCTTTTAAAAGTTTATCACCTTCCCTTGAGGGAACAACCTTTATTGGTTGGCTGTGTGTCTTTTCACTGCTTTCTCCATGCTCACAGAAACGTACATACACACACAAGCACGGATATATGTTTATTTTTTTTAATGGGAGTAGATTATGCCCAGCTACTTTTCTTCTTACTACATTATGGACTGTATATTATAGTGAATGTGTAGGTATAGGTGCCTACACACACACACGCACGCACACACACACACACACACACACACACTTAGCCTCCCTTAATTCCAATCTATAGTATGCAATATCCACAAATCATCCCCACAATTTACTGTTTCTCACCACCACCACCCTGCCCAGTTTTTTAACCATCCTACAGGGTTTCAATAGACATCTACACTTGTCTTCTCATCTAATCCTCACAAGATTCCTCTGAGGTGAAAGTCTTTCTGAGACTCATGGCACAGTGATAGGTCTGGTTATGACCTAATGCCAAGGTCCATGTGCTTTTCTCTGCACCACATCGAAGCTCCCAGAAACATCATTCCCCATGACTGTCCACGTGTCTGGAAATCCCACCTTCTGGGGTGTATTAGTTTCCTAGGTCTGCCATAACAAATTTCCACAAACTGGGTGGCTTAAGACAGCAGAAATTCATTCTATCACCATTCTGGAGGTCAGAAGTATAAAATCAAGATGTCAGCAGGACCACACCCCCTCTGAAGGCTCTAGGGGAGAATCCTTCCTTGCCTCCCACTAGCTTATGCTGGTTGCCAGCAATTTTTGACCAGCTTTGGCTTGTAGACTCATCACTCCAGTCTCGGCCTCTGTCATCACATGGTGTTCTCCCTGTGTGTCTGTGTCCAAATTTTCCTCTTCTTAGATGTACACCAGTCATGGGATTAGGGTTCACAATAATCCAGTATGACTGAACCTGATTACATCTGCAAAGACCCTTCTTCAAACAAGGTCTCATATGCTGGTTCTGGGTGGACATAAATTTGGGGGGTGGGGCTACTATTCAACCCAGTACAGTGGGATGGTCTTTTGAGTCCAAGTGCAATTTCTTAAAAATGCATGTTCAAATTCTAAAGTGCAAATGGCTGTGTATACAGAGCCCTGCTAATATGTCCGGTGTCATGTGAATGTGGATGACAGGGTAGGTGCAGTGCCGGGGCTGGAATGTTGACAAAAACCTCAGGATCAGTCCAGATTCTTCCTTCCTCCCCGCTCAGCTCATACTAGTCACCAATCGCTGTGTTTGGGTCCCCTCTCCTCAGCATCACGAGGTCACTTCCTCTTCTCCAAAGATCAGGCCACCAAATTCCTCACCCAAAGAGCAGCAGCAATATCCTCTGAGAGGAATTTCTTCACCTCTGATCTGTTCTCTAAACTTCAGCCCAGGTGATCTTTCTGAGTTAAAATTAAGGCCCAAGTGATCTTTCTAAGTTAAAATTAAGTCCATGCAAAGCCTACTCATGGCCTGCAGGGCATAGTCCAAGGCTGCTGGCCAGCACACCAGGTCCTCTGTGACCAGCTCCTTGCTCCCCAGCCCAGCTTCAGCTCTCACCACTTGCCCCCAACCCTGTATCCTGTCGTCCTTGCCATTCCCAGAACCCAGAATGCCCTGCAACACCTCCTTACCTTACATACTCTGCTCCTTCTGTCTGAAAACTACTTCCTTCCCTTCTTAACGTGGTGTAGTGGGTTGAATAGCGAACCCCAGAAAGATATGTCCATGTCCTAACTTCCAGGACCTAAGAATGTGACCTGTTTTGGAAATAGGGTCTTTCAGTTATAAGTAACTTCAGGATCTCAAGATGAGATCATCCTGGATTACCTGGGTGGGCCTGAATCCAATGGCAGTTGTCCTTAGAAGAGAAAGGCAGAGGAAGATTTGACACAAAGACACAGAGGAGAAGGCCATTTGAAGACAGAGGCAGAGACTAGAGTGATGTAGCCACAAGCCAAGGAATGTGTGGAGCCACCAGGAGCTGGAAGAGGCAGGGAAGGATCCTCTCCTAGGGCCTCTAGAGGGAGGGTGGCCCTGGCAACACCTTAATTTGGGGCACCTGGCCTCCAGAACTGTGAGAGAACAAATTTCTACTTATTTCAAGCCACCCAGTTTGTGGCACTTTGTTACAGCAGCCCTAGGAAACTGATACACACGGGTTCCCCTCAAGGGCTCCTGGAAGGCTGCACAGGTTGCTGACATCACAAGGGAACCTAGCTGAGAGGGTGAGTAGGTATTAAATCCAGCTCACACTTGGCCCGCCAAGCTGTGTGCCCTTCAAGAGACACCTCTTGGCAGAAGAGGTGCTTTTCTCTTGTTCACCCAAAGGTGCTTGCTGAGCCAGCAGCAGCCCTAGTTCCTGGGTGTTCTTCAGGGTTCTGCTCCCAGGTTGTTCCTCCAGAAAGCCTTCCCTAACCCACACGCCCTCCCTCAGACTAGCTTGGACCCTTCACCTGATCCAGCAGCACCTGATCATACGTTTATCCTGCCGTTAAGACAACTGTTCACATTTTTGTGCCCTCCTCTACATCTTGGAAGTGAAGCTGTTCTTATTCTTCTCTTTCCCCTAAACCTAGGATATAATAGGTGCTCAAAAGAGATGTATGGCATAAGTGAGTGGGAGTACTCAGTGGGGCTTTA
Source organism: Mesoplodon mirus (assembly GCF_964341445.2). Classification (NCBI taxonomy): domain Eukaryota; kingdom Metazoa; phylum Chordata; class Mammalia; order Artiodactyla; family Ziphiidae; genus Mesoplodon; species Mesoplodon mirus. Next base: position 176,400,652 of record NC_138977.1, read on the forward strand.
GTGAGCTTGAGGCAGCAAAAAGGCACACTCAGCAGGGGCAGAGGTGGGATGCTGTCCCCAAAGGGCGCTGAATAAAGGCAGTTCCATGCACACCACAACTTTGCCTAAACTAGCCAGCAAACAGAACCGAAAAATAGACTTAAAAAGAGAGCATCACCAGGACATTAACGTTTTACAGATGCCATATCTGATCTTGTGTCTTTATCTTTTCCCTAATTGAGGCATCAGTGCCTAAGGATGTTTCCATTTGGGCCAAAAACATGCTCCACACGTCCAATGGGACCCAGTACTGCATTCCATGCAGACACACACATGAGCTCATGCAAGTCCCAGGGTGCTCATCTGGTCCAGATTTGAAGGAAACTATTTAGCTGATGGAGAAAAACACATGATGTATCAACTTAATACCAAACAGATTTTATGACATACTGCAACTGCTTATGATAATCTACTAATATATCAGAAGGGCTAATGAACTAAAAAAGAACCAGCTAATCATAGTATCTTTGAGGCCTGTACAATGTTTGTGTGGGCTGCAGGGATGACAGAAAGACAAAATGATGCAGGAAAATTTAGGGGAAGTTATCCAAAAGGCCCCCCCGAGAAGCAATCTTGTCCCTTGTAGCAAGGGGTGTATTTTGCCAATTTATGAGCAAAGGCAATTTTTTTTTTTTCTGGCTCACAATCAGGGTGGACTTTTCCAGAGGTGAAGAAGAAGGACCATGGTTTGGCTATTCTCATCCCTGCTAAGCATGTCAGCCATGGATGCTGCTGAGGGAGGGATCAGTGCTTGGTCATCTCACTTAAGGATATCTCAACCCACTGGTGGTTTCCTCATCAGTGTGAGTAGCTTCCTCAACAACCACTTAATCACAACAGGAAAATGGGGATTAAAGTGATAAATTAGCTAAGAATTTTTGGCTGCTAGCACAAACCAGTTGTGGTTGGCACGAGAAAAAGGATAATTGGAGGGAAGAATATTGGAGAGATTAATCCAATGAAATGGAGAGTCAACACACCTTGGGAAAGGCAAGGACTATGACAATTCAGTGTCCTCAGCAGTGGGAGCCGCCATTCATGGACAACTTCAAGTTCTGAGTGATCAGTTCTAGGAGGAGAGAGGCTGATTGGTCAAGCTTGGATTGGACTGGAAGGGACTACTCAGTGAAGGGCAAGGGCAGGTGGTCCTCAGGAAGGGTGATCTCTGCAAGCCAGTGACCAGTAGAACTGGTGTCTACCATAAATGCCTACATATAAGAACATGGTGAGAAGGTTTAAAGCCTATGGAAATTTAATATAAAGTTTTTGTTTGCTTGCATTCTTTAGTGCAGAATGTTCAGTTGAGTGTTTGGAGGGCATGTGGTACTGTCCCTGGGATGGAGGATGGCATCTGGAAATTTGTGGAATTCTGTTGGGCTGTCTCAATATCTGGCGAAGGGAAGGGAGGAGAAGGGAGGGCCCTTAGAAGGCGAGGACTCAGCAAGCTCAACCCACTGAGAAGCACTGCATTAAAGTAATCGCAGGCCATTCCTGGCTGAATCTGTATGAAGCTCAGTCCTTCTACATAATAACAAGGGACGTTACTATTTGTATTTGCTTTTGTTTTGAGATAGGTTATTGTTGTCCGGGAGCGTTTTTATTTTATCATTTTTTTTTTTTTTTTACATAACCAAATCATTTTGTTGGAATTGTATAAATAGACATGTTTTCTAAAGGGCCAAGAAAAGAGTGGAGGACATTTTTCAGAGTAAAACCAGGCTTTCAGATGCCATACTCACCTCAGGAACGCCAAGAGAACAGGAGGTCTTCTCTATTTGGCATCCTACAAAAGATATTATGTAGGGATTCTCAGCTACCAGCCAAGCCCAAAGGCTACACTGCATCAGTACTTCATGCACATAGACAGTAAGGAGGAATTTGGGACAAAAGACCAAGGCAGAGCCTTTTCCTCTCTATTACTGGAGAAAAGCAGTAACCCTTTGTAACAAAGGGATCATGTGAGCCTTTTAAAAATAAGAATCAAGTCAGAAGTCAAGACTGCCTCGGCAGGAAACTCCAGGGAAACTCAAGGAATTAAAAAGGAGGAGGAGAAGGAGAGAAAGGCAACTGGAGCAGCCACATTGGCGGGGATTAAGGTGCAAACGTGATTAACCTCCTTTTATTTTTATACAGGAAGCCAGAGGGATAGCTAAGAAACAAGCTCATTATTTCTGGTTCTTGGCTGGTTCTAGCTCTTAGGGGACACTCCCTTCCTCAATCAGAGAGCTGTTTTTATGACAAGGGGCTCACATGCTTTCTCATTGCTACATTTTCTTTGAATCATGGTGAGCAATTAGGCATTCAAATTTGACTGTTTACCTCTGGGACTCCTCTGGATATATGAAAGAATTCCCCCATCTGTTTTGCTCAGGATATGGGCAGAGGAAGTAGTAACGACTGATAGATATTGCCTCTACTTGGCTGGAGCTAGGAAAGAACCATTGCAATCAGCCAAGGAAACATTCACCAGTGCTGATACAGCAAATAGAAGTGTATCCTTGGATCTTCGACCGTCTCCAGGTCAGAGGGAGTGTGAGTGGGAAATCCCAACTTTCAAAGGTTAAAGATAACCTGTGACTTAGAGAACTGTAGAAATTGGCAAAAGAATGGAAGGTTGTGACATAAAGTAAAAAAAGAAAGAAAAAGGAATTCGAGTCAACAAATATTTATTAAGCATTAGATGCTGTACTTGATGACTCATCATCATCATAACAATAATAAGAATAGTTCATGTTTGCTATCTTTCTTTCAGGTGCTAGGCACTGTTTTAAGTATATTATATGTATTAACTCACTTAATCTTCATAACGAATCTGTAGTGTCTATACCTGTTTTTACCATCCCCACTTAAAGGATGCAGAAACAAGATAGCAAAAGGCTAAGTGCCTCCCAAGAATTATCCAGGTAGTAAGTGGGATGTAAAGAGCTGGGATGTAAACTCAGACAATAAGTCCTCAGAGTCTGGGCTTTAAATCACTATATTATAGTGTCTTTTAAGACACAATTCTTTTCTTTCTCAAGAAGGTTATAGATTGCCAACAAACACATGAAAGAATGCTCAACATCATTAATCATTAGAGGAATGCAAGTCAAAACTACAATGAGATATCATCTCACACCAGTCAGAATGGTCATCATCAAAAAATCTAGAAACAATAAATGCTGGAGAGGGTGTGGAGAAAAGGGAACACTCTTGCACTGTTGGCGGGAATGTAAATTGATACAGCCACTATGGAGAACAGTATGGTGGTTCCTTAAAAAACGAAAAATAGAGCTACCATATGACCCAGCAATCCCCCTACTGGGCATACACCCTGAGAAAACCATAATTCAAAAAGAGTCATGTACCAAAATGTTCATTGCAGCTCTATTTACAATAGCCAGGACATGGAAGCAATCTAAGTGTTCATAGACAGATGAATGGATAAAGAAGATGTGGCACATATATACAATGGAATATTACTCAGCCATAAAAAGAAACGAAATTGAGTTATTTGTAGTGAGGTGGATGGACCTAGGGTCTGTCATACAGAGTGAAGTAAGTCAGAAAGAGAAAAACAGATACCGTATGCTAACACATATATATGGAATCTAAGGGGAAAAAAAAAAGGTCATGAAGAACCTAGGGGCAAGATGGGAATAAAGACACAGACCTACTAGAGAATGGACTTGAGGATATGGGGAGGGGGAAGGGTAAACTGGGACAAAGTGAGAGAGTGGCATGGACATATATACACTACCAAACGTAAAACAGATAGCTACTGGGAAGCAGCCGCATAGCACAGGGAGATCAGCTCGGTGCTTTGTGACCACCTAGCGGGGTGGGAAAGGGAGAGTGGGAGGGAGGGATGCAAGAGGGAAGAGATATGGGGACATATGTATATGTATAACTGATTCACTTTGTTATAAAGCAGAAACTAACACACCATTGTAAAGCAATTATACTCCAATAAAGATGTTAAAAAAAAAAAAAGGTTACAGGGAGATGGACTCACAAACAGATAATATCAATCTTGTTTGCACAGAAGATAATAGATATGTGCAGGGTGTTTGGGAAGCCCTTAGTCCAGTCCAGGGGTCCAGGACTGCCTGGAGGAGGGTGGTTTCTAACCAGAACCTTGAGGAGTGGGTAGGAAAAAGTTAGTAGGCAAAAAAGCAGAGGAAGGGCTTCCCTGGTGGCGCAGTGGTTGAGAGTCCACCTGCCGATGCAGGGGACATGGGTTTGTGCCCTGGTCCGGGAAGATCCCACATGCTGCGGAGCGGCTGGGCCCGTGAGCCATGGCCCCTGAGCCTGCGCATCCAGAGCCTGTGCATCCAGAGCCTGTGCTGTGCAACGGGAGAGGCCACAACAGAGGCCCGCGTACCGCAAAAAAAAAAAAAAAAAAAAAGCAAAGGAAGACCAACCGAAACGGCAGGAATAAGAAGGGTGCATGCGCAAGGAGCCATAGCGGTCTGGGAGTAGGAATGGCATAAAGCCTGAGGAGGGGGAGGGGAGAGGTATAGCTACAAACCTAACATGTTAAAGGCATGTCATATACATCTGTTGAATGAACACATGAGAGTCCAGCCAAGCACAGCTTTGTGGGCCAATTTAAGGATTTGGTGTCCATGGGGGCGGGGGGGCGGTTAAGCAAAGGAGTACTATAATATTAGTAAGATCACTTCAGCAATACTGTTGAAGGTTTGTTGTTCTTGTTTTGGGAGGAGGGCGACTTTATCTGTCTTCTCTAGTTGCTCTTTATAGGGAGGCCTTATGTCAGAAACTGGTTGGAAAGTGGACCACAAGGTTTGTCTCTGTGTGACAGTTTTCTTTCTGTTAAGACAGTCTATGAGTTCAAACATAGTATTTTCAGTTTTTCCCTTTCACAAATTAAACTATGACATCATCAACCTAAGGAGTTTTAATATATGCCTGACTAGGTTTCTTTTATCACCTCTTTTATTTCTTTTTCTTTCTTCCTTAATTCCTTTCTTCCTCCTCCTTCTTCTCTTCTCTTACCTATTTCATCAAGTGACTAAATTGTCCCTAAACCCAACATTGACTTTACCAGAGGCGTTAAAATGATAACATGAAGACCATGTAGGAAGATACTGCAATGCGCCAGACAGGAGGATCTTGCCTGATAAAGACCTAAATTGGAGTAATATTAGAAACGGAGGAGAAGGGGGCATATTTGAAAAAGAGCTAAGGATTCAAATCGGTCAGCTTCTGTGTTCATGAATTAGAGGAACCAGGATGAATTCTGGTTTCTGGCCTGGTTGGTGGTCATTTACTGAATTATAGAGAATAAGATGAGAAAAACATCTAGGAAGGAAGGTGATGAGTTTAGTTTAAGGCGTATGTATTTGAGGTGCATGTGGAAACATCCAACAGGAAATAGATGGGTCTGAAACCAAGGGAGTGATGACAGAGTTGGAAATATAAGTTTAGCATTTATTTGGCTACAGGCTGTGAAAGCTAGATTCAAAGATGATCACCATCAATGTCTTCCCTCCCTGTATGCATGCCACCACCCCATCCACAGGAGGAGTTTGTTTTCCCCTCCCCTTGAATCTCATCTAGACTTATAAATGCTTTGAGCATTTATAAGTAGAATGCTGTGGAGGAGGCATTCTGGACCTTCTGAGCTCAAGCTATAAGAGGACAGGCAACTTTTCAGTTACTTCTCCTTGGAATACTCTTAGACCATAGCATGGGATGTAGTTGCCATGCTATGAGGAAGCCCAAGCTATAAACCCACAGAATCACGATGATAAATGGTTGTCGTTGTTGTTTTAAGCCACTAGTGTTAAATGGCTTAATACATAGCAATAGAAACAGAAATGTTTACCCGAAAGCGGAGTGCTGCTATAACAAAAACCTAATATATGTGACACTGGCTTTGGAATCTGGCAGCAGGCAGAAGCTGGGAAGGCTTTGAAAAGATAGAAAGGCTGGAAGGGAAGTGAGGAAATTTCTATTGAAGATTTGAGGATAAGGGACATGACTATAGATTGGTAAAATAATTAGTGAAATGTTGCCTATAGTAACATGAAAAATAGAAAGAGTACCTAATAAATGCATGGATCTTGCTAAGAAGATTTCCAGGTAAAGTGGCAGCTTCTTTTAGCTGCCAATGATAAAGTGCAAGATGAGAAGAAGAAGGTTTTCAAGTTTTCAAGCAGAATAGAGAGACAGTATTTCCCATGCAAGCCCTACTTGATGGGAAATTTAAAAATGATTTCCTATTTGCAGCTTCTCTGGCAAACAAGAGATTCTCAAAGTAAGAAATGGGCACAGGGGAAAAAATCAAATCCAGTGGCTTCTAATAAAATATAGCCTCCCAGTAAAGATCAGATCAAAAGTGTGGCTGTAGGACCCTTTTCTGACATTTCAGAAAGATTGAAGTTTATGCCTCATAAACTTCTCAACTAAATAAAAGGGCTTCCTGGTGGGGAGCGTCCTTAGACCCTCTCAGCCAGACAATAGAACATCTGAGAACCTTAAAGCTTTTGCCTCATTAGCACACTGACTTTGAGAGTCCTACCTCACAGAGATTTGTGGGATTGTTTTTGTCCTTGACATGGATTATAATTTGACACACAGGGGGCCCACAACTTTTTTAAAAGGAATTGTATCAGCTTAAACTCAGGGAGCTATTAATCAGAGGAGAAATATTTCTTTGGAGAAGGGAAATGCACAAAGTTTAAATTACAGATATAGAATGTACCTTAAGGGATGGGTAGTGGAAAATGAAAGGAGGTCTCTGGGGCCTAAACTTCCTATGAACAGGAAGCAGGCTAAGAAAGATAACCAGAGGCAAACATAGGGTATTCTTATAAGAAATGAAGACAACTCAGAAGATGAAGCCAAGATTCCAAATGGAGGAGCCAGAGCCATGGAAAACCACTCACGAGGAGCAGAAATGAACTGTTAATCAGGGAATATTCTCTCCCACTGGAGTCAGAGAAAAAGGCCACATGTGTCCTATTGTATTTCAGAATTGCTAAGGATAGAGTGACTATGTGCCTCCTTTTCTCTCCATTTTTTTTTTTTTTTTTTTGCTGTACGTGGGCCTCTCACCGTTGTGGCCTCCCCAGTTGTGGAGCACAGGCTCCGGACACGCAGGCTCAGCGGCCATGGCCCACGGGCCCAGCCGCTCCACGGCATGTGGGATCCTCCCGGACCGGGGCACGAACCCGCGTCCCCTGCATCGGCAGGCGGACTCCCAACCACTGCGCCACCAGGGAAGCCCTCCATTTTTTGCGTGGGAACATTTATTGCTTTATTCTGTCTCTTTTTCACAATTGTATGTTAGCTTGTAAGATAGCTTGCTTTTGTTTCATAAATCTCCACACCCAAGAAACCACAGCTGAAAAGCAAAATTCAAGGAGTGGATCAGAGGTGCTTTGTCTTCATTTATACATGCTTTAAATGATGATATGCTAGACTTTGAGGCAATGCCATAATAGGATGAGAATTTTGAGGAACAGGTGAGTGCATTTTGCACACAGGAGTAATGTGAATTGTTGTGGCCAGAGAGTTAACCATGGCAAATAATCTCTAATTATGTCCACCATCAATTCCTTTCCTCCTTGAATGTACATGCCACTTGTCAAAGGAAAACTGGAAAGTAGTTAGAGCAGTGAAAGCATTTTGTTCAGGACTATTGCCTCAGGGGGTATGGGACTCAGTGGAGAATCAGGCTCAATTCTGAATATGGCATGGGCAAGTGGGAAGTTATAGCTGAGGAGCAGGGTGGGGTTGGTGAATTAAAAAATTGTGAAAAGGAAACATCAGGAGTGAGGGAGGATTCTAGCTAAACTGACCTAGCAGGAGTCTTGCTGAAGACAAGCCAGGATGACCAGACATCACCTGGGAGATGGTGGAAGATGAGGAACCAGATTAGGCATCGAGGGTGGTCAGATATAGAGGATGGGGGATTCTGGCTAAACTGACCTAGCAACATTATTGCTAAACTTGAACAATGCAGATGTACGCAGAAGTCTGCAAGTCAGGTCTAGTTGAAAAAGAGTTCAGGGAAGCCTGAGTAGAGTTTGGCCAAGGAGACAATCTTTGTCATACTCTCCCATCAAGAGATGGAGCTTATTTCCCCTGGGCTGGCCTTGTGGCTGCTTTGGCTAATAAACGATGCAGAAGAATAGACATCTGGGACTTTTGAATCTCTGTTAGAAGAGAGCAGGCAGCTTCCAGCTCCTTCCTTTTGGAACACAGCCACCATCAGTAAGGAAGCTCAACATCCATGAGGCAAGGACTATACAGAAGAACACTCACGCCCTCAATGGTCAGCCCTAGTCAGTGGCCAGCACTCACTGTCAGCCATGTGAGTGAAACCATTTGGGGACTATCAGCCCCCTCAGCACCCTAGCCAGTACTACAAAAAGCAGAGGAATCACTCAGTTAACCCACAGAATCATGGAGATAATAATTTGTTGTTGTTTTAGACCACTAAGTTTCAGGTGGTTTGTTGTAGCAACACGTAACCAAAACAGATAAAGATTAAGACATTGAAGCTGGAGGAGCTATCTCCAAGAGAGCATGTGAAATGATAAAACAAGAACAACTCTGGGGAGAACAAAGAAGTTTAGGTGGCCCCAAAAGGAGACTAAGAGGAAATGTTCAAAGAGACAGGAGGAGAGAAAGAAGAAGTGACATCACAGAAAACAAGGCAGAACTTCAAGATGTAGGAGAAGGCCAACAGTGTCAAACGTCACAGAAAGTTTTAGAAAGAAAAGGTGTGGAAATCTACCATCAGCTTTGGTGGTGTGAAGTCATTAGTGACCTTTGCCAAAGCAGCTTTAGCAAAGTGGTGGAAACATTAGCTGAATGACAGGGGTGAAAGAGATTCCTAGCTAGGAAATTTTACTTAGTCACAGGCAGTAAAAACGAAAGCAAGCGACAGGTACAGATATCTCTTGTAACCAAGTGTCTGGAAAGGAAGTAAGAGTAACTGGACATTTGTTAAATGGGGTCATAAGGTCAACGGAAGTGTCACATTAACACATTTATGCTTTCCAATCAAGCTCTAGGTTGCCTCAGCTTTTTACAAATGGCTATCTTCAGACTGATGTGCAGCTCCTACTATTATGTTTGTCCACATGGTTCTGTTTGAAAGCTGGGCTGAATCAAGCTTTAATGACAGGGGCCTTGTGTGGTATCAGGAGCACAGTGTTGGGAGTTCTGACACTTAGTCTGCACTAGCTTGGTGCAAGAAGTCAGCCTCCAGACTTCAGCTCCTCCTGCATTTGATACGTGAATTAGACTAGAGGACCCTGAAGAGTCTTCCAGTGTTAACATTCTATAAAAGTGGTTGTATTCTCAAAAATTTCTACATGTAAATATTATGCTTTGTTCTAGTTGTTTCCTGGAAACCCAGCAAGTTTGTATGGGTTAAATCACCTAACTTAGCAAGCAAAATATTGCAGCTCAATGCCTTCACCTAAAGTGCATACAATACTCTCATTTCTAGCCCATATCCTATGAGTTGGAGTCTGGATATAAGGTCCTCAACAAAGGGTTTGGTCCCTCCTGGGCCCCCAGAAGCCAGAGTCATGCATAGTAGAGTGGCCCATGGTCACCCCTAGGGCAGAGAGATCTATGGCCATGCCCATGGATAAACCAGGCCACCAAGGAAAACGGAAAGGGGCAGGGAGAGTTACCAAATACAGCTTATTTCCTAAAAGGATAAGTATGCCTCAATTTACAAGGGCTGGGGAGACAGATCTCTATCACTCAAGGTGTTGCAGAGATAAGGAACACACCCCAAGCCCTTCAATATCCCTCCCTCCTGAGGGTCAGTGCTGTCAAGCATCTTTTTTCATAGTTAATGTCCTTTGGGGCATATTATTTCTGCATTCAGCTTCTTTCTTTTCTATTTTGAAGTTATACTGTCATCTTTACTTCATGGGGTGCCTTTGCCCCCAGGTGCAATTAAAGACGTAGCCAGCTACAGTGGCAATCATATTACAATATATAAATGTATCAAATCAACATGTATACCTTAAATTTACACGTTATATGTCAAATCTATTTCAATTTTTTTTTTAAGATGAAGCCAGAGAGGGTAAACAGTTTTTGTGTAGTCAGGAAATGTATTTAATTGGTATTACCGTGCTTTCTTCTTGTGGAAGAAGAAACAACTAGAAAGAGAAATCTTATTACATCTCTCACAACTGCCACCCCAAATCCTAATACTTTAATATCCATATTATTAGTGTGATAGGAAGAAAACTATATTTGTGGCAGTAAAAATAATTTCTTATTCTCCACTGTGTTCTAAACAAGATGACCCTCTGAGCATCCATGTTAAGTGGAATGATGAGTGTGAGTGTGCAAGCTGAGGGAAGGCTTTCGAGAGCAAGTTTGTATAATTTAAGGAAAAGGAAGAAGGAAGAGACAGAGTGGAGGAGGGAGAAAAAGAGAATTCTGGAGAGGACAGACATGCTGGTGTCCATAACGCTTCAGGGTCTATTCGAGGGCGACGGGAGAACAACAGAGCAGCTATTAGCTGAAAAGAAGTATTGCAGGAAGAACAGAGATGCTTAATGGGGATTTTTATTGTTGCACTTTGTGCTGCGTGATACAACATTCTCCACCATTTATTTCTCTCCTGTGCCTTCACCAGCTTTTCCCTTGCTGTGGTGGTTAAGAACACAGACCCTGGAGCCAGACACTGCATTTCAACTCCTGGGCCCACACACACCACTGGCTGTGTGGCTCTGGGTGATTTAATCTAACATCTTCACACCCTGGTTTCCTTATCTGTAAAACAAAGATGATAATAGTGGGACTTCCCTGGTGGCGCAGTGGTTGAGAATCCGCCTGCCAATGCTGGGGACATGGGTTCATACCCTGATCCAGGAAGATCCCACATGCCGTGGAGCAACTAAGCCCATGGGCCACAACTACTGAGCCTGTGTGCCACAACTACTGAACCCTGCCCGCCTAGAGCCTGTGCTCGCAAAAAGAGAAGCCACCGCAAGGAGAAGCCCGTGCACCGCAACCAAGAGTAGCCCCCGCTCACTGCAACTAGAGAAAGCCTGTGAGCAGCAATGAAGACCCAACACAGCCATAAATAAATAAATGTATTTTTTAAATGATAATAATAACACCTACCTCAAAGTTTTTGTGAGAATTAAATGTATTAATACATGTAAAGAGCTTATAATTGGCCTGGCACATACTTCAGTTTTACCTACTAAATCTTTCTGAAATTCAATTTTTTTTTTGCTTTTGGGAGGATGTGACAAAGAGCTAAATTCTATTTTATAGAAGTAAGATGAGAAAAAGACTGCTCCTAGGGACCAATCACATCTGATGTTTTCATAATTGTTATTACTATTGTTATTATAATTATTTTGGATCTCTCTCTTAATGTGCATCCATGCCCACACATTTTGTTTATTATCTTTGCATGTATAGCCATTCTTTATTCCTTCATTCAAGTGATCATTATTCCTTCATTCATTCAACATTTATTGAGCACTTACTACTTTCTACTTTCCAGATGCTGGAAAATAATACAATCAAGATCCCTGCTTCCATGGTGTTTAAATTCTCAAGTAGAAAGTAGACTATTATCATGACAACAAATTAAACAAGTGAGATAATTTCTAATACTGATATCTGCTGTGAGGATTGTGGAATTGACCGGAGGACTTGAAATTTACTTGGGGAGAGTCACTCCTTCAGAGAGGGTGATCAAGGAAGACGTTTCTGAGGACATGACATGTGAGCTGAGAAGTGAATAATACAGAAGAGACAGCCACATAAACGTGCTGGGCTGAATGTATCCAAACAAGGAAGGAAAAAGTCCAGTAATGTCAAGATAGAAATGAGCCTGGTATGTTTAAGCAACTGAAAGAAAACCAGGGGTCTAGAGCCCATTGAGTGAGGACAAGAGCAGAAGAACATGAGGTCAGAGAAGTGGAGAGGGGCTGTATTTGCCAGGCGCCAGTTTTCTTGGAAAAGAAGGATATGTTTTAATCTGAGTGCAATGGGAAACCACTCCTCGAGAGTTTTAGGCAGAGGAGTTAAAGAATCTAATTTACTATGTGCAGGTAGATATTGATTGAACATCTATTTGCAGGGCACAGTGCAGTAGCCTTGGTGGAGGGTATTAAGATGAATTGGAGAAAGCCAGACTATCCTGGCTGCTACATGGAGAATGGGTTGTGGAAGGGCAAGAGAGGAAGCAGGAAGTCCACTTAGGAGAATTCTAGAAGAGAAAAGCAGGTGGCTTAGACTAGGGTGGTAACAGTGGAGTGAAGGGAAGAGCACAGATTTTTACTGTATTTTGGAGCTAGGGCCAAAAGATTCTTCTAATGACTTCTAACGGATTTTGGTAGGGTGAGTAGAGCAATAGATGAATTAATAAGAATACGGAATTTACAGAATTAGTTCAGAAAAATCACAAAGTGAATATACAAATAATACCACAAGCAACAACAACAAAACTGGGGGATGGAAGAGAATCTGACCTCCAGAGTTACCACATTAATATTATTTTAAATGTCCAATTTCAAAAAAAATTACAAGACATGCAAGAAAGTATGGCTTACACACAGGAAAAAAAACAGTAGAAATTGTCTCTGCAGAGCCCTGGTGTTGGACTTAACAAGACCAAGACTTTAAATTGACTATTTTAAATATGTTCAAATAAACAAAGGAAATTATGTCTAAAGGACTAAATAAATGTGTAATAACAATGTCTCCCCAAATGAAGAATACCAGTAAAGTGATAGAAATTATAAAAATATACTCTAAGCCCTTCACATTTATAAAAAGTTTAAACAAATATATCAAATATTATCAAGGCTTTGAGAATCACAACCAAATAGGTTTAGTGATGTACTGTTTTACAATTTACTATGAGTTGGAATTGTCCATTGAAGCTGTTTCTCTCTCTTTCTATCTGTATTTTTTACCTGTTATTACGAAACAAATTATCCCATACCTCAGTAGCTAAAAACAACAAATATTTATTAGCTCACAGTTTGTGTGGGTCATGATTCCAGGTCAGGCTTAACTGGGAACTTCTAACTCATGGCCTTTCACGGAATTGCAACCAAAGTGTCAGCTGAGGCTGAGGTCATCTGAAGGCTCGACTGGAGAAAGAGCCACTTCCAAACCCATTCATGTGATGGTTGACAGGCCACAGGTCCTTGCTGGTTGTTGACTAGAGATATTAGCTCCTCTCCCCCTAAGACTCTCCATAGGGCTACTCACTACATGGAAACTTACTTCCCCGAGACTGAGGGATCTAAAAGAGAGAGTGAGAGACTATTTACCCAAGAGGAAGTCACAGTCTTTTTATAACCTAATCTTTTCATAATGACATCCAATCATTTCTACCATATTCTATTTGTTAGAAATGAGTTAGTAAGTCCACCTCACATTCAAGGGAAGGGGATTACACGAGGGTACAAATATCAGGAGGTCCCCTACCACTCAGTCCTGGACTCTCCTTGGTAACAAAAAAAAGCAGGAAAAGTAATAACAGTAAGTCACCAAAATTGCTACACAACTTAATAAAGTCACAAGAGGAATAGTTCCTGGTGTTCTCCATACAGGAAGATCACCACTGGAAAAATTAAAGCAATATGAATTCATCCCCATTTGTCAAATTTATACCACCTGTGACCAAGTCAACAAGAAATGTATAAGGTCTTCATTACTCAAGAAGTTTCCAAGTCCACAGCCTCAAGTACAATTATTTGTATTTGCACCATAAGATCTTTATAATCTCACCCTTTGTCCAGGGCACAAATCTTCCTAAACTTTTCAGCAAACTTTTCCCAAAATGGCATTTTGAGAATTAGTTAATTTCCCACCCCTAATTACAGCCCCCTTCATTTGCATGTGACTTTTCTCCCGACAATATTAACCCCATGAGGAGGCAGTACCAGGAAGGTTCCGTCTAGCTGAACTCCAACTGTGCTCTTGGCTCATCACACTCTTGCACAAGTAAGAATGTAAACATTCCACAGCCTCCTCCTTCTCTCGTCTGCTCTCCCACAATGTCTTGCTGTTTGGTGCAAGTTCCCCTGACTTCATGGGCTTAACACATTCTATACCTGTAATCTAAACTTTGTGCACTTTCTTTCTTTAATAAAACATTCCTCTTCTGATTAATAGTTCCCCAAACTGTGCCTGTTGACATCTTCTTCACTGGAATGGGTACTTCAGAATCATAAATTTCCAACTTAAGTTAAAAGGTAAATATCACAAAGTTCAAATAAAGTCACAAAAGAGCAGTGAAGTAATTTCAGGTTGAGCCAGATGATAACCAGAGAATTTTTTTTTTCATTTATGTCCTGAATTCCCACGATATCACTCACCTACTTCACAGTACTACTTCATTGAAAAAGTTGGGCTCTTCCAGAACCTGGAGAGTTAGAATTAAATTGCAAACTTCTAAACACTTTTTATCTGTGATCTCATTATTTATTTTATACAAAGCATCAATAGTGTATATATGTCAATCCCAAAAAATGGCATAGATGATCTTATTTGCAAAACAGAAATAGAGACACAGACATAGAGAACAAACGTATGGACATCATTTAACAACTATTGACTGAACACCTCCTGAGTAGAAGGCAAAGGCTATAAGCTCTGCAGGATAGAAAGGTGAGTTAAAAAGAGATAACGCCCTTAAGAAGCTTAGGATGTAGATTCAAATCAATAACCATGATTCAAGGTAGAAATGACAAAAACACCTTCAACCAGCTCCCAGAGCAAACATTACCTCCTCCAAGAGGCCTTCCTGAGCGCTGCCTGTAATGTGGCCCTCATTCACTCCTCAGCGCGGTACCTAGTTTTAGTCTCTTACAGCACTTTCATTATCTGACATTATCATGGTTATTAGCTTAATTTACTAGATTTTGGTCAGTCTCTTCCTTGAACATGAGAGCACCATGAAACCAGAGGCTTCCTCTGTCCTATTCATCACTGGAAAACGATGCTTCATAAATCCCTGTAGAAGAGCAAATGAGAGGTTCAAAAGTAGAAGCTCAAAGAATGCAGAAGTCCTCAAGTCCATTCTCTACGTCTGCGTCTTTATTCCTGTCCTGCACCTAGGTTCTTCAGAACCATTTGTTTGTTTGTTTGTTTTTTCTTTTAGATTCTGTATATATGTGTTAGCATTGAGGACACGGGGAGGCAGAAGGGTCAGCTGAGACGAAGTAAGACAGTAGCATGGACATACATTCACTACCAAATGTAAAATCGATAACTAGTGGGAAGCAGCCACATAGCACAGGGAGATCAGCTCGTTGCTTTGTGACCACCTAGAGGGGTGGGATAGGGAGAGTGGGAGGGAGACGCAAGAGGGAGGAGATATGGGGATATATGTATACGTATAGCTGATTTACTTTGTTATACAGCAGAAACCAACACACCATTGTAAAGCAATTATACTCCAATAAAGATGTTAAAAAAAAAAAGAATGCAGAAGTGAGGGATTATTTCTGTGTGTAAAAGTACTTGCTAAAACACTACCAATTTTCCCAATAGGAAAATCCTGGTCTGTGAGTTTTATGTCTCAAGGGGATGTGCCCTCCCAGGACTGAGCTTGGGGAGGAGACATAATTGAGTAAGTCTGGAGGAGACAGAGGAGTCTATCTTCCAACCAGCCCCTGAAAGTAACGATCCCTGATTCTCTCACCTTTGGTATGGAATGACTGACTTATGGCATCCTCCTCGAGAACAAAGAAAGAAAATCTATTTTGTCAGATGAAGCAGCCCTTTCACACTACTCTTGGTGGGTTATTTAACACAACCGGATTTCACATGTCAATGCCTTATATGAACAAATATAAAAACTTGTATCAGAGAGCCTTTAGGGGCTTCCCTGGCAGTGCAGTGGTTGAGAAACCGCCTGCCCATGCAGGGGACATGGGTTTGAGCCCTGGTCCGGGAAGATCCCATATGCCGCAGAGCAACTAAGCCCGTGCGCCACAATTACTGAGCCTGTGCTCTAGAGCCCGCGAGCCACAACTACTGAGCCTGCGTGTCACAACTACTGAAGCCCATGTGCCTAGAGCCCATGCTCCATGACAAGAGAAGTCACTGCAATGAGAGGCCCGCGCACAGCAACGAAGAGTAGCCCCCGCTCGCCACAACTAGAGAAAGCCAGCGTGCAGCAACGAAGACCCAACGCAGCCAAAAATAAATAAATTAATTTTTTTTAAAAAGAGAGAGGCTTTAACCTTTAGACTACACTTTAAAACCTATATATGAAGTACCAATAGGATAACTACCATTCAAAACAGGGGGAAAAAAAGAAAGAAAGAAATCCTGCAAACACTCAAAGGTAATTTTTTAATATGTTAGACAAAGTTTAAACAACCCAGGAAATATCCATGTTTTGTCTGAAAAGACTATACTTAAATGTCTAATAAAAAGAAAATGACCTATAATTCCCACCATTTCTTCTCTTACTTACAGTCCTTGCAAGATCAATAATAAAATGCAAGTTTTTACAACCTCATTATAGTTAAACTGTATTTGCTAACAATTGCCTCCTTCTTCATTAAAATAACATTTCAAAAAAAGAAAAAACATTTCATTCAATAACTACTGCAAGTGTCAAGTCAACTTACCCAGGGCTCCTCGATTTCCATACTGCTGTGTGCTCACCGCACGGGACTCAGCTATTCACGTTTGTAGCCTCAACAGGACTTCTCTCCACCGAATGACAGTGAAAGGATGCTCTTCCTTTCACTCTCCTCTGGCGGGGGGGGGGGGGGGATAAAGAAATTGTCCTCTTTTGTGTTTCAGCATGGGACATGATTTTACGGTAGTCTAAAAATAAATCCGTTCTTGATGTTTGACATAAACCAGGGACTCAACGAATAATCTTCAGTTGTTGAAATTCCTCTGGAGTAGGGGTGAGTGATGACATTAACAGCCTCTCCAGGAAGAGAATTCACATTTATAAAATCCCTCCTCTATGCTAAGTACTCTACATACACTGTCTTGTTTAATCTAGTGCGGAAAACATCTAACAACTATGTGTTATTTACCACCATGTGTCTTAGACTGCTTCACTGTGGGGGAGTGAAGAAGTGAGAGCTTACCCTCAAAGGTCACATGTTCAGTTTTCATAACAACCTTTTGGGGTCGGTGACTACTATTCCCATTTTATATACAGTGTAGTTTCCAACTTGGACTTAAGCTATGTCCATCTTGCTGTGCCCAGTAGATTAAGCCATCAGATGTCTATCTGCATGAAGGAGTGAAGAACTTTGAGAGAGAACTCACACCAAGGGAAGGTGAACCCCACCATCTTGACCTAGTTACAAATACCCTATTGAAAGGGCCAAGAGAATGTGGTATTTGCCACTGATATCCTTGAACCAACTCAGAAGGATTCGTGTCTGGGCCCTAAGAAGATAAAAGGGTATAAATACAAAACACGAAAAAAAAAGCAGTCATTTCTCTAAAAACTGTGTATGCCCATGGGCCATAAGCAGCAGGTTTTAGTGCCGCCCCTCTCCCTCCTTGGCCCAGACTACAGGGTCCTCTGCTCAACACCTATTTTCCTTCTTTATTCTTTCCTAACATAATCTCAGATTTGTCCAGTAATCCACTCTTTCTCCCTGAAGAGGAAGCTTACCCTGGGGAAAGTAGCCCGACCCCCAGTCTGAAGGTGGCTTTGACTGGTGTAGATGTGATCCCTTCCCCTTTGCCATTGATTGGCTGAAAAATGACCAGGGGCTCAGTTCAGCTTTGCTAGGGTCTTGTGGGAACATTCTCTCACATTCCTTTAGGAGAATGTCTAGAAGCAACCTCCTCTCTCTAGACATTGTTGTGGCGGGCATGTTCTGGAACTGTTTCAGTTGTTTTGTTACCAGATTCAAATGAAGCCAAAACACTGAGTGGAACAAAGCCAACAGAATCATAAGAAAACAAAGTTGAAGCCCCTGGAGTTCATCAACCTGAAGGTGTTTGGGCAGAAACTTTACTCCTGTATTTATTCTCCCCATCTTCCATGTTTTAGAGCCCCTGTTAAAGCTGGACATGGCCATCCAGAATAAAGACAACATTTCCCTGCAGTTTTGGTGTCTCCATGTGACTAAGCTCTGGCTGATGGAATATACGCAAAAATGTCATGTAACAGCTTCTAGGAACCTTCCTTACAAGACAGCTGGTTCATGGACATCTTCATCCTTTTCTCCTCCCTGCTGCTGGAGCATGAATACAATGAGTGGAGCTCTAGCCACCATCTTGGACTATGACAACAGTGCTGACCCCTTTAGGAAATGATAGAGTAGTGAGCTTGGAAGAAGATGAAAGTTTCTGCAGATTTTGTTGAGCACAGTTATTCTAGAAGCTGTGGCCTTCCTATCTCTGACTTTGTCTCTGTGTAGGAGAAACAAAGCTTGTTTAAGCCACTACTAGTTTGGTTTTCTGCTCCTCACAGCCTAAACTGATCTTCACTGGTACATATGACTTCTAGCCTTTGGACTTCTACTTTATTGTCTAACAGACAATGAATTCCACTTATTTGATCCAGATTGGGTTGAGTTTTCTATTAACATGCAACCTAAAACATCCTAAGTAATACATGAAGTAAGACAGCCTCAACCCCACTTGTCTATGAACCACCTTATAGCTTTGACAACTCATAGAGTGTACTGTTGGCTACACCAGGATAAATCTGGCACTAGAGAGGTGGTGCCAATCAGGAGACATTACTGCTCAACAGTAGTCAGAAGATATGACAATGCCCATCAGAAGGGGAAAAACTAAAGAGAAAGATGCACTTCACATGGCAGTCAACATGACAGCTAAGTGGATTTGACTGGGAGTTAATGCAAGACACCCTGAGACTCTCAGAAATATTTGAGTATTCTATTAACTAGATAGAATAAGAATTAGTTCAATATGCTTTATCACCTTTAAATTGAGCCCTTTTTAGCCAACAGGTTGATGAGAACAGAAAAAGTTGAACTCCATATAGATGAGAAAATAAGCTCAGAAAAGTTTAATAACTTGCCCAAGTTCAAGTAACTAGGCCCACAATTTGAATCAACACCAAATTCTTATGAAGGGCTATTTTAATGTCATGTTTTTCCCCTAATATTAGTTATTGCTTTTCTCTAAACACTTGCATCCTTGGTGTTTGCCAAGGATTGTCTAACATTGGCTTAGAAACTAAACCATATTTACAGTAACACCCACTGACCCAAGACAACTGAAGATAACCTAACAGGAATGTTGGTACTTGGAAGTTCCCTTCTAAGTGTAAGCTCTCTGATTCCATGACCCAATCACTGTAAATGTTAAATTATATTTTTGAGACTCATTCTATATAATTTTTAATAATGCACATATTCCTTCATAAACTTAAATAAGAAAAAATAAGATTTAGTTTGGAATTGGAATAATCCAAATAATTTTCACTTTTGGATTGTTCAGCTGTTAAAAAATCTTCTTTCCAGTTTCAACCAGTTGGCCTCAGCTTTGGAACACCTGTAAATTAGTAAACCTGGCAGAGAGAGAAGACATTTTTCCAAGGATTGGCCAGAAAATGTGTGATTTTTTTTCCTGCAGGCTGTTGGCTTAGCAATTGCAAAGGGTGAATCTCAAGAGATTCAGAAGCTTAATTTGAATAAACAAGTAAAAGATTGGATGCTTATCAAAACTCTGGCAAAACTAGGCCAGAAATGGACCTGATTTTCTAGTGAGGTTTCCAGTATTTCCTGTTTCCAGTAGGACTGGACTATCTTAAGAAGAGTCTACTAATGACTGGAACCAGCTGGACATAACTGGAGAACACTCAAAGATTGAAAAAACAAGAGAAAAGATAGTGTGTGCTGTTTCAAGACGCAAAAGAGATGGAGATAATTAAAACATGGTGCTGAAAATAAGTATCAACTGCTTCACTTGTTGCTTCTTTTATTTCCCTTGGGAAAAAAATCTGAAGAATTTTGTCCTTTCTGCTTTTGGTACTATTCCAGGAAAGAGATCTACCTGGTGGACCTCATGCCATCTGTAGTACGGACTGCAAACAAACGTATGCAACGACTTAGTGCCGTGGAGGGAAGGGGGCTATTTATCTACCCTTAGCTATGACTAAATTACTGTGCGTCAACAAGCTGGAAGAGGCTACAATGCAATCTACGATAAATAATAGTCTGATAATGAGTCATCCTTCCCTGAGCCAAATAGGACTATCCTCAGTAATTCCAAAGAGGTGGGCAATAAATCTATTTGGAGAAAGATTCTGAAGAGCCATTGAAAAGTGAGGTTAACCCTCTGTGGTAAACACAGTTCTTCAGAGCACAGCATCCTTTCCAACTTCCTTCTGGTGTGCCAGCTGGTACAGAAGAGGTAAAGCTAAAGCTAAACAGTGTTTCCCAGGCTTCTTTGCAGCTAGAGTTCTAAATGTCATTTGGATTCCACTCATTGGAATCACTAGTGTAAGATTTGAGGTAGATAGTGGGATGGAGGCTACACTTCTGCTTCTGCTACTTCTGCAGGCAAACACCATCATAGCAGAATTAGTGCAGTCCCAGTAAACTGGTGTTAGCTTCGTGTGAGTCTAGTGGCAGGTTGTAAGCCATCCATTTTGCAAGCATGGATTCTAAAGCTGGCAAGTAAGGCCTCCCTGGTGGCGCAGTGGTTGAGAGTCCGCCTGCCGGTGCAGGGGACACGGGTTCGTGCCCCGGTCCGGGAGGATCCCACATGTCACAGAGCGGCTGGGCCCGTGAACCATGGCCGCTGAGCCTGAGCGTCCGGAGCCTGTGCTCCGCAACGGGAGAGGCCACAACGGTGAGAGGCCCGCATACTGCAAAATAAATAAATAAATAAAAAATAAAGCTGGCAAGTAGCAGGAGCTCACTGATTATGGCATATTCTTGATGGTGTTGGTATCCTGACTGTGTGCCCTAATTGCACTGGATTCCTGACCGTGGTCATGGTGGGTGATTCTGGAACCAGCAGCTATAACAGCAGCTTCCAAATTTGGTGAGTAGATTCCTGACTATGGAAGATTTAGTAGCTAACTTGGTGTCCATTTTCTGTAGTATGACTTTGAAAGTCGTTCCTATAAACTCAGTCTTCCCATAATCCTATATACTATCAAATACTCCTTAATACACCCCTTTCTGTGTTAAACTGACTAGAGTGTGTTTAAAACCACTGCACCCCAACCAGTGCACCTCGTCCAGAAGGTGCATGTACAGAAATCCCAACCTCTTCCCAGTTTTTGCACATGGACCTGGGATAAACTGAATAAGAAGTGAGGGTGGAGTAGAAAACAGAAGGGGTGTTTCCAGGAGCTGACTGAGCTAGGGAGATTGTTACCCAGGACACCACTTCTCAATTGATGAGTTGTGAAGGAGAAAGAAACTCAGAAGCCAGGAAATGGAGCCAAGGCCAGAAAGTCTGTGTTAAATGGGAGTGGCTGAGATGAAGACAGAGACCAGGGGGGAATTGAAAGGTCTGTAGCAAAGTTAACAGTGTGGAGCAAGGGGAGAGATGCAGCTCGGGGTGACCTCCAGTTCTTCATGTTGTGATCAATTGGTCCTTAAGAATTAGGTAGAAATGGGCTCAAACGCCAATCCTACACATCCTAGTAAATCAGGCATTCCTCCCA
This sequence comes from Mesoplodon mirus, assembly GCF_964341445.2. Lineage (NCBI taxonomy): Eukaryota > Metazoa > Chordata > Mammalia > Artiodactyla > Ziphiidae > Mesoplodon > Mesoplodon mirus. The sequence goes on from NC_138977.1 coordinate 176,422,298, forward strand.
GCACACCAAAGTGCCTAGGAAAGGAGAAGTGACTCCTGTGGCTTCTACCCCTCTCAGGTCCTCACTTCCATTGTTTTCTCTATCTCTGCTTCCACCCTCCAGAAGAGCTGCTCCGTTCCCCAAGGTCACCACTTTAAACCCTTCATCTCCCAAAGTGCCACTAGTGGCAGACTTCACTCAAGGGTTGGGGTATTACATCATAGCTTGTTACAGAAAACCACAAAGCTGAATGGGAGTCCCTTTCTTAAAAGTCCTTTGGCCAATTTGGCCCTCAAAAATTCTCTTTGGCTCTTTCTTTTATTTGCGTTCCTGTCTCATCTCATTGTCTTGTGGTCAAGACCCTCCTCTTCCCTGCAGCACATTCTTATTTATTTCTTCTGCTGAGCAGTTTAAATTTTTGTCCCCTTCCTCATCCAGGCTGGTCTGCCTAGATGGTCCTTTCTCCAGGCAAAATGGCCCATTAAGACAGTGTGTCTCCTAAGAAGTCCTCCACCACTAACTCTTAAATCAGGGTAGAGAATGGATTTGAAGACATAGTAGAGAGGGTTTATATGAAGCAAAGTCCCAAAGGAGAGATGAGAGATAGCATCCAGGCTCAGGGGCAAGGGGTGATTCACCTTGCACCCCTCCCTCTGAGATGGAGGAAAACAGGGGCAACGGAGGGGGCGGAAGAAGGAAGACTATTCCTGCTCTTACTCCTGTAAGGCTGGGAAGCCAGTGGACAGGTCCTTTTTCCTTTTGACTCAGCTTTGGTGCATCCCACGGTGGTAGAACATGGTGGTAAAGAGTGCCCTGCAGCGCTAGCCTGCCTGAATATAAATATTCGCCCCAGTACTCCCCAGCTATGTGGCTTTCAGGCAAATTTGCCTGACACTCTGCATTTGTGAAATGAGGATAACAATAGCACCTATCTTGCAGAGCTGAGAGGATTAAATGAGAAAATGTATGAAGTGCATAGAACAGTGACTGAAATATCTTCAGTGCTCAATAAAAGCCAGCTGTTATTATGCTAAAAGAAGTACGCTCTTACAGGAACCAGAGTGTCATGGACACATCTAAGACCCAGCACATTCAGTTGGGCAGTGGAGCAAGATTAGGTAATAGAACTCCCACTCGACTATTCAAAGCTTGTGACCCTGCACAAACTGCTTAACCTGTCGAAGGCTCAGTTTTCTCATCCATAAAGTAGGGGGTGACTATAGTTACCTCATGGGGCTCTCTAAGGATAAAGGACAATGACGTTTATAAAGAGGGTAGCACAATTGCACTATTAAGTCCCTTCTTGTCCAGGAAGTTGTCTCCACTGCCAAGCTGATCTCTCATTCTTGATCTTCCCCAACCAACCTTTGAAGATTAAAAACACCAGCAACGGGCTTTCCTGGTGGCGCAGTGGTTGAGAGTCCGCCTGCCGATGCAGGGGATGCGGGTTCGTGCCCCGGTCCGGGAGGATCCCACATGCCGCGGAGCGGCTGGGCCTGTGAGCCGTGGCCGCTGGGCCTGCGCGTCCGGAGCCTGTGCTCCGCAGCGGGAGAGGCCACGGCGATGAGAGGCCCACATACCGCAGAAAAAAAAAAAAACAAAAAAACCCCAGCAACAATAAGCCGTAAATGTCTCTCTTGCCTTCCTCTTTTTTTCTACATTTCCTCCTGTATTCTCAGTAGACGAACCAAAGAAAGTGGAATAAAATAAAATTGAAGCAACAATAAATATACCATCATAATAATGATGCTCATCACCAGCATAAACCAGACTTGCCAGAGGGCAGACAGAATCCATTTTATTCTTTCTCTCATTACCCATTCAACGTGCTCTTTGGCCCTCTTCTTCCCTACTCTGGGGTGAAATCTCCAATTTGGTCCCATAGCTTTCTCCATTATTCTTAGATACTAAAAAGTCCTTAGGTCATTTTCAACCATTAGAGAGACCAATCCAATGCAATAGTCAAATAATCAAAACTATATGCTTTCACAAAGTGAATGGCCCTTGAGGACATGATGCCAAATGAAATAAGTCAGACAGAAAAAGACAGGTATTGTATGATCTCGCTTATATGTGGAAGCTAAAAAAGCTAAACTCAGAGATATAGAGTGGTGGTTACCAGGGGTTGGAGGGGTAGAGGACATGGGGAGATGCTGGTCAAAGGGTGCAAACTTCCAATTACGAGATTAACAAGTTTGGGGATCTAATGTACAGCATGATATTATAGCTAATAACACCGTATCATATATTTGAAAGTTGCTAAGAGAGTAGATCTTAAAATGTTCTCACCGCAAAACAGAAATTGGTAACTATGTGATGGAATGGAAGTGGTAGCTAATACTATGGTGATAATAGCTTTGCAATTGATAAATGTATCAAATCAACACCTTGTACACCTTAAACGTATGCAATACGTATGCAATGTGTCAATTATATCTTAATAAACCTGGGGGTAGGGAGAAACTACAAGTTTTCACTTGGTTATAACTTTGCCCATCCCCCCTCACAGCCTTGCAGCAGGCAAGGGATTGCGCTCAATTTCTCATTACGGCTTACTCCACCTCTTCCCAACTCACTAGTTGCTGATTATGAACCTTTGGGGTCCAATACAGGGCGACAGGAGGAAGAGGTGGTGGAAGAAAAGACTTACTTGAGTGGAACAGTTGAAAAAGGACACTGGTGCCCTGTGGCCCGGCAGATGTCCACAGCTAACTGATGATCTCCTGGAACTGTTGCTATCTCTTTGGAAAACTTCTTGCTAGGCACCTCCAAATCCAGCTCTTTCATTATAGGCAATGCCTGACCTCCAGTTGGCTACTTAGAACTCTCCCCACAATGTTGATTTCCAGGAGCCAACCCTACCATCAAGGTAAGTGGACAACTGTCATTTACACACCCACTCACATTTTTATTTTTACGTTTCCCCACAGTACGAATCCCAGCTTCCCAGGGAAGAAGCCACAGCACAGCAGTGCCCAGTTCCCTTGGTGCTAGGGCATGGACACATGACACAGAGTCTGCTGATCAGAGGCACCACGTGAGGCTTTCATGCTGCAATTAGTCATGGGAGGGAGCAGGCAGGTAGGCATGGCTTCCCTGGCACTGATGTGGGTGACGACAGGGGCAGCTTGGTCCTGGAGTCAGCTGAGGCCCAGCAGCAGCTCTCTTCCTGGGGTGAGGTTCTGAGACTTCTTCCCAGGAGGCCAGACTTAAAGCTTGTCCCAAATAGCCTGCCAGTTGCTACTGTTCCCTCCTAAATACCTCCCTACTTACACTGACCGGAGAGGGTTCTGTCGTCTGTAACTAAGAACTCCCACAAGATAAGATGGCCTCTAAAGGTCATTGGTCGGGCTTCCCTGGTGGCCCAGTGGTTAAGAATCTGCCTGCTAATTCAGGGGACATGAGTTCGAGCCCTGGTTTGGTAAGATCCCACATGCTGCGGAGCAACTAAGCCCGTGCGCCACACTACCTAGCCTGTGCTCTAGAGCCCGTGAGCCCCAACTACTGAGCCCACGTGCCACAACTACTGAAGCCCATGAGCCTAGAGCCCATGCTCCACAACAAGAGAAGCCACCACAATGAGAGGCCCAAACACCACAATGAAGAGTAGCCCCGGGCCTCCCTGGTGGCGCAGTGGTTGAGAGTCCGCCTGCCGATGCAGGGGATACGGGTTCGTGCCCCGGTCTGGGAGGATCCCATATGCCGCGGAGCGGCTGGGCCCGTGAGCCATGGCCGCTGGGCCTGCGCGTCCGGAGCCTGTGCTCCGCAGCGGGGGAGGCCACAACAGTGAGAGGCCCGCATACCGCAAAAAAAAAAAAAAAAAAAAAAAAAAAAGAGTAGCCCCCGCTCAACGCAACTAGAGAAAGCCTGTGTGCAGCAACGAAGACCCAACACAGCCATTAATTAATTAATTAATTAATTAATTAATTAAAGGTCATTGGTCCAGCTCTCTGTGGAGATGACCCCAGACCAGCTTCCTTCCAACTTCCTTCCAGGGGCCACATCCCAAGGATGCACGATCACTTACGGTGCAGCTTGCTCAGATACCACCGCCTGTCCTCCACTTTGCTGGCAGAAAGAAGGCCCACCCTGTGGCCCTCAGACTCTTCTTGTGGGAGTCACACACCAGTCCCTGTACCCTTAAGCTCCAGGAGACTCTTACCATCTCTGCAAGCAGCTTTCCAAAACCTCCTCCCTTGGCTCAAGGTGAAGGGAAGGCACTCCTTTCCTCACATAGAGTTGGGCACTGAAATGTCCAGAATCCCACGATCCACCCCATGGGATTCTTTTTCTCCACTGGCTTCCTCACATCTTTCTTCTCTTCTTCTATAACCCAGGCAAGACTCTTGGGCTACAGTTGACAGAACAAGCTATGTCATTTCTTAGCATGCTGCGCATAGGGGTCTAGCCCCTTGCTACAGATGAGGCAGTACTGGGCAACTCTTATACTGTTCTCAGCTCTCAAGGCTTCTGAAAAACCATAGGATAGAGAGAGTCCCTTTTGAACATCCTGTTAAAAATAAGCAAGCACCATGAATTGAATTTTTCAAAATAAAACCATCCCCAAGTTAACATTTAGTTCCAAGAGTCCAAATTTTCATCAGGTTCTCATTCAATAATATTAACCAAGCCAACATTTCTTGTTTATGCTATCAGCACTGAAAACACACAGCCACTCATGTTGACAGCCTCTAACAGACTGACTCACGTGGAAGCATCAACAGGCTGCGCTGAGCTGACAGGTTGTCAGACCGATAAATAGACAAGGATGATGTCAGAAAACTGTTCCAATTGCTGCCTGTGGCTGGTGCTCATTATATGGAATGTCAGGTATGCTGTGAAAGGCTAGAGAAAGAAAACCTTTCCTGTTCTTAATCTGCATGTAAGTCAAGTTTCTCAGGGAGCACTGGCCTGGGGCGACTAGGTGTACACACTATTTCTGTCATTTTTTTTCCAGCCTGCTATTGCAGGACCCTTAGCCTTCTCCATCTTCAAGGTCCTCCCAACTGTTTCTGGGGTCCCTTGGAGGCATCAGGTGTGTACTCATTGGACCATCCTCTCAGCTACCCTGGGCATACACCAACTTTTTCCTCTATAGCCCTTGATTCCTAGAAAGAACTAGAGCAGAAGATTCTCATGCCCATAAACGTGCATTGAACAAACTGCAAAGGTATGATCAATCCACACAGGGTTCCATAAAGCCACTGTATGCCTGACTTTCTGCTATTGCCAATGCCACCCTTTCCCCGTGGCCACTGCCACTGAAGTCACAGGCTGCCAAACCTGCGCAAAACAACCCAAAATGGCACCAAGGCACTTCACCTTCTCCATCACTAGGGAGAAACTTCTGTCCCTCCTGGGGTGGCACTCTGCAATGTAGGTCCCAGTGCTGATGTGACTTGGGCTTCCAAGTCTCACATAGGTTCTAGATAAACTGCTCTTGAATAGACTTGCCGTGTCCTGTGGCTGAACCAGAGGGAAATCTGAGAGGCAGGCTGCTAGATTCTGACTCCAAGACACCTGCCGTGGACCACTTGTGGGGCCTGTGTTCTCTTCTCTGACGATGAGTTCTGTCCCAGGACATGCCAGGAGAATGCACTACAAAGATACATTTGTATAAGCCCAGGCCTGGGTACACCCTGTGCTGAAAATACTTTCATTTCTAACTAAGAACAGTCTCCCAAGGATTGAACACCACAACCATTTTTCAGAGGAAAAGTCATGTATTCTCAGAGGAAAAATCAAATAGTCAAAATTAACTAGTGAATTTACAACACCCACTTAATGTCACTTGAGGCAGAAAAGTTGATTTCTTGAAGTGGAAGACTGTTAATGTTGCTCTACAGAACGAAGTGGGCTTCCAAAATGGAGATAGCCAGCAGTGAAATTCAGCCCTTGGCACTCCTGCCCCATCCTCTCAAACGTCTTCAGTGATCACAAAACAGAGGATGCAGATCCCAGAGCCCCACCATCTTGCTCTGGTTTTACTGGCTCCAGATATCTTACTTTACCTCCCCTTAAGTCCCCCCAAATTCTGACGATCTTCCCAATATGATCTGAACTCTCACTATACCTAAAAAGACCAGGCCTTGCTACATTCTATATTGTGTAATATACATATACATAATATGAAATATTACAACCCATGTTGGCCAAGTTGGAAAAGATAACTTAATTCAACATTGCACACACACACTGACCACTTGCCAGATGACAAGTATTCAATAATGGAGATGAATCAGACTGACTTCAGAGTTTACCATCTATTCCAAAAGGGCATAGATTCTGGGAAAAAAAGCTGGGCTCCTCTAATTAATTAATATTGTAACCCTTAGACAAAAGAATTAACTTTCCTGTATACACTTATTCATCCTTAAAAATGGAGATAAGAAGAGTACCTAATGCTTGGTATTGCTATGAGGAAGTAACAAGTCAATATACATTTAACACTCAGAAAAGCACCCAGCATTATTAGCGTTTATAACAATTATTAGGGAAAATAGGCATAGACATACTGCCTATGATATAATAGAATAAATTATTTAGTAGTGTAGTAAAAGTACAAACAACAACTATACACAATTCTATATTGTTATTTGAGGCAAAGCTACATCCACAGCTAAGATTTAAATGTACTTTCATATGTAAATATATATGTACAGATATACTTACTGATATCCTACAGTGTTCCAGACACTGTGCTGGACTGGGAGACAGAGTGATAAGCAGGGCCCATAAGGACTCAGCCACCCTTAAAACACTGACTGCTTAGCGGTGAGACAGTTCTGGAGAATTAGAGACACGGGTCTACGAGATGTTTATTTGTGTGAAGAATTGAGGAAATGCTTATGAAAAAAGTTTATCCTTCAACATTAATCATGGAGGGGCATAGGTTACTGGTCAATCCATGGTTTGGTTACTACCCAGCCAGCTGTGGCCAAGTGGGTGGGATCAATGGTGCAAAACAAGGCTGCCACCTTCTCCCTAGGGCTGTAGCCAAGGCTCTCCTCTAGAAGAGTGGCTGGAATGGGCCCACGTGTACATTGTTTAACATCAGCAGGCAGGTGTGGAAGATCAGTCAGGGTTGTAGAGCAATGTGGCCAAGGTACAGGGAACAGAGTGGTCATTCATGTCAGTCCAAATACAGGAGAAGAGATGGGGTCCTTCGATTCGATTGATCTACTTTTGTAACAGTGAGTTTCTGACCTCTTTATGTCCTCTAATTTCCACGGCTGCTTAGGTTGACTCATATATTTTTATCTTAAGGAAAGGTCAAAATAAGCTCATAACCTTATTCATCTTCCACAATTTCCTTTTGAACTCCCAACTCCCAAGACAAAGGTACTCCTTTATCTGACTTTTGTCCACAGCACTCCCCATCACCCACCCTGGAAAACTTGACACTCCCTTTGACACCACTCTTTTTCTTGCCCTTTTCATTAAGTCAGTTGCCAATGACTTTGGGAGGCAGTCCAGAGTAGTCAAAAAAGCAAAACTTTTGGAGTCTTCCAGACTTGAGTACAGATCCTAGCTCTATCATACACCAACATGAGCCCTTTAACAAGTTACTGCATTGACCTGAGTCTCCATTCCATGATCTGTAAAGTCAGACTAATAACACCTACCTTATACCATGGTTACATTAAATAAAATATTGTAAGGAAAGCTCCTCACATGGGCTGCAAATAGTGAACTCTCAGTAACCATAAGTTCATATTTGCTACCTCTGACAGGTATTTCACATCTATTGTCTCATCTTGTTTTCTCTGACACACTCTAGCATGACAATAATAACTTACTTGTTTTCCACTGTTTCCCTCCCCAGCCCATTATATATATACCCAGTCAGAAGACTCTTCCTAAAAACAACTCCAATCCCTTCACTACCCAGATTGGAAATCTTTTTTTTTTTTTTTTTTTTGCGGTACACGGGCCTCTCACTGTTGTGGCCTCTCCCGTTGCGGAGCACAGGCTCCGGACACGCAGGCTGAGCGGCCGTGGCTCACGGGCCCAGCTGCTCCGCGGCATGTGGGATCTTCCCGGGCCGGGGCACGAACCCGTGTCCCCTGCATCGGCAGGCAGACTCTCAACCACTGCGCCACCAGGGAAGCCCCCAGATTGGAAATCTTTAATGACTCCTCCAATGTCAACCCAATAAAGTTTAGACTCTCTAGCTTGGCATTTAAATTTTTCAGATTTAGCTCCCTTTGCTCCCTCCCAGGAAAGCCTCTGACCCACTCAGACTGGATGAGTCACCAGTTCCCCCCTAATTTTCCATACCTGTCCTTTCTTAACACTGTTCTCCCTGCCTAGAATGCACTGTCCTTTTTATTCCTTTCTATCAAGATGCTATCCATCCTTCCGTGCTCCATTTTACTTTGCCTCACCCATGAAGCCTTTCTGAATCACCAGTTTTTAATCAATTTTCTGTCTGAACTTCCACAGAACATTTAAGCACCTTGCATAACATAGGTCATCTTCTATTTTACAGTACTATCAGTGTACCAGCCTCCACTGCTTGTGGTACAAAGTAGAGATTAAATAAATATATTCACGTATTAGACATAGAATGAATGCTTAAAATGCCCGAAAGTTACATAGACCCCTTTCTTCATAACTTTTATATAAAACACCATGTTTTGGATACTAAGACACAACCACCCTGGCTACAAATGATTGAATAGGGCTTTGTGCCTGAGCCAAAGGAATCTGTTTTATAGGCAGGTTCTCCTTCTAGGAAAGTTTGAATTTGAGCCACGTAGAAAGAGAATAGTTGGAAGAACCAGGCTTTGAGAGAACCCAAGAAGCCACGAGTGATGCCAGCAAGCAGGCATTGTGGAGCAGAAGCCGAGAGTGAACAAGAAGCATGAAGCTGAGCAGAAAGTAAAGGAAGCAAGAAGTCAGCAGGAGTAGTAAGATGCAGACTCAGCCCAGTAGAAGTAACAAAAGGAAAACTGAGTCACAGGAGACATGAACCACTAGGTTGCTGCTGGCACCTGGAATGATTTGATGTCCTAAGCAACCTTTCAGATCTCCACTGGGTGGGCTCTTCAGCTGATGCTGACTTTCTGTGCTTTCTTACTAGCTCAACACCCATGCAGCAAACCCCCATCACCTTGGGCAACTGAGTAAATATTTGTTCTTAACAGTTTAGAAGAACCTCCCATACTACACCAGACATGAAATAGTTCTCGGTGCCTCTGTTTCCTTTTCGGAGACAGATTTGGTTCTGTCTGTCTTGCCACGTAACACATTAGTGAAATGCATAAATGCTTCTGGCTTTTCAGACTGTTTGGATAGTAAATGTCTTAAGTTTCTTAGACCTGATTACTTTCATCCTGGCCTTGGCATCTTATGGCTTGATACCATCTTGTTTGAAAATTCTGGCTCAGCCTTTTCTCTCCTAATGGCCATATGTGAGCTTCTTAACCCAATAGGTTACTCAAGACCATTATCCTAACTTTATAGATGAGGTAGCTGGGGCATAGATGATTGAAGCCTGGCAAGGGTACTGTGGTTTAGAAGCAAGAATATAATTTATAATTCCTGAGATGCCTTAGCTATTATTCTCCCCTAGTCCCTATGTGATTAGACTGAAATGAATGAACATGAATTTTTTTTAAAAAATGAAAAGAGAAGAAAAACAAACAAAAAAAACACCTAACATCTTCAAAAGTGGATAGTGACTGAAGCAGCAGTTTAACAAAATGATTGACTTCCTCCTGGGAGCCTTTCAAAACCTCCAGAAAAATGATAGATTTCAACACTTACCTGAAGCATCAAGCTCTGTGGGCACAAGCAAAGATTTAATCTGATAATGCATGGATCTGAAGCCAGTTGGTTGCCCTGCTTTTTTCACCTCTGAATTTTACTTCATCAACAAATTTTCTCTTGCCAAATGCTTCTCTGTGTACTGTCAATAATGTAAGAGCCAAATTGGCAGAGACAGGTTTGTGCCCAAATAACTGAAAGCCCAGAATGGAACCAACTGTCAGGACAGAGAATCCTCAAAACAAGCATAAGAGGTCAATCCTATCATCCTGATTTTAGAGAAGAGTAAACTGAGTCTCAAAGACACTAAATAAGTTGTCACGACTACCCAAAAAATAGAAGATCAGAGCTTCAAATCCACATTATCTAACTCCTTATACCAAGGGTCCCCAAACCCCAGGCCTCGGACCAGTGCCGGTCCTCGGCCTGTTAGGAAGCGGGCCACACAGCAGGAGGTGAGAAGCAAAGCAAGAGTGAAGCTTTATCTGCTGCTCCCCATCGCTCGATTGACCACTTGAACCATCCCCACCCTGCCCCCATCCGTGGAACAACTGCCTTCCACGAAACCGGTCCCTGGTGCCAAAAAGGTTGGGGACCGCCGCCTTATACCACCCTTTGTCTACCACTGCAAGATTCTGCCTTTTACATCCTGTTATTTGGAGAAATTTGGATGTTGCCTACATTTCAGTTTTCAACCAGACATTTAAACTCTGAATATATAGCCTTGGCTAAAATTAATTAAAATAAAATAAAAGAATTATTCAGAGTTCACATAGGCATTGTGATGTGCTGAGCTTGGTATAGTAATTTTTAAAATAATCAATTAGCCTCCAAATCAGACAATAGAGCTGCACATTACCCTTCAAATAAATGTAACATCACACACCCAGAAGCAATCAAGACTGCATACTGAGATACTTAAGTTGCCTGGAATGAGCAGCAATTGTTTTTTTTTTGTTATCTCCCAAGCTCCCTTTTTTCTCTTCTAGGTAATAAAACCAGTCTTTCTTGACAGAAATCCATTCTGTTGTTGACCTTAAGCCTTCTCATCTGGCTAATCAAATCACTCCCTTCTTCTAGACACAATGACTGGTTCAGGCATAAACTTTGACTCAAGCAAAGCCAGTCAGAACTGTCTCTGAAATTTGTTATGTGGATATATTTATGGACTATTAGCCAGAAGGATGCAAGCTCCAGCCTTCCAGCAGCCATATTTTCAGAGCACAAATGGCCCATTTAAACAGATTATTATAGATAAGCAGGGCCAAGAGATGGAGAGAAAGAGAGAGCCAATAAATTACCCTCATTAAGTCAAATTTTGGCTACAAGCAATCAAAATGATCCTTCCAGATACAATACCAGATCCAGGGTTTTTGTAAGAGCTGGCAAGTGGCTCAACTGTTTCTGACAGGGAAGAGAGTGACAATAAAAATGTGGGTTTTGCAGGTTCATATAGGGTGACGTCTAGAGTAACTTCATTCATTTCATGCAGTTTTTTTTTTTTTTTGAGAACGATTTAGTAATCAAATGAGAGAAACATAAGAAGACAGTAAAATATCCTGAGGTAGCCATCATTAACATTTTGGTATACATTTGAATTAATAGGATATAGCAGGGGCTGTCAAGCTTTTGCTGTAAAGGTCCAGACAGCGAATATTTTAAGCTTTGTGAGCCATATGGTCCCTATTGCACCCTGCCATTGTAGCCATAGACAACACCAAAATGAATGGGGATGGCTTTGTCCCAATAAAACTTTATTTATAAAAACAGGTGATGGGCTGCAAGCCACAGTTTCCTGACCCCTGAGATATAGGATCAGCTGCTCTAGCAAAATTCCAAAATGATAGTAATAAAAATAAACTAGAAATTCATTCTTCTCTCGGGAACAGTTTGGACATAAACAGTTCAGGGGCACAATGGCAACTGCAATGTGTCAGAGACCCAGACTCTTTCTGTCTTGTTGCTCTGCCACCGCTAGGATGTTGCCCTCATATACATTGTCTGAGATGACCTACTATCATGTCCATGATCCAGCCAGTAGGGAAGGGAGAAGGGAAGAAAGGAAAAGGGAAAAGGAAAATCACATTCTTTCCCTTTAAGGGTGCCAGGCAGAAATTGCATATACAACTCCCATCATATCCCATTGGCCAGAACTTAGTCATATGACCACATCTAACTGCAAAGGAGGCTGGGAAATGTAGGCTATATTCTGGGCTGCATGTAGGTAGCTAAACACTAGGGTTTGTTTGTTTGCTTGTTTTTCCTATAGAAAAGAAAGAGAACAGATATTAGGAGAAAAATAGCTGCCTCTGCCACAGTTTTCCTCCTTTCTCTTTAATTCACATATGCATGTTAGGACAGTCTTCTCACCCCCCTGCCCCCATCCCACAGCCTGGGAAGAAACCCAGGAAAAAGGAGTGACTGGAACAGGTGGCTTCATTGTCAAATTAGTAAAATAGGTTTGTGATATAACCCAGAGTCGGAAGGTGTATAAATGCCCTTTAAGGATAGTAAATTAAAGTTATGTTACCAGGAGAGACATGACTATCTTGTCTAAACTTGAGGGTTTTCAGCAAGAGACTAGTTTTATTGGTGAAAGATATATATGTTTTTGATTTTGATGCTTGGAACAAAGTCAAGTGTCATTAGGATGGGAAACACTCCCAACCTTTCTTCTTGGGACTCTAAGTTCAAGTTTTTCCACCAGCACCAGAAATGATAACCTAGACTATGCCTTTGACTTGCAAGCAGGTTTTAGAAGCTGAACAACTACAAGACACAAAAGAGGATATGGGACTTGGTGAATAATACTTAGAGCAGCACAGAATGTCCCAGAAAATGGGGTTGGGTAAGCAAGCCAGGACTTAGTTTGAGAGGGAAGAGTTAAGTAGAGAGAGAATAAAGAAAGATAGAAAAGGGAGCATTAGGACAAGACAGAGCATCTGAAGGGTGGCACAATCTGGAGCCCCATGTGAGGAATCCTGAGATCTGGGCAGTCAATGCCCCTCACCCACTTTGGTGGGAAGGGGATGGAGCCAGCCTGGGGGCACAGTGGTTGATTTTTCTACACCCATGGCTCAGGAAAGTTTTAATGTATCCCTGCAATCTCTGAATAAAATGCTATTTAAACTTTCCCTGGAAGACAGGTTTTCATGCGATTGTTTTGAAGAGGGCAGCCAAAGTTGTAACTGGAACAGACAGAAAAATAATCCCTCCTCCTTCGTTACCAGCAAGCACCCTCTTGGTGGATTAAAGGGTGATTGAAGATTCCACCCATGACAGCAACACAACCAGAGGAGCAAAATGACAGAACTCCATGTGCCCTCGCCCACTGCAAGGATAGAGACATACCTGTTTGCTATGGTATGTCTCACACAGTACGTGTGTATATAGATAGATCACTGCCTGTAAGCTCCAATCTCACTTCTAGGTTTTAAAGCCTGTAAAGAATCAGTGTTTTGTGTATCCATCTTTACATTCCCAAACAAGCAAGCGCCAGCCTTTCCATATGTGTTGGCTCTTTGAACGAAAGAGATCATCTAATGTGCAATTTCTTAAAAAACGCCTGTTAAACACCTATGGAGAGCCAGTCACTAGACATCTGAGATACAAAGATGGAAATTCAAAGTCCCTGTCATAAACACTTTTAGCCTAGGGAGGAGATGGACGCTGAAATGGACATCTGTTGTTTTTTGGCTTCCAGCCTCCAACCCCAACTTCCTCTTAGCATATCACTCCCTCTTTTGGGAAATCCCTGATACTGTGTTTGGGATGGGCCGTACTCTCACACCACGGAAACCAAAGTTGCTAGATGCTCTTTTCCTTCTCCCCTTTCCATTCTTGGTGTAGCCATGGGGTGGGCACATGAATTGGCCCAGCCAATCAGATGCTCTCCCAGGACATGGAATCTCAATAGTGTTGTAAGAACCTTGGTTACGGCAGGAGGTCATAGTCAACATGATGTTGGTGGCAGATCTTCTAGTTCTTGCCCATTTTCCAACCCTGGTCTTAGAGTCTTTCTTTGACTTTGAGAACCTCCAGTACCATTCCAGTAAGTTTATTTCTTTCCTTTGAGATTTCCAGAGTTGGTTTCATGGCCAAGAGTTAAACCACTTGCTGATGTAGAAATGTTACTCTTTTGAATACAAAGATGAGAAACCTACCCAAACCATCTCAAAAAAGTGAAGAGTTTATTATAAGAACACAGCGAGCAATATGGGAAATGGAGATGCTGAAATGTAAAGCCAGACATCATTATGGGAGAGTCCTCATGAAACCTGAGTTTAAAGGATACTTCTGGGTTTAATCAATCATCAATCACCCTGGTCCAAGCTCTTAAGAAACTTAGAGTCCAGTGAAAGAAATATATGATAGTAAACTGATAAGCAAAATATTGTAGTTTATGATAAAAATTATGAAAGAATGAAGAAGATGTATTTACTAGAGACCCAAGATGATTCTAGGACCCTCGGCCCAAGAGCTGCTATTGACAAGACTACTATCTCCAGTATGTCAGCCTCTTTCAGCCGCACCATCAAGTGAATTCTGGAGTCCCTATAACAACACATCATTTCTCTATCTTATAGCTTCTGTTCCTTCAGAGTTTCTGATGCCTCATAATTTAAGCTTTTACATCATAGCTTCTCCAGTGTCACAGGTTGGGTTCCCTGGGGAGCAGACCCTGAGATGGAGATCAGCAGACCAGAGGTTGATCCAGGAGTGCTCCTGGGATGCCCACCTGTGGAAGGGAAAAGAAGTGGATGGAACTGGATGGAGAGAGAAGTTGAACTGCAATGCAGTCTTGACTTGTATGACCAACTTGTCCCAGTTTGTCAGGGACTTTCCAAGTTTTAGCCCTGAAAGTTCCATGTCCCTAGAACTCTCTCTGTCCCAGGCGAACTAGCACAGTTGGTCACCCTAGTATTGACGAAGGCCTCAGCCAACTACACAGGTCACTCTGAAGCTGAGATGGTACTTCAAAATTCTCCCCATAGGTTGACCCTCCTTCTGTGTCAACTAGACATCGGATATGGACTTCCCTGGGAAGGGTGCAGGACCTTGGGTGGGGGACTCTACAAGAGAGACAATTCCCAAAGAGAGCTGACAATTGAGAGCTGTCTGCTGGCAGCACTCCCAGCAGCAGGAGGAATAAAACCTTCATTTCCGAATGGGATCTGAGCAGCACATCACAGCATCCACTCCATGAGGTTCTCTGTATGTCATGACCTTTCAGCTTCAGTTCCTACTGCTCATTGCTGGAATCTCTCCCAATTCAAATCCCTGGCAGAATCTGATCCCACCTGGCCCACATCACAGGTCACTAACCATCTGGAGACTGGCTCCCCTTGTCCACTTCGCTATGATTGGAAGCAGGATCATAAGGTAGAAACATGCCCTTCTAGACTTACCCCTTTGACAGGGTCTGTGGGCAGGGCTGGAGGAAATCTTGTTGGTGGGCATCCCAATGGCATGACCATATACCAGCAGACAATTGTAATGTGCTATAGTGGATGGAGCATGTAAATATATAAGATAAAGTATTTAAGTATCTAGTGGGTGGAAGATATATATAAGTACAGTTCGTGTACTGCCCAAACACCTAGGTTTGCCTAGTGGAGCCCAGAAAGGTTCCCCACAGTTGAATTAGGACTTGAAGGATGAGCTAGGAGCAGGGTTTTGCCCAGCAGGTAGGTAGAGGAAGACATTCCAATCAGAGAGAACCATAGGTACACAGGCACAGAAGTGTGAGAGAAATTTGAGTGGCCCTGAGGGGTTGCCTTTCATCAACCCCTGTACTCACTGCTTTTTAACCAGGTGCCTGGGAGGCATTTTTGGCAGCTGCTCCCAGGGAAACATGCCACTCATTGAATCATCTGGGGCACTCCCTGTTCCCACCTTTCATGAGCTGGTGCCAGTGAGTTCCTAGGCCAAGTCATGCCCCACCCTGATCCTGTTTGACTTGTGTGCTCTGCCAGGATCCCCGCAAGGGGTGGCCTGGCCTGGGGCCCCTGCTGCCCTTTAGACAACAGCAGCAACCAGGTCGATGCAAATACTGGTCAACGCAAATCTGCATACCGTGAGGCTCCCACTGATGGCAGCTGGACCTTGGGAAGGGGGCCAGCATGTGGGTTTAGTTGCCAGTTTGGCTCTGGAAGGCATCTGCTGCTCTTATTTCAGCACTAAGAATGGAAGGATTCCCAGGAGAGGTGTAAAGGTTCCACCTATGGTTTTCAGAAGTGCTAAGGTTTGCTGATTTCTAAAGCATCACACAAGTACAACAGTGAAGAAGACATTTACAATAATGAAAAAGATATCAACATCAGCAAGTTGGCAAGATAATAATAATAGCTAACGTTTATTGAGCACTTAAGTGCCAAACAATAGTTTATAGAAATTAATCCATATAGTCTCCATAAAAACCCTATAAGCTATATGCTACCAATGTCCCTATTTCTCATGAGGAAATAGAGGCACAGAAGGGATTAAGTAGCTCTGCCTGAAATTACCCATCTTGTAAGTGGATTAGAGCCCAAGTACACCCTCCATCTCAATCATACTATTAGCCAGTGTTCGGGTGACTTAACTGGCATCTTATGGAGTGATGTCTGAAAATGCTCTACGATTTATTAACACAAAGTTCTTTCATGTGCATTGTCTCAATTCATCTTCATATTAGTCCAATGAGGGAGTCATCCCATTTTACAGATGAAGAAAGGGAGGCTCAGAGAAAATAAAGTGAATGCAAAACCAATGAGTGGCTGCATTAGTACCTCAGATAAGTGTCTTCCTTCCCAGTTTACCCTGTTGTGAGTCATTTCAAAGGGGCCTAGGAATATTTGTATCCAAATATACATAATGAATGTATGTACCCTAAATGTACTCAGAAGAACTACACATTGGTTTTGTGCTTGTATTTTACATAGTGGGCATTTCCTAAAGAATAAGTATTAAGTAACATGGGAGTAAAGATTACATGCAAAGAGATCTGAGTTGGGGGTCAGAACTCCTGGGTTCTAGTCTGCTCCATCATGAATGCTGGTGACCTCGATTAACTTACCTTCTGGGGCCTCATTTTTCTCTTCTGAAAAACCACCAGTTGGGTTTTATGAACTCATGTTTCCTTCCAACTATTCCAGATATGCTGATGGCATTGTAAGACTGGGTTACCTAGAAATACTCAAATCAGCATAGTCTCGAAATGGAGCTGATGAGGAAACCAACATCTGTGTAGTGGCAACCTACCCATTCACTCCCAGGTGTTCCCTACCTGGCCACAAGATAGTCTAATTGACATGGAGTGTTTCTACTGGGGCATCACATGAATTTTTTTTTTTCTTTAACTGTAGAGGCAGAAGAACTCTTTTAAAAGAATCAAAGCAGGGCTTCCCTGGTGGCGCAGTGGTTGAGAGTCCGCCTGCCGATGCAGGGGATGCGGGTTCGTGCCCCGGTCTGGGAGGATCCCACATGCCGCGGAGCGGCTGGGCCCATGAGCCATGGCCACTGAACCTGCACGTCCGGAGCCTGTGCTCCACAGTGGGAGAGGCCACAGCAGGGAGAGGCCCGTGTACCGCCCCCCCGCAAAAAAAGAATCAAAGCAAATCTACAGGTTTAAAAGAATCAAAGTAAATCTACACTTCCACCATCTTGAACAGGTAAATTAGCCCCACGTATCTCACCTCATTAGATGAAAACAGGCGTTGTGTGCTTGCTGCCTATCCTTCTTCCTAGGGAGTGGTTAAATCTTCTAACTAGGAGTAATTGGAGGCGAAGTCTCCCTGTTGGTCTCTTTTTGTGTCATCCTCCTATTTCGACGACATACTTGTCCACCTAGATTTGTCATCTTCTGTTGGTAGGGTCATCTCTAGATGTTCTAGAAGGGCGTTGGCTGAAGCTGTTCCTCAAGTTTTCCCAGCCTTGATTCAATCCTGATTTTTCAAGCTTAAGGTCCTGCTGCTGTTCCTTTTCTTTTTTTCACCGTTTTTATCTCTGTACTTTCACATTCATGTCTCTCATTACATTTCCTGTAGTAGACTAGTATTTCTTAAATGTGTATGATGTGCTACTCAATTTATCAGAAGAAAAAAATTCTTGTGGCTTTCCCCACCACCACCACTCTGCTAAAATTGACTTAAATTGTGTTTCTTTTTATATCACCTGGACATGTGCAAATCTAAAAATGGGTTTTAAAAAATCCTTAGGTTTACAGCCTTCATATGATATATAAGACCAAAATAACCTTACAAATGAAGTACAAATAACACTACAAAATCTTAACTAACTGTATTAATTTACTGTGGCAGACAATGCTGTTTTAAACTGCTGAAATGAAATGTCTGCACAGGATGTGACTGTGGTATGGGCTGTCACAGCATGGGCTCTTTAGCGTTTGGCATGCCTGCGCCATTATGGGCCACTCAATCCTGCCATCTTTTTCTGCCATCCAAACTACTGGCAAGTCTTCATTTGTTCAACACACCAACTGGCCTTTGCTTATCATAAATGCATCATTTCCATATTTTTAAATAAAGCTGTATATATTTAAGGTGTACAACATAGTAGTTTGATACACACACAGTGAAATGATTACTAGTCAAGCTACTTAACATATCTTCTCACATAGTTACCTTGCTGTGTGTGTGATGAGAGTATCTGAAATCTACTGTCAGCAAATTTCCGGTATTCAATACAGTATTTTTAGCAACAGTCATCACGCTGTACCTTAGACCTCTAGGCCTATTCATCCTACTTAACTCTAACCTTGTATCTTTAATCGACACGTCCTTATTTCCCACACCTTCCCACCCTTGGTAACCACCATTCTCCTCTCTGCTTCTATACATCCAACTTTTGTAAATTCCACATATAAGTGAGATCATGCCATTTTTTCTTCCTGTGTATGGCCTACTTGGCTTAGCATGATGTCTTCCAGCTTAGCATAATGTTGTTGCAAATGACAGAATCTCCTTTTTCAAGGCTGAATAATGTTCCATTGTGTATATATACACCATAATTTCTTTATTCATTCATCCATCAATGGATACTTAGGTTGTTTTCATATCTCGGCTCTTGTGAATAATGATGCAATGAGTACAGGAGCACAGACATCTCTTTGAGGAGAACTGATTTTACTTCCTTTCAGTATATACTCAGAACAGGAATTGCTGGATCATATTACAGTTCTATTCTATTTTTTTGAGAATCCTTCATCCTATTTTCCCTAATGGCAATACCAATTTATATTCCTGTTAACAGTGTTCAAGGGCTCCCTTTTCTTCACATCCTCACCAATACTTATCTATTTTTTTTTTAATAATAACAATCCTAACAGGTGAGGTGATACCTCATTGTAGTTTTAATTTGCATTTCTCTGATGATTAGTAATATTGAGCATCTTTTCATATAACTGCTGGCCATTTGTATGTCTTCTCTGGAAAAATGTCAAGTCCTTTGCCCATTTCTTTATCACATTACTTTGTTGTCTTTTGTTTGTTTGTTTGTTTTTGTGTTTGTTCTTGTTTTTGCTATTGAGCTGCATGAATTCCTTATAAGTTTTGGATATTAACCCTTTTTCAGATATACAGTGCAAAAATATTTTCTCCCAATCCATAAGTTGCCTATTCATTTTGTTGATTGCTTCCTTTGCTGGGCAGAAGCTTCTTAGCTCGATGTAGTCCCACTTATTTATTTTTGCTTTTATTGTCTGAACTTTTGGTGTCATATCCAAAAAATTATTGTGAAGGCCAATGTCAAGGAGATTTTACCCTATGCTTTCTTCTATCAGCTTTACAGCTTCAAGCCTAGTCTTTTTTTAAATCTTTTTAAAAATTAATTTATTTTATTTTATTTTACTTTATTTTTGTCTGCATTGGGTCTTTGCTGCTGCGCGTGGGCTTTCTCTAGTTGCAGCAAGCAGGGGCTACTCTTTGTTGTTGTGCCCGGGCATCTCATCATGGTGGCTTCTCTTGTTTCGGGGAACAGGCTCTAGGCACACGGGCTCAATAGTTGTGGCTTGCGGGCTCTAGAGCACAGGCTCAGTAGTTGTGGCGCATCGGCTTAGTTGCTCCGTGGCATCTGGGATATTCCTGGACCAGGGATCTAATCTGTGTCCCCTGCATTGGCAGGCGATTCTTAACCAGTGCACCACCAGGGAAGTCCCAGATCCAGTCTTTAATCCCTTGTGAATTGCGTTTTTGTGCCTGAAATCAAGCATTTGATTTCATTATTTTACATGTGGATATCCAGTTGTCCCAGCACCATTTATTAAATGATACTCTATCCAAGATTATCCTTTCCCTATTATGTATTCTTGGCACTCTTGTCAAAAATTCTACATCATTTACATATTAAAATTCTCTCTATTTATTTCTCATTAGCCTGCAAAAACTTGGGTTTAGTGCCATTGTCATAAAGACACAATTACAGGCAGTGGAAACCGTGGCACTGCTAGGTTACTAGGTTATAACATGGTTGCGATGCTTTTTAAACTAAATCACAACCTAATAGTAGGTCGTGAAATCAGTATAGTGGGTGCAACAAGAAATTTTTTTTAAATAATGTAGACAAAACCATAATGAGATATCACCTCACACCTATCAGAATGGCTATCATCAAAAACACAACAAACAACAAGTGTTGGTGAGGATGTGGAGAAAAGGAAACCCTCGTGCACTGTTGGTGGGAATGTAAATTGGTGCCACCACAGTCTGGAGTTTCCTCATAAAATTAAAAATAGGACTACAATATGATCCAGTAATTCCAATTCTGGGTATTTATCCAAAGAAAATAAAAACTCTAACTCAAAAAGATATTTGCACCCCAATGCTCATTGCAGCATTATTTACAATAGCCAAAATGTAGAAGCAACCTAAGTACCCATCAATAGATTAATGGATAAAGAAGATGTATTTTATATGAATATTACTCAGCCATAAAAAAGGATGAAATCTTGCCATTTGCATGACAACATGGATGAACCTAAAGGGTATTATGCTAAGTGAAATAAGTCAGACAGATAAAGACAAATACTGTATTATTTCACTGATTTGTAGAATCTAAAAACAAAGCAAATGAACAAACACAACTAGACACAGAGTCCTAGATACAGAGAACCAACAGCTGGTGGCCACAGGGGAGAGGGGTGCGGGGAAGAGAGAAATAGGTGAAGGCGATTAAGAGGTACAAACTTTCAGTTACAAAATAAATGAGTCACATGTATGAAATGTACAATGTGGGAAATGTAGTGAATAATTACCTAATATCTTGGTATGGTGACATGATGACTAGATTTATCATGGTGATCATTTTGAAACGTATAGAAATATTGAATCACTATGCTGTGTAACATGAACTAACATAGTGTTGTAAGTCAATTATACTTCAAAAACAAACAAACAGGGCTTCCCTGGTGGCGCAGTGGTTAAGAATCCGCCTGCCAATGCAGGGGACACAGGTTCGAGCCCTGGTCTGGGAAGATCCCACATGCCGCAGAGCAACTAAGCCTGTGTGCCACAACTACTGAGCCCGCACGACTAGAGCCCGTGCTCCGCAACAAGAGAAGCCACCGCAATGAGAAGCCCACGCACCGCAACAGAGTAGTCCCTGCTCACATCAACTAGAGAAAGCCCACGCACAGCTACGAAGACCCAACACAGCCAAAAATAATAAATAAATAAAAATAAAACAAACAAACTCCTAGATAGAGAGATCAGATTTGTGGTTACCATAGGCAGGGGGTTCAGGGAGGGTATGAAGGCAGTCAAAAGATACAAACTTCCAGGCAGAAATAAGTAAGTACTAGGAAGATAATGTACAACATGATAAATATAATGAACACCACTGTACGTTATATATGAAAGAGAGTAAATCCTCTCATGGGTGAGCTCTCACCACAAGGAAAAAAATTTTTTCTGTTTCTTTAATTTTGCATCTATATGAGATGATGGACATTCACTAAACTTACTGTGGTCATCATTTCATGATGTATGTAAGTCAGACCATCGTGCTGTACAACTTAAACTTACACAGTGTTATATGTCAATTATATATCAATAAAACTGGAAGAAAAGTAAATAAGTAAATAAAATTAGATTGATTAAAAACTGACTTTTTTTTTTTTTTGCGGTACACGGGCCTTTCACTGTTGTGGCCTCTCCTGCTGCGGAGCACAGGCTCCAGACGCGCAGGCTCAGCGGCCATGGCTCATGGGCCCAGCCGCTCCGCGGCACGTGGGATCCTCCCGGACCGGGGCACGAACCCGTGTCCCCTGCATTGACAGGTGGACTCTCAACCACTGCGCCACCAGGGAGGCCCTGACTATTTTTTTTTAATGATAGAAAATAAAAAACATGAAAGTGTATCACATGGTGTCAGAATAAGTATTGTGTACAGCAAATTGTTTCAAACACACACACACACAGGGGTGACCAATCCAAAGAGATACTGCATCACCTCTGGAGCAGGGCCCTGCAGGCCCACTGTTGTTGCCTAATCATGGCTCCTGACAATATCAGGTCCTGATCCCTGGAATCCGTAAATGTTACTTTACAAGGAAAAAGGGCTTTTGCAGAAGTGATTAACTTAAGGACCTTGAGATGGATAGATTATCCTGGATTATCTGTGTGGGCCACACTTGCACAATCCTAAGTGTTCTTAAAAAAGAAAGGCAGAGGGAGATTTGACACAGATAGAAGCACAGCCCTGCTAGCACCTTGGTTTTGATCCAGTGAAACTGATTTCAGACTTCTGGCATCAAGAACTGTAGGAGAATACGTATCTGCTATTTTAACCCAGTTTGTGGTTATTTGTTACAGCAGTAACAGGAAGCTACTACACTTGCCCTCTCCCCTCACCTCTGCTGGTTCCTGCATCCTGGGGTGGTTCGGGGCGATCCCAGAGGAGGCACCAAGACTATCAGGGAGGTGGGGATGGTGACACTTAGGAGACTCAGAGCTGTTTACCAATTGGCTTGCAGTATTTTCATATTTTCACAATTGGTGCAGCTGCCCTGGTCTGGATGGGCTGCTTGTCGGTCCTACCTATGTGTGTGTGAATGTCAATGTACGGGAAACTGGGTCACCAGTAAAATGGAGTCCTTCTGTGGGTGGATGTCAAAAAAAAAAAAAGATTGAAGGCCACTAATCCAGATGACCCAGAATATGCTTAGACTGAGTAACTTTTTGTGTGTGTGTGTGCGGTACACGGGCCTCTCACTGTTGTGGCCTCTCCCATTGCGGAGCACAGGCTCCAGACGCGCAGGCTAAGCAGCCGTGGCTCACAGGGCCCAGCCACTCCACGGCCTGTGGGATCTTCCCAGACCGGGGCACGAACCCACGTCCCCTGCATTGGCAGGCGGGCTCTCAACCACTGTGCCACCAGGGAAGCCCAGACTGCGTAACTTTTTTTTTCAGGTCACCATCAATATGAAAATACAAATTTTATTTATTTATTTATTTATTTATTTATTTCAAATCACTGAGAGTTTTTTAATATTTATTTATTTATTTGGTTGCACTGGGTCTTAGTTGCGGCAGGCGGGCTCCTTAGTTATGGCTCACCGGCTCCTGAGCTGAGGCATGTGGGCTCCCTAGTTGCAGCTCACGGGCTCCTTAGTTGTGGCATGCGAACTCTTAGTTGTAGCAGCATGTGGGATCTAGTTCCCTGACCAGGGATCGAACCCAGGGCCCCCACATTGAGAGCGTGGAGTCCTATCCACTGTGCCACCAGGGAAGTCCCCAAAATACAAAATTTAAATGTCCTCATAGAGAATCTGTGGACTCCCAAGACTCATCTTCAGGCTCTGAAAGACCCTCAGACCCCAGTTTGAGAAACTCAGTAAAATCAACTTCCCTGTAGCATCAGGCAAGTATTTATCTTTCTACGTCTCTTGAACCTTAAGCCTAATTTGTGTGGGCTCATCCACCCACAGGCTGTACCCACCTGCTCTCCCTTCTTAATCTGCTCCTGGCACCTGCACCTCAATGTGGCACTTTTACATGGACCAGCTGCCCACTAGGGCAGGTCTCAGGCCTCAGTGGAGGCTGGGAACCACTCTGACCTTCTGACCTCACCTGTCCTCCACCTGGCTCAGCCTCAGGACCACAGAGTCGTTTTGTTCCTGTGAGCCCTGGGCTCTTTGCTGTCTGTAGTCTCAGAGCACTGACTTATCTTAGCCCCATGGTCTTAGAAGCAAAGATTTTGAATAAAATGCTGCTTTAAAAGCAAAACAAAATAAAAACACTACCTCTGAGGTGTAACAAACTCCTTTTTCTGGGGCTTATTTTCTGCTTCTCCTTGACTCTCAAACCACTATCCCTCATGCCTGGCTCTGACACAAGATTGGGGTCCTTACTTGGTAAGGACCACCACCTCTTGGTAAGAGGTGGGGTCTTTATCTAACAAGGAAAAACTCTGCTTGCACCCCAAACACCCCCCGAACACCCGTATCTCAGCTGAAGAGCCTGTTTCCGCACTCCTGAGCCCTGTCTGTCCCGCCCCATCGTGGGGGGTTTACTATCAGTAATAGCGGCAGTAGTAGTATATTGGTAGCTCTGCTTCCCTTTGTGGCAGAAAAGGTTTTTGTTTTGTTTTGTTTTGAAGATGTTGGGGGTAGGAGTTTATTAATGGATTTATTTATTTTTGCTGTGTTGGGTCTTCGTTTCTGTGCGAGGGCTTTCTCTAGTTGTGGCGAGCAGGGGCCACTCTTCATCGCGGTGCGCGGGCCTCTCACTATCATGGCCTCTCTTGTTGCGGAGCACAGGCTCCAGACGCGCAGGCTCAGTAGTTGTGGCTCACGGGCCTAGTGGCTCCGCGGCATGTGGGATCCTCCCAGACCATGGCTCGAACCCGTGTCCCCTGCATTAGCAGACAGATTCTCAACCACTGCACCACCAGGGAAGCCCCGCAGAAAAGTTTTGAGCAACCAGTACATGGAGTTCCCATCCCTGTGGCACCCGACCCTCCCCCTCCCACCTCTTTCCCACCCCAGGTCACCTCAGACTCCAGTTCCACCTTAGGGACACCAGAGGTCCTGCCCTGAGGTGAAACCTCTCTCTGCATGACCCAGGTGTCCTTCTCTCTTGCCAAACCATTTCCTTATCCACGCACCAACCAACCCTATGAGTCTTGAATGTTACTAGAGCTTGTATTGACCTTGACATACCATTTTCACGTACATTTGGCCATCTGACCCTCACCACAAACTTGGGTATTGGTTGTGTTTGCATCACTTCATTTTACAAATGAAAAAACTGGGACTTCAAGTTCAAGAGACCCATTACTCTATGCTATTCATCTAGTAAGTGGCAGAGCTGTCCCATCTTTTGGCTCTTGCTCCTGTCTACTGCCCACTGCACCTCTTTGCCTTATCTTCTGTGTATAGTAAAGCTAAAATTAGGGAAAGGGAAGAGAGGAATTCTTCAGCCTCTCCCTCCAACAGGGGCTGCCAGCCGGGAATTACACAGAATTTTCCCTACCTTGAAGCTGAGTGAGTTTAAACATTGGTCTTACCCTTATAAGTAGTAGCACAGATGAAAACCTACCTGGTATAGTGTGAGATGCCTGGGGAAGGCCCTCCCCTCACCCTGAAACCTGACAAGGTGGCTGAAATCGGAACTCCACTATTAGAGTCCACTCTTTTTGGGTCTCAAAGTCATGGGGTAGCAGAACTTTGGGGTCAGACACATTAGGATTCCAAACCCATTTCCACTCCTTAGTTGTGTGGCCTTAGGCAACTCTATCCTTTCCGCAGTTCTCATCTGCATAGTGGACAGGACCCACTACATAATTTGTGAAGCCCAATGCAAATGAAAATTCAGGGCCTCCTCAGATGGCGACAGCAAGAGCATTAAAGCAAAGGTGGGGCCCTTCTAAGCACGGGAGTTTCCATCCATGAAGCCAGCCCTGAGAGTGGAGGATTGTTTTTTTGGGAAGAGTGTTAGGAGAATTTAGTTCTTAATGAAATGTTGCATTCCTTTCCGATCAGTCTATGGTTGTCCAGTTATGGATGGAGCCCATCTGAGGGGCTCTCTGCAAATGCAGGTTCCCAGTGCTTTCCTAGCCTATTCTGATTCCGGGGTAGGGCCCAGACATGTGTGTTTTAACAAGGATCTCCAGAGATTCTAAGGAAAATGTCAACCTCTCTCTGAAGAACTTAGACAGTTAGTGCTTTAACTAGCAGTTAACTCCCTGAAAATGTTGGTTTCATAAACCCCAGTATATAGCTGACCCAGTGGCCCTGGTCCCCTTATGTGTGCCCTGGAGGAAAGAGGCACTAGCCTGTGAACTGAAAGAGCCAGCCACCAGGAGATTTAACATTTGGGATCCCTGGTGTGCTATGGCGTGAAGCATCCTCAGCTGAACAAAACTCCCTGTGAGGAACAGCAACCCAAACAGTGGCTGGCCTTGGGACAGCTTTTGTCTGCTTCATTCCTCGCTGCCTTTCCACCTGAGATCCTCAAGCACTCCTCCTGCTTCTTGAATTCTGCCCCCAAGAGCCAAACAGGTGCTGCAGAAGTACCTGCTCTCCCCTCAGTACCCTCATTGTGCCCCACAGGTAGACCCCAGTTTACATCTAAGCCCCTCTCTATTCCCAAAGGAGAATGGGGCTTCTTCCCTAACATGGGATATGAAAGCACCTTGGAGTTTAGACATCCTGATAGCCTCCTTGAGGTGAGCAATTTGTATCCCTCACCTTTAAGCCTTACCACAACCCTCTGAGGGAGGTCTGTAGCCCCATTTTACAGATGAGGAAGCTGAGGACAATTTGTGGCCTTCCTTCATAGGAAGTAGTGGACATGGGATTTAAACACAACAACCCTGCAAGACAGATAACACATATATTAGCAATTCTTATTTTAGAGCTAAGGAAGCCAAGGCCCAAATAGGTTAGGCAGTTCTCCAAACATAAATGCTATAAGCAGAAGAGCTGAGATTTGAACCCAGATGACCTGACCTCAGGCCCCAGGCTCTTCCCAGCTCACTTTCTCTGTGCTTTTCCAAATTTTCTTCTTTCCATCCTTGTCTTAGTCTGTTTGGACTGTTAGAATACCATAGACTGGGTGGCTTATAAACAACAGAAAGTTATTTCTCATAGCTCTGGAGTCTGGGAAGTCCAAGATCAAGGTGCCAACAGATATAGTGTCTAGTGAAGTCCTGCTTTCTGGTTCATAGAGCCTTTCCCTGTGTCCTCACATGGCAGAAAGGGCAAGGGCAATCTCTAGGGTCTCTTTTAAAAGGGAACTAATCCCATTTGTGAGGGCTGCCCCCTCATGCCTTAGTCACCTCTCAAAGGCCTCACCTCCAAATCATCACATTGGTGATTAGGTTTCGAAGTATGAATTTTGGGAGGGGGACACATTGAGTTTATAGCAGTCCTCTTCGTCAGAAACCTAAGAGGCCCTGCTGCTTACTTAAGAAGGAGGCACTGAATTCAGCTGGAAGGAGGGAGCCTCAGCCTAGTGAGGGTCATGGCATCCTGACCTTGGCGGCCCACACACAAAGGTTGCATCAGCCTCTGTTGGAGAAGCACCTCTGACAAGAAATGGGACCTAAGGAGGTTGATCCCAGGTGTGGTGGGTGTCTGGCTTCCAGGGCCATACCTGTCAGCTCTATTTAGGGAGCAAGGTCAGATATGGATCCAGCTTCACAATCTAGGAAGCTGAAAGGATCCCTTCTTTCCCAAGATGCCATAACCAGGCCTCCTGCTCCTCTCACCTCTACTCCTGCAGACCAACCACACTCACTGCCACACAGGCTGTCCCACAAGTCCTTCCTTGTTGACTCCCATACCCCCAGCCTCCACACCTGCTGCCATGGATAGGAAATTGGAGGGCTGTCCCCCTCGAGTGACCCAGAAGCAAAGAGCTGCAGGGGAAGTAATGGACCCAGATGGTGGCAGACATTGCAGGAAAACAGCCTGCTGTTGGAGCCCCAGGGCATGCTTCCACCCTAGACTGCCACTGGCAGGATTCTGTGGTACTCAGGCCTGTCAAAAATTTAAATGACGTAGATGGGAAAAAAAAAATCCATCATAATGGACACTTAGAAACATCATAAACATCACCCTCATTGTCATTATTGGTAACTTTATTTTTACCACTTTTTTTGTGTGCCAGGCAATTACTCTTTGCATAGTAATCTATTCATTGAGCATTTAGCATGTCGAATTTCTTTACTTGTCTTGTCCCAGTGACCCTAAGGGGCTGGGACTATTATTCACTCATTTTATAGATGAGAAAGTTCAAGCTTGGAAATCTAAAGTCATTTGCTCACGGTCACACAGTAAGTGGTGGACCTCAAACTCAAATCCAAGTACTCCTGGCCCTGAAGCCAGTATTCATGATCTCCGTATTATGTAAATATTTTCCAGAGTCCCTTCTAGAACTAGACAAAACAGATGAAACTTGGCTTAAGCATATTGAAACTCTTAGAAATAGTATAGCTTCCAAAAAAGGTAGCAGCGATTCAGGATAGGGGTCACCAAAAGAGGGATGCAGAGGTAATAAGGGAAACAACAAGGTGGATGCAACTGCCAAAAGAGTGGCCCTAGATTCAGTAATTTGGCAACTACCCCTCATACCTCGAAGGCCAAATCCATCCAATTATTCCCTAATCTACACAAAGGTAGAATTAGACAAAACCTGAAAATATGTCTTCAATGGGGATTTGGGAGGCCATGGGTGACTAGTTAATGAACATGGATGACAGTTCTTTCCCCAAACTGTAGCTTGTCAAACCTTCAGGCAGACCCATCAAGGGACTAACTATGGGAGGGAAGCCCTATATAATTGGCTGGTTGAAAACATGGTGACCCTGGGAATGAAAAACATAAGTGGTTGGGTAGTTGAGACCTGCCCCGTATGCACAACAAATAACCCCAACACCAGACCCCCCAGAGGTCCCCAGATAAGGTCCATTCAGACCAGGGGACATATCCTGGAGAAAATTGGCAGACTAATTTCACCGTCATGCCAAGAGTACCAAGCAATTTTAGGTATCTCTTGGTGCTAGTAGACACATTTTCTGGGCAGATAGAAGCATTCCCCACTAGAACTAGAAGGGCAGCTGAAGTGGTTAAGGTACTACTAAAAGGAATAATCCCCAGGTTTGGGCTCCCAGGATCCTTACAAAATGATAATGGTCCAGCATTTGCATCTCAAGTGACAGAGGGAATAACCAGTGCCCTGGGCATAAAACAGACCTTGCACTCAGCCTGGAGACCCCAAGGGGGGAAAGTAGAGAGATCCAATCAGACTTTGAAACAGCCTTAGCTAAACTATGTCAGTCAACTCCATTTGCCCTGCTCTGCATGCAGTTAGCCCCAAGGGATAAGTTCAAGTTAAGTGCATTTGAACGCTTGTATAGTAGACCCATTCCCCAGGCCCCAGAGGAGGGACACTTTAACCTCCTTGAAATGGAACAACTCAAGTGTGTCCCCCAGGTAGGAGAAACGATGGAAGCTCTCAGGAAATATGGTAACCACATGCTGCCCCCATCCAGCGACTGGCTCTCCACCCACTGCTGGCCAAGAAACTGGTGCGCCTAAAAACCTGGAGAACCGGCAACTCACAAGATCAGCTCCCTCCTAAGTGGAACACACTCCACCTGGTGATCCTAACCACTCATTCTGCCCTGAAGTTGCAGGGCATCACTCCATGGGCACATCACACTCCAGTGAAAGACCCCCAGCCCAAACTTCTGGAGAGAAAACCTGGGGCAACAGACCCCCCTGACTACTCTTGTGAACTTCTCCCTAGATTACCAGGGAGGGCTCTGTGCTCTGGCCAATACATTGTGTTGTTTTTATGTCATTGCAAGTGGCCCCACTGCAGAAGTGCAGACAGGCTACTGGAAAAAGCAACTTGACTAACAGGTGGCCTTCAGCCTCACTGGGCTGAACAAACGTGGAGCAGGGTTAAACAGGCCTCCCCAGCATCACTTGGTTTCTCCTTTCCTGGGCATTTTCACAACCATTGTTCTCTTGCTGATATGTGGGCCACATATCTTAAATTGTCTGATGTCCTTTGCCTCCAAAAGGTTAGAATCTATAAAACGTCAAATGCTGGTCGCGTAGAGCTACAAACAGTTAGGGCTGAGGCCTGGGGACAGCAAACAGATCTAAAGGCAGCAGTGAAGAAGTTCTGCTACGCTCCCTGGGGTTATGACAGTGATACCCAAACTCAGCAGGCCATCAGCATCCCTCAAAAATGAGAAGCAAACACCAGTCAGAATGGCCATCATCAAAAAATCTACAAACAATAAATGCTGGAGAGGGTGTGGAGAAAAGGGAGCCCTCTTGCACTGTTGGTGGGAATGTAAATTGATACAGCCACTATGGAGAACAGTATGGAGGTTCCTTACAAAACTAAAAATAGAACTACCATATGACCCAGCAATCCCACTACTGGGCCTATACCCTGAGAAAACCATAATTCAAAAAGAGTCATGTACCACAATGTTCATTTGCAGCTCTATTTACAATAGCCAGGACATGGAGACAACCTAAGTGTCCATAGACAGATGAATGGGTAAAGAAGATGTGGCACATATATACAATGGAATATTACTCAGCCATAAAAAGAAATGAAATTTAGTTATTCATAGTGAGGTGGATGGACTTAGAGTCTGTCATACAGAGTGAAGTAAGTCAGAAAGAGAAAAACAAATACCGTATGCTAATACATATGTATGGGATCTAAGAAAAAAAAAAAAGGTCATGAAGAACCTGGGGTCAGGACAGGAATAAAGCCGCAGACCTACTAGAGAATGGACTTGAGGACACGGGGAGGGGGAAGGGTAAGCTGGTACAAAGTGAGAGAGTGGCATGGACCTATATACACTACCAAATGTAAAATAGATAGCTAGTGGGAAGCAGCCGCATAGCACAAGGAGCTCAGCTTGGTGCTTTGTGACCACCTAGAGGGGTGGGATAGGGAGGATGGGAGGGAGATGCAAGAGGGAGGAGATATGGGGATATATGTATATGTATAGCTGATTCACTCTGTTATACAGCAGCAACTAACACACCATTGTAAAGCAAGTATACTCCAATGAAGATGTTTAAAAAAAAAATGAGAAGCAAGAAGAAAGACAGAGGAGGGATTTGTCACTAGCAAAAACCCCCTGGGGTCCCCAGGGAAAAATAAGACGGAATCCAGGTGATAAGATAAGGTCTAACCTCTTCCTTTGTGCTTAGTCTAGTTTCACTTGCCTGTAGGGGGCCGTGTGCAGAGGCGTCCCATTGGGTTAGATTTCTCAGTGCCGAACTGCCGATGACACACTGCAGCTCAGCCGGCTGTGTGCAGAAGCGTTGCACATGCACCTCAACCCAAGATCGCAGCAGCAGTAAGCTGCATGCAGAGAGCCTGTGCCCGCACTTAACTCTGGCCCCTCCCCCCCAGCCCAGACCCCTATAAAGCAGCCCCGGCCACCACCTGTCAGGGAAAGTGTGTGCTATAGAGTGTGAGTTGCACCTTTCCATTCTCTGATCCAAGAATGAAGCTTTCCTTTGCTTCTGAACCAAACTCTGCTTCATTCTATTGGTGCAAGCAATACCGGGCAGGAGGACCCTTATTGGGGCCCAACTCAAAAGGGTCAGTAACAGGAACTAAAGAAGACATGATATCTTCCTTCAGAGAGTGTGAGGTCTGACACTTCATAGCTATTGGCTAGCATGAAGCAAGAGCCTGGAACGGCCAGGGGACCACCAGGTGAAATCTAAGGATAGACTCCATGCTGTGGGATGCAGAAGGAGAGAAATGGAGCCCTGGTGCCCTCTGTTGCTGGAGCAAACCTTACCTGATATCATCCCAACCACCAGACTTTTCATTCTTCTAACTAAATGAATGCCTTCCACTATTTAAGCCAGTTGGAGTTGGATTTTCTGTTAATTACAACAGAGTACTCTGCTATATTAGTCCTCTTGCTGTTCTCATTCCTTGTCCTTTGCTGGAGGCCTCTTTCTCACAGGGGAAAAAAGAGGAGAGAAGAAAAGAAGAAAGGATTTGAAAGCCAAGTCTGGAAATTTGACTTCTTGGTAGCTGCTCTGGAAAGAGGTCCGACAGGGGACACTCAGAGCTGTTGGCCAGAATAAGTTCCAAAATTATTTGGAAATGTCAAT
Organism: Mesoplodon mirus; assembly: GCF_964341445.2. Taxonomy (NCBI): domain Eukaryota; kingdom Metazoa; phylum Chordata; class Mammalia; order Artiodactyla; family Ziphiidae; genus Mesoplodon; species Mesoplodon mirus. Next base: position 176,454,162 of record NC_138977.1, read on the forward strand.
GTCCATCCTCTCCCTTCTCCCACAGATAATCAAGAGTTGGCTAAGAGTGATAATCCCCACCAAGTACAGCCAAGGAAATATCACCGCTCTGGAATCCTGAGTCTTTCCAGAGGTACAAACCATCATGTTCAGAGTGAGTTCCAGGGCTGGGGGCAGAGGCCACCTCGTGTTAGTGACCCATCTGGGACACCTCAAGCCATTTCATAGACACTGGGAGGGCTGCCTGTAAGCAGTCCTGCTGGCTCCTCCTCTGCACTTTTTTTTTTTTTTTTTTTTTTTTTTTGCAGTACGCGGGCCTCTCACTGCTGTGGCCTCTCCCGTTGTGGAGCACAGGCTCCAGATGCACAGGCTCAGCGGCCATGGCTCACGGGCCCAGCCGCTCTGCGGCACATGGGATCTTCCCGGACCGGGGCACAAACCCGTGTCCCCTGCATCGGCAGACGGACTCTCAACCACTGCGCCACCAGGAAAGCCCTCCTCTGCACTTCTATCCTGACCCGGAGGACAAGATGAGATGAGGCCTGAGGGCCAATCTCACGACCAGTGAGTCAGTACAAGAACTCAAGGTCACAACACAGCCCCTCCTGGTAGCAGGATTTGAGACAAGGCACGAGGCTTAGTGGTTCCTTGACGTGCCAGGCAAGAAGCTGGAGACAACTAGGACCACTTGAGATTGCTCTGCACACAAGATGGGGGAGAGACGTGGGCCTGGGGGACAACAGAGTAACAGTCCACAAGCCAGGACATCCAATGGGCTGGGCCAGCTCAGGGGCAAATCAGGCGACTGCCAGCACCTGAAGTTCCAAGAGAAGGGAACACATCACAGCAGCAGGGTTTTAGGGAGATGGTCCCCCCCCCAAGGGGTGAGTCCACGAGGGGTAGAGTCCCAACCCCCAGTCTCTAGCTCCAACACATACTAGCTGTGTTCCCTCAAAGAATCTCTTAAGAGGTTCAGGTTCCTCACCTGGAAAACAGGAATAACAATAATTCCTCTCTTATAAGATTGTTGTGATGAATAAGTGCATGTTAAATGCTTAGGACAATGCCTGGCACACAGTTGAACTCAACACAAGGCAGTTCCTTGGCTACTGGGGCGACAGGGAGCTAAGATCCAATGGAGAAGCGGCAGTGAGCAAACCAGAAGCCCAACGCTCACCCGTCTCTAATCGCTCAACACTTTGCATATACAGTGGGCCAGGCTCCCAGCTGCAGATGCAGAGGCGGATGAGAGCCAGAGCTCACCCTCCAGCTACGAGAGCCTCAGGGAAGCCGAGTCCCCACAGGGGCTGGACCAAGGCCTTCCCTCCAGCCCTAAGTGAGGCCCCTCTGAAATGGGGATGGGCAGGCCTCACTGGGGTCTAGGAAGGGCAGAGCCTGGAGAAACAGGCAGGAACAGACAGAGGTAAATGGGGCCTGGAGAGCAGGGACACTGCACAGAGCTGGCCAAGTGGGTGCCTGTCCATGGCCCCCTGTTTCCTGTTCTCCTTGGTGTCATGGGTCGATCAGCAAGTACGAGGGAAAACCAAAGGGATGAGAGTCTTTGTCTCTACTTGCGTGGTTTAGAATTTCCTTAACCAATGCCCTTGAATTTTCACCCATGTTTCTGTATTTCATTGTTAAAAGTTAAAGAAAATAATTCTTTTTTAAAAAGACTCTATTCCGGGGGCTTCCCTGGTGGCACAGTGGTTGAGAGTCCGCCTGCCGATGCAGGGGACACAGGTTCGTGCCCCGGTCCAGGAAGATCCCACATGCCACGGAGCGGCTGGGCCCGTGAGCCATGGTCGCTGAGCCTGCACGTCCAGAGCCTGTGCTCCGCAACGGGAGAGGCCACGACAGCGAGAGGCCAGCGTACCGCAAAAAAAAAAAAAAAAAAAAGACTCTATTCCACAAGAATATTCCTGTGTCCCGTGAATGCACTTGGAGCCTCCGTTCCCTCAGTGGAGGTCAGGAGAGGTGGTGGGGCAGAATGCAGAGGGCACGCCCAGAGCAAGGTGGCTGCATCTGGAACCCAGCACCACTACACTCCCAATTTGAGAGCTGTGTGATCTTGGACATGTTCTCTAACCTCTCTGTGCCTTTGGTTTCCATCTTTTTAAAAAATGGTGATAAAGGTAACTTAAATCAGCTAATGTGTATAAAAGCACTCAAAACAGTACTTGGTGCTTGGTAAAAGCTTGGTAAAGTATTTGCTAATACTACTCCCATGGCCCTAATCCATATTTCCCCCAAGTCCTGCAGCTCTCCCCAAGCCTCTGAGCTCCCAGCTGAGACCCAGGAGACTTTTTTTTTTTTTTGGTAAATATTTTATTTATTTATTTGTTTGTTTGTTTGGTTGGTTGGTTGGTTGGTTGCACTGGGTCTTAGTTGCGGCAGATGGGCTCCTTAGTTGTGGCATGCAAACTCCCAGCTGCGGCATGCATGTGGGATCTAGTTCCCTGACCAGGGATAGAACCCGGGCCCCCTGCATTGGGAATGTGGAGACTTAACCACTGTACCACCAGGGAAATCTCCAAGGGCCTTTTTAATTGCCCAGTTACAACCCAGAGTGTGGCACCAACCACACATTTACAGGTTTAATGTAGCCACTGGGATTCCTTTGGTTACAAGTAGCAGTAAACCTGCCCCAAACTCAGATTTGGAGCACCAAATCTCACCAAAAATGAGATTTTATGAGTGCATATAACTAAAGAGTGCATGGCTTGGTTCAGATGCTCAAAGAGTGAGGTCAGGCTCTAGTGTCACTCTGTCAACTTTCTCTGCTTGATGAGTTAACTCCATTCTCAGACTGATCTCTACTCATTCTCACAAAATGGCTGCCAATAACGGCAGGAGCTGCCTCGTCCCTGGCTCAAAATTAGTGAGAAAAGAATGAAACTACTTCCCTACAGGCTCAAACAAAAGCCCTCAATCCAATCTCCTTGCTATGTAATAGTCACCAGTGTTTGGATTAGCAAGGCCTGGATCAAGGGCCACCCCCAGAGGCAGAAATAGAGCCATGTAGAGAAATGGATGTCCAAACAGAAGTTGTCCACGACTCCTCTCCACAAAAAAAAAAAAAAAAAAAAAGTTTGCAATATTTGAGGATGGCATAAGAGGATGATCCTATAGGAAGGAAAATTTCTGCCTTCTTTTTCCTTAACATCTCTAAGCAGTTAATCGCCTTTTTCCATTCCAAAAATGAGAGTCAGGGCAAGTTGTAGCTTGACAGCGAAGAATCCATGCTTGGGAATACGACTGGAGCAAATTCCAGCTTTGTGGCTGACCGCCTCTGTGACCCAGGACAACTGACTGTTCCGCCTTGGGCCTCAGTCTGCTTGTCTATAAAACAAGAGCAATAATCCTACCTACGTCACAGGGGTGTTGTAAGAATTAAGTAAAAGAATCATGCCTGTCTGGCCCACAGTAAATAATGAATTTGTACTTGTAGTTGTTATTAGTGCGTGGGTGTTCCTACCCAACTCTGTTCTGTCTCACTCAGCGCTGGGCTCTGGGCCGACAGCCTTCAGGAGAGAGAAGGGGGCAGGGAGGGCCCTCCTTGAGTGACCAGCTCCCCTCCGAGGGCAAGAAGTATAGGACCCAGGAAGGCCAGGCTGGAGCACAGGCCCGAGGGTGGGAACCGGCCAGCACCAAGGAATTCCTAGGAAGTGCTCCCTACCCCTGAGTTCAGAAGAAAAACACAGCATCTCTTTTTGCCTTCCTAGCCCTCTCTGCTGAGGGAAGCAGTGAAAAACTCGATCCAAACAAGACCCAAAGCTATGCCATCATTCGCATACAGAGTGTTTATATAGATTAGGACCTCTCTGTTGACTCTCAGCTTAAACCTCCCAGGCTTTGTAGTTCAGGAAAGTTTAATGTTCTGTTTCATGAAGTTCCTTGTCATCCTAAGTGGCTCTGTCAGCTCTTAGAAGGGAAACTTCCCCCTTCAGGGTACATTTCCCCTGCCCTGAGCCGGTGAGCCCCGTTGCTAAGGGCATCTGTTCTGTTTGCTTATGAGAAGTACAGATGTGAATAGTCTCCAAGTTGCATCTTTTGTTCTGCTCATCTGGCAGCCGGGGCAGCCGGCTGATGTAACAGCTGCAGAACACTGGGGGTCCCCGAAGGGGGAAAGAGAGAAAAGAAAAAAGGCAAACGTAGCCCAGGAGAATATGCCAGCGCTCAGAGGCTTCCAAGAATTGGATCTATTCTTAGGAATCTCACTCCACATTACTCCAACATTCATGGAGGCTGATGGGAGGCACTTTAGTTCAATCCACTTCTGTTGAGCCCTCACGGGGCAGCTGTGAGGGGAAGATGGTGGCTCAAAAGGATCATGTAGATGTCGTTTCTGCCCACTGTGGGAGTACACTCCTGGCTGGGGAAGAGCTGGCTTTACTGTGAAAGGGGCTAAATTACAAAGTGTTAATTAGTGTCACATCCCTACCAGAGGAGAGGACCAGTGGATTTATGAGCAGGTGCTCAAATATTATCTGAGCTAAGCTAATTGTCAAAACGACAGATACGTCTTGAGTAGCCAGTGGGTTTCCCACACTGTGAAAGCACAAGATGAAGACTAGATGGTTGACAAATATTTGTCTAGTTGATGACTACCTCAAACTTACACCCAAATTAACTTCACATAGCACAATAATTCCATGAAATAGGTAGGAGAAAGCATAGGTGAATACTAATCCAAATCCAATCACATCTGATCACCTCCCCTTGCTGCCTCGTTTGTCCAAGCCACCATGGTCTCTCACCTGGGTTATGGCAATTGCTTCCTAACTGGTCCCCCTTTTTCCACCTTTGCTAGCCCACCCCTTTTTGAGTTTATTCTCAACACAGCAGCCAAGGTAATCCTGTGAACACTAAGTTATATGATGTCGCTCTTGTGCTCAAAAGCCTCCAGTTTTGGACTTCCCTGGTGGCGCAGTGGTTAAGCCGCCTGCCAATGCAGGGGACATGGGTTCGAGCCCTGGCCCAGGAAGATCCCACATGCCACGGAGCAACTAAGCCCGTGCGCCACAACTACTGAAGCCCGCGCACCTAGAGCCCGTGCTCTGCAGCAAGAGAAGCCACCGCAATGAGAAGCCCACGCACCGCAATGAAGAGTAGCCCCCGCTCACCACAACTAGAGAAAGCCCGTGCACAGCAACAAAGACCTAACGCGGCCAAAAATAAATAAATAAATAAATAAAATAAAATAATTGGAAACAGGAGGCATGGTTCCCAGAGGTTACCTAGGGGATGGTTTAAAAAAAAAAAAGCCTCCAGTTTTTTCCCATCTCACAAAGGGCTAAAGCCAAAGTTCTCCCAATGAATGGCTTTCAGGGCCCTAGGTGGTATGTGCCCCCATGTGAGTGGAGCCACCTTGAAAGTGGCTGCCAGAGCCTCCATATATGACATCACGTGCAGCAGAGATGAGTTTTTCCTTGCAGAGCCTCTAGAATTTACAGAATCGTGAAGGATAAACAATCGTAACTTTTGTGAGCCACTAAGTTTAAAATGCTTTGTTACGCAGCAATAGATAGTCATTAAGATTTCATATTTTTTTTAAGTTCGCTGCTAAAAAGATTAAAAAACCACTATTATAGAAAAATATTTAATGAAAAGATAAACGCTTCATTACGCATTAAATTTCAAAAGGTTACAAAATAGTATGTGTAAAACTGAAAAACATTTTTAGTATACAAAGTATCTATAAAGTTCTCACGTAGCTTGAATTTTTAATAAATTCACTTCTATAATCAGTATAAACAACTTGCAAAATGCAACTCAAGATTTTATCAAAACTGCCAGTGATTTGTTTGCTTTAATTTCTTTATAGAGGGAAAGTGAGCAAGAGGGGAAGAAAACAAATTTTCATTTATTTCTAAACCCCTTACTATCTAAACTAGACATTGTCCTCAAAATCCCAGGAAGGGAAAGGCAAAAAGAGATAGAATAAGTTAATTCTTAGGATGAGCTACCAAGAACCCAGTTCCTATTGACTTGGGAAATTTGGACAAGTTTTGGGTGTTTTTATTTTTATTTTATTTATTTATTTATTTATTTTATTTTTGGCTGCGTTGGGTCTTCGTTGCTGAGCGCGGGCTTTCTCTAGTTGCGGTGAGCGGGGGCTACTCTTCGTTGCAGTGCGCGGGCTTCTCGTTGCAGTGGCTTCTCTTGTTGGGGAGCATGGGCTCTAGGCACACGGGCTTCAGTAGCTGTGGCTCGTGGGCTCTAGAGCGCAGGCTCAGTAGTTGTGGCACACGGGCTTAGTTGCTCCATAGCATGTGGGATCTTCCCAGACCAGGGCTCGAACCTGTGTTCCCTGCATTGGCAGGCAGGTTCTTAACCACTGTGCCACCAGGGAAGCCCTCCCCGGGTGTTTTAAAATATGTTTTGTATCATAGTAGTTGTTGGCGGCAGTGGTAGCGGTGGTGCCTTTGACCCAGCGCCAAGCTAGATGCAGTTCCATCGTACTGCTGGAGAGACTAGCCTGGCTATGGGGCAAGTGAAATTGATTCCCTGTGTTCCTTCCCTGTGATTCCTAGTGTCTCTAGTCCAGTGTGTGTCACTGCTCCTTGCAAATAGAATAAGCCTAAGTCAATACAACTACACTGAGTTTTCAGGCGGCTAAAATTTCATTCTTTTTATGAAGCCTCCGTCACCCTGGCATTGATTTTTTTTTTTTTTTGAAACAAAGTGCAGTCGTTTACATTTTTCAGGGTTTTATTTCATCTTCTTGTTTTCAACAGTGCTTCCAGCCTGTCAAGTCCAATTGAACCTTAGTTGGATCAACGCTTATACAAGCTGCTCCTCTCTTGGACTTCCCTGGTGGCGCAGTGGTTAAGAATCCGCCTGCCGGGCTTCCCTGGTGGCGCAGTGGTTGGGAGTTCGCCTGCCGATGCAGGGGACACGGGTTCGTGCCCCGGTCTGGGGGTGTCCCGCATGCTGCGGAGCGGCTGGGCCCGTGAGCCATGGCCGCTGAGCCTGCGCATCCGGAGCCTGTGCTCCGCGGCGAGAGAGGCCACAGCAGTGAGAGGCCCGCCTACTGCAAAAAACAAAAAAGAGTCCACCTGACAATGCAGAGGACACGGGTTCGAGCCCTGGCTCAGGAAGATCCCACATGCCGCAGAGCAACTAAGCCCGTGTGCCACAACTACTGAGCCTGTACTCCAGAGCCCGAGAGCCACAACTACTGAAGCCGCGTGCCTAGAACCCATGCTCCACAAGAGAAGCCACCTCAATGAGAAGCCCACGCACCACAACGAAGAGTAGTCCCCCCTCGCCGCAACTAGAGAAAGCCCGTGCACAGCAACAAAGACCCAACGCTGGCAAAAATAAATAAATAAATTTATAAAACAAAAACAAACAAGCTGCTCTTCTCTGCCTTAGGTCTTTTGGAAATTTTACAAATGTGTCTTGGGTGTCTTCATTGAGAAAAATGAACTTTTAAACTCTATTGGAGTGGGTGGAGACTTCCTGCAGAATTTCATAGTCATTTAGTGTTTAAAAATCTCACAAACACCACCAGAAGATTAAAATAGTGTCAGACACCATGTTTATCTCTAAACTGTGTTGTTTTTGAGGTCGTGCTGCTGTGCACAGAAATGTGTCCGGCAAGGTCCTGCGTATGATCCAGATGAAAAGCACGGTAGCCTTGCGAATTAACTACTGCTCTGATTTATTGTTTACACAGGAAGTTTTTTCTCCCCATGCGATGTAAGTCAGACTTAGTGTTTGTCACGAATAAATGGTAATACAAAAAAAAAAAAAAAAAAAAAAAACTAGTGTCAGACAAAAAGGTGGGAACTATCCCAGCAGGGATTAGATGACTTTAAGATGAAGTGTCCACAGCCCCACCCAAAGTAAACATGAAACTCCCCTGAGAATCCCTTCATTTCAGTGACTGTTCCACAAATGTACTAACCCTTTTTGAGGTCCAATGCAAATATCTGTTCTGTGTTTATTATTCTAATATGTCAACGTCCTCTTCCTATTTGCCCATGTAAGTTCTTTTGAGGCAGGGACAATTGTTGTTATTTGGTTAAACAGAACACAGGATTAGGGGCTTCTCAAATGCTGGATGGGGAAAAAATGGGGTGAGTCACAGTAACATGCAGGATGTTTCTATAAAAATGCCTTTTAAACATTTAATAAACATAACAAATCAATGGAGAAGGAAAGGATTATTCAATAAACAATGGCAGGATATTCATTAGACATCTTGAAGAGGAGGAAAAACTCTATTTCAGCCTTAAATTCGTGCCCTGAATCAAAATAAATTCTAGAAAGATTAAAGAGACATATGATGCAAAAGCAGATCACTAAACAGACATGTAAGATTGAGGGTCCAGAAATAAATTCTTATATTTATTGTTACATTTATGGTCAATTGATTTTCAACAAAGGTACCAACACAATTGACTGGTGAAAGGATAGACTTTGTAACAATTAGGGCTGGGACAACTGGATAATCAGAGGCAAAAAGACCCTTACTGCCATGTTATACACAAACTTTAACTCAAATTGGATAGTAGACTTACATATAAGAGCTAAAACAATAACACATTTAGAAGATAACATAGGAGAAAAATCTTCAAGACCTTGTGTTAGGCAAAGATTTCATCAATATGACACCACAAGTACGACCCATAAAAGAACAAATTGATAAATTGAACTTCATCAAACTTAACTTTTGTGCTTCACAAGACACCAGTAAGAAAATGAAAAGACAAGCAGCAGTCTGGGAGAAAATCTTTGCAAACAGGACTCCTGCTCTCACAGAGTTTATCTTCTTTAGAGGGAACACAGAAACAAATTAACAAATAACAAAATATCAAATCATGATCAGTGCTCTGCAGAAGACAAAACACCTGTGATATGTTAGATATGGCCATGTTAGATTGTCTACTTAGGAAATAGTTATCTGCTGGGAAGTCATTTATACTGAGCAATCTGAGCTCTGAGTAACAAGCAAAATGTCAATCATGAGAAGAGCCAAAGGGAGTACCACCAGGCAGAAGCAGCAGCATGTGCAAAGGCCCTACGGTGGATACAAGACTGGCATGTTTGAGTCAGTGATTGATGGTAGGCGAGGCTCTGTCAATGTGGGCAAGGAGGAGAGTGACACCAGATGGGGTGGGAGCCTTAGGAGGATGCCTGGTCCCAGAGGGCTTTGTGAACTAAGGTGAGAAGTGTGTGTGGGGGCGGGGGTCTGTCCTCAAATGTGATTGAATCAGATCAGAGTATGATCTCTACTCAACAGAGAATGGATTCCAAAAGCATGTATCACTCAGAGTTCTTAGTTCCAAATAACAAAGCTGACTCTGGCTGGTTTAGCAAAAAGAAACTTATTTTAATTTTTTTTTTAAGGATTTTATTTTACAAGAATATTGGGCAACTCATAGATTTTTTTTGGAGGACCTGAAAAACAAGACTCAGGATCGAGCAACCAGGGCCAATTCCTAAAGCCACAAGGGAGGAGTCCCCACCGCTGATGCCCCATTGGTGATACTTCTGTGTGTGGAACTTCACTTTGCCATCCTTGCTGCCCCCAAAGCTGTCACCTTTGCTGTTTCAAAAAAAAACAAAAAAAAAGTTCTGCACAGACTTTCCTTTTTCAAGCTGCTCACTGCTGAATCAAAGTCTCTTAAGCATGCTGATTGGCAGAGCCTGGTCACCAGGTTACATCCTGGTGGGAAGCTAGGAATTTGAGGTTTCTAGGTTTTAAGTTCAGGGATTAAAACTTGCAAGGTGGGAATTTTCCCAAATATAAGAAGGATGCTTTTAAAATTACTAGGATGGGGCTTCCCTAGTGGCGCAGTGGTTAAGAATCCACCTGCCAATGCAGGGGACACAGGTTCAAACCCTGGCCCAGGAAGATCCCACATGCCGCGGAGCAACTAAGCCCGTGTGCCACAACCACTGAACCCGTGTGCCACAACTACTGAAGCCCACGCACCTAGGGTCTGTACTCCAAAACAAGAGAAGCCACCTCAATGAGAAGCCCGTGCACTGCAACAAAGAGTAGCTCCCGCTCGCCGCAACTAGAGAAAGGCCACGTGCAGCAGCGAAGACCCAACACAGCCAAAGATATAAAGAAATAAATTTATTTTTAAAAAATTACTAGGAAGTCAGAAAACAATAAAATCCATTAAATAGAACAAGAATAAAAATATGAATCCAAAGAGGGGGCTGGTGCAGTATTTCTAGTGAGGGATAATGGGAGACGTGATAGGCTGATACTATATTATAGGACAGTGGTTCTCAAAAGAGGGCCCATGACCTGCCGCATCAGCATCTTCTGAAAACTTTGTTAGAAATGCAAATTTCAGGCCCCACCCCAAACTTACTAAATCCAAAACTCTGAGGGTGAGTGAGGCTCAGCAATTTGGTTTTAACAAACCACCCAGATGATTATGATGCCTGCTAAAGTTTGAGAACCAAATACTCCCATTGCATTAGGGTGAGAGCTTCAATGTATGAATTGGGGAGGGGGACATGATTCAGTCCACAGTAGACATGTAATATTAAGAAGATACTTTTCCTTGCTCATGTGAGTGTAGGGTACGTGAATCTGTGACATTTCTACATTAGTACTTTCAAACCCTTCTCCTCAACTCCCATGCCTTCCACCCCTCCCCTCATCAGAGTCTCATCAAACAGACAAACAGCATCCTCACCTGTTCCCAGACCTCCGATTTTGCCACCCTGCCTCCAATGCGTTTTCCACACACCAGTCTGATTTCATGAAAAGGCAATTCTCCCCATGCCGCTCCTTTGCCCCAAACCCCATAGCTCGGCACTGTTTCCAAAATGTTCCTGGTTCTAAGAATCATCAGGGTGCTTGTTAAATCAAGCCCCTCCTTACAGTTCTGGAGTGAGTCTGGGGCATCCAAAATTGTATCGTGTCAATCAAGTAATGTGTATCACCCAGTTTGAGAAACCCTGCCCCTCATGATAAATTTCAAGATCCTTAGCAAAGCACAAATATGGCTTGGTAAACTGGCCTTGTCTTATCTCTCCAGCTTCCTGCCACTCCCTCTCCCCCTGCGCCCCATTCCCCACTCCCACCCCCAGCCTCCAACTCCAGCTGTGGGGAATTATTTATGGCTCCTGAGTACCCCATTCTCTCTTGTGCCCCCCTGACTTGGCATATGCCTCTCTGTATGGAAGGATGCCCTCTCTTTTCCTGGGCCACCTGACCAACTCTGCATCTTTCATCTCCCGACTCAAACCTCCTTCTTCCATGAAGGCCTCCCGCCTCCTCACCCCTTGTCGACATTCTTTACGCTTCTGCTGCACGCTGTGTGTTTCCACTGCAATAACCATTTCAGTTTTATATTTGCTTATTTGCATGTTTGCCTCCCCACCAGATCCCCTTATTTCTGGCAGTGAGGCTGGAAAATGTGGAGGTTTCTATCTAAGACATGGTTGGGTTTCTGAACATCTTCCCCTGATTGCGATCTTGGGACAAACCATCTTCCAGAAGATGGGATGGAGCCTTAACCCCCGGTCTGCTTCCATAGGGAGGTCGAGGAGGCCTGCTTCCAGAGGCCAGGCTGCGCTGAGGGAGAGTGGTGAGAAGGCCCTTCCCCAATCTCACCAGCCAGAGAAAGTCACTTCTCTTTCTAGGGGGGAGGAAAGAAGAGTGAAGAGAGACAGATGGGCTTCCCCCTCATACTTCTCTCCTGGGAGTGGGGCGAAAGTGGAAGCATGGGGAGTGGGGGACACACTCCCCTCACTGACCCCCATGAGGAAGTGCTTCAAGAAGGGCTGAAATTTGTAGAGTCGGGTTTAAGAAGGAAGTGAGAAGCAGTTTTTCCAAAGTCAGAAGGGAAATGGAAAAGTTCATATCGCATGAATCTGTGGAAGGCTGAGAAGGATCCTGTATGAGACTCAGAATCCAAAGTTCAAATACTCCCCAACTTCGGCAAGGTTGTGAGAAGGTGGGGAAGTGTTTAATCTCTCTAGACCCCCCCTTCAGCCATCCATCAAACATCTGTCATGACCCTGGTAGGGTGAGAAGATGGCAGAAGGGCTGGGTGGACTCAATATTACCTATTGTCTTGGGTAACAGTAATAACCAGTGTCCCACTCAAGAAATGGGTGATTGGGGAATCCACACCTCTGCCATCTGGTGGCTGGTCCTCCCTCATCGACTCCCTTCCCCACCTTCCTGCCCCGTGTACCCACCTCACCAAATTCCTCCAGCATCAACGCTGCCCCAGGACCCCAAGAGACTGAACTTACGTTTCCTGGCCCCTCAAATGCTATTGCAGTTGACACTTAAGAATTCTCCCACACTAACCGTACACTCTACGCCCTTCAACCATGCTTCTGATGCTATCACCGCCTCTGATTCTGAGGTTCTAGGAATTCGCATGTCTCAGAAACGAGCTCCCCCTTTTTAAAATTTTTATTGGCGTATAGTTGATTTACAATGTTGCGTTAGTTTCAGGTGTACAGCAGAGTGAATCAGTTATACATATACATAGAGCCACTCTTTTTTAGATTCTTTTCTCATATAGGTCATTACAGAGTACTGAGTACAGTTCCCTATGCTCTACGGTAGGTCCTTATCAGTTATCTATTTTATATATAATAGTGTGTATATGAGCCCCCTTTTTATCAGATGCAGCTCTGAATTCAGCAGAGAAAAATCTCCCACAGCACAAGCAAGCCTGCAACCCCAGAGCTCTTCCTAAGTTAGATGTTGATGACAAATTCTCTAGCCATATTTTCTACAGCCGCATTTACTGTCGTGTGTTATGCAACCTGGACAAGGTCTGCCCACTCATCAGATGCATCCTACAGCTGAGGACCACAGGTTCTGGAAGGACTCACATGGCCAAGATCCCACTGCAAGAGAGAGGCTAAGGAGGCAGCGTCCTAGGAAGTTTCTTCCCGCCAGCTGAGACTATGGTAGGGAAAGCATGCCTCTGGCCCCCAGCTGGTGCAAATGTGTCAAGCCTCTTGAAGTCTGGCTCGGTCTCAGACTCTGCATATTTGCTTACAAACACTTGTAGAGCAACTTCTATGTACCAGGTACAGTATGAAACACTTTACAGACATTACCTTATTTACTCTTCATAACAGCCTGACGTGTGCAACCTGAGGGAATCTACTTAACCTCTCTGTGTCTCAATTTCTCCATTTGAAAAGGGGGAGTCCAAAAATAGGGTTTGGTGTGACAGCCTTCTGAGTTAACACACTTCAAGCACTTAGAACAGTACCTGGCACAGAGCAGGTGCTACTTGATTAAGTATTTGTGGTGTAAATAATGGGACAAGGACAGTGATAGATGCAGGAACACGAGGAGGAAGACGGACCCCTACCCCAGTCTTAGCAGGTGAGAGAAAATTTCCCAGGAAGCCACCTACTTGGCAAAGAGCTAAGCCACCTTCATGTTACGGGACTAGAGGGGACATTTGGTCTAGTCCCCTCCAACGGTCAAATATGAAACGCAGCTTCGGATGAGACTAAATACTCCTTCCAAGACATAAAGATGATTTTGCTAGTCCTTATTTAAAGGCGTACTAACATTGGATAACTCATGTTCCATCTGACCAACCCTGAGAACAATGCCAAAGGTTTCCTGTAATGAAAGGGACTAAAAATACTTTTTGATGATGGAGAGAGTGGAAGTTGAGCAACACCAACTGGGTGAAATACGGAAACGATACCAAATGGCCCAAGCAGCCAAGCAAGCAGCCCACCTGGCCTTTGATCTCTCAGTCTTGCCCCAAGACTTGGTATATCTTGCTTTGTTCCAGGAAGCCATGCTGTGTCACTGTGTTTGCAAGCTCCACCTAATTTTCTAGAGAAAAAGTTAGTCAGCCGGGACAAATGCTGAATTAGAGAGTCAGATGATTGTCAGCAATTGAACACCTAAATAATATAACTTTCTCTTCTTTGCAACCCTTTGAAAGAGCTTTAAGAACTGGGAATTTGTTCGGTGCTTTTGGAACTCAACAACCACCTTCATGTTTATTACCAAATTATTGTTATAATCAGATATATTTCATACACAGCTGTATTTTTTGTTAAATTTAACTTTTTTATTAAATTTAATGATTTTGTTAAACCATGGTGGAACGGTTTTTATAGTTTGTAAAACTCGTCATATATATTATTTCCTTTTCTTCTCATCCTCTCTCATCTCAATGAGAGGTAGTCAGTATCCCCACCACAACCACCCCTTTTTACAGATGAAGAAACTGAGGCATAAAGAAGTGAGGAGCTTGTCTGAGATCACACTGCCGGCAGATGACAGCCTTCTGATGGTACACCAGCTCTTCCTTCCACTCCTCCCTGCCGATCCCCTGGAATTCCATTTTACTCTCTGTTTGGGGCGTCTTCATTGTTATAAATCTTCTCTGTTTATTATGGCCGATCTCCAAAACAGGCCTCAGCCCGGCCAAGAGGAACCTTCTCTTTCTCTTTGCAAGTAAATTTTTCCTCTTCTGTCTGGAAAAGGTGGCTCGGCGGCCAATTCAGTGAGCAATTCAGTGATTTAGGAACAAATATGTGGTACAGCTGAGTCTCTCCAGATGTTGAGCTAAATAAGGCACAACTGGACTTTTTGGGTCTGACACCTCTTTAAGCCAAACAGGGGGGAAAGGGAGCCCCAAGTGCACTTGGGAGAGTAGTGATAATATTCTTATTCAAGATTGCTTACTATGTGCAGACACTCTACCGAGAGCTGGGACTCAGGATGACTAGCTGGTAAATTACATGATTATATGATAAACAATTACAATTTTCTTCCTTTCAGTTTCCCCCCTTGCAGGAGGATTTTCCACCCTTGCACTGCTGAACTCAGGAGTGGCTGTATGGCTTGTGCTAGCCAACAAAAAAGTACACAGAGGCGACACACGTCTCCTAACTCGTGTTGGGCTTCTCCCTTCCATGTGCCACATAGACAGGCAATGTTGCAGATAGGGGCTGCCCTGGGTCCTAGAGACGTGTGGAGAAGCCAAGCTTCAGCCCATCCATAACGGCCACGTAGTGTGACCAAGCCCTGTTTCTCTGCTGTGTGGTAAACCACTGATGTTTCCAGATTGTTGTTACAGCAGCAGGATCTAGTCTCTTCCAACTGGTAAATTTGCATGAGATCCCACAGCTAGTACATGATTAAGCCCAAATTGTTCTCCAGCACTGAATGAATGCTTACTAAGTTGGATTAACTAGGCTAAGTGCTTGCCATATATTATCTTAATTAATCCTTGCAATGACCCCATAACCTCTCTATATAGTTCTTATCCCAATATTTCAATCAAGGACATTTTGGCTCGCACAGCTTGTAAGGACTATATCTGGGACTTGAACCCAGATTGCTCTGAATTCATGTTCCAGTTTCATAATTACTAATTCATGCTTTATCCTTGTTCACTTCTTCAGGACACAGAGCTTGAGAAATTGAAAAGAGTAGAATGAATGTGCTGACCACCGTCAGACCGTCAGATTGGTACTCGTGCACGTATTAAGTCAAGAGAGTAATGTGAACTGCCCCAACTTATGAACAATTACCGAAGGAACACCTTGTGGGTGAACAAAGGAGGTGGAAGTATTCAGCGCTTCCTCCATTCCTGCTAACTCCTTCCTCAGTTCAGAAATCCTGCTCAGCTCCTGACCCAGAGTTCATACCTTCTCTCTTGTCCGTGCACAAAAAATATAAGAGCTACCTTCCACTCTGACAATAGACCAACCGTGCATTGGGAACAGAAACAACAAAGACTTTAGAAGGAAACAGCTCAGAGTTCAAGTTCTGACTTTGCTGCTTACCTGATTTGGGACCTTAGGCAAGTTGTTTGGGTAAGTCTGCACCTGTAAAATGGAATAAATGTGATAGTTATGCCTACTTCACTGGATTATTGGGAGGAGAAAATGGGGTCATTTGACAAATACCTTGTGCGGGACCTGGCATATCACAGGTACATGATGGATGTTAGTTCCCTTAGGAATTTACCCAAAAAGCATTGTGTGGACCCTCTGTTTTCCTGTCTGCCCTTTGCCCTTTGCCCCTAACCACACCCACAACACACCCTTTCCAGCTGAAGCCAAAGGAGCTTCTGGTTCCCAGATGGGTATGTTTCCTGATTTGATTTGGACCTGAACACACGTCTTTGCCCTGAGAATGTGGTTTGGAAATGGAGCCTGGATGTCTTGAAAAGCGGGCTGAGCTTAAAGAACATTGAGTTAAACCACAGACAGGTTTGGAAACTAATTATTTTGTGGAATATCATTTACAGGGGAAAATGCAAACCATGTTCCAAATACCTCCCAGCAAACATATGGATCATAATCCATTGGAAATGAGAGATAAATACATATGCGTGTACGTATTTGTACCAATCATTTCCTCAAATGTATTTATTCCAATCATTAAACAAAAATTATACATTTTGACCATTTTCAACTAACTCCTACAGTTACCAAACAGTGACCAATAAAATACCATTTCAATTTTTTCCTCAGCCCTTCAGCCCTCAAGGTGAGGTGCGGAGCAGGGGACCCAAAAGTCAACCTGAGGCCCATATGCCCTCTGAGTCATTGAGCTCCTCACCTTTTTTTTAAGAGGGTCAGAGTAAGGAACACTTTTTAAGCATATAACTCCTTCCATAGTGAAGGTTGAAGGTCAGGGCTGGAAAGCCCAGAGGTTTCGTCAATGAAGGTGCGGAGGAAAGAAGTTCCATTTGACCTTTGGCACACTGACATTTTCTCTCCATTCACAAAATTGACCAAATTGAAAAGACAGCAGTTCCTCAGCCATAAAATGGGAATAAGAATTCCGACTTCATAGAGCATTGCAAGACTTAAAGATACTGTACAAAAGCATCTGTGCACAATAAGTATTCAAGGAATGACTATTGTCATCTTTAATAGAATCTAAGGTCAAGTTGGCAATCTGGTGTTAGGAATATCAGGTGAAAAAGAATTGCTTTTCAAAAACACATGAGAATGAGTTGCAAACATCAGACTAAGGATTTATCCAGTCTCTTTTACTATTCTCACATTTCAGATTTACTCAGAAAATTATGGAGTTGGGATTTCTGATCAAAACTAAATCTTCCTATAGATTAAATTTATTACTTTAAGAAGCCTATTTTACTTTTTTTTTTTTTTTTTTTTTGCGGTACGCAGGCCTCTCACTGTTGTGGCCTCTCCCGTTGCGGAGCACAGGCTCCGGACGCGCAGGCTCAGCGGCCATGGCTCACGGGCCCAGCCGCTCCGCGGCATGTGGGATCCTCCTGGACCAGGGCACGAACCCGTATCCCCTGCATCGGCAGGCGGACTCTCAACCACTGTGCCACCAGGGAAGCCCCTATTTTACTTTTTAAGTAGAAAAAAATGAAAAGATTTTTAAAATTTATTATGCTGCTTTAGGGTATATGTAGAGGTCAGTATAAAGTGGAGTGGAGTGGAAAAAGTGGCCATACATGTCTGTAATCCCTGTATGCATTCTTCATTGTAATACGATTTTGCTCCTCCTCCCATCATGAGATAAGAATTTATTTCTTGACTCCTTTGCCTCTAGGCTTAGCTGTGTGATTCACTTTGACCAATAGGTCAATAGCAAATGTGATGTAGACAGAGGCACACTGGGGTCTGTCCTCTCTTGCTTCCCTGAGAACACCAGGTGAAGCAGCTCAGAGTAGCCTACTAGACGATGAGAAGTCACATGGAATAACAGTAGGCTTTCCCTGCTGGTAACAAACACTAACTTCCAGACATGTGAGTGAAACCATTTTGGACCATCCAGCCTCAGGTAAGCTACCAGATACCTGCAGCCATGAGACTGATTGCAAGTGAAACCAACAGATGAACCACCCAGCTGAGTCCAGTCCAAATTGCTGACCCATGGAATCAAGGGCAAGTAAAATAGTTGTTGTTTTAAACAGTTTTGAGACAGTTTGTTATGCACAAAAGATAACGCATGAACAAAGTCTTTCACAGGCAGTTCTGTGGGAGGCTGCAAGGTTCACAGTAAATCCTCAGTCTCTAGGCACTATCCCCTAAGTCACATTGCCTTGGTCATAGTTTCTTTTTTTTTTTTTTTTTACAACTTTCTTTTATTAATTAATTTATTTATTTTTGCTGTGTTGGGTCTTTGTTTCTGCGCGAGGGCTATCTCTAGTTGCGGCAAGCGGGAGCCACTCTTCATCGCGGTGCACGGGCCTCTCACCGTCGTGGCCTCTCCCGTTGCAGAGCACAAGCTCCAGACACGCAGGCTCAGTAGTTGTGGCTCACGGGCCTAGTCGCTCCGCGGCATGTGGGAACCTCCCAGACCAGGGCTCGAACCCGTGTCCCCTGCATTGGCAGGCAGACTCCCAACCACTGCACCACCAGGGAAGCCCCGGTCATAGTTTCTTGATCAAGAGTAAATCCTGTCTGAGATTGGACCTATCACACTCCCTCTCACATCACAGCAGTGCTTTAGATGGCTAGCCCCCCAACTCTCACTGCTGAGGGTCTGGGGTTGCCTTGGTTCTGCTCTTTTCAAGGCCTGGTTGTTCTAGTTCCTTACATTTGATGAGCTTCCCTTGTATCCTTCAGTTAAATTCCATTTCTCCTCAACATAGCTAGCTTTGGTTTCTGTTGCCTGTACACACTTCCCCAAATTCTTTTTTTTTTTTTTAAATAAATTTATTTATTTATTTTTGGCTGCATTGGGTCTTCGTTGCTGGGCACGGGCTTTCTCTAGTTGCGGTGAGTGGGGGCTACTGTTCATTGCGGTGTGTGGGCTTCTCATTGTGGTGGCTTCTCTTGTTGCAGAGCATGGGCTCTAGGCTCGTGGGCTTCAGTAGTTGTGGCACACGGGCTCAGTAGCTGTGGCTCACGGGCTCTAGAGCGTAGGCTCAGTAGTTGTGGCAAATGGGCTTAGTTGCTCCACGGCAAGGTGAGATCTTCCCAGACCAGGGCTCAAACCCCTGTCCCCTGCATTGGCAGGCGGCTTCTTAACCACTGCGCCACCAGGGAAGTCCCCTCCCCCAAATTTAAAAAAAAATTTTTATTGAAATATAGTTGATTTACAATATCATATTAGTTTCAGGTATACAGTGTAGTGATTCAATATTTTTACAGATAATAATCCATTAAAAGTTATTACAAGATAATGGGCATAATTCCCTGTGCTACACAGTATATCCTTGTTGCTTGTCTATTTTATACATAGTAGTTTGTATCTCTTAATCACACAACCCCAAAATTCTTAAAATAAAAGTCCCCTTTGAAGAGTTTGACCCTCCATATTCCTGAGGAAAATGTAGTCGGTGAGGATGTTTGAATGTTCCTTGTACACAGAACACCATGCTGGCCTCTGCAGAGGAGGAAAGAGTGAGGGGAAGGCACCAACCTCACCCTCATGGAGTTTCCAATGTAAGAGTCCTCCTGGCTCAATTTGCTGCCTCCATTTTCCCTTGATTTGTAGACTGGTAACTAAAGAGAATTCTGCCAAGTCAATACACTTTGAATTATTCCTAATTAACTTGAATTCTAAG
Organism: Mesoplodon mirus; assembly: GCF_964341445.2. Taxonomy (NCBI): domain Eukaryota; kingdom Metazoa; phylum Chordata; class Mammalia; order Artiodactyla; family Ziphiidae; genus Mesoplodon; species Mesoplodon mirus. The sequence goes on from NC_138977.1 coordinate 176,473,628, forward strand.
ACGATGTGTCATCCTTGGATTTACAGGGAAAACCCACAAACAGATCTGATTCTTCACTACTTGCCTAAGGTCATTCATATCCTTGAAAGATAAGGACCTAAAAGTCACTTCTCCTTCTGAGTATCCTACAGCCTAAAAGGGATCTAATGCTTTTCCTTCCTTGCGACTTTTAAGACTTACTTATTCATTCTCTTTCTCTCTCTCTCTCTCTCTCTAACCCCTTTTAGAATTCAGGTAATATAAGAAAAAACATTCATCTTACTGATCGTGTCTTTCATTTTCACTTTTACTTTTACTTGGGAGGGGAGGGTTTACAGGAGACCTGAGAGTGAACTTCTTTTTTAGAAGGATTATGAGACCCTGAAAGAAATTTCATGGTAAAGCAGAGGGGAATAGGAAGAGGGATAGACACACTTGCATGCCAGGTGCTTTTAAATTCAGGATTCAAACAACCCTGTGAAGTAGACATAGGTATTCTCATTTTACAAATGAGGACACAGAGGCCTGGAGAGGTGAAGGAGGATGCCCAAGGTCACAGAGCCTTAATTCCAGTCCAGGCTTGTTGTCATTCACTCTCCTGCTTTTTCTACTACATGCCTGCTTTTCCAAGAAGAAAGCAATGGAAGCTGAGTTGAGGAGTTGAGGGTGGGTGGTGTCATGCCCCTTATTTACAGTCATTAGAAATGATAACTCCATGGTCTTCCATGGCTACCAAGATGAGCCTATTTCAATACTTCCCTCAAAGCAAATTTACTTTAAAGTTGTCTCTGTGATATCAATAAATGTTCCACAAAAAAGAGGCATTCCTTCAGTAAATAAGATTTGAACTAGTTTCTTTACTACTGCACATCTCTGAATCTTTAGTATATTTAAAATGAATCTCCAAGGGGAAGATACAGTGTGATATTAGTTATGGTCCACCTTAGGCTGCCATAACAAAGAGACTCTAAAATACAAGCGCCAAAATAGAAGTTAATTTCTCTTTGATTTATCAATACAGAGAGTGGCCCAAGTCTCTTCCAGTCTCAACACATGGCTTCCAAGATGGCACAAGTGGTTACCATTTCTCAGGCAGGGGAAATCGAAATAGAGAGTTTAGGGCAAGAGGTTTTCCCTTTAAAGAGAAAACATGGAATTACACCATCATTTGCGCTTACATCCCACTGGCCTGAACTCAGCCATACGGACACAGATATAAAGGAAGCTAGGAGATGCAGTCTCTGGTTAGGTACTCAAGCGTCAGGCCAAAACTCAGAGCGTTCTATCACCAAAATGCAAAAAGAGAATAAACACCAAAGGAAAATTAACAGTTTCTCATTGTCCCCAAATTTATTTACTCACAAAACTCTTCTTTTATGCAATGTTCCTCAGGACTGGTACTTCATCAAATACTTCATCTGTCAGGATAGGATAGTTAATGATGCAGGAAAAACCAACCTCAAACCTCAGGAGTTTCAAAGAACATCAGTTTAGTTCTCACTCGACTATGTGTCCTTAGTGGGTTTAGGGATAAGAAGAGAGGGTCTGTTCGTCTCTGTGAGAAGGTTGCTGGAGGAGCTGTCATCTAGAACAGTCCTGATTGCCAGGGCAGGAGGGCAAAGAGTGTGGATGAATCATACACCACCACATCTAAACCTGAGGAAATCGATGTAGCGCCTGATGGTATTTCGTAGCATTCCTCACATGCACCTCTCTCAAGCCAGGTCTTTACTCCTAGAATTGAGGAGGCTTAGACAGATCCACCTGGTTCCCCTGCAGTGTTCCTGAGTCTATTGAGGAGAAAGGGGTCCCCTTCTGTCTCCTTTGCCCTGATCTTCCACCATGTTGTGCCAGTTGGAGCACCAAATACAAGCTCTGGATGATTGTGGTAATTGGCAAAAATGTCTCCATATCCTACTCTTCCTATATCTACACTCACACTCTCAAGAGGCAGAGACTATTTCTCCAGCCCTTGAATCTGGTCTGGGCTTGTGACTTGCTTTGACCAATGGAATGAGGCAGAAGTGACACCATGCCAGTTCTGGGCCTCAGGAGCCCTTGTACATTTCCACTCCCTTTCCCTCGGAAGGCTGCCCTCACTATGGGATCAGTATATGATCATTGTGTGATCAAGTCCCTGGAGGAGTCATCTGCTGGAGGATGACAGGTCACATGGAGTAAAAACGAGCCATCCCAGCTGAGGTCACTCCAGATAGGCCCATTCCAGTCACCCCAGCAGCTGTCTGCAAATACATGGCTGAGCCCAGCTAAGCCAAGTCCAGATTGATGACCCACAGCTAGATAAATGGTTATTGTTTTACATCACTAAGTTTGGGGTAGCATGGGGCATATGAAAGCTAACTGGCATAGTGATTTAAGCAGAAAAGGAATTGATCAAAAGGTTGTATCCGGGCTTCCCTGGTGGCGCAGTGGTTGAGAGTCTGCCTGCCAGTGCAGGGGACACGGGTTCGTGCCCCAGTCCGGGAAGATCCCCCATGCCGCGGAGCGGCTGGGCCCGTGAGCTATGGCCGCTAAGCCTGCGCGTCCGGAGCCTGTGCTCCACAACGGGAGAGGCCACAGCAGTGAGAGGCCCGCGTACAGCAAAAAAAGGAAAAAAAAAAAGGTTGCATCCCCTGAAAAACCAGGGCACTGTGAGGCTTAAAGGCTGTGCCCAGAATGACACAGTAGAACTGGGCTGGCACAGAACCACTGTACCTGCTGCTGTGGACACCAGCACTGAGACCATACCGTGCCCCAGGACCGGGGACCCTCGTAGCGGCCACTGGCACCACTGTCCTCAGGAAAGTGGATGGAGCTCTTATTGCTGCCACCCGTCCCCAGAATTAGCTCACATACAGGCAAGATATTCTATAAAATATATAACACACAAAGGAAAGGGCAGTGAACCAACAAAGCAAGAGACCTGGAGCTGGAGTCCAGGAAGCCCCCAGTGCTGCTAGCCATTAACCCTTTAGTAGTTGAAAGGGAGAGGTTTAGCACAGAAATCCTGGGGCAGGAGCCAGGGCACTTGGGCAACATCTCTTTACCAACCATTACAAAGCATTCGAAGTTTTAACAACTAGTGATACCATACCAGTGCATACCATGTTCCCCTGCTAACTCAGTCTCTGGCAAGGAGACTAGAATTGCATGCTTGGATTAGATTAATCAAGATCCACCCCCATCTTGGAGAACTGGGGTTACGGTCACCTTTCCTGGGCCACTCAGTAGGTGAACAAAAGAATAAAATCAGGTCTCTGCCAACAAGGAAGGAGGTGAGAAGGGAAGATGAATTGGCAAAAACGATTATTAGTGTCTGTGACACACCACAATCCACTCCTCATTGATAAGGTGGAGTGACAGATGCAGGACAGGGCCGCTCAAGGCCCAAGAGTTGGATCATTAGTGTACCCTGGAACATAGCAAGGGTCACAGAGGCCCAGGGTAACCACTGTCTCAGTCTACCTGTATCAGGGGTTTCCCAAGATGTGGGACTTTCCGTGCTAAAGCCGACAAAGCCTGGGACTGGTTGGTCACCCTATGGCAAGGGCCACTGGTCCAAGATCTGCATGATGTTACTTAAGCAGAGTTAGAAAGGACCAGAGAGGTCGAGTGTCTTGACCAAGATCACACTGCTAATTCATTCATTCTTTTTCTTCAGTTAGTCACACGTTCAATGTCAATTACGTTTTACAATTCTGTGATTGTTTTTCTCACAATTCGATGGTTAAGGCTCTGTCTAGGATTGAGGAATCCAATTCACCCGACGATTTCAATTCAACAGAAAGAACTGAGGTCAGGAATACCAAGGCCGCTCTGAAACATGAAAGAACATCAAATTAAACTAAAGCAGCTGTAGCATCGCTTCTCTCCTTTTTCCCTTCGGTAATTTGGTTTGCAGGTTGCATTTATATATAAAAATCAGGCTTCAGATTTCAGGATAAGCCCAGGAAAAACAAGAACTAGGAAAGATTGTTTCTTGTTTGCCTTTACAGCGATCCTCTATAATCAAAGCACTTCCGAACCCTCCACCCCATCAAAAAAAAAAAAAAAAAAATGCTTGTGTCTGCATTTTTCCCCTCAGACAGAATGTTAACTTTCTTCTCTTTGTTTTGACACTTTCACTTCCTTTGTTGCAAGGTGAAGCAGGCACCAGATTCAGGGTGCACAAGGCTCTCTCTGCAGTGTTTCATTTCACTCAAGCCTCCAAGAAGGACCCGTATTAAGAGTTTCTCTTTAACATGATTGGTCTGCTCTATCCAGCGTTGTTGAGGTGAGTGAATCCTCTAATGAATTCTTGATGTCACATTGGCCATAAAAATATGTAATATGGTTTAGCTTGTGATTTATGAATCAGTAAATTGCTTTCTGCCACTGCCACTTCAAGACGTGATAAACTAGCCATCTCTTCTGCCAGTTCAGTCTCCACCCAGGAGTGTTCTGGTCACATTGCCTCCTCTCTGATGAGGCCTTAAATTACTCAGCAGAGACTGAGGCAGGCTTCAAAGGATGAGGTTTCTATGCTTTTCCTGCCTTCAAGCCAACAGCACCGCTTCGTAGGCCCCGTCCCATCTCCTCGTGATTTTCTAACTCCATACTTGCTTTCACTTACTTATCAGAGAAACACAAGTTTTCTGGAATCAAAGACATCTCTATTCCCTCTAGGTAGTTTAAATTTTAGATGTTTCCTTTTTAATAAGGTCCTTCAGAAATGCATCTGTTGGTAGGTGATACTAATCAAGTTCCTGGTTTATTTGGAAGCAGGCAGCTTTCTCTGAGTACAAGGTTGAGTTCTGCTGACGATACAGAAGGGCCTGCAATGTACTTGCTATCCTCAAAATTGTAATCTAATTAAGAGACAAGAGTAGCATTCATTCATACATGCATTCAGGACACAACAATTGAGTGCCTACTGTATACTGGGTATTTGGGAAACCATTCAAGGGGTTTCCAAGCTCTGAGCTCTCCCCTCAGAGCAGGGGTTGGGGATGGAGTTATGACAAAAGGGTCACAAATCCACAGATACCACAAGCATTGCCTGCACATTTTCATTCTCTTCTTATCCATGCCTTTATTTGACAAATATCTACTGAGTGCTCATATACATGCCTGGTGGAATGACTCAGATATGTCTGTGTATTTTCCAAAAGCATTTGGATGCAGTTGTAATCGATTAAATATAAACCCATTTAAAGGGTTTTCTGAATTTGTAATATCCTTTTGTCATTGAGTATTTTCTCAGTCAGTGGCTGCCAGAAGTTCATTATTATCATGGAACTGCACAGAAAGAGTTAACATTTAAAAAATGTTTCCTTATACCAAAAAAGGTGGGTACTTCTGAAAGAGAAGGCTAACACAGGGTACATAGTAATACTAGGTGTGGGGTTTGTTGGAGATCAGCCAAGAGTCTACAGGCAAAAAAACAGGGAGATGTGGGGAGAAGCAGAGAAGACATCAATCCTCTGTTTAAGCAACCCTGAACCATGTCAGTGTATGGCCTGAAAAGGACAGTACTCTAAATAATGTATATAAAGTCCTTTTAAAATGATTTAATGACATACCAAATTATTTTATATAATTAGTATATATTACACATAACTAATAAATAAACCCAGAACATCCAAATCTTTGCCTCACTGAACAATCCTGATTATTTAGCTCCATTTCTACAGTTTAAGTTTTTCAAAAGCAAAATATAATTCTCTATGCTCATGGTTCTTATACTTTTCCAAGTGCTTTCCCTACATATTGTTTGATGGAACATCATCAAGTCTGTGAAATGTGGACAGGACAGAAATCATTATTCTCATTCCTTTGTTTTTCCTTCCAGTTTTACTGAGATATAACTGACATGTAGCACTGTATGAGTTTACACTGTACAGCATGATGATTTGACTCACATACATCATGAAATGATTATCACAATAAGTTTAGTGAACATCCATCTTCTCATTCAGATGCCACGTTAAAGAAATAGAAAAAAACGTTTCTCCTTGTGATGAGATCTTTGAGGGTCTACTCTCTTAACAACTTTCATACCTAATGTACAGCAGTGTTGACCGTATTTATCATGTTGTATGTTACATCCCTAGGACTCATTTATCTTCTCACTGGAAGTTTGCAGCTTTTGACTGTCTTCATCCAGTTCCCCCTCCCCACCCCACTTCCCACCTTTAGTAACCACAAACCTAATCTCTTTTTCTATGAGTTTTCTTGTTTGTTTGTTTTTGAAGTTTAACTGACCTACAGCACTATGTTAGTTCCTATTGTACAACATAGTGATTCGATATTTCTATACATTTCAAAATGATCACCATAATTAGTCTAGTTACCATCTGTCACCATACAAGGATGTAACATAATTATTGACCATATTCCTTGCACTGTACACATTATCCCCATTTCACAGATGAAGTTAGAGTGTTTAAGAATAGGCAATGAGTTATGTAGACACAAAATGGGCAAGGGTTAGCTAGGTAAAATGTCAGGAAAATAGATTACGAGTAAACTTAAAATGATCATGGGACAGGGACTTCCCTGGTGGCTCAGTGGTTGAGAATCCTCCTGCCAATGCAGGGGACACGGGTTCGAGCCCTGGTCCGGGAAGATCTCACATGCCCCAGTACAACTAAGACCGTGCGCCACAACTACTGAGCCTGAACTCTAGAGCCCGCTAGCCACAGCTACTAAGCTCGTGTGCCACAACTACTGAAGCCTGCGTGCCTAGAACCCGAGCTCTGCAACAAGAGAAGGCATAGCGGTGAGAAGCCTGCACACTGCAATGAAGAGTAGCCCCGCCTCGCCGCAACTAGAGAAAGCCCGTGTGCAGCAACGAAGACCAAATGCAGCCATAAATAAATAAATAAATAACAGACAAAAAAATGATCTCAGGACATGTAATCCAGAATATGGGAAGGAGGGGGCAAACTAAAATCTCATTCTTCTACTGGTCATCATCCGAGTTCTAACTAAGAATGCCACGCTCTGGGCTTCCCTGGTGGCGCAGTGGTTGAGAGTCCGCCTGCCGATGCAGAGGACACGGGTTCGTGCCCCGGTCCGGGAAGATCCCACATGCCGCGGAGGGGCTGGGCCCGTGAGCCATGGCTGCTGAGCCTGCGCGTCCGGAGCCTGTGCTCCTCAACGGGAGAGGCCACAGCAGTGAGAGGCCCGCGTACCGCAAAAAAAATTGCCACGCTCACTTTAAATGCCAATCTCTTAAAATTAAAGTAGAGACACTTTAAGAGGATGTAGAAAAAAAGGAACAAAAAATATTTTTGAAAAAATGGGGAAAAAATCTAGAAAAGAAAGCCCAAGAAGCAGAGTGATATACGACAGGAAAAATCAAGGGCAACTGAGTGAGATTCCAGCTGGTTGAATGGGATTCAATCAGTTTGTCATTTCTGTTAATTGTACTTTCAGGGAACCATAATTCATGTGGCCTTAAAAAAAATCCTGAAGATTAAACTATATTGGGTCTCATTTTAGGCAATGCGTATTTAAGTGAAAGGCAGCACTGTCAAAAGAATGGGTTTAGTTTTGAATTTTGCTTTCAGCTCACAGTAGCCAGCCGGCAGTTACTTAATACTTAATCCCTCTGAACTTCAATTTTTTTCATCTCTCAATGAGTGTGATGATAATACTTCAATTGCATAGCTGTTTCAAGGATTCGAGATGTTGTATGCAAAGCACCTAGTAGTGTACCCAGTACACAGCAAAAACTCAAGCAGGGGGAGGTGGTGTGTCGGCTGGTGGTGCTGCCTTAAATTAATATGAGTTCTCATGGCCTGAGTACTAGACTCTGAGTAAAGACCTGGGTTTGGGTCCTGACTCTTTCACTTAGTAATTGTAAGATGAAATATTGTTCAAGGAATTTAGTTTTATTCATCCTGAATCTCTTCACTTATAAATATTTAAGTTCTTTTTTTTCTTTTTAATATTTATTTATTTATTTGGCTGCGCCGGGTTTTAGTTGCAGCACGCAGGATCTAGTTCCCTGACCAGGGATCGAACCCAGGCCCTCTGCATTGGGAGCACACAGCCTTAACCACTGGACCACCGGGGAAGTCCCTCTTATAAAAATGAGTATAATTTCTCTTCTTATTTTTAGTTTGAGGTTCAAATGAAATGATACATGTGAAATAGTTTTTAAATATAAATGTCATATAAAAATAGAATTTCATTGCTATCAAGTCTTCGAAAACTCATCATCTAGATTAAAACAGACTGTCACTGTATGTATAACAAAGTTATCACCATAAAATAGGAATACAGGTAGAATTCTACCTATGTTTTTAGGAGTCCGAATAACAATGACAACCAAAAAAAAAAAAAAAGAAAACGCTCAAATCACAAGAAATTTTTATTAGCATAAAGGGAAATTTCTCAGTTTTAAGGATAAGCAAACATTTGAACAGGCGTACATAGGTCACCATGGACTGTCCACCCCTAGGGTGGCATCACAAAGGATGAACAGCCATCTGTCCTGGGTAATTTATCAGAGAATCAGAGTCCTAAAGCTCAAGAGAGACCAGAGATAATTCAGCCCACCCTCATTTGACTGAAGAGGAAACTGAGACCCAGTGAAGTGAAGTTACTCAATCAACAGGACATCACTGAGGGGCCCGAGGGCGTGAGCCTGCCACCTGCCTCTGCCCTTAGCTTCTGCTCAGTGTCTTCCAGGACTACACTGTGGCTTCTGTTCAGATGCCTACCCCACTGGCTTTAAAATCTCCGCATCTGGTAAATGGGAAGGACCGGGAAGCAAATTTCAAGCTGTCTCCTAAGCTAGAGGAGAAAATCGCCCTAGGATGTCCCCGTGTAGGGCATTGAGGGGCTGGAAATCAACATCTTGAAGTTCCTCCCATCCGTATGCATTCATGATATCATCCAGGAAACATTTAAACAACATAGATGGAACAAAATATCTTGCCAGGTGGTAGCTTGTGATATATACAGACAGCCCCTGACTCACAAAGAAAGACTACAGAGATCCCATACATACAAACAGCTGCTGCCACCCGCCTGGTCCTCACCACCTTGCAGCTGCCACGGGCTGTGTGAAAAAATTAAAAAAGAAAGAAAGGGGATAGAAAAAAACTTGGACCACTTGCAGATTCGGCACATTCAGAGGCAGAGGAAGGGAAGAAGCTGTGGAAACAGGAACCACGTAAGGGAATGGACTCTCAGGATAAATTTTCAGCCATGGGTGATCTAGCAGCAGTCCCTGCTCCCTTTGCCCTGAAAAAATCTCCTCCCGGGAATGACTGTCCTCTCCCATCCATGCTGTCAGAAATTTTATCAATGTAGCATTTTGCCTCAAGGCCTTTTTGGAAGAAGGAAGGCAGGTAATAAATAATAATTCATTTACCATTAAATTCTCTTTCAAGAATCACTTGCCTTTATAACAGTTAATAATAAAAGTATCTACCTCATGGGATTGCTGCAAAGATAAAGTCAATCAAGTCCTTAGCACTGTGACATAACACTAAATGTTTTTAAAGTATTAGCTCTCAGGAATTCCCTGGCGGTCCAGTGATTAGGACTCCACACTTTCACTGCGGAGGGCGCTGGTTCAATCCCTGGTTAGGGAACTAAGATTCCCATAAGCCGCCTGGCACGGCCAAAAAAAACCAAAAGAACAACAACAAAAAACCCACGGACTTCCCTGGTGGCACAACGGTTAAGAATCTGCCTGCCAATGCAGGGGACACAGGTTGGTGCCCTGGTCCGGGAAGATCCCACGTGCCGAGGAGCAACTAATCCCATGCGCCACAACTACTGAGCCTGTGCTCTAGAGCCCGTGCTCCGCAACAAGAGAAGCCACAGCAATGAGAAGCCTGCACACGGCAATGAAGAGTAGCCCCCACTCGCCGCAACTAGAGAAGGCCCGCACTCAGCAACGAAGACCCAACGCGCCAAAAATAAATAAATAAATAAATTCTTTAAAAATGTTTAAAAACAAAAAACAAGGTACTAGCTCTCTTTATAACTACAGTTATTCCCATTTTGCAGATGAGACAACTGAGCCTTAGAGAAGTTAAATTACTTTCCCTAGGCCACAGCTTAGAAGTAGAATCAGTATTCAAACCTAGATCTGCCTCCAAATCCTACAATTTTAACTACTGTGCTATAAACTGTCACGTGCTTAGCACTGGGGGTGGGGGTGAGGTGGCGGTGGAGGGATATTAGAGGCTATCATTCACAGATTAGCAATAATTGAGTTAATTCTTGCTAATCTGTGAATTTCCTCCTGAACATCAACTGTGCTCTCCTGCATTCAGGAAACAGGAATTTTGATCGGCAAGGGGGTCAAGTAGGTTATTTGGGGAAAGAACAGGGAAGACTTGGGCAAGGGACCACAGCTTGATATTGAGTAGGAAGCCTGGAGACAGTGATGACCATAGATGGGAGATATAGAAAAAAAGAGCAGTTTGTGGGGAGTCAAAGATGAACTATGACCCATGTGAAATTTCATCTAGGTCTGACCCAGGAAAGAGAAAGATTTCTATCTCCGCCTCCACCTCTCACCCCACCCACGGCTACGCATAACTTATTAGTACTCTTGGTAGACTAGGAGAAAGGTTAAATAAACTCATGTGGGCTGGTTGGAAACACAAGGCTTCCACTCCCATTTGTAATGCATTTCTTTAGGGAAATGTGTGCTGAGTTCCAAACAAATGACTCGTAATTTAATACAACACGTGTACACTTCGGGTCTTCGTGGGCTGGGCGCTGTGCTGGGTGCTGGGAATACCAAAGGAAATACAAGGCAAGGCCCCTGGCTTTGAGTAGCCTGGAGCCCTGTAGGGGAGAGACGTGTAAGCAACTAAGGGACAACGTGCTGAGTGTAATCGGAGAGGTGTGTACAAAGCGCCTTGGAGCACAGAGCAAGGCGATGGCGAAATTGCTTTTAAATCAACTTTTAGAATCCAACCCCTCTGCAAGTTGGGAACTGCATGCAATGCATTAGAAGTTATGGGAAGGACGCTCTTACATTTCATTCTGAATGAACTCTTTCTTCAACAGAACTGTTGCCTGCTGTTTTCCTGGCAAGTGGTGGTATCAATACCTGTTGTTTTGTTTTGTTTTTCCTAAGAGGTTAGAAAGGGGGGTGGGGGGGGGGTTGCATGGACTCTGAACTCAGACTGCTCTGTTTTAAATCTGACTTTCACTTACCAGCGATATGACCTTGACTTTACCTCTCTCAGTCTCAGTTTCCTTATCTGTAAAATGGGGCCAATAAAAACACTCTCTTTATAGAGTTCCTGGGAGGACTAATGAGCTAGTACGTGCAAAATGCATGTCCCAGAATGGAGTAAACGTCTCACTAAATCTGCCTATTGTTAACTGGGTGATAGATAGGAATTTCTGGCTTCAAATAACTTCATGAAGTTATTCAAGAACTGTGTTTCTGAGTTTTAAATGATACACAGATGAGCATTTTAAATTTTTAATAGCATATGTTTATCTTCATATGTTAAGGGGGAAATATATATAGCACATCAAATCCTACATTTAAAGATATTCTTTCTTAGGATGAATTAAAAATTTTAGAAAGTATATTAAGTTAAAGAAAACTATTTAGTAAGTAATAGCCAATTGTTACATCGTCTCTTCCAAAATAAAAATAACAAGCTGACTGTGATCCTTAAGTAGAGACTAGAGATAGAGGTTTCTTTTTGCACTGGGCATGGCTTGAATTAATTTTATTTTTCTTAACTTTAAATAATATATGTTAAAGTGTTGTCTAAATTTTAAAAGGAGGGATGGGGAAAATGTGGCAGAGATTAGGACCTCTCTTCGTGTGTTTTTCCACCGTAATGAAATTCAAAACTTTCATCTGGGACTCTGGGTAAAGGCAGCCTTTTCTAGTGCCCAAACTGAAGAGAAAGCACATCTGAATAGTAGAAAGAATGCCTTCTGCATGCCCACACTTTCTTGGCCCCGATTTCAATCCTGGTGGAGAAATTCCCTGAAGCCGACGACAGCTGAGCTCCTCGCCCGGAATTCGGATGATCAGAAAAGGAAAATGACACCCTGAGGTTCTGGGGGGCACTGGAGCAGCCTGTGATGCACACAAAGGCCAGAGTGTGACCTGCCACCTGTCCATCTCCACCCCACGAGCCGGGGGAGCTGAAGTCAGAGGGGATTCGAGTTTGGGGGAGGAGCCACAGAAAGGAGCAGAAGGATGGGCCACTGTCAGCTCTATCCCGGGTTTCCCCCGAGTCACAGTAAGGCCCCTGGGGTACCCAGTCCCCTTTACCCCTTCTTTGTAAAAATCACCTCCAGGAAAGTCCCCCTGTCTAACACAACAGCTGGCCTTTGAAGCCTATGAATGGTCATGCCTAGCTGGGGTTTCCCTGGGGTCAGCATCCCCATCTGGGCGCCTCATGGCCCCAAGGTGTCACCTCTTCTGACAGGCTTGCAGACAGCAAGCAGTGTGTTAAAGGCACACAGGACCAAGGGACACTATTTGCTAGAGATTTAGCTCATGCCAGCCTTCATGTCTTCTCTCTTCTCTTACTCTTCCCGTGGAGATGTCCCCCTCTAACTGAGCATCCTCACCTTTCTTCCACCAACCTGGTCACAGAGTCTTTATTTCCCCTACCATGAAAATGGGAAGCAACTAATCATGCAGCCCTCCCTGGGAGAGGAGGGTACAGAGGAAGGCGTACTCACTGAGCCATGGTCAGGGGCTTTCAGATAAATCCCTCTATTTCGGCCACAAGAATAGGGTTGTCAGGTACAATGCAGGACACCCAGTTAATTGGAAGGTCAGATAATAAACAAACAATTTTTTAGCAATTAGTATGTCCTGTGCAATACTTAGGACATACTAATAATACTAAGAAAATATTTGTTGTTTGTCTGACGTTCCAATTTAAGTGGATGTCTATATTTTCATTTGCTAAATTTAGCAACCCTACTCAAAAACAACCCCATGAGGCTGGCATTATTCTTCTTATTTTAAATGTGGGGAAAATAAACTTTCGAGAGACTAAGCAACTTGCCCAAAGCCACAGTGCTTGCAAGGTGACAAGAGTAGAGATGAGATTTCAACCCAGACCCATAAATTTCAGGACGCTTGCTGGTTCCACACCACGCAGGGACCCAGGCCTTAAACGAAAGGGATAGATGGGACACTAATGGAGGAAACTGAGGCTTCTCTAAGGAGTCTGAGGGATTCTCGGATGCCTGGCTCAAAATGTAGACAATCAATCACTCCATAAACAGTGGGTGGATATAATGAACTGAATTATTGCCATGCTTGGTAGCTAAAAGACTTGGCTCCTTTCCTAAAAATCCTCCTGAGACTTGTTCCTGAGTCCCCTTCAACATTACCCTTTAGCGCCTGGAGGGAGCACTTCACCCCATGTGCACAGGCAGTGGTAGATGAGGTCATGGGACACAGCTCCAAGAGAAGCTTTGAGTCGTGTTACATCCATTTCACACATGGAGGAAACCCACAGGCCTGAAGGAATTGCCTGGCCCGAGGAATAAACCAGTCCCTTCTTGGCCGGACAACCTTGAAAGCTCAGTGTGTGCAGTCCAGTAGCCTTGCTTGAACCAAGCTGCCTCACCCGAACTTGAAAATATCTGTCTGCATGTCCCTCAGGGTTGTTTTAAGGAAGCAGAGGCTGTGGGGATCAGAAGAGGGAAGGGGGATCCTGCTAGACCTCTTTCTCACCCAAAGATGAGACTGATCAGCCAATTCAAAGTTCCTTCAGCCTCATTTCTTTCTTAAATTAGTAAAGCTCTATGAATCTGCAGACAGGAATCCAGACAGAATGCATGTAGCTCATAGATGCCCACAAACCTCCGGGTCGCCAGGGAAATTGCTGTGGCTCTGCACACAGGGGCACGTCTCACCCTCCTCATCTTAAACCCCAGCCTTTTCTTCCAGATCCTCACTGGAGGAACCTTAGGAGGACAGAGGGTAGTAAAGGCCAAAAAAAAAATGGTATTGAAAGAGAACTTGGACCCAAATCTGCAGCCACCAGGGAAGTTGACTACCTTATAATCATTTTATTTTCTGACAATCAAAGCAATAAATGCTCATCATGGAAACATTTGAAGATGCTGAAAAGGATAAAAAAACAATAAAAACTACCCATAATTCCATCATGCAGAGCTATAACCTGTCCTAAAATTATGGTGTATTTCCTAAGGATCTCTGTCCATATAATAAATGTAATTGGTCTCATACTTCATATATGACTTTATTTCCACTTTTTTTAACCTGACAAATCATAGACACTTCTCTCAGCATTGTTAAAGACTCTCCAAAGAATCTTTGTAACTTTTGATGAATTCTTAATGGACGCATTGAAAATGGCCATAGGTAATTTAATTATTCTCTTCTTGCTAAGCATTTAGAGTGTTTCTAGTGTTGTCCCTAATAGAAATAGCATAGCAGTCAACAACTTCACATACTTTTTTTTTTTAATTTTTATTGGAGTATAGTTAATTTACAATGTTGTGTTAGTTTCTGGTGTACAGCAAAGCAATTCAGTTATATAGATATATGTATATATATATTCTTTTTCAGATTCTTTTCCATTATAGGTTATTATACGATATTGAGTATAGTTCCCTGTTCTAGACAGTAGGTCCCTGTTGGTTTCACATACATTTTTATCAGACTCTTTGCACCTGTTCCCTCTTGTCTAGAATCTACTGTAAAATGGCATCTGATCTGACCCACAGATATGTGTCTTTTCATGTTTTCTGCTTTACCATGCTCTACAAAGAGCACTATGTCTTCCAGAGGCCCCACCAGATGAACTCGTTGGAGAACCACTGTGGTCAATTACAGAATAAGAATGACCTGGTCCCTTGTCAAATGAAAGGGGTTCCTACACAGCAGGGAGGCTCAGCTCTCCCCACCCCCACCTCCCTTAAACTCAGGCCATGGTTTACAAGAGAGAGACAGGGAGACAGAAAGGGAGCAAGAGACAGACAGAGGAAGAGACAGAGAGAGAGGGAAAGAATCCCAAGGACAATTTTCAGACAAACTACCACACGATGTAATTCCACCAGGAACATGACTATAAAAGTCCTCAGAACTGTGCCACTTGGTGTTTTTACAGAACCGTTGCTTGCTGATTCAGTTAATGATAATGTTGGGTTCCAAATTTCCTCTAAAAGGGAGTCTTAAGTGTTCTCAACTTGGACAGGGCTGGCTTAAAAATAAACAAATAAGTTATATAAGTCCAAATGTTGGAGGATCAGGTTTTGGAAGTCAAGACTCTGGTGTAGGATTAAAGGGGCCCGCCTCACATCTTGTGGTTGGGCCTCACGTGCAGCCTGCAGGGTGGAGCAGCAAGGAAGCATTCCAGCTGTCCCCGAAATCCAGCTTCTAATTTGAGCACCAACACCCACAGGAACTCATGCAGAATGCACCCTATGGCTCCTAAGAGACACTCACGGTGCTTAAAAGACAGTGAAGAGAAACAAAAAAGCAAGCACAACCACTGGTAGATGATGACAAACTTCTTTTCCTTTACTCTCTTCCAATGTTAGATGTCTTGAAAGGCTTCTTTGTGCTATTTAGGAGCTGTCATCTTCCGCTTGAGAGTTGGCTGCTTATGGGTGGGAAGTGAAGTGGTTACTATGTATTGCCTTTTGAAAGTTCTTAAGGCTCCTCCTGGAAGAAAGATGTCAGATTCCCCAAAGTTACCAATGTGGATGGAGCCCCGCTTTGAGTCCAGCTATGGGAGCCACTGCAAGGGACAAAAGAAGCCCAATGCTCTGATGGGGTCCAGAATCCTCCTTGCACTCCTAGAGTGATGTGAATATGTGAGATGTCACAACTGAGTTCATTCATTCACATATTTATGTCACATAATTATTAAGAGCTAAGTAAGTGGGAGGCACTAAGAGTCTAAGGGTTAAAAGATAAAGTAGAATAGGCCCTACCCGCAAATTTCTTATTCTAGTTGAAGAGAATAAATGTGTTCACAAGTAGCCAAAAAATGCTACATACCCATTACCAGTAATGATGGAGACCAGGGATCTATGTGGGCCAGGAATACAATGTAAAAGGACTACTCAGTTCTAGCCAGTAACTTGCTTCCTGGAGCCCAGTCCCAGTATGGCTGGAACTTCAGATTTTCCAGAGCAGGAGAATGTGACTTTTCTGGAAAATATCCTGACTTTTTTAAAGTTGGCTATATTTTTTAAACTATGCAAACTAAACAAAATGTATCTATAAGCTAGATCAGGACAAGCCACCAAGGTGAATCTCTGATGCAGCCTACATGTGCTAATATGGACATATACCTACCTTTATTGAAAAAAGCACTTTATACAAGTAATACATTTAATATGATCACATTTTTTGTTTTAAAACCATGCATTTACACATAGAGAAAAGATGGAAGGTGATATATTAAATGTTAAGAGTAGATATTCTGGATGACAAGATTATAAGTGATTTTTCCCTTTGTTTTTCTGTTTTTAGTGAAATTTTTGCAGTGAGCATGCATGATTTCAATAATTGGAATTTCAACAAAATTAAAAAAATTTTAGATTTTTTGAAGCACTTTTAGATTAGTACAGATAAAATATTATGAAAGCTTTAAACAATTAAATAAGAATAAGAATTAATGAAAAATATTAAGAATAATAAAACCTGTGTAATAAGGCAATAAATTATGTACATTGGACATTTACAATGCTGCAGGAGGAGGGATACTCACAATGGGCTTTACAGGCATTATCTTATTCTTCACAACTTCTATGTAATGGTACTATTGGTGTTCCCATGCACAGGGGAAAGGATGAGGCTTAGAGAGGTTAAGTAACTTGCCCAAGGTCACAAAGCA
Organism: Mesoplodon mirus; assembly: GCF_964341445.2. Taxonomy (NCBI): domain Eukaryota; kingdom Metazoa; phylum Chordata; class Mammalia; order Artiodactyla; family Ziphiidae; genus Mesoplodon; species Mesoplodon mirus. The sequence goes on from NC_138977.1 coordinate 176,490,433, forward strand.
TCAGTAGCAGAGGGAGAGTTCAAAACCCAGGTCATCTGCCTCCAGAGGCTGTGTTCACCTAACCTTAAGTAAGAGATCCCTAGAAGCAAAGTGAATGAGGAAGGCCAGGAAGATAGTGGTATTTGGTCTGGGTCTTGAAGACCCAGAAATAGTTCAACCCCTAGGTGTAGAAAGGAAACAAAATCACCAAAAAAGAAGAGATGATACCAGGGTGTAAAAAGCTTTTAGTCCTAATCAAGTGAGTTTAGTAGGCTAGAGACAGTCAGGACAGTCCTAAGTATTATACTAAATGCTGGGCTAAGGAATTAGACCTTATTTATAGTCAGTGGGATCCACTAATATTTCTAGTACAGGAATAAGACAGGTGCCATGCTAGGGCTGCCATTAACAGAATTGCACAGACTGGGTGGTTTACACAACAGAAATTAAATTTCTCACAGTTCTGGAGGCTGAAGTCCAAGATCAAGGTGTCAGCAGGTTTGGTTTCTCCTGAGGCCGCTCACCTTGGTTTGCAGGTGGCCACCTTCCCACTGTGTCCTCATATGATCTTTCCTCTGGTGTCTCACCTGTGTCCTGTTCTTACAAGGACATCAGTCAGATTGGATTAGAGCCCACCCTAACATTTAAACTCATTTAAACTTATTTCCTCTGTAAAGGCCCTGTCTCCAAACAAAGTCACATTCTGAGGCACCGGAGGTTGGAACTTCAACTCATGAATTTGGTGGGTTGGGGGGGGGTGGTGGTGGCGGCGGTGGGGACCCAATTCAGCCCATAACAAATGGTGTTGCAGAAAAAAGCACTGGACTTTGAGAGTCAGAAGCCCTGAGTCTGAATGCTGCCAACACCACTTACTAGGCGTGGGACCTTAGACAACACATTAAAGCACTTTGCCCCTCCTTCATAAAAAAAAGCAGCTGATGTAGCTTATCTACACTACAGGGTTTTGGTAAGGTTCAAATGAAATAGTTAATGTATTTTTCATGTTTTCCACTGCCCATTTTAAACATTTAGGGCCCCTACTGCAACACAAATGCGTTTACATTTGAATTTTAATCTGTAATTCTGAATTAATGAACATTTGTTGAATATCTATAATGTGGAACATGCTGGAATGGATGTGTTTCCCAGATCTCATTTAATTCTCAAAACTCCACTGGTCTGCAAACAGACCACCTCCTAATACAATCACCCTGAGGGTTAGGATGTACCATATGAATTGGAGCGGGGTGGGGCACAGGGGGGCTACATATTCAGACCATAGCAATGATGTCATCTATTTTCCCCCCATTTTCTTCAGAACATAAGCAGCCCAACATAAGCAATAACCATCTCTGCCCTGGAACCCTAAAAACTTATCAGTGGAAAATGTGTTATTAATTGTTGCTGATTCCTCTCCTGATTTTCCTGCAGCTCTAACTCCATGTGGCCAATACAATATCAGCATAAGGACATATCCACAGTCAAAATAGCCATCGGGGGCCTCCCTGGTGGCGCAGTGGTTGAGAGTCCGCCTGCCGATGCAGGGGATACGGGTTCGTGCCCCGGTCTGGGAGGATCCCATATGCCGCGGAGCGGCTGGGCCTGTGAGCCATGGCCGCTGGGCCTGCGCATCCGGAGCCTGTGCTCCGCAACGGGAGAGGCCACAACAGTGAGAGGCCCGCATACCGCAAAAAAAAAAAAAAAAAAAAAAAAATAGCCATCGGAAATTTTTAAAGTATATTTTTAACCTCCGATTTGCATCTTTCAAAATGAAATTAAAGAGGATCCAATTCCTAACCCCCCGGCAACTCTGATAATTCCTAAATTCTCCCAAACCCAATGCTGCTGCTTCCATGCTTTTCTTTATACCCTTAGACCACAAAGATGATCTTCTCTTCCGACACTTCTCCTCAGTCTCCCAATTTTTTTTATTATTTAATTCCTTTTTACAGGACAGTGGACAGGGAAGAATGAAGGCACAGGGTCATATTAATAATCATCTGTCCCGTCACACACAGATGTCCCTACAGCACTGTATATAGAGCCTGACCCTGGCATAGCTCTTTTTAAAGCAAAGCTAATTTTTCACTTCAGTTCTATCTCCTGATGTTCCCAACAACTCAGACAACTAGAAGGCAATTTAATCTTTGCAGGGAAAAAAATAAATGAGGTTTTGGGAAATTTTTCTAACAGATTTAAGGCTGGTAGGTGGTGGTAGGCACTGGCTGATCCTGGCATCTTTCTTACCAGGACTCATAGCCCGTGATGCTTTATCCCCATAACAAGCTGGAGTGGGGATTGGCTCCCAGCTCTGCAGCAGTGCCCTATATAATATTAAGGATATTAAAATGTCCCAGAGTTGCCCCAAAGTAATTTTTGCTTGCTGGGTATCTATTGGTAATAGATACCAATCTATCTCCAAATGCAGGACTTTTTTTTTTAAGATAGTTATATTGTCTGGGGGAGAGGAGGGATTGGTTTTTTTCAGGAGAGGGTTGTATTTTTAAAGCGGTTTTCCTCTTGCAAAGTGGCAAACTTCCTAAGGTGTTTTTCACCCTCAAAGTTCTGGCAATCTTTTTTGACCCCTCTGCCTATGTTAAGTGGCAAGCCCAACGGAAGTCATTTGGAAGGCGGGGGCAGATGGCAGAAAAGGGATTTCTCCCCTCAACTGCTCTGCCAGGGTAATTTGTTTTCCTCACTGATGTAAAGGAAACTGTAAGAGGGCTTTGCCCACTCCAAACCTCTGAAACTGGAGTTATGAGGTCATATGGAGGAGGCCAGGAAAAATAGTTTGGGGGGATGGTTTGATACTTTCTGAGACCTTTTACTAGTGACCTGCAATACTAATTACCCAGTCTTTCTGTCTGAATAAGACATTTATATGATGATTCACAGTGTGGAAGCCAGCGTCAGTGAACAGGCCATTGAAATTCAACTCTGTTGCATCTCAAAACTGGATTCTTTGGATCCTCACAGGCAAATCGAGCGTACCTGTAATCCAGACAAGTGTTGGGTATAGAAAAAAGAGCATGAAGTACCAGGCATGTTGGGGAGAAAGGAGTCTGATGGTAGTCCACCCTGGGTACAGAGAATAGAATCATTTCTTTCTGCTCCCTTAAAAAAAATCAATATATAAGAAGTCCTGGGCTTCCCTGGTGATTCAGTGATTGAGAGTCCGCCTGCCAATGCAGGGGACACGGGTTCGTGCCCCGGTCTGGGAAGATCCCACATGCCGCAGAGTGGCTGAGACATGGCCGCTGAGCCTGCGCGTCCGGAGCCTGTGCTCCGCAGCGGGAGAGGCCACAACAGTAAGAGGCTCGCGTACCACACACACACACACAAAAAGTCCTGGCTCCACCATTCACTGGCTGTGTGACCTTTAGCAAGTTATTTAATCTCTCTGTGCTTCAGTTTCCTCATCAATAATATGGGGATAATCACAATACCTACCTGATAGGGTTTTTACAAGGCTGAAATGAGTTAAGCAATTAGAATAGTGCCTGGTACATAGCGAGTACTATCTGTGTTTCATAAATACACTTGGAGAAAATTGTCGTATTTAACCAAATCAAGTGAAGTAATCTGAAGGGCGATGCTGGCTGACTGTGCCCTGCAGATCTGACCCTCTCTTTCCTGCTGAATGAGCCTGAGTGGGACACACTGAGGTCAGGGCTGGACAGCCCTTAAAAAGCAAACCAAGAAGTGGGACACATGGGTCCAAGCGTGGCCATTTGCTTTCACAGACCTGCTAACGTCCACTCAGAAACTGTCAGCAGACTTCAAATTTTTTCACTCTAATACTCCCAAAAAATGAATTTTGAAAACTACACCTCTGCACACATTCTTAACTTAACTAATTTTAGTTTATCATTTCAGTTTAAGATTAAATGATTGCCAAAAATCCCTATAGTATATTATAAAAATGGATGTCTGAAAAGAAAATAGTTGTATCACTATGTTAAACGAATCCCTTGGAGTTATCACCCCAGCAATATCCTAGCAATTTGCTGTGCTATCACCCATTTAAAAAGGCACAAACAAGCTTTTCTTTCACACTCAGAAATCCTACATTGTTCTTTTACCTCCTTGAACTGCTATTTCTATTTCTCTTCCTTCTCAGAATTTTATCTTAATGTATTTTTATAAGTTATGTTGTGCATCTACAACACATATATGAATATTTTTTCCTCTAACCACCAAGCTCTCAAAAAAATTTTTAATCCTTCCAGATTTAAGCGTTACAAGTTATTAGTAGTATACAATTGATTAAAACATCAATAGATGTTAACTTTTGGTATACAATTATAATATTAAAAGTAATTTTTAATGCATCTCAGTGAGATGGGTGGAGATATTTTCCCCCACTAGCTCATATATTCAGGAATGATGACTACTTACAATTAGAGAGAGACCGAGTTTAGAATCATTTCTATTCCTGTTTTTCTGTTTCATAGGTGTGACCACTGAGAACTTTTATTCACATAAAAAAGGAGATGGGAAGGGAAGGAAGTCTTCCCAAAGCACTAACATTCAACTCTTTGAACTCCCTCTGAATTGCACACCCAAAACACAGTATAATAATTCTTAAGCATCTATCACTTTGATTAGGTCCTCCTTCAATTTCGTTGAAAGTAAATAATTGGAAACCATCTGACTTGAGAAAGGATTTATTATTCAGTCACTAATGTCTCATCCTGTGTTGTATACCAAAAAGGGCAAGACTTTTAAATTACTATTATTTTACCTGTTATCCTTTCCCTCAGAGGTACTTTGTTAAATTTGTCTCAGTAAGAGTTGAGAAAAGCAAAATATTTCCATACATCTTTTAGAATAGAACCACTTTAATGCTTTTATCTTGCTGTGTGCCTGAGATAAAATTTTGTCAAAATCTTCGAGCTTCAGATTTGGCTCATTCAACTGATGAAAAATGTTCCATCATAAAGCCTAATTGTCAAACCAATCAGCCACATTAGATGTATTTCTTGTCTTTAAAAGTGTGACTTTATTTTTCAACTGAACTGTGTTAATTTTCATTTTAGAGAATATTATAAAAACTACTGAGAAATAAATTATGGAATGCATCATATAAAATAGATTCCTAAACAGCAGCCAAGTTTACATTGATGTAGATTAGATATACTTAATTTTACAACAAGTGTAAAACAGGATAATAATGCTGTTTCTCATTACTTTATTTGCAATAAAATGACATACTATTTTGCTAAAATTATGTTATTTATGGAGCCAGAAATATGATAGAAGGTATAATATCCTTTCCTGAAGCAGTGTGAATGTGTACATCTGACTCTGATGTGTGGTTTGGGGAATAATTAAATAATAATTATGTTTAAAAATCAGAAGTAATTTCATTAATTTAATTAGCCCTCATGCTCAAACTTTTCTGTTTAAGTTATTTAATAGGAAAACTATACGTATCTGTATACTACTAAAACTAATCAGGTCAGCATGTATCACAATCCTAAGTATTCATATGAGGTAGGAAATTCATATATGATTTTATAAAATCAGTTCTATCTACCTCATGGTATAGCACACACTGTATCTGAAAAAACACAACCTAAAATTTCTATCTGCAGGTTTTATGCAATATATCATAGAAATCTTAGTAGTTCCAGAAAATATTCCAGTTACATCTATTAAGAGTTAGCCTCATTAACTGGCCTGGACTGCTCAACTGTTGTCAGGCACTTTCTTTTCTGGCTAATGACAAGTCCTAAGGATGAGAAATCAGACTTTTCTTAAACACACGAATTCTCCCAACACACACACACACACACACACACACACACACAGATGTTGACAATAATAATTAAATTCAACCACAGTAAAAAAAAAAAAAAGGATTATAGAATACCCATCCATCGACCTAATGAAACTTAAAAGCTTTTGCACAGCAAAGGAAACCATAAACAAGACCAAAAGACAACCCTCAGAATGGGAGAAAATATTTGCAAATGAAGCAACTGACAAAGGATTAATCTCCAAAATTTATAAGCAGCTCATGCAGCTCAATAACAAAAAAACAAACAACCCAATCCAAAAATGGGCAGAAGACCTAAATAGACATTTCTCCACAGAAGATATACAGACTGCCAACAAACACATGAAAGGATGCTCAACATCTTTACTCATTAGAGAAATGCAAATCAAAACTACAATGAGATATCATCTCACACCAGTCAGAATGGCCATCATCAAAAAATCTAGAAACAATAAATGCTGGAGAGGGTGTGGAAAAAAGGGAACACTCTTGCACTGCTGGTGGGAATGTGAATTGGTACAGCCGCTATGGAGAACGGTATGGAGGTTCCTTAAAAAACTACAAATAGAACTACCATATGACCCAGCAATCCCACTACTGGGCATATACCCTGAGAAAACCATAATTCAAAAAGAGACATGTACCAAAATGTTCATAGCAGCCCTATTTACAATAGCCCGGAGATGGAAACAACCTAAGTGTCCATCATCGGATGAATGGATAAAGAAGATGTGGCACATATATACAATGGAATATTACTCAGCCATAAAAAGAAATGAAATTGAGCTATTTGTAATGAGGTGGATGGACCTAGAGTCTGTCATACAGAGTGAAGTAAGTCAGAAAGAGAAAGACAAATACTGTATGCTAACACATATATATGGAATTTAAGAAAAAAAAATGTCATGAAGAACATAGGGGTAAGACAGGAATAAAGACACAGACCTACTAGAGAATGGACTTGAGGATATGGGGAGGGGGAAGGGTAAGCTGTGACAAAGTGAAAGAGCGGCATGGACATATATACACTACCAAACGTAAGGTAGATAGCTAGTGGGAAGCAGCCGCATAGCACAGGGAGATCAGCTCGGTGCTTTGGGACCGCCTGGAGGGGTGGGATAGGGAGGGTGGGAGGGAGATGCAAAAGGGAGGGGATATGGAAACATATGTATATGTATAACTGATTAAATTTGTTATAAGGCAAAAAATTTAAAAAAAATAAATAAATAAAATAAAATAAAATACATCATAGGAAAAAAAAAAAGAATACCCATCCATCAGATAGTAATGGCCACTATTTTAATGAGCACTAACTACGTGCCAGTCACTATTCAAAGTTATTGACATATACTAGCACTTAATTGGTCCTTACAACTACTTTGTGAGTTGGGTCTGATTAACACTCTCATTACCAGATGAGGAAATGGACACTCAGAGCCCACAGGACTGGCAGTTGGGGGAGGCAGCGTGCAAACTCAGGATGCCTGTCCCTAGAGCTCAGGTTATCCATCACACATGCTGCCTCTCTGGCACATGAGTCCATTTCTCATTACTTCCATTCCATAACTAACCACAGTGGTAGGCAGAATAACAGCTCCCCAAAGATGTCCATGCCCTAGGCTCCAGAAGCCATGAATAGATGGCAGAAGGGACTCTGCAGATGTGATTAAGTTAAGGTTCCTGAGATGACAAGAATACTCCAGATTATCCAGGTGGGCAAAACATCATCACAAGGGGCCTTACAAGTGAAAAGGAGAGGCAGAAGAGAGTCAGAGCAGATGTGACGGTGGAATCAGAAGTCAGAGTGATGTGGCTGCTGGCTTTGAAAATGGAGGAAAGGGCCATGAGCCAAGGAATGCAGGCACCCCCCAGAAACTGGAAAAGGCAAGAAAGCATTCTCCCCTAGAGCACTCAGAGAGGAGCACAGCCCTGCCAACATGTTGATTTTACCTACATGAGACCCAGCAGGCTTCTGAATTCTTGAACGGTAAAATTAAAACTTTGTGTTGGGCTTCCCTGGTGGTGCAGTGGTTGAGAGTCCACCTGCCGATGCAGGGGACGCAGGTTCGTGCCCGGGTCCGGGAAGATCCCACGTGCCGCAGAGCGGCTGGGCCTGTGAGCCATGGCCGCTGAGCCTGCGCGTCTGGAGCCTGTGCTCCACAATGGGAGAGGCCACAACAGTGAGAGGCCCGCGTACCGCAAAAAAAAAAAAAAAAAAAAAACAACAAAAAAAAAACTTTGTGTTGTTCTAAGCCTCTAAATTTGTGGTAAATTATAACGGTAGCAATAGGAGACTGATAAAATCACCAATGCACTATTAAAAGGCACTGATAAGAGGAGGGTGTGAACATTCAAAAACCATTTTATACAAGCTGATTGCAGCAACATGTTTGCTGCCCAGATAAAACCAGGAAATACATTTGAGCAGCTAAGAAGCAACAAACAGTTCTTGCTTCCGTATTGAAAATGAAGGTGCCCCTTATCTCAGTTTTGGAATAAGTGAAGATTATCCACGGAGATGCTTTCTCATTTTTACTTTTACAAAATTGACTCTGGTAGTTCTTTGAAATTTTCCCCCTTTACTTTGTTTCAGTGTCAATTTTTCACTTGAAGTTTTTTTTAAACTTTCCCTTCCTGAGCATTTTTCCACTGGGTTTGAGCCCTAACTCTGCTATTTAAATCACTCCAGAACACTGGCATAATTATAATTGCTAGTACAATCAATCATGTAACTATTACCCTGTGTTCAAAGTAAGCACCTTTTTAGCTCTTACATAATTGTTATTTCTGCCGTCAGATGGTCCTCCTGGAGCTCGGCTCCACACAGCAGCCAGAGGGAGCTTTTTACTCCAGAAATCTGACAGTGTCATTCCTGTCCTCAAATTCTTTCCCTGATCCCTATAACGCTCAGAATGGAGAGCAGACTGCTAAGTCTGATACCCAGAGCCCCTTGTGATACATCCACCCCTCCCCGCCCCATTGCCCCACGACCTCACCTGGCATCTCTCTCCTACATTCTCCTGTGCTCCAGCCCTACCAAGCTGTTCAGTGCTCCGAAACCCGGCAGGTTCTCTCAAGCCTCTGTACCCTGCACCTTCTGTTTCCTTTTCCTATGTCAATAGTCGCTCCCTTTTCCATCGGACAAATCCTGTCCTCTCCTTCTCCAGCTCAATGATACCTCCAATTGTCCCCGCGTCACCTGCAAAGACACAGGTAGCAGCACTTGATAGACACACAGGTGTGGGTCCAGAACATCTTTCCTGCTTATTTTTTTTTTTTTAATTTTTATTTATTTATTTATGGCTGTGTTGGGTCTTCGTTTCTGTGCGAGGGCTTTCTCTACCTGCGGCAAGTGGGGTCCACTCCTCATCGCGGTGCGCTGGCCTCTCACCATCGCGGCCTCTCTTGTTGTGGAGCACAGGCTCCAGACGCGCAGGCTCAGTAATTGTGGCTCACGGGGCTAGTCGCTCCGCGGCATGCGGGATCTTCCCAGACCAGGGCTCGAACCCGTGTCCCCTGCATTGGCAGGCAGACTCTCAACCACTGCACCACCAGGGAAGCCCCTTTCCTGCTTATTTTTGAGCTGTGGTTTCCTATGTCATCTATCTCTAATTTCTTGGCTGCGTACTGACCTACTAAGCTGCTTTCTGGTTTTCTGAGCTTGGCCTTCCCCACTGGACAGCTGACACTATGATACTCACTCCCATGAACCAGCTACCATTTGCAGCCCCAGGTAAGAGGTGCTCCCAGAGGTTTCAGCCTCAGCTTATAACCATCCCCCACTATACACACAGACGCGCACACGCACGCACACACACACACACACACACGTTTACTCCAGATGAGGAAACACTAAGGGAGACTGATATAATGACAATAAATGATACTACTGAGCACATCCAGCATACCTGGCATTATGCTAAGCACTTTGTTTCTTTAATTAAAAAAAAATCACCTGTAAAGCAGGTACTATTTTGTCCCCATTGACAGATGAGGAAACTAAGTCCATTAACATGAAACGACTTATCCAAAGCCAGACAGCCTTTTGGTGATGGAGCTGCTAGGGCACATGACTTCAAAGAGCTCAGTCGATCAGTCGACCCCAGGACATTGTTTCTGATCCTTCTGGACTCCCAGCCACCACCACCACACTTCAGAATACTTCTCTGAGTAACCAAGGTTACCTTTGCACTTAGTCCACTGGATTCTAACTGTGTGGACCTATGTGTCTCCCTAAGAGACGGGAGCTCCTCAGAGTCGGGCGCATATCTTTCAAACTTGAGAACACAAAGGAAGCACAACAAAAGGCCTAGCGTTGCACTTCCTCCAAACCACATTTATGCATGCACCTACCAGGGAGCAAGGTACACTAAATTTCAGTCTCCTACTGACCCGCTCCATCCCGGTTCCTGTACAATTATCAGCTCTCTTTCTTTCTTTCTTTTTTTTAAATTTTTTTAACATCTTTATTGGAATATATTTGCTTTACAATGGTGTGTTAGTTTCTGCTTTATAACAAAGTGAATCAGCTATACATATACATATATCTCCATATCCCCTCCCTCTTGCGTCTTCCTCCCTCCCACCCTATCCCACCCCTCTACGTGGTCACAAAGCATGGAGCTGCTCTCCCTGCGCTATGCGGCTGCTTCCCACTAGCTATCTATTTTACATTTGGTAGTGTATATATGTCCGTGCCACTCTCTCACTTCGTCCCAGCTTACCTTTCCCCCTTCCAGTGTCCTCAAGTCCATTCTCTACATCTTCACCTTTATTCCTGTCCTGCCCCTAGGTTCTTCAGAACCATTTTTTTTTTTAGATTCCATACATATGTGTTAGCATATGGTATTTGTTTTTCTCTTTCTGACTTCACTCTGTATGACACACTCTAGGTCCATTCACCTCACTACAAATAACTCAATTTCGTTTCTTTTCATGGCTGAGTAATATTCCATTGTATATATGTGCCACATCTTCTTTATCTGTTCATCTGTCAATGGACATTTAGGTTGCTTCCATGTCCTGGCTATTGTAAATAGAGCTGCAGTGAACATTGTGGTACATGACTCTTTTTGAATTATGGTTTTCTCTGGGTATATGCCCCATAGTGGGATTGCTGGATCATATGGTAGGTCTATTTTTAGTTTTGTAAGGAACCTCCATACTGTTCTCCATAGTGGCTGTATCAATTTACATTCCCACCAACAGTGCAGGAGGGTTCCCTTTTCTCCACACCCTCTCCAGCATTTATTGTTTGTAGATTTTTTGATGATGGCCATTCTGACCGGTGTGAGGTGATACCTCACTGTACTTTTGATTTGCATTTCTCTAATGATTAGTGATGTTGAGCATCCTGTCATGTGTTTGTTGGCAGTCTGTATATCTTCTGTGGAGAAATGTCTATTTAGGTCTTCTGCCCATTTTTGGATTGGGTTGTTTGTTTTTTTGATATTGAGCTGCATGAGCTGCTTGTAAATTTTGGAGATTAATCCTTTGTCAGTTGCTTCATTTGCAAATATTTTCTCCCATTCTGAGGGTTGTCTTTTGGTCTTGTTTATGGTTTCCTTTGCTGTGCAAAAGCTTTTAAGTTTCATTAGGTCCCATTTGTTTCTTTTTGTTTTTAGTTCCATTTCTCTGGGAGGTGGTTCAAAAAGGATCTTGCTGTGATTTATGTCATAGAGTGTTCTGCCTATGTTTTCCTCTAAGAGTTTGATAGTGTCTGGCATTACATTTAGGTCTTTAATCCATTTTGAGTTTATTTTTATGTATGGTGTTAGGGAGTGTTCTAATTTCATTCTTTTACATGTAGCTGTCCAGTTTTCCCAGCACCACTTATTGAAGAGGCTGTCTTTTCGCCACTGCATATTCTTGCCTCATTTATCAAAGATAAGGTGACCATATGTGCATGGGTTTATCTCTGGGCTTTCTATCCTGTTCCATTGATCTATATTTCTGTTTTTGTGGCAGTACCATACTCTCTTGATTACTGTAGCTTTGTAGTATAGTCTGAAGTCTGGGAGCCTGATTCCTCCAGCTCTTTTCTTTCTCAAGATTGCTTTAGCTATTTGGAGTCTTTTGTGTTTCCATACAAATTGTGAAATTTTTTGTTCTAGTTCTGTGAAAAATGCCATTGGTAGTTTGATAGGGATTGCATTGAAGCTGTAGATGGCTTTGGGTAGTAGAGTCATATTCACAAGGTTGACTCTTCCAATACAAGAACATGGTACATCTCTCCATCTGTTTGTGTCATCTTTAATTTCTTTCATCAGTGTCTTATAGTTTTCTGCATACACGTCTTTTGTCTCCTTGGGTATATTCCTAGGTATTTTATTCTTTTTGTTGCAATGGTAAATGGGAGTGTTTCCTTAATTTCTCTTTCAGATTTTTCAACATTAGTGTATAAGAATGCAAGACCTTTCTGTGCATTAATTTTGTATCCTGCTACTTTACCAAATTCATTGACTAGCTCTAGTAGTTTTCTGGTAGCATCTTTAGGATTCTCTATGTGTAGTATCATGTCATCTGCAAACAGTGGCAGTTTTACTTCTTCTTTTCCCGATTTGGATTCTTTTTATTTCTTTTTCTTCTCTGATTCCTCGGCTAAAACTTCCAAAACTATGTTGAATAAGAGTGGTGAGAGTGGACAACCTTGTCCTGTTCCTGATCTTAGAGGAAATGGTTTCAGTTTTTCACCATTGAGAATGATGTTGGCTGTGGGTTTGTCATATATGGCCTTTATTATGTTGAGGTAAGTTCCCTCTATGCCTACTTTCTGGAGGGTTTTTATCATAAATGGGTGTTGAATTTTGTCGAAAATGAGCTCTTCCTGAACTGATTAACTGTCCTATCAGGTCAATATTGTAAGTCGCCTCAAAATCTCTTGGGACATAGAAGTGGGTTTTATTTATAAATGAATGCATGTGTAGGTGAGAGTTTAATGAAATCCCAGAAAAGTAAAGTTTTCAAGCTAAAAGAGTTCATGGAGGTCAGCTGGTTCTCTTCTCCCTTTCTGCAGGTGAAAGAAATAAGGTCTAACCAATCTTGAAACCTGGTCCCTTAATATGTTCTGTGTTTGGCCCACATTATTTTTTTAAGTTGAGTCAATATTTTTAAATTGTATGCTTACACACACACACAGACAGAAAGGGTTCTGTTGGTTCTAGTTCTGTTGAAGTACTGAAATATCTGGCAGCCTCTAGGTACATACCAAGAGAAATGAAAACATCTGTCTATAGAAAAACTTGTACATGAATGGTCATAGCAACGTTATTCATAAGAGCCCCAAAGTAGAAACAGTCCAAAATTCCATCAACTAATGGATGAATAAATGAAATGTGGTAGATCTACACAATGGAATATTATTCAGCAATAAAAAGGAATGAAGTAGTACTTATACAAGCTGCAATGTGGATGAACGTAGAAACATTATACCAAGTGAAAGAAGCAGGTCACGACAGACCCAATATTGTATGATTCTATTCATATGAAATGTCCAGAATAGGCATATCTATAGAGACAGAAAGTAGATTAGTAGCTTCGTAGGACTGGTGGAAAGTAGGAATGGGGAGTGGCTGCTAATGGGTATGGGGTTTCTTTTTAGAGTGGTGAAAATGTTCTAGGACTGAGTGTGGCAATGGTTGGCACAACTCTGTGAAAAAACTATACTAAAAAACAACCCACAGGGCTTCCCTGGTGGCGCAGTGGTTGAGAGTCCGTTTGCCGATGCAGGTGTCACGGGTTCATGCCCCGGTCTGGGAAGATCCCACATGCCGCAGAGCGGCTGGGTCCGTGAGCCATGGTCGCTGAGCCTGCGCGTCCAGAGCCTGTGCTCCACAACAGGAGAGGCCACACAGTGAGAGGCCCGCGTACCGCAAAAAAAAAAAAAAAACCCACAGAATTGTTTAAAATATATGTAGACATATATGCACGTGTTGATAGAGATATAGATCTATAGCAATAGTGGATTTTATTTGCTTGCTCTAAGTAACAGATGCCCCTTTAATGAATCATGATTCCTCCAGTTCTCCACAATCTCCACCTCTCCCCATCCCCAACTTCAATCTTGCCCAATTCCCTCAACGATGTTTTCTGCCTGGCCTGGGAATTTGAGTTTTCAGCTTCTGGTCAAGGCCATCATGGAATCTCCAAGTTGGAAAAGATGTCACCAGTCCGACCTCCCCACAAAACAGGACAAAAGGAGTCCTCGTTCACACCCCAGGTGTCCTCTTCTTGACTGTCACCCTCCATTTGAACTCTTTCAGTGACGAGCATTCACTACCTAGTAAGGCAACTCACTATTGTGGTTGCTATTGTCATGACCACTAATGACATTTATGACATGATTCAGAATTTACAAAATGCTTTATCTTGCTTGCTCACCATAACAAACCTGAGAATTACTTACTGTCATCCACATTTTACAGGTAAGCACATTGAGAAATTGGGGGACCTGTCCAAGGACATGGAATTTGAGCTCAGATTTTCTGACTTCAAATTCCATGCCTTTTTAGTATGAAATATTTCAAAATACATAAAAGTACTAAATCATACAGCAGACATGCAGGTACCCACCCCTGAGATTCTGCACTGGCGTCAGAGCTCCCCATCTCTCTCCACTCTGTCACTGATGTCACAGTGTTCTCTATCCTGTACAAGGATCTACTATCCTGGAGAGGACCAGATCACCCCACTGAGGTGTGTAGAATTAAGTACAATCTCTCTATCATGGAGAGCCCTTTTTCCTTCATTTTACATTAATGTTTATGGGGATTTCCTTGGTTCAAATTAATTGTTTGGAAGAGAAAGAGGATCCCAAGGGAAGAATGATATAGAAATATTTGATGAATGTTCTTATCTTAACATCTGCCATCAGTAACTGTCTCTCCCTCTCTCTGTTTTTCTAACAATTGGTAATCCTCCTTTCAAAAACTCCACGAAATTGACCCAATTGTTTTGCTACACTGCAGTACAGCTGCGTCAAATAAGTGGACTTAACCAAGGTGGGTATGGGCAAGGTTGTGGTGAAACCAATGGTTTGGATGTGCTGGAATCTATTAACAGTTGGGGAAACAGCATGATGGGGGGGCGAAGAATCAGGGGAACCTTTCCTGACTCCACCATCCATCAGCTGTCGCACATACAAGGGGTTGGCGACCCCGGGCCTCTTTTCCATCATCTGTAAAATGGAGACAGGAACGCAGGCTGGACCCCTTTTACTCCTGCCCCAGCCTGGTCTGGGTGTGCTCCACCAGCCAGCACAGTTAAGGAAGAATCACCCCATGCCTGGAAATTCAACTCATTAAGTGAGTTGAATGCAATCAGAGGGCTGAGGAGCCAGCTCAAGATGTCATTTGGCTCAAGAGATGATTGTCAGTGGTCCTAGCAACACACTCTACCGCCAAGAGCCGTTTCATTTTTCATTTGATCTCCGCGTTGATGCTCAAGCCACAGATTTCCTGGGCCCGCAGCCTCCGAGGAAATGGAAGCCAAACAGCAGATGATTCATATTTCCTCTGACGTAGCAACAGAGAAACTACCTGGTGCAGAAATTGCTACCAACCTTTCAAAGCCCTGGTCTGAGCTGCTCCCTCCACTTCCTCGGCTGATGGGTCCAGAGGCTGCCTGGCTTTAACTGGTTTCTCTCCAAAGAGAGAGAGAGAGAGAGAGAAAGATGAGAGGGGAAGAGAGAGGAGTTAACATTTATTAAGTGCCCATCATGAGCCAGGTCTGGCCCCATCAGCCACCTTACATATACAGTCTCATGTAATTGCACTCATACTGTGAGGCAGACATTAGATGCTCCCTGCTATACTGTACATTTACTTATTCATTGTCTGTTTCCCTCACTAAATAATAAGCTCCAGGAAGGCAAAGACTTTATTTGGTTCATGGCTATATGTCCATTTTCAAAAACTAGGACCTAATAACATATAATAATTATAGGTAACACTTATACCAGATACTGTTCTAAGTGCTTTCACACAACTGAAGCAAATAGTAATAATAATAATAATAGTAATAACTACCACTTATCTTGTGCCAGACACTTCTATTTTCCTACATTAACTCAATTATTTCTCATAACAACCCTGTGATGGAAAAACTACTCTCTCCACTTTCCAGATGATGAAACTGCCTGTTTCCCTACAGCTAAAGAGCTATGGAACTGGAAATACATAAATACATAAATAAATAAATAAATAAATAAATAAATAAATAAAAATTTTAAATTAAAAACAAAAAGAGCTATGGAACCAGGATTCAAATCCAGGCCACCAGCCTTTGATTTCAACCATGATGCTATTCTGCCTCTCTCCTGATGGATATTCAATAAATATTTGTTGAATGAATGATCATACGCATTTTACAGATGCATAAACTCAGCCTCTTACTAAAGTCCCACAGCTTGTAGGACCAGTTAGGTTTCAAACCGAGAACTGTCTGATCACAAACTACTACAACCATAGCCTGTAAAATTCTTTTAAAAAAATTATGGTAAAATATACATAACATAAAATTGCATTGTATTGTAAGCATTTTTAAGTTATGGTTCTGTGGCATTAAGTATATTCACATTGTAGTGTGACCATCATCACCAGCCATCTCCAGAACTTTTGCATCTTCCCCAACTGAAACTCTGTACCCATTAAGCACAAACTTCCCTTTCCTATAAAATTCTTCACAAGGGAGGAATTCGGCCAGGGTTAGATGCTGGACTGGGAAATCAGCTGTGTGGAATGATTAGAGAGGAACAGAAAAGAATTCCTACCCTTGAAATTTGCTTTCCTGTTAGTAATTATAAATTTGAACATTCTACCACTAAGGAGTCATTCGTTCTTGCAGTTTTTAAAGATTTTGAGGCCATGGGCTTCCCTGGTGGTGCAGTGGTTAAGAGTCCGCCTGCCGATGCAGGGGACACGGTTTCGTGCCCCGGTCCGGGAAGGTCCCACATGCCGCGGAGCGGCTGGGCCCGTGAGCCATGGTCGCTGAGCCTGCGCGTCCGGAGCCTGTGCTCCGCAACGGGAGAGGCCACAACAGTGAGAGGCCTGCGTACCGCAAAAAAAAAAAAAAAAAAGAGTAACTGTGGGAGCAGAACTATCAGGATTCAGCGATTGCAGGGAGATGGGGGGAGAGAGAGGTGTCACAAATGATGCCTGGGTTTCTAGTGTGGATAACTGAATGGGTTGTGGTTACATGCAGCCATTCACTGAGATAAAGGGGCTGGTTTGGGGGGGAAGTTAATCAGTTCCATTTTGGACAAGTTCAACTGAGAGTCTTGTGAAACACTCAAGGGAAGATGTCAAGGAGTACCGGGGAAAGGAACCAAGAGGTCTTGCTGGTGTGATTCACCCCTCCTGTGTACGCCAGGGTCAGACAGGGTGAGGAAGGATGCTAAAAGCACAGGTCAGCTGCTAACTAACAGGTACCCACTAACACACACACACACACACACACACGTGCACACACTCCCTATATATGTACATGTATATATAATATACACACAATCAGAATGGAACACCAGACAGTGTTGCTGTGAGACAATTCATCTAGGTCAGTTGAAGGTCTAGAGTGAATCTTCAGGGGATTAGGAGGCAGGATGCAGAAAATCCCTGGAATGAGCTCTATAGTTCCAATCTGCTGCTGTTTATACATTTCTTTCTTTCTTTTTTTTTTTTTTTGCGGTACGCGGGCCTCTCACTGTTGCAGCCTCTCCCGTTGCGGAGCACAGGCTTCGGACGCGCAGGCTCAGCGGCCATGGCTCACGGGCCCAGCCGCTCCGTGGCATGTGGGATCTTCCCGGACCGGGGCACGAACCCGTGTCCCCTGCACCGGCAGGCGGACTCTCAACCACTGCACCACCAGGGAAGCCCTATACATTTCTTGATCACAGATACTTTATTTCTGCATCAGCAACTCTGGCACAGGTTTGAACCATTCAAAAACCCAGCAAGTGGTTTCTCTTTGGGGTGATGAAAATGTTCTGGAATCAGATAGTGGTGATGATCACACAACCTTGGGAACATACTAAAAACCACTGAAATGTACAAATGTTATATGAATGATATCTCAATAAAAAGAATTCTTCATATTAAAACAAACAAACAAACACAAATCCTGGCCAGTATCATTCAGTCACAGAGACCGTGCTCTTTTCTTTTGTAAGTGTCTCTGGTTGGACCAGTGCCCTGTGATTTATTCTTTCAATGACTGAGGGCGGTGCTAGCCACCCTCCAGTAGCCTTTCCACCTCAAGTCCTGATGGTTCTCATTTCCCCTCCTCCGCCTCAAGGACAGAGCCTGGAGATGTGGCAGTAGGTGCATTTGCTATTGAGGAACTTAAAACATTGTAAGGAAAGTAGGGTGTTGAATGAAGTTAGTAAAGCCCTTAGAAATATATTTTTACATTCAAAGCTATGAAACAAGATTTCAAATGAAGAAGATATTATTGACATTTTACTCAACTTATCTCTGTAGCTATTTTTAGGTGCTGTACTTAATGCTTTACAGACGTACTTGAATCATCATAGCAACTCCTTGAAATAGGTAGTATGGGGACTTCCCTGGCGGTCCAGTGGTTAGGACTCCGCGCTTCCAGTGCCGGGGACACAGGTTCAATCCCTGGTTGGGGAATTAAGATCCTGCATGCTGCATGGCATGGCCAAAAAAAGTAAAATAAAATAAAATAAAATAGTTAAAAATAAAGTTAAATTAAAAGAAAAAGGTAGTATATCATACCATGAGGAAACTGAGGCATAGACAAATGACTAGCTTCACCGAGCTCCACAGCTAATGGCAGAGTTCAGATTTGAACCCAGGCAATGGATTCCAGTGCCCTTTGTACTGTTTCCTCTCATATGATAGGTGCCCAGAAATCACTTCATTCTCCTCATCTTCGGGTCTCAGCTTAGACCTCATCTCAGAAGGCTCCTTAACCCCTTGATTAAGTGCCCCTCCTCTACGGCTCTCTAGTGCCTGTATTTCTCCACTTGCATTATTGATCACCCTAGGCCGTAATTGCCTATTTCAGCTGTACCAATTGTAAGTGGTGTGAGGGCAGGAATCACATCCACCTTGTTCTCTGATGATCTATCCCCAGGGCCTGGCATATGGATGGTTTTCCAAAGTGAAATTGAATGAGTGAATGAATTCCATTTACCATCTTTTACTCTTAAGAGACTTTTCAGGATCTCCCTACTCTGTAATTTCCAGAAACTTTGGAAATTCATTTTTATTTGTTATGGATAATGCACATAATGTAAAGCTCCCCTCCCCCAATGGGTTCTCTTTCCAAATGTTCGATGCTTTTTATATTTTGTAACTCAGACTTGTTGACAATTTTTTGCCTCTGGGGTCTGTCCTCCTGGTTTTAATTGTGATCCCAAACTTGTGGTGTAATTGGGATGTTGGCGGTGGAAAAAGGATGGTGTAATTTTACTTAGCTGGGTGACACAGCTGAGTAGGTATTTCTTAATTCCCTCTCTGGTACTCAAGGTTAAAGAGCTTTAGCTCTGTTATGAGAGCTTTGTGCCAAAAAAACATGTCATGGACCTCCCATTACAGGTGCCTCCATCCCCCTCCCCAAGAGGGCATCAGTGTGACTCCAAGGACCACGTGAGCTTTGCCCTCATTTTCCATGTACTACTCCCACAACTTCCTTGCAAAAACCTCCACCCTTCCCTGCCTTTACCTCTGCCTCACATTTCCACCCCCAACAGGCATGACTCACAATTCATGGTCTCTGGGAACAAAATGGACATTGAAGTAAATCTCAAAGCAACAGGTGTAGATGGTTCTGTGACACCCTGGAGTACAAAAAAATGCCACATTTCTTTAATGTTCTCAACCCAATTAAACCTTTATCACGCCCTGCATTCAAAAGGATCAAGAGTTGCCAAATCCCAGAAATCTTCCATGATTTATCCTTGCCCCCTACACCACACAAGAAACTCGTGGCTTACTCAGAACAGCAATTGAGGGAAGGTCCCTGGTCCCCCATCCATCTTTTCAATGACACCCAGGAGCTGGTAGTACAAACTGTCATGGTGATTTTTTCAGTCTTCATCTTACAGCACTTGACATGGTTTATTTCTGTCTTTCCCCTTCTCTGGCAGTGACTTTGTTGGTTCCTCCTCCTCACCTCTAACTCTAAAATTGGGGTACCATCTTCAGACTCCTTCTGTCTCTTCACTCCTTGCCTAAATGAGTTCCTCTAGCCCTGTGGTTCTAAATATCATCATTCTGCACTGATCATTTCCAAAGTGACCTTCAACTCCAACTGGTCCCATCAACTCTAGACCCCTATAGCTGACTGCCTACCTGACATCTCCACTTAGTGGCCAGTGGCCAAATTTAACATGGCCAAAACCTGATCACCCCCTCCCCGGCAGTTCAGCTCCATCCTCATTTTTTCCTACCTCAGTAAAGACAACTTCATCGTACTGTTTGCTCAGGCTAAAAACCTTGCAGTCATTCTTGACTCTCTCACCTCTAGATAGATAGATAGATAGATAGACAGATAGACTGATTCAATCCCATCAGCAAATGTGATTGTCATATAGTTTCTCACCGCCTCCACTTCTACCATCCTAGTCTAAGTCACCAGCATACTTTTGCCTGGATTATTGCCATAAAGTGTCTACCTGCTTCACACCCATCCTTATCCCCTAAATCTGCTCTTCACAGAGCAGCCAAAGTAATCTTTTAAAACAGCGGTCCCCAACCTTTTTGGCACCAGGGACTGGTTTCGTGGAAGACAATTTTTCCACAGACTGGGGGCGGGGGGTGGATGATGGTTTCGGGATGATTCAAGCTCATTACATTTACTGGGCACTTTATTTCTATTATTATTACATTGTAATATATAATGAAATAATTATACAACTCACCATAATGCAGAATCAGTGGGAGCCCTGAGCTTGTTTTCACTTGTCACTCACTGATAGGGTTTTTTGTTTTTTGGTTTTTTTTTGCGGTACGTGGGCCTCTCACTGTTGTGGCCTCTCCCGTTGCGGAGCACAGGCTCCGGACGCACAGGCTCAGCAGCCATGGCTCGCGGACCCAGCTGCTCTGCGGCATGTGGGATCTTCCCGGACCAAGGCACGAACCCGTGTCCCCTGCATCGGCAGGCGGACTCTCAACCACTGCGCCACCGGGGAAGCCCACTGATAGGGTTTTGATATGAGTCTACAAGCAATTGATTTATTATGGTCCCTGTGCAGTCAGACCTCTCTGCTAATGATAATCTGTACTTGCAGCCGCTCCCCAGCGCTAGCATCACCGCCTCAGCTCCCCCTCAGATCATCAGGCATTAGAGTCTCATAAGGAGTGTGCAACCTAGATCCCTCGCGTGCGCAGTTCACAGTAGGGTTCGCGCTCCTATAAGAATCTAATGCCACCGCTGATCTGACAGGAGGCGGAGTTTGGGGGGTAATGTGAGCCATGGGGAACGATGGGGAGCGGCAGATGAAGCTTTGCTCGCCTGCCCACCACTCACCTCCTGCTCTGCTACCCGGTTCCTAACAGGCCACATACCGGTACCGGTCCATGGCCCAGGGGTTGGGGACCCCTGCTTTAAAGTTAAAAGTCAGATTATATCACTTCTATCCTCAAAACTTTCCAGTAGTTTCTCATCACTATCAGAGGAAAATCCAAAGACTTTACAATGATCTGCAAGTTCTTACATGATGTGGTTCTCTCTGCTGGGAATACCTTTTCCCAAATACCCACCCAGCTCATTCCCTCACCTCCTTTATGTCTGTATTCAAATGCAACCTTCTAAATGGAGCCTTCCCTGACCAGCCTGTATATGCATCCCCTAGCCCTGTCTCTCTTTGTCCCCTTACCAGCTTTATTCTTCTTCATAGCCCTTAACATGATTTGTCATAGATGTATTTAGCTCTGAATTGTCTTCCTCCATCCTCTAAAATGGAAGCTCATTGAGAGAAGGGACTTTTGTCTGTTTTCTTCACCCCTCTGTGCTCCACTCTTGCACAGGATCTGGCTCAGACCAAAGGCTCAGTGTGTTGAGTTGAGTAAATGATTGGCCACTGCTGCGGCCACCTGTGGAACCCTTGCGAAGGGGATGGCTGCCAGCAGCTTCTCCCTCTCTGATCTTTGCCAAGGTCCCCACAATCACTGCCCTTCGTGCTCAGCCAGCCCTCAGAGCTTTCCAGACAGCCATCTTCAGGTAACCTTGTGCCTTAGGAGTTCAGCATTGGCACGGGGCATAGTTCTCTGCCCCTCCACAACTCCTCCCTGTCTTGCAGACTATAACTTCACCACCATCTTTCAAATACACACACAAACTGCTTACTTTTCTCCTGGAGAAAAGGAGAACCCTGAGAGGCAGTACATATCACATAATACTTAATAGACTTTGGAGACCAACTTCTTTTATCCAAATCCTGGTCACCTAATAGTTGTGTGGCTTGGGGCAAGTTTCTTAACCTCTCTGTGACTTACTTTCCTTATCTGCAAAATCGAGATAATAATGAGTCTCTCCCTTGTAAGTTTGTTGTACGGATTTAATTAGTTAACTCATGTTAAGTGCTTGGAGTCATGATACCTGTTCGCTACTATTTTTGTAAAATGTTGGTCCCTTTCGCAAGAGAGGTGAGCTATGGAGGAAGAGATGGGTTTTTTCTTCCTTAGGGATTCTTTTGGCAGAAGAGGGGGGTAGAGGGAGGGAGGGGGAGAGAGCCCCTGTTATGCAGGTGGAGTAAAATTTCACATCAAAGGAATTCATGATTGGAGAGAGGTGGGCTGTACAAATCTTAGAGCTTCCATCAGTTGCAGATGAGATAACGGTAGGATTGCTGTGAGGAATAAGTTCATTCCTTCATCAAATATTCACTAATGCTTGCCATGTGCCCAGGACAGTAAACACGAAATAACACAAAGTTCACATGACCAAGCACAATTTCAAGCTAGAAGTCCATGCTTAATGAGTGTCATCTATTACTCTTGATGTAAAGTCGTTTTAGCCTGGGAAGGGTGGGGGGGGTGCCTAAAATCAATAGTATTCATTAAATTATTTCCTAAATACATGCCCATTCTAACCTGTCAAGATTTCTGCACACAATCCTACTTCTTCCAGCGACCTGTCCTACCAGAAGTCGGCTCGGTCCAGGCCTGAGGACGCTGGAGAAGATGTCCCGGGCAGGCAGAGGGCTGCCTGATCCCTGTGGCCGAGGTGACTTTGAGAGCGCGCAGCCATCACTGGGGCTCCGCGGCACAATTCCCTGGGGACTCCTGCTTCCCGTCGCCGCCAGCGCACCGCCCTGGGGGCGGCTGTGGCCTCCTGGAGGGCGCACAAAGCATCCGGGGCTCCATCGAGATATGCAGGGCGCGGGGCCAGACAGGCAAGGAGCCCTGCGGGGAGCGCTCCCGGGCTGCGGCGAACGGTTTCCGCCCCGGTGTGTTTGCGGACCCGCGAGTCTGGCGAGGCCACACGAGGGGGGCTCGGAGAGGGGCTGCGGGAGACCTGCGCCCAGATCAGGCCCGCGGCTGTGTGTCCACGGGGGTCCTGTGGGAAGACGCTTCACCCTACGGGGAAGACGCTTTGATGTATTTTTCCTCTAAGGCACAGCCCGGGGTTATCTCTCCATCACAAGCATCGCTGACCGCGCGCCTGAGGTGTAGGTTGGAGTGAGGGAGGTGACATGCACCAGGGATGAGACCACTGAGGTTGACCTGTCGGTGATTGCTTCACGGTCCTCTTCTCTTCCCCGCTGTAGTTGAATAGGTCAATTCAGGTCAACCAGAGGAGGATTTCTTGCGCGTTACAGTCAGGAGCCAGAGGTTCTTCTGGTCCTGAGGCTGCCTCTCCTGCTGCGGGACCTCAGCCATGTTGTCGAACGTCACTGGGCCTCCATCCAGCTCCTTAAAATGACAGAACTGGGCAGGTGATCTCTAAGGATCCTTTCTAATCCTAAGAGTCAGTGATTTTTTTTCTTTTTTTTAATTTGGAAGAAATAGAAGACACAGTTCTTGCACTCAGGGAATACTGAATCTAGCTGAGCAAATTGTTCTCATGCCAGTGAAAGAAGCGATAATCTTTGAAGACAGGACATAAGGAAGGGTTTCCTGAGTGATCTGTTCAGTAAGGCTGTGAGAGTTCTGGAAATAATTCATAGGCTGGCCGGGTCCTTGGGGCAAGTATGTGCAGCTCCGCCATCGCCATCTGTGTGGTCACCCAATGTATTTATGAGTGAGGGCAACTGGTGGGGACCCTCATAGATGTGGCTTTGCAAAGAGGTAGCACAGTGGGGCAAAATGACCTGTGTGTTAGTCCAAGTTAGAAGTGCCATGGCTCCGCAAGGAGACAGCCCCAGAGGAAATCCCAGCACTGCTGCTAGCCGTGAGATGCCCAGCCTCAATCTTCTCATCTGGAAAATAGAGCTACTCTCATAAAATGGTTGTTACCACTCAATAAAATAAAGTGTGCAAAGTGCTTAGCCCAATGCGTGGTAGACAGTAAGGGCTCAATAAACATTCACGGTAGCCTTGTTTTATGATTGTTAGTCTATAGCCAGCACCACGTCCCTGAGTTGGGCTGAAAATAATCCCACCCGCCCTGCACTCATTTCAGCTGAGACATGGGTCAGAAAACTGTGAGAATCTGGCAAGTGCAGAGTTGGCCACCTTTCCAAGGGACATGCCAAGGTCCCGGCCTTGGTGCCAGGGGCCACGTGGCTGAAAGGAGATGTCTCTGGTAGCAGAGTTACATGGGGGTGGGGCTTAGGAGGACCAAGGGTGCCCATTGGCCACTAGGAGCACAAGGCGGGCTCAGCAAGCAGGTCCTCAAGAGGGGGCACGCAGCTGCTCTTGGCTCAGTCTTTCCCAGGCTGTGGCAGGCTTGCACTCATCTTTCACTAGGAGCAGGGACACGGTGGTAGCTCCAGCCTTGTGCCATTTTTCATTGCCAACTTTTAGTGTAAAGGACACTGCCCCATGCTCTTCACAGCGCAGAACCAGAGCAGACCACGCAGGGCAAAAGAGGCTGGTAGACTCAGGTGTGATATGCAGGACTCCTTTTTAACTTTTCTTATTGCTCCCCCTTTCACAGTCAGGCATCACTCTACTTATTACACTTAAAGTGAAAATACAGACCAAAGTTACAGAGAATAAAGATAAATAACCCAAACCAATCTGCTGAGTTGAGTAAAATCAATGTATGCGTCATTTCTTTATAAATATGTGCATAAGTAAACATGTGGCATAAAGTCTTATGCCCAAAATAAATTGATAATACAATAGTCTAAAATAAAACCCTAAAACCTTTACTACTTCCCTCCTTAAACATCCCAGCCACCACCACTCTCCCCCTCAACCCAAAATGGAAAGATTTAAGACATTCTAAAGTAGACAGCTCCATCGTGTCTGCAATATGATTATTTTCTTTCAAAGCAATGGTTTTCACTTACCAACACTGATTTATTTTTGTTTAGTTTGGGGTTTTTCCCTTCTCAGTGTGATGACTCTAAGTGAAAAATTTAGCAGTGAGAGAGAATGCGGCCATCCTCCGGGAATTCAGTTGCCCTAGGTTATCTTCTTTCTCCAAAAGTTGAGATTTCTTCCTCTGTCCCTCCCAGAAGCTCACCGTGGTGGCTGCTTTCTGAGAGTTTATGTGTAACTTCCTTCACTACTGAGGCCAGGCTCTAGGTTAACTTCTGGAAGTATCTTTGGAAACTAATGCTCAGGCAAACTCCAAGAAAAAGAGGCACATGGTGAGGAACTGACATAATTTTTTAACACCACAACCAGCATATTTCTGGAGGCAACTGCAGCCAAAAGGGGTTGCCAAGACCAATATTGATCTAGTTCTTCATCCAATCAACAAATGCCATTGTTTATAAGATATAATTTTTCTTGGTTAAAGTTCAAAGTTAAACTCCAAGGATTTTCAAATCTATAAAAATGAGAGGCTTTCATACCCTCAAAAAAAAAAAAAAATTCCTGGCCAGTTTTCCTCCTTCATGGGTTTTCACAGTCACTAAAAGAAAGATAGCCAAGAAAACATTTTTGGGTCTTTTTTTCTCTGAACTCTGGTAGCTTTTAAAAGGACGATAGTGCTAAATATCTACATAAAATCCCTTAAACCTTTGTGCCTCTCCTGAAAATCATGGCATGTAAGCTGCACAGGTGACTAAGGTTTGCTTTTCTGCTCCAGGGCTACCCACCTGCAGAATTCCATAAATCAATTCAGCTTTTTCCAGGTTTAGATTCAAGCAGCCTTCTCCCTTCCCACCCATCTTTTTTAATGTGGAAATGACAGAGTCTTTTCTAAGCCCCTTGGAGAAGGCAAAGGGCTCTGTGGCTCACGTCTGATTCTGAAATGGAAAACCTTAGCGAGTAAATGGTAAGCAGATGGTGCTTTAGAAACCAGTTCCTCATGGTTATTCTAGATCCAGACGAGTGTCCATTTCTGGGAGCTGGTGTCAACAACAAGCAGGTCAGCTTTAGGATGTGGAACTAGGGTGGGGTAATAGATAGATCTGTGAGATCTCAAGTTGGGCATCTTCTTCATCTGAAAAAAGAGTTTTAACAGAGGCTGTAACTTCCCCTCCATGCCTGCCTTCCCCCAAAGGACGCAGCAGAGAGGCTTGTACACACATACAGCTGAAAATTAGCTGACTGATGGACTGAGTGATTCCTTTGTGGATGCCTACAGGATACTGATTCCTTTCTATGGAGACGCCTCTTAGTTCACTTTTCTGGTTTGGAGAAACGTGAGCTGAGAACAGTGAACATCCATTCCTGCCACAAACGTGTATTGAGTGCCTATCACGTACCAGACTCTTGTCCAGACTGTTGGGGTCCAGCCAGGAATAAAACAGACAAGCAAGCCCTGCCCTCAGGGAGCTGATGCTCTAATGGGAGGGGAGCATGTAGATTATGAACAATGAACTAATCTTTTAGGGCAGACACTTTGAGTACATTTACATGATACTTTGACAAAACACAGGAAGAGGAAACAATTGAAAGCCAGCAAGCCATGACTCTGTGCTCTGGGACACAGCGATGGGATTCTGGAAACCATGACAGCACACCAAACACACCAAGCCATCACGAGGCCGAGAACCCAGGGGCTAATTTTGAGCACAGATATCTCCTACCAGCCCCAACAGCTCATATTTGTCCAGAACGTTCCAGTCTGCCAAGAGCTTTCACATATACTACTTACTATAGTCCTCACAATACCCCTGCAGGGTGGACAGAAATGATCATTCCCGTCCTATAGATGAGGAAACCCCAGTTTCAAGACCAAGAGTGACTTGCACAAGGCACGAAACCCACATAGCAGGGCTGGGCTTCAAGCTCAGAAGAATAATATCGATAATAATAAATATAATGCTTACTACATGCTCAGCACTGTTCTAAGTTCTTTATATGAGTTAACCCATTTTAATTCTTAAAACACCTCAATGAGATAAACGTGTGTATTTTCCCCATCTTACAGATGAGATCATTGAGGCACAGAGAGGTTGAATCATTTGCCTAAGGTCACACAGCTAAAAAGTGACAGAGGTTGGATTCAAACTCTGGTCATTCAAACTTAAGCAGCCTCCTCAAACGGTAGCTGCAACTCTGGGCCTAAGGGCACTATACTCTCTCAAGTGCAGAAAAGAAGGTTGGCCATTGACCAACTGACCAGTAATACATGAATAGCCACACACCAGAGATGTCATCATCTATTACAAAGCACAATAGTCTCTGTGTTAATAATATATTTCAAGAATGATTGTTATATTAAGTAAGAGGGAGAGAAACTCAAAGGATTTTTTTTTAATTGTCTGAAGATCCCTTTGCTGCAAGCCAAACATCCCAGTAGGATGAAGCTGGTTTATCTGTTACTGCTTTGAATTAACAGAGGACCATGATTTGCATGGTTTTTTTTGCTTATTTTAACCACCCTGTGATCTTCCTCTTCTCTGAACTCTTGCAGCACCCAATTTTTACAAGACAATATTACATGTAATTATACTTTGTACTCTTACATAATTATTCCATGTATGCCCATCCTGTCTCCCCAAACAATTTATAAGATACTCAGAGACTGAGATCTATACTGGATGCTTTCATTGTCCCTTCAGGATTAACCTAGGTACTCAATGTTTGCTGACTGCTTGAATGACTATCTTTAAGATGAATTCTAAGTTGCCTCTTCAGAAGTATTTGTGCTTGTTCCAAATGGTTGGCTAAAGGTATTTGTTTTTCTTTGTTTTCTTGCAGTTAAAATGGTAACTATTCACGTATAAAGACAGTGTGCTGGTAAATGTTTAGCAGTCAGCTCTCCAAGAAAAAAAAAGGCCTTGGTCTGTAACATTTCCCGTGATATAAATACTCTCACCGTGGCCTATTTCACGTTACCAGCATGATGTCAACTAGCTTGCAAAATCCCTGAATATTTAACAAGGGATTCTATGAAGCTGGTACAAGTGGCTCTCCCCGAAAATATGATCTTTGCTGGATACGGTGACTTTGGTTTTCCATCTCAACAAAGGCTTTTGGTTCGAATATGTGCTAATTTGAAATACCAGCCTTAGCAATGTAGCAATCACTCACCTAGTCATTCCAGAGTCAGGTTGTGGAAAAGGTTCTGTATTGAAATTGATGGACCTAAAAAATGAAAATCTGTCATCTTAAGCCAACCAAACAACCAAGCTCCATTCTGTCTCCTGCCTTCTTTCCTCCCTCCGTTCCTTCTTCCATCACTTCACCTCCCTAACTTCTCATGCCATTTTCATTTTGAGCGGTAGGTTTTGCTGTTGATTTAATGATGACGTTGGTGGGATAGGAAAACACTTTTGAGGCCAGTGATCTTGCCAACCTAAACCCATGTGATAACCGCTGTAGAACTTAAAACAACTGTTGGATTGGTTTTCCTTCTAGCCAATTTTCCAGAAACTCTTTCTTCTAATTCAGCTTTTTATTTCGGGTTCCTAAAGTGTTCTTAATGAGATATGTACTGGCCACAGTCATTTCAGAGGCAAAGAGATAACCCTCAAGACAGTTGGGAGAGTTTTACAGTTGGGAATGTTGTCTTCTCTGAATTTATAAAGGTTCTAACTGCCAGTTTTCTCCCCTCCTTCATTAGCCCACCCCCTCCTCCACTGGCCCACCCCCTCCTCTTTATTAAAGGTCTTGTTATGAGAATTTCTATTTGGCCTGTGAGTGGAGGGAGGGAGAGTTAGGCGTATCCACGTGGAGAAAGTGGCTCCGCGACAGCTTGGCTGATGGGCCTGTCCGGGTGCAGAGAGCAGCAGAATGTGATTACATTGCTTCACAATCATTCTCGTTGCATCAAAAAACATTGTTAATATCTTTTTCTTAAATACACGCTATATGACATTAACAGGTTTTTAAAGGAAAGTAAGAAAAATCCCTTTTATTTCAATTATCAGTAAGACTTTTGTTAAACTTATTGTGTCAACCCCATTTTTATTGGTGACACTGGTTCTCAAACCCTAAAGCAAGCTTGCATTCTCTTTCTTTTTTCTACATATGCCTGGTTCTTTTGTCAGTGTGCCAAAGGAAAGCCCAGTCGTGGGTGCTTTCAACCCAAGAGCTGCATGAAACCTTTCTCCACATGGTTTTGGATTATATGGGTTTTTTTCTCTCCAAGTTGACCATAAACTCCCTGTAAACAGTGGCAAAGTATTTTACTTTCTACCTAGAGCGCCTGTGCATTGCAGAGCACAGGTGTGTGCAATCCCATAATTTTCAGAGCTAAAAGGGTCTTTGGTGAGATCCTCTAACCTAAGCATTGTGACTTCAGTCCACAGAAGCAGTCTTACTTAAGGTGTCCATCAACTCTCTAAAGTTATATAAAAAGTATTGTATGCAGCAGCTGTCTGCAGATACACAGATATATGCATGTGCCTGTTGGCATTTTACTGGGGAGAAATGTTCATCAGATTCTCGAAAAGGTTAATGTCCTTAAACCTCCAAGGAATTAGGACGTATGACGGAGAGAGAAAGTGAGTCCCGGAAAGAATAGATATTTATACAGTGCATAATCATTTCACCTATACATTCATGAGGAAATTTTTTCTGAGATATATTTCACGTACTGTAGATTCACCCCTTTAAAGTGTACAATGCAGTGGTTTTTAGTATAAACAGAGTTGTGTGACTGTTCCCACTATATAATAAGGATTACTTATTGAGAACCTTTGTGCTAAGCACTGTTCTTAGTACAATGGATACAGCAGTGGGAACAAGATGAAGGACATCTCTACCCTCAAGAAACTTCTATTGGAGCAGACAATAAATAAGTAATCAAACAAGTGAACAATTCTGTTATGGGTTGAATTGTGTCCCCCCCCCCAAAAAAAAAAATTCATATGTTGAAGTCCTAACCCTCAGCATTTCAGAATGGGACTTTATTTGAAAATAGGGTTACTGCAGATGTAATTAGTTAAAATGAGATCATACTGGAATAGGGTGGGCCCCTTATCCCCTTTATAAAAAAGGGGAAATTTGGAAACAGATACATCCACAGAGAGAACACCATGTGAAGCTGAAGGCAGATATCAGGGTGATGGCGACAGAAGCCAAGGAACACCAACGATTGCCAGCAGACTACCAGAAGCTGGGGGAGGGGCAAGGAACAGATTCTCTTCCACTGTCCTCAGAAGGAACCAACCCTGCCAACATCTTGATCTCATCTAGGCACCCGGTATGTGGTACTCTGTTACATCAGCCCTCGCAAACGAATTTCATCGTTTAGCTTGTAGCCTGCCTATGGAGGAAATTATAAGGGTGCCATGGGATAGTTACAGAGGGGGGCTACTTTTTACTTTGTACAGTGGGTCGTACTGGAAGCCCTCTTTGAGAAGAAGGCTGGCGTGGGAAAATGAGGAGCTACTCTTATGAAAATCGTAAAAGAGCGTTCCCAACAGAGGATACAGAA
Source organism: Mesoplodon mirus (assembly GCF_964341445.2). Classification (NCBI taxonomy): domain Eukaryota; kingdom Metazoa; phylum Chordata; class Mammalia; order Artiodactyla; family Ziphiidae; genus Mesoplodon; species Mesoplodon mirus. The sequence goes on from NC_138977.1 coordinate 176,521,109, forward strand.
AATGCAAATGCCCTGAGGTAGGAAAGAGATTAGACTGTTGGAAGAACAGAAGGATGACGGGTGAGGCTGTGGCATGGTGGTCCGAGGTGAGAGCTGTACCAGATGAGAATGGAAAGGTAGGCGGGGGCTAGATCCACAGTGGCTCAGGAGGCCATGGTAGTAAGTTTGGATTTTTTCTAAATGCAATGAAAAGCAATTGAAAGATTTCAATTAGGGGATTGTGGAGATCAGATTTATGTTTGGAAAGGTGACTCTGGCTACTGGGTAGAGACTACAGGGTAAGAAAGCAAGCGAGCCTGCTGTGAATCCGTGGGGAGGCCGCTGTGGAAGTCCAGGAGTGAGAGGATGGTGCCTTGAACTAGAGGGGAGGTTTGGAGGAGGTGAGAGGCAGAGTACCAGGAGATGTGTTCTGAACACGGAGTTAACAGCTCTGGCTGGTGGAGGTGAGGGCAAGAGGGAAAAAAAGGTGTCGCTCAAGTCTGAGGCGTGCACAGCTAAGTGGAGGGTGGTGCCATTTACCAAGACAAGAGGCCTGAAAAGGTACAGATTTCAGGGGAAAAACCAAGAGTCTACTCAACTCATGTAAAGTTTGAAGAGACTCATAGCTACTCAAATATACTTGCTAATTAATTGAAATATGTTTCAAATAAACAACTACCTATTAAAAGTGAATGAAACTCATTTTGCCAAGAGAACATTTCTGAGATTTTGCAGCACCTCCTGAGGTAACAGGAGGCCCATTGGAGTGCTGCGTAAATAAGACTGCAAACCACACACTCCAGGGGCCCTCATCTAAGAGCAGAGTGACCCCTTGTATGGGAGGTATATCCGGAAATTGCTACCTGTTAGCACCTCTCAGCACATCTCCCCACCCCGACTCTCCCCAGACCCTCTCATCTCCCTGCCAGTCTCCTGGACTTAGTTCATTCAAGAAATTGTTTGGGGCCCTCGTGCTGGGCAGTGTGTTGAGTGTGAGTGGTACAGCTGGGTATGTGTTTCCTCAGACTGTCACAACAAATTACCACCAACTGGGTGGCTTAAAACAACAAAAATTCATTCTCTGATACTGGAGGCCAGAAGTCTGAAACCAACCAGCAAGGCTGCATTCCCTCCTAAGGCCCTAGGGGAGAGTCCTTCCTTGCTGCTTCCAGATTCTGGGGGCTCCAAGTGCTTCTTGCTTTGTGGCTGCATCACTCAGTCCCTGCCTCCATCTACACATGGCCTTCACTTCGTGGGTCTCCAATCTCCCTCTGCCTTTCTTTGATAAGGTCACTTATCATTGGATTTAAGTCCTACTCACATGATCCGAGACGATCTCATCTCCAGATCCTTAATTACATCTGCAAGGACCCTTTTTCCAAACAAGGTTAGAGTCACAGGCACTAGATGGACATACCTTGGGAGGGGGGTATGGTGGGGAGGGCATATCATTCAACCAACTATAAGCAATGAATGAGGACCTGCTCCACCCTCCCACAGGATATTAACTGAGACCTGAATGTGAACATGAACTAGCTGAGTGAAGGAGAGAGAGAAAGCATCCAGGCAGGGGACCTGGCAGGTTTGAAGACCTTGAAGAGAGAGCTTGGAGCATCTTGAGGACATGAACCAAGTTACAAATGGTGCGGGATGAGGTCAGAGAAGTTAGGCAGGGCCAGATCAGCCTGCTAAGCTCTGGGAAAATGTTTGGACTTGGAGGCAAAGGGGAACGGCTGAGATTTTAAGCAAAGGAGGGTCACAGCCAGGTGTGCATTTGAGGAAAATAAGTCTTGTGGCTCGTGGAGAATGGATGTGGGCTAGGAGAGAGGCAGAAGAATTTTAGGGTAGAAAGGGTAGGTCAGAACCACCAAATTTTACTGGACCCTGTCTCTCCCCACCGGAGCTTTGTTTAGTCACATTGAGGAAGGCAATATGTAAAGACCGTGCCTTATTGTGGCCCGGCAAAACCGTTTAAAAAGGGAGTCAACCTTTATAAATTAATTTTAAAGGCTTGAGGAAGACATTCTTAGGAGGACAAATGAAAGCTTATAATGGTGCTGAACTCACCATTTTCACCCTGAAAATATCCCTTCTTTTCCCATTCAGCTGTGCACTCTTGTGCCCTTGAAGAGCAATACTGGTGTAATTGGGAGCTTTTATAGCCTCTGCCTGGAACACGTGGATGTGTGGTTTGCTACAAGTACTTTCATGCTGGTATTTTTATGGCCTGAGATATTTTAGCCAGCATCCCAGTGCCAAGAGGACCCAAGCAGACCCCAGAAGCCCAATTATTGTCTCCAGGAATCTGAGTACCCTGTAACTCGAAAGGCTGTGAGAAGTAGCTGCCCCAGGATTCAGGGCTGTGCACCCTCCCTCCACTCAGAACCGTGCAGTGGGCCTCCTGACTTGAAAGGAGAGCATCCTTCCGCTCTTGGCAGCATCGCTTGCAATCAATGTAAAACCAGAAGTAGATGGAAAATTTGCCCAGTTGGAAAAAAACCAACAAAAATGCGAACCGGTGTCTGGTATTTTCACCCAATTCCTTCCACTCTGACACAAAACTTCTAAATTCCCCCCTAAGACCCAGCCTACTCTGTAGCTGGGGCTGTTCTCAAGGTCGACTTGGGTTTGCACGGTCCTTGTCTCATGATTGGCCCTGTCTGTCTCTACAGTCCTCCATGGGGACAAAGCCCAAGTCTCTGGATCTTTGTGGCTCCTACAGGTCTCACAAGTGCTGGGCACATAGACGTGCTCAGGAGATCCTCACGGAGGGGTAGACCTGTGCTCTTGGAAAGGGGGAAGAATAAAACCGAAGAGAACAGGGCATTTCCACCTTATTAAAGCACAGTAAGATCATCTTGGTGGAAGCAGTGTTGATTTACCACCAGGTCTGCGCAGGGAATGAGAAGACTCAGGTCCACTCAGGGTCTTTCTAGTTGTATGACCTTGAGCAAGCCCAGAGCCCTGTGCGGGACTCAGTTTCACCTTGGTTCCAGTGAGGAGTTGGGTTAGGAGACCCCAGGCAATGGTAATCCCACCCCACGGCATCCCCCCAGCTGTGGCCTGTGGCCACGGGCATCCATGGCCTCTCTGCTGCTGAGAGGGAAGGGAGTGCAGACAGCTTTTCAGTGACGTAACCGAGGCAACCAAGCAGACGGCTCTAATGACAGATGTGAAAGTCCATCCCAGAACCGTGGCTGCCTGAGAAAATTCCCCTTGAAGTATCCAGGCGGACCTGAGGGCAGAAATGTTTGGTTCTGCTCCCATCCAGTCCTCTCTCCCCGCAGAAGGATGCTCCATTTGAAAAGCACTGAGGTATAAGCACTCCTACCAGGGCGAGCTCGTGGGTTCAAACAGGGCCACCACTCTGGGACCCGACAGCCTACTGGTTCACAGGTGGCCCTCTGACCACGCTGCTGCTGTCTGTGCCAGGACTGCAAACCCCTGAGAGCGGGCCCTTGCCTTTGGTTTCTGCCACGGCCCCTCCCCTTCCCCACCGGGGTCTCCAGCCCCATCTCTGCACACAGCAGGCACTCAATACCACTTGTTGATTAACCCTAAAAATAAGCCCTGTCAGGATGCTAAGAGCCTGAAAGAGTATGACTGGTGTGGGGTGATGGGGGGAGGGCAGGAAGCTGCATGGAACTGCGTGGAGTCAGAGCTCTAACGAGAAACAGGCCTTAGCACCGAGGAGAAATGGATTAGCCTGCCTCTCCCCTCCAGCCTCTCTCCAGAGCCAGCCACCAGAGAGCTTCAGACCCGGCACTGAAGCCAAGGCCGGGCCGAGGCCCCTTTCAGGGCCAACCCTCAACCCCTAGATGCCAAGGATTTTTTAAAAATGGAAATGATACCATTAATGAAGTAAAAGAAAACCAAGTCAAGGACAAATAAGAATAGGATTATCTAATGAAGAAATTCAGGTTTGGGGGTCAGGCTGAGAGAGGGCTGGTTTTTAAGAAGACCCTCCGGGACTTGCCTGGAGGTCCAGCGGTTATGACTTCGCCTTCCAGTGCAGGGGTTGTGGGTTCGATCCCTGGTCGGGGAGCTAAGATCCCACACGCCTCGTGGCCAAAAAACCAAAACGTAAGACAAATTCAGTAAAGACTTTAAATATGGTCCACATCAAAAAAAAAAAAAAAAAAAAAAGAAGAAGGCCCTCCAGGTACCCTGATATATCACCAGATGAGAGTTTGCCCATTCAGCCTGCAAGATGATTGAGGCAAGCAAGATTACCCGGAGCAGATGATGTATGTGTTTTCTTGACCGCAGGCAGGGTGACTGTGACCAGAATCAGAGCAGAGCGCTTGGAAAATATGGATCAGGACGAAGACACTTTGTGAGTCAAGGAGTCTATGTTGGTACTGCCTGTGGTTGCTGGGGAGAGAGATAGGCAAGCCCGTGGGTGCTGGGTAGACTCACCAGAGTTCAAGTGCTGCTTCTGTAGCTGACTAGCGGCTCCTGGCCTTCATTTTTAACTTTCCCAGACTTTGGCTATAAAAGGGCTGTGGTGAGCCTCCAAAATCCCCAGGAATAAAAAGTGAGCATGTACTTTCGCAGAGCAGGTGCTACTCCACACATTTACACATCTGAATCCCTTTAACGCTCTGGAAAAACCCTATAAGGTAGGTAGGTGCTGCTATCATCCATATTCTGCAGACAAGGATGCAGAAGGCTAAGTAACTTGATGAAGGGCACACTGGCTGGTATCTGGCAGAGCCACAGTTTAAATCCAGGCACTGTGCTTCAGAGTTTGTGCTCTCAGCCACTACTTTACACTCTTTACGTGCTCCATAAATGATGCATGCAGGCCCAGATGAGTTGCAATAATATCTAATCGAATAACCAGAGGGTAGGCGTTTATATTCCACCTGCAAAGGTGTGCATTTTAAACTTGGAAAGATTCCACCTCATTGCCCCTCAAAAGGCTGTACCAATAGTCACTCTCAGTAATAGTGTTTGAGACCTAGGTTTCAAAGGCACTGAAATACATCTTCATATTGCTATAGGAACTTTTTAAAAAAATCAACCAATGTTTAGTAAGCTCTTACAATATTTAGTGAGTGTCCAGCCACTGTTGCAGACACTTAGGATAGATCAGTGAGCAAAAGAGACAAAAATTTCTGCCCTGACACAGCTTATATGCTGGTGGCTTTCAATTATTTTGTTGTGACACAGACCTTGAACTCCAGTCCCAGTATTTTCTGCCTCTCACTGGGTCCCACACATAAAGAATTCAGAACCGAAGGGTTCAGATTGAACAACCATTTTCTGAGCTCCAAAGGACCAGTCATCTGTTACGTCCTAGAGCCCCTGAGTGCTTCAGAGAGGAGGATTGCTGGTATAAACAGCCCCATCTTAGAGACGACAAACTAGAGGATCAAAAGGAGTTAAGGTGCTTATTCCAGATGCCCCAACTCCCACCCATGCTAAGCGCCAGAGCCAGGAGCTGAAGTCTCCTGGCCCCAGGTCCAGGGTTGATTTCACTGCACTACAGTAGTTACATCACTCTGAGGAAATTCATCTGGGGCCCAAACACATATTTTGGCCCTTAATCCTATAGCATCTACTGATTGTATCATTCATTTGGAACTTAGAATATTTTTGCATGGATCCTTACTTTTTAATTTGTATATATACACATTAACCTGTAACAAGGACAAATATTACTAATGTATTACTTTTCTTTTTGTTCAAGGTTGATGTTAAATATATTTGTTTATTTGGGGTTTTTTTGTGTTTTTTTTTTTTGCGGTACACGGGCCTCTCACTGTTGTGGCCTCTCCCGCTGCGGAGCACAGGCTCCGGACGCGCAGGCTCAGCAGCCATGGCTCACGGGCCCAGCCGCTCCGCGGCATGTGGGATCCTCCCGGACCGGGGCACGAACCCGTGTCCCCTGCATCGGCAGGCGGACTCTCAACCACTGCGCCACCAGGGAAGCCCTGTTTATTTGTTTTTTATCGAAGTATAGTTGATTTACAATATTATATTAGTTACAGGTGTACAACATAGTGATTCAACATTTTTATAGATTATACTCCATTTAAAGTTATCACAAAATAATGGATATAATTCCCTGTGCTGTACTTTATATCCTTGTTGCTTATTTATTTTAGACACAGTAGCTTGTATCTCTTAATCCCCTACCCCTATCTTGCCCCTCCCTGCTTCCCTCTCCCCACTGGTAACCATCAGTTTGTTCTATACATCTGTTTTGTTATATACTTTCATTTGTTTTGTGTTTTATAATCCACATATAAGTGATAACAGAGAGTATTTGTCTTTCTCTGTCTGACTTATTTCACTAAGCCTAATACCGTCTAGGGCCATTCATGTTATTGAAAATGGCAGGACTTCATTCTTTTTAATGGCTGAGTAATATTCCATTGTACATACATATATACTACATCTTCTTTATACATTCACTTGTTGATGGATACTTAGGTTTATACATTCATCTGTTGATAGATACTTAGGTTGCTTCCATATCTTGGCTACTGTAAATAATGCTGCTATGAACATTGGGGTCCATGTGTCTTTTTGAATTAGTCTTTTCATTTGCTTTGGATATATACTCATGAGTGGAACGGCTGGATCATATGGTAGTTCTATTTTTTAGTTTTTTGAGGAGCCTCCATACTGTTTTCCACAGTGGCTGCACCAATTTACATTCCCACCATTAATTTTCATAATCTTTCCCCTTCCTTTTAGATAGATTCTAAGGAGCAAGGATTCTAGTTTTCTGGGTCAGTTTCTAGGCTATGATTTATCAAGGGGAATCTTGTTAATGGACCAACAGAGAAAATAAAGAGGCCAGAAAGGTTTAGCTGATCTTCAGAATAAAGACAAGAGGGAGTATGAGAGGAAAGGGATAGCAAAGCCCTTGGATTAGATGTCTGGAGAGAATTTTGAGATTTGAAAAGTGAGAATAGAGGAGAGAGAACATTTTGGAGGAAACAGTTCCAAGAAGAGTACCTGGCACCTAGTAGGTTCTCAATAAATGTTTCCTGATTGAATAGATGAACAAACAAGTGAATGAATGAATGAATGAGGAGCTGCCATGTCTATGGAGGCAACTGAAAGTGGCAGAGACAAGGAGGCAAGTTTTCTAAAGGCTTTACAGTGCATGAAACATACAATTCCAGCAACTAAGCCCATGTGCAGCAACTACTGAGCCTGCGCTCTAGAGCCCGCAAGCCACAACTACTGAGCCCGCGTGCCACAAGTACTGAAGCCTGTGCACCTAGAGCCCGTGCTCCGCAACAAGAGAAGCCACCGCACCACAACAAAGAGTGGCCCCCGCTCACCGCAGCTAGAGAAAGCCCGGGCGCAGCAACGAAGACCCAACGCAGCCAAAAATTAATTAATTAATTAGAAAAATTAATCAGTTGACAAACTCGGTACCTAGGATCAAATCAAGGTCTTTAACCACACAATCACAAGGCAGTTTAGTAAAGTAATTCAATTACCATTTCTGAACAAAATCTAAATGGCATAATGAATACCAATGGCACATGTAATCAAGGACTCTATATGAAATCAGAATGTGAGATAAAAACTCTACTTTCAAGGGTAGAAGGAACTTCAACTGAGAAAATAAAGGAAGTACTACTACTAAAATGAATATAACCAGCAATAAAAACAAAAATTCTTCTTATATGGAAAAAAAAAGAAAATACAATCCTTGGAAGTTTCCTCGAGCAACTGAGTAAGAATTATAATACTTTCATTAACTGTTGATGGTAAATATGCTTCTTTGAAGGGCACTCCATGAGATGGGGGACCACAGCACTTGCTTGTTCTTATATGAGTTATACGTTGAGAGACAACCATGTGATAGGTTCCATGAAAGGCTGAACACACAGAGATGAATAAGACACATTCTCTGACACTGAGGAGGTCACAGACAAGTAAACAGATAGCAATGTACATCCCACTTTGCCATGGACTATAACAGAGATATGAGTAGATATATGGATGCTTGGAGAATGGAATTACCAACTTTGCCTAGGAATCTGGGGAAAATCTTCACAAAGGAGGTTATGGCTGAGAGTGGTCTTGAAATATAAGTAGTAGGAGCTTTCCAGGTAATAAAGGAGAGGAAAGGCATTCCAGAAAGATAAGGAGCAGAGACAGAGTCCTAATATGGCAAGACAGAGGCAGAGAAGAGTGAAGACTCAGGGAGGCTGAAGTGAGGGCAAAAGAGGAGCCAGAACTAAAGGATGGTAAAGGGCCTTGGACCAGGTGGTAAAGGGCTTTGTGCTCCCAGCTTTGCCCCTAGGAAGCAAAGCCATCAGAAAAGAAGAGACAGGAGCAGAATTTTTCTTAGGGATATAGCAAGAGTGGCCTCAGAGGACAGATTGGGGCCAGGAGAGACTCAGCGCTGAGAAACTCTCTTTAATCCCCCACTTTAGCCCAGTACTGGGGGCAATTGCCCAAGTTGAAATCCATGCTCTACAACTTACTAATTCTCTGACCTTTGGCAGTTACTTGATTTCTCTGTGCTTTAGTTTCCTAAATGGGAATAATATTACCCACCTCACAGAGTTGTTATAAGAATTTAATGAGTCTAGGAGAATTTCTGCTGTTCTCAATAGATATTAATCATTAATATTTTTTGTATTAATATTGGTTAATTATCTTGACTTGCTCTCCATTATTTTCTGATTCAGAGAGTATGTCTCAGACACCAGTACCACCATCCTGTCCCTTCCCCCTGATGTTTCATCCACAGCAGTGAGGATAGAACATTCTTGACAACAGAATCCAAGTGACATATGCCTCTCCTGAAGCCCAGTGCTAGCATGTAGCAGTTGCTTAATACATGCTTGCTAAATTTATGCCAAGCAGGGCAGTCCAATTTCCCAGAGGCAGTCCAGGAGGGCTGGAGTTAGATAGAAGTCTAGCTACATCTCCAATGGAACTCCAACAGTCAAATGAGTTCCTGCCCCGTCTGATCTACCTCTGCTTACCCAGCCCCAAAGAGAGCCCTAGAAACTAGAGCCAAGACCAAGAATCCAATAAAGCAAGAAGTAAAGAAACAGGGACACACAGAGTTAAGTCTAAACAATTGATGACAATGGAGTAGTGAGGCTTCGTACGTTAAGAAAAGATTTGTCCGATTTAAGAGGTATAATATAAAAAAAATTTAATACCTATCTGGAACCAAAATTTCAACAAAACCTGTGTTGGAGGTAGCTGATATGAAGGAAAACAGAAGTAAGATTTTGCATTGCTTTGTGGTAGGAAAGCAGAGTAGACACTGATTCTTTATTTTGGCAGAAAATATAGGTTTACATGTTTGTTAAAAAAAGAAAAATTAAAGGCAATGAAAAGACATGGAGAAAACTTAATTGCATACAGCTAAGTGAAAGAGGCCAGTATGAAAAGGCTATAACTGCCTGGTTCCTGCTACATGACATGGAAAAGCCAAAACTATAGTGACAGTAAAAAGATCAGCATTTGCCAGGGATTTAGAGGGGAGCACAGGGGATTTTTATAACAATGAAACTATTCTGTATGATGCTGGAATATGGATACATGTCATTATACCTTGGTCAAAACCTATAGAACATACAGCAGCAAGAGGGAAGCCAAATGCAAACTATGGACTTTAGTTAATGTATTGATGTAGGTTTATCGATTATAACAAATGTAAAACACCAATGCAAAATGTTAATAACAGGAGAAACTGGGGACTGGGGAGAGGATATATGGGAACTCTGTAGTTTCTGATCAGCTTTTCTGTAAACGTAAAACAGCTGTAATAAATAAGCCTATTCATTTTTTTTTAAATCAAAGGCAAACAGTAGTAAAATAGAAGTAGGGTATGTGCAACTGCCACGCCACTAAAGGAGGGGAAAAAAATAAAAATTGAGGTCAATCCAATGAAAATAGGGGATGGGGGAACAGTTAAAGGAACTAACCACCAAAATTCTGCAATTCTGAAATGGGGAAACTGAGGCTCTGATTAACTTCGTCTACCCGAGTGGGGTTAGACAGGACCCAATCTGACACTTCTAGGACCCTATGGGCATAGAATTCCTGAAATTGCCTTGAAAAGGCTGCCAACATGCTCTGTCTGTGGTTAACTCCATTATTCTGGAATGTCAGAGGCACAGAGTGGCCTGGTTAATTTCATATTCTGTTTAAGTGAAGGTTGCCGTGGATACCATACATAGCCATCCAATTTTCTCAGAATTAGAATGCGTGCAATAAAACTGGTTTAAGGAGAAAACTAGGCCAAACGAAATTTAAATTTATTCAATGATGAGTCCTTAGTGATAAGGAAGGCACTCCAGAATCCAGCGGGGCCTCACTGTGTCATTCCAAATGTCACTTCTTTTTTCAGAACTGCAGAGACATAGGGGCTGGGAGAGGTGGATGGATCCTCACTGACCATGAGGAAGAGCCCTGGAGGTAGCTCTTTTGCATAACTCCCAGATATTCCCCTGTGTCTCTGTCTCAGGAAAGCAGAGTAGAGAATGTTTATGCAGCAACATTAGAAGAATAAAAAAATCTCTCATTTGAGTCATCTGATGGTTGGAGCCTGCATGACTGGCAGCCATGTAATTTAATTAGATTTGGATCCTTTCCTGTAACCTTTGCCATTGTAAAGACCTGGGTAATTTCTCAACTGAGCTCAGGACCTCAGTCCTACAAGCAGGGTGGTTAGCTGACTCTGGAGGGAGCAGGACCTGCTGTTTAGACCTGAGTTCTACCTCATTCTGGCTATGGCGACTTGGCTAGTTACCCAACGACTACGTAAAATGCAGATGGATGTTAATGATGGCCACCTCGTAGGGTAGCTGTGAAAAGTCCATAAGAAAATCCAAATAATAAGCTTGGCACAGTAAGCAATAATAAACATTAGCAATGATCGTCATTAATATTCATCTAGTGCATGGAAAGGGCCCACGATGAGACTCTATATTGGGATCTAAGTGAATTAATACCATCCCTCCCACCCCCCGAGTGGAGTGGAGTTTTGCACCATCTTGTATTCGTTTATTCTTTTTCACTTGGAGTTGCTGCCGTTTCAGAACATCCGAGTCCGCAGGCCCAGGGTGCATGACCATATGTCCACCTCATTCCAAGAACGCTCTCCCAGAATCTGCCGCTTGTGATGTGGAAATCCAGAAACACACAGCAGCCTTCGCTTTAGTCACGGATCGTCTGGGTGCTGCTGATAGATGTCAGATGTCAGCACGTTTGCTCCACGTCTTTCTGCCGGCCTATCCCTTTTCCTGCTGCTTTTATGTTCTCATTCCCAAAGCTTCTTAACATCTCTGCTTTCTGCGTTTCCTGAACTGCTACTTGTCTCCAGGCCCCCCCAGCAGGTCTCACCCCTGTGTCGATCCCACCGTGACGAGCAGGCCACTGGGACCACTCAGGGCTTCCCCAATTCTGCAGCCAGCATCACCCCTCTTCCTCCCCTTAGCCCTCGGTCTCTCATCTGGAAGGAGGGATCTGGACATTGTCTCGCAGGTACCCTTGTGAAAGCGAATCTGCCACAGAGATTTAGCCATGGGTTTATTGGTTCGAGCTTATTTGCTTTTTGCTTTTCAGAGGCAATCTGGTTGTAATTTCAGCAGCAGACTCTTGGTTTGGCTACTTTATCCATTCCTCCTCATTTTGCCATTTTCCCCAGTTGCTGCTTTGCAGACCGTCTCTGTTTGGGTTACTCCTTCTAAAACATACACTCATACACACAATTACACGCATGCGCACACTCGAGCTCACAGCCCCATGTAGGCATACTGTCCAGGAGAAGAATTCTAGTGAGGCGCCTGTCTAGATTTCATTGCCACAGGATTTATCATTAATAGTGATGTTTTGTTCTGATAGCCATGATTTATATCACTTTCAGTTCCCCTTCCAATTCGTATTTTGTTCCACGTTTCGCATTTTTCAAGGTTCTTTAATTCGAGCCTATGTTTTCTGACTTGCACCTGCAAGTCTCTGCGATCCCCCTCTTTTGAAAAGCAGGGGAAGAAGAACAACACCCAAGAACACATGTGACTAATCAACAAAATTCTAGGTAAAACTCAAATTTTTCAATGAAATTGGACAAAATGGAAGGCACTCTCCCATCGGGAAGAATCACAAGCTGGCTAGGAGTGGAGGTAGTGAGTAATAGGTCTTTTCCCTCTTGCTGGGTCTCTATGAATAGTTCGACCAGCTGGATGTGGAACAGCCGCTCCCCTTTCATTCATATCGTACTTGGCCCTGCAGGGCTGGGTACAGAAACTCTCTGTTACCTTGATATTTTCAATACCGCATCTGAATGGTGCCTTGTTTTGGCCCTGACTTTTTTTTCCCACCTCCATTAAGTCAGCTCCACAGGCAGAATCAGCACTTAATAAAACAGCTATTGGCAGATGGTTCAAGTCACGGGAGGCTTTAGGGCTCTTCTTGGCTTTGTTTTTCTAAAAAGTACCCGTGACTATAGCCAAGCAAATCAGCATATACCCATGGGCTTCCTTGGGAGAAATTAAAACAAGTTAGGCTGCGGGGTGGAGAATCAGGCAGGGAGCCTAAAAGAAATTTAATAAACTCTGTGCCTTTCTTCTCCTTTTTCGGGGGGTATGTTTTCCAGAATAGGATGGAAAGTTCTATGGGTGTGGTGAACCAAATCACCTCTTCAGCTGAGTTGGGCTGCAGTTAAAAAACCAAAGGTTGTGACTTCCCTGGTGAACCAATGGTTAAGACTCCACGCTTCCAATGCAGGGGGCCTGGGTTTGATCCCTGGCTGGGGAACTAAGATCCCACATGCCGTGTGGTGCATTTAAAAATTTTAAAAACAAAACCAAAGATAGCTGAGGGAAATGAGAGGGACCCCTCAGGAGTGGATCAGTGTGCTGGGATCTCTAGGGCTGAACCCTGGCACAATTAAGGAATGAGTGACGAGTTCCAGAGCTGGCCTCCATTTCTGTCTTCTTCCTTCTGTTGGGCACTCAAGAGCACCCACTGGCCCAGACTGCTCTGAACTTGGCTCCTTGAAGAAATTGCACCCCATCCCCAGTGTCTCTTCCTATCTGGAAGTATTTTCCATCTTAACTTTCCCATCTCACTCCACTGCATCAAAAAGTTCCCCTCACTGGGAGCAGGATAAAGTAATCATGATGGGCACAAGCTTAGGTGTAGCTAGATCTGGGTTCAGATCCCACCTCTGCCACTTACTAGTTGTATGTCCTTGTTCAGAGGGGCCTCACCACTCTAAGCTTCCATTTCCTTCAACTATAAAATGTGGATTAATAATAGTGCCAATAGGGCTTCCCTGGTGGCGCAGTGGTTGAGAGTCCGCCTGCTGATGCAGGGGACATGGGATCATGCCCCAGTCTGGGAAGATCTCACATGCCGCGGAGCGGCTGGGCCTGTGAGCCATGGCCGCTGAGCCTGCGCGTCCGGAGTCCGTGCTCCGCAACGGGAGAGGCCGCAGCAGTGAGAGGCCCGCGTACCGCAAAAAAAAAAAAAAAAAAAAAAAAAAAAATGGTGCCAATAATGTATGGACATTATTATAAGATAATAATAGTAGTATAAGACCAGTAGGATAATAGTAGGAAAATAACAACAGGATAAAATGAGATAACACATGTAAACGACCAAGCCGGGATTAGAATGCAGGGTAGTCTGAGTGAAGAGACCACGTGCTTGATGACTGTGTTATACCACTACTTGTAAAATGGATTTTAAAAAGTCAGTGTGGTTCACGTTCGTTGCAGAGCTATTCATAGTAGCCAAAAGGTGGAAACAACCAGGTTGACTGGCTTTTTGCCTCATTCTTACATTACTAGGTACCATAATTTAGGCAAACTTACGTTTTTATTATAACTCATACAAATGGACCAATAATAATAACAACAATAATAATAACATTTAACACTTATGCAGTATATAGCAAGTAAGTGGCAGTCAGCATTTGAATCTGAAAGATTCATTCAGATAAGTCCTTGTTCTAACCTCTAGACCTACTCCCCACAAATAATTGGTCTGTTATAAAGGTTCTTTTGTTTCTCTAGATGCTCTTTGTTTCTGATGCAACTGATGTTTTATTTTCATGTCCTTGCAAATAAGTTCAGTTCATTTCTCTTCTATTTTTTTCCTCAGTTAGTCATTAGCTTTCCACTTTTGTCCTAATATTAGAATGGCCCACAAAATATATTCATAATAAAATAAAAATGACAAGCATAGCTTTTGCATTCTGCCACCTTGTAATGAAGTCTGATAAAATATCTCCACTGATATATTTTGACACCTTGAGGAAAGCCTCCACTTGGCTGTCATTTTTATCACCTCACTGAGATTGTGACAACAATAAATCCCTCCCCCAGGCTCTCTGACAACATCCAACAAAGAAACATGTAAGTGGGCTTTATACACATCAGCACAAGTGATGGATTCTGAACATAAAAATGTGTAGGTGGCAAGACTGGCGATTTCAGTGATGTGACCTGTTTGCAAATTAATTGATTGAAGGAATGAGATCGATATCTTAACTCCATTTTATACCCCCAAAGAACCACAAAACCATAGGAATAAGGCTGGAGCCTCACTGAACTGACAGGTTGATTATTTTAAATAAAATGAAACAATTTAGTCAAGCAATTAGCTTGAACTGCTACTTTCATTTAACAGAGCCTTTTTTTTTTTTTTTTTTGCTGAGATGAGCAGTCAGTTCAGCCTTGTTGTAAATCTTTGACATGCGGTCCAAAAGGAAAAGTTGTACATGATCCAGTTATTTTTAAAGTGTCTACTTTTATCAGTTCCGATTTTCTTCTCACCTGAATGAGTTTGGTAGTCTCAGGAAAGCAATCACTTTGAATCTGCTTAGATAAGAAATATTGTATCTTCTCCCTATGACAACAATAATAGCCATTTATTGAGCACTGACTATGTGCTTTACACCCATCATTAGAGAGATATTTCAGAGTGGCAGTTGAGTACGTGGTCTCTGCAGCCAGTTTCACCATTGCATGGCTGCAAGCAAATGGCTTGTATCTTTCTGTGCTTGGTTTTCGCATCTGTAAATCATGATACCTATGTCATAGGATTGTTATTAGGATTAAATGCATTCATACACGTAAAGTGTTTGAAAGCATGCCTGGAACCTTGTATAAGTTGGCTATTGTTTTCATGTTCCTAAGCACCATCTAAGTTTTGTATTCTTATCCCTATATTACAGTTAAAGGAAGTGAAGTTCAGAATGGTAAATAATTTGCCCAAGGTCTCACATACAGAGCGAGCAGCTGTCTTTCCCTCTCCAGATGTGCAAGTAGTATCATATGCACTGTAGAAAGAACTAAGGCAGTCCCTTTTTTTCTATACCTGACATCCTGAAATGATTAAGATTCGGGACAGTTGGTTCTTGATTGGATGTTTATTACCCCAGATGGTGAGTAAAGCATTACTGAATACATCTGAGGACTGACTGAAAGAATATGTGCTAGAAATTGAAATACTGGGAAAGTTCATTGCAGCACTATTTACAATAGCCAGGTCATGGAAGCAACCTAAATGCCCATCAACAGATGAACGGACAAAGAAGATGTGGTAGATATATACAATGGAATATTACTCAGCCATAAAAAGAACAAAATTGGGTCATTTGTAGAGACGTGGATGGATCTAGAGACTGCCATACAGGGTGAAGTAAATCAGAAAGAGAAAAACAAATATCGTATATCAATGCATATATGTGGATAGAAAAATGGTACAGATGAACTGGTTTGCAGGGCAGAAATAGAGACACAGATGTAGAGAACAAACATATGGACACCAAGGGGGGAAAGTAGCAGGGGGTTGGGGTGGTGTGATGAATTGGGAAATTGGGATTGACATGTATACACTAATATGTATAAAATGGATAACTAATAAGAACCTGCTGTATAAAAAAAATAAAATAAAATTCAAAAAAAAGAAAAACTGGGAAAAAAAACCCTGAATCATTACATCCATATTATCCTAATATTCTTCCTTAGAGGCATTTACATGACCACAGGTGTCAAAGTACCAAGCTCTTCTTGACACATTTGACTTTCTTATTACCTACCACCATCTGATCTGTCTCTTACAATGAGTTTGTCTTCCCCATTTGGGTTTTTAAGCAATTTATCCTTTAGAGAATTATAACCCCTGACTCCCCAGTCTCTTCAGCTTCGATAGGATGTTCCCTTGTCTCTATTTCCTATGTGTAATGTTAGCTCATTAATCAGCTGCTGACTCTGTCTTCTGACTTTGATTTTCTGTTAAATTTTCCCCAACACCATTATTGTTGGCGTCATTGGGATCTTCAACATTGTTATAATTCTTTGCATTTTCAATTTGTCTTTTCAAAACAAAATCAAGAGCGAATAAAATAAGCACAAGTTATGTACCTTTGCGGAAAGCACTGAATCAAAAACGTCAGGGTCTCATTGATATGAAAACTGAGAATCTTGTTCAAAATGAAATTGGAAAGAGTTTCTGCGAAGTGTCTCTTTTTGCAAAAATCAAAGAGGAACATGTAAGTTACCAGCCATGTATGGTTCTGTCCTTATGAATTCAAGGTACCTTAATATTTAGGTGGCATAGAATATTATTAAGAATAACAGGATGTCTCTAGCTTAGGCAGGAAATCATTTTCAAAAAATGTCAGAGCTCATTTTACAAAAAGATTATAATTACAAAATAGTAATGGTGGATTCCAGTTTGGGGTTTGGAGGTGAATAAAGACAGCTTAGAGATTATAGAGGCTTCCTGTTTTGAATTTAGGAGAAGCCAAGACTTTCGCAAATCTTTTTAGATGTAATGTTTATGGAAGGCAAAGGATACCAACCCAGAATGTTGGACAGTGCAGTTAAATGTTGGTTTGGACATTGTAAGTAATTTAGACTATTGGACAGAGTACTGAACTACTGTAGTTTTCCCTTCATTTCTTGCCTAAAAAGGGCAATAGTGAGAAAATGACTTTAACCAAAATATTCAAAAAGCATTTATTAAAAGCCTGCGGTACAAATAACATTCTGCAGAAGGCACTTACATTAGACCCAAGGAAGCAGATGAAGCACACGCTCCTGAGGATTTACTAGGGGACAGAAGAATAATAAAATTGCAAGCATGAAGGAACCCAAGAGTAATTCCCTAGTAACATATAAATTAGTGGTAAGCTCTTCCCCTAGATAGCCACATGGCCTACTTCCTTACCTCCTTCAAGTCTTGCCCAAATGTCACCTTTTCCGTAAGAACTTCCCTAACCGATATCTATATAAATTGCACTACCCACCCCACAAGCCCTGTTTCTATTCCTTTTCCCTGTTTTATTTTTCTCAGTCACCTTTTAGCTTATTACATAATTTATCATCTATCCTACAATGTCCCGACCTCTAAGTGTAACCTTCATAACAGTTTGAGGGGCTGCATTTTGTTCATTGCCAAATCCCTAGCAGGTCATAGAATACCTGGCACAGAGTAAGTGTTCCAAAAACTTGCCCAATAAAGTGTTTAATAGTGTATGCCAGACTACATATTGGTGCTAAAATTTTTCAAAATAAGTGACCTTTGGCAGTGTTAATGAGGAGAGGTTTCTTGGAAGAAGTAATGTGTGCCCCTCAACCCCAAACAAATGGATTTAATTAAACATAGTGATTACAACACAGGGTTTTGGGTTCTAGACCAAACTCTGTGACCTAAACCAAGGCACTTAATTTTGGTTTTTGTGGATCTCTGAAGATAAATATCTTCTACCTGGGGCCAAGGACTTCGAAACAAAACAAAACAAACAAAAAAAAACTTTGAAGACAGAATCACTGCATTCTTTTCCTAGCCTCTCCTGGCTGAAACTTAAACAGCAGATATTCAAGTGATGCTTTGCACAACAATCGTCTTTATTGATTTGACTTGCCTAGGGCAGGCCTTAAGTCAATTTGTGAAGAAAAGTTCCCTCCCGCTTACAGTGGCTTCTCTGGGCTCTTCTGATGCCCTCTAGGTGTTCCAAAAGCCTTCTGAGGCACCCATCCAAGCTTGCCTGCTCCCGAAGTAAACCATACTCAAAAATTACGTCTTCCTGTCCTCTGCTCTCCAAGCGAAAAGTCTGCCCTCTCAGTCTCCTGCCAGTTAGGACTGGATCCTGATGAGCTAATTCCCTCTAGGGTGGGAATGACAGATTGTTGGCTGGGCTAACTTTTTTTCCTCACCACCAAAGTGAGGCCTGATGCTAAAGGAGGAATTGGAAGGGAAGGAAACTTAAAATATCCAGTGCCTAGACTCTGCCTGAGCTTTCAGTATATTAAATGATTTCATCCGCAACCAGGTAAATGATATTACTCTCTGAGGACCTAAAGTTCATGAGAGGTAAAGAATGGACAGAATCCAAAATTTTCTGTGTTATCACATCACTGCACTGAATAAATGAGCCTAGTAATAGAATTTTGGATTCTGTAGCAGACTTCTGGGGCAATATTTTGGGGTGTGAGGGGAAGAGTCCGTTGCTCCATCCCACCTCAGCTACATAAACTCTGGCTGCAACCTTGAGTAAGTCCTGTGACCTTGAGTAAGTAACTTAACCTCTCTTATCCTTTCCATTCCCTCAACTGAAAAATGGGGGAGAGTAAAAGTACCTGTTATTAGTTATTTTCTGCTTATGACAAATCACTCCAAAACGTAGTTGCCTAAAACAACAATAGTCATCCCTATGGGTCAGAAATTTGGGAGTGGCTCAGGGTCTCTCATGAGGTTGCAGTCATCTGAAAGTCTGAGTGGGGATGGAAAATTCATTTCCAAAAAGGCTTACTCACATTGCTGGCAAGTTGGTTCCTCTCCATATGGGCCTCTCCACAGTGTGGCTTGAGTGTCTTCACAAAATGGCAGCTGGATTCACCCAGAGCAAGCAATCCAAGAGACCAAGATGGAAGTTGCAGTGACATTATACCTTTATGACTTGGAAGTCACATACCACAACCTCTGCCATGTTCTATTGGTCACCCAAGGCAGCCTCTAATTCAGTGTGGGAGGGGACCATACAGGGCCATCTTGGAGGCTTCTACACCAGTATCTACCCCATAGGTTTTATGAGGAGGATTAAACCCGGTACATAATAAACACTGAATAAATGGCAGCTATTACTACAAAATGTCTAAATTGCTAAATGCCAACTTACAGTAAGCCTCGTGCTGACTCTAAACTCTGCCCTGAGTTTAATTTTATTGGATTTTAACAAGAAGCTACCCTGTGAGATGTTTGATCCCACATTAGAACCTAGTGGGAAGAACCCAGAAAGCCACAGAACTCAGGCAAAACAGCAGCAACAATAAATATCAGTTCAATGAACAAATAAAGCAAGTGGCGCCTGGGTGCCAGGCTCCTGAGGACCAGGGGTAGCTGGTTAGCCCTGGCAAGCTCAACAGGCTGGGAAGCACCCGAAGTACCTTGTCATTACCACCTAAACAGCAACAGCAACAACCAATGAATCTCTAGCTACATCCTTATTTTGCAGGTGTTATCACTTCAATAGTGTAGTGCAGTGTTTTCCAAACTTGTATTCAGGGAAGCATTACTGCAAAAAAAATGTTAATAGGTAGATCTCCAAAAAAGCTTCATGGTCCAATTCATTTGAAAAGGTTGCCTATGAAATCCTTTTTTGGAGACTTAGAGTGTGCATTTTGTGCAATGTTCAAAACCCTAGGAAGTCCTACGGTTAAACAATTTAAACGTTAAAAGGAAAAAAAACAAAAAACAAAAACCTTGTTAGTTAGATTTGACCCAGCATTTTGCAAACTCATTAGAGCAAAACACGCATTTTCTTTTTTTCCCCACTGCAGGTGTAAGCCTCCTATTTGGAAGCATTGCCTACTTCCTAGAGGCATGATCATGGATGAGCCACTAAAATTTTTTGGCCTTCAGTTGCCCCATCAGTATAATGTGGATAATACACACTTCATAGGGTTATTGAGAAAATTAAATAATAAAGGTACCTCAGCTGATATTTGGGTCCCAGTAAGGGCTTGACCCTTTGGGTTCCAAACTGAGCTCCACCATGAAGGCACTATTTGACCTTGACCAAGTTCTTTTACTTCTCTATCAGCTTTCTGGTGTATAAAACAAGGTGAATAATTGCACCTAACTCATAGCTTTACAGGGGGAGAAAATAAAAGGGAGCATGTGACCTGCTGAGCACTTGCTTGGCACACTGCAAGAGCTTGCTAGCTGTCTAGGTATCATCATAACTGTGTGGCCGGAGGTCACAGAACTGGCAAGGGACAAAAATCAGTTAATGAACCTAGCCCACCTGCCTCAGAGTGCATGTGCTTTGCCCTCTCTTGGGGCATACAATCAACAGAAATGAGACACGGTCATTTTCAGGGTGACTCTGGGAGAGGATTGTGTGGGCAGTTAGAAACAAGTGGGTGGCGATGATTCCAGAGAGCTTCCAGAAGCGGTGGGGCTGCAGGAAGATATTTAAAGGTGGCAGGTGGCTGGGCAGATGGGGATGGCAGGGTTTACACACTCAGGACAGCCGGGACAACGGCTCAGAGGAGTGAGTGGCAGCGGCTGCCAGACGCCAGCTTTGTCGGAACAAAGCAGCAGGTGAGGGCCACAGAGAGTCCACACTCCAGGCACCCAGGGAGGGCTGAGGCCAAATAAAACCCTTGGCAGGGAGACGGCAGCCCCATTTGCCTTTTTCAATCAATCAGCCAACAATTGAGGGACCATCCCTGAATCAAAGCCCTGTCTCCCTCCCTGCCCCCATGCAGGCCCCCAAGCATTGGCCGCACAGATCATAGTTGAACTTCTGAGAGCTCCTCCACCCTCCCGAAGCCACTATCAGTTGTACAGAAATTTATTTTTATTATTGAGCTCCTATTTCTGCTTTTGCCATCATGGCAGATCAGTTTGGGTTTTGTCTCCCAGCCAAGGGCTTTTCATATTTTCCAGATCAGTCAAAAGTCTGTATGTGCTGCCTGGAGCAGGTTTAAGGAACAATCTGAGATTTCTTTCTGAATAAGCAGTTATTTGTACTTTGTTTTGCTTTTCTTGGTTACTGAAGAGAAACAGTGACATAAAGAAAGCACTGGTAACACTTAGCTTTGAGCAGCACAAATGTCAATGGTAGTGACTTTCAAATAAATAGTTACATTGTCAGGAGCACAAGAGTCTCATTGAGGAAATCTGTGCAGTGACTGCTAAGAGGGTTAACACTTTAGGCACAATGTAATCAAGGAAAAAACTAAACTTTGCACAGAGTGACCTCAGAAGGTACTGAAAGGAAATGCCAACCCAAGATCCCAGGGTACGTTTCCAGACCAGGCACAGCGCGTTGGAGAGATAGAGAGAGAAAGAGAGAGAGAGAGAGACAGAGAGAGAGAGAGAGACAGAGAGAGAGAGAGAGAGAGAGAGAGAGAGAGAGAGAGAGAGAGAGAGAAAGAGCCTGATAGAATGAAAGTTTGTTTGTGGGAAAATGGGGAATGTTCCTTAATTACTTCAGTTATTACGGTAAATCCAGCTACACACTGTTTCATTCGCCATTTTAATCCTTTTAATCATGGTTCTACTCAAAGCCAAGAGATTTTTTTAACGGGAGGTAAAATGCATTTTACCACTTTGCAATATTTTTCTTGTAAAGGATGTTATTATACAGAAAATAGAATCCTTTTAGCAGAAATTTAAGTAACTAAATACTTAGGACTCCCAGCATCCCCTTCCCAGAGCCTTTGGCAGATGACAATGTGGGCAAAATTTGTCTCTCCTGCCTCCCTGTTTAGGGTTGCCAAATATAGCAAATAAAAAGACAGGATGCCAAGTTAAATATGAATTTCAGATAAACTACGAACAATTTTTTAGTATAGGTATGTTCCAAACATTGCTCAGGACCTACTATAAAATTATTTGTTGTTTGTCTGACATTCAGATTTAACTGGGGATCCTGTATTTCATTTGACCACACCATTCCCTTTGACTATAGATGTATGTGTTTACTTCTGGACTCTCAATTCCGTTCTCTTGATCTCTGTATCTATCTTCACACCCATACTACACAGTCCAGGGATTACTGTAGCTTTGTGATAAGTTTTGAAATGGGCAAGTCTGAGTCTTCCAAATTTGTTGTTCTTGTTAAAGATTGTTTTGGCTATTCTGGGCCCTTTCTATTTCTTCATGAATTTTAGGACCGGTTTGTCAATTTCTACAGAAAAGTCAGTTGTCATATTCATAGAGATTGCCTTGAATCTGTGGATCAACTCGAGGAGTACTGCCATCTTAATCGTATTAAATGTTCCAATTCATGAACATAGGCTTTTTATTAATTTAGGTCTTCATTTATTTCATGATTTGTAGTTTCCAGTGTACAAGTCTTATACTTAGCTGTTAAACTTATTCCTAAGTATTTGATTCTTTTCAATGCTATTATAAATAGACTTTTCTTAATTTCATTTTCAGATTTTCATTTCTAGTATATAGAAATAAAATTGATTTTGGTATACTGATTGCTATAATATTTAAGAGTGTTTAAGTTTGAAAACCCACTGTTCTAGTGAGATATAATTTGCATTCTGATTGCGTGCTACAAGGACATTAACTTTTCTGGGAATTTCATTAGCTTGGCTCTTTGGGAAAATGCTGCTGGCATTGGCTAAGGGACCATAAACATGCAACCTGTCAGACTGTGGGCTCAGGTACACCCATGGAAGTAGAAGAGGCAAGAACCCTACAGGCAGATATTCTGTCCTTCAGTATTGTAACTGCCAGGTTCTCTCACTGGACTTCAAACTCTCTGAGAGCAGTAACAGGGTCTTCTGCACAATTTTCTCTCTAAAGCCCAGTCTGGTGCCTGCTTTAAGTATTTTGCCTGACTCACTGACTAAGTGGAGGGGGAAAAAATGGAACTACTCAGGGGACAGAGCTTAATGGGATCTTATCTTGCTGAGGGGCCTCACAGCCTATTGTCAGATGTGGCTCATTTATAATCACCCTGTTCATAAAAAGAAAGGTCTGTAGAGCTGTAAAAGTATTATCTATAGGACATACTGTAATATTTTTACTGCAGTCACTTTATAGTATCTTTTAAAAATATGTGGTATAGCAAACTGTCCTTTATTGTTCTTGTTCAAGATTCTCTTGACAATTTTTGAATTTTTATTTTTTAATATCCTTTTCATTACTGGGCCCTTAGTGGGAGTTTGACTGGATTCAATCAATAACATTTTTACATTAACTTGGAAAGGATTTTATTTTCATGATATTTTTTCTAATCCAAGATTTTGGTATGTATCTCCATTTATTTAAGACATGCTTTATTTCCTTCAATTAAATTTTATTACTTTATATAGGTTCTAGACTTCCCTTGTTAAATTTATTTATGACACTATTTTTAAAGAATTTATTTTGTAATTTCTATATATAATTCATTATTACTAACATACAGATAAGTTATTTGTTTTAACAATATTTATCCTAGCAGCCACTATTGAAAACAGTATGGAGGTTCCTTAAAAAACTAAACTAGAGCTACTGTATGACCCAGCAATCCCACTCCTGGGTATGTATATGGAAAAAAACAACAGCTCTAATTCAAAAAGATACATGTACCCTAATGTTCATAGCAGCACTATTTACAATAGCCAAGACATGGAAACCACCCAAGTGCCCATTAACAGATGATTGGCTTAAGAAGATGTGATATATATATATATCCAATGGAATATTATTTGGTCTTAGAATAAAAAGAAATATTGCCATTTGCAGCAACATGGATGGACCTAGAGAATATTATGCTTAGTGAGGTAAGTCAGACAGAGAAAGATAAAAACTACATAATAGCACTTAAATGTGGAATCTAAAAAATAATATAAATGAATCTATATACAAAACAGAAACAGACTCACAGACATAGAAAACAAACTTATGGTTACCAAAGGATGGGGGACAAATTTGGAGTATGAGCTTAACAGATATAAGCTACTATACATAACATAGATAAGCAGCAAGGATTTACTGTATAGCACAGTGAGTTATATTTAATATCTTGTAATAACCTATAATAGAATATAATCTGAAAAAAAATAATTAAATCACTATGTGGTACACCTGAAACTAACACAGTACTGTAAATCAACTATACTGCAATTTTTAAAAATTTATCTTATATGCAGTCACTATACCAATTATCTTATTGGTTTTAATATTTTTAAATGGGTCATTTGGGATTCCTAGGCATAAAAGTATATTACATGCAAACAGAAATACCTTTGCCTTTTCTTTTTCAATATCTGAAATTCTCATTTGCTTTTCCTGTCTTATTACATAGTAGATCCTCCCAAATAATACTAAGTAATAGTGATGACATTTGTTAACCTATTACTGAAGTCAAGAGTATCTGCTTTTGAAAATTTCGCAGCCAATATGAGCTTTAATACCAAACAGGAAAGTAAACTATATCATTTTGGGGATATAGCAACAACTATATATATAATGTAGATATGAATATAATATATTAATATAATAATATATAAAAATATGTAAGGATATATAATAGTGAAAAATTCCCTGAATGCAGAGTAAGCTTGAGTCTCCATGGGATACAAATAGAGACTTGGAGGAATTTTTCATCCCTTAAATTCTTAAAAGAATTGAGGGGAGAGAGGAGCCAGGAAGAATCTGATATATCCAAGATGGCAGGGTAAGAGTTCAAAGATTAGGAACAGCTGGGGAGAACAAGAGACCAGAGATCAGAAAGCAGAATTTTCTTGGGCAAAGGCCAAAAACACCAGCTGGGAGGTGACCACTAAGTCAAAACAGTTTAATACAGAAGCCAAAGAGGGAATATGAAGCTCGGATTGGAAAGAATCTTGAAGATTAATAGAAAGTCTTGACAAGCAGCTTCTATCTAGAACAGAGTTTTTCAAGATTTCTAAATGTACCTTGTCATCTTCCTATTGGTGTAGTAGCGTTCTTTGCCTAGCACAATACCTTGTATACAGTTGGTCATCAAAAACATTTTTGTTGTTGTTGCATTAGTAGACAAGGAGAGAGAAAAACAATAGTACTTCAAAAGCCAAAGAAAAAGCATCAATACCTAATACCAAGAGAGATGACTTTTTTTTGAGGATGACTTTTGAAAGGTCTTTTTTTAAGTAAGCATTTTATGCATACTATAGTATGCATAAAGAAAAGTGTACAAATTATATAGCTCAATAAATTATTACATCCAACTAACCACCAATTAAAACAAGAAATAGAGCATCACCAGTTCCTCAGAAGTTCCCTTAAGCCCCCTCCTAGCCACTACCCACTCCAAGGGTAATCACAAAAAGCACAGATTTATTTTAGCTGTTTTTAAACTTTGTATAAATAAAATCATACAGTATGTACTTGTGTGTGTGTGTGTGTGTACATGTGTGTGTACGTGTGTGTGAACATAAGTACTATGTACTTTTTTGTATCTGGCTTCTTTTGTTCAACAATGTATTTCTGAGATTCCTCCATGTTATTGTGATATGTAGCAATAATTTCTTTATGCTCACTGCTGTATAATAATTCATTATATGAATATATCACAGTTTATTTATCCAATTTGTTGTTGATGGGCATTTAGGATGTTTCCAGATTGGAAGTATTAAGAATAGTGCTGCTGCAAACACTTTACTGTATGTCTTTGGATGAACATATATGATTTTCTGTAGAGTGTTCATCAGGGAATGGAATTGGCTGCTCACAGACAGTTATATTTTCAGCTTTAATAGACATTATTTAATAGTTTTCGAAGTGGTTATACCAATTTATGTTCCTACTAACAATATGAAGGAGTTCCAGTTGCTCTATATCCTCACCAACCCTGGTTTGTCTCTTACATTTTAAACATTCTGGTGGATATGTAATGGTATTGCATTGCAGTTTTAATTTGCATTTTCCTGTTAACCAATGAGGTTAAGGGATGAGTTTTTGGTTGCGAAATTAAATCATGTCCACAGTAAAATATCTAACAATACAATATAAAAGTATAAAACATAAAGCTGGCGATATCGGTTTCCTAGTCTCATAAACTGAGACTGTAGAATGTAAACACAAGCTTTCTCAAAGTGGAGTTCATGGAACCCTATGTTTCCACAGACATACTCTTCTAAGGCCACACATTTTATTTATAAAATGAAATTTTGTGCTTACATTTGTGAGATAAACTAAAATATAGTTGTAAGCATTATTTGGATCATCTGAATGACCAGTTTCTAGCCAAGTATTGCCAACCAATGTCGGTGCCCTTGTTTACTATTATATTTATGATTGCCATGATGCTGAGTCAAGAACTAACAGAAAAAGAATAGAGGCAAACCTAATAAGTTCGTTCTAATTGCAGACTCAGTGACATCAGGTGCACTAGAGGAATGAAGGTTTTTAAGTAGTTTGAATAGAGAAAAGTGGTGGAAATAAAAAGAATCTAATGAGGGAATTCCCTGGTGGTCCAGTGGTTAGGACTTGGCACTTTCACTGCCAGGGCCAGGGTTCCATCCCTGGTCGGGGAACTAAGATCTCTCTCACAATGAGGGGGAAAAGGCTGCAAGGATGTAGATCACAAAATTTCTATAGATTTAAACAGTATTGTTTTAATATAATTTTTAAATTTGCCTTGGGTTCTATCATTGCATATGTAAAAACTACAAGTGCAAGGAGCTTATAACTAGTTTTCTGTTCGTACATTTTAAAGTCATATTCTTTGAAAACTAATTTAAATCAATAATAAATTTATATTCTCTATCAAAGAGTTGCATACATTGCTCAAGTCTGAAAAACACTAACCTAGCAGTTAACTTGATGCAGAATGTGTAGGCCAGGGCCATCATGATGGAAAAATATCAGCACAAACAACCAAACAGGCCTTTGGCTGGAGAACATCAGCTTTTGAACCTGAATGTGGATTTAAGAATCAGTGTTTCTGTAATCCAAAGTCAGACTGAATGATTCATAAAATTGGGCATATCGGAAAGACTAGGCTGGTTTTGCTTCCTCTACCACATTTGAACTTGACTTGTCCCTTCTCTAAACTAGAGATTGATAATAATATGAAACTTGAATGTTTGCTATAAGGATTATATTTAACACATTTAAGGCATCTGAGGAATATTACTGGTGTTCAATGACAGCTACTGATATTACAGGGACATTTGACCTGTAGGTTTTGGGCATGTTCCATGAGCTTTATGTCATGCTTAAGTTCTTTCCACACTTGGGAAAATATTCTAAACTGAGTAACCCAATATTATACATATAGCCAAAGCAATATTTGCCAATGCTATTATAGGATACAAAACTACAAACAAAACAAAGTAAAAACTCTTAGATTAAAGTCTAATTAATTGAATTTTTATCAACTTCTCGTTAGTTAAATTTTTTTAAGCAGGTATTTTAACCCTCAACACTGAAAATATTTCCGAAGTCTGCCAATCCACTTTCTTTTTAAGTCTTTTATTGAATTTGTTACAATATTGCTTCTGTTTTATGTTTTGGTTTTTTGGCCACGAGGCATGTGGGATCTTAGCTCTGCGACCAGGGATCGAACCCGCACCCCCTGCATTGGAAGGCGAAGTCTTAACCCCTGGACAGCCAGGGAAGTCCCTGCCAATCCACTTTTATACAGTAAAATTTTGTGGATTTGCCTCAGCATCACTGGTCAGACTAAAATCATTGACATGTGAATGTCTATGTGGGTATAAATGTATAAGGCATACATGAAATTGAGCTAAATCTACATTGACTTCAAATCATAAACTGGAAGTTTATTTCTCTAGTTATGAAAATCTTGACACCTGTTTGCTTTCTTGTGATGGATTATTTTTATTCTATAATTGGAATATAATGGGGGGAGAAGATTCTTTTCCCTCTGAGTTTAGATATAGTAATCATATTTGAAATAGTTACATGGTCTAAAACAATATTGGTGCAAAATGATGGTCATCTTGTTTAAAGATTTTGGAATTTTGCTTTACTTATAAATTCCATTTTCCCCCTTATTAGTAAAAAGAACATTGAGTAACAAGGTTGGGGGACATGCCTAATTGTGTCTCCTCTGAGCATCAGAATCTGTCCACTTCTCTCCACTTCTACTGCAACCATCTTGGTGCACATCATAACTGCACCCAGACAAGAGCAATAGCATCCTAGCTGGTTTCCTTGCTTCCACTCCAGCCCCTTCCAATCCACTCTCCATACAATATGTCAGATTGGCCTTTCTTAACTACAGATCAACTCCTGTCACTACCTGCTTAAGACTCTCCTGATCTGTCCCAGGCTTCCTTCTTTCACCTCTACTCATACCACTATTCTCCTTGCTCATGTGCTGCAGCTTCATGGGCTTTCTTTCTTCAAGTCCTCCAAATGCATTCCCACTTTAGGGGCCTAACACTCCCTGACTTTGGCACTACTTCATTTGAACCTCAGCTGTCCCTTCTCTACACTAGAGACTGATGAGAATCCAGAACTTGCATGTTTGCTATACAGATTATATTTAACATATTTAAAGTATTGGGGGGGTGAGAGAGAGAGAGAGAGAGGAAGAAGAAGGAGGAGGAGAAGGAAGAGGAAGGAGGAGGAAGGGGGGTGGGGGAGAGGGAGAAGAGAGAAGAAAGGGAAGTTCTCTGCCTAGGCCTTTGCCTAGAATGCTCTGTTCCACAATCTTTGCACAGTTCCTTCCTTTTCTAACTCCTCAGAGAAGTCTTCCCTCCCCATGCATGCCATCACCCTGTGTCCAACGTCCTCTTTTATTTTCTTTAAAGCACTCAACACTCTGATTTCATCTTTACCATTTATTGGGGAACTAGCTTATGCTATAGCATTTCTCCCCATAGAATGCAAGCTGCAGGAGTGCCTTGTCACTCAGTGCCTAATATGATGTCTATACATAGAAGTCTTTCAATAACGTTGCTTGAATAAATGAATGAATGAATGAATGAATACCCAGCTTCAGAAATCACCAAGCTCTCGTCCTGGCTTCTGAGTAATGGAGTAACCTCTGGCAAGTACTGAACCTCTTTGAACCTCAGTTTCCCCTATGAATAATTAGTAAGCTGGACTAGATGATCATTAAGGGCACTTCTTGTTTTATATTTCCATGGTTCATATTCAAATATTATTTCCCCCTTCCCTTCCTTTTCTTCTCTTTCTCTTTCCTCTTTCCTCTCTCTCTCCTTCCACCCCTCCCTCCCTCTGTCAGCAGCACCCCTTGGATTCATGGATAGTTCTAAACCAGTTGGAGAGATTTTATGCATAAGCACAGACATCTCAAGGGTGTATGGTCTCTAGACAGTAAATTGTCATCACAATTGTTGTAGTGTTCATTTTCGCTTGCCTAGCCAATCCCATCAAAACCACACCTCCACTGCCAAGCCACAGCCCCACCCTGCCTTTGGAAATAAAAATGGAAATGAAGGATCCCCAGCTTCTGAAAGAAACAACAAAAAAATGCTGCACAAATTTTAACTAGTATGGTGTTTCTGGAGAAATCAGGGTGCAACTGACAGGATTGATTACAACTTTATAAATTTTTTAATGTAATAAACTTCATGAAGGTAATAGGAGACAGATATCAAATTTTAGATATTGCCAGAGACAATTCCTAAATTACTTTTTCTAGGCCATACCTAATTACAGTGACTATCTTTGTATATCCTTAACTTTTAGCCACTTAGTTACAATATGCTAGAAATATACATTAAAAAACAATATAGTGATGATTAGATAGCAATGATATACACTAGAACTTAACACCATTCCTTCCTTCAGATCCTGTGAAAAATGATCTCAGGAAATGAAAAAGCAACTTTCTTCCATGTCTAGAACAAAAGTCAATATCAGCTGCAAAGACAGATGTTCATATGCTTGTAAATGCATACCTACAAACCAAGTTTTTAAAATTTAAAACCACATGAAGGCTTAGAATCACAGCATTTATGAACCAGAAGAACATTGCGACCTTCATTTAACACATGAGGAGATTGAAACTCAGAGAGCTCAAATGACTAGGCCAAGGTCATAGACCCCAATAGGGCTGGAGCTGGAACAAAACCTCTGATCTGCTTCCACGCTTTTCTCATCACACCAAGCTGTAGTGACTTGCAAAATTCAATCATATGTGCCAACCCCTCACAGAACATGGTGGATTGGAATATAAAATTATCAGTCCATTAACTACGAAACCAGTTGAGGAATTATAGTATTCATTGTTATACTGTTGTTACAGTACTTGCTAATATTCGTTTGAGTTTATGTGTCAGGTACTCTACTATGTGCTACTTGTATTATCCTTTTTTTTTTTCTAAAAGTTTTTTTTTTAATTTATTTTTGGCTGCCTTTGATCTTCGTTGCTGCACGCAGGCTTTCTCTCTAGTTGCGGTGAGCAGGGGCTACTCTTCGTTGTGGTGAGCAGGCTTCTCAGTGTGATGGATTCTCTTGCTGTGGAGCACAGGCTCTAGAGCACAGGCTCAGCAGCTGCTGCGCACGGGCTTAGCTGCTCCGCGGCATGTGGGATCTTCCGGGGCCAGGGCTCAGACCCGTGTCCTCTGCATTAGCAGGCGGATTCTTAACCACTGCGCCACCAGGGAAGTCCCTGTATTATCTGATTTAATCCCCAACTAGCCCTACGGGTGGGGGTTCGGGGGGGGGAATAGTCACTTTTCTAAGCCTTTTACATCTAATAAATCATTTAATCCTCTAAATTATCTTATAAAGTAGTAGTATTACTCCTATTTTATAGGTGAAGAAACTGAGTCTTAAAGTGGTTGAGTCATGCTCAAGTTCAAACATACCCTTAAATCAATACATATGCAACCTCTCTATGCTATACTACCTACTCATTAGTTTCTACTTTCCCACCACTAAACATTAGAAGAAATAACAAGTATTGGGTTGGCCAAAAACGTTCATTTGGGTTTTTCCATAAGATGTTACAGAAAAACCTGAACGGACTTTTTGGCCAACCCAACAGCTTAACTTGAGCTGCTTCTCCCTGCATTCACCTAGCTTCTCAATATTAGCTGGTGGTAGAGACATTTAAAGATATAGGAGCTAAAAAAGAGAGAAGACCATTTGCAACCTGAATAAGTTGGACAATCCAGGATTTTATTATGGTATCAGCAGTGCTTAAACTTCAACAGGTCTAGCTATGGCCCATGAAAGTATGTTTTCTGCACATGGTGGCCTGGTATAAAAACATAATTTGTAAATTACTAAGTGAGCTCCTTGCAAGAAGGAGCAGAGACATGCTCTTGTCATGTCAGTTAGTGGGGAAATTTGTGGTAAGAACACATAGAAAGGTGAGAAAGCACAGGAAACAGTCTCAGTGGCTGCAGTCAGGCCTCAGGGAACATCATTCAGTTTTCTTCAGGTTGCAGTAGTAGCTCTAGTCACTCAACAGCAGTTCTAGTTGTCCACCACGTTCATGACTTACTCCACTTCTCTGCTGGTCTCCTGTCTCTCAACCTACTCACTACCGATTGACTTTTCTGTGTTCACCTCTCCTACTTCTCTCTCCTGTCTCTCTCTGCTCTGATCTCTCTTCTTTATTTATTTATTTTAAATTATTACTTCTTTATTTATCACCCATTTTTTTCCCTGTAGGGCTCAAAATCAAACTCCATGAGAAAGAGAGGAATCTGAGCAGGTACATAACTAGATCTACTGGTGCATCTAGGAGACGGTACTCCCCTTGGGTAGAGTGCTCACATCAAGCCATCTAAAAGTCTATAGATGGCTGCCTTCCCACTCACCACCCCTCCTCCCCAAAGAAACATCTTTGTGTCCATTAGCTGCAGCCAAAGTAGCAGGATCATATAGAACAAAACACGACCTATACGTTTAGAAGGGAAATTTGAGCATGGCAAACAATGGTTTGTCTGATACAAATACAAATCCTCTTTCATGTACTGGTGGTGCTAATCAGTTCAAAAGCTTTTGCTGAAAAATAATAATTATTAAACTTAAGGGTAGAAACCAAAAAATAAAGGGTCATTGCTAACAATTCTCTCATTGTAGGCTTCAGCTATAGCTCCATTATTAGCTGTGGCATACTCAGAATTGGACACCATAAACTCTCTTAATGCTCTTGATCCTCAACTCTCTTACCTGCTGAATCTATAGTGAACAATTTTAGTTGATTCAGGATACAAAAAAAAGCAGCTGTTACCTGTCTTCTTCTTTTGTAACCCAGCGGCTCTGATATATCTGACATTTTTGAATGGCCAAATAATGGAGGTTTCTGAAGTTGTTTTGTTGATGGTGTTGACCTACAAGGGGGTGGAAATAATAGTACCTTGCAGTTGCAGACCATTTTGTATTTTTGAAGTGCTCCTCATTGAAATGCTCCTCTCTTACTCCTTTGTACTTCCCTGGGGCCTTGACTTTGTCAATCGATAAAATGAAAATCCCTCACAGTCCCATTCAAGGATCCTCTCCTTTTCCATGAGCCCATCCTGGTTTCCTGAATCCACCTGATCCCTCATTTCTCTGACCTCACTAGTACTCGTTGGCTATGTTCACTAGTACTCGTTCAGGCATGACATATGTTGCTATAATTACTTTTAGAAAACCATAAATTTTTACTTTTTTATAGTAAATTCCTTGAAGGCAGAGAAAATGAGCCACCTAAAACAGTATCTTGCATATGCAAGGTATGAAAAACAGCAGAAACTAACACAACATTGTAAATAGACTATACTCCAATAAAAATTAATTTTAAAAAAGGTATCAAAAAATAAATGAGAGGAATACATGGGAAAGGCATGATTATGCCTACTTTATAGATGAGGAAGAAAAAACACACCATTTGGGAACTGAGGAAAATATTGCATTGACTCATGGTGGCCCTAAACCAAGGTGCAGAAGCAAAGGAAGAGACAATTTAAAAGTAGAAGTAGAGGAGACTGGCAAAGACTAAAATGAGGAAGAAGAGAAAGAATGAGAAGAGACAGGAAAGGAAGAGATGCATCACTAGAGGGCTGAGATGAATGGACAAGCAGCAAAGAGGAGATTTTTTTTTTTTTTCTTCAGTGAAGTGGGAGATAAAGGCAGAAGAAAAAGGCAGAAAAGCATTTTTATAATCTCCTTAGGAAAATGCTTTATGTCAACCAGAAGAGCTAATTTGGGCTTTGGGAAGTAGGAAAAAAATGAGGAAGCCTCTATCCCTTGGTCAAAGGTAAGAGAACTGAGAAAAGTAAATAGAGGATAAAGGGGAAGAAGAGAGGGAAGTGGTTGGTCCTTTTTTTGGTTATTAAAATTATTCCACACAAAATCAGTTTTTGACAACTTTGCAAAATCAAAGGGAAAAAAGAAAACTGCAACGAAAGGAACTTAAGTCTAGGTTATACTTTACTTGTTACAATGGAATATTTTACTATACTTTTAAAGTTACTTCCACCTTCTGCTTTAATCTGACGATGATGTAGACCTAAACAGCACCCTGAGATATTGAATGATTTATCAGGACCACAAATGTGACCCAGTATGTGATGCTTTGAGTCAGAAATTCTGTGCAGTTTGGATAACTGTAGGTAAAACTTCTAAAACATATGTTTAAATTCTTTGTCATCAAATAAGAACTTTTCAACCATTTTAAACCAGAACTTTCAAATGACTGTCTAATCTAGCATGTCTTATGACCATCCTAAGTTTGACACCAGAATCCTGCCCATTATGCAAAGTATCAGAGAAAACTTAGCTCTAATTTTGTTTAAATTAGAAACTAAAGATAGATGTGTAATATCTTCTCTGTTGGCTTTTACGATAGCTTTCTCATCAGTTTTCCTTTCCACTCTGACTGCTGTTCTTGAGTTTTCATTGAAGCCTTCTCTTCTATTATAGATTCCTCATGTTGGCATTCCTTGAGAGTCCATCTTTGACTCTCTGCTTTTCTAACATTACACAATCTCCTTGGAACATCTGCTCTATTTCCATTGTTTCAATTATTATTCAGAAACAGATGACACCCCCAACATACTCTATCTGCTACCTAATCCCCCTCTATGAAGCTTCAGAACCATAATTCAAATAGTCTGGATGCCTCTAGTGTGGTCCTCAGTCACTGCAAACTTCACATGTCCAAAAATGATCTTATTTTCCCCCTCAAACATGTTCTTCCTGTGTGCTCTTATGCCAGCACAATCATCTGTCAAGTTTCCCAAAGCAAAATAATGGATGTTATCTTTAATTTCTCCTTCAGCTACACCTCCAGTTATCTGGTCCCATGGAGTCTACCTGTTGAGTATTTCTTGAATGGTCAGCTCCATCGATCTCAGTTAACTCCTACTCATCCTCAGAACTCTACAATGAAATCTTCCTGACTTTCCTTTGCTAGATTGTCAGGTCTTCCAATTTTACTCTTTTATTTTACTCTGTGCTTATCTCTTACAATAGATATTAGTTTATGGTAGACTAAGCTGATATACCAAATAGACCCAAATAAGTAATTGCTCAATCATCAGGAACTATTTTCCTACTCAGGTAACACTCCTGGCCTAGTATTCAGGTTGTCAGTGTAACTTTCCTCCACACATTTAGCAGGCTGGCTCCTCTCTGTTTATTTCTCTACCACACTCCATCACTTCTGCTTAGATGTCATTGTCTAGACTTCAGTCACATGACCATACCCCACTGCAAGGGAGGCTGGGAAATGTAGTTAGCTGTCTACCTGGGCAAAGAAGCAAACAACAGATCTGGGGGGAAAGCAGTCTCTGCCACAATATCACCTATCACAGTTGCCATTTTATATTTATTTGTACAATATACTTATTTATATTAATGTACATCATTAATGTCCATTTCTTCCACCAGATTTTTAACCTATGTTAGGGCAGATGCATTTTTGTTCACAACCCAGTCTCAATAAGCCTCTAAAAATATGTGTTGAATTAATCAGTAAATACTTGTTAATCCAGATCTAGCACAGGGGTCCCCAACCCCCGGCTGCTGACCAGTACCAGTCTGCAGCCTGTTAGGAACTGGGCCACACAGCAGGAGGTGAGCTGTGGGCAAGGGAAGCTTCATCTGCCGCTCCCCATCGCTCCCCATCGCTCCCATCCCTCCCCATCGCTCCCCATCTCTCCCCATCGCTCCCATCCCTCCCCATCTCTCCCCATCGCTCCCCATCGCTCCCCATTGCTCCCCATCGCTCGCATGACCGCCTGAACCATCCCCTCTGCCACCCCGTCCATGGAAAAATTGTCTTCCATGAATCCAGTCCCGGGTGCCAAAAAGGTTGGGACCGCTGCTCTAGCATATTAGCCTGGAGCATTACAGCAGCCTCTTAACTGACCTCCGTGTCTCCCTTCCTAGCCCCTCCATAGCAGAGCCCCTCCATAGGGATCTTCCTAAACTGTACACTTGATCCTGCCATTTCCTCTACTTTAAAACTCTTCAATAGTCCTTCATTGCCCTCAGAACTCTTTATTTTGCCATGTAAATTCCCTTCCTGTTCATCTTCCCAGCCTTCCTTCTCACCATTGCTCTCTTTCTACATTCCTTCCCATCACAGATGCACACACCCTCACTCACACTCTCACACACATACTCACTCCCTTTCCAATCTAGCCACACTCAAACATTGACACTTCCCCCCAAAGCATCGTGCCCCTCCCCTGGCTAACTGCTCATTGCCCTCAAGTCTCAGCTTAGTCTGTCACTTTGTTGAGGATATCCCTTAGCTCTCAAGATGGTGTTGGTGCCCTTACCCTGTGCTCCCATGGCCTTTTACTACTGTAGGGGTTATTTTATGATTTGCCTGAAGTTATCAAGTGCTTCTCCCCCAGCAGACTGCCCTGCTACATCTTATTCCCTGTGGTGCTCCCAGCACTTAACACATTGCTTAGCACATAGTCTACATCCTGGAAATAGAGGATGGATGGATGGATGGATAGATGGATGATATTTAGGAGGAGCCATTGAGCCACTGAGTTCAGCTTTAAGTAAGATCAGGTAGGGACTTCCCTGGTGGCCCATTGGTTAAGACTCTGCCCTTCCACTGCAGGGGGCGCGGGTTTGATCCCTGGCTGGGGAAACTAAGATCCCGCATGCTGCATGGCCAAAAAAAACAAAAACAAAAAACCTTCAGTGGTGGAAACTCCACAATTCCTAGGTAAAATTGTATTAAAGGTAGAAACATTAATAATCAAAAATGTTTTCCAAATTTCTTTCCATAATCTGAACCTCTTAATCATCGTCTTATTGCAAAAGTTCCAAAGAGGTGTTTCCCTTCTCTTTCATACATTAACTTTTAAAACCCAAATGGTCTTAAATTTGCACTTTCTGATGATGCAAATGGTTAATAAGTTGTCTTTTCTCTTGATTTCAAGATAGAGTAGGACATGGGGTTACACACAAGCCTAACATTTACTCTACCTGTTTTTCTACCTGGGGCTCATGGAGCATGATGGATCTCTAAATGGGTAAATGTAAGAGGAGCTGAGGGACTTCCCTGGTGGCACAGTGGTTAAGAATCCACCTCACAATGCAGGGGACATGGGTTCTATCCCTGGTCTGGAAGATCCCACATGCTGAGGAGCAACTAAGCCCGTGCGCCACAACTACTGAGCCTGTGCTCTAGAGCCCGAGAGCCACAACTACTGAGCCCATGTGCCACAACTACTGAAGCTGCGTGCCTAGAGCCCGTGCTCCACAAGAGAAGCCACCGCAATGAGAAGCCCGTGCACCGCAACGAAGCGTAGCCCCCACTCGCCACAACTAGAGAAAGCCCGTGTGCAGCAACGAAGACCCAACGCAGCCAAAAATAAATAAATAAAATAAATTTATAAAAAAAAATTAGACAAGTTATCTGTAGCTAAGTAATTTTAAAAAAAGAGGACCTGATTTTCCCCAAGTATATTTGCTTGTGTGTGCTCCAGAGTCTTGGAGACTGGAGGGGTGGGGCTTGGAGATAGGACAAAGCTTGTCCTGGGTCCAGCCTCCCAGTGTATATGCAACTCAGCAGCCAGAATAACAAACTCCCAATTTAGGAATTTGCCATGGATGCTGCCCAAAGATCATTCCTGTGTTCCTCTGAGTGTATTGGACTAACTTAAAAAAAAAAAACAACAAAAAAACTCGTTTTCGTATGTAAATATCAGCAATCTATCATCACCTGAGCAAGAACAATAGATTTCTTTTTTTTAAATAAATAGATTTATTTATTTATCGCTAAGTTGGGTCTTTGTTGCTGCGCGGGCTTTCTCTAGTTGCAGAGAGCGGGGGCTACTCTTCATTGCCGTGCGCGGGCTTCTCATTGCGGTGGCTTCTCTTGTTGCAGAGCATGGGCTCTAGGCGCGCCGGCTTCAGTAGTTGTGGCTCGCGGGCTCTAGAGTGCAGAGCCCGCGAGGTGGTGCACGGGCTTAGTTGCTCCACGGCATGTGGGATCTTCCTAGACGAGCGCTCGAACCCGTGTCCCCTGCATTAGCAGGTGGACTCCCAAACACTGTGCCACCAGGGAAGCCCAAGGACAATAGATTTCAAAATGCTGGTTATCGCTAGAGGCGAAGGAATGAATTTAATGAGGCATTCACAGGACAGGAAACTTTACAATTTCATTTTAAGAGCAACAGCTACTTGCAGGAGGTGGAAAAAAAGATCTTCCTACTTAATTTATCTGCCCAATTACATCTGACATTCCTGTGAAAATAAAAAGTGTGAAAAAAAAGAGTAAACTTCTAAACCAATGCTTCTATTCCAAGAATTTTACTGATCTAAATTTCCTAAAACTTAGTTGAGTAAGTCTGTAAGCTGTTTTGATTTTTATACAGAGGGAAGAAGGAAAAGTACAGCACATGCTCTGACTTAGCATCAACTTCCCTCTGTTTTATTTTCAGCCCAGTCAGAAAACCATGCTCTTTGCTTGCCTCACTCCTTTGTTTTTCCAAAAAAGTATTCTCTTTTGTGTAAGGTTCTGGTCCAAAATAATCAGCATTGGAAGTTGTGCTGTTTTTGCTTCATGTCTGTGGCCTGAGTCATTCTCTCCAAAACCAGGATGCCCTCAGGGAAGATACAGAGGAAATGATGTAATTCTCTCTGGTCTCTTTCACGCTTTGGGCTTTTTCTTTGGGCCTGAGCCTTAATGAATGTTTTCTAATTAGCTAGCAAGGAGTACAGTGGAAAAAAAAAAAAAAGTGTCTCTTCTGTCTCTCCCTTCTCCTCACTAGAGGCACACACACTATTTGCTCCTTCAGGGAGCTCCGGTGATTTTGACAGAATTAGTGCATAAATCTTCTCAGTGTCATTGTCAAGCAGCTGGAAGCAAAGGTATTTTGTTTTGCCTACTTTATGAGTTGGAAACCAAAAAACAGAAAGTGTCATATCCAAGGTCAAGCATTGCCCGAAGGAGAGGGAGGGGCAGTGGAGCGGGTTGGGGGGAGGGGCGGGGGTAAATATAATCTCCCAATTCCTCTGCTTCATCCCCCAAGCAAAGCCCTTTCTATGCAAATGAAGAAAGCAAAAATCTAAATTTAGAAAACGTGTTGAGAACAGACTTCATATATTAACTCGATAAACGTGTGCTCAATTCCTGGGCATTTTGGATACCATATCATTTTCTAATTATACCTTTGAATGAATTAATTTTGCTCTTTTTCTCTGATACTTGGCTTCTTGGGTTATTCGCCTGGTAAAAATTAGCAATTGGCAAATGCATGTGCTTTAATTTGATGGGGGGAGGAACTGGGAAGCTTGGACCCATACCCCGACTTCAGCTACTGGAGAACCATAGCACTTGGGGCCGTTCAAAGCATTTTCTCAACTACCCTTCCCTCTGAGCCCCAGGACTTGCTGTTATTTTAACACGCGGCTTTCTCCCTGTGGAAATGATCTGTTCAATCTGTCTGTCTCCTCAACCAGACTTCAGCTTGTTAATTCACTCTGGTAACCCCAGCACCTTAAACTTTAGAGGAAACTCATGAAATGGCTTCTGGAACTAAACTAAGGAAAAGGAGGACTAGGTGAGTGGTGAGGAGAAATCAAGGGAGGGAAGTGAAGGGAGAGAGAAGGGAGGGGAACGCCTGAGGGAAAGAAGAGCAGAGTTCACGCTGGCACCCCAAATTACTTTGAGGCAGCAAATATCTATTTTTAAGAAGGATCTAGGCCCTCAGAAGGAAGCAACACACTTACTAAAGAGTTAAGGGAAAGACTGCGTGGAAACAGACTCTGGCTCATAAAGTCAACGGGTGTTCCTCAACCAGTGAAATTGCTGGTCTGGTAGTTTAAAAGACCTATTCCTGGCTCCACCCTGGACTAGGAACACAGAATTCTTGGGGGTGGGACCTCGGAGAGTTTTTAACAAGTACCCAGGGTACTTGAGTTCGAAAAGCATTGATGTGGTCTTTCCGGAAAGCATTTCATTCCCCTCCATCCCACCGAGGTCCAATTAGTGTGGAGTGTTTTTCATTGAAGACCTAGCTTTCTATGGGAAAGCCAGGTTTGTCAATGTGGAGAGACCAGGAGACTCCAGAATATAAACTATGATGTCCTTTCATTCATTCTGCCCAGTGTCTCTCTCTCTCACACACACACACAGAGACATGCATGCATGCAATGTGCACACACGCTTCCAATAAATTCCAGATCTCTTCAGGGCCAGTGCCTGGGGTCACTTAACCTCATCCCTTTAAAGGCCTTCTGTCCAGGACAGCCCTTAACTAAAAGTCTGAAAATTAGGTAGGGGAAAAAAGAGCTGTTTAGGGCAAAACCTCTTTGGACAAAGTTCCTTGTATTGCAGACCTTTGGCTTCTGTGTCTAGATAAAACCAAAAGATATTTGCAAGGAAAGAGAAAATGAAAAAAAGGCTAATTCTGTTTTCTAAAACTCACTACAGATTTGGTGACAGATGAACTTGCATTTTGCCTTCATTTTTTCCAAGTGATTCATTCTTCTTGGTTCCTGAACACCTGCTTAAAAACATGGCTTTCTTCTCTCTGTCCTTAGGGAGTGCCAACCAGATCTGAAACCATGAGGTAGGTCTAATACCAGGGGAGGGGTAGTGGGGTGGAGGAAAGTCCGACTTGATCTACAGTGTATTCATAGTTTAAAATCATACATTGTGCAGAAAGCATTGGTGAGATTTGTGGTGTGAAAGAGGGAACTTGGAGCAAGCTCTCGGAGCCAGAGTTTCCATGCCCAAGGTGAATGTTGACATTACCGAGGCTGGAATCCCTGTTAATGCCTTAGGTTTTCCTTCCACGGCATTAAGTTTGGGGTTTTCTTTCCTCCCAAGTTTTTCAGAGCAACCCACAATAAAAAAGGAAGGTTCGCCCAGCAGAATTTACTTGCAATGACCACTGACCTGTGTTTCCCAAATTTACTCATTTGTCCAACTTCCCTTCTCGGTCGCCTCTGTCTCTTTATTTTCAGCTCCTTGTCAGTTAATTCACATTTCCTGATTTGGCAAACAGTGCTCCCCCAACCTCCTTTTTCTTGGGTAAAACTTCCTGAGTTGACCTTAAAGAGAACTGTTACCTCACCCGAGAGCTTTAGCAGGAAAATGGCATTTAGGTTTAATTACCTAAAGCCTCGCAGTAGTTACCACTTTATAAAATTCAAGTGACTTTCTTCCAAGCTCCCTGTTTTCCAAAGTTGGCTGGCTGGTGACCTCTGGGAGGGTGGGATGCCACACCAGTCCCCTGGCCTTGGCAGGCAGCAAGGGTGAAAGCTTTTCCAGAGCTCGCCGGCTGGAAGGCTGGCAGCAGAGAGGGCTGTAGACCTCCAGGGCCGTTCTGGAATCCAAGACAAGGAGGGCACACATGACAAGACCAGGGAAGAACCACTCCATTGACTCTTTTTACTCAAAGATGCACCTCCTCCTTCAGAAAAGCCTGAAAGACCTGGGCCAGGGAGCTGGTCACGCAATTGCCTCTATCCCCTCGTCAGCTTTCAGGGAGAAGTGGGGAAGTGGGCTGTCGTTGTCATCCGCGGTGACCACAGCCTTCCCCGGGGCCCTTTGCAGCCACTCTTGCATGTCTGAGTCTCAGAGCTCAGGACTCCAGATGTTCTTCCCTCTTCTTAAAAGTCTGAACGGTTAAGACTCAGTCATCTCCATCGGCACCTTCCTGGGGATCTGTTCAGGACCATGTTTGCTTCTCCTGGTGGTATCTGTGTCATCTCTGGTTTGGGGGAAAAGAGTTTAATTTTGATCCACTCCCCTGCGGCTACGGGTCTTTGCTCAGATGTGGCCTTTCCAGACCACAGGTGTAGCCC
The DNA here is from genome assembly GCF_964341445.2 of Mesoplodon mirus. NCBI lineage: Eukaryota > Metazoa > Chordata > Mammalia > Artiodactyla > Ziphiidae > Mesoplodon > Mesoplodon mirus. The sequence goes on from NC_138977.1 coordinate 176,562,263, forward strand.
CCCACCCCGAGGGAGCCTTTGCTGCCCTCTTCTCTGCTTTATTTTCCTACATCACACTTGTCACCTCCTAACATGCTTTGTCCATGCATTCCATATTACTTCTTTTTTTAAAATTTATTATTTATTTATAAATTTATTTATTTATTTTTGGCTGCGTTGGGTCTTCGTTGCTGGGTGCGGGCTTTCTCTAGTTGCGGCGAGTGGGCGCTACTCTCCACTGCGGTGTGCGGGCTTCTCATTGCGGTGGCTTCTCTTGCTGCGGAGCACGGGATCTAGGCGCGCGAGCTTCAGTAGTTGTGGCTTGCAGGCTCAGTAGTTGTGGCTCACGGGCTCTAGAGTGTAGACTCAGTAGTTGTGGCACACAGGCTTAGATGCTCCACAGCATGTGGGATCTTCCCGGACCAGGGCTTGAACCCGTGTCCTCTACATTGGCAGGCGGATTCTTAACCACTGCGCCACCAAGGAAGCCCCATTTTACTTCATTTTTTTCTTTTCTTTTGCCACCTGCTCTACCCACCACCCCACCCCACCCGCTGCACCCTCAGCCTCTGTGATGGAAACTCTGGGGAGCAGGAATTTGGGCTACTTTGTTCACTGCTCCACCCCCAGCACCTAGAATAGCGCCGGGTACATAGTAGGTGCTTAATAAGTATTTGTTGAAGAGTGAATGAATTTGAGGAATTTCTGAAACCAGAAAGAAGATACGGGAAGGTATACTTTTGGATCAGGGAGAATCTAAAATACCAAGGCAGGAGGGCCAGCAAGAGAAGGCATGGAGGAAGATAGCATTTAAGTGAAGGAGAGTTGCCTGCTTCGTCCTTGATGTTTACAATAACTACTAGTGGTTAGGTGTCATTGTTGATAAGACACAAATGAAGAAGTGGAGGCACAGAAAGTTTCCATGCTTACCCAAGGTGACAGCAAGAGAAAGTGGCTGGGGTGTCTGACTCTATAGGGTGCTTTTCCCCACGTGCTGCCATTGGTTCCCTGACTCCAGTTCAGGACAAAGGCTGGTAATTTGGCATCCTAAGCAGATTCAGTTAAAATGCACCACGATGAGATTTCAAATCCCACCTCAGTAGCTTTAGGCAAGGCTCTGAATCTCTGTGTGTACCTGTTTCCCTATAAATTAAAAAAAAAAAAAGGTGGGACCTGGCATTTTATAATTCTGTTTACACCTCCCAAAAGCCCAGTGGGATAGGAAGAAGAAATTAAAAGCCAGGAAGACTACGTGACTCACTGTGTGGTTAAGTAACATGTCAAGTCAGTGGTCTGAAGACAAACCACCGGGGCAGGAGGTGTCTTGACAAGTCACAATTGTCGCCTCTTCTCCAAACCACATAGTTTTAATGGCTCAAGAGAGATTAAGAATGACATGCTAACTCTGAAGCTGTAGTGAATTTAAAGTCCTACTTGCAAAGCTCTTTCCATAAGGCGAGTAAAGCAAAGCTTTGGAAATTGTAGCATGCCAGATGAGCTCTTGGGGCTGAGGGATCTTGCTTGGGCGAGGAAGGCTGGATGTGAGCGTGGATGCTACATGTTCTGGTGAATCCACAGAAGTCAATTAACATGCAATCTATGGAAAAGCTCAAGTGGCCTCCAGGCTTGTACTTGTTTTGTTGTTAACACATTGGAATGCTTGACTCTTGATTACTTTTCCGTTTTCCTGGGTTTGCTGGTTAAATGCTGTATGTGAAACCCTTTGAATCATTTAAATGGGAGAGAAAAACACAAAAAAAGTCTTTACTTCACCACGATACCAGACCTAGAGTAGTGGTTTTAATTGTTTTATGTTTAAATTGAGTACATACCATACTGTGTTAAAGAAAAAACTTTAAACAGGCAAACTTCAAGTGTTAGGTTTAGTGTCCCTGTATCTTTGGAGAAGACTGTTTAGCAGAGAAATCTTTCTGTGTCCCTTGAGGCAAGGGCAGGGTCAAATAATATCTTCCTTCTTCAACCTGTGAAGTCAGTTTTGAAATTATTTTGTTTTCTTTTGGCTAGATGGTATTCCATATCTTGGCTGGAACAGAATCATTGGGCCACATGATTTTCTCTAAGTAAAAAAGACAAACTTGTGAAAATTGGGCTCTGATCCCCCTCTGTAACACTAGCGCTCATGAAAAATCCAATGTTTACGGAATTCCTTAGTTAATGATTTAGGAATCTCCACTCTACCCTCTGCACCACCAGATAGGAGCCTCTCTCCTCTCTTGGGTCTGGAACTAGGTTACAAGCCCAAGGGCCATGGAGGATTGGATTCTCCAATGCATGGCCCTTGTGGGTTACCTTTGTAAGTCTTGTAGGTGAGTGCCAGTCTGGCTAAGCTGTAGGTGTCCAAGAAAGCAGGGGCAGAACTATAGAAAATCTGATCCGTGAGAGACATGATGTGACGGGCACATAGCCTTACAGGGGCGGAGGGCACCAGTTCATCTCTTTTGCAGGATTTAAAACTATCTAGGGGGCTTCCCTGATGGCACAGTGGTTGAACGTCCGCCTGCTGATGCAGGGGACACGGGTTCATGCCCCGGTCCGGGAAGATCCCACATGCCACGGAGCGGCTTGGCCCGTGAGTCATGGCCACTGAGCCTGCGCGTCCGGAGCCTGTGCTCCGCAACAGGAGAGGCCACAACAGTGAGAGGCCCGCATACCAAAAAAAAAAAAAAACAACAACAAAAAAACAAAAAAAAACTATCTAGGGTGGTAGTGTTGGAGGAAAAGATGGCAAATGTTAGCAGAAGGGAGAGACTTGGCTTGTATGTGCGGGTTCACATTTTTCCCTGAGAGAAATGTTCTCTTGACCCTCTCTAGCCACAGAGGCCCAGAGGAAGCATTCTGCTGGCAGGATTAGGGTTTTTAAATGTATTACTTTTCCCCATAGGCTTCTGTCATGCAATTAAAAATTGGACTCAGCATCCATGTCATCTTTGTAAGTTATTTGTACGTGATATCTTCATGTTCTTTTTCCTAGTTGCTGCTTATTTCCTATATATGCACTTATTTCCTATATATATTTCATATACATATATATATATCTTGTTTTCCAAGCTAGCCTCTTTGCTGAATATTTCTTGAGCATCTACTATGTACTAAGCAGTGTATATAGCATTGTGATCGAGAATGCCAAGATTTTGACATTCTGATTAGGACCTCTTCAATGATTTTGCCCTTTATCCTCTCTTTACTGCCTTTGCTTTCTAGTTACTTTATCCTATGTGCTTCATATTCATCTCTAATTTTTGTCTAAAGATAAGGCACTAAAATATAATTTTCAAAAAGATAAAACCATGACTCCCATACAAATACAAAATGAATACGTGCTAAAGACTTTAACTCATTAATTCATTTATGAGGGAACCAGAAAGATGTTAAAACCAGTTCAAAGGACAATCTGAAGAACAAATACATGTAGGTGATCTGGAATGCCAAGAGGAATTTACAGATAGATGCAAAATCTCCTGGCACACAGTAGGTGCTCAATAAATGTTAACTCTTTGTGGTGAACGTCTGTCCTACCTGGTAGTTCTTAATAAACTTCACTAAATTAAACCTGATTGAATAGAAGGGCAGGTGGGGTAGAGGAGGATGGTGGTCTGAGCCTAGCCATAAACAGAGGGGCCACTTACAGAAGACAAGTCTTGCATAGCAGGCTGTTCTGCAAAAGATATTTGAAATGTTTATACCAATTCCTGGAGTTGCTTAGACTTGCTTTTAATTTAGGATGATTCTAAGACCAGCTGTGATGAATTTCAGTAAAACCTCCCAAGAAGATAGCAGGTTTTTGCATGCCACAATTGAACTTCTCATTTTCAAGTAGAGAGACATGAAAGGCTTCTGAGGAATGGAGTTGTAATTGTCTTTCAAGGACTAGAATGATAAAGAGATTGGATGGAAGGGTAGAAGAGAAAAATCAGCACAGTTGGGTAGCCGGGAGAGCACCATTCTTGCCCTGGTTTAACCGTCCATAGTGGCAAACCAGACCAGTCTGTCCAGACCCGTTCATCCTCTGCGCCTCAAACTGAGTGGACCATACTTTTTAAACTGTTCTGTGAAGAAAATGCTTTAGTAGCTTTGTAAACATTTGATTCAAATTTCAGTTTTTACTGTTTAAAAATTGGTTATTAAAAGCAAATGGTATGATTAATGCCAGACAAGGCATTTTCCCGAGGCCCAGCTCATTGCTTCAGCCACCCTCTAGTCAGGAGAGTGCGGTCAGAGTCGCCCGGCAGTCCGGGTAGAGTCCCCCTGGAGGGTTCTGCTCTGGACCAGCTGTCATACACGGGTGGCGCGGGGAGGGGAGGGGGATGAAAAACCCATGCGAGAAGTTCCTGGTCTTATGGTCTTAATATTTCCAATGCTCGGCAAACAGCTCTTTCCCATTAATGATGTGAATTAGATGACTGATAATTTGCCCATCTTCCTAATGTGAATCTTCCTAAAAGAGGGCAACAGAATAAATTAATTTAGAAAGTGAACTGGAAAACCTTTACAAAAAACAAAAGCAAATGGTTTTAAATAATTAAAAAGTACTGGAAATGGATAGTGGTAATGGTTGCACAACTTGTGAATATTCTTAAAGCCACTGAATTATACACTTAATGATTAAAATGGTAAATTTTATGTTATATATTTTATTACAATTAAAGAAATTTTAAAACAAATGTACACTCAGATTAATTATATACTAAATTTTCATAAAATATGGACTTCCCATATGCTCTCCAGTTTTTAGGTAGACTTTGAATAAAGCCTTTCCTTCCATCTTTATTTGAAGAATATCCTGAGGTCAAAGGTAACTGTTTATTAAAACTGTTGCCGTTTGTAACTACATCTATATCCAAATTAGAATTTTTTTGACATTTATTGAGTAGCTAAGACTAAACACAGAAACACATTGGATGATGAGGCTGTAACGATTTTCCATTAGGTCCTATTTCTAACTGTTTGTGTTAAACAAAAACAGCTTCTTGGAATGACATTATAGTGAGGAGTTTTAATTTTAGCACATAAAAAAACAATTTATGGTAAAAATGCCATTTTAATCTATTGTATTTTAAAATACTGTTGAGAGTCCCATTGCTTAAAAAAATTTTTTTGGAACCACTCTACTGCATCATCTTTAAAATTCTCTCTGACTTGTTTATTGTTACAATTGTAAAACATTTAGTGTTTGAAAAAGACATACTCTGTGAGTTGCTTTTAGCAGGCAATGAAAACATAATATAAGTAAGATGTATATTTACCTTCAGAACAGGCAAATTCCAAAATGGAAATATCCAGTAAGTCTATTCCCATCTTCAACTGGCTACATGTAAATAATACACACTAGACTTCTAATTTCTTAATGTCTGAACAGAAGAGTTATGCTAATTTAACACTTCTTAGTCTTGGTCTTATAAAGTTATCTCTTAAAATCCTTTTGTTTTAATTTAATCCTCCTTTTCTGAGTTACAGAGCTCTTTCAAAGAAAGTGCTTCATCCTTTCCAAATTATTTAGATGGGGAGGACCATCCCCACCCGCAATTTTCATGCAAACGTGACATACACGTGTTTATCTAGGGAGAAGGTCAAAGTTTTATCAAATTCTCAAGGGATTTATGAGCCGTAAATAATTGCCTTCATCCTTAATCCTCCTTTTCTTTTTGCTAATGTAAATCTTGCCTATGAATCATCTAAAAAAGAATTCTGCTATGGACAGTAGGTCCATATCCTGATGGTCACCAAGATAAATAAATCCTTGAAAAAAACATGTCCATGTCCCATGCATTTCTTTCTTTGGGGATAAACTGCTAACACCATGTTAAAATCCCATGCTACTATGAGATTGCGCTTGAATTTTAATTTCCAGTTTCGAATTAAGTATGAAAACATGAACCGAAATCACCTGACAAAAATAAATAAATAAATAAATAAACTGGTGCAAGAGAGTTGAATGATAGATTTCATATTCAAATAAGCATCTAAGAAATTTAAATGAGAACATATCAAATGAGTTTGATCTATTTCTTAATAGTTTGATATAATAAAAGGAAATATTTAGGGCTTCCCTGGTGGCGCAGTGGTTGAGAGTCCGCCTGCCGATGCAGGGAACACAGGTTCGTGCCCTGGTCCGGGAAGACCCCACATGCCGTGGAGCGGCTGGGCCAGTGAGCCATGGCCGTTGAGCCTGCGTGTCCGGAGCCTGTGCTCTGCAGCGGGAGAGGCCACAACAGTGAGAGGCCCGCGTACCGCAAAAAAAATAATAAATAAAATAAAAAAATAAAGATATCTTATAGGATTTTCTAAAGCAAAAGGGGTCAGAAGCTATTTTCTCTTCTTTCCTACTGAATGCATGTAAATAAGCTTTTAAATACAGTGCATTTTTTCTTTTTTCTTTCTTTCTTTCTTTTTTTTGGTGCACCTCCACTGCCCAGCAGGGTCCTGGGACACTGTACAAGACGAGGGAGGTACTTTTTACATTTTTTGGTAGAGGCAGTTGCTGTCCTCCAGGTGCTTACAGTCTAGCCGGGGAGACACAACTAATGCACACTTATACAATCATTACAATTAGAGATTACCACAGTATTGACCACAACAGTATGAGACCTGAGGGATGCAAGATCATTGAGGGGCTGGGGGCTCGGAGAAGAAGTTTTGGTAAAGATGGGATTCGTTTTCTTGTTCAATAGGTCCAAATTGAGGGACACATTTCTTTGGGTGAGAGTGGGGGTAAAGAGGGATTGAGGGAGCAAAGGCAGCAAGGCTGGAATGCACATGCCATAGGCAAGGGGCAGTGAGGGGGCCCCGCTCAAATAGAGTGATTTTTGTGGCTTGCTAAGATGTCCAGAAGATTCAAGTTAGAGGCAAATGATATTGAGCAGGTCACTTAACCCCAAGTCTTCATTTTCTCATAATATCCAAATTAATCAATATATCCAAATTACAGGATTAAATATGGTAATAATTATTAAAAGCACCTCTCAAACTGGGAAGTTCTTTTTAACAGTACTTATTTTACTGTGATATATTATGCTACCTACAAAATCCCAAAGTGAGAAACAAGGGTTGAAGAGAAAAAAGGTTACAAAACACAGGGCTACTGACTTCACACTCATTCATCAGGACAAACCATAATGTATTTCTTAGTAGTTGTGTTGCTGGGTTTGTAAAGGTTGTCTTCCGCTTACTAACGCCTTACTGTAATTGAGGTTCTTCAGTCCTCAACTTCATACTTAGTGGAAATAAATTTTGGTTCTGCAACTGAGTAACAACTATTTGGTTAGAAACTGACATTACCAAGTTGAGAGTATCCCAAAGCATCATATCTGCTTCATATCAACTCATTTTTTCTCTTTTGTTTGGGATGGCAAAGCCTACTGTGTGACCTTCATCCCTAGAACAAGTTAAGCTTAAATCTTCCTTCAAGCATGTATCTCAGTGACTAGAATCTAGCAAGGCATATCTGCATAACATCACCATCCCCAGGCAACTGGTTTTTCTTTTGTTTTGTTTTAATTTTTTGAATATTTTTGGCCCCTCACAGCTGGTGGGAACTTTGTTCCCGGACCAAGGATCGAACCCGTGCCCCCTGCCATGGAAGTGCAAAGTCCTAACCACTGGACCACCATGGAATTCCCCCCAGACAGCTGTTCTAAACCCCCATACCTCCACCACTGCTATGGTGGTGCCCAAACCCTGGTGACCTGAAACTAATAGCATCTGCCACCTTCTTTCAGTTATCTACTGCTGCATAACAAGTTACTTCCAAGCTTAGCAGTTTAAAACGATGAACATCTATTATCTCTACCACACTTCATTCTAGCCATACCCAGAATAGGAATCGCTGTACCTACACCAGTAGATGTAGTAAAATCCACACTATCATTTCAGAGAGTCTGCTCTAAGATCTCTCTGCCTTGAAATTTTAGCAAATAGATATTACAGCCTGGTTCTTTCCACAGTCTGCAATGAGAGGATGTGAGAGAAGGGAGAGAGATATGATTTGCTGCCAAAGACAAGCATTGTTATCTATAGTATATATATTACATACTATATATAGTAGTGGCTCCCAGGGTCTTGACTGCCATCAACTCTGAATCCCTCTCTAAACCCCTATGCAAAAATAGCATTTTACCTAATGCAAATTCCAGAAAAATCCCCAGCACCATCTTCCAACCAGACCACTACCTCCTTAATACTCTCTTACATAGAAATTCTAGAGCCATCACTGTCTGAATATAAAATATTATGTGTTTGCCTGGAGCCTAGCAGAGCACCTGATATTCAAGAGTAGTTTGTTGAATACATGAAAAAATTACCCACTGAGAGTCCACTTAAGAATTTATTTATGCACCAAATATGTAAGTTGGTGCAGCCACTATGGAAAACAGTATGGAGGTTCCTCAAAAAACCAAAAATACAGTTGTCATATGATCCAGCAATCCCACTCCTAGACATATATCTGCACAAAACTATAATTCAAAAAGATACATGCGCCCCTAAGTTCATAGCAGCAGTATTCACAATAGCCAAGATGTGGAAACAACCTAAATGTCCATCAACAGATGAATGGATAAAGAAGATGTGGTACACACACACACACACACACACACACACACACACACACACACACCATGGAATACTACGCAGCAATAAAAAAGAATGAAATAATGCCATTTGCAGCAGCATGGATGGACCTAGAGATTATCATACTAAGTGAAGTAAGTCAGAAAGAGAAAACAAATACCATATTATATCACTTATTTGTGGAATCTAAATTATGACACAAATCAAACTATCTACAATACAGAAACAGACAGAACAGACTTGTGGTTGTCAAGGGGGAGGGGAGTGGGGGAGGGATGGATTAGGAGTTTGGCATTAGCAGATGCAAACTCATATACAGAATGGATAAACAACAAGGTCTTACTATATAGCACAGAAAACTATATTCAATATCCTGTGATAAACCATAATGTAAAAGAATATTAAAAAGAACTTATACATACATATAACTTACTTATTTTGCTGTACAGCAGAAACTAACGCAACACTGTAAGTCAACTAAACTTCAATTTTTTAAAAAAGTTAAAGAAGAGTTTATTCTAAGAAACCTTTAAGATTTTTTTTCATCCTAGCATATTATTTTCAAAGACTGACTTTATTTTTCTTTTTTTAAACATCTTTATTGGAGTATAATTGCTTTACAATGGCATGTTAGTTTCTGCTTTATAACAAAGTGAATCAGCTATACATATACATATATCCTCATACCTCCTCCCTCTTGTGTCTCCCTCCCACCCTCCCTATCCAACCCTTCTAGGTGGTCACAAAGCACTAAGCTGATCTCCCTGTGCTATGCAGCTTCTTCCCACTAGCTGTCTATTTTACATTTGGTAGTATATATAAGTCCATGCCACTCACTCACTTCGTCCCAGCTTACCCTTCCTCTTCCCCCTGTCCTCAAGTCCATTCTCTACGTCTGTGTCTTTATTCCTGTCCTGCTCCTAGGTTCTTCATGACCTTTTTTTTTTTTTTAGATTCCATATATATGTGTTAGCGTACGGTATTTGTTTTTCTCTTTCTGACTTACTTCACTCTGTATAACAGACTCGAGGTCCATCCACCTCACTACAAATAACTCAATTTCATTTCTTTTTATGGCTGAGTAATATTCCATTGTAGATATGTGCCACATCTTCTTTATTCATCTGTCGATGGACACTTCGGTTGCTTCCATGTCCTAGCTATTGTAAATAGAGCTGCAGTGAACACTGTGGTACATGACTCTTTTTGAATTATGGTTTTCTCAGGGCATATGCCCAGTAGTGGGATTGCTAGGTCGTATGGTAGTTCTATTTTTAGTTTTTTAAGGAACCTCCATATTGTTCGCCATAGTGGCTGTACCGATTTACATTCCCACCAACAGTGAAAGAGGGTTCCCTTTTCACCACACCCTCTCCAGCATTTGTTGTTTGTAGATTTTCTGATGACGCCCATTCTAACTGTTGTGATGTGATACCTCATTGTAGTTTTGATTTGCATTTCTCTAATAATTAGTGATGTTGAGCGTCCTTTCATGTGTTTGATGGCAATCTGTATATCTCTTTGCAGAAATGTCTATTTAGGTCTTCTGCCCATTTTTGGATTGGGTTGTTTGTTTTTTTGATATTGAGCTGCATGAGCTGCTTGTAAACTTTGGAGATTAATCCTTTGTCGGTTGCTTCATTTGCAAATATTTTCTCCCATTCTGAGGGTTGTCTTTTCATTTTGTTTATGGTTTCCTTTGCTGTGCAAAAGCTTTTAAGTTTCATTAGGTCCCATTTTTTATTTTTGTTTTTAGTTCCATTTCTCTAGGAGGTGGGTCAAAAAGGATCTTGCTGTGATTTATGTCATAGAGGGTTCTGCCTATGTTTTCCTCTAAGTTTGATAGTGTCTGGCCTTATATTTAGATCTTTAATCCATTTTGAGTTTATTTTTGTGTATGGTGTTAGGGAGTGTTCTAATTTCATTCTTTTACATGTAGCTGTCCAGTTTCCCCAGCACCACTTATTGAAGAGGCTGTCTTTTCTCCATTGTATATTCTTGCTTCCTTTATCAAAAATAAGGTGACCATATGTGCGTGGGTTTATCTCTGGGCTTTCTATCCTGTTCCATTGATCTATATTTCTGTTTTTGTGCCAGTACCATACTGTCTTGATTACTGTAGCTTTGTAGAATATTCTGAAGTCTGGGAGCCTGATTCCTCCAGCTCTTTTCTTTCTCAAGATTGCTTTGGCTATTTGGGGTCTTTTGTGTTTCCATACAAATTGTGAAATTTTTTGTTCTAGTTCTGTGAAAAATGCCATTGGTAGTTTGATAGGGATTGCATTAAATCTGTAGATTGCTTTGGGTAGTATAGTCATTTTCACAATGTTGATCAAAGACTAATTTGAGACTCACTGTGGGAATGTGATTGTAGAATATGTACTGTGGGCTCCTGGCTAAATATATTTTTCTGTCTCACGTGTGATCTCTCTGTCCTCCAATATCCCATAATTCACTGTTTTGATTGTGCTTAGAACATCCCATTCTACCAAATTGTGAGGACCTTAAGGGCTGGAATTTGGGCTCAATCTTCTTTGATTCTGTACAGTATTGTACAAACAGCAAGTGTTCACACAGACATTTATTTGGTTTGCAATTTCCTTATCTGGGGGGGCACCCTGTCTTTTGTAAAGTTATGGTGTAAACTAAAAACTACTAGTTGGCATGTTTTTGGGTGAAAAAATGCAAAGGAAAGGTAGCATGGTATATCAGGGGAAAAGTGGGTATCAATTTTGAACCATTCCATTGTTCTTAGATCTCTGCTCAAAAATGAAGGAGCTTTTTAGATCATTAACAACAGAAAAGAGGGACTTCCCTGTTGGTGCAGTGGTTAAGAATCTGCCTGCCAATCCCAGGGACATAGGTTCAATCCCTGGTCTAGGAAGATCCCACATGCTGCGCAGCAACTAAGCCCATGCGCCACGACTACTGAGCCTGCGCTGTAGAGCCCATGTGCCACAACTACTGAAGCCCATGTGCCTAGAGCCCATGCTCAGCAACAAGAGAAGCCACCGCAATGAGAAGTGCACACCATAACGAAGAGTAGCCCCATCTCACTGAAACTAGGGAAAGCCCACACGCAGGAACAAAGACCCAATGCAGCTAAAAATAAACTTTAAAAATGCTGTGAATTCAGAACACAGGGATAAAAAAAATTTTATATACACAAAAAAAAGAACAGAAAAGAAAAGGACTTCCCTAGTGGCACAGTGGTTAAGAATCCACCTGCCAATGCAGGGAACACAGGTTTGATCCCTGGGAAGGGATCTGGTCTGGGAAGATCCCACATGCCGCGGAGCAACTAAGCCCATGCGCCACAACTACTGAGCCTGCGCTCTAGAGCCTGCAAGCCACAACTACTGAGCCCACGTGCTGCAACTACTGAAGCTCCCGCTCCTAGAAGCCTGTGCTCCGCAACAAGAGAAGCCACCGCAATGAGAAGCCTGCGCACCACAACGAAGGGTAGCCCCTACTTGCCGCAACTAGAGAAAGCCCGCACGCAGCAATGAAGACCCAATGCAGCCATAAATAAACAAATAAATGAAAATTAAATTAAAAAAAGAAAAGATGACATAAAATAGAAGGAGAAAAGAGAAGGGTCTAGCCCCAATTTTTCCATTCGTTTAAATGTCCCTGAACATCTCATTTTACCTCTCTGCTTCAATTTTCCCTATGCAAAATGAGAGAACTGCACCACATGGCTCTGAGGTGATTTCCAATACAGTGATCTAAGGTGCTGGGGCACTAAGAATTTCCTTGAATAAAAACATCTGGGAAGAGCAAGGTCTCCTGTTGGTCCTCATCAGTGTTCTCCAAGAGGATGGGTACATAACTGTGGACATTTTATTAGTTATCTGTTGTTGTATAACAAACTACCCACAAATTTAGGGACTTTAAGCAAGAATACATATTTATTCTCTTACTGATTTTCTGAGGGCCAGGAACCCAGGAATGGCTTAGCTGTGTGGTCCTGACTTAGAATCCCTTCAGGAGTTTGTAGTTAAGCTGTTTGGGGGTACAGTTTTCTGAAAACTTGACTGGGGCCAGAGGGTGTGTTTCCATGATGGAGCACTCAATTGGCTGTTGGCAAGAGACTTAATTTGCTCATCACATGGACCTCCCTGTCGGGGTGCTTGAGTGTTGGCTTCACTCATAATGAGTGATCTAAGCATGAGAGCAAGGAGAAGGCATTATGCTTTTAATGACCTGGTCTCACAAGTCACACTGTCACGTCTGCCGCATTCTATTGGCTAGAAACAAGTTACTAAATACAGCCCATGCTCTTAGAGGAGAGAAATGATGCTCGACCTCTTAAAAGGAAGAGTACCAACAAATTTGTGAATTTGTTTATGAATTCGTGACCTTCTTTTAAAACCCGCACGAACATCATGTGCTGGTTAAAGTAGAGTGGGTCAACACGCAAGACAGAGTATGGAAATTTCAAAAACGAACGTTTCTACAGTGACTCACTGTTTGTAAAGCATCTCCCCGTGTTTGTCACAACGACCTAGTGGATTGACAACATTAATATCCCCATTTAAAAATGAGGAAATGGAGGCTAGGTGACTTTTGTAAGGTTATTCAGCAAGTGAGTTATATAGCTGGGAATTAAAACCAGGTTTTCTGACACAAAACACAAAGATCTCTTCACTCCCTTTCAAATGGGAAAATTGGCAAAAAGGCCTTTGCACAGACAAGTCATTGGCAAGTTTGACTATTCCTTACTGCCTACTAATCTTTTTTACCCATCTTATTAATTTTGATATCTATTGTCAGCTTACATACTTCTAAAATTACTTGAGGTGGTTTACAAATAAAATATTTAGGAAGAAAGCAGGAGGAGTAAATACCTCTACGCACCAGAGTTGGTCAGACTACAACACTTGGCAATAAATTTGGTTCATATATTTCTGAGAGCGAAGGTGAAAAGGGAAACATAATAAGCTACAGGGGTTTCACTTTCTGACAGGTGCAAGCATACAAGTTATCACTGCCTGAAACTAAATTCAAGAAGGAGTTTATCACATGGACCTGTGTAGAGACAATGCCACTTGACACTGCGGTCAATATCTCCAACTGTGCTTGTGCGGAAGATATTCTCATTTCAACACTATATATATTCACAGAGAACATACCTCACCTTTAATTTGGTGAATATATTTGAGCAAGAGGCTAATGAAAATGTGGCCCAGGCTCATTGCCCTCTAATTATTTTATTAAACTAAGAAATGTAATGTGGAGAATATACATAAATAGATGGTTAATCTGTCTGCTGGACTGTCTTAAGTATCCGGAATTCTAAGTGAGAGCGCTTGAATGACTTGCCTAATCTTATTTCTTTGTCTTGACATCCTCTACCAGGCACCTATAGTACAAATGTTCTATATTGTCAATTAACTTAAGGGCTTCAGCTACCTGCTATAAGGGAGCAAGAAATGCTAACATAATGTTATAGAAAAATGTAAAATAAGTAAGTTGGACCACATGAACTCCGAAATCACTTCTGGGGCCAAATTGCTATGATCCTGTGACTTTAAGGGTGAGATACAATTACGCATTCCTGTCCCCAAAGAGAGCCAGCCCACTTTGGCCTGGGTGTGAGAAGCAATGCTGCCAAAAGCCTTGGCCAATTTTTTTCCCCCAAAAGGAATTTCAAGTATATCCAAGCTCCTGTGTTAGTGACTGATTGAAACCAAAGCTTTATACCGCATGACATAGGATCCTGGAATAGATAACTTTAGCCTGAAAAAAAAGTTAAGGCAGGTGCAAGCAGCTGTCCAGTCCTGCCATAAAAGAACTCAAGTTTAGCTTCAGTAATGTGCCTTCTTCCAAGTACTCTGGTTCTGTCAGGAACTCTCCAGTGAGCTGAAATATACACCCTAAATATTAACCCCAAAGTAAATGACTTAGTGTACTTTTATTTAGATATTATAATACTTATAAATGCTTCTATTTATTAATGGGAATCCTCCTTCCAGAATAGAATTGTGAATGAAATACATAAAAATTAATAGTCTTCATTTCTGTTCTAAACCAGTTGGTCTTCCTTCAAGGAAGTAGATAGATAATAAAGTAAATAATCCTTCATTAAAAAAATAAAAAGCATTCTCCCTGAACACTGCTTATGTGCCCTGAGCAAATAGGTATTCACTTATAAGGTTTTGCTTTCTCTTTATTAACTATATTTCTATAATACTTGTTTGAGAAGTGTTGTAAAGAGAAAAAAATTAATGTACATGGGAAGAGTAGAGAGAAATGAGTGTTACTCTTTGTGCAATGATCCAGAGTCCAGAAAAGGAGGCGATCAGAGCAGAGAAGCTACCTGTCAAAATGACTAGTATATTTAGATGCTCTTCTGGTCCACTGGTTAACATCTGCATTAGCCTTAACAATGCATCAGATGCATTGCCTTTCCAATTCAATAGGCCATTGTTCAGCATTATCTTTTTTTCTTTTTAATCAAATAGAATTGTAAGTATTAATTTTCATGGCATGTAGAAAACTTCAAAAGTTGGAAAACTACTGGAAGATATTATTACAAAGTTGTCATTTAGAGTAAAAGAATAGGCTTAACAATTGTACAAACTTCAGAGCAAGGGGGAAAATTAAGATATTAAAATGCGGTGGGAGCTGGGACTTCCCTGGTGGTCCAGCGGTTAAGACTCTGCGCTTCCACTGCAGAAGGTGAGGGTTCAATCCCTGGTCAGGGAACTGAGATCCTGCATGCTGCACAGTGTGGCCAAAACATTAAAAAAAGAAAAAAAAAATTGTGGTGGGGGAAATCTACTGGGGAATTGTATGAACTGAATAAATATTTACCAGGAAGAAAAGCTAGTGAAAGTCCTTCTAAGTAGAGAAAAAGAATGGCAGGGCAAGTCTGTATTCCTGCATTGAGGAAGGAAAGACATTTGAAAATAGCTGGAGCACAAGACTCAGGGAAGGGAGTGAGAGTGAGGGGAAAGGCTGGAGAGCGGGCAGAAGCCACACCCTATAGAGCCTCAGAGGCCAGTTAGGGGTCTGTTGCTCAGCCTAGACCCCTCCTCAGGCCCAAGTCAGCTCTCAGCAGCCTCCTTTCTTCCTTGACTGCAGGTCCCCAGGGCTCTGCTAGCTTTCCTCCCTTTGATGGCCATCACCACCCACCCTTTCTCCTGCCTCTGGAAGGTGGTGCCCTCAGTTCCCAGCTTCTTTGTTTCCTGTAAGACAGCGCACAGCTTTGTTGTTCAAGGATTTTCAATGCTAATGATGATGACAAAATGCTTGAGGAATAACAAAAATGGTAGACTTGTATATGGAAAGTTTTAAATTTGAAAGTAACATGATCCATGATTTACATTTTTAAGAGATCACTCTAGATATCCTGCAGAGAATGGATTGTAGGGGATAGAGTAGAAGTAGAGAGAAGGTGGGAAGGTAATGCAGGTACCTAGAGAGGTGATGGTACCCTGGACTAGGATGTAATGGGGAGACGGTAAAAATTATTAGACATGGAGCGTAGTTTGAGGATAGAACCAACAGGACTTGCCAATGGATTGGATAGGGTTGATGATGAAAAGAGAGGAATCAAGGATGAATCATTGAGTACCTAGTTGAGTGTTGCCCTGTTTGGACCAAGTAGCTTTGGGCTTGGGGATGAAGCGCTGTAAATAATTGAAAATATTTAAAATATTCTTAAATATTAGGAAAATGACAAGATGGAATGCAGGACTAGAACACTGAGGAGATGGGAGTGAGAGGAAAATGCTGATAGCAGTAGGAGAGGTAAAAGAAGTATAGTGATTCCAAAGGCCCACTTTACCCTACTACACCCAATTCTCAGAATCAGTCCTGTGAAAAAGGCAAGTTTGCTGGAGGTCCCTTCCACCCTTGTTGGCCATGCTGCACCAAAGAATCAATCACAGGGCTGATTTGGGGCTCAAAGGAATGGCAACAGTGGTGAATCTTCACCACCTTGGTCCCTGCTCGCCCAATAATTATTAATTCAAGGATCTCTGAAGGGAAAGGAGCCTCCTAAGGAATTCCCTGCCTCCACAATCTGAGCCCTTCTGCTGGGTTCACATTCAGATTGTGATGCTGTCGAGTTACCCCAGGGGTAAAATTAGAGGAATTGTGTAATTGTATAACCATAGCAAATCACTTCACTCCTGATGATCTTGTGGAGACAGCAGTAGGTGGTGGCTTGAAGGGAGATCTCAGTTCCCTGTCCAGGAACTGGACCTGGGTAGCCTGGATGAGAACCAGAAATCCTAGCCGCTAGACCAGCAAGGGCTAGAGACTAGAAACAAAGTTCCCCTGGCTCTTGCCCTGTTTGAAAGCAAGAATATTTCAAGGAGGCAAAAACTGTAAGAACAGGTACAAAGTTTATTATTAGAGACACAGCACAACATGTGGGAAAGCACACAGAGAAACAGTTTGTTAAGACAGAAGCAAGGCAGAGATACACACCTGGAGAGAAAGGGTGTGCGCATCCTCCCTAATGAGGAGGAGTGCGGTAAAGAGGCGGTAAAAGTTCCGGATCTTTGTTTCCCTTTGGCCAATTAGCTCACTTCTTTTTCCACACCTGACCTGTCCTAGGTCCCTCCCCGACATGCGTGCGCATCTTTTAGCCAAGATGGATTCCAGCGCAGAGGCCAATGGGAAGGTTGACAACACCCATTATGGGGTGGCACCCTCTCCCTTTTGACCCCTAAAGAGCCCTTCTGAGCATGTGTAGTCAGGGAGGTCTCCTTGACCTCAAGAATGAGAAATATGTGGTCTCTTTATCTTTTATCTGGACAGGACTCAGCTACTCTCTGCCCCTGCCGTTACTGTTACCTTAAAGTGTCCACCGGCTCTCTGCCCCTGCCGTTACTGTTACCTTAAAGTGTCCACCGGAGGCAAAGTCCAGCTTTTTACCCTGTTCCTGTTGCTATTTCTATCTGGAAGTGTAAACAGGAGGCTGGCTGTAAATGTCTAACCTGGAGCCCATCTATTTCTTGCCTCAAGAAATATAAACAGGAGGCTAGTTGTAAATGTCTAGCCTGGAGTTCATCTATCTGCGGCCTCACTGTGATGCTTATTTGATATCAGTAATTGTGAAAACAGATTCTTCCCATTTAGAACCGCTATGATAGCTCCTGAATTAATGAGCCCAAACGAGTCCATCAGGGTGCAGTGGAGTGAAAGTTTTCCCTCTGCCACCACTGAAGAGCCTTCCTTTGAATCTGTCTTAAGTGGAATTTAGAGGAACTAATTTGACTCCCTGAAATGGCAGTTTCTGTCATCACCACTAGTAGTATCGCTTCCTGATGTCATTGCTTTTGTAGAATAGAAAAGTTGCAAACATTTAGCACAGTGATCTCCCACTATTATTACGGGGACACAAGACTATTCGTCACATCCCTACTTACCCCACTTCTAACAATGCCTACGTAGCTGGGAGTAGAACTGGACCTAAAATTCTGCTGTTGAATGTAGGTGCTAAGTTTGAAGTGGTGGATGGTGTCCCTGTGTTAGGGCAATATTCATCAGGCTCATTATCAGTCTATCAGCTTAGGGAAGAAGGGCAATACTTAGGGCATTTATTTACTCATTTATTCTTCACTCTATTTCATAAATGTTCTAAGGAAGCTGCTAAATATGAACGGTTAATTTTTTTCTTTTTTAAATAAGTTTATTTATTTATTTTTGGCTGCGTTGGGTCTTTGTTGCTGCACTCGGGCTTTCTCTAGTTACGGCGAGCGGGGGCTACTCTTCATGGTGGTGTGTGGGCTTCTCATTGTGGTGGCTTCTCTTGTTGCGGAGCACAGGCTCTAGGCACGTGGGCTTCAGTAGTTGTAGCACAGAGGCTGAATAGTTGTGGCTTGCGGGCTTAGTTGCTCTGCGGCATGTGGGATCTTCCCGGACCAGGGCTCGAACTTGTGTCCCCTGCATTGGCAGGCAGATTCTTAACCACTGCACCACCAGAGAAGCCCTGAACGGTTAATATCTTATTCTTTACCTTGATGAATGACAAATGATTTTACTTTAGCCTGTGACTTAATGTTTCTATCCTATTTTCTGTTAAGTAGAATATTTTCCTTTGTACCTAATATAAGCTTTATACTTGCAGTTGGCCACCTACCTCACTCTCTGTGAAGATTAAGGTCAACAATGAAAGAGCTTAATACAGAGGCCATAATTCATTCTGCATTCTGTTAACAAGCAACATCCATCTAAAATAGCAACGGAGCTTTCAAGGTCCTGCTGTTATTCAGGCAGGGACTCAAAGTGATCACTTCATTGGATCACTTTCTTGGCATAGGTCGGAGCCCAAATGTAAGATGTGTTCTGTGGGCAACTGTCTGCTTATTTTCTTTTCTAGACAAGTGGTTAACCCATGTTGCATATCCTGTGTTTATAGAATTCCAGAAAGGTTATGTCATAGAAATCACTGGCATGTGTGTGTGTGTGTGTGTGTGTGTGTGTGTGTGTGTGTGAAAGAGAGAGATAGGGAGAGAGAGATTGATTTATAGAGAGAATGTAAGCTTAAACATCTGAGGAGAAATCCATCAGTGTATAGTGACTGAGAATGTTTAAAGAGGATGCTGGCCTTAACTTACAAGTGTTCCTTATTGTGGGCACTGTTTTCTGTTTTCTAAGCAAGGAGTAAAAGGATATATTCAAGAGGCAACAGGCAAAAGAACCAGAGCACAAAACAACTAAAGTCAGACACACCGGTTTATTAAGTCTATCATTTGTAAAGTTAAAAAACTTCCTGAAGTCGTAATCAGATGCAAAAACCCTTAATTTACATTAAAAAAACCCAATTCATTTTGTCAAAAAAATCTATGAGGGTTCTTTAATGAGCATTAGCTTCTAAAATAAACAAAGAATATGAGGGGAAGAAATAGAATTTATTAGAAGGAAAAAGTCCCAGAGGAGCTTTTATATTTTTAACATTGCCTTAAATTGAAAAAAAAAATGCTATTATACTGTTTATCCTGATGAATTTAACTACTTTTTGGGGGGAGGGGTGCTATTTTAAATTCAAGGTTTTGTTTCTGATTTTAAAATCACAATTAGCACAATCACTAAAGAAAATGTTTCTCCT
The DNA here is from genome assembly GCF_964341445.2 of Mesoplodon mirus. Classification (NCBI taxonomy): domain Eukaryota; kingdom Metazoa; phylum Chordata; class Mammalia; order Artiodactyla; family Ziphiidae; genus Mesoplodon; species Mesoplodon mirus. The sequence goes on from NC_138977.1 coordinate 176,581,896, forward strand.
GATGTACATAAAACAGCTTAATGTTTTAATTTACCTAAACCACCAACTGAATGGTGTAGGCCGCTTTGAAAACATTCCGTAATCCTTGGAAATACCGTGGTTTCTTATATTCTTTCAAACACTAATCCTTGGAAAAAACATACCTTCTCTCATTTTCTATTCAATGTTTGCTATTGTAATCTAAGTAAGGCCTCTTTGAAAAATGCAAAAATTAAGTTTAACCCACAATTGAGTCTTACATCCTGTGGTCTTGGAATTTTTAAATTTCATTCAAAACACATATTATAAACAAAGTCTCCCAAATGACCATCTAGAGAGGAATGTGGCAAAAATCCAGAAACTATTGTAATATTTAGAACTAGGATAAGCACAAATAATCAGTGTATTTTTTCAAGAGGGGATTATGGGTTGCAGTTTTACAAACCCTACAGGGGATTTACACGAGATGGACAAAGCTAAGTTCCAGACTAGTTGTGTGCCTCCAAAAGAAACCAAACACTTTAGAGTGCATGAAGAGGAAGAAGAGGCATTAAAAGGATCTCCTTAATAACTAATATTTGTTCAATATAACCATAATTTGAGGAAACAGTCTGGCTTATAAATTCCTATAAAACTCAAGTTCAAAGCAGTATGCTTGACAGGCCTGTTCTTATTAGTTAGGTGATTATTAATAGTGGAGACTGATTCAGGGTGGGAGGGCATTGCGGGGAGAACACTGGACAACACCAAAAATGATGTCACCAAGTCAGGAAAATCCACATTTTTGAGGTAGGAAGACCAGTGAAGTTATTGAAATACAAAGTAAAAACAGAAAGCACTTTTAAGAAGTAAATCTGTCAAGTGTATTTAAGTAGAATTAAGTCTAACCATTTTAGAGGCATTTAAAATCTAGACTTCTAAGGGAAAAGGTAAGACAGAGAAAGCTGTATTATTATCTCAAAATATGCAACCTGTCCTTTAGAAACATCACATTTCCCTCCAGCTCCAAAAAAATGAAAGAAAAGAACTCCAACATGGGAATGAGGCTATGAAATACATACTTTATACCTCAAAAGATAAACTATTTAGGGACAGGGCAGGGGAGGGAGAGTCAACTAAGAAGCTGGAAACCAGTCACATTTCAAAATGATTCTTATCTTCTTAGCAAAGTTTAATATAACATCTTAAGTGTGTCTAATTTTGCACCTCAGTTAACTGTAAGGATCTACTAATTTATCAACTCTTCTATAACTGTTGAGAAGAATCCTTACCTAGAGGATTCACCCTAAATTTCATGCTATTTTCAACATCATTATTAACACATAGGGTAGATCTGCAGATACTGATGGTATCTAATTTTTTTTTCCTCATAGATAATTGAATGTGAGTAGATTTTACCACCTCCATCATATTTCAGTTTCAGTTTTAATACACCATTCTGAGAAATTTTGGTGAACTAATATAGCATTTTAGGCTGTTTTGCTTTTAATCATCATGAAAAGGCATCATTTCACTGGATGGAACAAAGGAAAAGGTTTTCTTCATATAAACTGCTAATTTTATAATACACAAACAGGACTTGTATTATCTTGGCAAACAACAAGCTGCTTCTCAGAAAAGATAGTTAAGACTGCTTTTAAAATAGTGTAGTAATCACTCTCCTTACAAATGGATAATTATTTCTGAATATTAGCTCTGATAATATGTGACTTAACAGAAAAAATGAAATGGGAAGTTATATATTGTGATTTTTTTTTTAACGATGCTGAAACACTTATGCCAAATCTCAACATACCCCAACTCCCTTCACAGTAATTTTTTTAAATGAAAACCTTTTAAATGAAGTAGCAAGGTTTTGGAGGGAATGGCAAATTATAGGTTACCTGGTATAAGTAAAAGGGTTCTTGACTTGGAGGCAGAAAGACGGCATCAAATCTGGTCTGTCCACTTCTGACCTGGGTGTCCTTGGTCAAATCACTTGAACTTTGGGAGCTTCACTTCCTGCACCTATAAAATAAACATAAAAACATCTAACTCCCAGCACTAGGTGGGAGGGTTGGATAGGGGTATGGGGAGGTGGATTATAAACGTGAATAGCTGGTAAGAGGCTTCGTCCATTTATAATTGGCACTCAGAATTTGAATGCTAATCGCTTTCCTTTTCCTATGTAAACTTTACCAAAGAAAGGTAGAAATATCCAAGTCTATACTTTTGAAAGACCTCGGTATCTACATCCTGCTAGTCTAAAGAGTGAACTTAAAATTGTAAAGGTTGTTGCTCGCCACTTGTATTTTTTGAAAATCTTTTTAAAAGAATTACACAATTAAAGTACTTCTGAGCAGTTTAAGCATAATGAAAGGAATTTACCATTAAGAGGGCAGTTGATCTAAATAAAATCAGCTTCCTTCTCCTCTTAGCATTTTTCACTCCTGTTTAATTTTTTGCCTAGCTTTCATCATTATTTAAAATGGTCTTAACTTATTTGCTTACCCCTTTATTATCTATGTCCCTATCTTTGAACACAAGTCCCCTGAGGGCAGTGATCTTGTCTTACTGGCTCAGACCTGTCTCCCCTGCGCTTACAAGAGTGCCCGGCTCAGAGGCCCGGCTCAGAGTGAGTGTTCAGTAAATATTTCTTTTTCAATCAACGGATGACAGAGGGATAGATTCAATAAGGTGAAAGTAGGATAGGATAAATTGAGCCATCAGGGCCCTGAATGGTATTTGATGGAGTAGAGGCTATAAGGAGGCAATTGAGTTAGTTACTTGATTGCAAATTTAGAAGGTTATACTGAGACACCCTCAGTTAATCTGGCCTGTATTTCCATTCAGGGGCCTTCAGGTTGAACTTCTTAAGAAAGTTACAGATGAGTATCCCAAAACACCCAAACAGGGAGGGGACTCTGCTGATCTGACGCCTACCTTGTTATGACAGGCATTTTGCATGTATGTTGTACGTATATTATTCACTACAAACATATGAGGTGATTATTAATATTTACCTCCTTTTGTAAAGGATCCTAGAAGTTAAGGAACATACCCAGTTGGTATGAACTAAAATCCCTCCTCTGTGCATTGCATGGCCTCCATTAAGTTCCTTTAGTAACTGCTATGAGTCCAAATTAAAAATACGGACATCATTATATTGTTTAGATCCTTTTTTTTCAGATTCTATTTTGTGCTGAGGCTTGATAAGGTGACTCCTGTAAAAGAAAGTTGATTATGGAATATCCCTGGAAGGATTCTCAAGAAACTGGTGATAGGATTTTCTTTGGAGAGGGCAACTGGGTCCCTGGGAGACCCCAGCCAAAGGGAGTCTTACATTTCTCTGCATTTAGTGTTGCCAGCTAAGATACAGGACGCCCACTTAAATTTGAATTTCAGACAAATAACAAATAATTTTTAGATAAGTATGTCCCAAATACTACATAGGACAAACTTATACTAAAATTTTGTTGCTGTTGTTTATCTGATATTCAGCTGTAATTGGGTGTCCTGTATTTTTATTTGCTAGATCTGGCAACCCTACGTGCATTCCTATCTGTGAATTTAAAATTTTGTTTCATGTGTACATAAGACCCATTCTAAAAATAATAAAATAATTTTATCTAATAAGGCAGTTTTTGCTGTTTGTCACATATTTAAAGGCAATTTTAGCTAAGGACTGGAAGTGGACATCGTTATCGATTGAAATTAAATGAGACTTAAGGATAATTTTTAAAAATAAGTATAAAAAGACTAAGTTTGCAAAGATGATTTTGATGGCATGCATTTTGCCAGAATAGTGCAGCTAAGGGGGAAAAAAGTCTGAAAACACATTTCCTGATGAAATTGTAAACAATGGAGCAATAAAGGAAACACCTTCTCAATCATGGATCTTGGGATAAGACTGAGTCAGGAGAGGAAGAAATAGTTATCTGAATTCCAATTACCTTCAGCTCCACAAAGGTGGAATCTTAAATTGATTGAGCTTTAGAGCCGGAAGGAAACTTTGGGGTTTTCTTTTCAATTTCTTCATCACTTCCTCCACATTTGAAAATAAGGAATTTCCATTTCCAACTCCTCTACATCCCACCCCAACCCTCCAGCTCCCCATCACCAGCTCTCAGGAATAGCCTAGAGGTGGTGTCCCAATTCTTAGGTCTTCAAGGTAATATTAGCATACCTATTATGTAATTACCCTACAAGTCCCAGGACTTTGGGTTCTTAATTCATCAAAGGTAAGGAGGGAGAAAGTGACCCAGTAGGTCCAGCATAGGGCAAATGACAGGAAATGTTCATATTCTGCTATATCTGTAACTGTGAGCTAAGGAAATTTAGTTAATTTCTCTGGGCCATAGCTTCCTTAGCTATTAAAAGGGGGAGGAATCCTATTCAGGGGTGTAAGAGCATCAAATGAGATCCTGGACATGAAGTCCCTTGGATTAAGTTGGTACTCAACAATTGCAGCTATTAATTTTATCTTAAAACAAGGTCAGTTCACTTCCGAAATGTTAAGAAATCTCATCCTTTCCAGAAATATAATCTCAAACTTACTATGATGCTAGAGGATAAATCAATTGATATAGTGATGACAATTCTCTAATTTTCTATGGAGCTTATTATTTATTTGTCCACACATGAACATTTATATCAGTATATGGCTAAGGTAAAGGTTAAGATCATACTGACTTTTAAAGCAACTAAATGAATAAAGTTAAATTTTAACTTTTTCTGCTTTTTTTGTTAACAGCTTTATTGGGATATACTTCACATACCATATAATTCACCCTTTAAAGTGTACATTCAATGGTTTTTAGTATATTCACGAAGTTGTGCAACAATCACCACAATCAAGTTTGGAACATTTTCATCATTCCAAAAGAAGTCCTATACGCTTTAGTGGTCACTCACAACATACCCCTCCCAATACTTCCTAGCCCTAGGCAACCATTAATTTACTTCCTATCTTTATAATTTTGTTTATTCTAGATATTTCATATACACAGAGGGCCTTTTGTGACTTGTTTCTTTCATATAGCATGTTTTCAAGGTTAATTCATGTTATAGTATATATCAGTACTTCATTTCTTTTTGTGGCCTAATAATATTCCATTTTATAGATATACTGCATTTTATCCATTCATCAGTTAATGGACATTTGGTTTGCTTCTACTTTTCAGCTGTTACAAATAATGCTTCCATGACCATTCATGTACAAGTTTTTGTTTGGACATGTTTTCAGTTCTCTTTGGTATATACCTAGGAAAATTGCTGGGTCATATGGTAACTCTATTTTAACCTTTTGAGGAACTGTCAGACTGTCTTTCAAAATGGCTTTGTCATGTTACATCCCCACCAACAGTGTACAACAAGTGTTTTAATTTTTCTACATCCTTGACGTGTCGTTATCTGTCTTCTTGATTGTTGCCATCATAGTGGGCATGAAATGGTATCTCACTGTGGTTTTGATTTGCACTTTCCTGATGCTTAATGATGTTGAATATTTTTCCAAGTGTTTATTGGCCATTTGCATGTCTTATTTGGAGAAATGTCTATTTAGCGCCTTTACTCATTTTTAAATTGGATTATTTCCCTTTTTTTTATTTACTTTTTTAAAAATTGAAGTATAGTTGATTTACAATGTTGTGCCATCTCTGCTGTGCCGCAAAGTGACTCAGTTTTATACATATATACATTCTTTTTTTTAATATTCTTTTCCATTATGGTTTATCCTGCTATTCAGTTTTAAGAATTCTTTATATATTTTAGATATTAGATCCTTATCAGATATACGATTTGCAAATATTTTCTCCCATTCTGTGGGGTGTCTTTTTCACTTTCTTCAGGGTGTGCTTTGAAGCACAAAAGTTTAATTTTAATGAAGTCCAATTTATTTATTTTTTCTTTTGTTGCTTGGGCTTTTGGTGTCATATCTAAGAAACCATTGCTAATCCAAGTTCATGAAGATCTATGCTTTCCTCTGAGAGTTTTATGGTTTTAGTTTTTACATTTAGGTCTATGATCCATTTTAAGGTAATTTTAATATATGTTGTGAAGTTTGGGGACCAAGTTTATTATTTTCCATGTGGCTATCCAGTTGTCCCAGCACCATTTATGAAGACTATTTTTTCCCCATTGATTTGTTTTTGCACTCTTGATGGAAATCAATTGACCATAAATGTGAGTTATGTCTGGACTCTCAATTCTACACCATTGAACTATATGTCTACCTCATGCATGCACCACACAGTCTTGATTACTGAAGGCTTGTAGTGAGTTTTGAAAAGGGGAAGTGTAACTGCTCCAGCTTTTTTTTTTTTTTTTTCAAGGTTGTTTTGGCTATTCTGGGTTCCTTAAATCTTCATATGAATTTTAGGAACAACTTGTCCATTTCTGCCAAGAGGACAGCTGAAATTTTGATAGTGATTGTGTTGATTCTGTAGGTCAATTTGAGGAGCGTTGCCATCTTATTAGTATTTTTCAATCCATGAACATGAATGTCTTTCCATTTATTTATTTAGATCTTTAAAAATTTCTTAAAAAAATTTATTTCAACAACGTTTCATAGTTTTCAGAATATAAGAACTGCATTCCTTTTGTTAAATTTATTCCGAAGTATTTTATTCTTTTTGATGCTAATGGAATTGTTGTCTCAATTTTATTTTTGGATTGTCCCTTGCAAATATATAGAAATACAATTGATTTTTGAATATTGACCTTGTATCCTGCAAACTTGCTGAACTTGTGTATTAGTTCTAATACATTTTTAGTGGAGTCCTCAGAATTTTGTATATATAAAGACCTATCATCTGAAAATAGAGACACTTTTTGTTCTTCTTTTCCAATCTGAATGGCTTTATTTAATTTTCTTGCCAAATTGCTTGGGTCGCACCTCCAGTGCAATGTTGAATAGAAATGGTCCAAATGGAAATCTTTGTCTTCTTCCTGATGTTAGTGGGAAAGCATCAGTCTTTTATGCTTAAAAATGACACTGATTCTGGATTTTTCATAGATGCTTTTATCAGGTTGAGGAAGTTCCCTTCCTAGTTTGTTCAGTGTTTGCTGGAATTTTGTTGAGAATTTTTGTGTTTATATTTATTGGTTTGTAGGTTTCTTTTCTTGTAATGTCTTTGGTGAATTATTTTTTAAAATAATAAACACGGGAAAAAATCCACAAGGGTATTAGGTCTTCTCCCTTTTTTGGCTACCCATCCTTAGCCACTGTTACTAGTTCATATGATTGATTTATATATATAAAATATTACCTGCTATTTAAAAATAAATCTTTTGCATTCTTAAGCATTTATATTTTTGTAAATAATTTAAAAAATTATAATCTGATACTTTGAGTATATGATACAAGATATTCTCTATCAGGTTGTAATAATAAAATAACTTAAATTTCTATAGCAAAAAGTCCAAACAAACCTCACAAGCATAAATTCCACCTCCAGAACTTTAACTTGTACAAGTCATGCTCTCTGAGCCTCAGCTACAACAGGAATAAAATTACCTACCTGCAGCTTTGTCCTGAGGACTGACTGAGATGATATTTGTGAGAAGGCTTGGGATGGTGTAGACTCGCTCATATTTATTGTCATTTCACAAATTGCATATCACAGTATCCCTTTAAATAGAAAGGGGTTCGGTTGCATGTTAGATTGGCATACAACTTTAAAAACACCCTCTGTTTCATAAAACTGAGTACTTCTGTATGTAATCTGTTTTTCAGAAGTTATCTTTCAGTTCTTAAGTCTTTTTCTTTGGCTTAGATTCTGTGATTTGTTGCCTATTTTGGAAACTTGGAAAGTACCATGCAAATACAGATATAGCTTTGCTGGTTAAAAATAAAATACTTAGTGTTTGCTGGTGAAGGAAACTATGATGCTATGTAGGTAAAACTGCATGATGAAAATCAGATTCACATTTCATAAGAACATTTCGGGAGAACTTTAGACTTGAAAAGTAGGAGACAGTTGTTTCTCCCAAACAATAGTTTACAACTCTCACTGAAGTCAGAAGTAATTCTGAGGGCAGAATTTAAGCCAAGTGTTTTGAAAGCTGGGAGAAAGAAAAAAAAAAAAAAGAAGCATGCATAAATTTCCAAATCTTCCCAAAGAACTTAAGTGGGAGGAGATTTGCAGTTAAGATCTTGAGAAATGTTTTTTCCACTAGTGGGATATTAGTAACACCTTAATATAATTTATTTTACCTTCCACAGAATGCTAATCATGATAGAATTTTGTTAAATAACCATTTAAGAGAAAAAAAGTTCATGTAGAACAATACCAGTTATAATATGTAACACGGAGTCTTCAAAGGTTCCTTTAAATAGGGAGTTTCTCTAATGCATTTTATAAATTAAGTACATCATTATGGGACTGAGATGAAACTTTTCTGTTTTTCCTATTGCATTAAACTAAATCTGTACTCAATATTTATTGATAGCTTACTTAGAAATTATCTTATATATTTTTTCCTGCAGTAATTTCACAAGATTTCATTTTTAAACTCCCCTTGTTGACATGACAATTAAAATTTTAATTAATTAAAATACAAACTATTGACATACTGACATCATGGCTGTTTTAAAAGTGACAATGTACAATTTTGATTGTGATGTTCAAGGGGATTCTCCATTGTCTTTGACAGCTGTCCTTGACAGAGTTTGGTATTTCACAAGATAGGAATTGTTTGATATCTTTCACTATTTGTCAGTGGTTGAATAGACTGGTTCCAAAGTTGATCTTCTTAGTTCTTAGCCTATTTTGGACAAGGATTCTAGCCACAAAGGTCATAACCGCAAGTTGATGCTTATCATTACACTATCTCTGACACAAAACAACACAGATGCAAAGAGTAAAACCTTTCTGGTAGGCTTTCTTTGAAAAACTGATAAAGGTCATTTGCGCCCCAGGTTAATAGTAACATGGGCCAGAGGAGAAAATTTAGGGATCTTTGTCTGTTCTATTGATTTGCTATAAAACCATACTCAAGTTTTTACAAATAAATGTGCCAACCAAAAATAAATACAATAAACTTATTTAAAGATAATTCTTGCCATTTAATTACCTACGTCATTATCTGATTTGATCTGTGTAACAAATCTCTAAGGCAGGGAGTCTTAGTCCATCTAATAGAAAAGAAAACTGAGCATTGGCATGGGTGGTAGAATTTCCTAAAGCAGCAGCATTTACTGAGTACTTACTATGTACCCAGTTATTTCATGTAATATCTCAAATAATTTTCAAAATGACCGTAAATCATAGGTTTTACATTCCCCATTTGCACATGAGGAAATATTAGCTTGCCCAAAGTTAGCCAGCTGGCTAGTGGTGGATGTAGGACTCAATGGGAGAGCTGTTCCAGTGCTTTTTCCTTTATACCCCAGCTGTTTTGTTAATTATGAGTGTTCAACATTGACCCAATACAGAATCAAAAACCACAATATATGATACATGACAAAGGGGAACGTTTAGAAAATCAAAACTCAAATATATTCTTTTATAAACAGATAACTGGAATTTTGCAACTCATACGGTGTTTTCATTTATTGCATAGATAGTATTAACTGGCTTTATCTTGTTTATGTCATAGAAAGAACAAGATGTATCAATCACACATGGAAACATTTTCTTTCAATTACATGAGCAACAACTTTTGACAGATTATTCACCTTGTACACATTCTCACCAAAGGTACATTTGATTCCATTCGCATTCTACATCATTAGAGTAAATGGCTCGTTCTTTTTCTTGTTTCATATTAAAAAAAAATTTATTGTTACGTTGCGTTTTTAAAATTTTTATTTTATTTATTTACTTGGTTCTGCTGGGTCTTAGTTGCGGCGGGCGGGCTCCTTACCTGCGGCTCCAGGGCTCCTTAGTTGCAGCTTGCCAGCTGCTTGTTGCTGCATGCGGGCTCCTTAGTTGTGGCATGTATGTGGGATCTAGTTCCCTGACCACTGATCAAACCCGGGCCCCCTGCATTGGGAGCTCAGAGTCTTAGCCACTGCGCCACCAGGGAAGTCCCCTGTTCCACCTTCTTGAACTGCTGCACATGTTAAGCTTTGCTTTACTTGGACCTAAAAAAAAAAAGAAAGAAAAAAAAAGAAAATAAATCAAATTCCCAGGGCCAAAGAATCCTGTTTAAAATCAAACGCAATTGGAAAGCAAAGGGTGGATATTTATTTTTGTTTCTCAAGTTCTCCTAAAGCCCACTCTGTGACTTACTTTCAATATTCTCTTTCTTTCTTTTAATCCTAGAATTAGAGCTTGTTTTCCTTATAGAATCACATAGTCTTTATGGAATCCTTCTTGACACTTTTTCAATCTTCTATACATTTTATTAACTTTAATTAACACAAAGTAGAAAACGATAGGGATACTTTTATTAAAAAAGGGAGGTATAAGGATGAATGAAAACCATGAGTTAAGAGACTTCTGTGGAGTAAAAGGCTCCTAATTTCTAACGTGAGTTATCAGTTAAGTTTTCTTAGGCACACAACCACCTCACAATCTGATCACATCAAGCCCTGCTCTTGTCGGCCATCTACAGCAGTTTTCCTAATCTTTTTGGACACGTGAACCTCTTAGAAATTAAATAATAATAATGATATTGCCATTTCTGAATGGGTATGATAAAGAAATGAATCAACATCAATCTGGATAGAATCATCACTATGTTTGGCTATTTTAACATTGATTGTTGAAGCATTAAAGACATTTTGACATGCTTTGCAAGAATTTTCATGGGATGAAGGCAACTTATGGATTTATTAAGTAAAAATATTGATAAAAATGAACACTACTATAGCAATTATGTTACAGGTATCATTCTATGTGCTTTAGACAGAATAAACACTTTGAATCCTCATAACAACCCTATGAATTAACTGCTATTTTCTCCATTGTATACGTGAGGAAACAAGCACTGACAGGTTAAATAACTGGTCTAAGGTCTTACAGCTGGAACCATGCAATGTGATGCTGGAACCCGTGTTCTCCATCATGGGGCTGCCTAGTATTCAATAACATTTACAATATTTTAGTGTGTCTCATTAATATGAGTTGGTGTAACTTAACTTTAGAATGAAAGCAATGTTGAAACGTGCCGCTGTGTTTAAACCACCACAGCAAAACGTGATCGCATCACAAATGTGCTGATCTCACTGCCACTATCTGCTCCACATGTCTATTGGATATACACGTAAGGGCCTCCAAACTTATTCCTCTTAATAGTTAAATATTTCATTTATTGTTTTAACAAAGAACTATACACCAGTGGTCCCTTTAATGTGAAACTCTTGAAGAAAGAGTACACCAAACTCCTACAACAAAGATTCAAAGCTTGGTTCATGGACAATTTGCATCAGAATCCCTGACCAGCCTGCTAGAAAAGCCTATTCCTGGGCTTCAGCCCAGATTTACTCATTTAAAGTCGTAGGGAGTGGGCCCACCAACTTTTGAGGACCACCCTTCTACCAGGTCCTTCTTGTGACCCTGCCTACGCTGCCTACCCCCGCTTCTACATGCACTACCTGGAGTTCCCCTGAATACAAGATGCTGTTTCACACCTCAGAGCCTGAACATGCTGTTTCCTGTGCTTCTTATGCTTCCTCCTCTTATTGTCTTCTGAACTCCCACTCCACTAAGATTTAGTTCAAAAGTCATCTCTGCAAGGTTTCCCTGGGCCCATCAGGCAAGAGTTAGGTGCTTTTTCCACTGTACCCCAATGCCATTAAACTCATGCCTCTACCCTAGAAATATCCTGCAACTGGTCTGTGTACTCTGCTGGCCGGGGGCAGGGGGTTCCCCTGAGGTCTCTGCACTACCTATCCTTTGTAAACTACCAAAGATCATGCCTGATATAGAGTAGTAGGGACCCTGAACTTGCTGCTTGAATGGACTGAGTTCAGTGTTACCAAATGATTGGGGTGAAGTCCTGACAGTTCTGCAGTTCTTAATTCTACTGAGACGATACATCAAGTACATGACTTCTATTAGAAAATGATTTTTTAGCAGGTGGGAAAAAGTAAACACTTCGGTCATTTTTTTCTTCTTGCACATTTATTCCTTTTCTTTCTTTCCCCCTTTAATTAAAATGTTTTATATTTTGAGCAGGCGGTACATGTGCTTGGTACAAAATTCAAAGGATCCAAGATAAGCCACCTCTTCACCTACATCCTCCAACAACTGAGTCCCTTACAGTGAACCAGTCACTGTTAAGAGTTTCTCCTGTATACTTCCAGAACCCTTTTAGATACGTATAGGCAAATAAGTATACATTTATCTATCACTATTTTGCACCTTTTAAAAAATATTTATTTATTTATTTATTTGGTTGCACCGGGTCTTAGTTGCAGCAGGCAGGCTCCTTAGTTGCAGCATGTGGGCTCCTTAGTTGTGGCTTGTGAACTCTTAGTTGTGGCATGCGAACTCTTAGTTGCAGCATGCATGTGGGATCTAGTTCCCTGACCAGGGATTGAACCCAGGCCCCCTGCATTGGGAGTGTGGAGTCTTATCCACTGCACTACCAGGGAAGTCCCTTGCACCTTGTTTTTTTACACTTTGTGATCCTTCCACATAAGCACATAAAAAGCAGCCTCTGTTTATTAACAGATGCATACTATTCGATTCTATGTATATATCAGGGTGGTTTTCTTTTTTTAATTTAATTTAATTAATTTATTTATTTTTGGCTGCATTGGGTCTTCATTGCTGCGCAAGGGCTTTTCTCTAATTGTGGTGAGCGGGGGCTACTCTTCGTTGTGGTGCGTGGGCTTCTCAATGCGGTGGGTTCTCTTGTTGCAGAGCACAGGCTCTGGGTGCGTGGGCTTCAGTAGTTGTGACATGTGGGCTCAGTAATTGTGGCTCACGGGCTCTAGAGTGCAGGCTCAGTAGTTGTGGTGCACAGGCTTAGTTGCTCCACGGCATGTGGGATCTTCCCGGACCAGGGCTCAAACCCGTGTACCCTGCATTGGCAGGCGGATTCTTAACCACTGCGCCACCAGGGAAGCCTGGTGGTTTTCTTTTAATAAGACATCTCTTCAACGACATTTAGGTTATTATCAGTATTCTCTAGTATCAATAATGCTACAATATATGTACAGGTAGTTTCACACACTATGAGTTTATTTGTAGGATAGATGTCTAGAAACGGAATTGTAGGATTAACAGGTAGTGATAAGTTTTATCACAATGGTTTTCATAAAGATTATACACGTTTTCGCTCCACTAGCAACACATGAGAATACCTGTTTCTTTATAGTCTTCCAATAGTGTTTTGTTTCCTGAGGTTCTAGAATGGAGTAAAGGAAACACTTCAAGTTAAGTATAGGTTCATCTACTGGTCTAACCCAGGAGTAAGAATATTTTTTGCAAAAAGTCAACACAGGTGTTTGCTTTGTAGTCTCATTTCTCCTCTCCAGGCAAGCTGGCATTGGGGTATTCATTACTGGTCTAACCTCGGTATTGTTTTGAACCCTAGAAGGCTTAGTGAGTCTTAAGAATCATTTCTACTCTGTTTTAGAAGTGGAAGACATCCCATTCATTCTACAAATACTTACTGAGCGTATATCCTGCACCAGGCATTGTTCTGGTGGCTGAGGCATGAACAATGAACAAAATAGAAGTCCCTGCCCTCATTAAGATTGCATTACAATGGGGGGAGGCAGAGAGTAAACACAATACACAGATATGATATATGGTATGTTAGTTTACGATAAGTGCCATGGGAAAAATGAAGGAGTGAACAGGGGGTATGACGAGTTACTTTCGTGAAGGGTGGTCAGGGAAGGCCTTGCTGAGAAGGTGACATTTAAGCAAAGACCTGAAAGCAGTGAAGGAAGGATCTGTAAGGCAAGGGAAAGAGCAAAGGTAGGAGTTGAGGGTGTGCCTAGTATGTCCTAGGAACAGCAAGGAAGGCTGCTGGTTAGGGCTCAGTGAGCAAGGGGAAGAGGTGAGATCAAGGAGGTCAGGGGGTTTGGGTGGCAGGCCTCATAGGAAAATAGGAAAACCACTGGAGAGTTCTAGAGGGTTACTCTAAATGCTCTACTGAGAACAGACTGAGGGAAGGCAATAAGGGATGAAGGCAGAATGAGTTAGGAGACTTCCTGAAAACCAGGTGAGAAATGAGATGGGTTAGGCTGGGCTGGTTGCCATGGAGGTGTGGATGTGTTTGGACTGTGCGTCAGTTTTGATGGTGGACCCAGCAAGATTTTGTTAGATTGGATGTTGGATGTGAGATGGAAAGGAGGTGAGAATGATTCCAAGGTTCTTGGCTTAAATAAGTGGAAGAATGGAATTATTTACTGGGATGGGGAAAGAATGCAGGTAGAGCAGGTATTAGGGTGAAGGTGAGTTGTGATTTGACTTGTGGCTCTCTGTGGCTGGGGCTCTCAGATGGCCATGGTTCCAGATGCAATTAATGACCTAGACATGGCCATGACTGAAATGCCTTCTTGGGATGAAGGCTCAAAGGAATGTGTGCCCATGGGCATCGTTCTCCTGGTGCTAGCCTATTCCAAGTCAGCCTTGCACTGAGATACTGCATTAAATGTTCTTGCATCTTCTTTTTGTGAAATACTTAATCAAAGGGATATGCAAATGCACGCACACACACACACAACTAACCTTGAAAACAACTAAAAAACTTGATTTCTTGTCCACTACATAACTAGCAGAACATGAACCCTTATTAAAGGACTCACTGTTCTCCGAAAATAAAAAACTCAATTCAACTCTACATTTGTGGGTCTACGATGTCATCAAGACACCAGTTCCTAGACAATGCCAGGCTAGGCTGGTTACAGAAACCACACCAAGGCAATCTGAAATGTGCCTGGTTGAAGAATGCAAACCGGAATTCACTGGACAAATAAACCAAGAAGGAATGCACTTAAAACAGCTGTCACTAAAGCATTTGATGAAACAATACCTAAAATTTGGAATGAATATTTCAACAAACACATAAAAAGGTGAAGGAAAGCAAAACCAGTATTTTAAGTTAAGTTAGGGGAAAGGAAAAACAAACAAACAAAAACTCCACAGAAACTTATATACACGGATTACTTCAAAAGGCTAAAAAGAGATCAAGGGGGAGAAATTTTAAAAATGTGTCCCTGAGTGGGAGGCGGAATCTATGCAAGTCTACAACGCAAGAGCGCACAGAGCAGAATTTTTTCCCTACCCAACTCGCGAGACCAGCGGGTACCTCAGAAAGAAAACAACCGTTCGCTAGAAGAGAGTAGCTAAGGGAATCCGAACTTGTTTTAAAGCAAGTAAAGTGGTGGCCAGACTGGGTGACTCAGAGGCATGACTCAAACCCGACACTGGGGGCCGTCAGCTCCCGGAGGCCGGGGGCGCGGCGTCAAAAACATTTTAGGAAAGTACCAGGCGCGTGGAGGGCGACAGGAAACCTCCCCGGGGACCGGCCTGGGGCTCCTCCTGCCCTAGAGTCTGACCTCTTACCATCCACACCAGGAAGAGTTTCTAATCTCCAGGCTTCCCTTTCTTCTTTCAGAAGCTGCCTCTCCACCACCCCCATTTTCCTTCCACAAAGCGTCACGCAGCGTGTGTGTGCGAGACGTCGGGCCCCTCCCAGCCGCCCTCCGCCCTCCGCCCCCCGCCCCGCGCCCCCCGCCCCGCGCCCCGCGCCCCGCGCTCCCAGCCGCGCTCCGCTCCGCGCTCCCAGCCACGCGCACCGCACCCCCCCAGCTCGCCCCCGCGCCTCCTCCAAGAGCCGCTCCCTTCCCACCCCGCCCGCGCCCGCCGCCCGGGCACGCGCGGCACGAACAGCGCCGGGAGCGGCTGTAGACAAACACCTGTCCCTCCTGGGCTCCGCGAGATTTGGAGCTAAAGCATAGGCAACAGTGGGAGGGTTCTCGCGAGGTTTAAGAAATTTCCCACGGCCCGTGTTGTGTCTGAATCGAGTAGTGGAAGGCGGTGGGAAGGAGGTGTAGCGTGAGACTGGGCTGCCCGCATTGGGCACATGCGCAGTGCCGCTCGCTCGTGCCGCGCCAATCCTGCAGCGCCTTCAGCAGGTTTCGGGCTCTGGATTCCAGTTCTCCGGGTTTTGGGGCTCCCTGCGGGAGGCAGTGCTGGATCTGGGAATCTCTAGGAATTGAAAGGGCAAGGGTGGGGGGAAGAAAGGGGTGCTGCAGGTAGGGAGGAAGAGGTAGGGCTCGGTCCTGTACCTTTCTAGTAAGTGCCCAGACGGGCCAAGTTTGCTCGGGGGCTTCCAGGTTTAGATTGTCTGAGATGCACTTCGGGCAACGAGCAGCGTCCTCGACTGTGCCAGGCCCACGGGAGGACCTTGTCAGTCTGTCCCCGTATACATCTGGGTTCACACAAGTCTGGGGGCTGCGATGAGGTCCTAGGGAGATTTACACGACAGGCAGCTCTCTGCCCAAGCAAAACCTTTGGTTGAGTGCGGGGTGGGGGAGTGGTGGCTTTCAATTACAACGCAGTTTTCACTTCTGGAGAAAGCTTCGCGGTGCTCTGGCGTGTGTATGCGAAGTGGACACAGTAGGGGTGTCTTTGCCAGAGGCCTTGGCCTGACCTCATTTCACACCCAAGGAGAAGAAAGCTAAGGCTCTAATAGAGCTCAACTGCAAAAGTTGTCCATTTACAGAGTTCTGGAGGGTCGGACCACGTTGTAATATTGTCTGTCTCTCTGTTAACAAGGGGGTCGAATGAACTAAGATAATTCTTGGTTTGTCACTCGGCCGAACTCCAGGCATCTTTGTAGCTCCAGCACCTAACGCTGACATTACCATAATGGAGGCGTCCAATGAACATTTGAATGAATGAAAAGGGCTGGGAACTAGAGTGAGCGGGAAGCCACTTGGAGAACACCCATTTGAGGAGGTGTTTCATCTAGGCCTGTGAAACGCGGCAGATTTTCCCAGGACCCCTCCGCTCTTCCCCTCGGCTCCGCCTCCTGACCCCTCCATTCTCCGTCCCCGTTGTAATCCCCTCCGGTTTTCCTCAGTCTCCACGTACGTCCCTCAGGGCGCGTCCCAAAACCCGGATAACCGGAGCGCTCCCCATGGACCAGATGGAGGGCTCGCCCGCGAAGGAGCCGCCTGCGCATGCTCCATCTCTTGGGTAGGTTTCCAGGGAAGGCAGTGAGCTGTATCCCTTACTCCGCTGGCGGCGCGAGGCGTCTGGCTCTTCGCGGCTGCTGCGAGGGGAAAGGGAGCGCGGGGGCTGGGTGGAATCGAGGAGTGAGGAAAAAGGGAAGGGGCGGGGGAGAGGGACCAGGGAAGGCGTCAGGGGGAATCTCGCGAGGGTTGGAGTTTTGGCGAGAGTTTGTGGAAGATGGCGCCTGTTGTGACAGGGTAAGTCTGGGGGAATCGGAGCGCTGGGAACCGGGAAACTTGCGGGCGTCTCGTAGCCCGCGGCGGGCGGCGGGTTCGAGGGCCGCGGCACGCTTGGCGTCCGGGGGCCGCGGGGGCGGTGTAGCGTGCGCCGAGCGCGGCGACGGCGTGTGGCCGTGTGCTGCCTGCTCTGCGCTGCTGTGGCTCGGGCTCCGGCGCTTGAGGGCGGGCGGCGACGGCGGCGAGGCCGGCGGGTGCGGGCGTGAGTGCGGCCCGGCGCGCGGGGCCCGCGGGCTCCGTGCCCGCAGCGCGCCTTCCGCGCCGACGTTCGCGGGCCCTGCCTCCCGGCCCCGCGCAGCTTTGTTCCTTGAGGCCGTCGTCGCCTTCTCGCCGGGCGGGTGCCCCCGGCGCTTTGTCTCTCCCCGCTGCCCCCCGCGACTCTCTACCCCCGGCCCTTTGTTTCGCCTCCTTGGGCGCTTTGTCCGACCCGTCGCGCCCCGCATCCCTTCTCCATCTCCTCCCCTCAGCTGTCCTTCCTTCCGTGCCCCTTTGTTGTGCCCCTCTCTATTCGGTAGCTCAGTGACCTGCGACAGCCCAGGACCAGATTTCTGTTTTTCTTCTAATTTTTCTCCCATTATTTCTCTCTTGCGTTTCCCTCTCACCTTTCTGCTTGGTCCTTGATCACCCCCGGAGGCTTTGTCTCCCCCGTCCAGTGGTTTATTCGCTTGGTACCCCCTTCACCTTCTATCATCGGTTGATTTATCCACTACCCACGGTGTTTGTCGGCTGAACTGTCTCAGCCCCGGGGACTGCATATGGTGCTCCTAAGTACAGACAGACCCGAGGGTTTGTTTTTGTTTTTGTGCGTCTGAAAGATGCGTGGGGATACTTGGTTTCCTCCTCAGCGCTCCTCCTCTCCGCACCCTTTTCTCTCGGGATTGCGTGCACACCTCCCCACCACCCCTTTCTCTCGGGATTACAGTGTCTCCAGTTTTCTTCGCTGTCTCTTTGGGCCCCTGGTTGTTTTGCTTGGCAACAGTAGCCCTGGAAAAAGGTCTCTTGGTTATTCGCCCCCCGCCCCCCAGTACCCGCCCTCCCGCCCCTTGGTTTCTGATGGCCTAGGCCAAGGGCAGCTGTCGTAGCTTTGCATCTGGGTTACCTGAGGGTGTTGTAGAGACTAAAGGTGTTTTTTTTCTGTTGGTGTGCGAGAATAGTTTCAGTTGTTACGATGGATATTCATTTGGTACGTGCATAGCAGTTGAGTATTTGGTGTTAAAAAACTTGTGAATGTTGGTTTGAGGTGGAGAATTTCAGCATTTTCAAGAGTTCAGTTATTTTACCAGTAACTGCTGTTTCGCAAGGAAAAAGGGAGGGCATCCTGCTTGGAAATTTGATATAAATATTTTACTTTTTCTTAATTTTTAGATAGTTTACAGTTACGTGCTTTTGCTCCGTAGATGTATGACAGCTCTTCTGCCCCATCTTCGAAGTTGAAACGGGGAAAGCGCTTAAGAGTGCAGTTTGGGTTGATGAATACTGCTTCTGGAATCTTTGTGGAATGCATTAATCAAATGCAATTAAAAGACATTTAAGTAATAGTCTTTAAGTAAGGTAAAGGCACTTCTAGTGTTAAAGGAGCTTTAATTTGTTCAGAGTGCTTATTGTTATGGAAATGTTAAAAGCTTGGAGTTTGGTGTGGGAGTTGGGGGAGGGTGGTATGGTGTGTTTAAATGGCCTGGATATTCTGGTGCTGGAATAAGAGGTATTAGATTTACCAGTATTACTAGGCTGAGTAGACTGTTCAGGAGGTACACCCCCGCCCCAACTAGCTGATCACTACTTTTAGAAGATATGTTATCCATAAAATCACTTGGAGTGTCATTTCATTTGTAAACCACATGAATTGCTACTAGTAGAGGATATACAAGTGTGAGGGATGTTGGTGGAGAGGAAAGCATTTTGTTTTTAAGGCTGTGATTAGAATTAGTATGAATTAGTTTGAATTTTAATTAATGGAAAATCATCTTTCACGATTGATACGTGAGGCTTCTGTGAAAATTTGCAGTCTGGGTTCCATGAGTGGATTCCACTGATAATCATTTGTCTTCCTTACTTGTTCCTAGGGCATAATCATTCTTTTTGAAGGTGAAAAATCTTGAGCACACACTGTTGTTTCTGACTGTAAGCAAATACCTTGTAATAATGGAAGGTATTTTGCTCTGACGTGTGCAGATAAGAATGATCACACAAACCTCATAAAAGCAACTTTTAAAAATCAAGTTGTGCTTTTTGCTTCTAAATCGTGTAAGACCTTTACTTCGTGACCAAATAAAGCTACCTTTATTAAATTATATTAAATAGCAGCATATTTAGAAACATACAGCATTAGTTGTAATTGGGAAACTTTCATTTTGAGTATTGACTATTAAAGCTTTAAATTTATTGCTCATGCGTATTGCAGATGGGTCTGCAGAGGGTATATTTTCAGGAAAAAATATAAGAGGCTCACTTGGGGTATTTTCACTCCTAATATATCTTCTTAAATAGGTTTGTTTAAAACTTACCTATTCTGTACCCACAGATTTCTATCAGTGTCTCAAGTGGCTAAGATAAAAAACGTTTTGGGGGTGGGAGGGAAGCTACTCTTGCCAGATGTAATTCATTAAATAATCTTTGGCGCTCTGGATGGATAAAGTATTAGGGAAAAAAATGGTGTGTTTGAAAGTTCTTACAAATCTTTAGTATTCGGTCATTTTTAAAAATATACTTTAAAAACCCAGGACTTGGCTTTAAAACATTATTCACATTTTGTTTGCTCCTAATACTAAATTTCATGTTATTTCAACTAGGGGCAGTATTTTCTCATGGATTGGCTAAAAGTTGTTATTTTTGGCATCTGGCTTTGTGATTATTTCCAAGTTACTCTACTTCCCTTGGGCCAGTTTCCTAACTATGTAGTAAAATGGGAATTGTAGTAACTTGCCACATCTGCACAGGATTGCTGTACCTTAGGATTTGCAGAGAGCATCCTTGGATGAAAGGTGTGGTTAAAAAATCTAGGAATTGTTACTGAATTAAGCCAATGTGAAGTAGGTCATATTTTATAGGAAATCAAGTAGGAGGTTATGAACTAAGTTCTTGGCAAATCACAGTGGTGATAGTGGGATGAAAAATCCCCAAATATGTATTATAGTTAGGGTAATAAAATTGATACTGTTTTTAAGAGGGAGAGGGATAAGTAAAACACATTACAGGGTGGTGTGTGTGTGTGTGTTTGTGTTGTGTAAGAGAGTGAAGATCTGTCAAACTCAAATGTAATAACACATTTTAAAATTGTGGGATGCCTTTCCTCTGTTGATTTGTTTTCTGCATGTGGTACTCTTTTGTTTTAAATGGTAGCACAAAATGTTTTCACTAGACTCTAGGCCAAGTCTGTTAATAGTAGTGACTAATTTTCAATATACCTTATATTTTTTAATGCTTTGTCATTTACTCTCAATATTTTCTAACAACCAGTACCATAATTTCAGACTTGACCTTTGGCCTAGAAAAGTGTTTTGCATTTGGGAGACACTCTGTAGATATTTATTGAAAAAACAAAACCAGTTGTTTCTCTATTCCTGGTAGATTATGTCATGTCCCAATAGTTCCCCAAGCCAGGTTTTCTCTCTCACACTAACTCTTTATGTTTAATCACTAAGAACTGATGATTTTCCCTCCTGAAAAACTCTTGAATCTGTCTCCATCCTCACTGCCACAATTCATGCTCTCATCGTTTCTCACCTGGATTACTACAGACATTGGCAGCTTCCTCTTTCTGCTTCTAGACTCACCCCCTTTATCCAACTTCCACATAGTCTTTCTAAAGAGCAAATCTGATCACTTCACTCCTTACTTTAAAAACCTTTCAATGGCTCCCCCTAGCAGCCTTCATTAAGAGAGGCAGCGGAGTGGAGAGTTTATGAGCTCACTTTTAGGATTTAATCTGAACTGGGTTCCAGTTCTGTCTCTGCCACTTAAAACCTCTATAAGATTGACAAACGATCTAACCTCTCCTTGCCTCCTCCATCAGTTGCAAGGTAATTATTCTTAGCTCAGTGGTTCTCTGTGAGGATTAAATGCAAGAGAACATTTGAGGATGCCTGGCATATAGCAAGTGCTCAAAAAAATGTTAGCTAGCACGGCATATAGGGTCCTCTATAACTATTTCATTTACCTTTTCTCCAGCTGAACTGTTTTTGCCTTTCTCTCCCTTCATATTCAGTTCTCCAGCCATATTCAAGAACTTGGAGTTCCTTGTATGGGCTCCACAGTTTAATGTATCCCTGTGCTTGAAAAGTGCTGGTGTTAGGTAGGTTATTATTCAAGATTTTGGTCTGAGGATATTCTACCCTGATCCACCAGGCTGGGTTCAGTTACCCCTCCCGTTGTGTTCTTAAAGGACTGGGTATAATTCACTTGGAGGTGTCATACTGAATTGCAATTGTCTGTCATACCCAAAGGCTGTTGGTCACTTGATGACAGATAACGTTAAAAAAAATTATCTATTCTTAGGAGAGTGTCTAAAACATGATGGGGACTCAGTAAAAAGTTTTTTGAACACAGGATTCAGAGAACTTTGAAACCATGATGCAACATGGTTCGTGTAAGCAGAATTTGATGTGTACAGGGAATATATTGATTCTATAGGGTATTTAATTGCTGAAGTACCCAAAGGAATTGATATTTTCAGTCAAAGACAGTCTTATAGCCCCTGACAACATTGTAGTAAAATTCTTAGGCAAAAGTTCCTTTGGATTTTTAGAAAGTAGTGTATTGTTTGTACAAACTGACAAGCTTAAATATCATATTTTGTTTTTTGTATGGTTGACTATTCAGTGTTTTTCAAAAGGTTTCATTATTTTTAAGTGTTTTAAGTACTTCTTAGATGCATAGGGACATGCATTAAACCTTAAGACACTGTAGGCTGCTTTTTTGCGGGATCCACACAATTGAACCAAGTAAGAAGTTTATAATCTTCAGGAAGGCTCAGGTTTTGTGGACAGATTACTTATAGATAATTTCTTTAAGCTTCAGTTTCTACCTCTATAAAATAAGTAATGATAATTTTGTTGTGTTTGTCTGCTGGACACATTGTGACTATCAAATAAGGTAAAATGTGTGTCAAAACCATGGATGTGTAAGTGATTTGTAAATAGTAAAGCACTGTATACAAATACTTTAATTTTAATAATCAGTTTCTTTTGGTAACCTTTCACAGGCAGGATTCAAGATGAACTTTCTTATATTGCAACCTGTGGTTTGTGGCTCATGTCTTAGGAAGGTAGCAGTGTATTTAGTGCAGAGGACTGCAGCCCTTTGAATATATGCCTTGGCATTTTGAGCAGACCTATTTGATATATTACTGCTTGACCACACATGTTGTCATTGAGTCACCCCCAACTTTTTGGGGTCTGCTTCTTGCTGCTCTCTTTTCTGCTTGGACAGCCATAATGATGTAGGAATGTTGAATGCCCAGCTGCTACCATCTCTCAGGACACCTTGCCCATAGTTCTGGATGCCCGTTAGGCCTGGTACAACATCATGATGTCACTTATGTCTCATCAGGCCTGATTCTGCTTCAGGGAGTGAAATGATATCCTAATGGTGTGAAAAGGGTAATGCATTTCCTGAACACAACTTACTACTGGGGAAAAAGCAAGCATTGAGGCACTCTGGCTTGGTTTGTATAATTGGTAGTAATTACTTATCTGTATAAATATTTGTGTAGGTTTGTTGTGTTGAGACAATGAAGAGTGATAAGCATGACAGCTTTTCAGTCACGTTGGTAAGTTCATAGCAGTTTTTGGAATATTTAAATTATTTAAATTTACAAAAACGAAAAGAAAGAAACCACTGCATCTTGGGTATCCTAAGTTGCAAAAGCCTTGCAATGAAGATGCTGTGCTGATTGGATGTGAGTTGGAATACACTAGAAAATCAAGTTGACCCTTTTTAATTCCCCTCCCGTGCTTGCTTTTCTATATTCAGTATTTTAATTAATGAATGAATTGTGGCTGCGCCAGGTCTTAGTTGCGGCAGGCTGGATCTGTAGTTGTGGCGTGCGGACTCTTAGTTGCGGCATGCATGCAGGATCTAGTTCCCTGACCCGGGATCGAACCCTGGCCCCCTGCATTGGGAGTGCGGAGTCCTATCCACTGGACCACCAGGGAAGTCGCATCTATATTCCATATTTTTAATTTGGCCTTAGAACTAATGTTTTTTGTGCACTTGTTAATTAGATGATAGAGTTGTAAATGAATAAGAATAGTTTCTCATAAAAAGTTTATATAACTAGGAAAAATGTTCATCACTTTATGAAACCCTGTTATTTTTTACTAGTGTTGTAAAGATTGTGTTATATGACTGCAATATCAGTTGCCTTATAAAATAGAGAATCAGTGTTATATATGTTTTCTTTAAACAACTTCTTTTGGAACAGTGGTATTCCATTTATGGAAAACTGCAGATCCACTAAGATCTTGCTTTTTTATCCAGAATACTTTTTTTTTTTGGCCGTGCCACACGGCTTGAAGGATCTTAGTTCCTCGGCAAGGGATCAAACCCGGGCCCCAGCAGTGAAAGCACCGAGTCCTAGCAACTGGACCGCCAGGGAATTCCTTTTTTTTTAATTGGAACTTATTTTTTAGAGCAGTTTTAGTTTCACAGCAGAATTGAGGGGAAGGTACAGATATTTCCTGTGTACTCCTTGCCCCCCCACAAATAGCCTCCTGTATTATCAACATCCCCCAACAGAGTGGTACGTTTGTTATAACTGATGAACTTACACTGACGCATTATTATCTCCCCAAGTCCATAGTTTACGTTAGGGTTCACTCTTGGTGTACATTCTGTGGGTTTGGACAAATGTATAATGTATCTACAAATATATGTGCCGTTGTAGTATCAAACAGTAGTTTCATTGCCCTAGAAAGTCCTCTGTGCTCTGCCTGTTCACTGCTCTCTCCTCCCTTATCCCATCCTGCAACCACTGAACTTTTTATTGTCTCCATTGTTTCCAGTATACTTTTTCAAATCATTTAACTTTTGGTTTGAGTATGAGGAACTTTTTCATGGAAAAAATTATGTAGTTCTGTACAGAGCTCCTGATCCATACACCAGGTGGAAGAGGTAGAAACATTGAGAACCCCAGACATGAAGGAGTGGTTAAGGGAAATGAAGAGTATAACCATGCTTTAGTGGTTCTTTATAATTGTTTTAGTAATGTATTTATTAAAGTTATTGAGCACTTAGTAGGTATAAGACCTCTGTATAAAACCTTTTGAAGATGGCTAAAAAATGGTCCAGTGAAGTTCATGATTTAGTGGAAAGTACACAGATAATAAGGGAGATTGATTTTATGTGTATAACAGATGTATAATGTTGATGGGAACATGGGTGCAAATGATTATCTTTTATTTATTTATTTTTTTGCGGTACGCGGGCCTCTCACTGTTGTGGCCTCTCCCGTTGTGGAGCACAGGCTCTGGACGCGCAGGCTCAGCGGCCATGGCTCACGGGCCCAGCCGCTCCGTGGCCTGTGGGATCTTCCCGGACTGGGGCATGAACCCGTGTCCCCTGCATGAGCAGGCAGACTCTCAACCACTGTGCCACCAGGGAAGCCCCAAATGATTATCTTTTAATTCGAGAGGAGAGATCATAGGGAGCGGTAGAAAATAAAGCTAGAAAAGTGGTTGGGGCCTCTTAGAGGACCTTGAGTGCTAAGCCAAGGATTTGAATATCAAACAGGGATGGCGGGGGGGGGGGGCACTGACCGAGTTTTGAAGAGGTGCGGCTGGGTGTAGATACAGTTGACACTTGAATTGAATAACACAGGTGTGTGTGGGGGGTGGGTTAGGGCAAATAGCTTGTAGTAGGACCTTCAGGTACCTGAGGTTCCTCTGTACCCATGGTTCCCCATCCTCAGATTCAACGAGCCTGAGTCACGTGGTACTTAGTATTCATTACTGAAAAAAATCTTCATATAGGTGGATCAGTGCTGCTCGAGGGTCAGTTGTAGTGTAAAATAGATTGGAGTTGATGGAGAACATAAGAGAAATATATATGAGCAAAGTCTGATCTTGGAAAGCCTAGGAATGGAAGGAACAAAGCAGCTTGTTTGTTTCTTTTTGGGGGCAGGGTGGTATAGGGAGCTTTGGAATCGATGCAGTAGATAAAATCTGTGGCTGTGAGCATGTCACTTAATCTAAGTCTTGCCCTTGTCTAAAAAGTGGGAGAAAATAATACTTCATGGTATCGATATGAGGATTAAATGAGATACAGGATATAAAATGCCTAACTCAGTTCTGGGAGTAGTAGGTGCTCAAAAAATAGGTTCTCGTCTTCCCCCTTTCTGGAATAGAATTTAAAGGATATTAGATGGGGGTGGGGAGAAGCATGGAAGAGAAGGTGGGATGGGGTGGGGGGACACTGAACGATTGAAACCTGGGTGATGAAGTATTTGCAGGTGGGAAAGTCTGAGTGAGGTGAACAGGTGTAAGAGAACCTACGTAACAGTGTTTGTTTCTTTTAAATAAATACTGAATATTTTTGCATGCTTCTGATATAACATTTAACATTTTTCTGCAATTGTGTAAATATACCTGTATTATCTTTTTTTTTCTTCTGTCTATATCCATTAATCTATCAGCGAGCTTCGTAAAGACTGGGCCAATATTTTACTTTTGTTGCATAATTGTGGAGCAACTGCTATTGGCCAGTTTGTACTTGCTGGATGAACATGACTTGAATGGATTTAATAAAATACTTGCCACTAGGTGGCACTTAGTCTAAGTGATAAAGCTGAAATTTAGCATAGATTGGCTTTTGTATGTAGAGCCCACTGATAAACTGACCCCCTGGATTATTGTTTAGCTTTCTGCCAGTTCTGGACTATACTTTTTGAAGTGGGATATGAAACGTATAGCAAATAGAAACCTCAGAGTATTGAAAGACAGAAAAGTGTAATGGCATTAGAATATGTCCTGTAAAAAGGAGCTGAAGTGAAGCTCAGTTAAAATTCACAGTGACTAAATTACCCATTTCTGAGTGTATTTAAAGTGAAGCCTGGTGCTTAGATTTTAGGCCTTGTTTTTTCTTAAGACTTTGTGGATTGCTTTAAAGGAGAAGATTGGGAATTTGTTTGTTCCTGGATTTAATAAAAGATGATGATGAAGTGTGGTCTGTAGGGATACTGGACACGATTCTGTATTCTCTTATTTATATTCTGGTGTACTGTGCTCTCCCTGTTGTGGAGTAACATACATACCATAGAAAGTAACTACATCCTGTGTGACAAATGTTATATATAGGTTGTTAAATTCGTTAGATTCAGGAAACTTCACACCTGGAAAAGACCTTGTTAATCATATGTTCTAAAGTAACCACTCATTTAAACGTAGGCAGAGACAGAGTAAATAATTTACAATTAGCGAATGGCTGAGACACATTCAGTGCCTGAGCTGAGACTTGTTTTGGTTGTTTTTTGTTTGTTTGTTTGTTTTTTGCGGTACGCGGGCCTCTCACTGTTGTGGCCTCTCCCGTTGCGGAGCACAGGCTCCGGACGCGCAGGCTCAGCAGCCATGGCTCACGGGCCCAGCCGCTCCACGGCATGTGGGATCTTCCCGGACCGGGGCATGAACCCGTGTCCCCTGCATCAGCAGGTGGACTCTCAACCACTGCGCCACCAGAGAAGCCCCTGGTTTGTTTTTTAAGGGGAGAGATTTATGCTGGTCTTTCACTCTTTTGTATTTATACCACTCAGCTGCCTTTTAATGTTACATGCACTTTGTTTTTAAAAATACTTTCTTCCCCCTATTTTTGTGGGCTTAGACCAAGAATACAAATTTCTCAGCCCCAAACCCGGGAGTGCTGCTGCCAGTGTTGCTTAATAAGCGGTCAGCTCTGAGCCTGCCTGTTCTTTCTTCCTTTGCTGTTTTCCTGTTCTTGATGCTGCTTGCGTTCTTTATCTTGTACTGTACTTGTGACTGACCAGGGTGGCCACACACTTGTTCTCACTGCACACCTCCTCACCCAGTCTGCTTTAGTTGCCCCATGCAAGAACTGCCTGGGTTCACTTACCCGTGGTTCACTCCAGTCTCTGCTTCTTGCCTCCTTAGCTTCTTAGTTTTGCCACCTGCACTAAATTACAGCTGGCTATTTCCAAGAAAATGGACAGGAGGGGAGATTGAGAAACAAGAAGACTGTCATATAGGGAAGGAGGCCACAACCTGAAATCATATACTGAAAGATGGGCTTGTTTATGAACCTTATGATTTTCATACAGTGATTTTTTTAGTGTATTTATGTCAAAACAATATGACACTTGACTATGGAATTCATTAAATCTGTTGTGTCTGTCATCTGTGCTTATCCAAATGTCAGGGAAGTGAATTGAATCCATTTCAGCATTCCAAAGATAGTAGTGGTAGTTTTGGTTTGGAACTTTACTTACAGCTTACAGTAATGAGTGTCATTATTTGATTAAATGGATTGTACTGCATTAGTGGGGGTTGTTGCTTCACTGTTGTAATGTTAAAAAAAAACAAACCTGGAGAGCCATAGCTTTCAAAGATGATTTCATAATTATTGGTAACAAGTATTTTTCATTCTGGCCTTCCTCTATGCTATAGTGTGATGGGTACGTTTTAATACAGAATTTAGTGGCATGTTATTCATTTAATCCTAGTTTCTTAGCTGTAAGTCCTGGAAGTTGTCATTTGGTACATTAAGTATCGTTTAAATTACATTACGATTTAAGTTCACATGGTAGCTTAGGTGTGCAGTTGATTTATTTTTTTACTGTATTTTACCTTGTTTCTAAAATTATTTCAGGGAAGTGACTATGGAGTGGAAGTTTTCCTTAAGGGCTAGTTAGTGTCATCTGTAAACACTCATCTTGATTATTTTTCTTGTTGGAAAAATAATGTTTGTTATAAGAAACTCAAAAGTTATTTAAATATGTCATGTAAAGTGAGCCACTGTAGTCTTCCACCAGGAAATTAACTACTGTTACCAATTTGGGAGCATATTCTTCAACTTCTTTTGTTTTAAATGGAAATGCTAACATTCTATTTTATTGATATATTAAAGATGTCAGTAGTTTAGCAAACAGAATATTTAAGGGGATTAGGGAACTGACATTTTGTTGAATACCTACTGAGTCCTCAACTACATTGTGAAGGGAGATAGTATCTCCATTTTATAGATGTCCGAGGGTCAGGGATTTAGTGATTTAACCCAAGTTCACACAGCTTCCCTTCTGCCTTTGTCATTGCACTACCATGTACTCAGAGAGCTTTTGTTTATCTCTCCACCTAAATGTTAATCATTTGAAAGCTTCCAAGCTCTCTACTAGGTGGCAAGACAGTCCCAGACATAGGTAAGCCTAACACAAGGCTTTAAGGAAAAGGAGATTATTATACTCTTCTCTATTACATTACTTTAAAAATAAATATAAATTCTTGACTAGTGTTTGAATTCAGAAGGTTCTCTGAAGTAGCATCGTTTATCTTTAAGTAAAATTTTGTATCATTAAAAAATAATCTTGTCAGGTACTCCTGGGATGATGTTAAATCAGTTAGTCCTCTTTCTCCTATTTGTGTTTTTAGTTTTTATCTGTCGTCTTATTCATTTTCTGCCTAAAGACCAATTTTCAAGTCATTTAATTATTTTGTATACACATTGTTTGGCTTTGGACAAGTTACCTAATTGTGTTGTAACTTAAGTTTCTCCATTTGTAAAGTGGGGAGCATATCTCAGAATTCTTGTGAGGATCAAATGTATGTATGCAAGGGGCTGCCAGACTAGGCTGTTCTGTAAGAATTGCTTACTGTTGATTTCCTTTCTTACTTCTCATTCAAGCCAGGGCCAGATCTTTTCTTTACCACTTATCTTTTTTGTTAAATGTTAAAATCTGGTTTTCCATCCCAGGCCATCAATAAATAACCCTTCAACTGGATCCCAAAACCTTGTTTAATTTTTCTGCCTCCTTTGTTTTTGTTGACCATGGTGTCTTTATTCATGACTAATAAGACACTATCTTTATCTCTTGGACATTCCATCTTTTATACCTATTCCTCCTCTAGTCTTTTTTTTTTTTTTGCAGTATGTGGGCCTCTCTCTGTTGTGGCCTCTCCTGTTGTGGAGCACAGGCTCCTGATGCTCAGGCTCAGCAGCCATGGCTCACGGGCCCAGCCGCTCCGCGGCATGTGGGGTCTTCCTGGACCGGGGCACGAACCTGTGTCCCCTGCATCGGCAGGCGGACTCTCAACCACTGCACCACCAGGGAAGCCCCCCTCCTCTAGCTTAAATATTGTGGTCTGCAATCTTTGTCTTTCTCTCTGTCTTATCTGTTCTTTGACTTGATATGTGTATCATCACCTCAGATGTTTAGATCCATATTTCTAAAACTACTACTGGTTGTTCTGTAGGCCCACCAAACTTGTTTTTTTCCAAAACAACATGTTTTTTCCACCAACTAGACCTGTTATACCATCTTATAAAATAGGCTTGATATCTGTTATTAATGCCATTGTTCATCCAGCAGGTAAAAATGAACTTCCGTATTTTCCTCATTTCCTCCTACTCTTGTATTTTCTTATTTTGTTGATGACCAAATCATTCCCTTTCTGCTTCCAGATTACTTGTCTCATATTCTGGGCTCTCCTCTCCTTGCTCACTGCCATTGCTTTATTCTCCAGGTCACCTTCATCTCCTGGTTGGACCACTGTCATAGCCTTGTCAGTTCCTTCTTTAGTCTATGGCTGTTGGTGGTTTGCTAGTGTACAGTTGTTAGTATTTAGAGGTTTGGGGTCACTTGGCAACCTAATTTTGTTGTAAATGGTGTCCGTAGATTTTGATTTTGTTGTCTAGGTGCTCTTGTATGTGGAGAGGTTGAAAAACTGCTGCTGCCACCACCATCCTAAAATCCTGTCTTGAGTTTTTTAAAAAGTAATTTAGACAAATACATGTTACTTGTAAACTGAAATCAGTATAAAGTGAATAAGATAGTTCCTCTTCACACTTAAATCCCAACCCCCAGAGATAATGCACTGCTTACAGTGGGGCGAGTATACTTCCAAACTTTAGGGCAAACTCTCTACTTGTGCCCTAGATCCCTTCCCTTCTCAGCTACTCTAGGACATTGGTTAGCCCACTAGCCTTTCCTCTGGTCTAAATTTTTACCTTTCTAGTGAAGCATTCTTTTTTGTAAAATAAATTTATTGATTTATTATTTTTATTTTTGCCTGCGTTGGGTCTTCACTGCTGCACGCAGACTTTCTCTAGTTGCAGCGAGCGGGGGCTACTATTCCTTGTGATGCGCGGGCTTCTCATTGCGGTGGCTTCTCTTGTTGCAGAGCATGGGCTCTAGGTGCACGGGCTTCAGTAGTTGTGGCTCGTGGGCTCTAGAGCGCAGGCTCAGTAGTTGTGACACACGGGCTTAGTTGCTCGGAGGCATGTGGAATCTTCCTGGACCAGGGCTCGAACCCGTGTCCCCTGCATTGGCAGGGGGATTCTTAACCACTGCTGCCACCAGGGAAGCCCTAATGAAGCATTCTTGACAGTACAAACATGCTGTTATTTCTTCTCTGGATTCTGCACTCCCCTCTAGTTTCTATTTCTCTATTCCTCTTTGCAACAAACTTCGTATGAAGAGTTCTTTCTATCTCCAGTTACTCTTACTCCATTCCCCCTAAACCTTTTCCAACCACACTTTTTGTCTGGACCATTTCAGCAAAACTGCTTTTCTCACGGTTACCAATTCCCTTCACACAGGTGAATGTAGTAGTTTTTTTTTTTTTCAAGTGTTATTTGACTTGACTTGATCAGTGGCATTTGATGTCTTGTTCAAACATTTTTTTTGCCTTCTAGGATACCACACTTCTAGTTTCCTACCTCACTGGCACCTTTTTCTTGGTCTCCTTTCTAGTGCTTTCTGATTTTACTACATTTATCCTACTTTTTATCCCACATTATGTGCTCCTTCCCTGTTTTATTTTTCTCACTGGTTTGTGTCAGCTTCTAACAATATACGTTATTTGCCTTTTATTTATTTCTCTTCTCTGCTAGAATATAGTGCTTGGCATGTAGTGGGTACTCAGTATGTAATTGTTGAATGAATGAACAAAGTGTTCTAACAGCATCTCTTTTTGAATGGTCTGTTGTTTTCTCCTTGATTTGAAGTCCTACTTTTACTACTGTGTGTTATACTTATAAAATTTTATAAGCCCCCTGGTATAAATACAGATTCATCTAATGTGTTTTAAATATAATCTATTACCTGAATATGGTGTTCAGTAGCCTTGAGGTCTGTTGTTGCATTTAGCCCTTGCCATCCTCTAGTGAGGAAGATAGTGTTCCTCTGTTTTACAGAAACTTAAGCAAGCTCACCTGTTGGTTGGTGGGAGAGTTGAAATTCAAACTCGTCTCTGGATTCCAGTTCCATTGCCATGAATGTCTTCTAGTGATTGTGCAGTCTAATATGTGATAATGCTTCCCCATATGTAGTTAATGCTTAGTCATCCATCAACACATGATTGGCTGTGCTCACTAACCAGAGGAGCCCCTTCCCTCAGTCCAGGCAGAGAATAGATCTGAGGCAGAAGGGTAAAGTTGAATAGGGAATTGGTTTATGCAGGATTTTTTTTTTAATAGACTTTTTTCAATAGATATTTTTTTAGAACAGTTTTATGTGGGATTTTTGCCTCTGAATTTTAGAATATGATTTTGGAAGGAAGATTGTGGAAAGAACACAGGCTGGTGGTCATGAAATAGATTCTCTTCACCACTAACTAATTTGGTATTATCCCTGCTTTGCTTATTTTCTGTGTAGATGATATCCTTGATCTAGGCTTTAAGTTAGAAATGATACTGTATGTGCCAGAAAGCTTAGAGAGTAATTCTCACACCATGTAAATGAAAGGTATCACTATTAAAAATGACTCAAGTCTCATGTTTTTGGTACTCTAGATACATTCATTCTTTTTATTATACTGGAGTACTTTTAATTTTGTTTTATGTAAATCTTTTATTTTAAAGTTTCTGCTGTCAAATTTTGTTGTTTTTCTAACTAAGACAGCAGCTGTGGATGTGGCTTAAAAACTGATGAACTTCTACAATGATGAGCCTTTATGGAGCAATGAAAGGCTGCTTACAAATTGTAGCCACAGTTGCAGTGAATTCTGTGTTTGTTCCCAAGGGTGAATGTGTTTTGAGGGGAGTGAGTTAGGATAGTACAAATTGAGAGAGTGTTTCTATTCTGGGAATCTTTGGAGCAGTCATTTCTGCTACTGCTCTTTATTTCTTATGACTTTGAAGGAATTTGGAATGTTTTGCATGACTTTTTGATGATCTTTAAGTGTATTACTTGGATATGTGTAAAGGTAAATTGTAATTTTAGTTGTTTTATGGACATGGTTTCTGTCATCAAATATTTTTGCCCTCAGCAATTACTGTGTGTAATAGCACTTATGGATGATGCTTTACCTATGTCTGCTGTTTAAATGTTGGATTGTTTGGAACTAAATATTTTCCATTTGGTATGATTAGCTCACACATATAGTTTTAGGCACAGTGCGTATACCTGTTTTCATTTCAAAAGTATATGGTTTTAATACGTTATTGAGCAGATCCAAATAGTTAACTATAAATTATTAAAAGTAGTTTTACTCTGAGATACTAAAGCTCACACCTGGAGCTGAGTTACAAGAAATAAGGTGAGCCTTGGTATTTTCTATCAAAATATCTAGAAGATAAATTTCTCCAATGAAAAGAATTCTAGAAGATATTTATTTCAAAAAAAGAAAATAAAAGGGGGAAGGGTGGTAGAGCGATAGTTGAAACGAGGCTCCCTGACCAAAAAAACCAAAAACAAAATAACCCCATAACTGTATATGTGAAAGTATAGTCAGTATTTAGGAAGTTATTAGAGTATATATTTGCAAACCTATAAACTATTTATGTATTTATTTATTTTTATAAATTTATTTATTTTTGGATGCATTGGGTCTTCCTTGCCGCTTGCAGGCTTTCTCTAGTTGCAGCGAGCAGGGGCTCCTCTTCATTATGGTGCACGGGCTTCTCATTGCAGTGGCTTCTCTTGTTGCAGAGCACGGGCGCCGCCTCTAGGCGTGCGGGCTCAGTAGTTGCGGCGTATGGGCTTAGTTGCTCCGTGGCATGTGGGATCCTCCCCGACCAGGGTTCGAACCATGTCCCCTGCATTGGCAGGCGGGTTCTTAACCACTGTGCCACCAGGGAAGCCCAAATTGCTTAGTATTGAAGATATTCAAAAAGTACAAGTTGAATATGCTGTTAAAATGAACTTTTTTGTTGTTAAATTGCCTCATTTTTCCTCGTAGTTAAGAGAGTTTAAACCTTGACAGTAACTTCTTTCATTGTGTGGGACAGGATTTTATGCACAATAAAAATAACAGTTTTTGTGAATTGTAGTTATTATCCACAATTACTTTTAGATATAAAAGCATTCCCAGCGCCTGAGGTGCACGTGGCTCCGGTGGGAGCAGAGCATGTCTTTTCGAGGCGGAGGTCGCGGGGGTGGCGGCGGCGGCAGAGGAGGATTTGGACGAGGGGCGGCCGTGGAGGTTTTAACAAAGACCAGGACCAAGGACCTCCAGAGCAAGTAGTTTTGTTAGGAGAGTTCCTGCACCTCTGTGAAGATGACATAGTTTGTAAATGTTCCACAGATGAGAATAAGGTGCCTTATTTCAGTGCTCCAGTTTATTTAGAAAACAAAGAACAAATTGGAAAAGTGGATGAAATATTTGGACAGCTTAGAGATTTTTTTTTTCCGTTAAATTGTCAGAGAACATGAAGGCATCTTCCTTTAAAAAACTACAGAAGTTTTATATAGATCCATGTAAGCTGCTGCCGTTGCAGAGGTTTCTACCTCAACCTCAGGTGAGAAGGGAGGCGGTGGCCGGGGAGGTCGGAGGAGGAAGAGGAGGAGGTGGCAGAGGTGCAAGAGGCCGTGGTTTCAGAGGTGGAAGAGGACATGAAGTGTAACAGTTGACAGAAACTTCACCAGTTGACTTCTGCATTAACCTCATGATCTACTTCTATGGACCAGAAACTTGTTTCTTGATCAAATCTTAAAGAACTGGTCATTTTATGACAGTGGAGCTAAAACGTCAATGTCAACAAAAAACAAGTGTGGCAGAACAGGCAATTTTGCCCTAAAAGAGTATGAACAAGTGTTCTAATGTTTTGTACAAAGCTTGAAACTTGTGGGTGTTTAATAAAGGGGCAGCTTTCATTTGAAGCATATTCGAATTTTTAAAATAAAGTGTTTTATTCCTTTAAGTTAAAAAAAAAAGCATTCCCAGTGAGTTACTTCTGATTCATAATCAGATTTTAGCAGAACAGATGTGGGCTACCAAAGGAATAATTAGCCAAAAAATACTAGGGGGTTAGAGAGCCCTTTGTGTAACATTTAACTTTAGTTTCTTGGCTAGTTTATATGAATAATTAAAGTTTCGAGGCAGTTAAATTTTCTTTTCTTCTCTTGGGATCTTACAGTTGTCACTGGTAGCTATAATCACTAGGGAAATGGAAGTATTATTTCCATAAACAGATGGCTTTTCCAGCACTGGTCCCTGACAGTGCTACTGAGGTTCCTGTTTATGTTGGATGATTTCCTAATCACACCAACTTGGTATACTTTTGAAAGATGACACCTGACAATAGAATATGATGTAGATATTAAAATGACTTAGTGAACTTGAGAATTTACAAAAGTTGAGAGTATATATAATTCCCATGTTCCTGGGGGAAGATAGTCTGTTCCTGTGAGAGGAATCACCTAGTAATGGATACTGATGCCTCAGCTATCCTCTCAGGGATTCCTTAGCTACCTCTTCCACTTTTTGACTTTCATTTAGCTATGACATCAGTGCTTTTTTCATTTCTGCTTGGTCAGATGACTAGCCCATCCAGTGCTTTGAGGCATTGGTAGGTTTTTGTTAGGATTAAGGATAGGTTTCTGTTGTGTACAAGGAAGATTTTCAGAGAATACAGTGATACAGTTACTTAAAATGACAAAATCACATATTTTTTCTGCTCTAGTGTGAGCTTTTATTTGCTATTAATAGGATTATCTTCTCCCTTTTAATGTGTCTGTTTTCCTTTTCCTGTTGGACATTTTGTTTTGTTTTGTTTTTGGCTTTGCCACGCTGCGTGGCTTGCGGGATCTTAGTTCCCTGACCCGGGATTGAACCCGTGCAGTGAAAGTGCAGGGACGGAACCACTGGACCACCAGGGAATTCCCCTGTTGGACATTTTAAAACAAACGCATATTGGGGATCCACATGTATACTTATGCTCCTAAAATTTCAAAAACACGAGCCAACTATTAGGATTCTAAAAACTTTGCATTTGTAAGCTATATTTACTCTGTAGCAAGAACTATCTGTATTTTTGAAGTCATTTTTAAATATATGAAAGGAATCTAGTGACAAAATTTGTGAAGACAGGTTGCCTTTTGAAAAGACAGGGTAGGGCTTTATTTCTTTAGTATAACTGGTTGGGGTAAGTTGTAAGAGTGAATAGAGTCTTGGCGGATATATCTCGATTTTGGAGCTATTAAGAATTTGTCAAGGGACTTCCCTGGTGGTCCAGTGGGTAAGGCTCTGAGTTCCCAGTGAAGGGCGCCCGGGTTCGATCCCTGGTCGGAGAACTAGATCCTGCATGCATGCCACAACTAAGAAGTCTGCATGCTGCCACTAAGACCTGGCGCAGCCAAAATAAATAAATATTTTAAAAAATTGTCAAGAAGGAAAAAAACTCTGGTGCTTTACACATTTTGTTGGGGTAGGGGATGGTGGTGCCATTTGTTAAGATTAGATGGCACTGTGATAAATGGCATAGTAGAAGAGTAGAGTTAGTGTTGGTGGGGAGTTTTTGGTTTTGAACATGTTTTGTTTGAGGCCATTGTGAGAAAGTTAGATGAAGATATCCAGTGGCCAGTTACATATATAAATTATGTGTGTGGTTCCTGGAGCTCGGGAGAGAGAGGTCAAGGTTGTACACACATACTTGAAGACTGTTAGATGTTCATTAAAACCTTGGGAGTGGGCAAAATCTCCTCAGGGAGAGGTGGAGTTAAGCAGAGACAAGCCACTGGTGAGCATCAATACTTCAGGAGTGGGTAGAGGTGTAAAAACTAGTAAAGGAAAACTAATAATAGAAGAGATGGGGGCTTCCCTGGTGGCGCAGTGGTTGAGAGTCCGCCTGCCGATGCAGGGGACACGGGTTCGTGCGCCGGTCCGGGAAGATCCCACATGCCGCGGAGCGGCTGGGCCCGTGAGCCATGGCCGCTGAGCCTGTGCGTCCGGAGCCTGTGCTCCGCAGCGGGAGAGGCCACAACAGTGAGAGGCCCGAAAAAAAAAAAGAAGAGGTGGGACAAAAACCTAGACAGTGTAGTATCATAAAAATGAAGAGAGTACTTCTAGGAGGAGGGAAACTTGTCAGTTGTGTCACATGCTACAAAGCGGGCAAATGGGATAAACACAAATGCTCACTAGTTTAGCACTTTAGGACTTCAAGTTGGTAAGACTTTAGGACTTCAAATTGGTAAGAACTTGTGGGAGCTAAAATGTGGTTTGTCACAGGTTGAGGAAGTGGAGACAGCTCTTTCAAGAGTAGTGGTTCAGAACTTGGTGGGAATGGAACCTAGGTGTCGTGATGGAGGAATAGGCTTGACTTGTTTAGGTGCTTATTGGAAGGAACACAAAGAGGGAAGGGGATGAAATTTAATTTGAAACTCCTGTTGGTGCCTTTTCTGTAACATTGTGCAGCTTCTCATGTGTTAATGGAAAGTCAACATTAAAGGGGGTTTTGTTGGGGACGGGCACACATTCAGTAACGTGACAATGAAGACATTCATGAACTTGATTCTCTTTAACTTTTCAGAGTCTTTCCACATTGACTATCTCATTTAAAAAAAATTTTTTTTTTTTGGTCACACTATGTGGCATGTAGAACTTCCCTGACCAGGGATTGAACCCGTGCCCCCTGCAGTGGAAGCGTGGAGTCTTAACCACTGGACCACCAGGGAAGTCCTGACTATCTCATTTTAATGAGGGAAAATATTCTGTATTGTTTTTCTCCTCAAGGGTTGATATTTATTCGTTGATTCTTCCATATTTTTTTGCTTGGTGTCCCTGGTGACTGATGTGGTGGATTTAATTAATTCATACGAAGCCAAAGAAGATTGCCTGTCTTTGGGGTCTTGATCCATATACTACAAGAGCTATGTGGCCTGTGCAGCACTTTGTTTTGCTTTGTATTATACTATAGTCTCTAGACTTTTGGTTGTTTACCTATATCAGTAGAAAGTTAACGTGTACCCCAGTATATGTGATTGTGTATTAATAAATTATAATGAAGTGTTGTACTTTACTAATATACACATTGAAGTATCTATAGAAATTTCAAATATTAAAAATTTTGTGATAAAAATGAGGTAAACAAAAATTTGAAGATACTTTTAATGGTAGAACCCCTTTTTATCTTTACAAGTATTTTGTGAGAACAGTGTATTTAAGTTTACTTTGTTACTTTTTAATTGTGGTATATATAATATACATCATTATTTTAAAAAAATCTTGGTTAATACTTTGTGAGAGTCATTCAAAGGGCTAGTTTTAAGTTATTTCTATACAAATCAGGTGATTTTCATAGTTGAAAAGCCATTGTTTAAAATGCCATGCTTACCTTAAGTGTTTTTAATTTTACAGAAGTAACTGCTAGATCACATACTACAGGAAGCTGCATGTCTTCACAGGAAAAGTAATCAATTTGGGGACCTTTTTGTGTAAGAAAAATGAGCAACTCGTCAAGTTTCAAAACCTTTTAAGTGCTTTGCCACAAGATGAAGAGCAAACCTCTCTGTGGTACAAAAGGTTTTCATGGTTACTCCCTGTTTCATGAAGATACAGTGTAACTAGCCATATCCATGACATCTGGTAGTACTTTGTGTCATTCTGTTGTCATTTTCTTTGCTTCCTAATTGAAAGATGAAATGAATGAGTTTCTTGTGTGATGGGAATCTCAGTAAGTTTTTTATAGAAATCTTGTTTTATTTTGCTTAAAGCAGCCACTCTCATAGCAGATAATACTCTTACTGATTTTCCATAAAAAGCTTTAATTAAAAGAGGTCAAAGAAGCTCCCTCCTGAAGACATTGTGTCTTTTTGTTCAGTTTTCTATCCCTTGTACCTATAAGAGTTCCTGTCATGTAAAAGGCACTCAGTAAATATTTAACTGTAGAATGAATTTGCAGTTGAGAATATGTTTTCCTATAGGTATATTCTTAGAAAACTTTGCATTTCATTAAGAAGCCAGCAAAGACTAAATAAACTGAGGCATATCAGAAAAAACATAACTACCTACTGTATGACAAATTTCCCGCAGTATGTAGTTTTTTCTAATACCAATTCCCCCCCCCCATAATCTTCAACAGTGTTTCTGTGCATATTTATATAGTAATTTATTGACAGAAAAATACATTTTGGTTTATGTTCATGTTGTTCCCCAAGTCATACTTCAGCCTTTTCTACCATGACAGGAAGAATAAATCTTTCCCATGATATGTGGCTTCTTTTTTTTTTTTTTGACCGCGGCACGTGGGATTTTAGTTCCCCAACCAGGGATTGAACCCGTGCCCTCTAAAGTGGAAGCGCGAAGTCTTAATCACTGGACCACCAGGGAAGTCCCTGTGGCTTTTTATCTTATACTGTTTTATAAGAAGTCACAAAAGAGGCATGTAAACTCAATGACATTTTCCAAAGTACTGAATTGAAAATCATGACTTTAAACCTTGCCAGAGAGAAAAAACTCACAACCTATAGAGACCTGTTATGTTTTAAGTACTTAAAATTTTAAGTATTTTACTAATTGTGATTGCTTTGTACTGTCATTTGCTAATACTTTGGGGCAAAATTTATATATACGGTGAAGTTACTGTTAATAATAGATGTAAATCTATATTTTAAAAAGTTATCTTGGTTATTTCTATCTTCTTTTTGACTGTCTTATTATATCTGATTAATCATTATTTTTACTTGGTAAAGAGGGAATACTAGGAGGAAGAGGTACCCTTCTGCCATTTATTTATTTAGTGTGCTTAAATTATTAGTACTATCTCCAATACCTCTTTGTTGCAGAAATTATCTTAAGTCCCTCACCTGTTTTTTGAGGGCTCAGGTCATTAAACTAGGTAATTTGTGATGTGCTGAAACAGATCAGTCAGTGAGGGCACCATTATCAACCCTTCACATTGTGGAACACCTTTTATTCCCTCAGGTTGGGATCTTAGTGATGTATTCAAAGGATTTTGAGTGCCAACTGTGTCCCAGGCACTAGGATATACCAGTGGACAAAACAGACCAAAAAATATAGATTTAAATATGTATAATCTGCCAGTGTATAGAGGTTGCATTTTAGTGAGAGAGACAAAAACCAAATAAGTTAAATATTTATTGCGATAAGGGCTTCAGAAGAGAAAGAGTGTTGGAAATAGGATAGGGAGTATCAGAAAGAGGTTGCAACAAGATAAAGTGGGTCTCTGAGGTGGTGACACTTGAGCAAAGGACCTTAAGCATAAGGTGAGAATGTGAGGCATGTTGTATGTGGGGACAGAACGTTCCAGCAAGCAGGAGCAGCAAATGTAAAGACCCTGAGGCAAAGCGTGCCTAGATTAGATATGGTATGTGAAGTAAAGACAAGAATCAAAGCTAACCTCATGTTCTGGTCTGAGCAATGGTAATTACAGGGTCGCCATCATTTGATATGGGAAACAGGTTTTGGGTGTGAGATTGGGAGATGAGGATGTATGTACAGGAATAATTTGCTGGCATGGCTTCTGGATTTCGCATGGTGACGGATCAAAAAATGTCACTCAGGCAATAAATGTGATTTTGAATAACTTTCACTCTAAATTGATGACACTTAGGGAAGATAAACTAATTTATTTGCTCAAGCCAAAGGTTATTAATAAAGGAAGGGAACTTTCCTGGAGTAAATGAGTGTTTCACACACTAATTTTGGATTTCTTAAATGATTACTTGAAATTTTCTTGCTTTATTCTATTAAAATGCAAAACGTCTCTCCCAACCCTGTTTTTTTAAAATTAATTGATTTAATTTATTTTTAGCTGCATTGGGTCTTCGTTGCTGCATGTGGGCTTTTCTCTACTTGTGGCGAGCGGGGGCTACTCTTCATTGTGGTGTGTGAGCTTATTGCTGTGGCTTCTTTTGTTGCGGAGCATGGGCTCCAGGCGCGTGGGCTTCAGTAGTTGTGGCATGTGGGCTCAGTAGTTGTGGCTCACAGGCTCTAGAGTGCAGGCTCAGTAGTTGTGGCGCATGGGCTTAGTTGCTCTGTGGCATGTGGGATCTTCCTGGAGCAGGGCTCGAACCCCTGTCTCCTGCATTGGCAGGCGGGTTCTTAACCACTGCGCCACCAGGGAAGCCCCCAACCCTGTTGATTTAAACAATAAATGTGGTAATATTGTACAGATTAGTATGTAATCTCTGATCATAGTTCTGAGATCTGTTTAGATAGAAACAGGGAAATAGGGAGGTATAATATTAAGACTAATGGGAAGAAGAAACAAATTTTTTACCACTGTGATGTTGTGATTTATAAATCTGGTCATCAGATGACCAGAATATATTTCTCATACGTATTTGGTTTTGTCCACAGTTCCTGGCTCACAGCTCCTAAAACCCATGGAATTTCCTGAGTGATAAAGGTGTCTTTTGTTATGTTAATGAGGTAACACGTGGCCCTTTCCCCATACCTAGCCCTTTGCATCTCTTCCAGTTGGCTATTCCTGAGTTATATCCTTTTATAAGAAACCGGTAATGTAGTAAGTGTGAGCCACTCTAGCAAATTAATCGAACCCAAGGAGGGGGTCATGGGAACCTCTGATCTATATAGCTCGCTGGTCAGAAACACACGTAATAAGTTGGGCTTGAGACTGGCTTCTGAAACCCAAGTTGGAGGTCATTGGAACCTCGGAGATCTATCTCTGGGTAGGTAGTGTCAGAATTGAGTTGAATTGTAGGATACCTTTCTGCTGTCCAGGGAACTGCTTGTTGGTATGAGAAGTCCCCTTTCCATGTTGGAATTAGTACCAGAACCTGAACCTACATTTAACCACATACTTCAGTCTCCAGGCATCACTTGAATGATTTTTTTTCTGAGAATGCTTTATGTTATAAACAATTAATTCTGGGCAACTGTGTATCAAAATATCTGCATTATATGACCTGTTTTCTATACAAACTATGTTTATCTTTCTATATGAGCTTTCTGTTTTGATGCTGTATTTATAAATTTGGAAATACATGCATGCTGGGTAGGCTCCATTGCCTTAGTTTATATAATAGATTATTCAATAGAATCACTCCCCATAGGATCATCTTTTCTAATTATGTTAAGAAATGAAGTACATTAATGGCTGCTTTGGGGTGTGTGTGTGTGTGCACGTGCGTGCGGGCGCCTCATGTCTACTTTGGGATCACGATTAGTTGACATTGATCTTTGTTTAAAGATCAACAACAGGGACTTCTCTGGTGGTTCAGTGGTTAAGACTCTGTGCTCCCAATGTAAGGGGACCGGGTTCGATCCCTGGTCAGGGAACTAGATCCCACCTGCATGCCGCAACTAAGAGTTTGAGTGCTGCAACTAAGAGTTTGAGTGCCACAACTAAGGAACCCTCAAGCTGCAACTAAGGAGCCCACCTGCTGCAACTAAGACCCAGAACAACCAAATAAATAAGTAAATACATATAAAAAAAAGATCAACAACAAATCATCAAAATATCATTAATCACCACTACTGCATTTTTGTCCTAATGGTAGCAGCTTTAACACACTTTTATTATTTTCTCTGTAGCATTGGCGTTTACATCACACTTCTAAAAGCCAGAACCAAAACCAAACAAAAAACTATCCATGGCATTTTGATAAATCCATGCACTAAAGATTCATAGGGATTGTTTTGTCTAATGCACACAGGAGTTTCTGCTATAATGCCACACACAGTTGGTCCTTTGTGTCCATAGATTCTGCATCTGAGAAGTCAACCAACTGTGGTTTGAAAATATTTGGGGAGAAAAAAAATCCAGAAAGTTCCCAAAAGCAAAATTTGAATTTGCAACTTGCTGGCAACTATTTACATAGTATTTATGGAACATTTACATTGTATTAAGTATTATAAGTAATCTAGAGATGATTTAGATGATATGGGAGGGGGGGTACTTCCCTGGTGAATCCGCCTGCCAATGCAGGGGATGCGGGTTCGATCCCTGGTCAGGGAACTAAGATCCCACATGCCCTGAGGCAACTAAACCCACGTGCCACAACTACTGAGCCCATCTGCCTCAACTAGAGAGACTGCATGCCACGAACTACAGAGCTCACGTGCGCCACGACTAAAGAGAGAAAACCTGTACACCACAACTAGAGAGAAGCCTGTGCCCCGCAATGAAAGATCCCGGATGCCACAACTAAGACCCAATACAGCCGAAAAAGAAAAAAAAAAGAATAACAATAATAAAACTATATATGTGGGAGGATGTGCATAGGTTATATGCAAATACTATGTGATTTTATATAAGGGACTTGGGCATCTGCAGATTTTGGTATCCAGGGGGGTCCTGGAACCAATCACCTGCAAATACTGAGGGGTGAATATGTAGCTTGACAAAACTTGAGATTTGCAAAATTGTGCAGTGGAAGTAATAAAACTCACGGGGAAAAAAGGTTTGGGACAGACTAGTGAAATTCTATGAAACTGTGATCTTGGATACTAACTAAAAACAATAGCAATCCTAAAAAAACAAAGGACTAGCATTTGTACCTTGTATTACCATCAATCTTTGGAATCTTGAACCTTGGATTCAGCCTCTTCTAGTTGTAGGTTCTGGAAGGACATTGCTTCTAAGAGACTATTTTCATTAAAATTAAAAATCTAATCCTATGTGTAGCTTTCTTCATTAATCCATTGTTTGTTTTTAATATTTATTTATTTGGTTGTTCTGGGTCTTAGTTGCGGCTTGCTGGCTTCTTAGTTGCGTTACGTGGGCTCCTTAGTTGTGGCATGCGAATTCTTAGTTGTGGCCTGCATGTTGGATCTAGTTCCCTGACCAGGGATCGAACCTGGGTCCCCTGCATAGTGCTCATGGAGTCTTAACCACTGCACCACCAGGGAAGTCCGAATCCATTGTTTTAATACAGGGGGAATTTTTTGCAGCTTCTTCATCTGCATAGGCAGCTTTGTCAAATAGGTTAACCCAGTTAGCTGAAAGAGTAGCAATTCCTGAAGCCGCTAAACCAGCTACTACTCATAAGAAAGAAAAGTACTTTTGTAGATTTTTCAGGGCTTTTTTCTTAAAATATTCATCTGCTACTAAGCTTTCATCTTTATTTGTGGAAAAGCTTTCCCCGTTTGCCTCAAAACATTAACATGCTAGGAAAAATAGTGTATGAGGCAACATAACTTCCTTTTACACTAGTATCATTCCCCTATTTCTAGTTGCCTAAGAAGTAATTCACAGCAAAGAACATACATTATGGCAGAACAAACTTTACACTTGTTTTGATTTGATTTGTTAAATGTATAGGGTGAGTGGCAGGTGAGTTCAGCTGACGCTTGAACAACTTGGCAGTTAGGGACATCATACCCCTGTGCAGTGGAAAATCCTCATATAGCTTTACAGTTGGCCCTCTGTACCCACAGTTCCGCTTCCTTGGATTTACCCAACCATGGATTGCATGGTATTATGGTATGTATTTATTGGAAAAAAAAAATCCGTGTGTAAGTGGACCTGCATAGTTTAAATCCGTCGTGTGTAAGTGGACCTGCCTAGTTCAAATCCATGTTGTTCAAGGATCAGCGGTATTAATTTTGGAATCAGGAAGACCAGGCTTTGAATTCTGGCTCTATCACTTAAATGTCACTTTCTGCAAGTTACTTGACTTCTTTAAGCCTCAATTTGTGTATCTGTAAAATGGA
Organism: Mesoplodon mirus; assembly: GCF_964341445.2. Lineage (NCBI taxonomy): Eukaryota > Metazoa > Chordata > Mammalia > Artiodactyla > Ziphiidae > Mesoplodon > Mesoplodon mirus. Next base: position 176,626,251 of record NC_138977.1, read on the forward strand.
ATTAATTATACCTGTCCATAGAGTTTGGTAGTAAATAAAGGAGATAATTCCTGACAATTTTTTTTACACACTGAATTTACTAATAGTAAGTGTTAGCTCTTAATTTGCAGTTGTCATTTATAATTCATAGTACTCTTCAGAGCATGGCATAACATATACCACTGTCAAGGAATATTTTCAGCAAGTTTAACATTTTTCAAATAATTTTAGATGCTTATCAATTTTATTTAATATAAAATTTGAGAAGGCAGGATTTTGTTTTTACTGTCAAATGTAGGTCACAAGGAAAACAGACACAAAATGTGGTAAATGAGATTTGTATTTTCATTTTTTTGGCAAAGTTTTATATAGGAAACTGGTAAAATAATCAGAAAGTGAAGAAGCTGTAATTGTATTTAGGCTCTTGTGATGTAAGGGGATACAAAAAGGTTTTTTCCTTTAGGTTGCAAAGGAGATTAACTTTTTTCTGTTTAAACGCTGTTAAAAGTTCTATACTGCTTTTGCCTATGATGTGTAGTGGTTTTTAAGGTTTATATTCTCTCTTCCAATTCAAAGCTTTCATTTAACCAAATAAGTTGAACAGGAACTCCATTTAAAACTTCTCATTGATCCTTCTTATTTGATTTGATATTTCCTATTGACATTTTTATTCTTAGTACCATGCACTGAACTATTTTCAACAAATTCTATTGAGGAGTCATTTCTTGAAAACCTGTTACAGGCAAGATCTTTGAACATCTTAAGTTTTATAAAAGATGAGTTAAGACAGTTTGGTCTTTGGCTGTTTGTACCTTAGTGGGGAATCCAGCTATGCTCATAACTTTTACTGTAATATAAAGATGAACATAATGACTCCTATAATAGAGACATTTCACAAGTACAGAAGAAGAAGGAGTGATTAATTTGGACTGGGGATTTCAGCAAAGCCTTCATCAAGGATTTCTTATTCCTCTTCTTATTTTTAAACTTAAAAAAAATTTTTTTTGGCTGCGCTGTGTGGCTTGTGGGATCTTAGTTCCCCGACCAGGGATTGAACCCGGGCCCTCAGCAGTGAAAGCACCGAGTCCTAACCACTGGACCACCAGGGAATTCCCCTTAAACTTTTAAATTATGCTAGAGGAAGGTGAGTTCTGGAAATGTGGAGATGAGATTTTGTTCAGGAATACCTGGGTATATGGAATCTTTAAAAAAAAAAAGTGGTTCTGAAGAACCTAGGGGCAGGACAGGAGTAAAGACGCAGACATAGAGAATGGACTTGAGGACACAGGGAGGGGGAAGGGTAAGCTGGGATGAAGTGAGAGAGTAGCATTGACATATATACACTACCAAACGTAAAATAGCTAGTGTGAAAGAGCTGCATAGCACAGGGAGATCAGCTTGGTGCTTTGTGACCACCTAGAGGGGTGGGATAGGGAGGGTGGGAGGGAGACTCGATTGAGGAGATATGGGGATATATGTATATGTATAGCTGATTCACTTTGTTGTACAGCAGAAACTAACACGCCATTGTAAAGCAATTATACTCCAATAAAGATGTTAAAAAAAAAAAAAAAAGGAGGGCTTCCCTGGTGGCGCAGTGGTTGAGAGTCCACCTGCCGATGCAGGGGACACGAGTTTGTGCCCTGGTCTGGGAAGATCCCACATGCCGCGGAGCGGCTGGGCCCGTGAGCCGTGGCCGCTGAGCCTGTGCGTCCAGCTCCGCAGCGGGAGAGGCCACAACAGTGAGAGGCCCGCATACCGTAAAAAAAAAAAGAAAAGGAATACCTGGGTACTCTCTGTCCTTCGTCCCTCCCAGTCAGGGTGTGGTTCTTGTAGGAGACAGATGAACTAATTAAAAAACCATGAGTGCTCAGTTTGTAAACATTCCTTCAAATGGACGAGAACAAAGTCAGTCGAAGGGTAAGCCTGAGTAGTGGCCGAGTGAGAATGTGGCTGTTTTCTCCCTGGACCTGAGGCGTGTGTCACTGGCAGCTGTGAATGTCATTAGGGAGCCTGAGCCAAGATAAATCTGTGCCAAGATAGGCTGCATGTGCTTCTGCTCTGTGTAGCCAGTGACATTCAGTTAAGTTCTGTATCATTGGATAAATGGAGTAGGAGCCGTATCAGGCCAAATAGATCAGGAGTGAGAGAGATTGTCTGTATAAGCTCTTCCTTATATATATATAACATTTCTTCCTTGAAATGTTATGCAATTAATACAGGAATATATTTTTGTATCATTATTATGATAGTTTAGAAGCCTCCAGTTCTACTTTTTTCCCCAGAGGTAACCAGTTTAAAAATTTTGAGATATATTCTTCCAGACAATTTTCCATATACTTTGGATTTTCTAGAGGGCAGATGGGCTCATATTATTGTATTTGTATGTTACATATTATGTTTACTTTCAAAAGTTAATCATTCTTGAGTTCTTAGCATACATTTAGAATTATTTTTCTTGAGAATTCCCTGGTGGTCCAGTGGTTAGGACTTGGTGCTTTCCCTGCCATGGGCCTGGGTTCCATCCCTGGTCGGGGAACTAAGATGCTGCAAGTTTCATGGCGCGGGTCCCCCCCACCAAAAAAAAATAATTTTCTTTAAAAAAATCTGTGTAGTAGTCCATATTCATAATATAGATGTAACAGAATTTATTAGCCAGTTTGCATTTGGCATACAACTACCTGTGTTTCTCTTTTAGGAACAACGCTCTGTAGTAGCCACATATCCGTGAGTATTTTTGTAGGACATACACTTAGAAGTGGAATTGCTGGTTGCAGGGACATGTACATTTGTAGTTTTGATAGATACTGCCAGCTCCAGAACCTTAAATTAACTCACACCCATATGTATAGCAGTGTGTGAGAGTTGATGACTGGATTTCAATAGGAATTGAGAAGAAGGGACTTCTGTACAGATGGAGAAGTGTGAGAAAAAGCATGGAGGCAGGACAGCCTAGTAAATATGGTGAGACAAAAGGGAGTAAAGAATCTGATGTGTAGAGTATAGGAAGCAAGAAGGGCTTGTGGACAAGTCTAGAAAGGTAGGTTGGATTAAATAGCAAAGTATTTTTACTGTGTTGCTCAGAACTTTAAACTTGAATGGACAATGGGAGCCTTTGGAAAGGTTTTACACATGAGCTTTATTTCAAAAGCAGTAACTGTGAAGGCTAGGTTTTTGATATGGGAAATTGGCTATGAGACTGTTACAGTAATCAAATGCTGTAATGAAGGCCATGACATTAGAAATTAAAGAATCAGATTCAAGCAGTGGTATAGAGTTAAAACCAGTTTGTAAGGTTGGTGGCTTAGGATGAGAACAGAGAAACTGAATGTTGTGGCTATCTGAGTGGGTAGGCGGCACCATTTACAAAAACAAAACTAGAATGAGAAGTAGGTTTGGGGTAAAATAAGGGAAACTTTATTAAAATATAAGGAAGAAGATAATTCACTATCTGCTATTGATGTATTTCCATGATGTGTGTTCAGTTTTTTTTATTGTAGCAAAATATATGTAATGTAAGATTTATTATTTTAACCATTTTTAACTGTACTGTTCAGTGGTATTAGGTGCATTCATGTTGTTGTACAACTATCATCACCATCCATCTCCAGAACTTTTTCCATCTTCCTAACCTGAAACTCTGAAGTTATTAAACAATAACTCTATTCCTCCTTACCCTGAGCCCTTGGTAACCACCATTCTACTTTCTATCTCTATGAATTTGACTGTTCTAGGTACCTCATGAGTGGAGTCATACAGTATTGTCCTTTTGTGACTGACTTATTTCACTTAGCATAATGTCTTCAAGGTTCATCTATGTTGTAGCATGTCAGAATTTCCTACCTTTTTAGGGTAGAATAGCATTCCATTGTATGCACGTACCACATTTAAAAAATCTCTCCATCTCCTGGTGGACATTTGGGTTGCATTTGTTTGAGTTTTTTGTTTGTTTTTATGTTTTTGTTTTTTTCGTGGGGGGAATCTTGGATTTTTTGTTTGTTATTGGAGATTGCATATAATAAAATTGAGTTTGATAAAACTGTGCAAACCACTACAGTCTTGTAGAGACCCACTGTTCGAAATAATGTTTGCTGCCACAAGGATGATTACAGAAAATCATATAAATACTTTGTACAACTCAAATATATTATGACTTTTGGAAAAATGACCTAAAATGCTTATCCTACTAGTGGTAGACACCACAATGGAGGTATAGTATAAAGTTAACCGGACTTAGAAGACTTGAGGTTTTTTTTTTTTTTTTTTTTTTTTTTTTTTTTGCGGTACGTGGGCCTCTCCCGTTGCAGAGGACAGGCTCCGGACGCACGGGCTCAGCGGCCATGGCTCACGGGCCCAGCCGCTCCGCAGCATGTGGGATCTTCCCGGACCGGGGCACGAACCCGGGTCCCCTGCATCGGCAGGCGGACTCTCAACCACTGCGCCACCAGGGAAGCCCAGACTTGAGGTTTTTAATATAATCATTGGATTATTGTGAAGATTAAGTAAAATGTACAAAATTATATACACTTTGAAGTGCCCAAAACAGAGATGGTGTTGTACATGTTCTAGTCTGACTGAAGAACTGCTTGAAGAACTGGAACTATTAGATAGGTGAAATAAAACAGCCCCTGCATCTGATGAAAAAAGTTAAGTGATAAGGTTATCCTAAAATAGGGATGAGTTGTCAAGTGTTACCTGTTAATTTTGAAAGTGTCTCTAAAATCTTGATACTTTGTGGCAGTAATTTTCTAATTGAGGTTAAAATAAGAGCAGTGAGGTGAGAATAAGTATATCAGAGAGGTTTCTTTCTCTTTTTATTCATTACTCCCCAGAAAACACGTATTCACTTTCCAAGCTCTCTGCAGTTCATTTCTATTTAGCAGAGTTGTAATTCTAGACCCACAGCCTGAAATTGTGACTTCTGTTAATACATTTCAACACAGTTCCATCTCAGGAACATGTGTTATGTTTTGGAACTCTTTAATATATCATTTTCCTTCATGTTCCTTTCCTATCATTTGGCATCGGAAAATGAAAAGCCTGAAGAGAACACAAAATCTAGATGAAGCATGGTTATGGAAAATTAAAGCAACAGATCAAAAGAAGTCCTTAGAGACTTTTAAACTAGTTCTTTCTAGTATGGCTAAAGTTATAGGACAGTTCTTTAACTTTATTCATTTCTTTCAGCCTCATTGTAATAGGTAAGCTAATAGAAGGTAGTTGGTAATTTAAATGAGATGCTTAGCATGTGGAAAGCACTTCATATGTGTTGTCTGTCAAATTTATTGTTTCTAATCTATGGGATTGAGACTGAGAAGCATTTTGGTGACTAGAGAGCATCAGATAATAGGTTCCTGTTCTTATCTGAGATTGCCTTTATTATTTTACCTGTGTTTGAATATGGACTGTCTCCCTTAAATTAGTCTCTGTAATTAGAGATTCTTTAAAATATTTTTACCACATTATCGTTTAACAGTGACAGATATAGATGGCAGAGGATGCATAATTAAAACGCTAAGATTATTAGAATACTTTAGTAAATAATACATTTACCTCATTTTTAAAAAATTCCAACTACAAGCAAGAACTAAATAGACTAACTTGACTTGTCATACCTCCCTACTCTTTGCAGAAAGTTCTGATAAACTGTAATAAATTCTGTTAGAATATCTGAGCATATCCAATTTATTATATCCAAACTGAGCTACTGAAACCCCCTCTTTTTTTCCTAATGTATTTTTTCTTCCAGTTTTATTGAGATATAATTGACATACAGCATTGTATGTTTATGGTGTATAGCATAATGATAGCGTACATACATCACAATAAGTTTGGTGAACAACCACGATCTCGTATAGATACAAAGTTAAAGACATGAACCCTCCCCGCCCCAGATCTTCTCCTTAAGTTTTCCCCATCTCATTAAGTAACTTTATCCTTTGGGTTGCTTAGGCTAGAAACCTTGGAGTCACCTGCTCTCTTCCTCTTTTTTCTTCAACTCCATGATCCAGAGTGTCATCAGATGTTGTTAGTTTTGTCTTTAAAATATGCCCGGGCTTCCCTGGTGGTGCAGTGGTTGAGAGTCCGCCTGCCGATGCAGGGGACACGGGTTCGTGCCCCGGTCCGGGAAGATCCCACATGCCGGGAAGATCCCACATGCTGCGGAGCGGCTGGGCCCGTGAGCCATGGCTGCTGAGCCTGCGCGTCCGGAGCCTGTGCTCCGCAATGGGAGAGGCTACAACAGTGAGAGGCCCGCGTACAGCAAAAAAAAAAAAAAGAGTAAATAAGGGCTTTCCTGGTGGCGCAGTGGTTAGGAATCCGCCTGCCAGTGCAGGGGACACGGGTTCGAGCCCTGGTCTGGGAAGATCCCACATGCCGCAGAGCAACTAAGGCTGTGTGCTACAACTACTGAGCCTGTGCTCTATAGCCCACGTGCCACAACTACTGAGCCCGCGTGCCTAGAGCCCGTGCTTGGCAACAAGAGAAGCCACCACTATGAGAAGCCCGTGCACCACAATGAAGAGTAGCCCCTGCTCACCACAACTAGAGAAAGCCCGTGTGCGGCAGCGAGGACCCAACGCAGCCAAAAATAAATAAATAAAATTTAAAAAGTAAATAATAAAATTTGGAAGACTATAAAACAAAATTAAAACTATATAACAGATTAAAGCCTTTTCTGGAGTTTTTAATTTTTATTTTATACGAGAGTATAGTTGATTTACAATGTTGTGTTAGTTTCAGGTGCAGGGCAAAGTGGATCAGTTATACATATACATGTATCTATTCTTTTTCAGATTCTTTTCCCATTTAGTTTATTACAGAATATTGAGTAGATTTCCCTGTACTATACAGCAGGTCCTTGTTGGTTATCTACTGTATACATAGTAATGTGTATATGTTAATCCCAAACTTCTGATTTATCTCTCCCCTCCACCTTTCCCCAGTCTGGAGTATTTTCTGACCTTAGATTCTTTTTTTTTTTTTCCCATTTTATTTTTACTTATTTATTTATTTTACTTTTTATTTTATATTGGAATATAGCCAATTAATAATGTTGTGATAGTTTCAGGTGCACAGCAAAGTGACTCAGCCATACATATACATGTATCCATTCCTTCCCAGACTTCCCTCCCATCCAGGCGGCCACATAACATTGAGCAGAGTTCCTTGTGCTATACAGTAGGTATTTATTGGTTATCTATTGTATATATAATAGTGTGTATATGTTAATCCTGAACTCCTAATTTATCCCTCCCCTGCACCTTTCCCCAACCTGGAGTATTTTCTGACCTTAGATTCTTGATATAATACTTAATTCTTCTTGCTCCTTGTTAAGAAAAGTGAAGTTGCAGGATAAAAATAAAGGAGAAATTATTTGTGAGTCCATCATTTAGAAAGTGATTCACTAATTGTGAAATCCATTTATTGGGTTACAACCAGCATTTTAAGTAAATTCATGATATAAAATAGAATAGATTTTATCTACCTGAATGTGTGTGGCTGTTATGTTAAAACCTACTTTTGGTTGCGATTAGCAGTTTGAAAAACCCTGTTTAATGTTTGCATATGCCTACTAACATTTCTGTGTATGTTTTAAAAATAATGTCTATTCATTTACTTGGGTATTTGAGAATCTACTGTTTCTCCTCCGTACCCTCCCAACCCCCATTCATTGAGTCATCACTATGTGCCAGATACTGTTCTAAGGGATTTACATATATTAGATCCCTTGTCTCCTATTACATGAAATTTTTATCCCAATTTTTCAAAAGGAGAAACTAAGTTACCTAGTGATTAATTAACTTGCTCAGAGTTATATATTGGTAAGTTATGGATCTGGGATTCAAACCCAAGTCCATTCAGAGTCCATTCTTCTAACCACCAGGCTTTATTGCCGGCTGTGTGATGTCACTGTGATAAATGCTGGCGATACATTTGAAATGGTTCTTGATCTCATGGAACTTAACTTATTTATATTTATAAATATATTTATAATTTTCTATACTTTATATATATACATACACATACAACATGTAATATGAGAAAACGCTATTTATCTATCTATCTTATCTATCTATCTGGCTGTGCCAGGTTTTAGTCTCGGTACGTGGGATCTTCATTGCCACTTATGAGATCTTTTAGTTGCGGCATGCAGGATCTAGTTCTCTGATCTGGGGTTGGACGCGGGCCCCTTGCATTGGAAGTGTGGAGTCTTAACCACTGGACCACCAGGGAAGTCCCAACACTATATATAGTTAACTAACCATGTTTATAACTAGAATATTACCATGTTATAAATTTCAACATTACTGACTTATTGCCATCAGATGGATGTGCCATGATGTAATTATTCCTGTGTTGTTGGAAATTACCAGTCCTTGCTTGGTAATATTGCAGTGAGCCTCGGAATGCATTCATTATTGTCATTTCAGCTTACTATGTGAGGCTGTTTATAAAAGCATAGAAGTTTGAAGTTACTGGCGTTTGTTTCAAATTACATTCCTGAAGCTTATGTTTTAGCAGTAACGCTGATCTTATACCTTAATAATCATTGTGTATTATAAATTCAGTAGTCAAAAACAAAACGAACAAAATTCAGTAGTCAAAAAATGGTGTCCATGTTAAATCATCTTCTTTCAAAGTCTCTATTGTCCTTGATATTGTTGCAGCATGTATAAGCCATTTCTAAATAATTTCTTCAAATCACTCGAATATTTGTGTGCCTAACATATTTTAGAGCACATGAGACAAGCACTCCATCACGAACGTTCTGTATTTAGCTATCAGTTGTGTGTCCCAAATGGGGTTTATAACATTTTCACATGCTTAAGTCATTAGTGCCAATTGTGTTCCAGGCTTTGGTGGCTAGATAATAGTTTTACTGAGATGAAAGACAAAAGCTACCCTCTTTGGACACAGCATAGTGAAGGAGGCCATAACAACTGTCATGAAAATGTATTTCTGTCTCTTCCAAAAGAAGTGAAATGTTTTGTAGACAATTGCATAGGGTTTTAATACACATTAATTTTGCAATTAAAGTTATGTAGTTGGGGGACTTCCCTGGTGGCACAGTGGTTAAAACTCCGCCTGCCAATGGAGGGGACATGGGTTCCAGACCTGGTCCAGGAAGATCCCACATGCTGTGGAGCAACTAAGCCCTTGCACCACAACTGCTGAGCCTACGCTCTAAAGCCCTCGAGCCACAACTACTACTGAAGCCCGCGCGCCTGGAGCCCACGCTCCGCAATAAGAGAATTCACCGCAATGAGAAGCCTGCAAACTGCAACGAAGAGTAGCCCCTGCTCGCCGCAACTAGAGAAAGCCCGTGCGCAGCAACGAAGACCCAACGCAGCCAAACATAAGTAAATAAAAAATAAATAAATTTATTAAAAAGTATGTAGTTGGGCATCAGGATTTCTGGGGTTTTTTTTCGGCTGCATTGGGTCTTTGTTGCTGCGTGTGGGCTTTCTTTAGTTGCAGCGAGCAGGGGCTACCCTTCGTTTTGACACTCGGCCTTCTCATTGCAGTGGCTTCTCTTGTGGCGGAGCACGGGCTCTAGGCACAGGGTTTCAGTAGTTGCAGTGCGTGGGCTCAGTAGTTGTGGCTCGTGGGCTCTGGCTCTCAGGCTCAGTAGTTGTGGTGCACGGGCTTAGTTGCTCCACAGCATGTGGGATCTTCCCAGACCAGGGATCAAACCCATGTCCCCTGCGTTATGAGGTGGATTCTTAACCACTGTGCCACCAGGGAAGTCCCTGATGAAGATTTGTAAAGTGACTATTTAATTTCTTCCTGTAACAGTTTTGAACCCTTAAATATGGTAATTCTGCAAAATTTTGTTTCAGCAATTTAAAAAATGGTTTCTTTGAGTCATCTAACTTGTTACCAAAAACACTGGTGTAGTAGTTCTGTTGATCACTTCTGCAGGCAGTTATGGCATGCAACGTGAGTGTTGGTTTCCATTCAAATTTGAAGTTGCTTAGGAGTTTCCTGTCCTTAATTTGGGGAATTTTTCCAGTGCTTTTTGTTACCCTTAGTTTAATCATGGTTTGAAGCATTGTAGAGAGCTGACCATCTGCTCTCTCTCTCCCTCTCTCTCTCTCTCTTTTTTAATTACTGATAATCTGACTGAATGGCCTCACCTCCTTCACCTAATAAATGGTTTGCTTTCCATGAGGCTAAGACTGGTAGCAGTCCATGGGGAAACATGGTAGTGCACCCTCTTAAGGAAAAGAACTTTTATGCTTATTTTTGTTTTGTCAGCTAAAATTTATATTGATAACTACCATGATTTACAAGTCAGCTTTAAAAGATCTTCAAGTGCATAACTTCATGAAAAAACTGGATCTCATTTGTAGGAATCAAATGAACTTTCTGATTTGAGTTATTAAATATGATTCTAAACCTTCTTAGTGGCTTTAGTGAATGTGCATATAGTCTCTTGTTAAAAACCATAGCTAAAAAATCTGTTTATATACACTGACTACATTTTGAGTCAGCAGCATTTATAAAATTAGATTATTGCTAGATCAGCCAGGTTGAAAAATAAAACTTAAGTTTGGATTTGATTTCTTCTGATTGCTTCTGGGAGATAGATTGGCAAAGCAACGTGAGTGTGAGGTTTTTTTTTTTTTTTTTTTTTTTGTGGTACGCGGGTCTCTCACTGCTGTGGCCTCTCCCGCCGCTCTGTGGCATGTGGGATCTTCCTGGACCGGGGCACGAACCCGTGTCCCCTGCATTGTCAGGCAGACTCTCAACCACTGCGCCACCAGGGAAGCCCTGTATCATTTAAATAATGAAGTGTTTTTAATGTTTTTATGTAAGGAAGGTGGAGTGGGGTGAGGAGGAAGGAGGAATCAGGTAACCTGTGAAGGCAATCACAGAGAAGCACTAAAACCTGATAGTTAGCCATGGATCTGTTCATCTATCTGCATGCTCTTTGTAGAAGTAAGCTTTAGAAACTGTAACTTTTTACAGTTTAATGACTTCCATGGAATTAAAATGATTCAGTAATATTAACGCCAGAAGGGGCATTGTTTGAAGGAATCCCTGTTGTGTCTTTTAATGAGTTCCCTTTTATGCAGGTGTGTGGGTGATTTCCAGCTCATTCAACACAGAATAGAATAGTTGGTCAGTGGTGAACCTGGCACCTACCAAGTATTCAGACCTGTCTTTTAGGTTATTTTCATTCCTTGAGAAGAAAACTGAAGAATCAGTTGGAGTAAAGAGATCTGTGGGCTATGGATAGATCTCTATAAAGCAAGGGCTGTCACTCTGACCACTAAGCATGTACTCCTCCTCATTCACATGAGGGTCATATTAAAAATGTTACGTGGTAGTAGCCGTAGCTGCTTTGTTTTTCTTAGCCGTGGCAGCAGTTAACACAGTGCACTCACTAGTGGCTTAACATACCAACACTTAAGTCCTTATTTTTTGTTTTTGTTTTTAAGTCATTGAAATTATGAAACTGTCATTCAAATGGAAGCATTATAGTTCTTCGGAACCATTATGATCTCACAAGGAAAGGAGAATGATACAGATACACTGGCTGAGGTGCTTTGAGGTGCATCGAAGTGTTCCAGCCTGTGGCTTACCTTAACATGTTCTTGAAGTACCATGGCGTGGATTAAAAGGTATGCTTTAGAAATCTTCCAGTGGCCCCAAGGTCATGCATAGAGTGAACACTCATGGTTCTACATTTAATTATTGCATATTTTAAGATATTTTAATATTTAGATTGCAGATGTGGTTATGGAGTTATGGCAAAAAGTATTTTTTGTTGTAAAAAAACCATGTATCACAAGCTTGTTGAGTGATTCCCCCCCCCCTTTTTGAGATATGGTTATAGGAGACACTAGGGTAGATATTTTTGCTAGAGTTTAATAGTAATGGGCTATAGTTTCTTTCACAAAATAGTTTAGGGATTATTCATATGTTAGTCTGTAATTATCTTTCTGGTTTACATCATAGACCAGTTTCTCTGTAGTGCTGTCATTTCAAGGTAGCCTGAACAGGAAATAATTGGATACAGTTCTTCAGTTGGAGTATTAATTTGACCAAACGAAAATAATTTTTACTTGGACCATTTATAGTTTGTGCTTGTTTTTGTCTTTTACAAAGAATTTTTACTGAGAGGAAAATGAGTAATTCTTTACTAATACTGTGATTGTTGTCTTTTCACCACCATATGCATACAGTTAATCTTTCATGTGTTTGTGGTATGTAGTCCCACTGTTACTTGTGGTTGCTAGTAGTGGTAATTCTAGGCTTCATATTACCCACTTAACCATCAAAAATCTTTAAGGTTTTTATGTTCATAACATTTTATTTGAGTGATGTAGTCAAAACCATTTCTTAATTATTGGAAACCTTGGAAACCTAATTTTGTACTGTTTGCTTGCTACTGAATGTTTTCTTGGGGTAGTGGAAGTGAATCAACCCAGGGAGAATGCTGAGTTCATAATGTTACATTGGGTTCAAAATTCTTTATCTTTTAGGTAATGAAGGAAAACATGTTGGGAAGATAGATGTTTAAATCATGGGTATATAAATATAATAGAAATACGTTGGTGAAGCCTGTAATTTTTATCATTTAGTCTACCTTATGTTAAGATCCTTTTGACATGTCAGCAGTTAAATTATTAATGGAATTTAGTGATTAAACCTAAGACAAAACTGCTTTATATTAAATTCTGGTCTGTAATGACAGTGAATCAAGTTTCAAGGTGAAGTCAGCTGCCTGTTAACCAAGTTCAACCAGGTATTTTATGTCCAATACAACAGTGTCTACTCTCCAAAAAGATCTTTTCTTTGGCTGGAGATGGTATTTGATACATTGTTTACAAAATATATTTCTCCATAATATTTGCCACTTCAACTTAAAAAAAAATTTCTTTTTAGGGTAGTACTTGGGCATCTGTTTGTTTTGTTTTAATGCCACAGAGGATTCTTGATGCACAGCCAGATTTGGGAACTCCTTTCTCTTTGGAAGAGTTTATAGCTTAGTGGTTAAGAGCTTAGATTCTGCGGCCAGCTGATCTGTGTTTCAAATCTGGCACTACTTTTTTTGTTTTGACAGGTTGAAAGAATGATCTGGAAAAAAAATAAACTTGTGTATTAAAAATATAATACCGTAATTATATAATTATATATTGCATTATATATGTGTGTGTGTATATGTATGTGTATATATACACACACATATATAAATAACATTTAGCGTAGGATTGAGCATGCAAGAAGCCAGTGTTAGATTAACAGTGATGATGATTATTTTTAAATTTATTTATTTTATTTATTTTTGTCTGCGTTAGGTCTTTGTTGCTGCCCGCGGGCTTTCTCTAGTTGCGGTGAGTGACTTTTCGTTGTGGTGCGCGGGCTTCTCATTGCGGTGGCTTCTCTTGTTGCAGAGCACAGGCTCTAGGCGCATGGGCTTCAGTAGTTGTGGCTCGCGGGCTCTAGAGCACAGGCTCAGTAGTTGTGGCGCACGGGCTTAGTTGCTCTGCAGCATGTGGGATCTTCCTGGACCAGAGCTCGAACCCATGTCCCTTGCATTGGCAGGTGGATTCCCAACCACTGCGCCACCAGGGAAGCCCGATGATGATTATTAAATGCCAGATCAGGAACCTCTTTTTTGCGGGGTGAGATGCTATTACATTATTTCTTTTCCTGAATCTTATACTTTCTTCTATGATCTTCCTAGAGTTAAATAAACAATCACTCTTTGACTAATGTTTTCAATTCTTTGAGCTTTTTCTCATCAGTGAAAGAAGGTGGCCACTAGAGACTGGTAATTTATCTCTGGTCCTCTTATCCTGCTAGGTCGATTTGTGTGTCCTCTAAAGCTGTGTTTTTCAAATTGCAGGTTTCAGCCCATTCATTAGTGGGTCAAGAACTCCATTTAGTTGGTTGAGAACTCGATTTAGTGGGGGTTATGATCAGCATTAATACATGTACTGTAATAGAAAATAAAATCAGTGCAGTGAATGTAGAAAAGAGCATTTTAAAAAAAAACTTGTTTCATTTTTTTAAAAAAGCTGAAATAAATAAGATATATGCACATTTATGTGTATGTTGCTTGGATCGTTTTGGTTCCACTAAGTGTATGCCTCCCGTAGTCACAGATGTCCCTGAGATGTGGTATTAGGTTTATATTGTTTTTCCTTGCTGAGAAAAAGTGACCAGGATAGGTTCCAGTCTGTGGCTTTTAATGGTATGCCATACTCTCTATATCATCTTCAAGGATCTCCCTACCATGCTTTGCGTTTGAAGTGAAGTTTATTACAGGAGAATATCTAAGGAGCAGGGAGAAACGGGGAACATAATAGCAGCAGCTGATGAGTGGCATTAACTAAGGATATTTTGTCAAGTAATCTAGTAAACTACCCCTTGGCATGCATTCTGTTAATGCGTTAATCAACTCATAGATCAGTGGTTTTCAAACTGCCAGTGGTAGCCCATTCTGGAGTCAATTCAATAAGTTGCTGCCCTCCCCTACTCCCCCCTCACCCTGCAAATTATATGAAGCAGAAAAGAACAGAATAGGAAATGTCATGAATGGATCATATGATATAGTTCTATAAAACTCTTGTTTTGAGGGTATGTATGTGTACTGTATTGCAGACCTAAGTTCTGGTAATGATCATCTGGGAAACTGTATGGCACTCAGTCTTATAAATCTATATTGCCAAACTGACCTCAGCCAGAGAAGACTTCAGATATCTAAAACAGGATTGTTAGCTCAGTAGTTTTCTCTCTGACAGTAGGAAACAGTTAGCTATGAAACCTTGTTTTTGTTTTTTGTTGTGTTATTTGGGGTGTGTGTGTATGTGTGTGTGTGTGTGTGTTTTCTTGCTTGCTTGCCCTCGTAAATATTTAAAGGCTCATAGGTAAGAAATTTATAATATTTCCTAGTTGTGAAGGAATTTACTCTTTCTTTGCATTGATGAAAATGACCCATGCAATTAAAAAGTACAAAAAAACTGATGATGCATACTAAAATCCACCCACTTCATTTTCCCATTCCTTATATCTTAGGACTTTTTCATATACCAGGTACTTCTTTACTTCAGAAGGTAAATATAAAAGTTTAATGTTGCAAAAAAAATTAACCTTAAATTAGATATGTCACAAATATTTAAGGTAGTCAAATGTTAGAACTTCTGTTTTTGTGAGGATTTTGATAATATTTAAAATTTTATTTTTCTTGGATTAGTGCCTCTGCCTATTCCAGTGTCCTCATAACAGCAGATATTTGCTTTACAGATATATTGAACAAGATCACAGAGTTTCTGGTGAATATTTTTAAAAAAACAAAGCTTCAGAGTAGTACAGTATCAGCATATTCATGTTTTAAGATTGTGTTTGAAATACAGTTTCCTCCTTCCTAGAAAACAATACGAGAATGAAGATTTCTGGTAAATTGTTTCACAACAATGGAATTTGTACATTACTTTTCTACACTTGGGAGTTGAACAATGGATAAAATCTTTGCCAAAATAAGAGGCCAAAAGATAATAAGTACAATTCATGTTTCTCTGCAAGTTCTTGGAAATTGAGTCAAAAACATATATAGTTCCTGCTCTGAATTGGGTACGATGTATTAAACCTAGAAATTATCTTTTGGAATTACAGAAGGTAGGTAAAGAAATCCCACCTCCCTCCCGCCCCGTGGGTTAACTGCCTTCATGATGGTGGCTTGTCTTTGCGTCAGTGCGTAAAGACATACTGTTGCTCGTGATGTGGGCAGGGAACAAGAGCCTGTGGATTCAGAGAATGGGAGAGTTGAATCCCTTTTTTCTTATTACTGTTTCCCCAAGTGTCCCCCCGCCCCCACCCCAACCTGGTCTTCTCCCAGACTGTCCAACCTTTTCTCCTCTTATCAGTAGCATTGCTTAGCTTTTCATCATTATTTCAGTCATATTTACTTCCAGCGTCATCACTTTCTGTCTCATGCTGCTTATCCTGTTGAGTGCAAGGTTTCATGTTGTCACCTTGTGGCATTTGTGCACAACTGTGTTCCTTTTACTTTGGTTATCATAACGCACAAGAGCAGCTTGTCATCTTTTTCTTTCAAAGATTTTTCCTCCTAAAGCGTAGTGTATTTTTTTATTTTTAAAAATATTTATTGATTTATTTGGCTGTGCCGGGTCTTAGTTGTGGCAGGCGGGACCTTAGTTGTTGCGAGTGGGATCTTTTGTTAGTTGCAGCATGCAGGATCTTTAGTTGCGGCACATGGGATCTAGTTCCCTGACCAGGGATTGAACCTGGGCCCCCTGCACTGGGAGCATGGAGTCTTAGCCACTGGACCATCAGGGAAGTCCCTGAAGTGTAGTTTAGGAAGAAACTAAACTACCTTCTAGTTTAGCTGGCCAAGAACTGAGAGAACTGACCGGAGGCAGCACCCCAACTGCAGGTCTAGGATTAGAAGAAAGAGCATGTTATAAATTACTGAGTCAGCTGTTAGATATGGCTCCAGTATACTTTTGGTTACTGAAAACAAGTCAAAAACACCCTCTTAGAATGAAGGTTAAATTCTTTGAGAGTATTTAAAAAGATGTTTTAGGGCTTCCCTGGTGGCGCAGTGGTTGAGAGTCTGCCTGCCGATGCAGGGGACACGGGTTCGTACCCCGGTCCGGGAAGATCCCACATGCCGCAGAGTGGCTCGGCCCGTGAGCCATGGCCGCTGAGCCTGTGCGTCCGGAGGCTGTGCTCCGCAACGGGAGAGCGGGAGAGGCCACAACAGTGAGAGGCCCGCATACCACCAAAAAAAAAAAAGATGTTTTAGATTCTGAAGATAACAAAGTTTAAAAAATCTTTTACGTAAATGGTAGTATTGTTAGAAATAGGCACTTTCTCAAACTAATTTATATTTCATTACTTTGAAAAATAATACTGTTTTGCATTTTAATGGGATCTGGGATATCTATTAAAAGGGTACTTTAGAACCCATCTCTAGTATGAACCTAATTGAAAAGTGGTATATGCTGTGTCAGTAATTGTCATGAAAATCAGGGAATCTCTTTCTTTTGAAAAATACAGTGAAGTCAGTTGATCTTGTTCTATTGAATTGTTAGGGGCTTATGAGGAGTGTAGGTAGTTGAGCAGGAAAATGTGCATGCATTCTTTCTTTGAAATGCCAAACTTGTCACTTCAGTGAGAGGTACAGCTTTCATTATGGAGACCATATCTTGTGTAGACAGGTTTCTACACCTCAGAATGAGTGAGCTCTGTGAGGCTCTGATAGCTGATGAAGAGGGAACGGCAATTAAAATCATGCAGCTTTAACAGACCTCTACAAGTTTTTGGGTGTTGCTTTAACAATTATCAGATCAACATACAATCTTGAAAGATAATGACTGAAAATGTGCTGGTTTAGCAGATAGTGGTCAGGAAGGGCAACTGCCTCCTTCCCCCTGCCCCTTAATTATTTGTTATAAGGAATCCTGGGGATTCCTGGGGTGGGGGAGATAGGACAGAAAACACTTTCAAAGCATTTACTTTGATTGAGTGCTTTTGTGTTTTATCACAGCAATGGGTGGGTGAAGGTGATTAATAATGTAAGTACAAGTGCTGGTGATAGCAGCTAGATTAATTAAGTGTGCATGAAATTTAACTTTATTAGAATTCCTTTATTGTTGAAATTCCTGTGGAAAAAGTACTCTGAGAAATTCTAGCCTAGGGGCAGGGATAGGGCAGAGGCAGGTAACATAAATTTATAAAACAGGTGTGACTTGGAACAGGTAGAATC
The DNA here is from genome assembly GCF_964341445.2 of Mesoplodon mirus. NCBI lineage: Eukaryota > Metazoa > Chordata > Mammalia > Artiodactyla > Ziphiidae > Mesoplodon > Mesoplodon mirus. The sequence goes on from NC_138977.1 coordinate 176,643,976, forward strand.
CACTGAAAGCATTCACTTTTGAAATAAAAGCTGTAGCTTCCTCTGCAGGGAGCCAGTTTCCAATCCTACCCCTCCCCAACCCCCCACCCCTCTACATTATACAGATTTTTATTTTGTTGACTCCTGTATCCCCAGCCCCAGGACAGTGACTAGTCATAGCAGGTACTCAGTAAATATTTGTTGAATGAATGAACTTTTTGATAATACTAGATTTTTAAGACATGCATCTGTCCTGTCATGGCAGAACATGCCATTCTTTTATTAACTAACCTCTTACTTTACAAATAGAATGAGTGGATATATAAGGAGGTAGTCTTTTTAAAATTATTTATTTATTTATTATTTTATTTTAAAAATTTTATTTATAGGGCCTCCCTGGTGGCGCAGTGGTTGAGAGTCCGCCTGCCAATGCAGGGGATACGGGTTCGTGCCCCGGTCTGGGAGGATCCCATATGCCGCGGAGCGGCTGGGCCCGTGAGCCATGGCCGCTGAGCCTGCGCATCCGGAGCCTGTGCTCCGCAACGGGAGAGGCCACAACAGTGAGAGGCCCGCGTACGGAAAAAAAAAAAAAAAAAAAAATTTTTATTTATAGATTTTTGGCTGCGTTGGGTCTTCTTTGCTGTGCGGGCTTTCTCTAGCTATGGCGACGGGGGCTTCTTTTGTTGCGGAGCATGGGCTCTAGGCGCGTGTGCTTCCGTAGTTGTGGCTCGCGGGCTCTAGAGCACAGGCTCCGTAGTTGTGGTGCACGGACTTAGTTGCTCCGTGACATGTGGGATCTTTCTGGACCAGGGATCGAACCCGTGTCCCCTGCATTGGCAGGTGGACTCTTAACCACTGTGCCACCAGGGAAGTCCCTAGTTTTATCTTAATTGTACAGTTTTGTCATCAGTTAGCTCTTTTGTGAGTTGGGGTTTGTATGTCTAAAGGCCGAGAAAATCTGAGTGCATAATAGCTAACATTTAGTGGGCATTGCACTTACAAAATGCCCCTTTTCACGTGTTTTACAGGTATTAACTCGATCTTCACGCAGCTCTCCAAGTTGTTACAATTAACTTTCCTATTTTACAGATGTGGAGACTGAAGAAACTCTAGAATAACTGGAGTTACAGAGAAAGGGCTGGAGTGTTTTCTGTGTTAGAAAGTCCTGAACTTTGGTGGAGTAAAACTTGGAAATAGTTTACACAATAATTCAACATATTTTTCTCACAATGGTAGATATCCAAGTGTGAGATTTTTTTAATAGGGAAAGACGTTTGTGATCTGTGCTCATATCCCACAGAAGAAAAGCTTTGTATTTGAATGAAAATATTTCCATATTTGGTATTGACCAGATTTGGTTTGTTAGGAGGTGGACAGTTGCCCTTTTATGGCCACTAGACACTCCATTGCTCTCTTTTTTGTCTCTTCCACTTGGTGGCCTCTGACACTTCCTCGAGCAATCTTTTTTTTCTCTTCCATATTTTTTACTGCTCTCTTACACTGCAGTCTTCTCTCTTCCTTCTTCCTTCCTATTTCTCAGCCCTCTCTCTCCCTCATTTACATGCAACCTAAATGAATAAGAATATTAGCTCTACATTCTTACTGTTCAGAGTAACATGTGAATGTGCTTTATTTTTAAAACATCTTTATTGGAGTACAATTGCTTTACAGTGGTGTGTTAGTTTCTGCTGTATAACAAAATGAATCACCTGTACATATACATATGTCCCCATATCTCCTCCCTCTTGCGTCTCCCTCAACACTCCTTATCCTACCCCTCTAGGTGGGCACAAAGCACCGAGCTGATCTCCCTGTGCTATGTGGCTGCTTCCCACTAGCTATTTATTTTACATTTGGTAGTGTATATATGTCTACGCTACTCTCTCACTTCGTTTTAGCTTACACTTCCCCCTCCCCGTGTCCTCAAGTCCAGTGAATGTGCTTTTGAGTCCGAGAACCTGGCAAAGCAAGTGAGAAATGAGGATGCTATGAAAATAACATAGAATATAGGTCCTAGGAAGTTGTCCAAAAGTGAAGAGGGCTGACTCAGGACAAAGTAATATTCCTCTTTCAGAATAAACAGTCATTGAGTATAATGGCCAGACAAGTAGGATTAATTTTTTGGTAGGAATACTGGAAACAAACCAAGGCATTGACGAATATCCAGGAAAACAGTCAGCAGTTAGAATGACCCCCCTTTGACTTTGATTTTCATTCCAGAGTTCAAATTTATACTTAGGGCTTCCCTGGTGGCGCAGTGGTTGAGAGTCTGCCTGCCGATGCAGGGGACACGGGTTCATGCCCCGGTCCAGGAAGATCCCACATGCTGCGGAGCGGCTGGGCCCGTGAGCCATGGCCGCTGGGCCTGCACGTCCGGAGCCTGTGCTCCGCAACGGGAGAGGCCACAACAGTGAGAGGCCCGCGTACCACGAAAAAAAAAAAAACCTGTGTGAAATTGTTGAAGACTTACACCTGGTGTATGTAAGTTTTCCTAGCAATTAGTTTTAGACTCAACAAAATTACATGAAAGAACATAAACTTCTAAGGACCTCTTTTCAGCTGTATTGTTTGTAGCCCCATTTAGATCTTGATACCACTTCCTAATAGAATCTGTCAACAACATGGATTATCACTTTTTTGAAGTGGCAGCGTACCACATTAAACTACACTGCTGTTGTAGAGCGAGTAACAGTAATTATCTATAGCATGGTGTCTTTCCAGGGCATTCTCTATGGGAAAAGTAGACAGTTTCATTAGGGTGAGGAAATTAATCATCATTTTAGCTCTTTGGACTTGGTAAAATAGTTAATTCCTTTTTCTTCTCTTATAAAATTTGTGAAGTTAGTATGAACTCGTTTGGTGGACCATTTATAATTTTTTCCTCCACTGTAGAAAATAACTTAGACATTTCAGATCAGTTTGTTCATAATCATTCGTTAATTCAAAATAGTTGGTCTAAATAATATTATAGTTTAAGAAGTACAATTCTTGACAGTGTTTTGTTTTGTTATCCTTTTTTTAACAGATGACTTGCTATTGTTATGGTTCATTCGTTTAGTGAGCACACACTGTGTACAGAATTGCATTTGAAAACTTAATATTTTATGCAGTTGAGTCAACTTTAATTATGAACAATACATGCTTATAGCGTTGGTCATATTTCTCTTATGTACACTAATGCCATTAAAATTTGTCCAGCATAAAAGTTACAGCCTAAAAAATCCCCTGTGCATCTTCAGTTTATTATGGAAACAGGTTGGCATTTTCTTCATTACTGGGATACTTATAATTCTTTAAAGGCTCTAGATTTGACTAATTCCTAGAGCTGTTAACACAGTCAGATTTTCCTGGTTTATTTAAATGTGGCATCGTTCTGTATTCCGTAGTTGGATTACTACAGCATTTCATCCTTGAGAATCAGCAGTTCTGGTTTGCTGAGAAATAGTTTACAGGTTAAGAAGTGATTTTTCTGAAACATTTAAATAAATTTTCATATGATATGTGGTTTGTTTAATGGAAAAAAGCAAATAGAAGTTAAAATTGGGGGAAAAACAATTATTTTGCGAAGGCAAAGTAAAGTTGTTTAAAGACTAGACTATGGCTTCCTTATATATTTATATGTAATCTTCAATCTTAGTATGATGAGTGTGTAATCAGAAACAGAGGAAAGTCCTACCTTGTGACTTTGAGCTTCAGTTTTCCCTTCTAAGTTTGAAATAATGCCTATCAGAATTGTTAATGAGAGTTAAATGAGAGCATATATAAGCAGATATATTCTGTTTGTTTTTATGTGCTTGTCTGTTTTACTGCATGAGGCCAGTTTAGGATGCTATGGATATAAAAGTTGTAATAAGAGCTTCATCTAACCTTATGGAATCAGGGAGTGGAGATACAGAAGATAATTTGGGAATGCAACTGATAGCATTTGTCAATGAATTGCTTGTGATGGAAGACAAGAATGAGGGGAAGAGGTCAATAATACTAGTACTGTAGAGAAGAGAGACCACCATGTCTTTAGGGAACATACATGTGTAGAAGTTGGTGAGAAAGGAATGTTAAGAATTAGCTGCTGCAATGGAGCAGCTCATCTTTAAAGAAAAACTGTGTCCTCCTATTTTCTAGTTAGACAGCTGATGTTAGGGCAGTTGACTAGCCAGTTAACTAGTAAATTTGTAACACAACAGCTTTGCAGTTTACATAATTTGAATTCATAGCACAGCAAAATACCAAGTAAATATATAGCATGAATGGCCCAAACTGTGACAGTTAAGTCTACACCTGCTAAGAGTATAGACTTGTTTTCCTCATTGCTGCTATCAAATCCCAAGGCTTTTGCCTCCTGTTTTGTGTTTTACTACTATAGTTTACTCATGGTCTATACTTTTAATCACTTTATGGTGATTCTCAATTCAGAATCTTTCTTTTGCCTGTGCCGAGCCAAGGCTCCTCAGATGGTTGTTGAAGTATTAGGCTGCCTATTGTACCACCCAAGGCAAAGCAGTTTGCTGCCAGATTTTGTACCATCAACCTCTGTGCCCGTGTTGTGTATTCCCCTTGCAGAGCCCCATGGCCTCCTTGTGAGGCTTGCGTGAGCAGATGCTAGGTGCTGGGCTTGCCTTTTTGGTTCTAGCAGTGTATGAAAGCACGACAGGTTAATGGCTCAGATAAGGTTTGGCAGAAAAGCCATTCTTTAAGCTTTGAATTGTGGTTAAGACCACTTCTTCAGAGTGGTTTTTGGCTTTACCACAAATGTAGGTTTGATCGTTATAACATGACGTGATAACAGAAAGTTAAGTTACGGTTCAAAAGAAATGTATTGTTTTGGGTATAAACATTCAAGCAGAAAGGCATTTCCTTATTCGTGCAGTGGTGTTATAAAATACGTTCTGGAAATCTTTTCTTCCCTATTCTGAATATACAAATTTTGACCACCTTATTATTTTTGTTTATTGAATAGTCTCCCTTCACTGTCCTATTTTGCATGTTTTAAAATGATAATTGCCATCTTTTATTTTTTTCCCTTAGGGACAGGCTTCTTTGAAAAGGTTTAACTCCTTGTAAATCTGAATCGTAGCCTTTCCTTTATGAATTAGACCTTATTTTGGCTACACATCCATAAGTGTTCTGGTCTGTGTATTTAAAAGAGAAATACAAGGCAGATGCACTGCAGAATTCAAATACTTCAGAATACCAAACTGTATCCTAGAGGTTTGGCTGTTTAAGAAATTGGCCAAAAAATGGTTTGATAGAGGTTGGGCTGGTACTGTCTTTGTAATTTTTAGAAAATTGAATTTTCTATGTATTCTTGGTCCTTTTCAACTCAGAAAAAAATGTATTTTGTGAAATTATGATTGATAGGGTAGACACTATCACATGAACAATATAACATGTTGTCTTTGTGCAGGGAATATGAAAGAGTAATCATCAAAAATTTGACATACAGATATGCGTGAACATGCGTGTCTGTTTATGCCATAGCTAAGGTATGGCTCCCACAGCAGATGTCTTTAGACTTCCTGAATTTTATGCATTTATAGCTTTAGAAAAGATTTTTTCACTTTCTAGTTATCAAAGAAAAAATTATCCTTTACAATTATAAAATTTAGTCAGTAGCGGAAGTATTGGGAGCATAATGAAAGGTTTCCTTTCAGGTTGTTTGTTGACCCCTCACTGAAGCAAAACGGGTCTGTACTATAGCATAGAAACTTTTAGGGTCAGTTAGTACATTTAAAAATCTTTTATAATTTTTATATTCATACCTCTTCATATGTTAGTATCCAGAATTGAACTGTAATTAAATTCTATCTTACTGCAGACTATATGGAAAATCATGGACATTATACTCTAGTTACATTTTTTTAAATTTAATTTAATTTTTTTATACAGTAGGTTCTTATTAGTCATCCATTTTATATACATGAGTGTATACATGTCAATCCCAATCTCCCAGTTCATCACACACACACCCCAACCCCCTCCGTTTTCCCCCCTTGGTGTCCATACGTTTGTTCTCTACATCTGTGTCTCTGTTTCTGCCCTGCAAGCTGGTTCATCTGTACCATTTTTCTAGGTTCCACATATATGCGTTAATATATGATATTTGTTTTTCTCTTCCTGACTTACTTCACTGTGTATGACAGTCTCTAGATTCATCCAGGTCTCTGCACATGACCCAATTTTGCTCCTTTTTATGGCTGAGTAATATTCCATTGTATATATGTACCACATCTTCTTTATCCATTCATCTGTTGATGGGCATTTAGGTTGCTTCCATGACCTGGCTATTGTAAATAGTGCTGCAGTGAACATTGGGGTGCATGTGTCTTTTTGAATTATGTTTTTCTCTGGGTACATGCCCAGTAGTGGGATTGCTGGGTCATATGGTAATTCTGATTTTAGTTTTTTAAGGAACCTCCATACTGTTCTCCGTAGTGGCTGTATCAATTTACATTCCCACCAACAGTGAAAGAGGGTTCCCTTTTCTCCACACCCTCTCCAGCATTTGTTGTTTGTAGATTTTCTGATGATGCCCATTCTAACTGTTGTGAGGTGATACCTCATTGTAGTTTTGATTTGCATTTCTCTAATGATTAGTGATGTTGAGCAGCTTTTCATGTGCTTCTTGGCCATCTGTATGTCCTCTTTGGAGAAATGTCTATTTAGGTCTTCTGCCCATTTTTTGATTGGATTGCTTGTTTTTTTTAATATTGAGCTGCATGAGCTGTTTGTATATTTTGGAGATTAACCCTTTGTTGATTCGTTTGCAAAAATTTTCTCCCATTCTGAGGGTTGTCTTGTCTTGTTTGTAGTTTCCTTTGCTTTGCAAAAGCTTTTAAGTTTCATTAGGTCCCATTTGTTTCTTTTTGTTTTTATTTCCATTACTCTAGGAGGTGGATCAAAAAAGATCTTGCTGTTATTTATGTCATAGAGTGTCCTTCCTATGTTTTTCTCTATGAGTTTTATAGTGTCTGGTCTTACATTTAGGTCTCTAATCCATTTTCAGTTTATTTTTGTGTGTGGTGTTAGGGAGTGTTCTAATTTCATTCTTTTACATGTAGCTGTCCAGTTTTCCCAGCACCACTTATTGAAGAGACTGTCTTTTCTCCATTATATATCCTTGCCTCCTTTGTCATAGATTAGTTGACCATAGGTGCATGTGTTTATCTCTGGTCTTTCTATCCTGTTCCATTGATCTATATTTCTGTTTTTTGTGCCAATACCATATTGTCTTGATTACTGTAGCTTTGTACTATAGTCTGAAGTCAGGGAGTCTGATTCCTCCAGCTTCCTTTTTTTCCCTCAAGACTGCTTTGGCTATTCGGGGTCTTTTGTGTCTCCATACAAATTTTAAGATTTTTTTTGTTCTAGTTCTGTAAAAAATGCCATTGGTAATTTGATAGGGATTGCATTGAATCTGTAGATTGCTTTGAGTAGTATAATCATTTTCACAACATTGATTCTTCCAGTCCAAGAACATGGTGTATCTCTCCATCTGTCAGTATCATCTTTAATTTCTTTCAACAGTGTCTTATAGTTTTCTGCATACAGGTCTTTTGCCTCCCTAGCTAGGTTTATTCCTAGGTATTTTATTCTTTTTGTTGCAGTGGTAAGTGGGAGTGTTTCCTTAATTTCTCTTTCAGATTTTTCATCATTAGTTTATAGGAATGCAAGAGATTTCTGTGCATTAATTTTGTATCCTGCAACTTCACCAAATTCATTGACTAGCTCTAGTAGTTTTCTGGTGGCATCTTTAGGATTCTCTGTGTATAGTATCGTGTCATCTGCAATCAGTGACAGTTTTACTTCTCCTTTTCCAATTTGTATTCCTTTTATTTCTTTTTCTTCTCTGATTGCCATGGCTAGGACTTCCAAAACTATGTTGAATAATAGTGGCGAGAGTGGACGTCCTTGTCTTGTTCCTGATCTTAGAGGAAATGCTTTCAGTTTTTCACCATTGAGAATGATGTTTGCTGTGGGGTTGTCATATATGACCTTTATTATGTTGAGGTAGGTTCCCTCTATGCCTAGATTCTGGAGGGTTTTTATCATAAATGGGTGTTGAATTTTGTCAGAAGCTTTTTCTGCATCTATTGAGATGATCATATGGTTTTTCTTCTTCAGTTTGTTAATATGGTGTATCACATTGATTGATTTGTGTATATTGAAGAATCCTTGCATCTCTGGGATAAATCCGACTTGATCATGGTGTATGATCCTTTTAATGTGTTGTTGGATTCTGTTTGCTAGTATTTTGTTGAGGATTTTTGCATCTGTATTCATCAGTGATATTGGTCTGTAATTTTCTTTCTTTTGTGGTATCTTTGTCTGGTTTTGGTATCAGGGTGATGGTGGCCTCATAGAATGAATTTGGGAGTTTTCCTTCCTCTGCAATTTTTTGGAAGAGTTTGAGAAGGATGGGTGTCAGCTCTTCTCTAAATGTTTGATAGAATTCACCTGTGAAGCCGTCTCGTCCTGGACTTTTGTTTGTTGGAAGATTTTTAATCACAGTTTCAATTTCATTACTTGTGATCGGTCTGTGCATATTTTCTGTTTCTTCCTGGTTCAGTCTTGGAAGGTTGTACCTTTCTAAGAATTTGTCTATTTCTTCCAGGTTGTCCATTTTATTGGCATATCGTTGTTTGTAGTAATCTCTTAAAATCCTTTGTATTTCTGCAGTGTCAGTTGTGATTCCTCCTTTCATTTCTAGTTTTATTGCTTTGAGTTCTCTCCCTCTTTTTCTTGATGAGTCTGACTAATGGTTTATCAATTTTGTTTATCTTCTCAAAGAACCAGCTTTTAGTTTTATTGATCTTTGCTATTGTTTTGTTTCTATTTCATTTATTTCTGCTCTGATCTTTATGATTTCTTTCCTTCTGCTAACTTTGAGTTTTGTTTGTTCTTCTTTCTCTAGTTACTTTAAGTGTAACGTTAGATTGTTTATTTGAGATTTTTCTTGTTCTTGAGGTAGGCTTGTATAGCTATAAGCTTCTCTCTTAGAACTGCTTTTGCTGCATCCCATAGGTTTTGGATCGTTGTGTTTTCATTGTCATTTGTCTCTAAGTATTTTTTGATTTCCTCTTGGATTTCTTCAGTTATTTAGTAATGTATTGTTTAGCCTCCTTGTGTTTGTGTTTTTTACGGTTTTTTCCCTGTAATTGATTTCTAATCTCATAGCGTTGTGGTCAGAAAAGATGCTTGATATGATTTCAGTTTTCTTAAATTTACTGAGGCTTGATTTGTGACCCAAGACATGATCTGTCCTGGAGAATGCTCTGTGTGCACTTGAGAAGAAAGTGTAATCTGCAGTTTTTGGATGGAATGTCCTATAAATATCAATTAAATCTATCGGGTCTATTGTTGCATTTAAAGCTTGTGTTTCCTTATTAATTTTCTGTTTGGATGATCTGTCCATTGGTGTAAGTGAAGTATTACTGTCCCCCACTATTGTGTTACTGTCCATTTCCTCTTTTAGAGCTGTTAGCAGTTGCCTTATGTGTTGAGGTGCTCCTATGTTGGGTGTGTATATATTTATAATTGTTATATCTTCTTGGATTGATTCCTTGATCATTGTGTAGTGTCCTTCCTTGTCTCTTGTAACATTCTTTATTTTAAAGTCTATTTTATCTGATATGAGTATTGCTACTCCAGCTTTCTTTTGATTTCTTTTTGCATGGAATATCTTTTTCCATCCCCTCACTTTCAGTCTGAATGTGTCCCTAGGTCTGAAGTGGGTCTCTTGTAGACAGCATATAGATGGGTCTTGTTTTCGTATCCATTCAGCAAGGCTGTGTCTTTTGGTTGGAGCATTTAATCCATTCACGTGTAAAGTAATTATCGATATGTATGTTCCTATTACCATTTTCTTAATTGTTTTGGGTTTGTTTTTGTAGGTCCTTTTCTTCTCTTGTGTTTCCCACTTAGAGAAGTTCCTTTAGCATTTGTTGTAGAGCTGATTTGATGGTGCTGAATTCTTTTAGCTTTTGCTTGTCTATAAAGCTTTGGATTTCTCCATAGAATGTGAATGAAATCCATGCCGGGTAGAGTAATCTTGGTTGTAGGTTCTTCCCTATCATCCCTTTAAGTATATCATGCCACTCCCTTCTGGCTTGTAGAGTTTCTGCTGAGAAATCAGCTGTTAACCTTACAGGAGTTCCCTTGTATGTTATTTGTCATTTTTCCCTTGCTGCTTTCAATAATTTTTCTTTGTCTTTAATTTTTGCCAATTTGATTACTGTGTGTCTCGGCGTGTTTCTTCTTGGGTTTATCCTGTATGGGACTCTCTGCACTTCCTGGATTTGGGTGGCTGTTTCCTTTCCCATGTTAGGGAAGTTTTCGATTATAATCTCTTCATATATTTTCTTGGGTCCTTTCTCTCTCTCTTCTCCTTCTCATACCCCTATAATGTGAATGTTGTTGTGTTTAATGTCCCAGAGGTCTCTTAGGCTGTCTTCATTTCTTTTCATTCTTTTTTCTTTATTCTGTTCTGCAGCAGTTAATTCCACCATTCTGTCTTCCAGGTCACTTATCCGTTCTTCTGCCTCAGTTATTCTGCTATTGTTTCCTTCTAGTGTATTTTTCATTTCAGTTATTGTGTTGTTCATCTCTGTTTGTTCTTTAATTCTTCTAGATCTTTGTTAAACATTTCTTGCATCTTCTCGAGGTTTGCCTCCATTCTTTTTCCAAGGTCCTGGATCATCTTCACTATCATTATTCTGAATTCTTTTTCTGGAAGGTTGCCTATCTCCACTTCATTTAGGTGTTTTTCTGGGGTTTTATCTTGTTCCTTCATCTGGTACATAGTCCTCTGCCTTTTCATCTTGTCTGTCTTTCTGTGAATGTGGTTTTTGTTCCACAGGCTGCAGGACTGTAGTTCTTCTTGCCTCTGCTGCCTGCCCTGTGGTGGATGAGGCTATCTCTCTAGTTACATTTTAAACCAAATTTATCATTGTGTCAATTTGGGCAAGGTAGTTTCTAAACTGATCTGTGTAATGAGGATAATAGCACCTACCTTAATAAGATTGACTTGTGTGTGTGAAGTGAGATATGCATGCACAGTGCATAGCCTGATGCTGCTGTTGTAGTGTATTCTGTATGCATAGGGACCATGTTTCTTATTTGCTGTGTACGTTCCAAGTGTCTACTACAGTGCCTAACATACGATAGGCACTTCAATATGTGTTAAATGTTAATGAAAGAACAAAGGAATGAGACTGTAGGAAAACAATTAATTATGCCACTCTCTATCCTTCTTCTTCATCTTGGTTTTAGTTGAGGGAGGCATAGGAAGCCAGTTTAAAAATTAACAATAGGAAGATTCTAATCCTAGTACACATTCAGCCTTTTTCTGTGACACTGCATAATTAGTGATTTAAAAAAAAAAAATGCCTACTCTGGAATAGATTTGCCCCAACAGAGGACCATAGTTGATCCTGATTTTTTGCCTACTAATTAGGAGAGGAGATTGTAAATTCTGATCTGCAGTTTGAATGGAGAGAAGAAGACCAATTTTGTCAGGACTTATACCCTTATACTAACCTTTCTTGGTATGAAATACATATATTCGGGAATGGTATAGCCGAGGACTAGAAATCACCAGCTTCTAAATTTTGATGTTAAAATAAAATTTGAGGACGATAGGAAAAAAGTCTAGGAAAGCACTTTTTTTTCAAAACCATCCATTCATTCAAGAAACTTAGATATTTATATATCTAGAAATATATTTATCAATTAAAGTAATATACCTACAGAAAAGCAAAGCACACAAATCATAAATGTACAGTAAAGTAAATTTTCACAAAGTGAATATACGTGGGTGACCATCGCACAGATGAAGTTACAGAATATTACTAACTCTTCAGGGACCCTTCTTATAGCTCTCCTAGTGTCTGTACCTCCCTCCCAAAGGTAACCTGTATTCTTGTGAACATAGTAGATTAGTTTTGCTTTCTTTTTTTTTTTTAATTTCATATAAATAGAATCATACAATTCTTGTACCTTTTTGAGCCTGACTACTTTTGCTAGTAATCAACATTATTGCATATATAATGATAATTTTTTCACTTTCATTACTGAATAACACTCTATTTTATGATTATTCTATAATTTATCTGATCCTTTGACAGTGGTCATTTGAGTTTCTGATTGGGGTTATTATGTCTGATGATGCTGTGGACATTGTTTTAGATGTCTTTTGGTACCCATGTATATACATTTGTGGGGGTATAACATTCTTACTACTTTTGAACATGTGCAGTAATAATCTCAAGTCAACAAGCATGTATTTTAAACTGTTGTCAATGGTTTATCAGTGTCACTATATTCTCAGGTGTACTTTCATTAAGGAAAAGTCTTGGGCCTTCACGTACCACCTAATTGCATGATGTTGCTTCTGAGGCTATTCCATTCCACAGGCTGAATCAATTAATTTAGAGAGAGGTCCACTGGACCTAACTTTTACAGGGAAATATTATTTTTTTCTACTCATACTTTCCGTGTGATGGGAGCTAAGTAGTACAATGCCTGGTTTTTCTCTACCAAGTTTAATCCTTTGATTCCTCAACAGTTACTTGGAAATTTTTATTTCTAGGGTGTTAGGAATCAATATAGAGCCCAGCTTCAAAATTGCAAAGTCTTTTGGCTTAGTAGCTTTCTTTTTTAACTGAAAATCGCCTATTTTTCCATAGTTTGTTTATTCCATGCAGGCAAGAACTTACTTTGAGAGGTCTCCTGAAATGTAACTTACTCATCTTCCTCATGTCCTTCCCCACTAAAAATCTCTTTGGCCCTTTCTGCTATAGTCAAGCTTCCCTACCAGAAACGATTGATGGTCACTTCTTGGGGATCTGATCTCTCAGTGCCAAAACACCTGTCGTGAACAGTGGTTAGCATATAGGAACTGGACCCCTTCCTAGATAAATGAACTACACACTAAATGTTGCATACCTTTTCAAGAATAGAACCCAAGGAGAACAGGTGAAGAAATCCTATTATGGATAGTTATAATCTATGGCTTTCTAAATTTCATTTTAGATAAGGGGATAAGGGGGGAAAATGTCACATTTACTTTTATTGGCTTTTTTTTCCTTCCTTCTTTTTTTTTAAAGTCTCACTAGGATTGGAAAGAGCATTTCAAAAGATGAGAGAAAATTAATAACTTCTGATTAATATCAGATTTCTTTCTTCCTGGAAAGAATTTTCAAATGACCTCGGAGAACTGACAACCTTAACATCTTTGGCAGAAGTTTTGTGGAGAAAAAAGATCTTCACTGCTTATAATTTGAGGTGGGGGTGAGAAGTAATGGGGGGGGTGCAATGGCAAAAACTGTGTGATTTCATCTCATGTACAAGCTGCTTTCCATGATCACTTGGCATTTTCCATGGGAGATGTTCAGCCGCAAACAGTCTTTGATGGATTGTTTGCATGCTTTCTGGGCTGCCCTACCTTGGGAGGTGTAGATTCTAGGACAGATTTCTCTCTTTCCTTTTGTATCTTTGCCTTGATGGTAGTAGGAACCATTTTTATATATGTACATATACTCCTCATGTTTTTCTTTTGTTTGTTGTGGCACCCACTTGTTTGTTTTTTCTAAGTTACTGGACAGCTGCCACCACCTAACCTGGCAGTAACATAGGATACCCCTCAAAGCTGAGCTATTATCCCTCACTAAGCCATAGTTAAAGCAAAACTAAATGTACTGCTTGAGCGGTAGAATATATATAAAACATAAAATTTACCATTTTAAACATTTTTAAGTGTACAGTTCAGTTGCATTAAGTACATTCATATTATTGCAGAACCACCATCACCATCCATCTCCAGAACTTTATCTTCCCAAACTGTACCCATTAGACAATAACTCTCCATGCTCCTTTACCCTCACCCCCGGCATCAGTCCATGGCAACCACCATTCTACTGAATTTGAATACTCTAAGTCCCTCATATAAATGGAATCATAGGATATTTGTCCTTTTGTGTCTGTCTTATTTTATTTAGCACAAGGTATTCCAGGTTCATCCATGTTGTACGTAACATATGTCAGAATTTTTTTTAAGGTGGAATAATATTTAATTGTATGTGTATACCACATCTGTCCATCCATCGGTGGGCATTTGGGTTATTTCCACCTTTTGCCTATTGTGAATAATGCTGCTCTGAACATTGGTGTACAAGTATCTATTTGAAATTCTGCTTTTAATTCTTTTGGGTATATACCCAGAAGTGGAATTGGTAGATCATGTAGTAATTGTACATTTAATTTTGGAGATATTGCCATACTGTTTTCCACAGTGGCTGCACTGTTTTATATTTCCACCGGCAACATACAAGGGTTCAAATTTTCCCACATCCTCACCAACACTTGTTATTTTTTGTTTTCTTTGATAATAGGCATCCTGATGGGTGTGAAGTGGTATCATTACGGTTTTGATTTGCATTTCCCTAACGATTAGTAACGTTGAGCTGCTTTTATGTGCTTGTTGGCTATTTGTATATCTTCTTGGAGATACATATCTTCTTATCTCTTCAAGTCCTTTGCCTATTTGTAAATCAGATGTTTTGTTGTTGAGTTATAGTTCTTTATGTATTCTGGATGATAATCTCTTTGTGAGATGTATGATTAATTATATATATTTTAAAGCAATATAAATATGTATTTGTTTTGAAGGGCCTATTTCAGTTTTACCATATTTGTTAGGGTAAATATTCAGTAATCCACTCTTGAAGCAGTAGGGGTGTTTTGTCTAGTGCTTACTCAGTGCCTAGAACTCTTTTTGGTGCTGTACACTTATGAACTTTTTAAATTCTTGCAAGAATCCTATATGGACATACTTTCATCTGTGTTTTCAGTTGAGAAAAATGAGACACAGAGAGTTTAAGTAACTTCCACTAGTTTGCTTTAAGGGTGGAATGTGAGCTTAAGCAATCTAGCTCCTGAGTCCATGCCCTTACCACAATATGTGGCTACCTCTCCCATGACTTGCATTGGTGACAAACTGTGTGTGTGCTCTCATCAGATGACACTTTTCACCTCTTAAACATTGTCTTAAAAGGCAGTGCATAAGATCAAGTGAGGTGTCTGAAGAAGTTCTTAGCAAAAATTAAACAGACGGTTAAGATTGGAACCTCTTTAAAATTCTTTAAGTTGCATTATGTTTTCCTTTTTTGGAAGTATGTTTTCCATAAAGGTGTGTTCTTTATTTGGGTCTGGCATACTTTTTTCTAAAATGTTTCCCCTAGTGAAATTTGCTTACTGAGACCATTTTGGGGGTAAATTTTTTTTTTTTAACATCTTTGTTGGAGTATAATAGCTTTACAGTGGTGTGTTAGTTTCTGCTTTATAACAAAGTGAATCGGTTATACATATACATATGTCCCATGGGGGTAAATTTTTAACTTAAAGGTTTTTCTCTTTTTATTTTTTATTTTATTTTATTTTATTTTATTGTGGTACGCGGGCCTCTCCCGTTGCGGAGCACAGGCTCCGGATGCGCAGGCTCAGCGGCCATGGCTCACGGGCCCAGCCGCTCCACGGCATGTGGGATCTTCCCAGACCAGGGCACGAACCCGTGTCCCCTGCATCGGTAGGCGGACTCTCAACCACTGCGCCACCAGGGAAGCCCTCTCTTTATTTTAAGCCACCTGTATTCTAGACTTGGTGTATGAGTGGCTTTAACTGATGTCTAGATACTGAAATTTTATTTTGCTGTTTACCTAAGCCAAACTTAATTAGTAATGAATAAAACATCTGTCAAATTGTATAATACATTCTAGAGCAAAATGGAATTTTTGCTGCTGCCCACCATTATCACTAATACTGGGCGTAGTGGGGTGTATGTATTTGTGTGTTGTTTTATACATGCACTTGAGGAAAGGGGATGAAAATGTAGATCTCATGTCCTCATTCAAAATTAATGTTACTCGGAATTCCCTGGTGGTCCAGTGGTAAGGACTCCTTGCTTCCACTGCAGGGGGCACAGGTTCGATCCTTGGTCGGGGAAGTAAGATCCCGCATGCCGCACGGCATGGCCGGGGGTGGGTGGGGGGGAAGGAAAAGATCAATGCTACTAATTGGATAGCTTTTTTCCCCCTTTTCTTTCTCTCTTTTTTCTCTCCGTGTGTGTGTGTGTGTGTGTGTGTGTGTGTGTGTGTGTGGCCGGGCACGACTGGGAGGCAATCTATTCCTAATTGTACACATGGATTTAAAAAATTTTTTGT
Organism: Mesoplodon mirus; assembly: GCF_964341445.2. Lineage (NCBI taxonomy): Eukaryota > Metazoa > Chordata > Mammalia > Artiodactyla > Ziphiidae > Mesoplodon > Mesoplodon mirus. Next base: position 176,660,169 of record NC_138977.1, read on the forward strand.
TAATAGAAATGATGCTTTTTAAAAATAAATTTATTTATTTTATTTATTTTTGGCTGCTTTGGGTCTTCACTGCTGCACACAGGCTTTCTCTAGTTGCGGTGAGTGGGGGCTACTCTTTGTTGCGGTGCAGGGGCTTCTCCTTGCGGTGGCTTCTCTTGTTGAGGAGCTCGGGCTCTAGGAACGCAGACTTCAGTAGTTGCAGCATGCGGGCTCAGTAGTCGTGGCTCGCGGGCTCTAGAGTGCAGGCTCAGTAGTTGTGGTGCATGGGCTTATTTGCTCTGCAGCATGTGGGATCTTCCCAGACCAGGGCTTGAATCCGTGTCCTCTGCATTGGCAGGCGGATTCTTAACCACTGCGCCACCAAGGGCAGCCCCAAATGATGTTTTATTGAATATTTTCGTATACAAATTTTTGCATAGTCACAATTTATGTGTACCTATATAATAAATTTACAGAATAGAAATGGCTAGGAATTCAAAGAAATGCACATCTTGAATTACAATAGACATTGCCAAATGTCTTCCAAAAAGATCACACAAATTTAAACTCCCAACAGTGCATGAGAATTCCTGTTTCTCTACTTGTACATCAACGTTGGGTATTATCAAACTTTAAATCTACAGCAACGATTCTTTTTTTTTTAAATATACATTTACTTATTTATTTATTTTTGGCTGCATTGGGTCTTCGTTGCTGCACGTGGGCTTTTTCTAGTTGCAGTGAGCGGGGGCAACTCTTCATTGCAGTGCTCAGGCTTCTCATTGTGGTGGTTTCTCTTGTTGCGGAGCACAGGCTCTAGGCGCGTGGGCTTCAGTAGTTGTGGCTGGCACGTGGGCTCAGTAGTTGTGGTGCACGGCCTTAGTTGCTCCGCGGCGTGTGGGATCTTCCCAGACCAGGGATCGAACCCGTATCCCCTGCATGGGCAGGCGGACTCTTAACCACTGCGCCACCAGGGAAGTCCCAACAATTCTTAAATGATTGTCGTAAGAACATAAGAGCTATGCCAGGAAGCTGGCCATAGAGTGTCTTATGTGTCACCTTCATTGGATGTTTTTTGATAGGTTTGTCACCACCAGGTTCTGTGGCAGTTAGGGGCAGGCCAGCAACTTGATCAGGAGATTAGTGCTTCTCTGATTGTGGCCTTTTTTGTTTTGATATAATTTCAGTTTACAGAAGAATTGCAAGAATATTACAAAGAAGTTCAGCCAGATACTTCAGTCATTAACATTTTACCACACTTGCATTATCCTTCTGTGTATCTACACATACGTGCGTGCACACACGCACACAGACACACACACACACACACACATATATATATATACACATATATACTTATTTTCCCTGAACCCTTTGAAGGTAATTAGGCATCATGCCCTTTTCTCCCTAAACACTACAGTGAGTGTTTCTAAAAAATAAGGACATTCTCTTATTGAACCCCTGTACAGCTGTCAAAACCAGAAATTAAAATTGATATCCTATTTTCTAATCTACCATTTTATGCAGATTTTGTTAGTTGTCTAAATAACGTCCTTTTATAGCAGAGTAAATTCTGGATAGTCTGTTGTATTCAGTGATCATGTATCTTTAGTCCCTTCTAATCTGGGCCAGTTTCTCAGTTTTTTGCTTGTTTTTCACAACCTTGATGCTCTTAAAAGTATAGTCCACTTATTTTGTTGACTATTCCACAATTTAGTTACGTTATATTTCCTCATGTTTAGATTCAAGTTCTGTGTTTTTTTGTCAGTGGTATCACAGAAGTGATATTGTGCTCTTATGCACCATGTTAGGAGGCATTTGATGTCAATTTGTCCTATTCAGTCTCTTGACATGAAATTGGAGTAGTTTGCTCAGTGTCTCATTGCTCCCTCTTGTTGAGCCATAGGTTTTAAGACATATACTTTTCATATAAGATCTTTATATGTGATGTTAATGGATGCCAGTGTTCTCATAACTCAGTTATGCTAACTGGGTGGTGAGGCTGATGGCTGTTGCAGATTCAGTTGGGGGAAGTCCCTCCTCAGGTATGGATTTTAGGAAGGACATCTTTACCCTCACCTGGTAATAATAATATTGGAGATACCTAAAAAGCCAGATGCTGAGAATAGCTGGAAATGATGGTCCCAGTCACTCATTCTTTGTATCTTTCCACTCTTCCTGATTCTTTACCAAACTGCTGACAGACTGTTACAAAGTTAAGTTTGTTGTTGTGGTTTTAATTGAAAAAGAAAAGGTAGGATAAAGGGACTTTAAAAATTAAGGAAGCAGTGCTTTTCAAATGTTCTACCCAGTATACTAGTAAGAAGGGGAGCATGTTTCTCCACCTGATGGGGTCAACTGCAAGTATGGCATGTCTTTGAAGTCTACCCCATAGGATATTTGTTCTAATATAAACATGCTTAATAAATGTGATGCTTCTGGAGACTACATCATGCCTTGATTGTCTTTGTTACAGTGTCCAAGACCACTAGTTACACCCTGACATGTTTTGAGCATTATTGCCATTAAATATGGTTCTTAAAGTAAGAGTAGTTTCAAAGCTAGAAACTGAAATGTGACAAAGGGTGACATGTCTTGCTCAAAGTTATGTGACTTAATACGTAGGCTGTTTTCTGCCATAGGTATAGAATGAATAAGCTTTTAGAAGTAAAAATAAGTTACATATTTACTTTAAATATATTTTTTAGATTAGTCAAATATTAATCTTTTAAGTCATATTCAATAAGTACAATATTTAAGTTGTTTCTTACATTTTTGTTTTCATAAACTATTTAGACAATATCTTTGAACGTATGCCATTGTCTGTTTGTTTTAGTAGCATGTAAGTTCCATAAGGACATGGATTTTGTGTCTCTTTTTTTCACTGATGTATACCAAGTACCTATATTTGGTATATACTAGGTGAATGAATGAATCTAGAGATGAAGACGGTATGTTATGTGTAGTCCTTTCTAATTAGCATCTTCTATTTTTTGTGAGTAAATTACTAAACAGCTTCCTAGTACCACTTGCTTTGTTTTTCATATTATATTTTAGCATAGACTATGGTGATAGTGTATATCACCTATTTGTTTCTTTCTCCTGGTGGAATGATGAGGTATGGATTCTTGAGTGTATGAATCAGGTTTCCTAATTTTCCCATCAAATGTTGTTTAATTTCAGTATCTTGAATCATGTTTCAAGAATTCTAGTACTTTTTTGAACTGTATACTGTTTACAGCAGATTTGGTGCAAAGTTTGGCTTAATTATGAGTTTGAATTGTTCATGCTTTCTTTTCTATGTTTTTCCTGCAAATACCGCACCAGTGTTTCTTGAGTTAATTTATTGTAATATCGTTTCTGCATGAAGCAAAAAATTTGTGAAATACAAAAAAATAGAGGAAATTACTTTTAGTTCTACACCCAAGGGCAGAATAGTTTCCCACACTACTTGAGCTTGCTTTTCCATCTAGCTCTATGTTTTTAAACTTGGAAGTTCTAATACTGTTACTAGACAGTAGTCTAGCAGTGTAATTACTAAGTTGTTCTATATTCAAAAAAGTTTTTTCTTATCCTTCCACACCCGCCTTTTGCTTTTTGACTTGGTTTTTCTCGTGTGAATCATCTGTTAGCTAGAAAAGGTGTTAAGATGGTGAAGTTTTGATATTATCATGTTTGTCCTCAATACATTTGTGGTCATATACTTCCTAAACAGATTGGTTAATATAGAAGGAAATGTATCTGTTGTGGGGAAAACAAGTGTGTAAAGTTTATGCAGGTATTTTACTTATTTGAAAATTCTAATGGATTGGAGGATATGTGGGAATCTTAATACTATTTATAGGTAGGAAGTGCTATGTTTAGTGATTGATGGCAAAATTTAAAAAATCCTTACGGTGCCAGGTATATGAAAATAGATTTAGCTATAATAATATTTTCCCTAGCTCTCTCTATTTTGAATAAAAGATCATTGTTATCTTAGAAAGGGAAAGCTAGTGAAATTAAAGTAAAATGAGTTTGCTAGCCTAAAATTATACTTACAACATAGATACTTTGGACAGTGTAAGTTTTCTTGAGCCATAGTATTATGAGCATTACTAAGTAATGATGGCACATAGATTTTTTTGTGTTTTTTTTTTTTTTTTTCCAATTTATGTTTTGCTGCATTGGGTCTTTGTCGCTGCGTATGGCCTTTTTCTAGTTGTGGTGAGTGGGGGCTACTCTTCGTTGTGGTGTGCGTGCTTCTCATTGCGGTGGCTTCTCTTGTTGTGGAGCACGGGCTCTAGGCACGTGGGCTTCAGTAGTTCTGGAATGTGGGCTCAGTAGTTGTGGCTCGCGGGCTCTAGAGCACAGGCTCAGTAGTTGTGGCACACGGGCTTAGTTGCTCTGCGGCATATGGGATCTTCCCGGACCAGGGCTGGAACCCATGTCCCCTGCATTGGCAGGTGGATTCTTAACCACTGCGCCACCAGGGAAGTCCAGCACGTAGGTTTTTGTGTTTTGTTCACCAATCCCAATCTGAGGGAAAAGCATACATAATAGAAGAAGAAAAGGGTGTAATCACCTTTATATAAGCTAAACCTTTGCTTGTTACTTAAAAAAGTCCAGAATTACAACTTTTTTCTTTTAAATTTATAACAGCGTTGATGATCACATTTAATCAAAACTATGCTTTATATAGTGTGCAAAAAATTTGAGAAACCTACTCATGCAAATGAGATATTGACAACCTATAATATCAAAAAGATAAATTGGATAACAATGATTCTTTGTTACAATGAGGGATTAAGTCAGTACTTCATAAAATCAAAGGTGTTCCTAGGGTACTTAAGGATTTAGATTTTTTTGTTTTTGCATTGTTAAATATACCGTGCAACTGTTATGAAATTGTCTTACGGAAGAGTGGCCTAAACTTGGTTGATCCAATTTATTTCTGGTTTTCAGTTGTCAACACGTCAATAGATATCTTGTTTTAAAAATAGATTACAAGGGACTTCCCTGGTGGCTCAGTGGTTAAGAATCCGCCTGCCAATGCAGGGGACACGGGTTCGAGCCCTGGCCCGGGAAAATCCCATGTACCGCGGAGCAACTAAGCCAGCGCACCACAACTACTGAGCCTGTGCTCTAGAGCCCGCGAGTCACAGCTACTGAAGCCTGTGCACCTAGAGCCCGAGCTCTGCAACAAGAGAAGCCACCGCAGTGAGAGGCCCATGCACCACAATGAAGAGTAGCCCCCGCTCGCCGCAACTAGAGAAAGCCTGCACGCAACAACGAAGACCCAAAGCAGCCAAAGATAAATAAATAAATAAAATTTCAGAAAATAGATTACAAGTAAAGGTAAAAAATTTGTAGCAGCCTGTCTCCCCATTCCCTACTGCAAAAGGGAGGGCTAGAACTTAATCTTTAAATCATAATCAGTCTCTGAGTAATTGTTAGCTGACTTGTCATTTCTGCTGAAAACTGGTTATTTTGATTGCATAATGTAAATATACATTATGAATTTTCTTGAGTCACTCATGTTTAAAGATGGGCCTTCTTTCTGTAGTAGATAATTCCTGAAGTTTTGTATATTCTATCAATACATCAGATTAGTAGAGGAAAATGGATCTTGATAAGTATAGGATGCATATAGTATCTTGGTATAATGACAGTTTTAAATACGTAGACCTATGAATTTTATTGAATAATTAGAATTTAGTTCAATTGTGAGCTTCAGAATTATGCATTGTGAACCTACTAAACACTTATGAATTTTCTCAGAAACCTCATTTTCTTATCCTTCCCCCATTCTAATAGATACAGTAACCATTAGGTTTTCTTTTTTTTATTTTTTATTGGCGTATAGTTGATTTACAATGTTGTGTTAGTTTCAGGTGTACAGCAGAGTGAATCGGTTATACATATACATATATCTGCTCTTTTTTTGTTTTGTTTTGTTTTTAAGATTCTTTTCCCATGTAGGCCATTACAGAGTATTGAGTAGAGTTCCTTGTGCTATACAGCAGGTTCTTATTAGTTATCTATTTTATATATGTATATAGTATGTATATGTCAATCCCAATCTCCCAGTTTATCCCTCCCCCCTTATCCCCTGGTAGCCGTAAGTTTGTTTTCTACATCTGTGACTCTACTTCTGTTTTGTAAATAAGTTCATTTGTACCCTTTTGTTTTAGATTCCATATATAAGTGATATATGATATTTGCAGTAGCCATTAGTTTTTAATGGGATAGATAGGAATGTGGTGGCATATTCATTAAAGAGAGGATTGAGACTGCACACAATTGGAGATGCTTTATTATATACTGAAGAACCAGTTGAATCTTATTAACATTTTTAAGCTTTCTAGCCTTAGGATAGCACCTAGATAGAACACTGCATCATTTTGAAATGCTGTTTAGGCTTAGCAGGCAAATTGCTGAGTTCTCTTGCTCATGTTTTCTATTGGGGCAGGAGTGATATTGTACAAGCATGCTATATGATTGTTGACTTCATCTAATGGGTAGCTCCAAAAAAGAATGTAGACACATATTTTAATCAGCATTCAGTTGTTAATCTAATTTTGTAAGCATTTCAGAGCACCAAGAAACAAAATTTGCATTTGAATTTTGAGTGCAGTGGATCTCTTACTAGCCATGTAATAAACTTATGTTAAATTCTGTGTTAGATCCCAAAGGATGCTTAATGGTTGGAGTTATGAGCTAGTTTGAAGGGTTAGTGGCATCGTGATTCTCACTGAAAAGTTTTATTTCATTTGTTAACTGTGTCTCTCTCTAAAATTTTCAGCATTTTAAACCCTTAGTTAAATTCTGGCCACACCTCACTTCGCTTCTCTTTATAAAGTACAACTGCTCTTAAATACATATGTGAAGAAGTAATTTAAAGATTGTCTTAAACTTCCTGGTTTTTGTAGAATATTCTAGTGAGGCAGTTTTGTTTTAATCATATGCTGCAGTGGTACATTTAGTCAATCTCAAAGGTTTAAAAAAAATCTTTCCTGTGGAAAAAGATTCAGGAGTAGAGTTTTGCCTTTAACTCCATAATTGGAGTTCACATCATAGATTAGCCAATAGTTCAGTGTTTTAAAACCTACGGTGTTCAGCAGCCTTGCTGATATTACTACTAAATCATTGTGTTTAAAATTGAATATCCTATAGGATAAAATCAATGAGAATTACTTGTTATTAATTCTTCTGACAGAAACTTGGATTATTTGCTCATTTTTAGTGCTATTTCAATTAAAGTCACTTTTCAATATTTTAGAGTTAACTAAAATACCAACAGTCACAGATGCCCGTTGTTTATAAATGGAGTTCATAAACAATGTCATATAGCATTAAATTACTCAACAAAAGGAAGTACATGGGATTCTAAGACTTTTGTCATCAAAGTTAATAATTATGTAAAATACCACAAATATAGTAGAGAAATCTTAAGTCAAATTAGGCTTCACAAACCTATAACTGTGATTATGAACAAGTCACTTAAAAAACTATTTATAACTGCAATCTTGCTTTAAAAAGAAAATAAAATTCTATTGATCATTTTTCTTCAAGTGCTGTGTGCCTCCACCATGTCTTTCAGAAGACCTCATTTCTTATTTCAGGGGAAATAGGAGGTCATCACATAGGGATTCGTTTCTTCCTCTTATACTTATTTATCTTTATTAATATCATACTTAATATCTTTAGTTATTTTAGCTTAACCATTTATAACTAAAAAACAGTGATAATTACTAACATTTATTGGTCATTTACTGCATTCCAGGCATTGTTCTATGTGTCTGCTGTATGTTAATTAGCACATTTAATTCGTTCAGCAACTCCTTGAGGTCAGTACAACCACTGTGTCCTTTTTACAGATGAGGAAGGAAACTGAGGTGTAGAGAGTCAAATAATTTCAGGGCTGCACAGGAAGTAAATATTGGGTTGGCCAAAAGGTGCGTTCAGTTTTTTCCGTAAGATGGCTCTAGTAGCACTTAGTTGTCTAAAACTTCATTTGAGACAATTTTGTTAGATTGTGTGTGACAGCTGTCATATCAGCATGCATTTAAAAAAAGACATCAAAATTGGTGAATTTTTGTTTAGCCATTTTAATATTGAAGATGGAAGAAAAACAACATTTTTAGCATACTATGCTTTATTATTTCAAGAAAGGCAAAAATGCAACTGAAATCAAAAAAAGATTTGGGCAGTGCATGGAGAAGGTGCTGTGACTGATCGAACACGTCAAAAGTGGTTTGCATAGTTTTGTGCTGGAGATTTCTTGCTCGACGATGCTCCACGGTTGGGTAGACCAGTTGAAGTTGATAGCAATCAAATCGAGACATTAACTGAGCACAATCAATGTTATACCACGTGGGAGACAGCAGACATACTCAAAATATCTGAATCAAGCCCTGAAAATCGTTTGTACCAGCTTGGTTATGTTAATCGCTTTCATGTTTGGGTTCCACATAACACGATAAAAACCTTCTTGACAGTATTTCCTACGCGATTCTCTACTGATACGTAATGAAAACGTTCCACTTTTAAAACAAATTATGACAGGCGATGAAAAGTGGATACTGTACAACAATGTGGAACGGAGGAGATTGTGGGGCAAGCGAAATGAACCACCACCAGCCACACCATAGGCCAGTCTTCATCCAAAGAAGGTGATGTCGTGTAATGGTGGGGTTGGAAGAGAGTCCTCTGTTATGAGCTCCTTCCGGAAAACCAAACGATTAATTCCAACAAGTACTGCTCCCAATTAGACCAACTGATAGCAATACTCGACAAAAAGCGTCCAGAATTAGTCAACAGAAAACGCATAATCTTCCACCAGGATAACGCGAGGCTGCACGTTTCTCTGATGACCAGGCAAAAACTGTTACAGCTTGGCTGGGAAGTTCTGATTCATTCGAATATTCACCAGACATTGCACCTTTGGTTTTCCATTTATTTTGGTCTTTACAAAATTCTCTTAACCGAAAAAATTTCAATTCCTTGGAAGACTGTAAAAGGACCTGGAACAGTTCTTTGCTCAAAAAGGTAAAAAGTTTTGGGAAGATGGAATTATGAAGTTGCCTGAAAAATGGCAGAAGGTAGTAGAACAAAACGGTGAATATGTTCAATAAAGTTCTTGGTGAAAATGAAAAATGTGTCTTTTATTTTTACTTAAAAAACAAAGGTACTTTTTGGCCAACCCAGTACCAAATCATAGACTTGAATTCAGCTAATCTCACTCTGAGTCTTTCTCTTAACCTGCATGGTGTATGTATTTCTAATTCCAACCTAAACTGTGCTTATCCTTGCTCATGCTTTTCTCTTTGCCCTCTCCCAAGCAACTGAAATGCTTCTATGCTAGTACATTTAGCATATTTATTTTTGAAGGGCCATATGCTATAAACTAATTAAGTAGTCAACATCTAGGCTTAAATCTTAACTCTCACTTAATTTACTCTGTGACATTGGGCAACTTGCTTTCTACATCTTTAAAATGGGTCAATATGTACCTTCCAGAATTATTTTATAATGATGAAAAAGGGTAAAAAAATGTGTAACATAGTGCCTGGCACATGGTAAACAGTTGTGAGCTCTACACCACCTCTTGGGCTGTGAGGATTTTTTTGAGTGCTCCAGATTATGTGAGACTGGGGCAGGGGGGTCTTCGGTTAGATGTTTTTTTAGCAAGGTGTCTCTGGAAGGTACCTGTCATCCTCATCTAATCAGCATGGTACATGCTCAGAGTGGATGTGTCAGGCCTAGTTAGGGTGTGTTGTTTTGTTTAGGAATGGTTTTAAAGAATGTATTTTGTTATAACTGGGTATAGGTGTTTACTAGAGGATTTCTTTTTACATTAGACTTCAGTAGGGTTGAATATAAGTCATAAAGGAGATTTCATGGTGCCTAAAAAGCTTAACTGTGGAGCATGTCATACAGCCTATTTAATTTTTTTTTCTTATTTTTTCTCTAGAAAATTTGGTGAGCGGCCTCCACCTAAACGACTTACTAGGTAAGCATTATGTTAGTCTTTCACCCAAACATTTCATAAAAGTGTTAGATCCTGTCATTTTGGAAGCTCTGTTAGGGGTTCTTTGCAAGAAGTTATTCACATAATGGTATCTAGATCATAAGCATATTTCCATCCTCCCTTCCCCACATCTCCCCTTTTTCTCCCTTCAAAAAACAGGGTAAGGGCCTCCCTGGTGGCGCAGTGGTTGAGAGTCCGCCTGCCGATGCAGGGGATACGGGTTCGTGCCCCGGCCTGGGAGGATCCCATGTGCCGCGGAGCGGCTGGGCCCGTGAGCCATGGCCGCTGGGCCTGCGCATCCGGAGCCTGTGCTCCGCAGCGGGAGAGGCCACAACAGTGAGAGGCCCGCATACAGCAAAAAGAAAAAAAAAAAAACAAAAACAAAAACAAAAAAAAAAAAACAGGGTAAGAGGATACAGTTCAAAGGGAAAAATGAAACCTTTCAAGAATTAATATTGAGTATTATATAGTTAATATAACAAGGGCTACAATGTAAAGATAGTTTCCTATATCTAGCTTCATTAGCCAGTCACAATTTGTTGACCACAACTGGAACTTGAAAGATACTTAAATGCTTTTAGAAAAGAATTTTAAAACAAAGATATTATCCATTTTTAATGAGACTATAAATATTATATTCTAATTATGTAATTTTTTATGGTATGCATTTTAATTACACATGTTAAATTTAAAAGTGTTAGTCTTGAAAATGATTTTAAAAATTTCTAACAATCAGTGATTGTAAAATAAAAATAAGACATTCAGTTCCACAGTTACAGTCCTAGAGTTAATGCTACCCTGTGTCGTTAGTATCTTTCAAGAAAATCATATGTGTGTATAAACATATACCTGTCTTTTTTCTTTTTAAAGTCTGGCATCATACTCTACCATTGTTCTGTTAACTGTAGATCTTCTACCTTGTTCTCCTTAGTGTCTCCATAGCTTTTCCTTGTCTTCCCACTGCTCCTTATTTAATTCACACTGATGGCCATTTGGGTTATTTCCACATTATTACTATTGTTAAAAAAGCTGTTTCACTCAAAGAATGACAGGGGCATGCTAGAAGTACACACAAAGGGAGCCAGTTTGAAGAGGCTTCTTTTAGCCAAATCATGGACACTTTGGTCATCAAAATAAGTAATGATAGTAATAGATTAAAATCCATAAAATAAAATGACAGTTTAGAAGTCTGCACTGAGTTAAATAAATAATTCGATAAATGGGGGAGAGGAGATAGCTTTTCTTTACAGAAGAATTCCACCTAATAAGTGTAGAAGGAATCATGGAACTTGGAAAGCACATTTTGGCAACCATTACAGTGATAATCGTTTCAGGCCAACATCATCAGTGAATGCTTAAACTACTGGTTTAAAGTCTGATGAGAAACAAAGTGTTTTTATAGTGTCTAAGCATATCTTCACAAAGTATGGTTAATTATAAAGTGAAAAGTAGTAACATGACAGTGAAGAAACCTGGCAGATGCCACCTTAATTAAGCGTTCTAAATTAACATCACTAATAATGGACAAATAAGTATCATATGCATCCTGAGGACATACTATCACTTTTGTAGTGGTTCTTGCCAAAAATGCATAAGCTAAATCTAAGTTTAAGGAAACATCAGACAGACACAGATGGAAGGACATTTCTATAAAATAAACAGCATCTACTGTTCAAAGTTTTCAAAATCACGAAAAACTAAGACTGAGGAGTACCAGAGTAAAGGAGACCAAAAAGACATGACAGCTAAGTTAAACATGGCAAATTCAACTGAACCTGGACCAGGAACAAATTTTTCTTGTGCTCTAAAGCTGGAGTTGGCAAACGTTTTCTGTAATAGGCCAGATAATAAAAGTGTTAGGCTTTTTGGGGCACACTGAGTTTGTTTTGACTTTTCAGCTCTGTTCTTGCATCCCCAAATCGGCCGTAGACAATATGTAAATGAATGGTGTGTCTGTGTTCCAGCTCAAATTAATTAAAAAAAACAAACAAACTGAAGGCTATTCTGATTTGGCCTGAGGACAGCTGTTTCTCAGTACTGCTCCATACTCCCATCCCCAATAAAGGACATTAGAGGGACAGCTGGAAACATCTGAATAAAATCTATAGTTAAAAGTATTGTATCAGTGATAATTGCATTGTGATTGTATAAGAGACTGTCTTTTTAGGAAATAAACACAAGTATCTTGGGTAAAGGGACTTTATGTCTATAATGTGCTCTTAAATGGTTTTAAAAACATAATATACAAATATGGTAAAATATTAACATTCGAGAGTCTGGGGGAAATGGGGACTAGGAATTGTTTGTGCTTTCGTAACTTTTCTGTATGCCTGAAATTCAAAATAAAAAAAAATTAAGGTGTATTTCAGATCAAGTGGGCTGGGAAAATATAACTTATCTCACAGGTCCATGTAAATGTATTTTCAATTACTTATTTTTATATATCTTGAAATTCTAACTGGAATTGCTTAATTCACATATATAGGCATTTTGAAATTTGAAATTTAATAGATAAACATTTTAATTTCATTACCAGCAACAATAGGTTCAAGTGACTCCTAACGATAAAATATTTATTTATTTATTCATTTATTCATTCATTTATTTAGGCTGTGTCAGGTCTTAGTTGTGGCATGCAGGATCTTCGTTGAGGCATGCGGGATCTTTTGTTGTGGCACACGGGCTTCTCTCTAGTTGTGGTGTGCAGGTCTTCTCTTTTCTAGTTGTGGCACACAGGCTCCAGGGTGCATGGTCTCTGTAGTTGTGGCACACGTGGACTCTAGTTTGTGGCACACAGGCTCTCTGGTTGAAGCACATGAGCTCAGTAGTTGTGGCACGTGGGCTTAGTTGCCCCACGGCATGTGGGATCCTAGTACCCTGACCAGGGATTGAACCCATGTCCCCTGCATTGGAAGGTGGATTTTTTTGTTGTTGTTGTTTGTTTTTTTGCTTTACAATGGTGTGTTAATTTCTGCTTTATAACAAAGTGAATCAGTTATACATACGTTGAAGTGAATCATATACATATGTTCCCATATCTCTTCCCTCTTTCGTCTCCCTCCCTCCCACCCTACCTATCACCCCTCTAGGTGATCACAAAGCACCGAGTTGATCTCCCTGTGCTATGCGGCTGCTTCCCACTAGCTATCTATTTTACGTTTGGTAGTGTATATATGTCCATGCCACTCTCTCACTTTGTCACAGCTTACCCTTCCCCCTCCCCATATCCTCAAGTCCATTCTGTAGTAGGTCTGTGTCTTTATTCCCGTCTTGCCCCTAGGTTCTTCATGAACTTTGTTTTTTTTTTCCCTTAGATTCCATATATATGTGTTAGCATATGGTATTTGTTTTTCTCTTTCTGACTTACTTCACTCTGTATGACAGACTCTATGGAAGGTGGATTCTTTACCATTGGATCACCAGGGAAGTCCCTGATAAAATATATTTTGATGAATAGTTACCTGCATATGTAAAATTTCCTTTCCTTTCCTTAAATATAAATAATAATATAGTTAGGTCCCATCTACTTTATCATGATTTTCCATTTACCCTTTAAGCAATTTTCCCTGTTTGGAAAATTTTAGTAGCTTTTAGGACTTCTGCTTCTAGCCAAGATGGAGTAACAGGGACTGGAATTACTCTTCGGCCTAAAACAACTAAAAACCTGGACAAAATATATGAAACAGTGGTTTTCAAGATATTGAATGGCAGGCAAGAAAGGACAGTGATCCTTGAGAGACAGGAGACAAATGAGGTGAGCCCTACAATTGCCTCAGCTTAGTGCCTGGAGAAAGTTTCCAGTACATGATGTAGGGAAGGGGAATCCAGGTGGAGCCTAGTAAGCACCTTGAGTTGTGGAGGTAGAGCTGGGACTATAAGGAGGCTAAGGTGGCCAGAACTCTTAGGGCAGAGAACTGGAGAGGAAAGAGCTATGCAGAGTTCCAGAGACCTACAGAGGGTCCTCTCTAGTCTTAAGCTGAGTATTGATTACCACCTGTGTGAGGAGACTACCCAAGGTTGGGAGGAAAAACAACCTAAACAATTAGAGGAAAGAATTCCTAGAGCTCCCTCAATACTATGAATTGTGCCTGTTCCCAATAGCCAAAGTGGAAAAAAATCTCATAATTCACAGTGCATCAACAAGAGTACTCAGAAGGGTTTTGTTTCAGTAGTGGTACAAAATTAGGCCTAGACTAAATGCTGCTCTGGTTTAACCTAACAAAACTTAAAAGCAAGGTTGAAAGGATAAAACTTTTTCTAAGTAACTGTCCTAAAACAAAGCTCAAGAATATTTAAAGGAATATAAAAATATGCAGCACTCAAAAAGGTGGTGAAATTCATTGTGTCTTAACATCTAATCAAAATAACCAGTTGTAAAAAGAAGTAGGGAAAATATAATTCATAATAAGAAAAATCAGTCAATTAAAACCAACCCAGAAATGACACGGATGATAAAATTAGACAAAGACATTAAAATAGTTATTACATTTGTCTTCTTTATGTTTAAGAAGCTAAGATCACCTAGAGACTGTCATGCAGAGTGAAGTAAGTCAGAGAGAGAAAAACAATACAGTATGCTAACACATATGTATGGAATCTAAAAAAAAAAAGTGGTTCTGAAGAACGTAGGGGCAGGACAGGAATAAAGACGCAGACGTAGAGAATGGACTTGAGGACATGAGGAGGGGGAAGGGTAAGCTGGGACGAAGTGAGAGAGTGACATTGACATATATACACTACCAAATGTAAAATAGATAGCTAGTGGGAAGCAGCCACATAGCACAGGGAGATCAGCTAGGTGCTTTGTGACCACCTAGAGGGGTGGGGTAGGGAGGGTGGGAGGGAGACGCAAGAGGGAGGAGATATGGGGATATATGTATATGTATAGCTGATTCACTTTGTTATACAGCAGAAACTAACACACCATTGTAAAACAATTATACTCCAATAAAGATGTTTTTTTAAAAAAAGAAGCTAAGGTCAGGAGTGTATAAAATTTTTGTTAAAGGGTAAAATGGTAGGTATTTTTGTGACCCAAACAGCCTCTGTTGTAACTACTCAAATCTGTTGTAACACAAAAGCAGCCTCAGACAATGTGTAAACCAATGGACATTTCTGTGTACTGGAGTATAACTTTATTTCTAAAATAGGCAGTGGATTGCATTCGACGTGCAGGCTGTAATTGTAGATCCCTGAGCTAGAGGAGAGGTTGAACAACTTAAATAGAGGACCTGGAAGATAAAAAAGGGAAGATCCAAAGCAAATTCTAGAGATGAAAACTAAACTATTTAAATGAAAAAAATACACTTGGTGGGATTAATCACAGATATACACTGTTGAAGAAGAGATTAGCAAACTTGAAGGCATACCAATAGAAACTATCCAAAATAAAGCACACAGAGAAAATATCTGGAAAAAAAAAAGATCATTAATGAGCTGTGGTTTATTTTCAAATACACCAATATACATGTAATTGGAGTCATTGAAGGGGAAGGTATGACTAAAAGAATATATGAAGACATAATGGCTGAAAATTTTCTAAATTTTTGAAAACTATAAAACCACAGTTCCAAGAAACTCGGTGAACCCCAAGTGCAAAAACTATCAGTTTTTAAACCACATCATCATCAAATTGCTTGAAGTCAGTGATAAAGAGAAAATGTTAAATGCAACAGAGAAAGAAAGATAAATTATATACAGAGGAAAAAAGATATAGATAAGGATGACAGAGGTTTCTCATCTGAAACCTTGCTAGGGAGAAGACAGTGGAACAAGAGCTTTAAAGTACTCAAGGGGGGAAAATATGGCAACCTAGATAGAATTCTATACCTAGCAAAGGCAAAATAAAGACATTTTTAGACATAAGAAACTGAAAAGGAATTAATCAAACAGGCCTGAGCTACAAAAAATGTTAAAGAAATCCTTCATGCAGAAGGATAATCATATCAAATAGAAATCTGTTTCTGTATAAATTACTAGCATCAAGAGTGAGAAAGGTAATACACTATAGATTCTACAGATATTTAAAGGATAACAAGCAAATATTAGAAATAACTTTCTGCCGATAAATTCAACAACTTTTGAAGAGATACACAAATTCCTTGAAACTGGCAAGCTACTAAAGCTTACTTAGGAAGAAACAGATAGATAACCTGAATAACCCTATATCTAAAGAAATTGAACTTGTAATTCTAAGCCATCCACATAGAAAGTTCCAGGCTTAGATGATTTTGCTATTGAATTCTACCAGACATTTAAGAAATACATCATGCCAGTTCTATACATACTCTTCCAGAAAACTGGAAAGCAGGACATATTTCCCAGTTCATTCTGTTAGGACAGTGATGCCCTGTTACTAAAAGCAGACAGACATTAAAATAAAATGAAATTGTGGACTGATATCCCTTATGAACACAGATATAAAAGGTCTTAACAGTTTTTCAAAATGAATCCAATTGTATTTTTTTTGATCTGTTGATTTCTTTTTTAAATTTTATTTTTATTTTTGGCTGCATTGGGTCTTCGTTGCTGTGCGCAGGCTTTCCCTAATTTCGGTGAACGGGGGCTACTCTTCGTTGCAGTGCGTGGACTTCTCATCGCGATGGCTTCTCTTGTTGTGGAGCAGGGGCTCTAGGCGCGCGAGCTTCGGTAGTTGTGGCTTGCGGTCTCTAGAGCGCAGGTTCAGTAGTTGTGGCGCATGGGCTTAGTTGCTCCATGGCATGTGGGATCTTCCTGGACCAGGGCTCGAACCCATGTCCCCTGCATTGGCAGGTGGATTCTTAACTACTGCGCCACCAGGGAAGTCCCCCAGCAATATATTAAAAAGATAATACATCGTGATCTAATGAGATTTATCTCAGAAATGGAAATCAATCAATGTCATTTTAATACATTAACAACAAAAGGAAAATCATTTGGTCATCTCAGGGATTTAGAAAAAGCTTTTGACATTTCATTCTTCATCATAATTTTCATCAATCTAGGAATAGAAGGGAATTTCCTCATTCTGATAAAGCTTACCTATAAACAAACTACATTTAACACCATACTTGTGAAAGACTGAATGTTTTCCCTCAAGATCAGGAACAATTGCAGGGGTGTCCACTTTTAACCACTTCCATTTAACATTGTACTTGAGGTTCTAATTAGTACGGGTAAGGCCAGAAAAAGAAAGGCATCTAAATTGGAAAGAAGTAAAACTGACTTTATTTGTAGACATTACTATTATCTCTATGGAATCTTCCAAAAAAAAAAGTTACTAGAACTAATAGGTGAGTTTAACAAGGTGGTAGGCTACACAGTCAACGTATAAAGCATACAAAAATGAATTACGTTTTTTATACTCATAATGAACAGTGGGAAATTGAAATTTAAAAAACAATAGCATCAAAAAATATGTGATTCTTAGGGGAAAATATCTGACACATGATGTGCAAAAACTATATACTGAAAACTACAAAACATTGCTGAGAAGTCCTAAATAAATGTTCTTCGGGCAGAAGACTCAATAGTGTCAGTTCTTCCCAGATTAATCTATGGATTCAACATAATCCCAATCAAAATCCCAATGGGCTTTTTTATAGCAGTTGACAAGCTGTTTCTAAAATTTATAATGCAAATGCAAATGTCTTAGACTAGCCAAAACAACCTTGAAAAAGGGCCGTAAGAACTAACACTACCTGATTTCAAAGCTTGTTAGATAGCTACAGTAATTAAGGATGGTATTGGTTTAAAGATAGCAAGTAGATCATTGCGACAGAATAGTGGCCAGAAATTGTTCTTGAGGTAAGTTTTTCAGTCAAGGTACAAAGGCAGTTTAGTCAGCTAAAGGGTTTTTAACAAAGGATTCTGGAACAGTTGGATAACCATATGCACCCACCACTTACATAACATAAAATAACTATGATTCATACCTGGAACCATATACAAAAATTAGATCAAAATAGACCTAAATGTAAAATTTCAAATTATACAACTTTTAGACGAAAACAAGCAAGACACATTTTCTAGAGGCACCCTGTGGAGGCACTTCAGTCACATCAATGTAGAACTCAGTCTCCTCGGAAAGAAAAAGAGGAGACTCTGGCTTCATAAATGGTGGGGAAATAGAAAGGAACTGGCGACTGTTTGCACTGTCTGTGGTCATATACAGAACATGATCAAGGGTGTTACACTGGGCTTCTGTTATGAGGTCTGTATATGATCAGTTCCCCATCAATGTTGATATTCAGGAGAATGGTTCTCTTGTTGAAATCCAAAATTTTGGGGGTGAAAAATACATCCGCAGGGTTTGGATGAGGCCAGGCGTTGCTTGTTCAGTATCAGGCCCAAAAAGGTGAGTTGATTCTTGAAGGAAATGACATTGAACTTGTGTCAAATTTAGCTGCTTTGATTCAACAAGCCCCAAGAGTTAAAAACAAGGATATCAGAAAAATTTTGGATGGTATCTGTGTTTCTGAAAAAAGAAACAGTTCAGCAGGCTGATGAATAAGATTTGAGTGGTCTGGCTACAGAAACAGCAAGATGCCAGATGATTCTTCGGACTCGTTTGTGATATTTTAAAGATGCAATAAAAGCTCTTGATTTTGGGGGAAAAAGTCACAATTTTTTTTGTTTTCTGTTGCATGTAAAAGTTATGTTTATGCTATAATGTATAGCATTATGTCTAATGCAATAGCATTATGTCTGGGGGAAAAAAAGTACCTACCTTAATTAAAAAATAATGCTGTTGGGAAAATGGTGCTGACAGACTTGCTTGATGCAGGGTTGCCACAGACCTCCAATTTGTTTAAAAAAAGACAATATCTGTGAAGTGCAATAAAGTGAAGCACAATAAAATGGTACTTAAGAAGTTAAAACTCCCCTACCATATGGCCTAGCCATTTCATTCTTACATATTCAGTTACGAAGAATGGAAACATGTTAATACAAAGACCTGAATATAGATGTTTGTGGAAGTGTTAGTTATAATAGCCATATAGGTATAACTCGTGCGCCACAACTGCTGAGCCTGCGCCCCAGAGCCCGCGAGCCACAACTCCTGAAGCCTGGGCGCCTAGAGCCTGTGCTCTGCGACAGGAGAGGCCACCACAATGAGAGGCCCGCACACCACAGTGGAGAGTGGCCCCCACTGTCCGCAACTAGACAAAGCTTGCGCACAGCAACAAAGACCCAACACAGCCATAAATGAATGAATGAATGAATAAATAAGGAATTTTATATCACTTTTCATTGGGGTGTATGGAGGTTGGACACTTGAATTCAGAAAGGGTTTCTTTCCCTTAAAAAAAATCTCTTAAACCTGCCCTATTCTATCCTAACCCCCATCTTGCAACTTAAACAACAGTGAAAAGGTGTGTTGTTATTTAGAGGATGATCTTTTAGATAGTGTTCTAAAAGCACAGTTTTTCTGACACAGTTAAAAAAATTTTTTTTGAAATAAATTTATTTATTTACTTTTGGCTGCTTTGGGTCTTCGTTGCTGTGCGTGGGCTTTCTGTAGTTGCGGCGAGCGGGAGTTGCTCTTTGTTGCGGTGTGCGGGCTTCTCATTGTGGTGGCTTCTCTTTGTTGTCGAGCATGGGCTCTAGGTGCGTGAGCTTCAGGAGTTGTGGCTCACAGGCTCAGTAGCTGTGGCACATGGGGTTAATTGCCCTGCAGCATGTGGGATCTTCCTGGACCAGGGATCAAACCTGTGTCCCCTGCATTGGCAGGCGGATTCTTCACCACTGCACCACCAGGGAAATTCCACTTTTGCAACTTTTCTTTTAAAATCATTTTATTTTTTATTGCTTATGCAGGGGTCAGCAAATGTTTTCTGTAAAGAGCCAAGTAGTACATATTTTAGGCTTTGAGGTCTGCATACTATCTCTGTTGCATAGACTTCTGTTCTTTTTTACAACCCTTTAAAAACGTAAAAGGCATTCTTAGCTCCTAGAGAGTATAAAAACAGGCTGCTAGTGTGGTTTGCTGACCTGTAGCCTGTAGTAGTATTTCTCAAAGTATGCTCTGTAGCTCTCTAAAATGTTTGCAGGTACAGAGGTGTGTGTATGGAATTACCTTGGGCACACTTGATACAACAAAACTAGGTTTCTTTACCAGAAGACAGTTCACATTGGAACCTTTATTATTTGGATTTTACAAGTGACAAAAATCCAATTTGAGTAGTACAGGGACTGATCCTATCGGTAAGGATGGCTGTCTGGACTTTCCAACTTTGTGGGCCACTTCATTCCTTGAGTAGTTGGGACTGGCTATGGTTAGCTCCCAGCTCAAATGCTTTCCCCCCAGCCCCCAACGTGTGCACGCACATGTACATCTGGTTTAAATCACTTATGTGCCCCTTGGCCTAATCATGGTGGTGTATATGAATGTGGTGAGGAAGTAAGGGCTCTGTTTTCAGAAGAATAGGGGTTAACACTGTTAAGGACGTTCTTTTTTGTGAATTTTGTTTGCGATATTAAAAAAAAAAAAAGTAGACGTTTATAAAGGAAAAAAGAGCCAAAAGTTTGACGAAGATGGTGATAGTTTAAACATGTCAAACTAGAATGGCATTTGCCATGCTTTCATGTGAGTAAAATTACTGGTAAAAATTTCTGATTTTCTAAACGTTTAAGCTAATGTGTTTTAAGTGAGTAAACACTTTCAAAAATAGTTGCTCCATGGTGTTCTTCGAATAATTGTTAATTGGCTTTCATTCAGAATGAATATTTTATAAGGAATTATTAAATGAAATAACAAAGAATACATAAGCTTCAAAACTTGTTAGATAGTAACTGTTACAACAAATTATGAGTTTTAGCTTTGTTGTTACTGTTTTTTAACAATTCAGTAATACAAAGTAGTAATTCTACTGGTAACGTTCTTACAGCACCTATATTATGTTTTCAAATGACAAAATTTCCCTCATTCTTTCTTAAAAAGACATTGAGCGATTTTCTCATCTTATTGTTGGAACATTTTTGGTTTTCTTTAATCCACTGGTTGTCAACCCAGGTGACCTCCCCCTTTACCCCCCTGACGTTTGACAATATCTGGAGACATTTTTGGTTGTCACAACTGTAGGAAAGGTGCTGTTGGCTTCTAATGGGTAGAAGTTAGAGATGTTGCTAAACACCTTCCAATGCACAGCACAGCTCCCTCACAACAAAGAATTGTTTAGCCCAGGATGTCAACACTGCTGAAATTGAAACCCTATTCAATTAACCAAACCCTAGAGTAAATGAAGAGCACATGGGCTGTCGTTCCATGGTCTTTATTTTTTAATTGTGTTTCTTTTGAGTATATTGCCTATATCTTTTTTAACGGCTCCTTATGCACAACAAAACTGTCAACCTTTAACTGCCAGATAGCATAATTTTAATGTTTGATATTCTATTAACAAAGCAAAATTTTTTCTTGTTGAAAGAAGCTATTTGGCAAATTACTACTACAGGACAACTATTATTAATGGTTACTTAAGGTTCTGGTTGCTTTTTTCAAGAATTTTTATTATAAATATGAAGGGAAAAGACAAGGAAAACTAGAGCTGTCATCTTGCATTCATCATAAATACCTTGAGATCTGTAATCTTTTGTCGTAATCATTATTGTGAACAGTTCAGCTAGCACGATAGTGCCTGGGATGTAATAGGTTCTCAATAAATCTTTCATGGGAAGATGGATAAAAGTGCAGCTTACCTATTATGCTTGCAAAAACTTGTGCCTTGCAAGTCAGGTGAGACACCTGATGATTTACCTCCAGGTCATTTTCAAGTTTGCCCTCAAACTTCAGTGTAAGTCTTCTGAACTCCATCTCCCCCTACCTCCTGCCATTGTTCTCAGAAAATAATAATAATTGGTAGAGTTTACTGACACTGGATATTTGTCAGTTTGTGGGGGTACTTAATTTAAAATATTTTTCACAATATGTGCTATTACTGTCTTTTTTGTTTTTTAAAACAGGTGAGAAAACTCAGGCTTAGTAATTGACAGGCGTCAAGATTCAGACCCCTCCCTGTTTGTTTTATACCAAAGCTGTGCTTATAATACCAGTGCAAAAATATCTGATAGTATTAATTTTGTCCTCCAAAGCCAGACTGCCTAAATTTGAATCCTGGGACTTCAGTATCATCTTGGGAAAGTTACTTAACCCCTCCTCCATTTCTAAAATGTACGTAATAGTGTGTCTTAAAGGCTTTGCATACTGTTTGGGAAGACAAGGAAAAAAGACATGAAATATGACAAACGTATCAAGTAATTGCTAAATGATAAAATAGGGACAGTAAATGCAGATAGAATTCAGCGTGGGGAAATATATTTAAAATGGTTTCTTAAAAAATTTTTTTTTCAAGTATATAGCAACTTTTCACTTTTTATGCCAGTGACTGGGCTTCTGTGCCAGTTTTGTCAAGATATTGACCTTCTCCTGGCTTAGCTTTTGTTTTCTTATCTACCTTGAATGCTATGGTCAGTCCTGTGACTTAGTAACACCTCAAATCCCTTATTAATCGTTATCCTCTCCACACTGCACCTCTTGTCCAGTACCCAGCAGGTTTGAGAATGTGCTGTCTCTATTCCCTTGGAATGTTAGTGGGACTTGACACTATCATTTATGGATTTCAACATTAGCCAGTCCTTCAATACCGATTTTCAATCATTTACTTGTACATAGTCAGCTTCTTTCTCCATTCCCTAGAGGGTATTTCCAGATAGTACCTATGGCTCTTTTCTTACTTGTTAGGCATCACAATGGCCTCTCATTTTACAAATAACTTGTGAGGCTTTAGCTGGTGCGTGTTAGACTTCTTGCTAAAATTAAAGTGACCTTCACCTCTCCAGCGTCTTAACCTTTTTAATTAATTAATTAATTATTATTATTTTTTTTTTGCGGTACACGGGCCTCTCACTGTTGTGGCCTCTCCCTTTGCGGAGCACAGGCTCCAGACGTGCAGGCTCAGCGGCCATGGCTTACGGACCCAGCCACTCTGTGGCATGTGGGATCTTCCCAGACCGGGGCACGAACCCATGTCCCCTGCATCGGCAGGTGGACTCTCAACCACTGCGCCACCAGGGAAGCCCACCAGCATCTTACCTTTTGATTGTTCCCCTCTTTTGAGGTTGTCTCCTTCCATAGCATCTAATAGACAGTTTCAGTTCTACCCCTACCGGTTCTTCATTTCCTTTTATACATTTTCTTCTTGACTCTCCTATCACTGTGTTTTCTTTCTGGGAGACTTCATTGACTACCATGGCTTTATTTGTGAATTGTGTATACCAATGAACCCTACTTTTCCAGCCCAGATCCCTCTCTGGAACTACAGATGGTTGTTTCCAACAACCTATTAAATACTTCCAGCTTTGAGTTCTGGGGCACTTCAGAGTTGACATTTGTCCAGTAGAACCTATTAACACTTGCTTCCCCTGAAACAAAAGACTTAAAACCTGTCTTCTCCTGTACTGTCTTCTATTACCTCTTTCTTGGTGTGGCAGCCTTTTTTTCAAGTTCGTCTTTTCTCTATGGTTTGTAAAACTCCTTCTCTATTTCACCACTAGAATTAACTAAAAAGGAAAATTAACTGTATGTTTAAAAGAAACCTCAAGATCTTGCATTGCCTTTTGTGTAGATTGAAAATCCACTTTCCACAGCATGGTGTTTTTCTATAATGGAGTGGAGATAAAATTAAATGATGATCGTTTCCTAACTCTCAAAGAGATGGATTTTTTTTTGGTAAAGATTTTAAGTTTTTTTAGGTGTCTTAAAATTTTTTATTACCTGCTACCACTTTTATCACCATCTTATCATAGGGTGATATTTGAATTAGCTTAAACTTTTATACTTAGCATTTAAGTTTACAAATATCAGATTTTCAAGGGATTTTATAGGCTTTTCACAATTTGACTGTACCCAGCTTCTCAATTTTATTCACTGCCATGGCTCACTTTAGAATTTTAGAGAATTTGTTTATTTCCTGACTACCATTTATTAATTGCAAGACATTTAGCATGGTATTAACAATACTTACCTTTTGGATTATGAGGATTAAGTGAAATAATGCATTTATTCAGGGCCTGGCACATAGTAAACACTCAAGAAATCTTAGCTACTATTGTTTTCTGTGGCTGGTTTACTCCTCAGCCTGAATCTCTTACGTACCCAAATTTGCAGGGTCATTCCTGCTCTTCCATACTTCTCTGCCTGGCCCTGGAATGCCTTACTCTTTCTTCCTCCCACTTACTGTGACTATTCCTTTTCCTTCAGAAGTTAGCTCTTCTAAGAAAATTTAACTAGGAGTGGTCCTTTATCACCCCTCCCCTCCTTTACATAGGCACTCCCTATTGGAGCTCTTTGGTCATAGCTCTATTTGGAACATGAATCTCATTACAATTTGTTTTCCAAACATTTTTTGCTGTCTTTACTGGACTTTGAGCTTTGTTTCAGTGGTAAGGAATAATGTGCAATCTGTTGGATTCCAGTGTTACCATTCCTGCCTTGAGCCAAAAGGTTTTCAGTCAGTAAACATGCACGCTGTCATCTCATTTAATCCCCACAACCACTCTTTGTTATGTCAGCATTATTGTTATTATCAGATACAGAAACCCAAGCTAGATGAGGTTAAGAGATTTGCCCCAGGCCACTTAGTTTCAGAGTGCCGGAAGTCTAGAATTCCCCATGTTTAATAACTTACTACTATTCTATAGCTATCCCCTATACATTTGTCTTTTACTTATAAGTAAAAATAGCATTCAGTTTATTAAAAGTTTCTTGATGATTGCCTTTGAAGCACTTTTGCTTTATTTTGTAATGTGTTAAACATCTCAAGAACTGGGATTCTACTGATTCAGAAATGTAAAGTTTGATCTTTGTATACCTTGTGTTCTTTATACTCTATTATATTGCTTAGCAAAATAATTGGGTGAATAAATATTTTTAAGACACTGAATTTTTTATACACTTGCATAATAAATAGATGGAGTATTTTGTGCTTGAAATAATTAACATTGTATTTTTTCCAAAATTTAATTGTTTTTCACTAATTTGCATTAGCTTTTATTAACTTTATGTGTTTAGTAACATCCTTGAGAGTAAATTATGTATCTGTATATAAATGGTAGCCCTTTCTTAGTCCTTTTGTAGGGTTGTTACTTTAATAACACGTAATAATAAATTTGTATGACCTAAGGATTTCTTATGGCTTTGTATTCAGTAAAAAATACTCATTCTAATAGCTGGAGGAGAAGGGCTAGTGGTGGTAGTGAATCAGATTATTAAATACAAAAGTATTGCATGTCATTAATTTTATAAAGGGTTTAAAGCCTAATTAGCAGTGTACATAGTGATTCTAGTTATTCTCTAAGTTGTAATTGTGGTTTAATTGAGTTATATCATAAATTCCAAGAGTGAGGGACAGCTTCTTTCAAAGAACAAAGAATAGAGTTGAAGATGAGCAGTATGTATTTCCCCACTGTATAATATTCTTTAAATTTAGTTCATGGGTTTGTTTTGCTTTATTGTTTTCATTTTTGGAGTTGCTTGTTTGAAACATATTCTTAAGTATTCTCATTACAGAGCATAGTAATACTCTGAATCTTACCCCTGTAAATGGTGATATTTATATTTTATTTTAGGGAAGCTATGCGAAATTATTTAAAAGAGCGAGGGGATCAAACAGTACTTATTCTTCATGCAAAAGTTGCACAGAAGTCATATGGAAATGAAAAAAGGTAAGATTATTGTTTTTCTGGTAGATAATTATGGCTAATAATAGCTATCATGAATTTGCAAGTGATGTATTAATATACAAGTAAGAGGATGGTTTCTATTGGGTTAATTTGCAAGTACAAAATGAAAAGTTAGGGGATTTGTCTCTATTGAAGAGGGAGAAACAAAGTAAATTGTAGCTTATTTAGTAAAGATCCTCTGGTTAAATCCATGATTTCACAAAATGAAATAATCCATAGTTTTTATTTGGGGCTGCATGGTGTTCCCTAAATATTTCTGTGATACATTAGCTCATTCAAAAAGTAGCTTTCCTTTTGGTGGAAAATGTAGTTTTATAAAGAAATGTGACCCCAAAAGTACCATTTTAAAAAGAAAAAGGCTTAAACAAACCCGCAAATTGAATTATGGAGTGATTGTGAAGAAAAGTACTCCCAGCCCTCTCCACCCTGACCCTGTGCCTATTCAGGTTAAAAAAAAAAAAAAAAAAAAAAAAAAAAAAAAGCAAAGCTGAGCTGGTACTCATACCACATGAATGTGGCACTACAGAAATGACCAATAAATCAGATTAGCCAAAATTAAATTATAATAGGGATTTTAATATTTAGTGTTTGTCTTAGTATTTTTTTAATTTCAGCATTTTTGGTATATAATTGTGGATTTTTGTTATTTGTTTTTTCACTTGGTTCCTGGAATTTTCTTGTTAATAGTTTCTCAAGCCTTTGTCTTTCAGACAGCATTTTGTGGACAAAGGCTGCTTATGGGGGAAGATGAAAGATTTTTTTGGATTGGCTAGAAAGGCACCAAAACTGAATTGGGAGAAGGAATGAAAACTCAGGTTTGGGTGTTGGATTGAAAGGAATGAGTGGAATCTTAGAATTTGTGAGATAAAGGAGATCTTAGCATATGCATAAGAGAAGGGAAAGGTAGTATATTAATTTACAGGCTGGAGGAATTTTAAATAGTCTCTTTCTCAAAGTCCTCTAAATCTGAGCTGAAAAAAAGGTGAAACTATTTAGTTGATAATGTTATCCTCAAAGAGGATGAACAGCTGAAAACAGCATTTAGGACTCATACTGCCAAGTGTTCTTTTTTAGTTATTCAAGTTTACTAAATTTCTGATTACTTTACTAATGGAACTTAAATCATCTGATTTAGAGTTAAATATGTAAAGAAGTTGGTACCTACAGTTTGGGATAAAGAAACCAAATCGAGATAGTGACCCCTTTTGCATGAAGTTGGTACTGGAAATTCAGGTGTTCTGCCCGCTCTTCCCCCCTCCCCCCGCCAGTAATGAAATCACGTGTATATAGGAGATTGTCTCCTCCCCCCGCCCCCACCAAGCAAAACAGCATAAGTCAGTACCCTCATTACTTGAGATGGGTCTAAAGGGTCAGCCTTGTATTTCATAGTGAATCTGAAGAAGGAACAGCTTCCCTTTATCCAGTCACGAGCTAGACGTTGTTCTGGAAATGCCTTACAAATGTCTTTAAATTTTAATCCTCAGAATAATCTTGTAAAGTAGGCATGCTTTAATCCCCATTCTGTGAGTGAGGAGACTAAAGATCAGAGACTTTAGATATGCCCAGATTCACTTTAGTTAGGAGTTGATAAGAGCCAGGATTGGAACTCCTGGGTCTGTAATTCCAAATTTCATATTTTTTTCATTTCCCTAGTTTTCATAGCCTTGCATTTTGTGTTTGAGTGTTAATTATCTACAGCAAGGCTTGAAGATGGAAAAACCTAAAGAACCTGAAGAACCTAAAGATGTCTAAAAAACACAAACTTTGTAAACTTCACTTTGTCTGGGATTCTCTTTTTACCATTAGCAGAGTGAGATTGGGCTGAATCTAATGAAGATAGGAAAACATATGTTCATTGTATAAGCTGCCAACCTGGGCCGTGTTGCTCAGTTTAATACAATTGGATTCATTTATTAACTCATTTATTCTTTATTTCTCACAACCTGTTAGGTTCCAGGTACTGTGCAAAAAGCATCTTGGATGGGAATTTTAAAAGTCACTAAGTCATTTAATACTTCGGTGGATAACTGAGGCCCAGTGCAGATAACAGAAGGGGAAGAGCTACTCAGAAAATTAGAGTCCAGATAAGGTTCCTGTTTGTTAGTCACTGTTGAAAATACAAAGCTATAGTGGTTTATCAAGTTAAAATAGGTGATTTAATGGTTAACTTATTATGGTTGCCCTTATTTTCAATTTCTTTCTATTATTTGGGGTATAGCCTGGTGGGTCTAAAACCCCAGTCAGAGGAAAGCTCAAAGAATCTAAGCTTCTGACTCCAAAGAATGAAAAAAAAAAAAAAAGATGAAAAAGCCAGAGTAACTACTTTCCTATGTTTATTGTATTATTAAAATTTCCAGAAGAGACATGCACTGGTTTTACAGTAAAGGTAAAAACCTATTAAAATTACTTGATTTTAAAAAGGTATTAGTCGTCAGGGGCTGCTAACACAGGTCAGCCTCCTGGATGACTGGCAGGGCTTCTTACTGGAAGAGGTCTTGTCCCTTACTCCTTAGTGGAGTGCAGCGGAAAGAGAAAGATCTGCTTTCTTTCTTGCATTAGGCATGAGGTAACCTGGGGACATGACCACAGTCATCTTGGCTTACAAAATAACTCCAGTGAATGATGCTAGAAATATTTGGGTAGGAAGTTTTATCCTAAAATTTTAAATCATTCTCAGGATTCACTTTTGTGCCTAATGATGAGTATTTATTTGCATAACGTATTTGGTATCCCACTTAGCATGTTAGTGGCTAGTTTTACTTTTTCATCGAAGAAGGTCTTTTCAAATTGAAAAATAAACTTAAAGAAAAAATTATTTTGTCTAGAGGCAAATTTCTATTAAAGATATGGAAATGCCATTAGACATATTAACATTTCTTCAACTTTGTGTTAGGGGAAGTATGAATAATCATCAAAGGGTAATGATTCTGCCAAAATAAAAAAATGTAAATGATGTGTTTGGATTTTGTCTAATCTTGTATATTGGGCTAAATAAAAAGGCTTCTTTGAATCTGTAAGGTATTTTCCAGACCTCATCTCAGGATATGAGGAAAAAGTTGTTGAATCATTCTCTGAAAATAAAGACTGACTGTTGAACTAGGAAATGAATGAAATCATAAATGTGTGCATATCGCCATCAAGTGGCAAATAAAAGCATTGTTTGTCATAGTTGCTTAGATTAGAAAATAAAGGCACATGTTTCATAAAGTGTCCTTTTATAGCAGCTGTTAAACTCCAAAAGCTAGCCACTTGGTCAGACTTTTCACTGAATGTTTGGTACATATTGACCAGCTGTCCAAATTCAAAGAATCATCGATTCACATACACGTTATAAAGGTGTATGTTAATTTTTGTTTCGTTAATTAGGTGGCATTTTTTCCTTACCCTCCTCCCTTTAATTTCCTTTCATTTGTCTGTAAATTTTTTTGTATTGATGCTTATCTTCTATTTGATTATTATATTACTACTGAAGTTTCTGGAAATGAAGATTTGATTCATTAGCTGATTTTTAGGGAGTGACAATATTGGGATGTTTAAAATATGATTTCATCATCACATGGTAGAAATAATCTTAATGTTTATATTGGATTTGCTATTTTCTTGCATCACAGCTTTCTTGAATAGTTGTAGAGTTGATAAAAAAAATAAGGCTAGTTCAGAGGCAGTTGAAGAATCTTCATTTTTCTTATATTTATTACAAGATTGGAAAGCACTTTCAATATAGAACCTAGGTCAGTGTTTTGAGTGGTAAAGAATTTCTTGTCAACCTGTCTGATTTTTATGCCCTGTTGGTTTCATGCCATTTTATCACAGTACTCTTGAGAAAACCAGCACTACATTTGGTACACTATAGTAAAACACAGCTTTTCGAATTTTATAGCTGATATACCAACTTACTAAGGAGGCTTAACATCTGTCAATAAAATACTAATAGTAGACAAGCTTCCAAAATTGATGCCTTCTCAACTTCCTGATAGTGTGCCAGCTAGATATTTGAATCTGTGCCATGGTAAGTATTGGGTGGTTCCCAGCATTAGAGGCCAGAAAGATCCGTGGTGCAGACTTGAACTGAGCCAACTCCTGAACTAGCCCAGCTAATCCAGGCATCCCTCCAAACTTGGAGTGACCTGGAACTGAGCCCAGTGCCTCGGCTGTGACCTCTATGTCCATGGTGACAGAGAGTATACAGGAACAAAGGCTGCTCTGATTCCTTTCTATTGGTTTAGATACATATGAGAAGACCCCAGAAGATTTTCCTCCTAACTCAGCCTGACCCCTTCGACCTACTAGGTCTCTACTTCCCCATTACTCCAGCTTCATCTCCTGTTGTTTTCGTCTCTGCTCCAGCCACGCTGGTCTGTTGTTTCTCCGCTGTCCATTATAGTCCTTTCTACTTTGGAGCCTTTGCACTTGCTATTCCCTCTTCTGAAATGCTCTTACCCTAGATACCCATGGCTTTAGGTCATGACTTAAAGTCATCTTCTTAAATAGGCTTCCTCTGGCCACCCAGGTCTTCTACATTTTAAAGTACCCCTTCCCTGCTTTATTTTTTTCCCTCAGTACTTACCATCAGCTAACAGAGTATATATGACATTTTAGTCACCTAGCTTTTTAAAATTGTCTTTCTTATTAGACTGTGAGTTCCATTAGGAAAATAATTTTTGTTTGTTTTAACTACTAATATATTCCCAGTATCTAGTATAGACAAGGGGTGTAATAGATTTTTGTGAATTAATGAAAATTAAATAAACCCAGTTCACTTCCTGTAAATTGTATGTAGATTGCCTCTAAAGTAGTCTTTGGTAGAGTTGAGCAAAAAGTAGGTGCCATATATTTTGATTCAATTCAGTCAATATTGTAGTAGGTGCTGAGGGGGAGGCAAACAAGTAGACACTACTCTACTACCTTTATTTATTTTTTTATTAATTTTTATTGGAGTATAGTTGCTTTACAGTGTTGTTAGTTTCTACTGTACAGGAAAATGAATCAGTTATACGTATACATATATCTACTCTTTCTTAGATTTCCTTCCCATTTAGGTAACCACAGGTCACTGAGGAGAGTTCCCTGTGCTACACAGTAGATTCTCATTAGTATACATAGTAGTATATATATATGTTGACCCCAGCCTCCCAATCTACTACCTTTAGGGTGGCCTGAAAGCTAAATCCAGCATGATGGTATCTGTGTGTATGTACGTACACACACATGCCTGTGTACAGTTCTTTCGTGCTTTATTTTTTTAAGTCTGTACATTGTTGGCCTAAAAAGTGTTAAAAAGCATAAATTATTTGCCACATTTTAAAATTAGGAATTTCATGTAAAAATTGATTTCAGGCAACTATTGGGAAGTTGGAGGATGTGGCCAGCACTAGGCCTCCATGCCCATAGTTCAGCCCTGTGAGTGGGTGGGTGAGTGTATACTCACATGCTTGCTGTTCCCAATTGTTTCCTTGTCATCAGAGCCACACAGCATTGGCTGGTGCTCTTTGCAGTTAAGCTTTTTTTTTTTTTTCTTACAGTGGGCTTAAAAGATTAAGAAAGAAATTTCTATGCTTATAGCTATACAAAAAGTGGGAATTATCATGAGGGCTGTGTGTTTCAAGAAAGAAGGGAGGGAACCTACTTCTTTGGGTAATTAAGGGATATTTCTACTTATTTATTATACAGCTGGTCCACCCATTTATATTACTTACCTGGCTGCTATTTGAATTTACTTGGCTACTATTTGAGTAGGTATTTGAGTTTTCAGGCCCCTTGACAAGACATGACATAAATGTTTTTTAAACTTTATTTTATTTATTTAAAAATTTTTTAGCTGCATTGGTTCTTCGTTGCTGCTCACGGGCTTTCCCTAGTTGCGGCAAGCGGGGGGCTACTCTTCATTGCAGTACGAGGGCTTCTCATTGCAGATGGCTTCTCTTTGTTGTGGAGCACGGGCTCTAGGCGCACAGGCTTCGCACAGGCTTAATTGCTCCGCGGCTGTGGGATCTTCCTGGACCAGGGATCAAACCCGTGTCCCCTGCATTGGCAGGTGGATTCTTAACCACTATGCCACTAGGGAAGTCCCGACATAAATGTTTTAAAGTATGTGTAAGTCAGTGTGTGATTGAGCAAAGGACTTACACCCTACATAAGGACTGGATTGATGGTCTGAACTATGTAAAATGTGGGGCCTGCCTGAGCTAGGCTTTTGAATTTTGTAATTACTAAGAGAAGATTATAAGGAAATTATTCTAGGTGGGAAGAATTTGTGAGGGCGGGTTTTTGGCAACTAGCAAAACAAATCTCTTGGTTGTCTGTGAGTTGAAAGGATACAGTATATTGTTCTTTCAGTCATCCACATACAGCAGGTGTTCAGGATGTAAGATATATAGTAATTCAGTGATCCATTTTGCTTTTAATTCTTTTACTTAGTTGTATTAGTATTTCAAAATTTTCTACTTTGGGCATTGCTCTAATTCTGTTTTCCAGGTTAATTACCAAATGAAGTTAAGAGTAATATCCATACCAAGAATGTCATTAATTAATGATATATCATTTGAGTAGACATTAATCAGTAACTGCAGATTCTGTGATGGTATACCATGTTTTGTATATGTTAGAGTACTTTGGATTTGTTGAACTGCAGTAGTTCAAAACTCTGAGCTATGTGAAAAGAGATGTTCCCTGCTCTAAAAAATATCTAGGCTAAATGAATGCGTAACATCAATATAGATGAACCTTACCTGAACAAATGGAAGTGAAAGTCTTGATTTCTGTGCTGTGGATATGATTATTTGCATTACAAAAGACTTCACCAAAATGTTTCATTAGGAGCTAACTTTGTGCAGTTCAGCATGATTTTGTATTCATGTGTTTAAGAAAAGGAAATGCTTTCTTGAATGTAATTGCATTGTGGTTTTTTCCCCCTCATTGTTTCAGGTTTTTTTGCCCTCCTCCTTGTGTATATCTCATGGGCAGTGGATGGAAGAAAAAAAAAGAACAAATGGAACGCGATGGTTGTTCTGAACAAGAGTCTCAACCATGTGCATTTATTGGAATAGGAAATAGTGACCAAGAAATGCAGCAGCTGAACTTGGAAGGAAAGGTAAAGAGAACCATGGTACCAGAATGCAGTTTTCTTACTTGTATTTGTAGTGGTGATTTTTTTTTCCTTTTATGGCTATTGGTAGCACTCTTTTGAATATATAAATCAGAACCAGAAATAAACTTCTCAAGTAGCTGTGGTTTAGTCATGATTCATGGAGCCTGAGCTATTGACATCTAAAGGTGGCACACAATAAGCTTCCTCAGCTTGCTAGCAGTTTTAGCAGGCTGTGAATCAGATTTCTGTTGGGGGCCAGTATAGGAGGCTAATTGCTCATCCATCTGACAGGGGCATGATAGTCAAACAACAATGAAAATACATAGTTCAATAATGTTTTATTCTACTCATTTAATCTTAGTCTTATACTAGAAACAAAGTATTATGGGTTATAAACATCATAAATGTTTTACTTAGCTTCAGTGTAGAACAGAAATATGCTGTGTAGACAAGAACAGCCATGATTACCTTTACTCAAACTTTTAGGTATTTCCTTTGATTACTTTACCAGGGAATAAAATTTATGAGTTAGTTTTACTAATTGTATTTTATGGATTTAGAAAGCAGTTATTTCAGTCTGTACCTTTAGTTTTCAAAAATAGTTCTTCAGTGGCTTAGCATTAGCTATTACTTTGTTTGCTCTTGATATTAAAATTTGAAAAATGGTTATTTCTGATTTCAGTGACCACATGAATGTCTTTTAAAGTACTGCATAAATAGCTGTTATCTCATTCAGTAAGTCTTTGTTGAATGTCTTAGTGTTTGCTGTATTGTAGCCGACACTAAGAATGGGAGTTTGGAGGGCAAGGTTGAGGGTGGTGAGCTAGTGGATTTGTACTCTCATTCAATTTTAGTCATTTTACAGATAATGAGCACTGAGAATAAGCCTTAATATCAACCTCCTTCAAATTTGAGTATGTTTATGTCATTTGTATCTTTATATTTTTATCATTAAGGCTTGTCAACCATGTATTTTAAATTAGGTTTGGGATAAAACTTAACTACAGTAAAGGTTGTTTCATCTTAAAATAGAGCAGTGTAAAATATTTCTGAATTATGACCCTTGAGCCAATGTAAAAGATATATTTCTCAGCATAGGCTTAGTACATCTTTCTTCAACTTCTGCCATTATATCCTTTCCCCAAGCCCTAGAAATTTGCAGAAGAGAATACCTGAGAGCTTGAGCATTAAATAGTACTTAAAATACCTACTTACAGGGTAGTACAGTGTCTGTATGCCAAAATTATGTGTTAATATTTAGTTATAATGAAAAATGCTATTAGAGAAGTCTATAGAGAATAAAACTGGTTGAGAGTCAGCAGAAGTCATTCCAGGCAGAAAGAACAACATAATCATATGCTTGGACTGTCAAGGTACAGGAACAAGGTAAGTGTGGGTCCAGGTAGGCAAAGATGGACCAAGCAGTGGGATAGATGCTGAGCTTCAGAAAGAGGCACTTTGGTCCTATCTCACTTAACCTCCGTTCATTTAAGGTAATATTATTTTCTTTCAACAGCTTGTTCATTGAATGGTACAATTAGTCATTATTGAAAAAGGAGGGATTTTATTTTGCATTATTGGGTATTTGTCCTTATTTTAATCTTCATTTCAACAAAGTTCTAGTATACGCAGCCCTTATTTTTATGGTCATGACATTTAACTATATGTTGGTAATATTTTGGATCTGATGTTTTTAATTTGTTAACTATTCATTTCCTCAGTTTTTGTCTTACATGGTTGGAGCTAGGTAAGCTATGCAACATGAATTACTTCCCTAATTAGCACACTTGTATTTTTATTTTAAAGAATTACATCCCCTACACCTATGTTGCTAGTATTATTTTGTTTATATAATTCAAATTCTACAATTCAGATATTTCCATAAACTTTTGTAGCATTATATTTGGTATTTCTTTTTTATTTCAGGGCAGATTTTTTTTCTTGCCCGAAGATCTTGTCTTCAGAAAGTTGTTCTTTAAGTTAAACTGTTCATTGTTTATAGACAGATTTATTATATGCCATTTTCTGTTTTAGAATTTTATTAGCTAATTTAGCCTTTTGGTATGATGAAGCAAATGTAACTTCAGTTTTTATTTACTTAGTGTCTTAAAGCCGTAATAATACTCTTTCTGAATCAGTGACTTGTCCTTTTTTTTTTTTCTTGTGAATTTTGAGTAGTTTGTGGTCAGTAGCTTTATAGCTTTTAAAAAATAATAAATTGTATCTGAGATAGCTTTATTAGAATTTTTTTGTGGATTCAAACTACTCACTTTTGTAATTTGGGGTATATTTCCTTTCCTTGCAAGGAGATATATGTATGTTTGCTTTTTCCAAACAAAATAAAGCCCTTTGAGTGTCTGTGTAATGACCCAATTTTCTCTGCTCTTTTTTCCTTTCCTGTTTGCCAGTCTACCTTATCATTTATGCTAGATTTCAGTATTTTCTCTTTTCTGATATAGATCATATCCCCTAATGTTAAAACTCAAATTAAGTGATCTCATCATTTTTAAGTTTTGCCATTAGAATTTAATTGCTTTCATTTAAATACACATTTTATTTTTGTTCCATAGGAGTACTCTGCTTTAGTGTATCAATACCCATCTTCCTAGACTTTGTCTTACGTTGTAGAATAATTCCATAGTTCAGGCTTTATTTGACTTTCAGAGCTTTTTAAAGTACGGCAGGGCCATGGTTCAGCATCCCTGAGCACTTAGAGATCCTGGAGTGAAAGGAGCTGAGTGAGTGCAAAGACTGTTGTTTTAATTTTTCTTATTACTATTATGAGCTTTATCTTAACTTTGCCTTGTGCAGAACAAAGCCTCTCAAAGCTTTTATCACCCTTTTGAATTTATAAAAACTTAATTGAGTAAAATATTCAAGACGGCACCTAAATTTTCTTATATAACTTTGCTGTTGAGAAATGAAATAAAGTATGGCATGATTTTTGTTCTGGTACTAAAATTGGCTGTGAGTAATATTTTAAAGATGAAAAACCTAGAACCCATTAGTTGTTTTCTAAATGAGTGGCATTTGCACTACTTTTTAAAAGGAATGCACAGCAGAGGTAGTCAAGAAACTTGTTTAGCTTAATTTTAAAGTAGAGCAATGATTTTTAATATATATATATATATATTTCAGATTTTTAAATACTTAAGCTGTACTTGAGCATTATGTACTCAATCTGGAAAAGGAGATCAATAAGTTAGCCTCTTCCCTCATTCACAGGGATCAAGGGAATAGGAAAGATTTTAGAATTGTCATATATAATTGAAATAGTAGCATTTCAAAATATCTTTGTTGTTTTGCAAGTGCTATAACTCTTTAATACTATCCTTTCAGTTACCAGAATTTAATTTTCTGGTAAACTGACATAGTACTTTGCTGCGTTTGTTTTCTCTAGTACCTTTAAATTCAGTTCTTTTGGTGATGCAATAGGAATTATCCCATTGGGCAAAGTGTTAGCTATTTCAAAAAACATTGTTTTCCTCAGACTCATGGGTGGTTACTCTAGTGTTCGGCTATATAAGAAAAAACATTGTATACACTATTTTGAGAAGGATCAGTGCTAAAATCTTTTGCATAATTTAATTGAGTTCTGATAGCCTTCTTTATATCTTATTTGCAGAAAGGCAGTCATGGAATTTTTTAACTGTAAAATTTTATTTAAAAACCTTACTGCTATAACATTGGTAATTCTGTGAAATAGATGTAGAGCTGTATAAAACAAGAAAAGACTATTTTTCAAAAGCCTTTTTGAGAGGGGAAAACACAGTGTTAGTATTTTGTAGACTTGATAAGGAAGACTTTGTAGTTTGTTTTCAGAGATCAGTACTTTTCACAGTTGGTTTTATCAGCTCTTCTGTGGAATTACTGCCTTTAAGTCTGATCAAACTTTGACGTGGCCATACTGAGTTGTAGGTACATAGCTGACAGGGTTTTGGTGCTATTAAAACTTGCCTTTTCTTTCACAGAACTATTGCACGGCCAAAACATTGTATATATCTGATTCAGACAAGAGAAAGCACTTCATGCTCTCTGTAAAGATGTTCTATGGCAATAGTGATGACATTGGTGTGTTCCTCAGCAAGCGGATAAAAGTCATCTCCAAACCTTCCAAAAAGAAGCAGTCATTGAAAAATGCTGACTGTATGTATACTTGTTTTCTTTTTTGTCCTCAACTCCCAACACGAACTAATAAGACAAATTCAACTATTTTTTAAATTAAAAATTGCTTTTCAGTAGCCAGTTCATTTTTTGCAGATATTTTTGTGGTCTTTATCTGAAAAAGTCATATTCAGTTATTACTGCTGCTTTATTGTCTTTTTCTTTAATTAAAAATGGGCAATACCTGGTGTAGGGAAGTGGTTTTTAAACAGAATTGGTTCATCACTGCCACCCAGAGTCATTTGGAGAAATGGGAGTTTCCTTTTGCTGTCACAGTGACTGGAGGGAGTAATGTTAGCATTAGGGTGTCTAAATGTCCTGCAGTGCCCAAGAAGGTTCCCATTCCACAAAGAATTGATTCACTTAGAATATCAAAAGCACCCCTTTGAGAAACACCGTTGTATCAAATGGGCTTTGGAAGGCTGTCCTGAGAACCTGAACAACACTTTTAATGTAGCTGCACTGGCAGAGACTGCTGCCTCATCAGCACGTTTTTAGACTACAGCAGATGAATGCCGGTTGAATTATACACTTCAACCTCTGTACCCAGTTTTCTTTATTTTAACTTTTTATGATGAAAACTTTCAAACTTACGGAAAAGGGAGAAAGTAGTATAAGGTGACCACCCGGCCTCAACAGGTTTTACCAATTCTGTTTTATCATCTCTATCACCACCACCCCTTCCTCCTCCAACTGCTGGAATTTTTTAATGTGAATCTCAGACATGCTGTCCTTTCAGCCATTTCTGCAGTAGTGACTCTCTAGCAGATAATTTTCTTTTAAACATCATTATACCCAACGACAGTTGATGGTAGTCCGTTCGTGCCATCTAATGGCCAATCCGTGTGCAGATTTATCACGTTGGCTCAGAAAATATCTTTTTACCGTTGTGCTGTTGTTGTTTTCAACAGCTGGCTCGTTCAAACTTGGATCCAAACAAGGCTCATACATTTTAATATGTAATAGTTTCTTCCCTCTCCACCAGCCTGTTTTTCCTTCTGTGTTATTTATTTGTTGAAACTGGGTCATTTTTCCTGTGGAATTTCCATATTCTGGATCTGGCTGGTTACGTGTTCCTCTGTCTCTCATATTTTCTACAAACTGTTGGTTAAACTTTTATTTTAGAATTAGCTGATCCTATGTATGTTCATTTCTATCAGATCAGAAGTCATGTAATATCTGGTTATCCCACTTCTTGTTATGTTAAGATTGGTTATAGTAATTTGAGCTGTTGTTAGTCTAATCCACCAGTTATAAAGTTCCTCAGCGACCTTTAACCTAGTGATTTTAGTAGCCCTTCATGATGGCTGCTTAAATCTAGTATTTCATTAAGGGCTGCAAAATGATGATTTTTCTAATTCTCTTATTCTTAACTTTTGCATTTGTTAGCTGTTTGCTTTAAGTATAGTCTATGGAGAAAAGCCAGGATAAGTTTTTATTTACTAATTTGCAGAATAACAATAGTATTCTTTGAAGGTGACCAATGAGCTTTTAGGATTTTGGTTTATTTGCTTGTTTTTATTTTGTTTTGTTTTATTATGAACTTAATGGGATTTTATGTAGTAGATGGTTTTTAGTCTGCTCAGTCATTATTATCATCATCATTTACTTTATATTATGGAAATTTTCAAACATACTAAAGTAGATAGTTGCATAATGACATGAAACCTCTTATGTTCATCCTCTAACTTGCAGCAGTGATCTTAACTTCAAGCCAGTCTTGATTTATCTTCATCTGTAACCCTACCCCCCACCACGCTTTGCTCTGCCCTCATTTTAGTTTGATGCAAATTCAAGACATTATATCATCTGTAAATATTTCTGTGTATCTCTGAAAGATAGGGTCTCTTGTTTTCTAATATAATTACAATACCATGGTCACATAAAAATAAACATAAAACAACTATAAAAAATAATTTCTTAGTATCATTAAATACCTAGCTAGTGCTCAAATTTAAAATTATCTAAAATGTGGGGGGGGGGCGGTTAGCCCTTTGGTTGAATCAAAATTCAAATAAGATCCACCAGATATTCTATATCTTGTGTTGACATGTCCTTGAGTTCTTTTTAATCTGTGGATTTTCTCTTCATCTCTCTTTCTCTCTCTCTTCTTGTAGTTTATTTATTCAAGAGACTGAGTCAGTTGACCATGAGAGATTTCCACATACTGGAATTTGCTAATTATATTTCCTTGGTGTAGTTTAATGTATTTTCTGTAAATTGTAGTGTCAAAGAGAAACAGAGCTGGACACTAAAGGTGGTTAGAAACAGATTTTATTCAGTACTGTTGCAGTAGGGAAAAGAGATTTCAGTAAAGAACTGAGCTCAACTCCAAATACAACAAGGAGAAGTGGGGATTTATAGCCAAGGAACAGAGTTGAAGGGATCAGTGGATGGGAAGTTACTAAGAGGAGAGAGACATGAAGGGAAGGGGGATTCTTGACAAACTAGCTTACCAGAATTTTTATGAAGACAGGCCTAGATGATCAGATATAAAGGGTGGAGGGGAGGAACTTGATCAGCTATCAAGGATGGGAGGATGGTTTAGCAGGATTCTTGGCAATAACCGGGCTAGGCATGCCAATGCCAGGGCCCAAGGAAGAGTCCCCGTGGAAAAAGGGCTCAGAGGAGCCTGTCTAAAGTTTGGTCAAGGAGAGAGTCTTTGTCAGTAAATTTAGAAATTTGATCAGATTTAAGGTGGTTGTTCTCTGGTTCTTTTTTGTTGTTTGTTACTGGAGGGCAAGCCTACTTCACAGCGATGTAGTGTTCTTGCATCAGGAGGTATAATGTCATGTATTTAGGCTGTTTCCAATTCAAATTACAGGATTACCTCTTTAATTTTGTATTTCTATTGACTCTAAGTTACTTGATGGCAGAGAACATATTTCAGAGTATTTTCTTGCTTACATAGATGTGGTTGTTTTTTCAAGAAATTTCATGCAGTGCTATACTTTAAGGTATTTAGAAGGAAACAAAATCTCTAAAATCACAGTATCCAGAGGCAGTTGCCATCAACTTTGGTAAACATCCTTCCACACCCCTCTCTATGAATGTATTCCATAGAAATAGATGTGAGCACATGGAGACACATGCTGTCACATAAAAATGTATATGTTTACCTAATGAAACCACAGTATAAAGAGTGTACTTTCCATTCAGTGATATATCAGGGAGATATTTTCTTACCAATGCGTTTAAATACACATTATTCAAATAGGTGAATGATATTATAATTTATTTAATCAATTTCCTACTGTTGGACACTTATTATTTTAAAAGTAACTTCCTTTTTAAAAACAGCACCGCATTAAACATACTGTGTAACTCTCACTTAAAAAAGATTTTTAAGGGGCTTCCCTGGTGGCGCCGTGGTTGAGAGTCCGCCTGCTGATGCAGGGGACACGGGTTCGTGCCCAGGTCCGGGAAGATCCCACAGAGCGGCTGGGCCCGTGAGCCATGGCCGCTGAGCCTGCGCGTCCGGAGCCTGTGCTCCGCAACGGTAGAGGCCACAATAGTAAGAGGCCCGTGTACCGCCAAAAAAAAAAAAAAAAAAAAAAAGATTTTTATGAACATATTATATATCTTTAGCTTGACATTATTGATAAAGAGTTACCTTGATTTTTGAGGGGTATCATCTGTATTTTCTTAGAGGGTTAAAAAAATTGTTAGCAGAATCCATTAATTATTGAATAATAGTAGAGCATAGTCCTGATTCACCGGGTACTGGTCCCTTCTTGCTCTCCACTGTTGCCCCGCCCCCAAACCCCACTCACATAAATAGGAGCTGTGTTTTCTTTGCAGTATGCATTGCCTCAGGAACAAAGGTGGCTCTGTTTAATCGACTTCGATCCCAGACAGTTAGTACCAGATACTTGCATGTAGAAGGAGGTAATTTCCATGCCAGTTCTCAGCAGTGGGGAGCATTTTACATTCATCTCTGTGAGTATAAAAATATGCATTTGATTTTTTTCGTGTGAAATTATTAAATTCTTTAAACTAATAAGACATACAGATGTATTAAGTTTTGTCATTTTTATAAGCAGATTAATAAGTTCTAAAAGATGATAATTTGATCTGTTTCCATTGCACTGCAGTGGATGACGATGAATCAGAAGGAGAAGAATTCACAGTCCGCGATGGATACATCCATTATGGACAAACAGTCAAACTTGTGTGTTCAGTTACTGGCATGGCACTCCCAAGATTGGTATGGCCTTAATGACTTCATGACTGTTTCTAATAAATGTTGGTGGCCTTTTCCCTTTTTGGTTGTATATCTGGATATGTTCAATAGAGGGCACTATAAAGTTACATTAGGACTTATTTTCTTAACTAATGTAGATACATTATTCATTCTTTGTGGTACCTGCTGCATCCCAACACAGGACCAAGTTTTCAAAAGCATAGAATTTCAAATTTCTTTAAAAATATAAGCATAATTTTTATTATTTTATTCTCCCAAAGGAAGATGGATTTAAAAATTAAATAAAATTGGTATTTCTTACTCTAGTAGAGAGGCATAGTGTTTGGGGCTTTTTGAAACTGTAAAAAACTGCTTTTCTTAGCAGAATGAAGCAAAAGCCCCTCATATACCCTTTGTCATCTTCCCCCTCCTTTTCTGAAACAGAACACAATTTAGTTATATTAAAGATGGAGGGGGTTTATGAGTAAGTTTGATTCAAGGTCAGGTTGGGGGAGGGGGTTAAGTGAATGGAAGAACTTTTAGTATTACTTTCCTGAATATGCTTTGTATCTCTTTGATGAAGTATTTCATTGGCTGATATTTTCTGGGACTATTTCAGCAGGAGCTGGGTTGATCTATAACTATCTAAGTAGATGCATCATATTATTATTTTTGTTTTGTTATATTTTTCTGTGTCATGGTTGTACAAGGTGATTTTATTCCCCATTTCAACTTCATAATCCAAAATACGTGAAACATAGTAATATAAATTTACAAAACCTTGAACCTGAGGCAAATTATAAAAAGGGGAAAGGTAGGGAAAGAAGGGTGCATAAATTAGAAAGAAAGACACACCAGAAAACAAGCTAAATCAACATTTACTCAAGTTCTTCTCTTCTCATTCATTATGTGTCACTGTATTCCAAGGATAATGTTTATTTGCTTGGTATTAAATGCTTGTACTATAGAATCACTATTCAGAGGCCTATGCCTCTGATCAGCAACAGCTTATATATGGGCCACTTAGAAGACAGACTCAAATCTTAAAATAGTGTTTACACTTAGTTTCATGTAAAGTACCAGTCTGCCTTGCTTGAAGGTCATCTTTTTTTTAAAAAAATAAATTTATTTATTTGATTTATTTAGTTTTGGCTGTGTTGGGTCTTCGCTGCTGCGCGTGTGCTTTCTCTAGTTGTGGTGAGCGGGGGCTACTCCTTGTTGCAGTGAGCGGACTTCTCATTGTGTGGCTTCTCTGGTCGTGGAGCACGGGCTCTAGGCGCACGGGCTTCAGTAGTTGTGGCTCACGGGCTCTAGAGCACAGGCTCAGTAGTTGTGGCGCAGGGGTTTAGTTGCTTTGTGGCACGTGGGATCTTTCTAGACCAGGGATCGAACCCGTGTCCCCTACATTGGCAGGCGGATTCTCAACCACTGCGCCACCAGGGAAGCCCCTTGAACATCATCTTTAATTGAATATTTTCAACATACAAAAGTATGGGGCTCTGATAATAAAAATGTTGCAATAAAAAACCTGATCCAGAGAATGCCTTAGGAAAAGTTGCAGTACCATCGTTAACAATGTACCGATAAATACCTCTTTCTAGAGATTGTGTGACTGAGGAATTAGATTCCTCAGAGTCATAGCTAGGCTTTATATGGTCTGCACTACTTCATGCCCTCCTTTACCTCCACTTACGTGCAGTTTTCAACAAAGGCACGTTTTTCAGAGGAGGCTTTCATGTGCTTTCAAGAAGGATGACACTGTCTTAATAGCTGAACGTTGCATGCTATGCTTCCTAGAATATTAGCCTTATTGGAGATCTTTGCTTGGAAAACACTCTCCCTCCAAGATCAAGTTTCAATGGGATGAATGTCCTAGTGAGAAATCCTGTTTTTTAGGGTACTTTAAAAACAGGCACAGTCTATGTAGGTCTAGCCAACTAACAAGAAACACTGGTTAGTATTTATCCCACTTCCTCAAGGCTATCAGATGCCCCAGAGGTTTGGGACATCTAAAATCTGTTAGGTAAACTAATCAGTGACATGAATTCAGCCTGGGCATTTACCAGGTATAGTCTAGGAATATGAATAAGATACGTTTTCTGTCCTTAAGAGCTATATCCTCTTTACCTCAGAAATATGGAAAATACTGTACCAGTAACCTACAAAGCCAGCATAGAAGAGAGAGAGCTGGTTGGAGTAACCACTGGTGTTTTATGAATGTAGAATTCATCACACATAGCTTGTTAGAACATTCGTACTATCTGGTTTCTCAGATTTCTTTCCTATTCTTAATAATTAGAAATGATCACAGCAAGTTTGATACCAAATAGTAGGGGACGTCTTTGGTTTCTTTATTGGTGAGACTAGGTCATTCAGCAGTGTCTATGTCCAGAGAACTATTATAGGAAATAAAATTGAACCAAACATGGCCCATGTTCTCAATATGCTTATTATTACTAGGTAGTGGAGAAACAGTGGATTACAGAAATGACAGTGTCATAGGCAAATGTTGACTCTTACGTGGTGAAGTCATAGGTGAGTGTGGTAGACTTACAGTAAGCTTTAAACTTACATCATTCAAAATTCACTTATTTCCATAAACTCCAAACATTAAATTTAAATACACCTTTAAGACTAGCATTGAATGGCAACATTTTGCTTGAGTTTAATTAGTCTCACAGAAGATCTTAGAAACTGTAATTGCTAAAAGTGTAGTGTCTCCCTTTAAACTCAAAAATTAGTGGTGATGTGAGTAAAATGACAAATATTCTGACTAATAAACTGCAGAGCTAAAAATGTAAATATGAGAATGTTGACTTTAAAAGATTGGGATTTTTAATAGCTGTGGCTTAAGTAAAGAAAAATCATCTTGGAATATGTCCGGTGTGAATCAAGTCATAAAAACCCAATAATATTGCATAATATTAATAGCACTGTTCTGAGCACTTTTACATATATTGATTCATTTAGTCCTCACAATATCCTGTGAGTAGCTACTGTTAAGGATGTTCATTGTGGAGCAAAGTATTACAGTCCTACATGCATATGTGCATTCTACAAATAGCCCTGAACCCATGGGCCAGGAACTGTCTAGATTCTGGAGATATATTGGTGAACAAGGTAGACTTTCTTTCCTTTTGGAGCATACATTTTTTTTAATGAATTAATTTATTTTATTTTATTATTTATTTTTGGCCACATTGGGTCTT
Source organism: Mesoplodon mirus (assembly GCF_964341445.2). NCBI lineage: Eukaryota > Metazoa > Chordata > Mammalia > Artiodactyla > Ziphiidae > Mesoplodon > Mesoplodon mirus. The sequence goes on from NC_138977.1 coordinate 176,704,520, forward strand.
TGTTGCTACGTGTGGGCTTTCTCTAGTTGTGGCGAGCAGGCTTCTCATTGTGGTGGCTTCTCTTGTGGCAGAGCACAGGGTCTAGGCACGTGGGCTTCAGTAGTTGTGGCACACGGGCTCTAAAGCACAGGCTCAGTAGTTGTGATGCACAGGCTTAGTTGCTCCGTGGCATGCGGGATCTTCCCGGACCAGGGCTCGAACCTGTGTCCCCTGCATTGGCAGGCAGATTCTTAACTACTGCACCACCAGGGAAACCTGGAGCTTACATTTTGGAAGGGAGGTCGACAAAAACCAACTAAAGAAATACCCATATAATGTATTAAAAGGTTAATGTAAGTGATAAGACATTAAAACAGGATAAAGGGAAAGGGAAATGGGAGTGCTTAGAGTGGTCAGAGAAGTCTTTTTGAAGTGGGGCTATTTGAACAGAGACCAGAATGAAGTTGGGAAAGCAGAAACTGGGTGAGGAGCATTTCAGGCTGACAGAATGAGGGCAAAAAGAACTTAAAACAGGAATGTGTGAGGACTAGCAAGGAAGCCATTGTAGCTAGAGCCAAGTCGGGGTGCGGGGGGGAAGTGCCAGGAAATGATTCTGCAAGGTTAGCCATGGGCAGCATCTTGTCAAGTCCCTCTCTCTATCTATAGTACAGACTTTCTGTTATCTGTGTAAGATAGGAGGCCACTTGAGGGTTTTGTGTGTTTTTTTTTTTATTTTTATTTTTTTGGCTGCGTTGGGTCTTCGTTGCTGTGTGCGGACTTTTCTCTAGTTGTAGCGAGTGGGGGCTACTCTTCATTGTGGTGCACAGGCTTCTCATTGCGGTGGCTTCTCTTGTTGGGGAGCACGGGCTCTAGGTGCATGGGCTTCAGTAGTTGTGGCACGTGGGCTCAGTAGTTGAGGCACACAGGCCCTAGAGTGCGTGGGCTTCAGTAGTTGCAATGCATGGGCTCAGTAGATGTGGTGTGTGGGCTTCAGTAGTTGCGGCGCATGGGCTCAGTAGTTGTGGCTCGTGGGCTCTAGAGCACAGGCTCAGTAGTTGTGGCACACGGGCTTAGTTGCTCCGTGGCATGTGGCATCTTCCTGGGCCAGGGATCAAACCCATGTCCTCTGCATTGGCAGGTGGCTTCTTAACCACTGCGCCACCAGGGAAGTCCCCACTGGAGAGTTTTAAACAGGGAATGATGGCTGGTTTATGTTTGGAAGAATAATTCTGGCTGCTTTGTGAATAAGAGAGCATAGGGACATAGCTGGGGAAACAAAGAGAAAGGTGGTTGGGCTTTTGTCAAAATTCGGGCAAGAAGTTAATGATGGTACCTTAGACTAGGATGGTACTGGTAAGGTGATGAGAGGTGACCGATCTGTTTGAAGGTAGACCTAACAATTTGTTGACAGCTTGGGTGTAAGAGAAAGCAAGGAGTCAAGGATGACTCCACGGTTTTAGGATTGAGTGAACGTGGTGTCATTTATTGAGCTATGAGTTGAGGGAGGATCACATTTAGGAAGAAATAAAAAATTCGGTTTTGATTAAGATTGAGATGCCTATTAATAGAAATTTTCAGTGTAACTGTTGAATAGGTAGTTAAATATACACGTTGAGTGCCTGAGAAAGGCTATGGCTGGAAATACAAATTTAGGAGTTGCCAACTTCTAAATAGTATAGAAAGTATAGAGTATGGCTAGAGGAGAAGAGATGTGGGGACTCAGCTGTGGAGACTAAAGGCCGGTTAGAGCAGGTGTATCCCCGAAGGAAGAATGTGTGGGTCAGATGCCTCTGAGAAAGCTAATAAGATGAGGACAGAGAAGTGCTCATGGGATTCAACTGTCTTGAATTCCTTAGTGGCCTCACTAAGAGCAATTTTGAGACAAAAGGCTGGAGAGATTTCAGGAGTTGGGGTGGTGAGGAAGAGGAGCTTTGCTGTGAAGGAGAGCAGAGAAACAGGGTGGTGAGAGGGAAGGACAGGGATGTGTAGTCAAGGAAGGGGTTTCTTCTGATTTTAGATGAGAAATGGTTCTAACATGTTTGTATGCTGTTGGGAGTGATTTTCATAGTCCTCAAACACGTAGTGATTACCTTCCATGTGATAAGTAACATCTAAGGTTTGATAGGATTATCTTTCAGATATCCATATGTGTTTTGTGGAATATTTGGATTATAAAGTCATAGTGTGTAATGGGAAGAGTTCGCGCTGGACAGGCAGCCTGTCTTGGAATCATATTCTGGTCCCTGAGCTACTAACCAAGTGATTTTGAGGAAATTAACCTGACCTCTGAGCCTGTTTCCTAATCTGCAAAATGATAACCTCTTTTAGGTTAAAATTAAAACAACATATAAGTATGATACTGGACTTAGGTACCGACTAGCACACCCATAGTGGCCTTTAGAGATAATTTCCCCTTTGATGTTGGAATATTTGTCGTTGTATATTATTCGAAAGGTCAGGATTAACATCAGCTGGAAATTTGCTAGAATGCAGAATATCAGGCCCCATATGTGATCTGTGGGATCGGAACAGATGTGTGTTTAACAGGAACCCCAGATGATTTGTATGGACATTAAAGTTTGAAAACCACTGATCTAGAAAACAGGTGCCAGTCTGCCCTATTTTTTTAGGAGTTCAAGGAAAAAGGTAACATATCTACATTCTTAACATGCTTGCAATCTAAAAGTATTCTTATACCTAGCTTTATTGTTTGTAAATTCTTTTGTGTATGTAGGTGTGTGACAAATACCTGTGATGTATTATTACATAGCAGATTCTTTCTGTGTACTCTTGACAGTGTACCAAATGAAAACTCCGTATGTGATGATCTTTTCTTTTTTAATTGTTGAAATACAGATAATTAGGAAAGTTGATAAGCAGACCGCATTACTGGATGCAGATGATCCTGTGTCACAGCTCCATAAATGTGCATTTTACCTTAAGGATACAGAAAGAATGTACTTGTGCCTTTCTCAAGAAAGAATAATTCAGTTTCAGGTATGTTTTTAAATTACTGGTAAAATCTAAAATGTACAAACTATTAGGTTAGCAGCATTTAGAAACATGAAACTCTTGCTTAATGTTAATTGTATGCAAATACACGAGGCTGTGTGTTCAGATATTTATCTCAAGTTCAAGGGTCCTTAGCACACATGTTCCTCGGATATAGCAGTCATCCTACATCAAGGAAGAACTAAAAACTATGAAGATATTCTAAGAGAAGCAGTTAACGTCTAGTTCTGAGGAACAAAGAGCCCCTCAGACTATCCAAAAGTAGATGTTGGGTATTCAGTAAATCACCTGAAATTATGTGCAGACAACATTGTATATGATACATGCCTATTTTGGAGGAGCGTTCATAATTCTCATCAGATTTATATTGGGGTCTTCTAAGATAGTAATGATGACACATTTCAAAAGCTAATTTTAAACTATATTTACTCAGAAGGCTTTTATGAGGACATTTATGACATGAACAGATGACTTAATAGAATAGTTATACTTCCACATGAAACTCATTTCTGAACATCTGGAGACTTTCCAGAGAGATGGCCACACACAGCCAGTCTCCTCAACCCAGCACTGATGGTCTGGCCTAGGTGTTGCGAGGTAGGGGTAGGGGATTGTCAGTCAACATCTTGGTTCCTTCCAGCTGAAAGTACGTAAGTTTCTAGCTGTTCTCTTAGCAGGAGGGGGCTCCCATTCTCTCTCTCTCTCAGGGATCCCTAAAGAGTTTTAAACAGCTATTTACATCACAGATACTGATCTTTTATTAAAGAAATTATACAGGTACTGGTATACCCTTACTTAAATGGTTATTCTGAAGGTATTATTAGTTTTTAGTATGTCACTGAAATATTTTGTATTAAAATAAAACCTGCCATATGTGACGTTTCCATGTTAATATTCTGTTTGTTTAGGGATTGGCAAAGCATCGTGCTTGGGAAGTTTATGAATTTGTACTAAATTCTCTGCATGTTAATGCCAATCTATGAGTGTTACTTTGTTAAAGTGTCTTATACTGCAGTGTATATAAAACTCAATTTCTAACCAATTTTTTTTCATAAGGCCACTCCATGCCCAAAAGAACCAAATAAAGAGATGATAAATGATGGCGCTTCCTGGACAATCATTAGTACGGATAAGGCAGAGTATACATTTTACGAGGGGATGGGCCCTGTCCTTGCCCCAGTCACACCGGTGCCTGTTGTAGAAAGTCTTCAGGTGAGATCACTTACAACTTGACTTTTAGCTCTTTGCAACTGCTCTCAGCTATGACATGGCATAATTTTATTTCACAATAAATTTGATTTTTCTCCAAATCTTGTGATTTGGAGGTTTTGTTACACATCATTTGTTGATTTAAAAAAAAAAGAAAATGAGAGGAACATAATTTTATGCAAGAAAATTTAAATGTAAATCAGTTTGTATATTATCTTGATATTTTTAGTTCACTTTGTCTTTATAATCATGTCATTTAAAGGAAGCATTTTATTTATCCATATTTTTGCACATGATAGTCGAATGAGAAACTGTACTTTAATGAAAAATGAAAAGTTTTCTCAACATTGTTCTGATTTTCTGTGAATTGCAGTTGAATGGCGGTGGGGACGTAGCAATGCTTGAACTTACAGGACAGAATTTCACTCCAAATTTACGAGTGTGGTTTGGGGATGTAGAAGCTGAAACTATGTACAGGTACTTAATATAATTTTTTACATCATCCAGAGTTTTTGATGGGGGTGTGGGTACATGAGACTCTTTCCTGATATTGGTTGTCCTGTATTTAAGCAACCTTGTTTTAAGTTTCAGGTCTAAAATTTTCTGTGCTTTTAAGTGATTTCTATTTCCTCCTCAGATGTGGAGAGAGTATGCTCTGTGTTGTCCCAGACATTTCTGCATTCCGAGAAGGTTGGAGATGGGTCCGGCAGCCAGTCCAGGTTCCAGTAACTTTGGTCCGTAATGATGGAATCATTTATTCCACCAGCCTTACCTTTACCTACACCCCAGAACCGGGGCCACGGCCACATTGCAGTGCGGCGGGAGCAATCCTTCGAGCCAACTCCAGCCAAGTGCCCCCTAATGAGTCAAACACAAACAGCGAGGGGAGTTACACAAATGTCAGCACAAATTCAACCAATGTCACGTCATCTACAGCAACAGTTGTGTCCTAACTACCGTCTTTTTGCTAGGACTTACACTGACTTGAGTGCGGCAAAATGTTGACAAAAAAAGAAAGAAAAAAGTGAACAATCTTTTGTGGTTTCTTGGGAAAACTTTTCATACCCGGTGATACTATTCAAAAACCCCATTACCTGCAAGTGCTGATTTGAAGTGCAGAAGCCACAGTAAAACAAACAAAAAAACATCAAAATGTGCAAACTTTTGGAAATTGATTTTTTTCAGCTGTTATTTTTGTTTGGTTGGTTTTTGTTTGTTTTTGTTTAAATGGGCAAGAAATAGAGATGTGGCTGGAGTAAAAGGTAATCAAACTAGAAGACAAAAATCTAACATAGTTTTTATGGACCAAGGAACTTGTATAAGCTTTAGTAAAAGGTACATTTTCACCATACCTTTTTTATATCACAGTATATATAGTACACCTTTGTTACCAAATAGGTTGTTCTCCTCCCCACCCCCTTTGAGCTTTTGCTCTTAAGTACATTCAGGTTCCAAGCCTGACCATGCTTGTTTAATCTAATTACCATACTCCTCCAGGTCTTTTTGGTCTAAGGCTGGAACTGTTCTTTTTATTTTATTATTTTCTTTAAAAGCTGAAGTCTTATGACTTCTCATGAGTGGAAGGTGTTTTGATTTCAGCAAGTCAAATCTTGTAAAGGCCTGCATATTTCTTTTAAGATTATTTGAAGTCTGTGCAAAAGCTTTAAAAAAAATGCCTCTGCCTTGCCTGCAATACATGCAACGTACGTTGACTTAGTCTCTATTCTCAGACACCGTTGATAGTTATTTCTGTGTGTTCCTTTTTTTAAAAAAAAAATGTATTTATAGTTGTAATCCAAGAGGTTCTAACATTTACCTGGAATTAAATGTGGCCATTTAGTCATTAATGAGTTAATGGCATGGAACATGTTGGTTTTTACAGTGTTCCCTTCCCTTTTCCTGTGCAGAAATGTATCTACGCGGTCCAGGATTTGTTCAGGTTTTTCCTCCTCCTAATCTTGTACATAACTTGTATTATGTGTAAGTTAAACATTTTATTTTGAAGCTAGAATATTCCCAGTGATTTCATTCAGCAGGGTGTTTTTCTGCCTTGTTGGCATACGACAAAAAAATATCATCAGAAGTATTTGCTACCAGTTGGTAGATGGTGCCCTTATTGTATAATGAGGAAAATCTCAGCAAAAGCATGTTTTTACTTACTTTTTTTGTGGGGGGTAGCCTAGGCCAAAACATCATTGTAACCTTGAAACAAGATGCTTTTACTAGATGACCAACTAAAATAGCTGGAAGACAGTACTTTAGGAACAGATAGCTGTAAGATGATAAAATGCAAATGTACTTTATCTTTCCATTTCTCTCCCTGCCTTTTTTTGTTTTCTTTTCCCCAGTACTGAGCATCTTCACAAATGTCTCCTACTCGGAAAGCATTTCTTCTCCATTCAGTTAAGATTTGGCTGCATTCAGGGTTGTGTGCTGGCTGTGTGTGCTGGGCTCACCGGTTTCACGTTGGTTTTGTTCCTGCACTTTGGGCACGCCTGTGTTCGGTGTCTTAGAAGTTGCAGCAGACTCATTGGGCTACATTTTCTACAGGAACTATGTGTGTGATGTTACAGGACATGGTCTAGTAATAATACAGTCATCTTTCTTTGAGTAAAAACTACCTCTAGATTGTGGTAAGCTTTTACTGTCCCATAAAACAGGAGCCACAAGTACCTTAAGAATGCAAAACTAACTTCCTGCAGTTTCCATACAGAAATTGTCTTTCTGGTGTCCTGGGCTATTTTGAAAAGTTTCCGTCAGTAGACTTTTTAAAACATCATTGTTAGTAACTTCCCCCCACTCCCCTCCACCCCCAGCTTTGATATCTTCATTACTCATTCTTTTGCTCAGACTCTGCCATTGTAAATACAATTCCTAACATCTTTACATCACTTTTTCCTCAGTTTTCAAGGGGGAAGTCATTTGTAAAACATGTTAGTGGTTAAATAAAAGTTATTGTGGTCTTCTCTTTACTGCAAGCCTTTTTAATTACTCACAGGCTGCATTATACTATATATAGCCTTTCTCTCTTTAAGTCTGCTCCCGTCACTAGCTTCTCTTGTAAGCTAATCCTGCCTCACACTTTAAATCTGTTTCAGTGACCAAGGGCAGAATTCATTGTGGCCTTATCTTTCTTTGTTTTAACTGTTTACTGGCTTTTTCTTGCAAACTTGCTTATTTCTGAGTAGTATTTATTCTTCTCTCTGTTGAGTCTGGAAGTAGTCTTTACACAGTGCTTTTTGTTCAGAGCGCCGAAATGTTTTCAGTGCTGCCTTACTTTGAATGGGCCACAAGTTTCCTCCACTTCCCAGGTTTGGTATTTAGTTACCAAATTATATTAAATTAACTGATAACAGATGAGATGCTTTTGAAGAACAAACTATTCCTACCCAGCATTGCAACTCAAAATAATTTTTTCAAGTTTATGGCTTTATTAAAATGAACTTTTGCTATTTTACTGCTTAACTATATCTAATTTTGGCTCTTTGTTTATTTTACTAAGATAATTGAAATATTAGACTGTAAACCCTTTTCCTCTTTTTTTTTTGAAAAGTCCAAGAATATACTTATACAGGCATTCTCCCCCCACTATTTTATGACATTCTACATACCACAAACTAAAGACTGAAATGATTTGTCTGTTGTGGCTTATTGTTTACTAGTAGTTCTTTTGTCAGCTGATTAAAATTTTTTTGTGAATTATTTTCAGTGTTTAATTTACAGGAGCCTTGTCCTCTGGTTATGGTAGAACACGGCCCCTCCTCCGATGGTGGCATTGTTAGAGATGCTGGTCATTTTCCCTTATAAAGACTCTCAGAATGGTAACCACTTCAGTTAAAGTATAGTACATTCAAGCTTTTTTTTTTTTTAAAGTTCTGTATTAGACGTGTAGCCTATGCTCTTATGATTCTATGCAGTTTCTGAAAATATGCATAGAAGCTGAGTCTGTTATCCAATATGTTTTTATTAGTTCTGTTGAATTTGATCACGTAGATTGGGATGGCAAGCTAAAGGCTTTAAATATAAAATGCCCTTTTTATTTTAAATAATTTCAGAGTTGAACACTAGTATAAAATTTACCCTGCTGCAGACATTTCTTAAACTGTGGCAACTAAAGGCATCCTCATATATGTATTAATTAGTGAAATATTTGTCACTCATACTGCACAGACTTATTTGCAATTGTAACTGGTTAGTTTTTTTGGGTTGTTTTTTTTTTTTTTTTAATGTAACTAGTACCATCTGTGCCCTCAATTTCCAACACAGTTTTTAAGAACTAAACTAACTAGTCATGTTTAATCAGATAATCCATGCAGGGGGTGGGGGTTTCCTTTTTGAAACAAAATGTTATTCAATTATTAACCAAGTTACTTATTTTTGATTTCAAAAGCAGCTGTGTTTCTGATGAGTACTGAACAAATGTGTGTAATTTTCTGTGCCAGACTTTCGACTTTGTTTTCAAGCACTGTAATGTGGGATGATGGTTAGAAACAATAATATATTAGGGTTTCTATTTAACCCTTTCAGGACTGAACTGTATTTCCTTTTATTAATTTTTCCATGTGTTGTGATAAATGTTTGCCAGCATTCAGTACTGTGTTGGTCCAGATGTAGGTTTATATGCTCATTTTTAGCTTATTTCTTGTACCTTGCAGCATGCTCTATGCATTCAGTCCTTAAGGGGTTTATTTTACAAACTGTGCACCTGTAAGGTTTATTAGCAATAAGATAGAAAATTGAGCAAGTTTATACCATAATTTTGTAGAAAAAAGAATCTGCTCAGTTCCATATTTCATCCATGAGAAACCTGCAATATGGGCAGTTTCAAGAAATAAATAAAAAGGAAATGTAAACCATTGTAAAAGTTTCTGTTGGATGTGCCTGATGCATGTATTATCGTCTTTGATTTCAGGATACTTCATAGAGATAAAATTAAATTCCATATTACAGTTGGTATATTTACAGTCTTACCTTGCTATCTAATCTACATCACATCAAAGTGATGGCTGTGCTGATTTTTTTTTTTAATGTTTTAAACTACACAGTGCTTTAAAAAGAGAAAGTTTTTTTTTGCGGGGGGTGGTTCTTCCTTCTTCACGGGGAAATGGGCTTCGCCACTCAAGGGTTGTCTCCCAATTCAGGAACTTTTCGAGCTAATCTCAACAAGATTGGAGAGCATTATTTAACAGTAGCTTGCTTTTCCAGTGTAAGGTTGTCATTTGGTTTGGTGTTTGAAAGAACATAGAATGTTTTTTCCTTTTTGGTGGGAGCTCCTCGTTGGAGAGAAAGCGTACTTTGTTTAATAGGGAAAGTAAAGGGGGGAAGTTACATATTTTTTCAGTCATAACAAGTTCATTTATCTGACCTCCCCCAAAAGAAAAAAATATAAGCAAAGTTATCAGGATTTTTGCTAAATACATCTAAAAATAGTGATTGTTAAATAATTTAGAAACAATATAATTGGAATTTGAGTTGTGAGGCTTTAATGGCTAGGATTGGTAATAGCTTCTTTTTAAAAAAAACTATTTATTTATTTATTTATTTTACAGTAGGTCTTTGTTAGTTATCTATTTTAAATATAGCTGTGTGTGCATGTCAGTTCCAAACTCCCAGTCTATGTATAGATTGGGTAATAGCTTCTTGGTTTAGAATTTAGATGGGAATAATATGTTTCTACCCCTTGTTATAAATAGTATATGATCACTTTCTAAGCAACCTAAAGAAAGGTCCGTTAAGTGTATAAATGTGTATATCTTTTGTCCTTGAACCCGTAGATGGTTGCCAGTTAAAAACATGCACCCTTAAACAAACAAAAATCTCGATAGATACAGTACAAAACCCCCTGAAAAACCCTAGTTTAGTGCTAGACAGCAGTGAGGACAACAAATTAAGTTGATGTATGTAAAGTACAAATGAGGTGCTTCATCTTGACCTACAGGTTAGACCCTAAAGCGTATGGCTGGGGGATAGAACTGGTGCCACAGCTCCCATAGAACCTGCAAGACTGGACAGCTATACACAGTTCTCTGTGTTAAGGATAAGGTTTTTTGTGTGCCTGGCACGCAGGTGTTCAATAAATAGTGTAAGGTGTCATGCACACATGTAAGAAATCATGACTCATCTTGGTTTAAAGAAAAGGCAGGTAAGTATTATCTAATACAGAAAAGGAACAAGGTTTTAACTCTATAACAAGAAACATTCATGATGAACACAGCTACGTTGTTTTATAATGGAATTTATAGAATGTTTTGCTTTGCGGAAGTAGCACTTTATTTTTAAAATTTTTATTCTTATTTTTTTTTTACATTGGGCCACTTGTTTTACTGGATCTTTGCTGGTGGACCACTTTCTTACACCTGGGGGACTTAGGCCTTTGAGGGACAAGACTGGGCTGCAAATGCAGCCTCGTGTCAGTGCTCTTCAGGTCTTTTTACCCATATGCCCGAGCCAAAACTCCCCTCAAGTCTCGATTGCCCAGGGGAGAGCAAAATCCTTTTACTGACACAGTGAAATCTAAAAGCATCTAGAACCAAGCATGCGGTAAGGGCAAGTCTGAGAATGCCGAAGAGGGTTGGTGGTCCCTTTCCTGTGGGATGAGAACAGGCCGGGTGGGTCCAGCACGATGGACGGGGTTGGGGGCTCGGCCAGGTGGTTCATGGTCATGGGCTGGCTCCATACCAGCCGCAGCATCTCGCGTCCTCCAGCCAGGCTTTGGGGGTCCCAGTCCCAAGGCTCCAGATCATGTGGAACAGCCACTGCCTCAACCAGCCCCACACATCAGGCTCGTGGCCGTGAGGCACGTCTCCAGCTGGATGAGGGTCTGGTTGTGTGCCTCGACGCGGGCCAGGTCCGAGTCCAGGTGGCCAAAGAGGGGCTCCTCCTGGTCCTCTTCTATGTAGAATTCCAAAGGAAAGGTAAAGTTTTCAGGCACCATCCACCACGGCTTGATCTCCATGTCCTACTGCTCCCAGCCAATTCTGAATAGGGCCAAGTCCAGGAACTTATCCCAACAGGACCTAGAGAAATCTCGGAAGTAGCACTTTAAGAGGTGGAATTCTATGACAAGTTTTTTAAAAGGTAAGTATGAGGTTTAGGTGTGTATCAGGTTCTTTCTGGCATGATTGTAGTCCCTGCTTTTCACCTCCTCGTATTCTACTACCCTGCTCATTGAGTACAGTTAACATTGCAGGTCCATCATTTCTGGCATCTCTGCCTGGTCGATCATTCTACTGGTGCTGAAATCCCAAACTCAATCCAGAACGCCACCCCTGCCCCATCTTCTTCATACAAAGGAGTAAAGAGTGTGATGAGGTCATTCCCAGCAGCCTCTTGGGCTGTCTTTGGCAGCTGTTCTTTTATCCTGAAATGAAGTTTTCTCCCCACAAGGCTGATCTTTGTCCTTGCTCACAACACAACACAAAATCGGTGATCGTGGTTTTCCCCTGCTCCTTAAACCTCATAACAGAGTTCCTTTTTTTTTTTTTTTTGCGGTATGCGGTCCTCTCACTGTTGTGGCCTCTCCCGTTGCGGAACGCAGGCTCAGCAGCCATGGCTCACGGGCCCAGCCGCTCCGCGGCATGTGTGATCTTCCCGGACTGGGGCACGAACCCGTGTCCCCTGCATCGGCAGGCGGACTCTCAACCACTGCGCCACCAGGGAAGCCCCCACAACTGAGTTCTTAATTCACATAGTTTGATGACACAATGAAAAGTTTTGGAAAGTGATTGTGATTCGAAGATAGTCATCGTGACTTTAATCACCGATTGTCCCAGGGAGTAGCTCTGACAGTTGTCAGCTGAGAATTTTAGTGTAGCTGGTAAGATTCCAAAGGTGCAAATGGTGTGATCTTTGAAAAGACCCTCAGGTGAAGGATAATGGAATATGCATCTCTTTGCTTAGAAGCACAAATATCTATCCTTATTATTTCTGAGTAGTGCCAGAGGTTGGAATTAGTTAAGACACAACCAGGAATTTTTAAATGGCCAGTAATGTTCTAGGCTCTGAGCTCATTCAGGGTGTGGCCATTTCTTAAAACATTTTCACTGAGGGCTTGTCTTAGTCTGCTCAGGCTGCCATAATAAAGTACTGGGTGGCTTTAAACAACAGAAATTGATTTTTCTTACGGTTCTGAGGGCTGGAAGTCTGAGATCAAGGTGCCAACATGGTCAGGTTCTGGTGAGGACACTTACTCGTTTGCCGATGGCTACCTTTCTTGCTGTGTGCTCACATGGCACAGAGAGAGACATCTCTGTCTCTTCTTAAGCCCACAGTCCTTAGGACCCCATCTTTATGACCTCATTTAACTTAAATTACCTCCTAAAGGCCCATCTCCAGATACAGTCACATTGGGATTTAGGGCTTCAGCATGAAATTTGGGGGAGAACAGTTCAGTCCATAGCAGGGCCCTTCCTAAAAACTTTCTGGGTTACACTTTCAGTATACTGGATATCAATCTATAGGATGGTATTTAGGTTTCCTGCATTTTTTTTTTTAAAGGGCTACAAATGCTTGGCTTTTTTATTTATTTATTTATGTCTGTGTTGGGTCTTAATTTCTGTGTGAGGGCTTTCTCTAGTTGTGGCAAGCGGGGGCCACTCTTCATCGCGGTGCGCGGGCCTCTCACTATCGCGGCCTCTCTTGTTGCGGAGCACAGGCTCCAGACGCGCAGGCTCAGTAGTTGTGGCTCACGGGCCTAGTTGCCCCGCAGCATGTGGGATCTTCCCAGACCAGGGCTCGAACCCGTGTCCCCTGCATTAGCAGGCAGATTCTCAACCACTGCGCCACCAGGGAAGCCCCAGGTTTCCTGCATTTTTAAGTTCTGGTTGGGGATTCTCAACAGTTAGCCAAGACAATGAACAGACTTGGGCTGAGGGACAAGGGGAGAGGCAAGATTGAGGGAGAAGTCACTTTGGCCACTTGTGAATTGTTTTATGGCCATTATTTAATCCTCACCACAACCCTATGAGCTAATATGCTTGTTTTAGAGGTGAAGACACAGGCTCAGGACTTGCCCAAAGTCATATGTTAAATTTGGCAGAGCTGGGATTCAGATGCGGGCTCAGGTGAATCAGTCACGCTCAAGTGCCGCGCGAGACGTCTCAGTCACAAAGGCGCAGGGACTAGCGTTTCTAGGAGCTGGTTCTGTGACAAGTTCTGTCTTCTTAAGGAACTTTATAGGGAACAGCCATTCTACTTCAGTCCTCACATTTCACAGTTGAGAAAAACCGAGCCCTAGAGAAGTTGAAATACCCAAACATGATTATGGATTGAAAATGCTTTATTCACTTGAAAGTGCTATCCAGTTGCCGGGTGTTCATTTGTTTTTAGTATTATTTTAGTATCATGACCTCTTGGTTAATGTTCTTAGTCCCCCTGGCCAAGCCTTACACATAAATATGTGCTAAATTATACAACTCTAGAGAGAATTTGAAATCTATGAACCTATTCAAGTTCATTGAAGCACTGAAGGGAAATGATAAAAATAATGATAAAAACAACTTCAAAACCTTTCCATCTTCCAGGTGAAGATAATGGATCTTCATCTCTTAATAAATCTAACAGTTAATTCAAACTTCAGTGAGTTTCTGGACCTCATATGAGTACGACCAGAGCTCAGAGACCAGAGTGTGAAACAATGACCTGAGTGATTGGTGTTCAAATCATAAATGTCCTCGGGGTGGCAGATTCAGCAGCTTGCCACTGCTCATTCATCTCATTCATAGTTGGGGAGTAAATGACACACAACACTTGGGAGGAAGCATGTGTGAAGAGCCCTCAGCCATTGTCCTGTATTTACCTGAGAGCCCAGGTATCTGCTGTGGTTGCTCTCCATCCAGCTCAGGAGGCGGCTTGACCTGGGTCTTCCAGGATCTTTGTGAGCTTAGTCCTCAGGCTTTTGCTGCTCATTCAAAAAAACAGTGATATGGTGGTTTTGCATTTAATACTTCAAAGATTTGAAAATATACACCTTCAATATGATAGCCATTATTAGAGTTACAAGAGTTAAGTCAGAAACCAAACCTGGTTAACCTAGGGAAAGAAGAGGATTTTGTAAGAATAACAGAAGCTCAAGGATTGAAGGGCAGCCTGGATCACACTTAGAAATACAAGGAAGGCAGCTCCTGTGAGTTAAGGAACCCTGGATCGTAGGAGTGGGCTGCTCAGGGAGCCGCTGCTGTGAGCGTTCCCTCTTTTCTTTTATCCTTCAGTCAGCTGCTTCAGATTCAATTTTGCAGATGAGAGCAACCGGCCATGTGAACCTAGGTCACTTGCCTGTTCCTGTGCACTTAGAGGAAGGGTCAGTTAAAAGGAACCTCTAGGGGCTCTTTGGTTTGTGTGATCACAGGCCTAGATTTAGAACCAACAGGGGAAGAGATAATTCCCCAAAAAGGAATTTGAGGTTGCTGGGTTTGGGGAATAGGTGCCAGGGAGCTCCTCTAGAGGACTACAGACAAATTCTATAGTCAAATGTATTAAGTGTATTCTCTGTGCTCAGGGCTTTACATGAAATATTTCTTATTCCTCAAACTTCTGAGTCAGTTTAATAGGCAGTTTTGAAAAGGATGCTCAGATGATGAGCCGCATCATCAAAACCCCTCCCAACTCCTCTAGCCTTCCAGCCTTCCCGAGAAATGCCCATTCCGCAGGATGAGCTCTCGGGAACTCTGACCTGCTTTTCTCACCCCCATGGCAGCTGATAGAACCACTGGAGAGACTTCCTCATGCTTTCTGCAGGTGATTGGGCAAGAAGCAAACAGGAGATCTCAGGGACCTTGTTTTGACTTGTCAACATTGACATGTCAACTGAGAAGCAAAGAACTGGTTTGCAGGGAGAAGAATGAAACAGACATCCAAAGAAAAGTGGGAGCATTCCCAGTTGCCGCCCCTTTCTGAGGCTCAGCTGTATTCCTGCCCTTGAGTTCCAAGAGATAACCCATTATTTTTATCATTTCCCTTCAGTGCTTCAATTAACTTGAATAGGTTCCTATTACTTGCAACTGGTGTCCTAATAGGACAGGTTCCTTCCAGGGATGGGATATAGACGCCAGGTGAGCCGAGAAGCAAAATAAGAGTGAGAGATCCTCCTCAGAAATGTTACGTGCCCAAAGGCGTGCACGTGCACACAAACACACGCACACACACACAACCACTCTCCTGCTCTGATAATATTTCAACGAAACCAAGGAGTCTTTTTTTGGAGTATGATGTTTAACGTTTTCTATCTGTCATGTGATTTCAGCACTAGCCGAGTGTGTGTAAAGAGCAAAGCTTTGGGCACATTTAGTGGAGTTTGGTTCACCAAGGACAAGTAGAGGAAGACTTGGCTTTGTGTGTTGGTGCTGGAGCCCGGGGCAACCTGAAGTTTTTCTTTTGTATTTTTTCCTTTTTAACCTTTGTCACAAACGTGGAGGTATTCTAAAAGATGGAAAGCAGCATGTTAAAGCATATGAAATACTTTGTTTTCTGAGCTGTTAGAGAAACATGTTTGCAAGCCCACATTTTATTAGTTAAATGTGAGTGGTTTATTACAGCGTGGCTTTGGAACATTGTCCATCCCTTTTACTCACTTGACACAGCTGATTACGCCCCTCAGTTCTGAGACTCTCTTTTCTCTTGGCCTCCAGGACACCAAGCTTTCTGGCTGTTCGTTCTCAGTCTGCCTTGCTGGTTCCTTCTCAGCTCCCCAGCCTGCAAACCTCAGGTGGTCCCAGAGAGAAGACCGATCCCCTCTGCCTCCCCTACCGTACACTCCCCCCGGTGGTGTCTCCCGTCTCAGGTCTTTACGGCGGTGACTCCCCAGGGCATATTTCCTGACTTCTCACTTGAACTCCAGAATTGTAGATATAACGGCTTGCTTGACATCTGAAGGCTAATAGGCATCTCAGGCTTCGATCTGAAACCAGCCCCTGTTTCCTCCCTTCCCCCGCCATTCTTCCCCTTTCCTTAAACGGCGCCTGCTCCGTGGTTCCAATCGCTCGGGGAAAGAAGCTCGAAGGCAAGGTTGTTGACTGTCTCTCGCTCTCGTGCCCCACATCCAGTCCATCAGGAAAGCCAGTCAGTGGCTCCTTCAAAATATGTTCAAACTCTGACCCCTTCTCACCACTTCCACCAGCGAGAGCCAAGCCGCCATCGGCTCTCGCGGGGCGTATTACAGCTGCTTTCTAACCACTCCTCCACCTTCCTACCTTGCCCTCTTAGTCTATTCTCCACAGCGGCCAAAGTGGGTCTTTGCAAATGTGTCCCTCTGCTGCTTAAAGACCTCCACTGACTTCCCATCTTGCTCGGAATAAAATCCAAAGTCCTCCTGGTGCCCCTCACCTTCTGCCTTGCTACCTCTTGGTCCTCATTTTCTGTTTCTTGACTTAATTTAAACATTATCTGTCAACTTTCCTGCGGTGGCAGCTGAGAATTTTGCTTGCCTCCACCCTGATTCCCATTCCTCTCTTACTTTTTTTTTTTGCGGTACACAGGCCTCTCACTGTTGTGGCCTCTCCCGTTGCGGAGCACAGGCTCCGGACGCGCAGGCTCAGCGGCCATGGCTCACGGGCCCAGCCTCTCCGCGGCATGTGGGATCTTCCCGGACTGGGGCATGAACCCATGTCCCCTGCATCGGCAGGCAGACTCCCAACCATTGTGCCACCAGGGAAGCCCCTCTCTTACTTTCTTTCCTCCAAATATAATACAGTTTTTATTTAAATCATTGGTCAGTGCTTACTATGGTTGTTTAATTACTCACTCTTGAAAATACACAGTAATATAGATAGGATACTATAATTATGTTTCCTCTTTAGTATAACTTTTTGTTTTTCCTGAAGTTAATACGTGTCATTTTTCTCCCCCACTACCCCTACTCAGTTTTCTATACACCTACTCTGTCTTTATTTCCAAATGTTCCATAAGATTCATTAAGTCTAAATTTTCACTATGTGCCAGGCAGTCTTCTTGGCACTGAAGATCATCAATGAGCAAACTAATTAAATCCCTGCCTTCGTGAAGCTTATATTTGTTTAAATAAGCATCATTGTTATTTTCCAAATATGCAAACATGTCAGATAATCATTAAAATCATTATTTTTCCTTAGAAAGTCATCCTTCCAGAGACCTCTAACTGCTGTTTGTCCTATGGGCCTTTTCCTTTTTAAACTGTCTTTCCTTACAGTTGATTTGTGTGGTTCTATTTGTTTGTTTGTTTTCCCCCTCTCTGGAAGATTTTAGGATTTTTTTTTTTTTTTTTTTTTTTTTTTTTTGTGGTACGTAGGCCTCTCACTGTTGTGGTCTCTCCGTTGCGGAGCACAGGCTCCGGACACGCAGGCTCAGCGGCATGTGGGATCCTCCCAGACCGGGGCACGAACCCATGTCCCCTGCATCGGAAGGCAGACTCTCAACCACTGCGCCACCAGGGAAGCCCTGGGATTTTTTTCAATCCTTGGTTTCTAAAATTGTACACTGACATACATGTGTTGCTGTACACTATTTTTTTTTTCAAACACATGCTAGACATTCACTGGGTGCTTTCAAAATAGATATTTATGATGCCGCAGAGCAACTAAGCCCATGCACCACAACTACTGAGCCTGCGCTCTAGAGCCTGCGAGCCACAACTACTGAGCCCGTGTGCCACAACTACTGAAGTCTGTGCGCCTAGAGCCCATGCTCTGCAACAACAGAAGCCACCGCAATGAGAAGCCCATGCACTGCAAGGAAGAGTAGCCCCCGCTCACCGCAAATAGAGAAAGCCTGCACGCAACAACAAAGACCCAACCCAGACAAAAATAAATAAATAAATAATAGATATTTATGAACTTTGCTGGAGTTTTCTTGTGTTATGTCTTTGAAAGTTTGTTCTCCTCCATTATCTCTGTTCTTTCTTTCTGGAATTCCTACCAGTCAGATGACCCTCCCAAACCACCACCCTGATTGCTTCTTTAATTTTCTTATCTTTATCCTGTTTTCCATTTCTTTGTCTTTTTATTTCAGTTTTCAGAGAGATTTCCTCTAGTTTTCCTTTCAGCTCTTCTTTGTATTTTTTTCATTTTGGCTCTCATTTTTTTTTTTAAGTTTTCAAAAACTCTTTCTTGTTGTTTTTTTCATAACATTCTGTTCTTGGTGAATTTTATGGATACAATATTTTCAAATGAAGTATTTATTGTAAGACCCATTTTAAGAGAGTTTTTTAAAAAATATTTATTTATTTGGCTGCACCGGGTCTTAGTTACAGCACACGGGATCTTCTTTGTGTCATGTGGGATCTTTAGTTGTGGCACGCGGGATCTTTCTAGTTGCAGCATGCGAACTCTTTGTTGCGGCATGTGGGCTCTAGTTCCCTGATCAGGGATCGAACCTGGGCCCCCTGCATTGGGAGCATGGAGTCTTAGCCACTGGACCACCAGGGAAGTCCCTAAGAGAGTTTCTGACTCAAGAGATCTGGGTTGGAGCCCAAGAAATTGTGTTTCTAACAAGTTTCTAGATAATGCTGACCCAGGGATCTCACATGGGTCAAGGAGTGTTGACCCATATCTGCTTTTCCTTTACAACTTTTCCTCACCTGTGATTTGGTACAAAACAAAAACAGAAACTACTCCCCATCCCCCATCCCCACACTGAATAGCCGGGAATGCAGCTAAGAAGTTCAAAGGGCAAGATATAAACATTCCTTTCTTCCAAAAGTCAGTTTTGAAGAACTTGAACCTGTACTTGAAAGAGTGTGAACATGGCCTCAGTTTTGAAGAACTTGAACCTGTACTTGAAAGAGTGTGAACATGGCCTCAGTTTTTCACTAACACGCTGTCTGACCACAGGAAGTTCACCTAAACTCTCTGGCCTCTATTTCCTCATCTGTAAAGTGAGGGGACTGTAAAAGATGGTCTTAAAGGTGCTTCTAGCTGGAAGATTCTATGATCTGACTCTACCATCAAAAGCTTGAATGCTGTTACTAGAAAATAGAAGTTGGTGCTACTTGCTGAACATTTATGTGCCAGGAATATGCTAAATAGTTTACCTGCTTGATCCCATTTTTAAAGCTCTCAAGAACACTGGGGAGAAGGACTTACTATTCCCATTTCATAGACAAGGACACTGAGGCTCAGAGAAGCTGAGTAACTTGTTCAAAGGCACATTGTGAATTATGTCAGATTGGAGAAGGCAGCATGGACAGGGAAAGACCGTGAGCATTAGAGACACAGAGACGTAGGCTTAAGTTCAGGTTTCCTCTTTCACTACTAGCTAGCTTTGCGGTCTTAGACACCTCACTTTATTTCTCTAAAGCTCAATTTCCTCATCTGTAAAATGAAGGGAAGGATATCTGCTTCACTGAGGTTGTTGATAAACATAAAAATGCAGTTAAATATGTAAAGTCGTTGGCATAAAGTAGGCATTCATGTAATGCTGAGTTTGATTTGGGTCACATGGAAACCCAGCTACATATTTAGGTGGGAGTCAGTGGCTTGGAAGAGAAGAGGCAGACCTGCCTTATGTTTGAAGCCACTTGGATTTTCACCTCACTGAGATTTCACCTGTGGGAAACCTGAGGGCAGTTTCACCTGTGTCTGAGCAGTCATCTGAATTCTCTAGTAAGAAGGGTGAATGCTCCCTGTTCCCAGCCTCCCAGGAGCCATGTTTGTCACTGTGAATAGGGCTGCACAAAATTCAGGAGGCCCCCGGAGTAGCAGAGAAAAGAAAAGTTGAACTGGGAGGAAATAGGAAGATTTCTCCATCTCTGCTGTAGAAGCGGACTCTCTGTTAGGATTTTGAATTCCGGCAAAAAAAAAACAAAAAAAACCCAAGCATTTCAACCCATAGAAGGCTAGAAAGAGTTTGTTTGTTTGTTTGTTTGTTTGTTTTTTAAATAGAGGGAATGAATCCTGGAGGGAACTATACTCTGGGAAGCAGTGACAGGCTCAGTTAGTGTTGCAGTACAGCCGAAGGTCAAGGACACAGAATTCAACCAGGAGGTGGAGACTGAATCCGGACTCCATAGCCCCCCAGCAAGAGCCTTCTCCCCCTGCAGGCTAGGAGGCAGCCTTCCCTGGGGAGTAGGTGAGGTCACCAGCAAGACTTTTTTCTAAACAACTCCATTGGCGCTTTCATCTCAGGGAGTTTGAAGGTGTCCTAGTCAGTGCGAGATAAGCAGGTGGGTGAGGGTCACACAGGTGTGCAGGATCTCACAGGGGGCGGAGCGCCTTAGAATAGAAGGGCCCAGCATCCGGGTGTTCCCACACTGGGCAAGGACAAGCAGAAGCAAACAATGAAAAAATAAATAAATGAAAAGGGTTCAAAAGCAAATGTAGATGTTAAACAGAAGACTCCTTTGAACCCACAGGAGGACATGTGTAGCCAAACACAAGCCAGGCTCAGCCGGGGAGCCCAAGGGGATTAGCAAGATCGACTGTTCATTTATTTTTGGAGATAACGCAGTTACAGGTTGATGATAAAATTGTCCCCCAAGGGGGCCCCATCAGCCCGTCTGGGTCAGTGCACCCTGGTCCCCGGGGGTGTGGGTTGGCAGAGGGACTCACAGCCGCAGCACCTGGTATCTGGCTTCCCGAGCCTGCCCTGGACTCACGTGCCAGGGACACTGACAGGAAGAGAAACTGCCACAACTGAAGCTGGAGCCTGGCGCTCGAGGAAGCTGTCCGGGGAAATGAGATTCAGTCCCTGACCCTGCTGGGGCTCTTCCTCTCCAAGAGCCCATTTATATAAATGTTCTTGACTCTCCAAGTGCAGGGGCCTGGGACCAGGGGCGGGGGACACGCAGGCCTCAGGGCACAGCCGCTTACAGGTGGACAGAGAGGGACAGGCCACTGCCTTCTTTTGAAGTGCCTGCTGTGTCACCAAGTAGGGGAATGACACCCTCATCCCACATGCAGGAGAAAGGAGAGCGTGGGTCAGTGCAAAGACTGGTGGGTATTCAGAGCAGGGGTATTTATACTGTCCCCAAACTGGAAACAACCCAGATGCTCATCGGCTAGTGAGAGAAGAGACAAATTATGATCTATCCGTATGTAATAGGGTGCATGGCAGCCCCCAGAGGTCATATCTGTGTGCTGATCCTTGAAATGGTGAAGGTGGCCTTTTTTGGAAAAAGGGTCTTTGCAGATGTAATTAAGGATCTTGAGATGAGATCACCCTGGATTATCAAGTGGGCCCCAAATCCAAGGACAAGAGGGAAAGAGGAGAAGGCCGTGAGGACGGAGGCAGAGACTGCAGTGATGCACCTACAGCCATGGGACCCCTGGTGCCTCCAGAAGCTGGAGAAGATAAGGAAATGAACCTCCCAGAGAGCCTCTGGAGGGTGCGCAAGCCTGGCCTCCAGAATTGCAAGAGAATAAATTTCTGTAAATAAATTTACAAAAAATAAACAAGTTCATGGTAATACATCATACAGTGAACTGCTACTTAGCAGCAAAAAGCAACAAACCATTGATACGTGCAAAATTAGATTGATCTCACTTGCACGTGCTGAGTGAAAGAAGCCAGGCACAGAAGGCTCCATGCTCTGTGATTCCATCAGAAGACCTCAAAAAGGCAAGACCCTGGGGACAGACATCACACCAGTGGTTGCCAGGGAATGGGGGGAAGGGAGAGGATTGAATACAAAAGGGGATCCAGGGAAATTTGGGGGGTGAGGAAAATATTCCATATTTTGACTGTGGTCACAGTTACACAACTATAGATATTCGTTAAACCCATAGAATTATGCACATAAAAAGACTGAATTTACTGGATGTAAATGGTACCCCAGTAAATCTAATTTTTTTCAGGTGAAGAAATGCCAAAAGAGGGTTCTCAAAATTGTGGCATATTGAATAAATCAACACTATCGACACACCCAGAATAAAAACAATGACAGCATCTGCCCTAGACAGAGGTCAAGTTCAAAGTTCTAAATTTGTGGGCTGTGTGAAGGTGTTGACCTAATGTATTATCCAGAGTAACATTCAAACATTTTGATTATATTTGGAAACAGTTTGTAGTTTGGATTTTCTCCCTTGGCTAGGATTTTGGGGTATGCCTGATGATTGCCAAGAAACTGTGACCATTTGCAAATTCAATGTATTAATTATACATGTAGCTAGATAATTTGAAAGGCAAAATGATTAAAATATTTTCAATTAAAAAAACCCTACAAAACCATGTTCGATGTGGGCTGTGGGTATTTTATATGAATGTGGGGCATGGCCTCCAAGGACAAGTGTCTAGGGCCCATGGAGTCTTACGATTGTCCTGGATGGGAGGGGTGAGTAGAAAACACATTTCTGAATCCGCTTTGGTCCCAGAGCTGTCTTGTTGACTTGTGTCCTAAACATTTCTTGACTCTGTCCATGCTACCTCTTTCAGTCTTGTCCAAACTTCCATCATCTCTTCTGTGGATTCCTCCAGTAGCCTCTTAATTGTTCTCCCCTTATCCATTCTGGTTTCCCCCACAATAGCCAGTGGGACTTTCTAACATAGAAACTGAATCACAGCTCTTTCTCGTAAACCCATACCCAGGACTAGATTTTCAGTGTCCTCTAGTGAAAGACAAAATTCCCAACAAATCCTACAAAGTCCTGCAGGGTCAGACCCCTCCTGCCTCTCCAGCCCCATCTCTCCTTCCGCCCCTGACCTCTGCAACAGTCGCACTGCCTCTGTCAGTCCTTCTTCACCACCTTGGCCCTGACTCTTCCTTCTTGCCTGACTGCCTTTCACCTCAACCCACTTCACCTTGAACTCCCCCTTGCTCTGCTGAGCTCAGCTCAAATATCACTTCTTCTGGGAGCTGTTTGCTGTCACTCCCTCCTCCACTGCCAGCCCTACCTCTGCCAGCTGCCTCGTCACATGCTCTCTTAGCTCCTGGTCCTTTCAGTGATGTGTGTGATTATTTGGTCAATGCTTGATCCCCAGAGAGTCTCAGCTTCATAGGAGAATGAGTGGGTGTCTTTTGGGAGGAGGGTATCAGGAAGGAATCTTGGTCTTCCTCTTTTTAATGCCCCAGCAACTGAAAGAGTGATTAGAACTTGGTTAGTGTTCAAATAAGTATCTGTAAAAGGATGGATAAGGGAGGCTGTCTGGTGATGAGAGGGTGCGTATAATGCCAAATAGGGTTGTCAGGGAAAGCTTCTGTAAGAAAGCGAGATTTGGGCACGGCGGGGTGGGGTACGCAAGGGAGGCTGCTGTGTAGACCTTTGGAGGGTTTTCTGGTCTCTTGATTTCTCTTGGGTGGCATACGTTCCAGCCCTTCTTCCCTGTTCCCTGGCATCCATGGCTCTAGCTGAGGAGCCCCCAGGAGGGCTGGCTGTCCCTGGATTCTTTACACTTGCAGCTTCTACCCCCCTCTGAGTTCCCTTGGGTTGAGGAGGCTCAGCTGGGCTGTGGAGACGTTCAGAAAGCTTTTAGGTTTAAAGAAAATCCCAGGCGGGGTGAGGGGCACAGCCTGAGGTCAGATGCTCTGGCGGGCAGGTCTTGCAGATGCAGCAGGCTCTGGAGCAGTGCACCAGCAACTACAGGGAGGACCTGCGGGCACTCAAGCAGCTCTCCGACCGCGAGCTCCAGGAGACTGTCCAGCAGAATCAGGTGGCGAAAGCTCAGCTCGAGGCCGCCCACCAGCGAGCGCTCCGCATGCTCGAGAAGGCCAAAAACCAGGAAGTCAAGGTAAGGGTGCTAAGGATGGTGTCCACTGACTACTACCGAGCCCTTGCTGTTCAAGCACCTGCTCGGCGATTTATGAGGTGCCTTATGTACATTATCTCCAGTCCCCACAATCATTTTACAAGGTCATTATTATCATATTCTCTTTTTCTGGATGAAGAAAGAGGCTCAGAGAGGTTCAGTAACTTGCTCAGGGTCACACAGCTAGTAAGTGGCAAGACAAGGATTCAGACTCAGGTCCCTTGAGCTTCTGGTACTGCTTTTCCCCATCTGCTCATGATCTTGATATCGTAAGAACAACTTTCTTTCATGACTTGGGCAATGTTATGCATGATGTGTGCTAAGGAGTCAGGCTCAGGCTGGCAGCTAAAAAGAGGAGGGCAGCCCAGAATTGAGAAAGACCAGCTCAGCAGAAAAAGATCTTCCGGAGGCCTTGGAAAGCAATGAGGAGTTGGTCAGGCCCTCAGCGATGTGTAATCAGCAGGGAGGTTCGGGCACCTTTCACCTGTCACCTCTACCTTCTGCTTTCTCAGAAGGCCTTCCCTCCCTGCTCTCTCAGGAGATGGGCGCTTACTCTTACTGCTACAGATAGCACACTGTCACCACGGGCTTCACACAGCGGGCTGGCTTCACACGCTAATTCCCTCTTTATATGATCAAATTCACCAAACTGGAAGCCCCTTGAAGCCAGGAACCATCTCTACCTGTCCATTACTGAATCCTCTCCTAGCTCATAGTAGCTAGGTACTCAAGGGTCTCACTGAATTAAAGCCTCAAGTTTAATTTCCCCTTCTATAAATGGGGGATATTGAGACCCACTTCTTTGAGATGTCAAGATGATTAAATGAAAAAACGTGGGAATTCTGGTTTTAAGGTGGCAACATAAAGACTTCTGAATTCTTTCCTATTGGAAATGCTCTAAAAACACAATAAAGACACACAGCAGAAGCATATTCTGTTCAGATGAAGCTGGGAGACATCTGTACCCTTGAACCACAATACATGAGGACAGGAAACAAATGGAGACATAATATATGACCTTGCAGAGCAGAGAGGCTCAAACCAAAGTGCCTGAAGACAGAGAAGGACGAGAATCAGGCTGACAGTGGAACTCACAGAAGCCAGGAATTGGAGGCACCAGTGGAAACAGAAGGCAAGAGTGAAGTGGAGAGTGTGACTCACCTAGAAGCCCAGGTTCCCAGCTTACCCAGCACAACCAGCCAATTACCTCTGTCTTATTTAAGGACAAGAGATTGGGGTGGGGGGGCAGCGATCCCTGGGTAAACTAAGCCAGAGACACTCTGAATTAGGAAGTACCAGTCACAGAGGCTGGGATGAGGCTTGCATCTGAGACTAAGTTTAGGTGAAAATCTGTGTACTGAACCATTAGGTGGGCTACAGTCACCTCTGTCACACCCCCAGCAATGTTTTCTCTGCTCAGCTCCAGAAAACAAGCAGCTAGAACCGAGATCCCCAGAGGAACTCACCATCCAATAGATGCCCCCCTGCTGCACCACCCCAGGTACAGATGGAGCTTCTGATTATCCTCCAGTGCCCACTCTTAAATATGAAGAGACAGCAGAAGATTACTAAACTTTCGAGGAAGTCTCTAATGGGAGAGTGGGAATCCAAGATTATCAAGAGGAAAAGAATGAACTCAGAGGAAATGGCTAATGCAGGCAACAGAAAAAAAAAATCAATGAGGATTGATATCCTCAGAATTAAGAGATTCGATTTGCATCTATGAAACAGGGACAACATGTTATTTGCAAAGGAGGGGGCAATTAGAGCAAGAAAGAGTTCTTTTAAAATAAAAAACAGGATAGCAGAAAACTTAAAAATCAGTAAATGAGTTGAAATATAGAAAATGAAGAAACCTTCCAGACAGCAAAGTAGAAAAACAAAGAAATGGATGATGGGAGAGAAGGAACCAGAAGTGTAGAAACACAATCCAGGAGGCTGATATCTAGCAAATAGGAGTTCCAGAAAGAGATCATGGAGGGGAGGAGATTTTCAAAGAAATAACAGAATGAAATTCCTAAAAGGAAATGAAAAAGACCCGACCCAGGCTTGGCTTGAAACTTCAGAACACCGAGGAAACAGAAGAAATTCTGAAAGCTCCCAAAGAGGAAAATTGATACCAGACTCAAAGTACTTGAATCCAAATGTCATCAGACATCTCAACAGCAACAGGGAAGCAAGAAGGTCATGAAGCAATTTTGAGAAATTCAATTAAAACCATTAGCAAGAGTGAAAATTGAATAAAAATATATCAGACAAATGAAATATTAGGAAATTTACCTTCTGTTATCAGTTTATGCCTCTCAGCTCTTGATGCCTGCTTGCGATAATGATCTGGATTCTTTAAGCATTTCTCCTCCTTTACAGAGAGCACAGTGTCAAGCTTTGTCAGTAGAAGGCGCTGGAGGCACCTTGCAGGAAGAAGGAGGCTTCTCTTCCTGGTTCTGGCAGTTGCATTTTTGCTCTGTTTCTGACTTCTGTTGCACAGTTGAACAGAGCCCTGGGTGTATGAGGACATCGGGTGATACTCCCCCAGTGACTTCATGGTGATCTCGTAGCCCTGGTCCAGGCCCAGTGACTACCATCCTGTGGTCTCCCGATGTCGACACCACAGACTCCATCCTCACACCTGCACACCCTGACTCTTTCTGGGCTCCTGCCTATTGGCTGCTGTTGCCTGCACCCCAGAAGTTTGTTTCTTGCAACCCCCTGCATTGGTGCCCCCGTTCCCTCTGGGCACCTGCCCATCTGTGGCTCACCAGCGCTGTGGAGGGTTACTCCTGCTTGACTCTGGCCTGGTGACCTCCATCAGTGAGCTGCCATCACACCTTCTCCAACAAGGTCTGGATCCAAGGCTGGGGAAGGGCTCCCCCTTCCAAGCTTTCCCTTTCTTGAATGCTCTCCCTCAGCCTCAGGATACCCTTCAGAGATCTCTTTGTATCTTTATAGTTACTCTCCTATCAGAGCTTAATGGTTCTTTAGATTCAGTTTCCTTTGTTTTAATTACTGTGTGGTTTCTGTCTCCTGTTGGACCCATACATCTTCCATACACTTTTCCTTAGGAAGTTCCTTGAAGAATATCCCACCAAAACAAGGCAGCAAATCAAGAAAGAGGAAATAAAAGGGATCTAGGCTACAGAGAATCCAACACAGGAGAAGGAAGGTTTTAGGAGCCCAGCTATGCCACTGCCTGAGGGAACAACTCAGTCTAGACTGGAGCATGATGACTGAGGGCTCTAGAAGAGATGCCTCCGAGGAAAAATAGACCTGATGGTTTTTCTGACCAATTTGGCCATGTGAAAGATTGTCGTGAAAGTATTTTACAAAGCTTTTAGAGGTTGTAGGAAGACTTAGCCAAATCTCCAAAGAAAACTAAGCAAATTAAAAATGCAGTAGTTATTAATGCAAGGAAAAACAAAACTTTGTATAAGGTAGATTTTAATAATTATAGTTCATTTAGCTCAGCAGTAAATGGTATTTACTCACAAGAAGGATAAATACTGAATATATTTTACTGTATTTTAAAAAGCAAGATAACTGTATATAAGGAATGGAAGGGGAAGAATGTATGAGATCAAAATCCTCATCCACCATAATGGGAAGACAATTCATAATTTCTAAAATAATCAAGATAGAGCAGAAGGAAGGTACTATCTTGTTAATGGTGGTAAATATCAGAAGAAAGACCTAAAAGAGTTGCCAGTGGCTGCCTCCAGTGGGCAGGATGCAGAAGGAGGAAGAAAGAGGGCTAGGAGGTGCTGTTTTTCCTTTTTTGAAAATATTATTTGGCTCTTTATGCTATGTGCATGTATTGTCCCAATAAAAATATAAAATAAGCTTTTTAAAAAAAGAAAAGAAAAAAGAAATGAGCTCATGCAATGTGGACTGCTTGGCACTTCGTAGGTATTCAAAATTTGCGAGTTCTGGGACTTCCCTGGAGGTGCAGTGGTTAAGAATCTGCCTGCCAATGCAGGGGACACGGGTTCAAGCCCTGGTCCAAGAAGTTCCCACATGCTGTGGAGCAACTAAGCCCATCCGCCACAACTACTGAGCCTGTGCTCTAGAGCCCGCGAGCCACAACTACTGAGCCCGTGAGCCACAACTACTGAAGCCCGCGTGCCTAGAGCCCATGCTCCTCAACAAGAGAAGCCACCGCAATGAGAAGTCCGCGCACGGCAATGAAGAGTAGCCCCTGCTCGCCGCAACTAGAGAAAGCCCACACGCAGCAACGGAGACCCAATGCAGCGAAAAATAAATAAATAAATTTATAAAATTTGTGAGTTCATTTTCTTCCTTTATTCTCTTAAATCTTTTTCCAGGTTGGCTTGCAATCTATAAGGGCTCAGGCTGCCGAGATTCCCAGGTTATTCGCTGCTGGGTCACGCCGGCCTTTGGGTTGGCCTGAGCTTTATCCCTCCAGGCTTTAGGCCTCAATCCCCTGCAGGAGGCAGAGGAAGCACAGAGGGCTGGCCCACCTGCAAGGGAGGTGTCCCAGGGCCTCCGACTGATTGGAGGAAGGAGGATCTGGTGGTGGGAGAGGGGGAGGGTGCTCTGCCCACTGGGGGGACCCTGCGGTTCTAAGCCCCAGTCCCTGGTCACCCTGGAACCAGATTCACGGGGTCTTTATTGCTGGCTCCAGTCTGCATGGGATGGTTCCAGAATGAGACAAAAGAGACAGGTTGCAGTTCTCGTTGGAGATGGCAGACATCTGGTCATTCCTAACACAGGATAGTGATTAAGAGTGGGGTGCCTGGGTTCAAATGCTGGGTCTGCCACTTAAGAGGAAAGGGAGCTTAGGCTTCCTTGTGCCTCAGGTTCCTCATTCATAAAATGATGGCTAATAGTATGTACCATACAGGACCACTGAGAGCATCAAAAGAGATAATCCACATAAAGTGCTTAGAACAGTACATGACTGAATAAGAGCTTGTCTTATTCTGTTCAGGCTGCTCTTGCAGAATAACATAGGCTGAGTGGCTTATAAACAACAGAAATTTATTTCCCACAGTTCTGGAGGCTGGAAGTCCAAGTCTCAGATCGGACAGATTTGGGGTGTGTTGAGAGCCTGCTTCCTGGCTCATAGTTGGCCATCTTCTCACTATAACCTTACATGGCAGAAGAGGAAGGGAGCTCTCTCTGAGCTCTCTTGTATAAGGGCACCAATCCCATTCATGAGGGCTCCACCATCATGAACTAAGCACCTCCCAGAGGCTCCACCTCCTAATTCCATCACATTGGGGAATAGGTTTCAACATATGAATTTTGGGGGTGGGGGGACATAAACATTCAGTCCATAGAAGAGCTCAATTTTAAGAAGATCCACTCTTCTTACTCATTGATTCTGCAGGTATTTATTGAGCATTTACCTTGAGCTACCATCGTGCTGAGCTCAGGAAATACGAAGATGATTAACACAGTCTGCCTTTATGGAGCTCACCTCTAAGGGGAAAGGCAGCCACTCAAACAGGTTGCTGTAATTCAGTAAACTGGAGCCATGAGATGGCCGCGCATGGTATTTTGGGAGCACAGGGGACGGAGACTTTATATAGGATGGAACATGGAGAGTTGGTGGTGAAGTCAGGCCGCTTAGGAGGCCCCAAACCAGCCACAACAAGAGCAAGGCAAACAAGAGGTTAGAGCAATTTGCCAGGGATGAGTGTCTGACTTGATATAAAATCTGGCGGCTAAACCCTGCATGGTCTTCGCTGCCAAGGGCTTCTGAGCCAGAAGGCAGGCAGGGCTGACCTGAAGACGCCGGGTCAGAGTGAGAGAGCTTGGCTCCATCTTTTACAAACCTTTGCTTCAATCTCTCCATTCACATTCCCCGAGGGGTAAAAAGGTCACCAGTTGGAGTTCTCTGAGCCTTGCAGCAAGTGCAAGAGGAGGAGAGTATCAGAGAGTTTGAAAAGTGCGAGACTTTTCTGTCTTATTAAATAAACTCACCAGGGGATGACTGAGTTTCCCCTGAGAGGAATAAGACCGTTTTTCCCCATTTGCTGGGGAGCAGCAAAGCAAAGACGCTGTGGTCTTCAGGTAGCTGCCTTGTCTGCTCACCCCTAATGGGAGCCTCATGCATTTGCTGCAGTCCTATTTCTCATTGTTCCCAGGGGCTGCATGAGGGAGCAGGTAGGGCTTGGGCCCTGGACACCGCCGCCCATGGGTCACACTCCTGCCCCCGCCATTACCTGTCTTCAGTCATGGCACTTCACCTTTCTGAGCTTCTTTCCTCCTAATCCTACATCTTTTCTGTGTGACCTTGGGAAAGCTAATTCATTCCTCCCAGCCTCAGTTTCCTCACCTGAAAAGTGGTATGTGATACTGGAACTCTCTGTTGCAAAAAAAAAAAAAAGAGAAACTATTAGTTTCTTACTGCTGCTGTAGCAAAATTACCACAGACTTGGTGGCTGAACACAGCACAAATTTATTATCTGACAGTTCTGGAAGCCGGAAGTCAGAAATCCTAAAATCAAGGTGTTGGCAGGGCTGTGTCCCTTCTAAGGGCCCTATAGGGGAGAACGTGTTTTCTTGCTTTTCCTATAGCCAGTGTGTCTGTCTGTCTCTTTCCTGCTCTCTTCCTCC
Organism: Mesoplodon mirus; assembly: GCF_964341445.2. Classification (NCBI taxonomy): domain Eukaryota; kingdom Metazoa; phylum Chordata; class Mammalia; order Artiodactyla; family Ziphiidae; genus Mesoplodon; species Mesoplodon mirus. The sequence goes on from NC_138977.1 coordinate 176,734,946, forward strand.
TAACACCAAATTCCCAACGATTGGCCCAGCTTGGAACAGGTGTCCACTCTGGTCCAGTCAGCTGTGAACAGGGGTTAGGTTCACACAGCACAAAATGGCTGCTATGGCCAGGCCATTGCTGTCATTCCAGATGGGCAGGGGAGCATTCGCTGTAGCCTGATAAGCCCTCCGTCAGGGAGTGGTGAGTGCTCAGGGCGGGGGCCCCAGCACAGAGGAGGATCTAGGCAAAAGGGACAGGTCTCTCCTCTGTGCCCACTTCCATGCCTCCTTCCTCCCACTTTTGCCCACAGGCCACAGAGGAGCACTTGAAGAAGGAATCCAGCCACAGCCTCCAGATCCAGCACCAGGCGCACCGGCTAGAGCTACAGGCCTTGGAGGAGAAGGCCCAGCAAGAGCTCCAGGGAGAGCTGGAGAGGATGCAGGCTCAGCAGGCGCTGTTGCTAGGTATGCAGCCAGCTGTGCATCCAGCAGGGTTCACACGCAGAAACCAGGGGCAGCAGGGGGCCCAGGGGTAAGGGCCAGGGTGACTCTCCTGGCTCTGATGCCAACAAGATGTGAGATGTGGGACAGATTGCCCTCAGCCTCATTTTCCTTTTCTATAAAGTGGAGTTACACTTGTCCTTCCATCATAGAAGCATTGTATGGATTTGATGAGATATTAAATATAAAATACTTAGCATATAGCATGAGCCCAGTGAGTGCAGATAATATAATCGTCATTACTGAACATAAGCCAGATCTCTGAGCCTTCGTGAGAGTTTCATGAGATAACCTCAAATGCTCATTTCTGAAGATTTCTGCAAATTTGGGGACTTAGGCCCCCAGGCTCCTGGCTGTTCCCTGTCCCCGCATTATCCCCAGCATGAAACTGACCTCCTCTTCAGTTTCCACAGCAAAAACCTGTCACACAAAGCATTCTGGAAGTTTCCAGATGCAGTAAAAATCTCCAAAGCTAAATTGCCTGGGCTTGAAGTCTGACTCCAGTGCTCACTAGCTGTGTGACCTTAGGCGAGTTGCTTAACTGCTCTGTGACGCAGTTGCTCATCTGTAAAATGGGAATAACAATAGTATCCACCTCAATGGGCTGTTATTAGAATTATATGAGTATATACATGGGAAGAATAGAGCCTGGTACATGGTAAATGCTATGTAAATGTTCACTGTCATTATTGTTGAATATTCCAACTTTGCATGGCTGACTCTAAGGGTCTCTCTCCATTTTTGTAGATCATCTCTCTCCCTCATTTTCTCTTTTACTCTCATCTTCTTTTTCACTCTTCAGAGCAAGACCAATGCCCTCCTTATTTCATGCCTAGCATTCAAGACCATATTGACCTTTTAAAATATTTCTTCAATCCCAGACAGGGCTCTCCTTAAGAGAATTCTGGGAAGAGCATTTTCTTTACCTCCATAAGTGAATAAGTTCTACCTGCTGCTTGATTGAGTTTTCATTATACAGTATGTCCTGTTCACTGCATGTCAGCACGTCAGCTCTGCACGTTTCCGGAGGAAGGAGAGAGAGAGGGAGAGTCCCACAGATTTCCTAGTTAGCAGCTACCCTGGAATGAGGCGGCCGCGTGGAAAATGCTAAAGTTAGCAGCATCTAAAAGAGACACATTATACAAGATAAAACCTGGGTTGTACCACCTGTCTCAGAAACAAGACTCCCCAGATTGAGATCAGGCTGGACACCCCTGGTGATTTCAACACCCCACAGCAGCCATCCCTGCTGCCCCTTCCCTGGCCCCTCTGAGCCCACAGCAGCCTGGTCCTTACCTGGATGAAAGATTCAGGAGGGACCCTGGGGACAGACAGGGATGCTCAGCACAAGTCCCAGGAAGAAGGGGCTTTGTGGACTCTGTAATGATGATAGCAAATTGTAGGCTTTGCGGGTGGCCTTGGGTGGGTGGGAGCACGGACCACCACAGGTGATATTAGAAATTCCTGGTTACTCCTATTCCAACATCTGGAGAGACACACCTGACCTGCAGTATAGGTCAGTGTGTGAGGGGCAAAGGGTTTGAGTGTCCACCAGATTACCTGACATACTGGGGTGGGGACCCAGACATGCTGGATGAATAGGTGGATGGGCAGGTCGTTGGGTGGATGGGTGGATAGATGATGGATGGATGAGTGGATGGATGGATGGATGGATGGTGGGATAGTATGAGAGAAGAGGGGCAGGTAATGAATGAACTGTCTGTAGTTCCTGCTTTGCTAAAGGGTTTTATTGCACATGTTTTTGGGATAAAGGATTTCAGAAATTGGGTTGTGTTTAAACTATAGAAATCACTATAATAAAAACACTCCCATTTACCATTGCAACAAAAAGAATAAAATATCTAGGAATAAACCTACCTAAGGAGACAAAAGACCTGTATGCAGAAAATTATAAGACACCAATGAAAGAAATTAAAGATGATACAAATAGATGGAGAGATATCCCATGCTCCTGGATTGGAAGAATCAACATTGTGAAAATGACTCTACTACCCATAGCAATCTACAGATTCAATGCAATCCCTATCAAACTACCACTGGCATTTTTCACAGAACTAGAACAAAACATTTCAAAATTTGTTTGGAAAAACAAAAGACCCCAAATAGCCAAAGCAATCTTGAGAACGAAAAACGGAGCTGGAGGAATCAGGCTCCCTGACTTCAGACTATACTACAAAGCTACAGCAATCAAGACAGTGTGGTACTGGCATAAAAACAGAAAGATAGATCAATGGAACAGGATAGAAAGCCCAGAGATAAACCCACGCACATATGGTCACCTTATCTTTGATAAAGGAGGCAGGAATGTGCAGTGGAGAAAGGACAGTCTCTTCAATAAGTGGTGCTGGGAAAACTGGACAGGGACATGTAAAAGTATGAGATTAGATCATTCCCTAACACCATACACAAAAATAAGCTCAAAATGGATTAAAGACCTAAATGTAAGGCCAGAAACTATCAAACTCTTATAGGAAAACATAGGCAGAACACTCTATGACATAAATCACAGCAAGATCCTTTTGGACCCACCTCCTAGAGAAATGGAAATAAAAACAAAGATAAACAAATGGGACCTAATGAAACTTCAAAGCTTTTGCACAGCAAAGGAAACCATAAACAAGACAAAAAGACAACCCTCAGAATGGGAGAAAGTATTTGCAAATGAAGCAACTGACAAAGGATTAATCTCCAAAATTTATAAACAGCTCATGCAGCTCAATAGAAAAAAAACAAACAACCCAATCCAAAAATGGGCAGAAGACTTAAATAGACATTTCTCCAAAGAAGATATACAGACTGCCAACAAACACATAAAAGAATGTTCAACATCATTAATCATTAGAGAAATGCAAATCAAAACTACAATGAGATATCATCTCACACCAGTCAGAATGGTCATCATCAAGAAATCTAGAAACAATAAATGCTGGAGAGGGTGTGGAGAAAAGGGAACACTCTTGCACTGCTGGTGGGAATGTGAATTGGTACAGCCACTATGGAGAACAGTACGGAGGTTCCTTAAAAAACTAAAAATAGAACTACCATATGACCCAGCAATCCCACTACTGGGCATATACCCTGAGAAAACCATAATTCAAAAAGAGACATGTACCAAAATGTTCATTGCAGCTCTATTCACAATTGCCCGGAGATGGAAACAACCTAAGTGTCCATCATCGGATGAATGGATAAAGAAGATGTGGCACATATATACAATGGAATATTACTCAGCCATAAAAAGAAACGAAACTGAGCTATTTGTAATGAGGTGGATAGACCTAGAGTCTGTCATACAGAGTGAAGTAAGTCAGAAAGAGAAAGACAAATACCGTATGCTAACACATATATATGGAATTTTAAAAAAAAATGTCATGAAGAACCTAGGGGTAAGACAGGAATAAAGACACAGACCTACTTGAGAATGGACTTGAGGATATGGGGAGGGGGAAGGGTAAGCTGTGACAAAGCGAGGGAGAGGCATGGACATATATACATTACCAAACGTAGGGTAGATGGATAGTGGGAAGCAGCCGTGGAGCACAGGGAGATCAGCTCCGTGCTTTGTGACCGCCTGGAGGGGTGGGATGGGGAGGGTGGGAGGGAGGGAGATGCATGAGGGAACGGATGTGGGAACAGATGTATATGTATGACTGATTCACTTTGTTATAAAGCAGAAACTAATTAAAAAAATGCATAAAAAAAAGAAATCACTATAATAAAATCCTAGAGGAGAAGGAAGATGATCAAGTAAAGTTTTCAACATAATAGCATCAGAATACATTAAACTTTTATATGTGATTAAATACTGTCCTTTTCAGAGAACCTTAGTAAACTTACGGGAAATCTTTTACAACTGATACGCTTTCACAATATCATTAATTTTCACTCTAAACATCATTTATTTGTTTTACAAATATATGTTGAGCACTTGCTTTGTACTACGGCCTGTACTGGGTATCTTAAGGCCTCTAGGATTATTGGAACAATGTTTCAAAAGTAATTTGCAATAACTAAAATATGGTCTCAGGAGTCCATAATAGAAAATAAAGTATCAAGTTTACTAGCACTTGAAAATCATCTTCTCTTTAAAAATTAATACCTTGGACTTCCATGGTGGCCCAGTGGTTAAGAAACCGCCTGCCAATGCAGGGGACACGGGTTTGAGCCCTGGTCCGGGAAGATCACACATGCTGCGGAGCAACTAAGCCCATGCACCACAGCTACTGAGCCTGTGCTCTAGGGCCCGTGAGCCACAACTACTGCAGCCCGCGCGCCTAGAGCCCGTGCTCTGCAACGAGAAGCCACCGCAATGAGAAGCCCACACGCGGCAACAAAGGGTAGCCCCCATTCGCCGCAACTAGAGAAAGCCCGCGCACAGCAACGAAGACCCAACGCAGCCAATAAATAAGTAAATTTATTAATAGCTCACTGAATAGTGTCTACTCCATCAGAAAATTTTCTTTTTGAAATGATTGTTTTCTGTGCCTTTTGATCATGCTGGTAAGCGTTACACTATCAGAAATCACCTACCATCCTCAGAGGAGAAATTCGAGTTTCTGGCTGTACTGGTCCCTGAGTTAAGGACGGTGTGTACATTTCTCCTGAATGATTCTGGTTTTAATCATGATACTGTTGGGATGACATGCAATCTCCCGCCTTCACAATCCAGCTGGGACTTTACATCCATGAGAAGTAGGACATGTGAATGTTTTGTCTCCTTAAGTATTGGCACAAATGTCAACATTTCCGATTAGAGACCCGCACCCACAGAAGAGGCCACTGGGTCATTTGCTAATTCCCCGTTCTTCTTAGTTTTCTGACTTGGTGCTGTGGCCAGGTGTTGCCTCGGGGTTCAGCTCTGGACCCAGGCTGTCCCACCCTAGCCCACCACCCGTCCTAACTAACCAGCAATGGCGAAGCAGGTGGCCCCAAGGGAAGAAGAACCGTGGGAAGTGTTGAATCCCGACTCTACCGCTTATTAGCAGGGTGGCTCTGGGCTACTTGCTCAGCTTCTCTGAGGCTCTGTTCTCTCGTAAAATGGGAGGGATAATAGTGGATAGGATGGTGGTAGGGCGTAACTGGTTTTCAAGGGTTTCACACACTTAGTGCTGTATACATGGTATTGTGGTTACTGTTCTCTTGAAATACGTCAGTAAGTTTGGGGAACTCGAACCAGTGCCTGCAGCAGCTCCCCACTCCAGCCCACCCCAGAGACTGTGGTCCCTGCAGAAGAAGAGACTTTGGCCTCACCGTGCTCCTGACCTTCCACTGCTCTTCCTTTTGCAGAGGCCCTGAGGCAGGAGCTGGCGGAGCAGCGGGCTGCCTGCTCTGAGCACCAGAAGGACTTGGAAGCGCTGCAGGCTGAGCTGAGGGCCCCGGGCAGTGTGGGCAGGCCACAGGCCATCAGCCAGTGTCCAGGGGACAGCGAGGACCGTGCCGGCACTGCAGAGGTCAGCACCCCTGCCCTGCCCATGCCACACCCTTCTTGGAGCAGTGTCAGGGAGAGGCTCTGGGTGCTCGGTCACCCCCTGTCTGAAGGGGGGAAGAACCTCTCTTTCCACAGGCCTGGGGGACACTTGATGAGCCTGCAGGCTCCCATCTTTGGAAAGGAAAAACAAGCTTTAAGTGCAGCGTGTTATTTTAAATGCACATGCAGTGGGATCTCAGGGTGTTGGTGCCAGACAGGGTCCGTCCTGTAGACCTGCAGAGAGTTTCTCAGAACACCTCCCCAGACAGACTCCCCGTCTAGACCTCCCTGTTCCTGTGAGGACAGGTGAGCTTGTCACCAGAGGTCAGTGCTGAGTCTCCTTGAACTTTCTGGTCAGACTCGGCCCATCATCCCCCTCCTTGCCCTCCATAATTCCTACCTTGCTGGGTAGCACAGGGACCTCCTAACAACCCAGGCATCTCTCCCCAGCCCACCACATACGGCTTCAGGTATTCATCTAAAGTGCATCTGTGTAAAGCCTTCAGTGGCTCCCGACTGCTGTGAGAATAAGCTCCCAGTGGTCAGTCTGGCATTGAAAAGCC